>NC_092822.1:57730000-58930000 GCF_023375885.2 Dermacentor andersoni
GTGCAGAGTGGTTCCGCTATCGGCTCGTGGTCCGCTTCCCCTTGCTTTGTTTGCAGTGGCTCCTCCACGATAGCGGCAGCGTGCAAAGGGGCCTACGAGCCACGTTTTCTTCACTTTTGCCAATAGTAGCCTTTGCTACCGAAGTGCACTTTAGATCGATGAGAGCTGTATTTGCCGCATTCAATCGGAAAACAACGAAAAAAGCAGAGCAAACGCCATTTAGCGTAACTTCATGACGCGTGGCCATAGACTGAACGCGTATGCGGTGTTTCATTAAAAATATACCAAATTTGTTGGTTGATGTTGTTTGAAATTTTGTTTCTGTTGCACGGAAGGAAATTGGTTCTCTGTGTCTATCCGAGCAGCCAGCGCCACTGTGATTGGTATGCAGCCATCGTCCATTCCTTTCGGAACGGCGTTTTCTCCGTTTATTCATACAATTTATTCACTTTTGTTCGGCATTAAAATGCATGTTTGAACCGTACGCTACATTTTGACGTAGGAATTGTGACGTCGCGTAACAGACAGGCAAAGTAAGCGTGGCCCGAGAAATTTTGACCACTGGCGGAGGACCAATCGCGTCAAAGGCAAGGGATTGAAAAAAAGAATACTTTTCTTTCGTTCTGCTTAATCATGAATGTGTCCACGTTGTTTTGAGATATGGAGTGTTCATGGTTTTTGCGATGTCGTATTAGACGCAGATGAATTGTGCGGGTTCCAAAAAGATTTGATCAAATCTGCAGGGCTAATTATGCAAATAAAAAGTAAGCTGTTTGGAATAGCTTTAGTTATAGCACCCCTATTTTCCATGATTCATTAATAATATTTCAAGCTGTGCCGAAACAGGCAGCTAAGAGGCTTAGTGAGCACCGCGTGTGAATAATTGAATTGTTTTCGTAAAATCGTGATTCCTTATTCAGCTTTTGAGTATGTTACAATCAAGGCACCAACACAAGCACATCATAAAACAAAAGGCCGGCAAGGGGCAGTTTTGTAGAAAAACGTGCAGCGTTTATTAATTACCACGGAACTGGGAACAAAGAACTTGCTCAAAGCAACTTTTCTCACAGGAAGAAAAAGGCGAAGAAAGTTTGCTGCCAATACACGGTAATCGAAATTATAAATGGACAACCACGATTCGTTATATAGATAGCGAGAGAAATAGACCCAGCGAATTGGATGCAAAGAATGAAAACAAAAAAGAACATGATTTATGATAGCGGCAGTAGTATGATGCAATAGTTCTTCGCAAACCCGCAAGGTGGAGAGAAGTAATTACTAAAGGGAAAATGAGACATCCACCCAATCGCAGCAATTGCTACAGAGGAAACCCATATGCGTTCGTCGAAAACAAAGCTTCGTAGTTCGTCTTGGTCCGGGACTAGAACCTGGAACCACCGCCTTTCCGGGGCAGCCGCTCTACCAACCGAGCTAACCAGGCGGCCAGCAGATCGCATGGCGAAGTCGAACCTATCAACAATTCGAAGTAAAGACAAGAGTTTGACGTAATAGCATCAGCGCCTTCGAGGTGCACCTTCTGAAGCGTCCCGTGGCCGCTTAGCAACAAGCGAGAGCGGTGGGATGCGTGTGCTAACAGAAATAGTTCCACCTATACCTCTACGTCAAAAAGTAGCATACCTCTACTGCGTGCACTCTCCTTATTACATTATCTCGTTCCTACAGACTCACTCGCCGCGAATGGCACGCTTTTACGTCTATAAGGAAGCCTGGCTTGTACTGGGATAGAATCGAGCAGCGGCTTCCTAGACTCCCAATTTCGTTCCACATAAGTGCCACTGAGTAAGAGGGACACTTTTGCAGATATGTACCACTTACTGGAACATATGTTTACAAAGGAATATTAAAATGGATATGCGAATCAAAGTGCCAAGAAGTTCGACAGAAGAAACAACCGAACAGATGAAGGACAATCGTGCAGCGTCCTTTATTACTTTCTACCTGGTCACGAAACCTCCGCGTAACGCTATGGGAGACCCCCATGTAGAGCCTACAGTGTACGTGCCGAGGCACTTGCGCAAGTAAGTTTAAGACGTCTGCTCCAGACGTAAGTAAGTAAGACGTCTGCTCCAGCCGACTGGAGCAGACGTCGAACGGACAACACAGGTGTTCTGTGCGTTCGCCTGCTATTGCGCAAGGGGCGACTGCGTGTATCGGCGTGCAGATATTCGGATATTGTCGACACAACGTGAATATCGCCGGCCTGTTTCTGTACAGCGTTCAGAAACTTAAGCACGAACAATACTCGAGACAACTACAACGCCTTGTTTCATTTCCCCGTTCGAGTGCGTTGGCAACGGCGGCTTAAGTAATAATTCAAATTGTGTGGTTGGACTAGTCCATCGTTAGAAACCAAAGCGCAAGTTCACCTCGCACTTTTACGTAATTGCGCGCATTAAACGTGCGTTTCAGTACAACCAACTGAATAGCTAACGAGACAAATAGGTAATTACTAAACTAACAAAGCTAACAAACTGAGTGCGAACCTATTTACTAAACCAATTACCAAATTACTAAAGTTATTTCTAAATCACTAAATGATTACAAATTATTGATATTCTAATTGCCACACAATCACGTATTATTAGTCGGCAATTACCAGCTAACTATCCAACCAAGTCGGTAATTACTAGACTAATAACTATTTACCTAACTTACATACTGATCTAGCAACTATATTAACCGACTATACTTAATAATAAGTACTGCAACAAACTGCTGTACCAAAACCAACTCAACCATCTATCTACATCTATCTACATGTACAGCAAACTATCTACATCATAAGTAGTACACCAACTACACTAAACAAATAAATAGGGGAGCTAAAAAACTAATTAACCAAGCAATCTAACAGAGCTAACCAACAGGTAAACTAAGTTATTTAGCTCAAATAACGAAATTACTCCCTTGTAACCCACTTTACTCTAATAGCTACGCAAACGTAATTAAATTACTAACTAATCAACTAATAACTAACAAACAGACTGAACTAGCCAACCAAATATAACTGACTTATTCGACTAACTCGACAAAGTGCTAATAGCGGCAGCCGAACGAAATAGTGGAAGGTTACTGTGGGGAGGGGTGCGACGCCGATCATAAAAGCGCACCCTGTATAATCTGAAGACAAACGGATCGCGCATTAAAGTATTTTGCAAAAGTTTCCACTGCACGCTAACTCTAGAAACATGCTGAAATAAACCTGGGAGTGGCGCCTTTCTTCATGAAACATTGGAATGATCGTGCAGCCCTGCCATCTGGCGCGGCGCGTTGTTCACCTACTACTTACGCCAGCGCCTCTAGTGCCACTTTCTATCCCTATGCAAAACTTTCGGGAGAGTTTCACGACCAGGCAAAAAGTAATGAATGACCCTGCCACAACGCAGTCGCTCGGAGGTGAGTGTTCAGCTGTAAAGAACTCTCCAGTGAAATTATTTCCGCGTGACTTCTCTTCTATGCTCAGCAACATTTCCTCGCCTCTCCTGACCAGTTTGTTATGGTTTTCAAGCGTGCCTGCTATCGCCTTATCACGAGAAGTTCTAACGCACAGTGCGTGCTCTCAAAACTGTTCATGCCCTATAAAATTTCACTGACAAAATGCTCTCATTCTCTTCTTGGACGCTAAGAGTCGAAACGAGTAAAAACGTCAATAAAATAGGAAAACTGGGTGAGTTGGGTAGTGTTCATTATTGTGAAAAGTGCGAACGGACAATGGAGAGTGAAGAACACAGGTCGAGCGGTTACTAAGAACTGATATAGTATTTTGTTTTATTTGAAACTAAGATGCATATCAAAGCGTCGATGCGTGCGCGGGCATCACCTATTTGTCTAGGACCTAAATATGGTTTTACGTCAGCGTCGTTTCGCTTCCAGGCATGGCTTGTTTGCCCAATTGAGTGGGACTTCTTTTATTAACCTGTGATTCGTCATAGCACTCATAAAATTGCACGACTAGTTGTGATCATCTCGAAAAGCTTTGTCGCAGCTATTAAGAAAAAGCAAGCGCAATTTCATTGCTTATAGCATACAAAGTTATTGCCTTTACTTCAGCCGATCCTAAAGTCAATCTCTGCCTTAGCTCCGACAAATTAGAACTAATCCAATTTACCAGCGGATAAGCGTGCAGTTCACGTACGGTCTCTCTGCCCCACTTTTTTTTTAATTCTTTACGATAGCGATATGAATGAGTCATAACGCCGTGGTCGGTTAAGCACATTCGTTAAATACATTCGATTAGTCAAAATCTGCAAGCAGTACAGTAAATACGCTTACCATAATCTACTGGAATCAATTTTAGGCTGAGATCGAAAATTGTAGGGGAACCACAGGACAGGTCGACTTAAATTAAATAATGGGGTTTTACGTGCCAAAACCACTTTCTGATTATGAGGCACGCCGTAGTGGAGGACTCCGGAAATTTCGACAACCCGGGGTTCTTTAACCTGCACCTGAATCTAAGGGATTCAATCCCGCGACCTCATGCTCAGCATTCCAACACGATAGCCACTGAGCAACCCCGGCGGGTCGACAGATCAACTTAAGAAAGGCGAATGGAGCTCCAATGGAGCCGCTCCTACAGCTTACGCTGTGACTGTGCTTCGTGTGCCGCGCAGGCCTGCGATGTTTTCCCCATTGATTCTGCAGAAATCAATATTGCAAGGAGCGTTCACATATATGAAGAAGCGAAAGCTCAGTGTTTATTGTGCCTACAAATTTTTTTTTTAAATTAGTCCTTAACAGAATTTTTAAAGTTCACCCATGGAATATGTAGCGCAATTCTGCTTTCCGAGCTAGATTGTTCCCTGAGGCCAGCGTTAGTTGCTCGAAAAACCGAAATAAACATTTGAATACTTCACTATTTTCTGTTAATTACCTTTCAAATAATTAAATTAAGGTACATATCAGTCTATAAATTCTAGCTTATGACGGCGAAAGTCGTATCCACTTGAAACGAATTCCCTAAATGACACCAGGTTCGAGATACAAGTTTCCAAAGCTTGCGACAAAGTACACTCGCGTACCGTCAACTTCTGAAGATTCTATGCAAAAAAAAGCTGTTTTCTTAAAAAAGCAAGAGCCAGAGTGCATTTTTACCGCGCTTTGAACAGCACTTACTTGAAAACTGATGGTGTAGTTACAATATTCGTTCAAAGTTGTTTTTTTTAATTTATCAATACTGTAGGTCTTCTGCAGACCCATACAGGGAGCGGTCTTACATCATCATAGGCATGTAATAAGATACAACAAGTTCCCAAAAAGACAACAGGAAAACATGAGGTAGATCAGAACACTTTTCAACAACAAGTGCATCAATAGTATATTACCTACATGGTTACAGGTGCCTCGTGAAATCACTGACTTAAGTTCGTGTATTCCCGCGCTTTGCCTAAAGTAATTACTTAAAAAGTTAGTCAGTCAAATTCTGATAATTACCTAATTTATTTTTAGTCAACGTCCCCCTCCTTTTCGAGGAATTTAGATTGAAAAACAGATTTTTTTCTATGTGCCATAGGCAATTTAAAAAAAATGTTGTTAACGTTAAAATAAAGCACTCGGTACATGTCATGCCAGAGTCAGACATGTCATGCAAATGTCAGACAGTTAGCGTGCGAACCGTCCCGTATCGCAATATTTAGCTATTCTTTCAGAAGCGCGGTGAACAAGAAGTTTGGAGTGCCTTTTTGTAGTGGTAAGATCAGATAAGAGGTCTTGATTTTAATAGTACACTGTTACCTAATTGTCCGATGGCAAACGCAATATTTCAGTTCTTATCGTGCGTCGTTATGTAGGTATATGAGTAAAGCAAAGGTCTTCTACATTTTATTGATAAATTTACTGTTTATTCCTCACCTGCATGTAGATTAGAGGAGGAGGAAAAGAGATAAGAAGAAGGCAGGGAGGTTAACCAGAATCATGTCCGGTTGGCTACCCTACACCGGGGGAAAGGGAAAGGGGGAATACAAAGATAACAGGGAGAGAGAGGAGGGAAGGAAAGAAGGAAATTGCAGTGAGTTCGCTGACGTGTGCGGCCTTACAGAAATTGCATCAATAGTCAGAGTTGGTCGCACAAGCCCGTCGTCCTTAAGAAGCACAAAAGTGCCTTCACCGCTTTATGGGCCGACGGGCGATGGGGTCGGTGTTCCAGCAGCACCTGCACAGAAAGCGGCCGATTGTCCAGTTTTTGAAAAGCTTTGGCAAGTTCTTGTCTCTCAGGGGTGTATCGTGGACAGTGGCACAGCAGGTGGTCGATGTTTTCTTCCGTGCCACAGACCTCGCGTGCTCCACTGTCAGTCTGTCCAATTAATGTAGAGTATGCCTTTGTGAAGGCAACTCCTAACCAAAGTCGACAGAGAAGCGTAGCTTCACGTCGCGGAAGTCCGAGCGGAGGCCGGAGTTGCAGGGAGGGGTTTAGTCGATGCAGTCGTGTGAGTCGTAAGTTTGGCGAGTTCCACTCGGTCAGTGTGAGACTGCGTGCCAGGTATCGAAGCTGGCTAGCGGCGTCTGTCCTCGAAAGCGGAATTGGAACGCTCTGCTCTTCATGATGTGCTGTGCGAGCAGCGTTATCGACGGAATCATTGCCACTGATTCCACAATGGCCAGGTACCCATTGAAAAACGACCTCGTGACCTTTTTGTTGGACATGATGGTAAAGTTTCGCGATTTCGTATGTCAGTTGGTCATGGCATCCGTGTCGGAGAACTGACTGCGTGCACTGTAATGCCGGTTTTGAATCACAGAAGACAGCCCATTTTCTAGCTCTTTCAGATTCAATGAATTCCAGCGCTCGACGCAGGGCCGTTAGTTCTGCCGCCGTTGAGGTCGTGACATGCGATGTCTTGAAGCGCAGTGTCATTCCTCGCGTTGGTATCACCACGGCACCACCGGAACTGCACGACGTAGTTGATCCATCGGTATAGATGTGCACGTGGTTGCTGTACTTTTCATGCAAAAGAAGTAAGGTCAACTGTTTTAGAGCAGAGGTCGGTAGATCTGTCTTCTTCTGTAGTCCTGGAATCATTAGATGTACTTGTGGACGGCTCAAACACCACGGAGGAAACGCTGGCTTGGTCGCAGGTGCGTACCCTGAAGTAAACGACGCACGATGTGCACTGACAATGCCGCTAAATGTCGAGCAGGGCCCTGCCTGCAATATCCAACACCTGCAAGTGTAACCTGCGTACGATACAGAGTATTCAAGCCCAAGCCCTTAAGATATGTCTTGGCTTACCACGCAGTGCATCAACGGCTGAAACCATTGCCCTTGCGCAGGATTACCCAATCACGACGCACATTACCGTTGAGACAATGCGTATGCACCTCAGGCATTATGCTAGGACCCCTTCCCACCACTTGGCGAGCCTCACTGCTGCAAGGCATGTAGATTAGAGAAACACTAAAGGGGTGAAGAGATAGTTTACGCCATCTTATCCTAAAACACGGGGTTACAAAACGCTCACATTACTTAACATTCGCTCAAAAGTTTTAGAGAAAATTTTAGCGACCTTGCATCAAGATTTTGGGAATCTTTTGTCTCACTTTAGCTACACGCCTAAAGACGAAACTTTAGCTCGGGCCCAACTCCAACGCGGCCTATTTAAATACATGTAAAACACAGAAACCCTTTTCTGAGATAACCCCTGGACCGATTTTATTGAAATTTGTTAGACTCGAATTTCGAGAGAAAGTTAAATTGTAGTGACTGCTGGAAGCGGAATTTCAATTTAGGGCCTAAATTTTGTTAAAAGAAGTTTTAAAAATTCGGAAGTTCTAAATACATAGAAGCACGAAGTTTACTAATGAATAGCTCTGCATCAAGGACAGATATCGTGGTTCTGTCAACGGCATTCATTAGATCATTCAAAGCGGGCAAGTACGGTATGTCAGTTTATATCTTACTTGAATACGTTACGTTGTGTACAAAGGGTTCTGCAAACGCTGCATTTTCATATGACTACATTTGTGAGATTCATGTGCAACATATCAATTTTGTCTGCTTCAGTTGTACTATTAGATGCAATTCATAGAACTGTGATATCATTTTTCATTGCTGTGTTGCAGAGTTGTAAACGTCATAGTCTCGTTTTCTGAAATTTGCAATTGCTGCCAATTTTTTACAAAGGAATTGACATCGAAAATTCGAAACCAAGAGTCCCTGGGTTTTAGGTTTTCTTTTTTACTGCAACAAACCTCGCCAAATTTGGGGCAGTGGTTGCCCAGAACAACGAATTCTCATTTTACATCTGTTTAGATAGGAGCAATCGAGCTAAAGCTTCCTCTTAAGAGATCTTGGAAAGACTGTTGTGTAGCTCCTGCTAGCGGACGTGAGAGGGAAACGCTGGCTCACAGGCTCCTGTAGTCGACAACCTGTATAACCAAGGCTGGTTGAAGCATAGCATGCTCAAGAAATAATTGACACCCGTCAACTGTGCACAATACTGGAAAAGCTAATAACGTGATAGGCTCGTTTATTAATAAGCTTACGCAAAAAGAGTTGCTTAAGCACTATGAAATAATGGAACTTGCATAGGTGCGCCATCAGAGATCGGCTGAGGGCTGTGGAGATGAAGAAATCACTGCGCGAGCAACACCTGTCACACAGGCTTCTGGCCTTACTAAATCCTAATATATTATTCCCTTACTTGTCTCTCAATCTCAATGGGCAAGGTTAAATTAATTACTTAAATTATAGGGTTTTACGTGCCAAACCACATTCTGATTATGAGGCACGCCGTAGTGGAGGACTCCGGAAATTTCAACCACCTGTGGTACTTTAACGTACACCTAAATCTAAGTACATGGGGGTTTGCGCAATTCGCCCGCATCGAAATGCGGCCGCCGAGGCCGGGATTCGATCCCGCGACCTCGTGACCAGCAGCCAAACACCATAGCCACTGAGCAACCACGGCGGGTAATGGGCAAGGTGCACCCAGATGTGCGGCAGTTTACAGGCGCCAGAATGGAATTAGAGGTGTTTTGAGCGCGATGGACAATGTGGATTTCAAAGCCAAATTACGGCACGCCTGCACTCACAGTATTCAATATAGTGCGTAATATAAAAGATACCAGATATATCGTCTCGTAAGACGTTCTCCATAAAAACGTACAGGCACAATATTATCGACCACTCAATTTTTTTCCCGTTAAGTGAAGGTTCTAGATCTTTAAACCCTATAAAGAAAGAGTGACAAGCCTCCATGTTTTAAGAGCTCTTGTATGGCCAGTTTCGGCCTCCTTTCCCAGAGCATACTGTGTTGCGATGTAACGACACCGTATGTGGTCCCGTGGGAGCAGAACATTGCTCCCACTGTACTCCCAAAATTGAATGGACCCGGATAAGTCTAGCAACGTCGCAATGTCCTAGTACCATATGGCCACATAATGTGTCGAGACATCACGACACAGTAGATGCGAAGCCGGAACTGTCAGTAGAAAAGCTAATACAATAAATTACGTACGGCACTCTGAGGCTTGTCACTGTTAATTTTGCAGTTTAGAGGTGAAACAGAGAATAGTCGAAATTCTCATGTGGGTACCCAATGAATTTCACACCGTTATGCACCATTAATAACCGGTTCAAAGCGATACGAGCTGTTATATTCTCGTTCCGGAGCTCAATCTGAACCGAACGTATCTGAAGCCACAGTGTACCAGAAAACTTTACGATTCGAAACCCTGGGGAAGCTCACTCCATTGAAATGAATGTTAAATTTACAAACCATTAATAGTTGGCAATTCGGAGACGAAACAGCAAGCATCAGCGCGGATACTCGTGTTCTTTTAATTTCTCCACAGCAGTTGCACAAAAATGTTGCCAGAATAGGGAGATATGGAAGCTGCTTATCTGTTGCTTATGTTGCCTCTAGGAATAAGTTAGTACTCCGGAACATTTATTCGGTGGTTCTAAAATAGTATATTGAGTTTTGCCATTTAATGACGATGTTCTCAACGCGGCATAATGTTATTGCCACTGTAAAGGCGAGAACAAATGCACCAAATGGCATCATTAAAGCATCATTTCGATAACACAAAACATCAAGTAAGCTATGGAATATTCACAAAAGAAAAAGCAAATATTTACATGGTGAAACTATGAACTTGAGTCCGAGGAGCTTTATGCGCTAATGGCCTTTAAATGACCCTGAACATTTGGGTGGTACTTCCAGAACTGTACAAGAACGCGCTTCTGTAAAATTAGTTACTATATGAAGCAATTTTCGGCATCAGTAGCGCAAGAGCATGTCTGGCCTCGATTAAGACAAGGACTTTGCCTGGAATCTCAAATTGCGAAAACCTTCAACCCCTTCAGGATATTAGAACCAATTTAGGAGAGAAAGATTCTTCAACTGATGGAACTTTAATGACACTGACTGGGCGATTAGCCTTCTCGAGATCTTAAGTACCTGACCTCAGCTTTTCGCGTCTTCATGGTTCTGCTCATGCTTGTATCTTCACACAGGGTCTAGCTTTACATCATTTTCTGTTGCTGCCGTCGTTTAAAAACAGATCCTAGCAGATCGCTAATGCGTTCTCTCACAAACGACGAAATTTAGATAGCGAAGTACTCAGTGAGTGGCCGGTAACGAGTTCCACAGAAGTTGGGGGTGCCATCTGCAAAGTCATGTACACATTTCTGATCTGAGAAAAATGGCTGGATACCTAGTTGTGACATCACGACTGCTTCGTCATCGCAGATGAGAGCTCTTATTTTATTGCGCTGTTTGTTATAAAATAAAACAACTGCGTTCACACGAAATGCAAAAACAATCAACAAAAATGAAACAATACATATATACCCAGGAAGAAGCTTCTCGCGAATAATTTGAAATTATACTGTATGCTGGCAATGGTAAAGGTAATATAGACATATGGGTCCAGTGTGATTGTTTCTTACCTTGGATAATTGATTTATTAAGGAGAAGGAAGGAAGGAAGGAAAAAGGGGACAAGGAAAGGCAGGGAGGTTGACCAGTTTAAGTTAAGCGGTTTGCTACCCTACACATGGGAGAGGGATGGGGCAATGAAAGATGGGGAAGGGGAAGAGAGAGAGAGAGCACATAGCACAGCACGCACACATCTTCCGTTAGAGTCCATCAATCTGGCATGGTACGTGATATCACTCTCACAGCCGCTTGTCCAATCCCGTCTCTTTCAAAAACCGAAGTAGTCCCTTCGTCGCCTTCACCTGCGATGTCTTCTGTCGGCGGCATGTGAAAATCGTGTCGAGGGACGATGGACTAGTGTCAAGGTGCGCTAGAACGGATGCCAGGGACTGTCGCTGAACATTATATTCAGGACAGTCGCACAGAATGTGTTCCAGCGTCTCCTCGCAAAGACAGGCATTGCAGAGAGCGTTGTCGGCCATTCCAATGCTAAATGAGTACGATTTCGTGAAAGCCACCCCTAGCCATAAGCGATAAAGCAGAGTCGCCTCTCTTCGGCGGAGTCCAGTTGGTATATAGAATGAATGAATGAATGTGTATTGTTTAGTGGCGCAAGGGCCAGGGATGGCCAAAGAGCGCCATGACTGATAATGTTTTGTTAAGCGCTGGTTTGTGAGTTTCGATGGAGGGATGTAACATGGCTGTAAAGTGGCCTAAAATCAATGCGTATCATGAAGCGTAAAATTATATATAGTATAAAATTATGATAGTGATATATGTAGTTGTCTGTGGATATAGTACGCTTGATAAGTGATCAGGACCCTCAAATGCAAGAATATGGAAATAGCTCCTATGCCTCCGGAAGGCCTTTGAGCCCAAAGGCTGGGAGGCAGGTGCTTTCTGTTAATGTAGTTACCGCAGCAGAAACCTCAGTTAAGAGGCTGTGCTACGGATTTCCTGGTGATATAACATGAAAACTACGTAGATCTTTTAAAAATTCGAACAACGATTGATATTTAAAGAGAGGTTCTATACCTATGAACATTTGAGGATGGAGGGGAATTCGCTGCCGATGTGGTAGTGGAAAATGCTTTTTCCTATTTGTGTCTAATTCCCTGCATTGCATCAGGATGTGAAGCACGGTTAGCGGCTCACCACATTTATCACACGTGGGTGGATCGCCGCCGGACAAGAGGTATGCGTGTGTGCTGTATGTGTGTCCTATCCTCAGTCTGGAAAGTGTTACTTCTATATGGCGGTTCTTTGATACCGGGGGCCAGTTGCCAAGATACGGCTTCATAACATGTAGTTTATTTTCTGTTTCCTTGTCCCACAAGCGCTGCCAGAAAGCTCTTAGCTTTTTTCTTACTGAGGGCTTGAGGTCCATTACAGGGACAGTCGTGGAAGTGTTGGAAGCGTTCGTGTGAGCGGATGTGGCTAGCTGGTCAGCCAACACGTTTCCCTCTATCTCTCGGTGCCCCGGCACCCAGCATAGGACGATATGCTGCTTGGACGCATAGGTGGTTAGTAATGCTGAGTAAAGAGATACAATGACAGGGTTTTGATATTTCTTGACACTTTTCAAAGCGTTTACGACGCTCAAAGAATCTGTGTATATAACTGCCTTTTGGATATTAAATTCTTTAATGTGTTTAACGGCGGCCAATATCGCGTAGCCCTCTGCTGTGAGAATACTTGTGCTAGGATCCAATACACCGGAATCCGAAAAGGATGGACCGACCGCTGCGTAAGACACGCCAGAATAACACTTCGAAGCGTCTGTAAAAAATTCAGGAGAGGAGTATTTGTGCTGTAATTCGAGGAAGTGCATTCGGATATGCGCGACAGGCGCGCGCTTTGTAACATCTACGAAAGATGTATCACAGTATATAGGTTGCCACTGCCAGGGCGGGGGCCGTATAACCGGGGGCATAAGGTGGTATTCAAGCAGTGGAACCCTTGTTTCTTCAGCTATGTCTCTAACACGTAGTGAGAAAGGCTTTGCCACTGTGGGCCGGTTGCGGAAAAGTTGAGAACTGAACAAATCATTTATAGCGGAATACGCGGGGTGCTCACTGTTTGCGTTCACTCTCAGAAAATACATAAAAGACGAATATGTTCTCTGCAGTTGAAGTGACCATTCATCCGATTCAACGTACAGGCTTTCCACTGGGCTCGTTCTGAAGGCACCTGTGGACAGGCGAATTCCTAGGTGATGGACAGGATCTAGCATCTTCAGAGCAGTTGGAGTAGCCGACTGGTAAACTATGGCTCCATAGTCTAGACGTGTGCGCATGAGGCTTTCATATAAGTTCATAAGACATTTTCTATCACTGCCCCATGTTGTGCGGGACAGCACCTTTAAGATATTCATTGTTTTCATACATTTGTTTTTAAGATATTTTATGTGCTGTAAAAAGGTTAATTTCGCGTCTAAGATTATGCCTAAAAATTTATGTTCCCTATTTACAGGCAGATGCTCACCATGCGACACAATTTCAGGATCAGGGTGCAGGCCTCTTTTTCTAGAGAAGACGACACATGTGCTCTTTTGTGGGTTCAGTCTGAACCCGTTCTCATCCGCCCATTTGGAGACATTGTTAAGAGCAAGCTGGACCTGTCGTTCACAGATTGCGAGAGAACTTGATCGAAATCCTATCTGCACATCATCAACATATGTTGAATAGATGTTACGTGGTATGTGTAGACGAAGAGAATTCATTTTTACTATAAAGAGCGTGCAGCTGAGCACCCCGCCCTGCGGCACTCCAGTTTCCTGTACAAATTTTCGTGACAGAACGTTGCCCACTCGAACACGGAATGTGCGATTAGACAAATAACTTTCGATAACATTTAACATATTACCGTGTATACCTAACTGTGAGAGGTCTCTCAATATCCCAAACCGCCACGTAGTATCATATGCTTTCTCCATATCTAGGAATATTGATACGAAAAACTGCTTATGAACAAAACCTTCACGGATACGTGCCTCGATACGTATGAGATGGTCATTGGTGGATCGACCCTCCCAAAACCCGCACTGGTATGGGTCGAGCAATTTGTTTGACTCGAGGAAGTGTAGTAGGCGACAGTTAATTATTTTTTCGAATACTTTGCAGAGACAACTTGTTAGTGCTATAGGTCTGTAACTTGTTACAGAGGAAGGATCCTTTCCGTGCTTCAGAATGGGAATTATTATAGCCTCCTTCCAAGCAGAGGGGATCTCGCCGGAAAACCATACAACATTGTAAAGGGAAAGGAGGGTTTTCTGTGTTTCGGATGGTAGTTGTTTTAACATCTCATATATTACGCGGTCTGAACCTGGGGCGGATGTATTACAACAGTTCAAAGCTGCCTGCAGTTCTGCTATGCAGAATGGTTCGTTGTACGCCGCACTTTTTGCACATTTTCTTTCTAATTTTTGCTTCTCTATTCGTGTTTTGTAATTTAGGAATGTTTCGGAGTAGTGCGACGAGCTGGATATGTGTTCAAAGAGTGTACCAAGAAAGTTGGCTTGATCTTCCAGGCTTTCTCCGTGGCTATTTATTAAAGGCAGGGAATATGTTTGTTGCCCATTGACTTTTTTCACTCTATTCCATACTTTCCTCTCATCTGTGTACGAGTTGATGCTTGATATATACTTCGCCCAACTCTCTCGTCTTGCTTGTCGGCGCGTTCTCCTCGCCTGGGATTTGACGTGTTTAAAGGTTTCCAGGTTTTCTGCTGTTGGAGAAACGGGAAGCATCGCCCACGCTTTGTTCTGGTTCCTGCGTGCTTGTCTACATGCATCGTTCCACCAGGGAACACGCCGTTTGGAACCAATGCCGCTCGCTTGAGTAATACATTTACATGCGGCATCAAGTATAAAAGCTGTAAAATATGCAACAGCATCATCTATGGTTATACCGGACATCTCAGACCAAGTCATGTGTGTAAGAGTTCGGTACTGTTCCCAATCGGCTGAGTCAACCTTCCACCGAGGGACCTGCGGGGGAAGTTGATCTTGTTTCGGCGTAGTTAGGATTACTGGGAAGTGGTCACTCCCATACGGGTTGTTAAGCACATTCCATTTAAAATACGGTAAAAGCGTCGGCGATAAAATGCTAAGATCTATGGCAGAGTATGACTTGTTGGCCAGGTTAAAATATGTGGGCTCCTTCGTGTTTAAGAGACATGTTCCAGAGGAAAAAAGCACCTGTTCAATGACGCGACCTCGCGCATCAGAGCGTGAATCACCCCACAAACTACTGTGTGCATTAAAATCACCGAGAATCATATAGGGCTCTGGGAGCTCATCTATTAATGATTCTAAGTCGCGCCTGTGAAGCTGATAATGTGGTGGTATGTACAAAGAGCAGATGGTAATGAGTTTATTTAAAAGTACGGCTCGAACGGCCACGGCCTCAAGGGCCGTTTGGAGCTTCAGATGCTGACACGCTACACTTCTATCAGCAATGATGGCTACACCGCCAGATGATGCGACAGCATCCTCGCGGTCTTTCCTGAAAGTCATGTATTGCCGGAGGAAGTTAGTGTGTTTGGAAGTTAGGTGGGATTCTTGAACACACAGCACTTTAGGTTTAAACTTACAGAGCATTTCTTGGACATCATCTAGGTTTCTTTATAGTCCTCTAACATTCCACTGTATGACGTCATCCATGTTTAAAAAGAAATTGTGCTGTGTGTCTCAAAAGTGACATTACTTTACAGAGCCTTTGTTAGGCCCTGTAATTGGTGTTTTGTCTTTTTTGGAGCGGTCAAGAGAACCTCGCCGCTCCTGCGACGCTACTTGCGCCGTTTGGTTTGGACCGGTGTCCATAGCCTCTTGCGAGGCACTGGACACCCGCTCTAGAGAGCGATGTGTGCGTCGCGTAGACTTCATCTCAAGCGATGAAGTCTTCGTCCCTACCGGGGCAGAGGTCGACAAGACCCCTGTGGCCTCTGCGGTGCCCTGGCTTCTGCCGGAGCTTGAAGAGGCCACTGGTGTGGACAGTTTGAGAGCTGGCAGGGCAGCGCTGGCTGCTCCCACCGTAGGGGCGGGTGGCGCTAGCCTCGGCACGCTAGGCGTGGTCCGGGCTGCCGCCAGAGGCTGTTGTGGTGCCGCCCCCCGTTGCACCACTTCAGCGAAAGTTGTTTTTAGTGAAAATAACGAGGAAACCCTTTGTCGTGCTTCACGGAATGTTATGTTCTCCTTAAATTTTACAGTAATTATTTCCTTTTCTTTCTTCCAGGCTGGACAAGCTCTGGAGTATGCAGGGTGACTGCCGTTGCAGTTCGCACAATGTACCTCGTTATTGCAGTCGTCAGCAGAGTGACCGGTTGTGGCGCACTTTGCACACATAAGTTGTCCTCGGCAGCTCTGGGATGCGTGACCAAATCTGTGACATTTGAAGCAACGTCGCGGGTTCGGAATGTAGGGTCGAACATGAAGTTTTACATAGCCGGTTTCAAGTGTTTCGGGTAGAGTAGTTGAGCTGAAAGTGAGTATTAAATGCTTTGTTGGAATTTCATTGTCATTTCGTCTGATTTTGATGCGCTGCACATGGATTACGCCTTGGTCCTTCCATCCATCCAGGAGTTCTTCTTCATTCAATGTCATTAGGTCTTCATCTGATACTACGCCTTTTACTGTATTCATGGTTCGATGTGCGCTCACAGAAACAGGGATGTTACCAAAGGCTACGAGGTGTGCGAGTTTGTTGTACTGTTCCTTGTCTTTTAGCTCGAGGAGCAAATCCCCACTTGCCATCTTTGTTACCTTATAGCCAGCTCCAATGGTCTCTTTTAGGCACTTGCCCACAAGAAATGGTGAAATTGTTCTTGCTTTTGTAGATAATTGTTCGCAGTGAAGTACGTGGAATTTCGGGAAAGTTTCTTTGCTTTTTGGAATGAATAGAGAGGTTGCATCGGTGCGTACCCTTTTCGAGGCACGATCGGGTGAAAACGGGTTCGAGGATCCCATAGAAAAAGTGATTTGTTCGGCAACGGCGTCTGCCACCCACCACGGAGCCCAACAAGGGGACGTGGCAGAACATGTAAACAAGTCTGCACAGCGCCAGCAGTATGCCGTTACTCTAACCCAATATGGTATAGCCAAGGTAGGACAGCCACACCAGGTTAACCCTTGCCGCCAGGAAAAATTTGAATTGAATGGAAAAGATGAGAGGACAGGAAAGATTGAAAGTAGAAGAGAAAGACGAAGATGAGGGTAGAGAGAGACAGGAAAAGGCGACTGCCGATTTCCCCCGGGTGGGTCAGCCCGGGGGTGCCGTCTACGTGAAGCAGAGGCCAAAGAGGCGTGTTGCCTCCGCCGGGGGGCCTTAAAGGTCCGAACACCCGGCATCGGCTCAACCCCCAGGATCCCCCTTTCCCCGGACACGGCTAAGCCGCGCACGGCTACACGCGGGAGGGTCCAACCCCCGTGTGCTCGGGTCCGTGGTGTCGCAACACACGAAACGCCTGCTAACGCAAACGCCCCTGCGGGGAGTTGGTATATAGAGATGCATCAAAGAGGGCAGGTGGTATTGACGGTTGCTCTGGTTGGTCTGGCTGTTTGGTGTGCACCATAGAGAAAGCGTGATCTCCTGTGCAAGCACTCGAAGTCTGCTAGCTGCGTGCGCTCGTGAAAGCGGTATGGCCTCTTCTTGTGCGTCTTCAAGAGCTGCCCGAGCGGCATTATCGGCGTCTTCGTTTCCAGTGACGCCGCAGTGACTTGGCAGCCACTGAAACATCACGTGGTGTCCTTTCTCCTGTGATGTATGGAGTAGGCATCTAATATAGAATACGAGCTGTTCGAATGGCCCGCGACGCAGAGCTGATAGTACAGATTGTAGGGCTGCCTATGAGTCACCGAAGATTGACCATTGTCGAGGTGGCTCCCAATTGATGAAACAAAGTGCAGCGTGAAGAGCAGCTAGTTCAGCAGAGGTCGATGTTGTAGGGTGGTCAGTCCTAAAGCTGATGGTAATAGCTTTTGCTGGGACAACCACAGAACCGGACGAACACTGGATGTTTGTGGAACCATCAGTATAAATGTGTTCACTGTCCTTGTACCTCTCGTGCAGAAGAAGCAGAGACAGTTGTTTCAGCACAGGCGACGACAGTTCAGATTTTTTCTCGATTCCTGGTACACTGAGATGGACTGTGGGGCTGATAAGACACCAAGGGGGTATCGGTGGTTTAGATGCAGCGGTGAAACCCGAGGGAAGTTTGTCGTTGTACTCGATGATAGCTTTAGAGAATGATGATTGGTGCCTGTCTGAAGGTAGTGTTGCAAGGTGGTAATAGGGGGCACGTCCAAAATGTCTGATGTGCGTTCTCAGGGCTTCCACCGCAATGTGAGTTTGCATTGGATGGTCCCGAGCAATCGCAAGAGCTGCCTCTGTTGATGTGCATCTGGGCAAACCAAGGCAGACTCTGAGTGCTTGAGCTTGTGCTGCCTGCAGAACACGAATATTTATCTTGCAGGTGTTGGTCAGTACAGGTAGACTATATCTTAAACAACCGAGAAAGAAAGCTCTGTATAGTTTAAGCATTGCGTCTACTGACATCCCCCACGTCTTTCCTGTCAAGTATTTAAACAACTGGGAAGTTGCTGTCAGGCGCCGTTTCATGTAGGCCACGTGTGGGCTCCAACAGAGGTCTCGGTAAATAATTACGCCAAGGAATCTGTGGGTTCAGACATAGGAAATGGTCCGCCCATTGATTGAGATGACATAAGCCGTCATCGGTTTGCAAGTAAATGCTACTAGTGCGCATTTTTCTGGTGATATGCTGGGATCCTATTTACACAAGTAGTTCGCTGTCAAAGTGGCCGCTCTTTGAAGCCGCGCACGTATCTGAGGACGTGTGACTGCCGAAGTCCAGACACAGATGTCGTCAGCGTATATTGAAATTTTGATGGTAGTTGGCAAGTATTCAGCAAGTCCAACAAGAGCGAGGTTTAATAGCGTCGGGCTGAGAGCACCGCCTTGAAGAACGCCCCTGCTGGTATAGCGTCGCGTGGTTGGGCCATCCTCAGTTAACACATAGAATGATCTTGCAAGATAACTTGCAATCCACAAAAAACTCGGCCACCTAGGCCAACCGTCGCAAGAGCGTCGAGAATGGCCTCATGTAATACGTTATCGTATGCCCTTTTCACATCTAAGAATGAAGCTGCAGATAAACGTTTACGGACCTTTCGTGCTGGACATATGAAACGAGATCAACTACATTGTCGATGGAAGAGCGGTCACGTCGGAAACCAGTCATGGAAATCAGATAAATCTTGTAGTATTCAAGGTACCATTCCAGGCGGCCAAGGATCATCCGTTCCATTATCTTTCCTACACAGCTGGCCAGCGCTATTGGGCGGTAAGAGGTGAGTTCTAGTGGGGATTTGCCCTGCTTTAAGAGTGGCACCAGGCGGCTTACTTTCTATTCGTCAGGAACATTTCCCTCCTGCCATGAGGAGTTGTAAAGGCTCAACGATTATATCCGTGCGGACTATCTGAGACAGCACAAGGCCCGGTATGATATACCATCTGGACCCGGAGATGATGAGCGCCTGCAGAGAGCTAGTGCCACTTCGAGCTCCTCCATTGTAAAAGGAAGGTCCATGCGGCAAACACGGGAATGGGGGACGTCAGCTCGGGCTGGAGGATCTGGACGAGTCGCTTGGTCTGCGATCCGCGCACAAAAGTCTTCTGCGACATCGATGTCTTGCCGTCCTTGGAACAGCGCTAGCGCCTTTAATGGAAAACGCCGTTCCGGAAGGTAACGCAGACCTTTCACCGTTTTCCAAATGTGAGACAGTGGCTTGCGGGGGTCGAGTGTCTGGCAAATTGTTGCCCAACGTTCCGACGCTAATCTATCCATACGAAGAGAAAGTTACTATTAAAAACAACGAATGTTCATATCGTGGTCTGAATGGTACGTCCACGGGATGCGTAACCTATTTTACGTTATTTTTTGCAACTAATCATCTATGATGCGCTCGTCAGAAAAACCCGAAGCGCTCCTTTTATTTCTACAGCTCCACACCTAATGCCCTGGGGAACCCTTCAATATGCATCAATGCTGACCCTTAGGCAGATCATAAACCGAGATCCCTATTATCATCTTTTATTATTACGATGAGTGGAGTTGAGGACAACATCTGCGTGGCAAATTTAGTGGCTTGTTCGTTGAACCACATTTCGGGAAGAGAATTCGCCGAGATTCACCTACTGCAGCTTGCAACTTTTCCTGCCATGCGAGTCACTTCGTCACAAGACAACCTTCATTTTTTTTGTCTTTTTTATGTCGTTGCTTGAGAAAAAAAAATAATGAGGTCAAGTGCCGCGCGCACGTGTAAAGGCGTGGTCTCTCGCAATTATTTTTACGCGTGATTCACGTGCGATTTTGGGTAATAAGATTTTACGACCACTTTGTGAAGTTATTTTTATCTACGCAATAAAATTCAGAAAGATGATGTTAGGTGTGAGTTAGTAACAGGGCGATCTGTGACTAAACAGCGGCACCTCACAGGCACTGTACAAGCAATACTTCGCTTCAGAGCGCAATAATATGTCTCAGATCAACAACGTCATCTTTTTCTTTCTATAAAATTGCAAGCACGCCAGCTCGTAAGCGCCAAAATTTATTCCTGATGGCGACTTCTGCAATAGGGTAGTTTAAATCTTCTTCAACGCCGTTTATCCAGTTTGGTTAACTAGCTCACAAATACACTACAAAACTGTTAAGGTTTTTAAGCAATCAAACTTTTTATTACGATCGTGGAAGAACATCTTTAGACTTCGAGACAACTCTTTGGTTATGATGTAAACAGCTGTTGAAAGCGCGGAAATTTTCCTGCGCCTCATTGCACGCGACCAGTGGGACGATTATTTCAAAACCACAGGGCTACGTTGGTGTCATTCAAAAATTAGTCTCTGTCGGTGGTAAAACCTGCCTTGATACTGAGCACCACCGAGTTAAGACTGCGCTTCCGCGTGTACCACGGAAACGTGCATAAGAAATATACGTACGTCAGCAGACTTGATGCCGCGGTTTCATGATGAACGACATGACACCTCCGTTTTGAAGGCCCACTACAATAAAATTTGGTTCTTGCAAAATCCTTCATGAATGAGTAGCATACAATATTGAAGCGATCTTGACAAAGCTACCGGGATGATAATTGTGTAGTTTTTTTTTGAAGGCCTTTAAACAGTGCCTAAACGGACGGGGCGTGAACCCGGTGTCTGGAGGATCTGATGGAAATCATATGCCACGGTCTCCAACATCTACAGTGCCGTGGGCACCGCATCAGCTCTCCTCCCGACGAACCACGCTACTTCTCATCTTGCTCAGTTCTGGGGCACTTGCAGTGAGCAGTATTGACGCACTTTGTTTTCTCAGATTTGTTATAAAGCTGTCCCACTTTTGATAGTTTTTCGTAAAGCAACCGTTTCTATTTAAACTACAAAAATTTTGCACTTAGGCTGCAAACGAAAACTTTTATGGGGTGCAACATTTCATTGCAGTTGGCCTCTGCGTTTTCTCCATTTCATCGCTACCAAGGCTACTCTTTGCGTAAAAGTAACGCCTTAAGTAGTACTGATCGGTCGTATAAACCATTCAAGGGAGTTGCCGCACCATTTCAGGTGTGTCGAGTGCTGAACGGTCGAACGTTCTATACATGCTTCACTGATCAATTTCGATACGCCGAGATCAATCAATATAACATTTGAAAGGTCGAAAGAGATGCTACCATAACGAGGACACTGTTTCCTCAATTTAGGCATATCGCGGAAGTCAAAAACCACGCCCGGCCCCCAGAAGCACTCTTTATATACGTAATATGTTTCTTGCGCGTCTAGGTGCTTCCCAAGATCCCGACAAAAGCCAGTTTCGTCGTCAGCCGTGTTACTCGGGAACCTTTCTCTTTTGTTTGTGATGGTGCGTCATCTTAGACTCTCCAGCGGAGCGTCAATTCCCTCTCAGACACTTGAATGATCAATTGGGGGTCAAAATAACGAAGCTGTGGTTCCCAGGACTTGCACCGTACCAGGTGGTAAATTGCACAGAGGCTCAATCTTCCTTGGGTACCCTTGTTGATATGTTTAATGTGATTAGCACTCTTTGCCTAATTCACGCTGCGCTTGGTTCCGCTAAACAGCGTATATATCAACCTGGTATGATTGGGAAATAAAGCAAACAGACGAAGTAAGCTACGAAAAAAAAAACATGACCGTACGGGCTACTCGTCCACCACTGGTCGGGCTTGACAACTTTATTTATTTCACGCCTTCTTTTCTTTTTTATCGCTCTCTATGTTTAATCGCACGCAAGCAGCCCACCTTGGCTACTTTCCTCGTGTTAGCTGCAAAGCTAGGTTTATTTCACAGTGGCAAGCGTACGTAATGCATACGTTAAAGTTGTGCTAAAACAGCCACTGTAGATTGCCTTTGTTTCCATCGTCGTTGGTGCCCTATAAATGACCTAGTACCTTGAATAGCGACGCGACTTATGTTTGGAGCTAGCTGCGCTTATACATACCGTGTTGAAAAAAAAAAAAGAAAGCACGAATCATTGCTATTATATTTAATACTTTTGCCAAGCACCGAATTTCAAAGGAGAAGTTTGGGGAATATATGCGTCGCAGAAATCGACTCACGGACGGAGCAACTTTCGAAGTTATTGTCTATTACTTTTTTCGTTAAGTACCGACAGAATTCTAAGATCCTATAAAGATATAGACGCGGATCGTCAGCATTCAACATAAATGGTGAGCAAATTAGCAGGAAACTATACTGCACGTTTTTCAGAATGACATAACTACCATTCGCCTATCGCGAAAAATGAAATTCTGTCACCTATTCCAGTGCATTGAACCATCTAACTCGCTTGTGAACCTATTTTCGCCATGGCGTTTAAAGACGCGAAACGAATCGAGAACATATTTCTAGAACGTGTTTCCAAGCGCTCTGAATACGCCGACAAAATCCAAATAGATGAACGACCAGAACGTGCTTCGTTTGTTTATGAAAGAAAACCGGGCTCGGCAAACCATGAGAGCCATATAAATCGGTTTGCTGATGTCGTACGTACGATCTAACGAGTTCTAGAAACAGGCGGGAAAGGGGTCACGTCTACCGGCGGCAGCTTTATGAGCTGCACGTTTCACTTGCACATGGATTCTTAGTTTTCTCTTCTTGCGACTGCTCGTACTACTTCACTTACATACGAGGATGTCTGTATGTTCCCGCAGGTAATGCGTAGGATGCGAGCAGTAGTCGGGCAAAAGTAATCTAGAAGTGCGCGCGGGAAAGTAAATGCGCACCTATGGCATAAGTCGGCATTGCGCATAATAGCTTACGTATCCGAGCAATTCGCGAAGCACGTATTACTGTAATGTGTACGTCGGCCTGCATTCTACGATTTCATGTTCATGCATTGCTCTGCTCGCTGCAATTGCAGCTATATGATTCTAATGCGCAGTTAATGTCCACGGTGCAGTTCGGCCGGAATAAATCGCTCTCGATTACGTTTGATTAATGTAATCATCTCATTTTTATCACTCTCTTTTTGGCGAGCAGTCATCAGCTGTCCAAAGGGACACCCCTGTAACATTATGGCTCCTTATTCGCTAACAACGAAATCAGAGAGAGTAAAGGGGTATTTATCATTTTGATCAGTAACGTAGAAGTATGAAGATAAAGATTATCTCGACCGCTGTAGGCGACATGAGACATCGCGACTACACGAACTTAGGATACTCCTAAAAGCTAAACAGAAAGAAACAAATAAGAAAGCCAGATCGTTGTTACTGAGAGAAAGTAGCCTTTCTTGCCTACATTAGAACAAATTTCAAAGGCCATGCCCGGATAAAACCGTTGGAGGTTTCGTCCGAATGGTGAATTACTGACCGCGATAGCAAGGTTTAGCGGCTCGTTTGAACTTTTTGGATGATATTTTAACTACACGCGAGTACGACTAACATGGACGCGACATACGTGACTGCGTCAGTATTTATGGCACTCTTGAAAGCTCTAGCATGCCGTGTATGGCCTGTAATGACATCGCACAGTCCCTACCAGACTGCCCGTAAGGACACTGTTGAAGCTTGGGCATGTTGGTGTGACATTCTGTTTCAACAGTGCAAAGGACAAGGACGAGACACGTGCACACTAGCGCTGTCTATGTGCACTCGTGTCGTCCTTGTCCTTTGCGCTGTTGAAGAAGCATGCCCGTAAAGAGCCGCGCT
The DNA here is from genome assembly GCF_023375885.2 of Dermacentor andersoni. Classification (NCBI taxonomy): domain Eukaryota; kingdom Metazoa; phylum Arthropoda; class Arachnida; order Ixodida; family Ixodidae; genus Dermacentor; species Dermacentor andersoni. The sequence goes on from NC_092822.1 coordinate 57,754,135, forward strand.
AGTAAACTTACATCAATTTCTTGCTTGCGCCCTGCTTTTGTTTTGCAGTTTAAACTTTTAATAGCCTGAAAACAGTTAAGATAAAAGGCGTGCGTTGTGAATGTTACGTTTCATGACATTTGTTTGTGGGCTGGCATGGTCCAAATTCTGAGGAGTATTTTAGTCGGACATGGCAGACCTGGGACGGCTTGCACGAACATTTATTAACAAAAATAATAACGATTTTAATAATGCCTTAATAAACGCTGCCTAGATCTTCGCTGCTTTGCAGCTAGCACTACTCGCACGGACTTTGACATTGAATTAGAAAGGCTTTGAGCAGTACGTCGGCAAGCCGAGAGCAGATATAGAAGCACAAAGTCCATTCTAGACCTTAGGAACGCCAGGCGCACGCAGAAGAAAACGTGTCATCGCATGGATAAATTACACAACGAACGATGACAATCATTCTGTAGCTCGTTGAACCCACGCAACGCTCTCTCTCGCATATAACGAACTCTCCAGGGCCTTCGCTGTTCGCCTCAGTAACGTCATCCCTTTGGTACTGGCTCTCCACCAAGGCTGTCAAGAATTGAATCTTGCAGAATACGTTTGTGAAGCGTCTGTACGTGACTGAGAGCTATTTGGTCATATTGAGTTGTACGAAGTTCCCTTCATGCAAGTTTCAGTGATGGTCGAACCTTTCGTCGTGGAAGAACTGGAGGCTGTTGTTATAGCTATTTGCAGGCAATCCTCATCGCCCGGACCCGACAACATGATGTACGCTCTCCGCCACTTTGACCATGAAGCGCAGGATATCTTGCTGCGCCATCTCTGCGTCTCATGAAGCGACAGAGCTTTTCCTCTGAGTAGAAGCGTAGCGGCCTTCTCCAAATCTTTAAACAAGGAAAGTCTCCTCTTGAAATCACATCATATTGAGCTATTGCTCTATCCAGCTGTGTTGACAAGCTGATGGAAAGGATGATACTCATGCGCCTCGAGTGCTTTCTTGAACATTACAATGTTTATCCAGACATGATGACAGCTTTTCGACGTGGCCCTTCGTACGTCGATAACGTCACTGATCTTCTGTCTTCGATTCAACTGGAAAAATTATCCAAATGGCTCTCCGTAACGCTATCTTTAGATGTGAGGGGCGCTTATGATACGGTTTCTTACGAAGGCATTCTTGACTAACTCGTGGCTGCTACAATCGGAGGCCGCACTTTTCGGTTGATTCGGAGCTACCTGTTCCAAAGGATCTTCTTTGTATTCACCGAGGATGGCCAGACTGCCGACCACTACACAAGCCGTGGAGTTCCACAGCGTGGCCTTCTGAGCCCAGTTTTGTTCAACCTGACTCTTATTGAGCTGGCCGAGTCCCTGTTACAGTTGGTCAGCCTCTCAATTTACGCAGATGACATCTGCATCTATGTTGTACAAGACAACTTATCTATATTTAGCGATTATTTTCAACCTCGATCTTTCCTGGAACTCCCATCTAACCTAAGGAAGCGACTCCTCTCGATCAGTCATCCTTTTCAAAGCCAATGCTGGAAAAGCAAGAGGACAGTCGGTGTGTTCTGTGTTTCAACTGTACAAAGCGCCCTTAATGAATTTCTTGCGCGATAGCACTTCGGTGCTCTCAAGCACCCGCAGGACAAATCTTAGGGTGTTCGAGAGCATGCAAGCTCAAGCGCTTAGAGCATGTCTTGGTCTACCGCGATGCACTTCAACAGCCACAACAAATACCATCGCCAGTGAACATCCCATCAGTACGTATATCGCCACAGACACCCTTAGAAATAACCTTCGCCCTTTTTTCCTACAATGCCTAAAGCTAACCGGTTGAGCTGTACTCTCATACACCAGGAATGTACGCGGAGGGATTATCACTGCGAAGGTGCAAGGCATGAAAAAGAGAAGCTTTATGAACCCTCATTTTACAAGCGCACTTTGAACTAGTCAGCGCTGACGGTATTCTTATGCCAACTTATCTAACATGAAAGAAAGGCCTGCAGATCATGTTGCGCACTGAATGATTGTTATTATCCAGCACACATGCTCTAAGTCACTCTAAAAAAAAACTCATTTGTCTGCATATATCAGCAACGGTATCTCGGCCTCCAATGATTCATGCATGCGGAAGCTACCTACGGAAATACCTCAGCCTAAGCCCCTCGATTAGGCTTCATTTTCTTCCGAACAATCGACGCACCATAGAATGACGCAAGAGCTTTCTGGCTATCCTTCTGACATGATCACCATGTTACTCTTATCAAAGAGAAATAGAGTTGCTTTGGTGAGTAAGCCAAGATAAATGGCTCGACAACAGCGTCTAAGGTCCATCATTTCTCAAGCTGCGCTTGCAACATCATGCAGCGGAGTTTCTAGGACAAAAAAATAAAAATGGAATGGAATGAATGCGTGCAGACAGCACCGTCGCGTTTTGCATCTTAGTGTCGATTCTGTATTTGGATCTACTTTGTGCTTGGCGTTTTCGTGGTTGTCAAAGTGCCTCTTGAGCAAGCACGAAGTTGTTGCCCAACAAGGCCTGCGGCCGGGTAAGAAAGCATTCCACAAGGGGCACTTGAAATATACTCTTACTTGACGAGACACAAGCGCCTTATATGATATGATGCTTGAGCGAAAGGTTTATTCTTTGGTTTTCGCATACACATTTGTTGTCGTTAAGTTTGTTCCTTTTCTGCATAATTTCATGATTCGCGTCCTAAGTATGTCTTGAATGTGGAAACTCCTGAATTTTCCCCCCTGTTTAGGTACAGACTGGAGGCCTCTTCTGACGTGTGATCCAAGGAATGCTGAAATCTTGCTCGCTCTTTATCTTCAACCTTCATTCGTGCCGTCATGGGAAACTCCGCGGTGTGCAGGAATAAGCGTTTTTTGAAAAATATTTCGTGTAGAATTCGTTGGGGCGTAAAATCAAACTTGAAAAAAAAAATACTCCCTGTCATAGCGTTCACGTCCTCCTTTCTGAACCATATATGCACGAAACTTGCAACCTTGAGTAATGGTTTTTGCATATGAAGACTATAGAGTACATCTCTGACACAAAAAATCATACTTGCGTCCATGACAAAACGACTTTAGTATGCCAATGAGCCCCACAATGATGATATCCGTAAGGCTTATTATGTGCGAGAGATGATTCCCTATCGAACTTCTGGTTTTCTTACGTGCTTTATTAGGGAAGTTCTTAAATTTATGACCAATCCTCAATGTGCTGCTTTAAGCGCCCTGTGTCAAGCTTGTAACTGAAGGAGCTTTCAGAACCACAGCAATAGAAGGCGTTAGTAATTCACTACTAACCCATATCTTGATACGCTTACGCGAAGAGCAATAGTTACGCGACTGCCTGCACAGGGGGTCTGTAAAAAACGTTGTGACACAACTGAAGGAGTGAAAATTGTGCAACCAATGTAGAAAGTCCCACAGAGTATACAATTCCCTTTACTTCAGTCATGCCGGAATACGAAAACAACCTGCAAAAGGTCATATTTGTTATTGCTAGAAAGAAATGTGCTGCGCGTCACAATGCAGGGCTACTCGTGTTAACATAAAACACGCTGTTTGTGGGAGCACCAGTATTCTATGAACGGGTGCAGCTTGGTTCGATTTGACATTTAGAATCTCAAGCTATAGATCCGTACTTAGCTTTTTTTCCCAGCACTTCGTAATGGACAGACAATTATCATGCCTATAATATCCTTGTGTTGAGTTGCAAAAGGCTGGAAGGCATTGCTGGTGATCTATATGTGTAAACTTAGAGACTGACATTCCCTACATGTTGAAGACACACTGTAAAAGAAAACAAAAGCAAATCACGGCATTAAAATATTTTGAGGTTCGCATGATGCGTGTCTGCTAAGAAACGTTATGAAAAACCTTACGAGCTTTCAAAAGAAATAAATTGATCTTCCACATATTATATATTTTTTTCAAACCAATTCGTAGCCAGCACGCGTTGAAGATAATACACATATCAGCTTTCCCACCTCGCACTTATTCATTTCATTTCCTTAATTTCGTTATGTTAATTTCGGCATTATTCATTGAATATGCGATGTTGTTTGATAGCCTGTTAAAGAAGCCACGGTAAACTTTTCGCAAGGCCGTGTGTAGAGAATTATTAAGAACAGAGCGTTCAAACAAACTGAATTGTGAAGTAATTTGTGATGCAGGAAAATTGAGCTTGATAGCTAGGTTGATTAGACAACTTCGTATACGCAATTTTTCTCGCAGTCTTTGTTAGTCTATAATGCCCACCTTGTCTCTGAACCTTGAAAAAGAAGACCAGTCCGTTTTAAACAGATATGTTGTTTAATGCGTTAGTTGGCATATTCGTTCTATCATCTTGATTTATATGCGTATTTTGCGTAGCTTCATTGTTCATTTGGATCATCCGCTCAAAGGCACACCGAAAGTGAAGTGGAAGGGAAACTCTGGAATACAACTCTTCAACACAGCAACCTCCTTTCGTATGCGTAATTTAAAAACAATTTGGCTTTAACACCCAAGAACTCCACCGTAACATATGAGGAATGCACTACTGTAGTAGTCCTAAGTGATTATCAGTGGCCAGGGTTCATTGCCGTGCAAATAATGCACAGTACACGAATGTTTTCTTTTTTTTTGCATTTTGCCCTGATCTAAATTCGGCTGGGATCAAACCTTCGACGTGGAACTAAGCCGCGCAGTACCATAGCGATTGAGCTACTGCGACGACCGAGTGCGCACAAATTGGAAATATCTCCACTGGAATAATTGTCTCCCCGGCTGCCATGACTCATGATATTGCCACATTCTCGTGACGTTGAAGGATGAGACTGTGACACAACGGCGACTCACAAAACTAACTTTTTATTGGCCGGTACAGTGCCCCACAAAAAAAAACAAGGTAAGCTCCGGTTGAACGATAATGACGAATGGAATTGAATTCCGGGGTTTTACGTGCCAAAACACGACCTGGTTTTAATGGAAGCCGTAATGGGGGACTGCGGAATAATATTGACGAACTGGGGTGCTTTAACGAAGACCCAATGCATGGTACATAGGTGCTTTTGAATTTCGCCTCCATCGAAATGCGGCCGCCACTGCCGGGAGTTAATCGCACGCCTTTGGGCTTAGAAGCACAACGTCAAAGCCACGACGCCGCCATGGCATACTGTAACAGGTACATGCGTTGATCGTCGAAAATATGATCTGCGGGTGAGACGCATACGCTCTTGACACATGACTCGTCGAAAGCTCCAGCGTAATAGCTGGTGCTCGCATACATTCTGGAAAGTACAACACTGTTCGCGTCGCGCATACAACCTGATTACGCAAGGTTCTGTGGCAATGTTGAACACAGGTAGAATCGGCTACAACAATAGAGAATGGTCTGATATAACAAGCACGCGCGTCCTGCATACGGCGATACACTTGACACTTGTTAACCGGTGATAGTAAAAAGATAAACAGGGAGGCGTGTGAACAATTGAGACACCAAGATGTTCTATTAAAGCGCATGCTTTGAGAGACATTTGCACTGCAGGCCTGTGATACAATTGCAACAAGAGCCTAGAGTTCCTCCCTAATTAGCTGTGCGAAATAAAAGGTTTTAACATGTCCTTACAAAGCGCCAGGTCAATTTTTGCGCCCTGTTTAGTTTTCATATGAAGGATAACGACCTTCTGGTGAAGAAATCAAAGATTTGTGTCGATTGTTCTTTTCCCTCTCACTATATTTCACAGACGTCGGCAAGTTTCGAAACATTTAAAGTCGACATCCAGTATTCACTCAAACTTCCCAACATCGAGACAAAATGCAAAACCTGCTAACGCATGTAAGATTTCCGGTAAATAAGAGTAACCGGCGCGTAGGAAATGTATTGGAAAAAGAACACCAGGCACCATTTCGATAGAAAACCTTCATCTGTTTACACTGAATCCGAAGCAACCGTTCCCGTCTGTCGCCATTTCTCAGTTTGTTTTTACTACCGGATTCGCTTTTTCCCCCGACCTCAATACCAACAACATCATCGCAAACATACAGCACAAAACGTTGTCTCTGTAGTTTGCTCTCCAAGAACGTGCGTTGAAGCGTTTGCTGACGGCAACATTTATTCCAGGTTAAAATAGACCCTTCGCTAGTGAAAACCCAAAGTCGACGTTTTAGCGTTCTTTGAGAAGCTAGCGTACACAATGGAGCGCGATAGGAATGGATCAGAAGATTGAACACATAGGCGTGTCAAATGAAACAACAAGAAAATCTTTCCAATACAATCATCCAATCATCTAATCTTTCCAAATACAATGAGCCAACTTGCCCAACAACGCATCCTGCTAAACAAGAAAATCGTGTTAAAGTCAAACAGACTGACCTTAGAGAGTATTCATGTAGTGCTAATCACAGTGCCTAAATTGTCAGAGAAACGACAACAATATTCAAGGCACTTCTGAACTAACGCGAGAGATTTATATGTATTGCTGGAGCGATCGCAGGGTGGCTATATCGACAAGATTTTTTAAAGATTCTACATGACATGTGGACAATCTCGTTCCCGTTAATCCACCCGAAATTACCTTTTAATGTTTTATTGATGATGTACTAACATTAACTTTATAATCTCTTCGCTCTTGCTTTCCTCCATCCGCCTTTGTCGCTTGTTTCCTAAATAGTGGCCAATACGATTTCTTGTGATTACCTTGACATATACCTTGCTTGAACCAACTAGGACAAAAATTTGCAAGCCGAGCTTATAGTTACGTGTGAACATGGCACGTGTTCCTGCCATCTTATAATGTCGCCTGGGTTAATCCCCCCCAAAAGATTCCCATTTTACAGTCGAGTAACCTCGTTATTTATATAGAGATTACTACATCATAATTATGCTTGAGGGTAGCACAAAAAAAGAATGATAGCTAATATGGTATTATTACGCATGTGAAGACTAAGTAAAAAAAGGACAAAAATTATGACGATCCAACAAACATCATGGAACCTATGTGAAAGAAAGATATAGTGAAGCGGTTATAGAAATGATGATGATGACGAAGACCTTCATATCTTTGGCACACACCCAATCAAGGGGATTGGCTAAGAGTAAGGCAAAGTTGACACGTGTGTTAAAGTAATACGTTTAGAATTCTATACTTTTAATAATATTTTAAAGCGAGTAAAGTCCAAGACGATTCAGCAGACAGTCATTCAATATATATAAAAAATGTTTAAATACTTAAAACTGAGGGAGCAAGAGAAGAATGAATAATGCGGTGAACGATGAGATCGGCTTGATTCAATAATGAATTTTTCGATGGCGATGCGTACATTCTTATGTGAGCGCCCAAGCATAGACGCTAAGAAACACAGTAGTACTGGAGTGTTCCATGGCAGGCCGAGCTGTCGCAGTGTAATATTTAATGTCTTTTTTTTCTCAGGGAGGAGAAACGCCGGCAGTCAAATAAGTAATGTTCAATTGTTTCTAAGGTTATGCAGAAATAGCGCAAAGGGAAATTGTGAGACCAGGTCGGTGCATCTATAAATTTAGGGGTGGGACTCAACATCGCAGTCTCGTTATTATTCCTTCCGTATGTCTGTCTGTCTCATTTTTGCAATATCAGACATCATCATCATCATCATCAGGCTGATTATGATGATGATGTCTGATATCGCAAAAATTTTCTGCTCCAAGGAAATTGTAAGTGTTGCAGTCCCGAGGGTGATGTTAGATTTGATTTTGATGTCACAAGGGTGTGTCTTCTAAACATGACGTACGTGATAAAACCAGTCGTTGGAAGAAAGCTAAACAGAGAGCCTTTATTGGAAGCCTTTGCCAAACTGTGTACCACTTCATTCATAAACATGCCTTTGTCTCCGGGTGCACATATTAATCGTAAACTCCGCAAAGGACTTGGAGCCAGTGAGTGCACACTATTTAAAGGGACACTAAAGCGAAACAATAAATCAGTTTAGACTAATGAACCATTGTTTAAGAACCCTGCAGGCAGTCATTTAAAAACATAGTTTGATTATTAGATGAGAAAATGAAGGTCCAAGTATCTGTATTTGAATTTCTCGCCGAAACCCCAGCGCCGGTACGTCAACGTGACGTCAGGGATTCCAAAGTATGTTTTTGCACTTGGGCCGCGTTGGCTGAATAAAGGTTACCGAAACTTGCCATGTTTAATATTTGGTTCCTTTAGAACACAATGTAGTCAATCTGTACCGCTATATATAATTAGTAGGCCGTAAAAGATGCCATCAAAATCCAAGACGTCACAGCCCACAGGTGCGGGAACTTAAGTAGGCGTCGCCACTCGCATTTCGCTCTTGCGCTTTTTCTGGCTTACCAAACGTCTTATCATTGTCAGAGTGGTGTTTTTGGTGTTGTAGAACGGTAATTTACAGATGCAGAGGAAATAATTTTTCACTTTAGTGTTCCTTTAATATATGCGACTCGCCGGAAGCAGTAAGGGAGGTGCACAACTATAAAGGGTGTGTGATTATTACCGCGGTTGTCTTGGAGGCTTATAGCTTAAACAAAGCTAGGACAACAGCTAGTAATTCCGCTAGAAATATTGGAGTGAAGTCTGGGGTTCGAAGAAGAAAAGACCAATTCAATGACGATGAAAAAAAATTCAAACTCCGGCATTTTCATCACTCTGCGAAGCATCTGTTCCTATTATTACGTTTATGTGGCGCTGATTCAAGTGATCCTGCAGTAAGCCGTTAAGAGTATGCGATGGAAGCTGATATGCATTGTTGGGGTATATGTCATGATAAGCAATAACTAATGAATTTGAGATGCTGTTTACTGTGATTACATTATTTTGTATACAGTTAACGGACTCAATAATGATTAGGTTCTGATTACCTGTGACGTGTGAAAACGAAGCCATGAGACTCCAAACATTGGTTCGGTTCCCACCTGCGGCAAGTTGTTTTTTCATCCACTTTAATTTCCATCCGTTTATTGTTTCTTTATTTCATTTATTAAGCACAAGTAATATCGCCTATGTTGCCCTTGGTGTCAGTGTTTGTTGGCTTCTTATGATATGACTAAATGAAAATCGGGCCCCTCGATTAACCCCCTTTCTTCTCGTTGATTACATAACGAGGGTCTCGAATCCGGCAACATTGATGCCTTCAGGTAGCATATGTGGGTTTATTGACCAGTTGCCTTCACCCAAAAAGATCACGTTCTCGTGACGCCTGCGGCAAAAAGGACGTGCCACGTCCGCCGCCAAGGTCTGTGAGTGGTGGCGCTGGCTAACACTCCCAGGGTTCTACTAGGACATATAATTACCCAAGAAAGTGGATGGGAAAACTGTGCCGCGGTAGCTCAATTTGTAGAGCATCGCACGCGAAATGCGAAGGTTGTGGGTTTGGTTCCCACCTGCGGCAAGTTCTTTTTTCATCCACTTTAATTTCCATTCATTTATCGTTTCTTTATTTCATTTATTAAGCACAAGTTATATCCCCTATGTTGTCCTTGGTGTCAGTGTTTGTTGGCTTCTTATGATAGGTATTCAGGCAATCACTTATCCTGCATGCTCTTTATTAATATAGGGTATTCTGCACTATCGTATGCTTTAGAAATATTTAGTGTAACTAGAGCTGCCAACTGCTTTTTGGTAACAAGCCAACTGAATTCGGCTCTCTAGGTCAACGTGTGCCCACCTAATTGACGTATCTAGTCTAAATCCAATTTCTGAAGGGCTCAACATTTCTCTTGTCACATATTTAATCATAGGTGCATGTAATAACCTTTCTATCAGTTTTACAGCATTTGATGTTAGACAAATAGGCCGAATATTGTCTAGAACGTACTCCTTCGTTCAGTGTTTCAACAGGGGAATCACCTTCACGCTTCTCCATGCACGAGGATCCCTGCATATTTTATAGAGTAATTTACGGCATATAACAAGCCGTTAGGAGCGACGTCAAAGAGAATTTTAATCATCTTAGTAGTGAGACCATACAGTCTTGGGGCTGCACCTGGTAAACATGAAACAGCTTGGGGACAATTCTTACAAAGGAATCTCATAGAAATCTCCTAATGTGTCCTGTGTCTGAGGAGAGGAGGGAAGAAAGGTCGCTAATCGGGTCACCAACCCCCTCGCTATTACATCTCAAGATTCAGCTTTATCACTTGTGGTTAAAACTATTGCCTCCAAGTTCAAGGGACGCGGAATCATTTTTTGGCATCTTAAACACCGAAACAATGCACGCTTAATATTTGCATTTAAATGTAATTCGAAATGACAGATATTCTAACCATTTCTTGCCTTAGAAACCGTTCTTTTAAATGATCCAGCAATAAATTTATAGCAGCAGTATTTTGACGACTTGCTATGCATGAATTGTTTCCACGCAGCTGTAATTCTGTCGCTTGTAGTATCGCGAGCAATCGCCATTCCAGCTATTTGTAGAAGAAGTGTCTTTGCATGCCTTTAACTGGAATTCTGGCTTTTTGCGCGACATATCTAAGCTTGAACAAATTTCATTAGCATTCGATGAATAATTTTCAACTGATTTTAAAGTGGTCTGCAAACATTTTTCAATATATGATAATCCACAAAAGAGTGGATTCGATCATCCAGGGTGGACTGCTGACCTATCACTTCAAACACAACTGGAAAACGATCACTGTTTGTCCCAACCTCCACCGTTTACCATGAGGATATGAAAAGGCCTGGACCCAAAAATGTAAGATCCAGCACAGATCTAAACTCTCCGCAAAGAAATGTAGCCGAACCCCAATTTTCACGGAAAATTTATTAGTTGTTGCCCAGTCGCATAGACGCTTTCCACACTGGTCTGATCTGGGTCCTCATGACACATGATGTGAGTTAAGTCTACAGCCTATACTACCTGTTTACCGCAGTTTCCCAGAACTGAGTCGAGTGGGCTTGTATCCTGCACACCCAGAGGAAGGTATATATTAACCAACGAGAAAGACCTACTGCCAGAAAGAATAATTTCTACCACTATAATTTCCAATTCTGGAGACATCAGCTGGAATGATATATTTGCCCTGTGGCAAAACATGTTTGAGATGAGAATTAACGAGCCCTCACCTCAACACACGCGATCTAGGAGAAAGGACCTAAATTACGCAAGCAAAATAGTTTTTCAGGGGATTACCAAGTTTCTTGCAGTAAAATTGCATCAGGAGGAATTTGAAATGGGGGAACCTTTAAGTCAGTAGAAGCAGCGAATATTTATCTGCAGTTCCACTGTAGCCCCCTCATCTACCTTCCGGTGATGAGAGCACCGCAGACACAAGAGCCTCCTCCAAAATATTGCATTTCGGGTTGACTTCAGAGAACATTATCTCAGATTTGCAAATTGAGCGTGAAGTGGGAGCCTCCAGGGGAGAACACCTCATTTTCTATGCCTTCACGTCAATTTCCATGTTTGAGGTACAGGTTTGCGACTTTATATAGTTGCGACCTTTTACAGTAGCGAAGTGACCCGCATAGTGACCCGCATAGCGGGTCACTTCGACCACTGGATGAAACTGGCGAAGAATGAGAGAGGTACGACGCTCTTCGCGACCTAACTGTTTGAGAGCAGTTTACGAAGGAATGCTACCTGCACTACGGGTATTTTTGAAAAAACAAAAGAAACTGCCAAAAGTTGAATATGTTATCCTATGATGGTAGATTGCTTCTTGGAAGCCAATAATCTAATTTCGGTAGAGACAACCTTTGCAAAGACGGGATGACGAAGAGTAGTAGCAATATCGAATCTGAGAAGCTACCAGTTAAAGCGCGCAATTTATGTTTCTTGTGTAATAAGCCAGGCCATCGTGCAACTGATAGTTCGTCACAGGCGAGAAATAATAAAGCCGGTTCTGGCTGGTAAAGTGGTAAAACCGGTTCGTCTGGCAAAACATCTAGGATGCAAGGAAAATAAGCGTCGTTTATGATGTCGACTGATGTATCTACCCAGAGAACGGTGCCGGAAAATGGGTAGGTCATGTTTCAAGACAGGGAAACCATTCCAGTGGTGAATACGACATGTACACATATTCGCACTGGCCTTGACGTGAGGAATTGCAACGTGGTTCAAGGATTTATCGGGGGAAAGGCCGAAATAGCGCTCAAAGATACTGGCTGTGATACTGTAGCAGTTTGCCGAGCACTTTCGGAAGGACATGTTCACAGGAACAAGAAGCACAGTATGTCTATTGGAGCGAACTGTACATTATTAGCAGGACGCAATATCCTTTCTAGACACGCCGCTCCTCACCTACGTAGTACGTGCTACATTCATGCACAACCCCATTTACGATATGGTGTTGGGGAACGTCGGTGGTGGTGTCCAGCCTGTTACTCCAGTAGCCTCACATCAAACACCACTGCATTTCGGAGTGGGCCAAGCAGACAGCACTGCAAAAGACGTGGAGAACGCGGCCATTTCATCGGCAGTCACTGCGGCGGAGGAACCCCAGCGTTTTTCTGGAACTCCTGGGAAGTATCCTCAACTTCCGTTCCCGAATAAGATGGCGGAAGAAATGGTATAACTCGAGCTTGCCGCCGTGCCAAGCAGAAGACCAAAAGGACATTCTTTGTCACAGCGCTGCAGCAGCACAGGAAACTACAGCAAGCCACACTGCCAATCTGCCGGTATACTGAAAGCCTCAGCCGCAGTTATAGATAAAGCTACTTTCATGTTTTGCAAATGAATGACGAGGCTCTACGACGTGGCTGTGCGAATATCGATAAGACTATTCTGGTAAATAATGACGAGACTCATTATTACTTCTCCGAAGCTGTTTTCTATTGGAGTCACAAGTTGCTATGCGGAAAGCAGTTGGAACTGCTTCTTTTACCTTGACAGCTGAATGAGAATGTTCCGAACCTGCGTACGAGGGAATTCTCGTAGGTCAGCAAGGAACATCCCGGACAACTAACTGAATTCTCGCCGAATTCAACTGGCCCCGTATACAATCTGAAACGAAGCGGTTTGTGAAGCCCTGCGATGCCTGATAACGGTCTGTCCCTGGTCATGTAGTGGGCCATGCCAAACTTGGCGCCAGACCTGTTACTGAAAAGTCTTTTTCCTGCGTAGGCGCTGACATCGTGGGAACCATCTCAAATTGGCCCCGACGGCATGATCGGACAAAATAATTTCGGCGACACAACCTGACAACAAAAAAGGAACTTCGAACCTTTTTGGCAGTCTTTTGAGACTGTTTATTGTGCATTTTATGCTTCACTTCAGCGCCAAGAGCACCTTAAAGCATCACGACTTGCGTTGCTGTGGCGTGGTCAATCCCAGTTTATTTTGTTTGATTTTCTATTAAAAAACTACGGTAATATTCACCTTAATTATTATACGATTATTATAATCCTGGAATTTGCGCTCTAGAAGTTGAATTTTTCGCGAAGACGGGTAATTATTTTATATCTAATTGAAACCCTCAATAATGCCCTGTGGGGCATGAGGGTATCTGAAATAAATAAATAAATAAATTAATTAATTAATTAATTAATTAATTAATAGTTATTTTGTTATCATTCATGTATTACGATGAATTAAACTACCATTTACAAATTCAACCCGAACGAAACGTTTGAAGTGAAGGCCTCGTAGCATCCTCAGCCTGATTATGTCATATTTTTTTCCCCTGCACCTAGCCGGTCGCGAAAGGTGCTTAGGTCTTCGATTGATTGTATATGCCAATAATACGCCGCACCCAACGAACAGCAGCGAGCCTGGATATAAATAGCGAGCTCTCGTTAACACTAACTTGATATTTCACTAGTTCACCACACGAATATAGAGAAACGAAGTCCACGACGATATTGTATGCCTACTCTCCCGTTCTAACTGTTTTGTTTTTTGATTGTCGCTCTTCTCGTGCTTCAAAGAGGCGCTACAAAAGAGAGTGCATAAGCATGTGGCCCGTCTATGGTGCTTACGCCGTCGCTACGTTTTTCTGTCGCCAGGCAGGCTGCTGCGGTTGAGCACGAGTATTCAGCACTATCTCGAATTCAATTAGCAGGTTGCAGACGGCTGTGACGCCCTGGCTAAAATTAGGTTGGCGTCATCGCGTGAGGTTCTGGAGAGCACGCAGCAAATCCGATAACAGATTCTCCAAATCAGATAATCGAAGCAGCTTCCCGAAAAGATGGCATTACAGGAGACTGGTAAAGCGATGATTCCGCAAGACTCTGAAGAGATCGAAGGGATGCTTCGTGGAAGTCTCCTTTTGAAAATCATTTGGGCGTGTGAGACGACCCGCCGTGGTTGGATAGCTGACTTCTGAAAGTAAGAAAATACACTTATGTTTTCTGTCTGCCTGTCGAGAGAACGCTAGCATAGCGATTATATGGAGCTGTGCGAAGAAACGTCATCGAACCTAATGTAAATAAAGGGTTCTAACCGTAAAATCGCGCTGACATGGTAAAATAAAGTTATTTCAGAGATACTACACACGTTCAACCCGGTGCTCACGATTTTGCACTTGCGTTGCCATGTAATTATCTGCTGTTCGTAACTGATCATTACCTATGGCGTGCTGCTGAAGACGAGGTGGTGGATTCAGCTCTTGTTAGCTGTACCTGAATTTCGATTGGGATGAAATGTAAGTGCAAAAACTCACGTGCACCTAGTTTTCTGTGGGCTATAATTAATTCCGGGTGATTGAAATTTTTCCGGTACATCCCAATGAGATCCCTAAGTGAATGTTTCTTTCCGACGTCAAGCCCCTTATTTTTTGTAGTTCAGTTCTAACGTAGTATGTAGGTTGTAGGTTTAACGTAATAATGTAGGTTCGATATGTGTTGCTGCCTTTCATCCATCCTTTCATCCATTGTTACCATTCATCCTGGGCTTAACTGTTCCTCTTAAAGGGGTCATGAAAGCAACGTTTGGAGCTTGAATTGTGCACTGAATGTTATATCACGAGTGTCGTACAGTAATGGTCAGCTAACTTGATTTTTATAACTGCAGATACATATATTTGGTACACCATTCTAACTATGACATGGTCTATACGTGATAAAGTTATTTACGTACCCAAATATTGTTCTCGCCTGCATTCGTCATTCGCGTTTGTGAGTATCAGTAGAAACCTTGCGAGTAAATTCAGATAATCTATTGCAATTATTTTGAATGCTGTTTAATGCAAATGTTCATACCTCCGATCTGAATAAGCAAGTCATTTATTATGAAGACAGTGGAAATGTTAGCGATTCTTAGGCCACAGGCTCCTCCAGAGACAATAGATGGTTCAACGAGCAAGGACAGCTTTCGTTCTTTTGTGCTTGCTTAAATATGATGCGATATCGTCTATAGAGATACCTATATTTTTGAGCGTTGGTCTGTAAATTGCCAGAAAATAATACCTAGCCATCATTTTCTTTAGATACAATGCCATCTTCTCAGCTTGTTGAAAGTTCACTCGTATTTCATGTTAGAGCTAGTTGTCTTTCACGAAGACGAGAATTCCCCAACCAATTTTCTGTTCCCTGCATAAAAAATACTTCACGTTGCCATGGGTTGTAAACGTTGTTCTCATTGTCTCTTCCGTGTTATCTTCCATGAGCACGAGGACATCACATGTGGACCACGGCTTCTTAAACTACGAACATAACTGGTCCCAGTTTTTAGTGGAAAACACACATTTAGTTGATATAACAAATATTGGAATGACATATTTCTATTTTCTGAGTCATTCCATCCTGCGATTCAGCATTATTCGCAACTCGTTTGTCACACTCACGAAAAGCGTTGAAGTAGCCCATTTAACATAACCTTGGAGAACATTTTTGGTTAATAAATTGTTACGTTGTAGTGACGGTGAACAACCACAGTGGCACAATGCAAGTCACGGAACTAACTGCTTATTCGGCGAGCCCTGTGCCCAGCAAGACAAGTACAAAGTCAGCACAATGATAGTGACGAGAACACTGGTGGAGCGTCGAAAATTTTCTCCGCGGATCAGAGGCGTCGTCTATTTATACATGACGCATTGAATCGTCCAGCGCAAGCGATGGTGATTGCTTAACGTGCACCATTACATTATCTTCGCGCACGCAATCTGATTACACAAGGCTATGAAACAACATAAGCAACTGAATCAGCGATAACATCCGAGAAGTTTCCGATAAAGAACGGCACGTCTTGCACTCGGCTATAACACTGAAAACTTGATAGTCCGTAAAAGACGGTCATCGGGAAAGATGAGTAAACATAACACTATGATGATTCCTGTCCTACCTTCGTTTTTTTTTCTGATGAACATTTTCGTACTTGGAGTGCAGTTAACGGTAATCTTGGTCTGCATCAGTCATACTTGTTTTCCAACACGGCTGCCATCGTGCCTCGTCAGGTTTTCCATTTATATACACGTATGCTCTAATATCTTAACGTACTCCTTGTTGCTATCCATAGGTCACGTGCTTGATGATACACTAATCTGACAATTATGGGGGCTTTCCTTGTCGCGCTTGAAACTTGTGACTTGCATTGACTGTCGCGCTGGTATGTGCATATTTGCTTTTTATTAGGCTACTGAAGACCTCGTGTAAATCTCCATTACGTGATTCTGGAACTCCATGAATTTCAATATTTGCTCTTCTTGAATACTGTTCCGCACTCTCTGCGCATGGCTGCAGCTATAATATTTCCCTGTACATTTCAGTCACATTTCAGTCAGTCAGAAAAACGTGGGACACATCCGTGGCATCTATGCTTCAACTATACAGGACGCTCTTCCTAGGATACTTGCGATACAGCACACAAGTGCTGTCCAATGCTAACAAAACTAACATCCATGTCCTACAGAGTATTCAACGCCAAGCCCTTCGAACATGTCTGGGGCTACCTCGAAATGCTTCAACTGTGGCAACAATTGCCACCGCGGAAGACCACCCAATATTGACCTATATAGCTCCGGGCGCATGTTCGCCATATATCCAGAGTGCCTGACCACCATCTCGCTCGCTTGCCTGAGAAAAGGCCCAAGGCAGCGTTCTCCAGATCAGTTGCGGCTAACCGGCACTCTTTGTCTTTGAGGCACTCACCCGCAACAAGAACGCCGTCCCCTATGTGGTGCTTGAAAAAGCCTCCTGTGTACCTTGCTGTTCCAGGAATAGTGAAGAAAGCTAGCCTGACCACCGCGGCTCCCAAGCAGATCACATTGGAACTCTCAAAGACGAAACTTCAGCGTCCTCCATCTTTTTTAATGCGTATTGCCTTTTTTTTTGCACGTTCTCCTGTTGTCATGGTCCGCGTTCAGAATTTATGCGCTGATAGAATGAAGAGAGGTGGGTCAGAGAGCAAGAGAGATAAGCGTCAGTGCCTGTGGACCTTGTTTGTTGGTCGCAGAGATGCTGTTGGCCCGCTAGTGATTGGTGAGGTGTGCGGTGGCCCAGCAGGCTGCTACGATGATCGTGTCAAAAAAGGAATAGAAGCAGCAACAGTAGTGCGAGGCACGGTGACAGCGGGAGGCGGTCAAGCTCCATAATGAAGTGAGACTTTGCGCCAACTACTTTCACGGTAATACAACGTGTTCAGAAAGCTGTGCGCATACTTTGACAATAATCTTAGATGGTTTCTGTATTTCTGTCTCTCAATGTGGCAGGTAAGAACATGTGCTTTTAAGCCATGTTTCGTAACAAAGGCTTTCCTAATTATATTGGTGGCTTGGGGAAAGCTTATTTGTTCAATTTAATTTTTAAACTTATTTCACGTACTTTCAATGCTCTTCAATGCTACAGCAGGAATGATCTGTACAAGCACACCTTTTGTTAAATGGAATATCTTGTACATTAATAGTACCAAATGGCGAGCGTAATTATTTCCTAATCACCGCAATCAAAAGCTAGCGCTAAAGTAGGGTTAAAATATGAAATTTCAGACTTTCCTCACGAAGAGATTTAGACACTCTAAATTGTTGGCATAATGAATTTTGCTGACGATACAGACAACACCTACATTGTGCCATAATTTATTCAAATAACAATTGGCCCATTGATGTTCTCTGTTCACCAAGAGCCACAAGAATAACGGAAAGATAATGATAGTCCCAGCTATGAATAAATTTCTGTTATAAGATAGTAATTCTGTAATCAATTACGGAAGAAATGTGATTACTCGCACATCATCCGCAATGCATACAACGTGGCTTCTTTGGGCCACCGTCTGGATATCGTCCTTTGTGAACTACTACTCTGATCCTGACATCGCTGTACTTAGCAGAAGGTTCACCTCATTCTAATTTGCGAACGGTGGCATGTACCCCATTCATAGGCTGATGCGACTGTAAAACAAGGCGCTTATAGTTGACCATGAAGAATGCATGCGCCAATGTTATCGGCGCCTGGCCAGGGCGCTGTTGCTTCTGCGCATCAGCAGCAGCCTCAAGCGTTTGTCGCGTCAGCATGTCGGCCACTGTATCGCAATACCGTCCGAGGAGCTCACCTTGTGTGACGTCAGCGCCATCGATCATGATCACGTAATGATCACCCCCGTTAATCTCGGTAGCTCTGCTCGCCAGCCGTCCGAAGGTGCGCTCGTGCTCAGCCAGCCTGGACAAACACAGCCGGCGCTCAACTCTTTCGGAAGAAACGCAATGCCGCCGAAAGTCCCCGTCGGCTGCCGTCGCGTCGTCCTACTTGCGGTGACCCTAAAATCGTGCCGTCCGCTGAGCGGTTTGCTCCAGCGGACATCTTGTGGTTCTTTGAGTACGTTGCGCCGTTTAGGCCTGGCAAAAGGGGGTGGTTAGGCCAGCTTCACGCCACGCTGGAGATCAACGCTATTAGGAATGAACCATTGAAGCATGCATTTATCCTCGAGGCCCCAAGTGTCGAACTGCCTCACGTCTCGCCCATGCCGTTCACCAGCTCGTGATACTACGTCGATCACGGGTCGGCTATGCTGACGCGCTGTGGAACAGGAAACGCCTGTTCCTTTGGATCAACCACGCAGTGAACAACTCGCCACTGTCCACTACTTGGACATCTCTCGCCTCATGGCCAGAAGCGATTGTGTCGTTTTAAACATATCCTGCTCATCGTGACAAGGCACGCCACTTTCCCATGGCAAACGAAGGCATTAAAGCGAAACTCTCGGCAAGGGCTTTTGAGTGGCCGCTTCCGTTGTCCGAGTACGCGTCCTTTGTAACCGTCGGAGGTTTCGTTTCATCATGGGTACCGGACACCTCCGCGCTGGTCTCAGCCCCGACGACGGCCCATGAGAGCAGTGGCATTCCGGTCTAAACACTGGTGGTGGCGCAATGGCACTTAAAGCTACGCTTATGCACTGTGCCATCGCCCGGCTAATGGTGTGTAGCTCCACCTGTCCAGCGTTCCCGTTTAACAGGAAGCCTCAATATCCACCGATAAACATGCGCGCTGCAAATCCATAAAATTTATTCTCCCTTCACCGGACTTTTTCGTTTCCGTTGACTGACGTTTCCGTGCAGTTACTGTTGTGCTTGAATGCATAAAACGACGTTTTCTTAGGAAAGTTCGGTTGCTATTGCAGGAGTGGGCAGTGACAGAGTGAAGAAAAAAAAGGAAAACGAGAAAACAAAATACAGGCACAAAAAATATGAATAATAAAAAATTCTGGGGTTTTACGTGCCAGAACGACTTTCTGATTATGAGGCACGCCGTAGTGGAGGACTCCGGAAATTTTGACCACCTGGGGTTCTTTAACGTGCACCTAAATCTAAGTACACGGGTGTTTTCGCATTTCGCCCCCACCGAAATGCGGCCGCCGTGGCCGGGATTCGATGCCGCGACCTCGTGCTCAGCAGCCTAGCACCATAGCCGCTGAGCAACCACGGCAGGTATATGAATATCAAGTATATGTAATTGTTTTCAAAAATTATTGCGTAGGTAAAGAGCGGATGCTTCCAGGCAGTGAATTCCGGAGTTCAATGGCCAATGGAAAGAAGCTGTGCTTGAACATCTCCGTTAGGTAAAAGAAAGAGGTATGGTTGAGATTATGAGAACTCCTAGTGATAGAAGGAGGACTAAAGTTCAAATAATTATTTAGTGTAACAAGGCGCTCAGAATGTATCAGCGTGTGTAAAAATTACATGCATTCTAAGTGGCAGCGAGATGAAAGAACTGTAAGACCTGTAGCTGTATAATGGGAAGAAGGGGGAAAATCTCGGCTATAGTTGCGAAAAATGAAGCGCACTGATTTCTTTTGGACTGATTCTAATTTTTTATTATGGGATTTCTTACGAGGATTCCATATGATGCAGCCATAACCAAGAATGGGGCGGATAAGTGTTTTATACGTCATCAGTTTGATAGGAGCCTTACGCAATGGAGCCTTTGGAGCCTTACGCAATGAACGATGGAGGTAACCGAGGCGTCTAAAAGCTTTGTTGCATATGATGTCAATGTGTTTCGAACATGACATGTCATGGGAGAAATGAAGACCAAGGTATTTACACTCGGTTACTCTTTTTAAATTTTGACCCTGGAAAGTGTACGCGAAAAGTGATGGAGATGGGCATCTGGAGAAGGAGATGGAAACAGTTTTAGAGAAATTGATGTTCATTTGGCATTCCTTGCACCACATAGAAAATTTTGCAAAGGAGTCATTAAGTAAATCATGATCCATTGGTGTGTTAATACTATGATAGAGGACGCAGTCATCTGCGTAAGGACGAATATTAACGGACACGCAATGCGGCAAGTCATTAATATATAATAAGAAATGAAGCGGGCCTAGAACGGAACCTTGTGGGACGCCGGATGAAACACTGACAGGAGAGGAAATAGAGCCGTTAAAGTGTACAGACAGACTGAGAACGCTGGGTTAGGAAGCTATGTATCCAACCAACCAGAGCAGGGTTATTTAGAATGGAGTTACGCTTGCAGAGGAGTTTTGGGTGTGGGACGGTGTCGAAAGCTTTGGATAAGTCAAAAAAACGCCGTCAATCTGTCCGCCTAAATCTAATGACTGACAAATATCGTGCGTGAATTCGATTAGTTGGGTAGTGGAGCTATATCCGCGACGGAAACCATGTCAGTAATTGGATAGGATATTGTGGCTTTCAAGAAATTCCGTGATGTGTTTAAAAATTATATGTTCGAGTAACTTGCATGAATGGGCAGTTAATGAAATGGATCTGTAGTTCTGCAGAAGTTGAGCGTTACTGGATTTGTATATCGGAATGACCGTGGCAAGCTTCCAGGATTGGGGAACAGTGGAGGTGGTTAATGATTTACGGAAGATAACGGAGAGGTATCTGCTTGTCCAAAGGGAGTAGCGAAGGAGGAATGAATTGTGTATGTCATCTGGGCCGAAGCTCTTTTTAGTATCTAAATGGAGGATCATGTTCAGAACACCTGAACTAGAGACGAATTGACTCATAATTCATTCGTTGTACAAATGATCGATCCATAATTGATTGATTGCATTAATGATCGAAGATTTTGGCAGAAAGGGCTTACTAAAGAGCTCGTCTTTTAGCAATAAGCGAATAGTTATAGCTCAGCGCCTGTTCGTGGCCGCGTCATTCACGATTGTGCAAACATGCCTTTCCAAGCGCGCTGCTCCAGCGAAGTCACAGTTCATTGAACAGCGATACTTACCCACTGCCCAAATAGGTGTGAAAGATTCTAAAAGTGTCAAAGATACCACCGACAGGACGAAGTCCCCAAGGAATACGAAACACACTAACAAACTTTTATGACTACTGTGGGCCATCGAAGCGAAAGCAATTGTTTTCCTTCATGGCAGCAGCATGTCACAAAACACATTACCATACATGAAATCAATACGGGCTCAAACAAGAGAAGTGTCGTGCTCGGACCAACGATTTCACGAGGCAGTTTCTGTTTTTCACGGATGTTTTTTTTAAGTGTTTCTGTCAGATCAGATGACTTTTTTTTACTTTACACGTGGAAGCTGGATGTGTCGAATGTCTTACACAAGAGTGATGTACGTAGTTATTCAAACAGAAAAGAAGGCTGCTCGCTGCTTTAGTTTTCGGCCACTCGTTCCAAAGCTGACGACTAGGAAAATAAAATGTGCTGCTCAAGCACCTTGTTTCGTATGCGACGCATGGCCAGGCGCTGAGAGGTGAATCATAGCGACGAATGACACGTTGCACACCTACGTGGCGCCATTGTTCGAAACGGTGAATGGCCTCGCAAATGTTGCGCGAAAATGCGCATCTCATTTGAGGCCTACGCAGCTTTCGCATCTACGTCCCTTGCTTTCTTATTTCCTTCCCGTGTAAAATGCATGCGCCTGCTTGGCAGACAGCGGCAATGAACTCTTTCCAGCAAGACGTGAGAAGGACACAAACGCGCCAAGCTCATTCGCTCATGACGTTTCCTTTTATCACATGCGCGGAAGAAATGTCATTGCGCTTCCCGTGATGCCAGCCATTCAGCCAACGAGGAGCTGCCTTTGCTGACCACCACAGTTTTGCGGCAATTGTGGGCCCGAGAATACGTTTCAAGCGCGTTGGTGACACCCGTCCTGCAAATCCCGAGAAAGCCGCCTGCACATTCTACAATTCTTGATGGTCTTAGTTTTTCTTTGCCAGGAGAGCTGCAGGACCATCGCTTGCGCATATGTAGAGAGAGAGAGAGAGAGAGACAGAAAAGGGAATGAAGGACAGGGTTGTTGGCCACTGTAAATAGCGGCTGGCTACCCTATGCAGGGGAAAGGGGTGAAGCGCATACGTAGGATCACCGTGAAAGCATTACGACTGTTAATTTTTCAGTTTCTTTATTGATGGATTGGTTTCCTGGAATTGGCGGGTCTTGTCATCAGAGGCAACGCGTCATTCATGAGATGCAATGGGATAGAGTGATTCACTGTATAGTATTGTTATGGGAGACTACATTAACAAAAACGTCTTTAGAAGCACTGGTGGGGCTTGTAAGTCGTAGTTGGCATGTTGGGCAACATGTAACGCGGACGGACCATTGTGAGCGATCGTGCGGGTGATGTAGGCTGGGGCAATCTCATGTGCACTACCACATGTGCACATGGCTCTGGATGCCGCATCATCAAATGGGAGCAGCATATCGAGGGGGTTGAGAGGGTCGGGGCTAAAATAGGGTAAGAAAATGAGAGTATCCGACTGTATTGTGCCGTGAAGTGTTGAGGCGTGCGTAAGAAGAGCTAATGCTATGCCCCAGCTCCAGTGATCATCCGAGGAGTACACGGAAAGTATGTCTCTAAGCGTATGGTTCATATAAACATTCCGCAAGTGCATTGAATTAGAGATGATAGTTTCTAGTAGGTTAATGCTTAGTCAAGCACGAGCGCAGAAGTTCTTCCACAGTATTTGAAAGAAAGCCGCAGTCAAAGTCAGCAGCGAGATCACGAGGGGTGCCATGATGCAGAAGCACGACGGGAAGTGGAAAGTCCGCGATATCAGTGGCATGGCTCGTCTAGATGGCCGACGTGATCGCGTACCAATTCGCGTAATATGTGGAACCAATCCATTCATTGCCTAATATCAACTCGCAAAAAAGTAGCAGCAAGTATAATCCAACTTACCAAAACGGGTTGGTAGGGATGGCAGTGGGCCGAAGGCTACCGGAGGGGAGCTCAGCAGGCTGCAACATAGAGTCGGACTGATCGATGTCATGCGAGTTCAAAAGCGAGTTCACTTCGCTTTTAAACTTATTAGACCGACAAAATTTTGATCCCTCCAGAAACCGAAACTCTCGCATTAAACGTTTTTATCAACTTATTTATTTGCAAGACTAGACCATGCCTTCTTATTCTCCTAATTTTGTTTCCCACTGTTATTTATGAGTGTTGATTATTTCTTGCCGCCTTGTTTCACCCTGTATTACCTGTTATTTTGTGATGCTTTTTTCATTTCTTGTGTATGACTGGCTGTCATCTTGCTGTTATGCCAACTTACAAGGGGTCGGGACCTCGTCAAGCTGTCCAAGCTTTTAGTCCTGTACTCCTCCTTTTTTAAGGAAATAAAATGATTGATTGATTGATTGAGATTGATTGATTGATTGATTGATTGATTGATTGATTGATTGATTGATTGATTGATTGATTGATTGATTGATTGATTGATTGATTGATTGATTGATTGATTGATTGATTGATTGATTGATTGATTGATATAAGCCGGGTCCGATGAAACACTGTCGCACACTGTCAAAGGAAGGAGAGACGGCCAATCACCCGATGTTCAGAAAATCGTAACGTTCCAACGCTGCCAGTGTGTAGATTGCGCCAATATGAAATATCCTCATGTAGCGCCACGCACCATTTGCGGCTCACAAAAAAAGCATTAAATTACAAAATTATTCCCCGTGGCTGTTGCTAGATCCTACGTTCGTATGAACACCACGGATATATTAAACCGGGGACATCATGCTACACACGGAGACATAGTCGCTAAAATGCTCTTGATATTATGAATATTAATATTATTGAATTCCTATGAGAACAACCCTCAAGCGAATTACCTCATGCAGCTATGCCTGACATGCCTCTTGGTGAAGAAGAGGTATCCTACTTAAAGAAAGGCTTAAGTAGAAGTCGATCATTGGATTTCAGCGTCATCTGCGATTTAAAGGTCTCCGTCACTTGGATTCTGGGAAGCACTTCGCACTGAAGAGTGCAGCGTACATTTCGGTACTATTCTCATGCAAATGGATTACTTATGAAAGACGAAAGTCTACCGAATTCCACAACAGCGTAAGGCAGGGGTTAAACGTTTCAAAACAGACGAGGAGCTTTATGCCCTCTTCATGTAAGCTTCCAAGGCCCTCCTTTCCATACCTGTGCAGCGCGCCGATCGCGTTCAATGTGTAATGAAAATTAGGTTCTATTGATCGAGAAGCACCCCGTGTGCACATATATTCATTGTTCTCTTGAGGCTTCAAGTGCCGAATATGGGCTTCATCTTAAATTTTTTAACAAATCGAAATAATACCTGTTGCAATGGCCTTCGCATAGTTTCTGGTGACCCACTCACATTCAGAACCAAGCAGACGAGATGTATTTTAAAAAGGAATAAAGTGCCGTCTGCCCGGTAACTGTGTTCTCCATCAACAACAATTGGAATTCCTTAGCTTTACATCAGTCCCAGTGTAAACAAATAAAAAATAAATAAATAAAGAATTTTGGGTAAACAAGCTCTTTCTGAAAACAAGGTGAATGTTTCTTTACGGACGCGTTATTCATATATTGAAACCTTTCCGCAGAACAGTTGTGACATGCACCTGAACAATGCGTAGCTTAAGCTGTTTTCCTTGCTTGTAATGCATTTGAACATAGCTTCATACATAAGCGTCTTTACGCAATTGTCACTTTTAGTACTAGTGGCGTTTTTTTTTTTTTTGCAACACAGACAGAGTACGCGTTTTTCGTAAGAAGAGCAGAATAAATAGCCTGTCGTACATGTCGCTGGTGCCTTTATTTTGCACCTTCATTTTGAGTAGCGTCACTGAATAGCCATTTTTTAACCAGACTAACTAAAGTAATCATTTACGCGAGCAAGTCCACTTTACTGCGTTAGCGCACAGCAAAGGCTATGGGGTAATTGAAGATATCGCGAAGGCCATAAACATTCGTTGCTGTTTGCGAAGATAAAGATTCATTTTGTTTTCTCCGATTGCTGCATAAAGATAAGCGCGCCATTATCTGTAGTTTTACAGCGGTGAATATTTGAAACCGTCAGCAAACAGCGACTAGGAGTGTTTCATTCAGTCTAGTTGTTTGTAGTGATGGTACTTACAATTTTGACGGCAAGCATTCCTATGTCGTTGTATTTTGTCGCACCGCGCAGCATAGTGTTCAATACACGTGCTGGCAGTTCGCGTTACGTATACGGCGGCAGCTCTACATTTTCCCTTTATTCGTAGTTTTACGCAATTGTGTTTCTCATTAGGTGTTGCTTTAATTATTGCATATTTTGGTGATATTCATTTCTTGCAAGACTCACAGGCCTGCATCATAGCTAACATTACAGATTGCTTGTGAATAATTTGAATGAACTGCTGCAAAAATTTAGCGGTGCGTCCTTTGTGGTTTCGCGAAGACAAAGAGGGTAAAGCAATGAAAGGGGTTAGTCAGTGCACGTTCCCGATTATGTTGCGCTGAGCTTTACACTGGCAAAAAAAAAAAAAAGTTGACAGATACTTAAGTAACCTTGCGGGATTTGAATGCCAAATCATTTTCACTTCTGTTATTGTTTTGTTTCCTCCATGATATGTGGTATCATACATTGCCAGGTGTCCTTCGCCGCTCTACCTTAATCTACCGTAATCTACTTTGCTCTAATTTGCGCCAACCTTAAACCAGCCTAATCAACTTTATTCTACCTTAATCCACCATACTTCACCCTTTCCAACCTTCCTCTAATTTGTGCCAACCTCAATACATTTTAATCCACTTAGCTCTAATTTGCACCAACGTTAATCCGCCTTAACGCACTTGAATCAACCTTCATCCACTTTATTTCAGCTTAATTCACCTTACTCCACCTTATGTCACATTACTCTAACTTATGTCACCTTATTCTAACGTTGGCGCCAGGTGGAGGCGACGTGACGTACGCAATGACGCACCCACTAGGCACACATTTAGTCAGCCAGAACCATGGAGCCGCCGTGGCGTTGGAGAAGCGTGCTCGTGTCGCACCCCGGAGGCCCGGGCCCGACGCCCACCCAGGCAGAAATGTACGAAATTGTCTTTTCAAAGCCATTAACTTACTTTGTTTACAGGAACCACCCTGAGAAATTCGACGCCGTTGCCTGAATATTTTTTAGGTGTTTCGTACAGTAGGTAATTTTCGGTACCATCGGTTGATCATGCCGGATTTTCTGCCTCGTGGGACATATAATGCTTTCGCAACGAACAAGCACGTGGATGGAGTTGGTAGTTGGCGCTTCGTCCGTCCGTGTCGTTATTTCCTTCTTTATTATATATTTGCCAGCGTAAAACTTATTATCATCAACCTATTTTATGTGCACTGCAGGACGAAGGCCTCTCCCTGCGATCTCAAATTAGCCCTGTCCTGCGCCAACCGATTCAAACTAGTGCCCACGAATTTTGTAATTTCATCGCTCCACCTAGTCTTCTGCCGTCCTCGACTGCGTTTCTCTTCTCTTAGTACCCATTCTGCAGCCCTAATGGTCCAGCGGTTATCTAACAGGCGCATTACATGACCTGCCCAGCTCGATTTATTTTTCTTGGTGTCAATTAGAACATTCTCTGTACCCGTTTGCTCTCTGATCCAAACCGCTCACTTTCTGTCTCTTAACGCTATGCCTTGCAATCCTCGTTCCATCGCTCTTTGCACGGTGCTTCACTTGTTCTCAAGCTCCTTTGTCAGTCTCCCCGTCTCTGCCCCATATGTCAGCACTGGTAAAATGCACTAATTGTACACCTTCCTTTTCAATGAAAATGGTAAGCTTCCAGTCAGGAGCTGACAATGTCTGCCGTATGCGATCCAACCCATTTTTATTCTTCTATGAATTTCCTTCTCGTGATCAGGGTTCTCTGTGATTAATTGACCTAGGTAAACGCACTCCTTCACAGACTCTATAGAGGCTGACTGGCGATCTCGAACTATTGTTCCCTTGCTTGGCTATTCATCATTATCTTTGTCTTCTGCATATTACTCTTCAACCCCACTCTTACACTCTCTCTGTTAAGGTACTGAATCATTTGATGTAAGTAGTCTGCGTTGTTGCTGAATAGAACAATGTCATCGGCAAACCCACCGTTTCTGAGATATTCGCCGCCGATCCTTACTCCTAAGCCTTTCCAGTTTAATAGCTTGAATACTTCCTTTAAGGACGCATTGAATAGCTTTGGAGAGATTGTACCTCCATGCCTGACTCCTTTCTTCATAGGTATCTGCCTACTTGTGAAGAATTAAGGTATCTGTAGAACCTCTGTAGATATTTTCCAAGGTATTTATGTAAGCGTTCTGTACTCCTTGATTACGTAATGCCTATCTGACTGCTGGTATCTCTACAGAATCAAATGTATTTTCGTAATGTGTGAAAGCCATATAGAGTGGTTTATTTTCCTCTGCGGATTTCTCGATAAGCTGATTAATGACATGGATGTGATCCATTCTAGAGTATCCCTTCCTGAAGCCAGCCTGCTCCCTTAGTTGACTAAAGTACAATGTTGGCCTTATTTTATTGGAGCTTATATTGGTAAATATTTTATATAATACTGGGAGTAAGCTAATGGGCCTATAGTTTTTCAATTCTTTAACGTATCCCTTTTAGTGGATTACTATAATGTTTGCATCCTTCTTGTTTTCTGGGACCCTTGTACCCGAGAGGCACTTCGTATAAAGAGCCGCCAGTTTTCCAAGCATTATGTCTCCTCCATCTTTGATTAAATCGACTGTTATTCCATCTTCTCCTGCCGCTCTTCCTCGTTTCATGTCTTGCAAGGCCCTTCTTACCTCATGCGCAATGTAATGAACAAACAAGGTAGTTACGTGCAGTGCCAACACATGTTGCGCCTCTAATTAGTGTCATGCAACAATTTTTGAACGCCTCTACAGTTCCAGCAGAGTACTGAAATAATAAAACTTTTAAAATTTATTATGTAAGAAATTAGGTCATCGTTTTTCCTTTTTTACACAGTACGGCATGCTTGTAAACTGAAAAAGTGGCTCTATAAAAAATGGCATTTGAAAAGATATATTCAGTCCCCGTGAAGCTGTTTATGTTGTGAACAAATATTCCATACGGAACCCGAAACCTCAAGAAGTCTGTGTTTTGGCATGCTCAATGACCTAATTTTCCATCCTGATTTTATATAACCAGACTGAAGCACCGTTAAGCTTCTGATTTAGGGAAAATGTTGCAGAAAGATAACGGACGGTAGCTTGCAGGAGTAAGATATTTTAATAAAACAAGAAGGCAAAGAAGTACGATTAACACAAAAGCGCGGTATTGCATTCGATATAATGGATTTTGGACTACTCTTTTCGCTACAATAGTGAGACCAATTTATTGGGAGCTCTTTGCATGCTAACGATGTTTCGACATTAACAAAAACTGTAACGTGAAACCTGGTTAAGCATTCCCTAACTTTCTCCTAAGGTCGAATCCGCTTTAGCCCACTTTTGTGAACAGAGCAATATGTTTGCATTTGCTACGTCATTAAACCTATATTAAGTTATATGTTTCCCTAAGTCTCTCGCAATGAGCAAGAAAGAAAGAGCTCACTTACATCCCGCTCAAGAAAGTGTGTAGAACATGAAAAACAGAGAAAGCGGCACCTTTGAAGATAAGCGCGACTGAAGGACTGAGTAACATGTTTATGTATTCCCCAAGTGTACGGCATCTCGCAGGGTACGCGGACATGAAACTGACGTTTCCGGGCATTGAAGGCTCAAGGACTCTAGTGGCCTCCTGCACTAACAAACACGCACAAGAGGCTTTACCGCTGAGAGCTACTTCCAACCCAACAAGCTGCAGCGAAAGTGCTCCAGCAGTGTTCCTCGTGGTTGAGTTCTTGCTTGTAGTTTCCTTCTGCCTGCGTTTCCGCTTCCCAAACTGCACTTCGCGGGTAGCCGTCGAAAGTGGTACGCTAGGCCAAGTGTCCCCAGTGATCTAACTGCATCCAGGTAGTGGCATTAGTGACCCGCGCCATTCATGTTAGGAACACAGGCAGGAAATAAGCATTACCACTCAGGCCTCGACTCGCCGTGTCCAAAGGCACCGTCCAAATTATTGCGCGCATTAAGGACATCAATCGGCAACTCCAGAGCGCGGCTGCCGACGTTGCAGGAGTAGCGACGCCACAAGAAAGAGATACCGTCCCCTCTTGTAAGGGGATGGAAGCACCGCTACGTTGAAGTGGTGACAGTGTCATAATGCTATGTTTATCGCTCCATGCTTAGTAGCATATATGTTCAATTCAATGCAGCTTTTATACTATTTTGCTGAGTGTGGGAAAGCTTATCTTCTAGGGGATTAACAAAACAAGCATTCTCTCAGGGTCAATTATTTAATTGTTACCCGCCACATTTTCTCACAGGCAATGGCGTTGCGCTGCTGTGGTCGATGCGGCGGGTTCGATCCCCACAGCGGTGGCTTGTTTATTGATGGTGGCCAAATGGAAAACGCTGGCGTATTTAAACTTAAGTGCACGTTAAATAAGCTCGGGTGGTCAAAATTATTCCGCAGTTCCCCAATACGGCGCGCCATATACTAAGACCATGGCATGTAAAGAGCATTACGCCACGTGAACACCCACTTTAGTTTCACTTTCGTTAGCGTAGATTCTCACGTTTACGGTGCAGTATCACAGGTCTCACGGCGTGTTGTGTTTGGTGCTTCCTTTCACAGTTTTACGCGTAGCCTTGCCTCAAAGTTACGCTTTGCTGAAGATACCGCGTCCTCACGGCTACGGCAGAATATGTATGGTATAAGAAATCCATATAGGGCATCAGCGGCATGTCTATAGAGAGTGCTTCCGTTTATTGATGCAACGTATATTTTTTTTCCTGTTCATTGGTTAATCTTTCAGGACGCTTTCAGGAAAAGTAAAGAAAGCAGCATCAGTAAAATTGTTCCGAAGCCTTCCGCCATGGCGGATGAAATTTCAGTGACATTCATGTCGTTTCCTGTTATCACACTTGCCGCTGAAAAAATAGGTCCGCCAATAAAGATCATAATAATAATATTTGCGTAATCACTGTTACAATCCACCACCTTTCTCCTGCTTGCAGGAGAAAGGAAAAAAAAACATAAAGGCATACCAAAAGAATACTTAAAATGACCACATTATATACTCAGAAGTAAATCAGGCCGAGTACAACGACAGGAAGCGCTACTGCATGGCACGTAATCACGCTCGCATGCAGATCAAAAGTACTAGCTTGAATATAGAAATAGCCAGAAAGCAACGAGGTAAGAAGTAAAGAAAGATAAAGTAGGAAATGCAGAGGGTTAACAAAGATGAGCACGTTTGGTGCCCCGCAGTTAGGGGAATATGAAATCAGCAAAAAATCAGCGATTGCACCTGCTGTGACTGCATTTACTGCGAGAGCAGCAGACTTCCGCAAATGACGCCACAATTGTTTAAAGAACAGCCTCTGATTTGCAAGGCGCCCAACGTGGTACTCATCTACATTATTGTCTGCTGTGGAACCCGGAATACAAGCACAGGTGCCACCACGCTGAGCCAGTAAACCTCTTCGGTTACGACCTGCGACGACCACTTCGGCGGCACACTGTCGAACAGGCTCTAACTAATGCTAGCTGCAACGAAATAAGGGCTGATAAATGTGGTGGTATACGCCGAAGGCGGTGCAACGTAAAAGATCGTCTCAAAGCGGTAGCTGCCACGAGCGAAGAATGGGGTAAGGGGTCGCGCTCTAGCGTTTCGGATAAAGCTTGCTTTCCGAACTTTCCCGGACTTTCTTGACCATGACTGCTTGGTGCTGCTTCCGGGTGCTCTTTCTACCTTGCTGAATAGCTCACACCTCGAAAAAAAAAAAGACTCACACCCGCCCCGCCACTTCGTGAGATCAATCCTCTAACCTCCAGCACAGCTGCCCTTTGGCATAACCGTCAAGCCAAAATCGCACGTACCCTTCTGTCATGACAACGTCATCCAGGTCCTTGAGCAGGGTGTCTGCCAAGTTGACATTTCCAAATTCCCGGAGTTTTCCAGGCTTTCCCCGAGTGCCTGTGCAAAATTCCCTGAGCGATGCAGAATTATGTTTTATGTCAAGACGGGCTGAAACTATATCGCCCGATGCTGTCACTCTCTAATAAGCATATGAAAAAAAATTAAAAAAACTACCTTATCTCATTTGAATACTAAGGAGTAGTGTTTATGTTAGTCAAAAAAGAATTGAAGGGAGGGGTTAGTAAAAGGCACAGGAAATAAAATATCTTCGAAAAAAATTGCAAATCAAGTCGGACATTCTCCAATACAAATAAAAAGCAGACGCATACAGAAGCAAATATTTTCGAATATGAGCTATTTCTATCAACTGATAGCAAGTTCAGTGGTATGAGGCCCGAGCTTTGTCACAATTGAGATTCTCTCTCAACTGCTCGTAAGTCAACCTCAACTGTCCTGACATACTCCACTCCACAATCCGCCACAGGCACATTCGAAAACGCTCTGCAGGCGTGTCGGTACACGTATTAGGCATATTGGTGCTCGTACTGTGACAAGAAATACCGAGTGCACGCGTGTATAGTTAAGGAATACATACTGGTGCCCTGCGGCAATAGCCCCTTCCCACGCTTGTTATGCTTCACTGCAATACTTTTGCGTATGCTTCACCAAGTAACATTTCGCTCCAGAGGCGAAGCTGACGTTCGGGAACCGGCAATATGCAACGCACCGTGCTTTCCGAGCTTCTAAGCCAATCGCGAGGACCACAAAGGCGGAGCCCGTGCCATTGCTGACAGCAGCGAATTCTTTCAATAAGAAACGCGGCACCCAACGGCAAGAAGCTTCATAGCGAACGTCGAAGCAGCTAGGCCTAGCGTTGCTGCAGTGGTGGCTACGGCTGCCAGCGGATCTGCGTGCGAGAGCGCCGGTTCGAGGCGGCGAGGTAATCAAAAGGGCAGCGGCGGTGGCATTGATTAATGCCGTTTCGGTCCTGCGGTCACGGCAAAACGATCAGAAAATTTATGGTTAAAAAAAATTAAATTATGGGGTGTTACGTGCCAAAACCACTTTCTGATTATGAGGCCCGCCGTACTGGAAGCTCCGGAAATTGCGACCACCTGGGGTTCGTTAACGTGCACCTAAATCTAAGTACACGGGTGTTTTCGCATTTCGCCTCCATCGAAATACGGCCGCCGTGGCCGGGATGAAAATTGTATGTTGAAGAGTTCTTGCGTCCGAAATTTCAGACGTTCTGACACATGACTCTATGGGGTACGTGGTGGTGCCGCGATGCCGTCCACGTAATCCGGAATCGGAAAAGTGGGTCGTTCACCGTACACTGACAACTCCTCCAGCAGACGACAGGGCGTCAAACACGATTCATTACGATTCCTTTCTGTTACTCGAGCCACCATTACCGCCACTTTCGACCCTTTCAATAAAATTACAGCTAATTTACCCTGATAGATGCACAAATTCCCTGAGGAGTCCCGAAGTTTTTCCATACTACTCAAAATTCCTTAGAATTCCCGGTTTTCCTGGTTTTCCCGGTTGGTAGACACCCTGTTGAGGTGATCGCTGCTTGTGTCACAATTGCGTATCGCGGGTACGCGAGAGCGCGTGTAGACGAGCCAGTTTTCCTTTACGCTGAAGACGCCGGAATGTAATTGGTAAACTTAGAGCATCTCGTTAACCTCTAGCGGCACGAAAGCTTGGCCCACTGATTCAGGCATATGCGTTGGATCTACGTATATTTATAGTTTTTTTTTCACAAGTTGATTGCCAGGTCACATGACATACGCGAAAGGCCGTGCTAGGGATAACTATTATTCCTGCGTTTGCTTGAGGCCCACTTCAGCGGCCTCAAGAAAACTGGTGTGTGCGTACATACCGTCGTTTCTGAAAGCAAATCGCTGTTGTGCAACTTGGCACAGGCGCCAATAACCTGAAAGGCCTAGATCGCGTTGCGCATGAGATAAATATTTGCATGGGCCTGTGGCCTCATGGTTAAGAGATCGGGCTGTTGTGCCTCGAGACCCCGGTTCAATCCTATCACTGGTCGCGTTTTCATAAGTATTCGAGAGGCTTGGAACCAAGTGAATGAGAAACCTAGAGCAAAGTGAGGTAACGAATCCTTCACACCAATGCGATGAAGGCTGACGAATGCACCGCGAACCGAAACTCGCGCTTAAATGCTTCATTTTTTTTTTTAATAATTGTTTTAGGTGCTACCTTAGGGCGTGATTATGTGAGGGTTCTTGAACAAAAATGCACATTCCACTAACGCATGAAAACAAAGTCGATAGAAACGTCCAAATGCGAAAGAATAAACAAGAAGGTAGCAAAACCTCCAAAGCGTGCGAGAATAATGAAATAAAGAAGAAAGAAAAGCTAAATAAAATCATAATAAAGAAAAAACAAAGCAAATGCTTAGTCGCAGCTAAAGATTACCAAGCAACGCGCACCACGCACACCCACTGCATAAGGCCATAAGTAAACCAATTAGCATCCGACATACCAACAGCATTCAATATTTCATTTTCTTCCAATGAGTTCAGGTGAAGTGGTGTGAAGAGTTCAGGATAACTCCAGAAAGAAGATATCATACCTTCGGATATAGGGTTACATGTTCGTAGTTTTTACAGGTTAGGAAGATATTTCACTCCATGAAGCGTGGTTCTTTTTATAGTAACTGCAGTGAAGTTAAAAAAAAAAAACGAATAATTATTGTCGTGTAGAGGCTCCTTTTTGCAACATGGAATTTAGCACATTGACGAGGCCACTACAATGCCTTTAACACGCAATTTTGAGAGAGAAATAAAACTCAAACCAATTGCAGAATCATTGCGGTTTCCGCAAGAATTCACTCAACGAGAAAATTGTATCAATAGCCGTAGCTCTCTTAAAAAGTGAGAAAGAAAACTTGCACTCGGAAACAGAAACGCTAATACCCATTTTCTTGAGCCAGCTCAATTTCCGGAGCCGATAGCCCCGAATTTCGCGTGTATTTTCAACGCCATATTTTTAATACCTACTGCGTGATATATTCTTCAAGTACTACTGAAGTGGGAACAATTCAGGCCTAATTTGTCGAATCCATGTTTACGTGTCGTTTGCGAGATGGTTCTGGGGCTGTTCGCAGTGGCTTGAAAATTCCTTCAATCTTTCTTTACCATTTTCTCAATTTCCTCCTGCGCATCATCATCATCATCATCATCATCATCATCATCAGCGGCAGCAGCAGCAGCAGTCTACTTATGTCCCAATGCAGGACGAAGACCTTCTCTTCCTGCGGTCTACAATTACCCCTGTCCTGCGCCAACCGATTCCAACTATTGCCCGCGAATTTCGTAATTTCATCGCTCTACCTAGTCTTCTACCGTCCTCGACTGTGCTTCCCTTCTCTTGGTGCCCATTCTGTAACGCTAATTGTCTAACGGTTATATAACCGGCGCGTTACATGACCCGCATAGCTCCATTTTTTTCTGTTGATGTCAATTAGAACATCGTATATACCCGTTTGCTCTCTGATCCAAACCGCTCTCTTTCTGTCTCCTAAAGTTATGCCTAGCATTCTTCGTTCCATCGCTCTTTACGCGGTCCTTAGCTTGTTCTCAAGCTTCTTTGTCAGCCTCCAAGTCTCTGCGCCGTATGTCAGCACGGGTAAAATGCACTGATTGTATACTTTCCTTTTCAATGGTAGCGGTAAGCTCCCAGTCAGGAGCTCACGATGTCTGCCGTGTGCGACCCAACCCATTTTTATTCTTCTGTGAATTTCCTTCTCATGGCCAGGGTTCCCTGCGATTATTTCACCTAGGTAAACATACTCCTCCACAGACTCCTGCGCCTCACGCTCCACTTTGTTGTCATATTGGCAGCACTTCCAAGTAATACAATATGAGTCAAGAGCGAATGTGGAACATAGGCAGAAACTCAACACGCAGACAGCAAATGGTTGCTTCAGCACGTGCCCATGTCTAACTCTTGTGCCATGCAAACAAAATTTGTTTGAACAGCTTTTCTCAACTTCTGAATGCTGCGTTATTTCCTTCGCTGAATAGGCATGCGCTGAACTCACTCGAAGCAGCCCGTTATGTTTTTAAGTATTTTACACAGCGAGACGAAGGCAATAGTGCAAATGCTTTTCTCAGCTAGGAGTGGTTGTTGTAACTTATTGGACGGAAATTTGAAAGCCTATGCAGTAACCAAGTAAAACCAGTCTCGGCATGCGTACGTGCCCTTGCGCTTATATTTTGTTGCGAGGCTTTGGGATTCACGCTACAAGCCCAGTCTTAACTTTGTTTACTAGTCCTAGCTCTGAAGTAGGCGTCAATAAGCAATCGTTTACTGATCTTTTACGCATTCAGTAAATATTTATACAAGTAGGGGATAGATTAGTCTCAAATATTTTTGAAAATTAATCAAATCGTCAACGCCATTTCTTTCTTGTGTCTGGACTTAGATTTTGTGGCTGTACTTCTCATTATTAAATGACAACGGCATACTCGTAAATACTGAAATACCTTCAAAGTGATGATTTATTTGTTGCGCACTCATTGCATTAAGCATAACCTTGACTTCTAATGAGCAGGATACAGTTGATAGAATGCACAACTCTTTTTATACTGAGATAAGAAATTGGCAGTTTTCTAGACAGAGGAACAGTGACTGTTCGCAATATTGTGCTTCTGCTTAATGTTTTATTTAAGAACTGAAGACAGTACATGACCGCCAATTATCAGCGAAACGTTCTTTGCCTTATCTTAGGCACCTTGCTGTAGGTGGGTAGGTAGGCTCCTGGCTCGCGTCAATGCCGGTCTCTCCAGCAAAAAAAGAAATGGAGTTTGGAAGTGGGATTTCTTATTCTTTATACTTTTTCTAATCTCTGATGTCGCTGGTTATTCATACTACGTGTGATATAATCCGAAAAAGGAAGTTATTTTTCAATTACAGCTAAAATGCCATGCATATCATGCTCCACTATGGCATCTTATAATTTATCGTTATATGAGTCTTATTCTCCGTTTACGTTGCTGTAACTTTTTTAGCTAACAGGCTAGACAACGTAGTTTGCGCTCAGTTAGAACGTAGTGGTGTGACCCTTTCCTTGCAACGTAAATGTCAAGCCACTGATGAGATTTCAGAATGGCTACGAAATTCACCCTTGCCAGTGTTTACTGTCTTTTGAGTTCTTTCTTACATCAAGAGTGCGTATTATCACTTGGCCTTGGTACTCGTGTTTGTTAGAAATAATTATATTTAATCATGTAGCAAGGCACGGGGTTAAACGTGAATAGACAATGTTTTTCTAAAGAAAATGACCAAGCTTTCATGTATCAGACAATTATATCTAAAAATAAAAGCTATTTGTAGCGAGCAATATGTAGCTGTGGAGCAAGCACACAGTTCTTATGTGGGGGCTGAGCGACGCAATAACATATTACCTCCATAACACGTTCTCGCGATCGGGTACCAGAAAATATAGAAAACGAAATTGCAAGCTCTCCCAGAAAGGCAAGGCGAACGTGTCATAATTTTGCGACAGCGAGATCATCCGCACTGATACCGATGCTGTAAAATGAAAAGCTGTCTGCGTATTACTGAACATTAGCAATATGCCACAAAGTGCGTTAGGTAAATATAGAGTGAAGAACATTTTGTAGTTTGCTATGATGCTGATAAAATATGCTTGTCTTCTGTAGTAATGCTAAATGGCGTAGTAAATTATTTTTTTAATGGGAGCTTCTAAGTCATAGATGGAAATCTTGGTGTCGTTCTGAATCACAGAACTGAATCACAGAAAGGAAAACTTGCTTGATATAAAATCCAGTACAACCCCTGGAGAGAAAATTGTATGTAGGAAAGATATGTTGTACAGTTTAGTAGGTTACTTGAAGCATGTTGGGTAATATAGGCCATGATATCGTTATGAACTGCATAAATATGGTAATGGGTAAGGCACAATGACCATACAATACATCACCGCCCGTTTAAGGTAGCAATATTATGCAGAATTCTAGCAAAAATGCCTGAGTGCACCAAACATTTTAAGCATCCGCTTACTCTTATGCTATATGAATCTCTTCATTTTACCTACTTTTTCTTTTTTCTGGCATTAACTCATAATTTGGAAGCTTTTCGTTATTATAAGCAGCAATATTCAAATTAAACGCCCTTTTCATTTGCTCATGAAGTTTGTTATTTTATTCAAAAAAGCGCTAAACCATAAGACACGTGGCTGGCGTACATCAACATAGAAAGAACTTGCCGAATAAATATATATATTAGAAGAAAACCGCACAGAGAACCCTGTCTTTTCGCGCGAAGCTCTTTTGCGGTGCACCGCCCATGATTAGGTCCGACGTGTGCGGATGCCCTGCTGGCCACAGTCAATAAGAGAAGCCGACGTGTACGGCTCCTGCCTGAAATACTCGGTTGCTAAGCATGACTGGGAGCTTGTATTGTCGAATACCGCCGTCAGTCTATTCGAATGTGACGCTTCCTAATGTACCCGTATTGTGCTCGGCCCTGTTCATTTATTTAATGTCAAGTGCATAAAACTAGACCATACACGTTGAGTTCGGATTTGCAACTGGCTGAAGAATCAGAAAGCTGCAGTTAGCGGCCTTTTTCTGTTACCCCCATATTTCTCGTGGAGAAATAAAAGCAGAGGTGATTGATTGATTGATTGATTGATTGATTGATTGATTGATTGATTGATTGATTGATTGATTGATTGATTGATTTGTAATAAGATTATTTATTATAAAGCACTAGGCACAGTCTAGTTGCACTGGCAGTAGACGAACGCTGATCGCGCGCACAGCCGGCACAAGAGCGCCTTCATCGTCTTCCTCTTCACCACAATGGCCCCCGGGAGAGAAGAGGAGCCATCCTGGCGACTTAGGGCGTAGGTAGAATGAGGGGGTCATAGTACGGCTTAAGTCGGTTGACATGAACCGTGTCACGCCCGTGATGCCTATGGTCGGGTGAAGGTGTCACAGGTTCTACAATGTAGGTGACAGCGGAGGTACGGTCTATGACGCGGTAGGGGCCATCATAGCGTGCAAGGAGTTTGGTCGAAAGGCCAGGGCTGTGAGGCGGGACCCACAACCAAACAAGGGAACCCATCGGGAAAACTGGTGTAAGCGCGCCACTGTCACGTCGCAGCTTTTGTCGACCTTGAGCAGCGGTCGTAAGGGTTCGCGCGAGCTGCCTACAGTCCTCGGCGTATTTGGCGGCTTCAGACACAGGCGTGCATTCGGAAGCGTCGGGTCGGTATGGGAGCATTGTGTCCATAGTACACGATGGCTCTCGTCCATACAGCAGAAAAAAGGGCGAAAAGCCAGTGGTAGCTTGTGTGGCACTATTATAGGCATGCGTGACGAACGGCAAAACAGTGTCCCAGTTACTGTGATCCGAGGCGACGTACATAGTCAACATGTCACCGAGTGTGCGGTTGAACCTCTCTGTCAAGCCGTTCGTTTGTGGGTGGTAGGCTGTAGACTTGCGGTGAACGATGCTGCATGCAGCGAGAAGGGCTTGGATGACTTCGGACAAGAAGACACGTCCCCTGTCGCTGAGCAGTTCGCGTGGTGTGCCATGTCGAAGAACGAAGTTCCGAAAGATGAAGAACGCAACTTCGCGCGCAGAGGCTGCCGGGAGTGCGGCAGTCTCGGCGTAGCGCGTCAAGTGGTCGACACCTCCAATTATCCATCGGTTACCCGAGGAGCTGCAGGGAAGTGGCCCGTATAGGTCTATGCCGACGCGATCGAAAGGCCGAGCCGGGCAGGGCAGCGGCTGTAGCTCACCAGGAGAGCGCTGTGGAATTTCACGTCGTTGGCACGCCGTGCAAGCGCGTACGTACTGGCGCACGAAGTGATACATTCCGTGCCAGTAGAAACGCTGCCTTAGCCGAGTATACGTTTCCAGAACACCGGCGTGACCATTATGAGGAGCAGCATGAAAATAAGCGCATATGTCAGAACGCATGTGTCGTGGTATCACCAGGAGCCATTTGCGACCATCAGGCAAGTAATTTCTGCGGTAAAGAACGTTGTCGCGGGCAGTAAAGTGAGCGGCTTGGCGACGAAGTGTTCGAGAAGAGGGTGTGGCGGATGGGCCGTGGAGGAAATTCAGCATAGTTGAAAGCAGGGAATCCTTACGCTGCTCGTCCGGCATATCAGCGACGTTGAA
Organism: Dermacentor andersoni; assembly: GCF_023375885.2. Lineage (NCBI taxonomy): Eukaryota > Metazoa > Arthropoda > Arachnida > Ixodida > Ixodidae > Dermacentor > Dermacentor andersoni. Next base: position 57,793,903 of record NC_092822.1, read on the forward strand.
GGCTGACATGGATGCGAAGAGCGGAGACACTGAAGCCACATCACAAGGTAGCGGCGATCGGGAAAGCGCATCGGCGTCAGAGTGCTTTTTGCCCGATGGGTAGATAACGCGGATATCATATTCTTGTAAGCGGAGTGCCCATCGGCCTAGGCGACCTGACGGATCCTTCAACGAGGACAGCCAGCAAAGTGAATGGTGGTCGGTGACAATGTCAAAAGGGCGACCATATAGGTATGGACGAAATGTGACGAGCGCCCAAATAATGGCCAAGCACTCCTTTTCTGTTACTGAGTAGTTGGCTTCTGCCTTCTTTAAAGTGCGGCTCGCATACGCGACGACGTACTCGTCATAGCCATCTTTCCGTTGTGCGAGGACTGCACCAAGCCCGATACCGCTGGCGTCCGTATGTACCTCTGTAGGCGCTGTGGGATCGTAGTGTCGAAGAATCGGTGGCGAAGTAAGTAGGCGACATAGTTGCTGGAAGGCTTCGTCACAGGAAGTTGACCACGCGGAGATGCCGTTGGTAGCGGTAAGCAAATTGGTCAGTGGTGCGATGATAGTCGCAAAATTGCGCACAACACGCCGAAAGTAAGAGCAGAGCCCTATAAAGCTGCGGAGCGCCTTAAGAGTAGTGGGCGTCGGAAATTCTGTGACCGCGCGAAGCTTGGCTGGGTCAGGAAGCACACCGTCCTTCGATACAACGTGACTCAATATTGTTAACTTGCGAGCAGCAAAACGGCACTTTTTGATGTTAAGTTGGAGGCCAGCAGAGGTAAGGCAGGTCAGTATCTCACGCAAGCGAACGAGGTGCGTCGGGAAATCTGGCGAAAACACCACGATATCATCAAGGTAGCACAGACATGTTTTCCACTTGTAGTTGCGAAGGATGGTGTCCATCATACGCTCGAAAGTAGCGGGCGCGTTGCAGAGCCCGAATGGCATTACGGTAAATTCGACAAGCCATCGGGCGTGATGAAAGCTGTCTTCTCACAATCATCATCTGTCATCGGCACTTGCCAATAGCCGGAGCGAAGATCCAAAGATGAGAAGTACTCCGCGCCTTGCAAGGAGTCGAGGGCGTCATCTATCCGAGGCAGCGGATAGACATCTTTACGAGTGATCTTATTGAGTCGACGGTAATCCACACAGAAGCGTATTGACCCGTCCTTCTTGCGTACTAATACTGCAGGAGACGCCCAAGGACTGTGAGAAGGGCGAATGACGCCACGGTGCAGCATGTCGTCGACCTGCTCGTTAATGCTCTGTCGCTCGGCTGCCGACACGCGGTACGGTCGCTGGCGTAAAGGAGGATGGGAACCAGTGTGTACGCTGTGAGTGACGGTTGCCGTACGCCCCAGAGATGGTTGTTCACAGTCAAACGACGAGCGAAAATTCTGAAGAAGCGCGAGGACTTGCTGGCGATATGGAGGCGGCAGATCGGCGTCTACGACAGATTCAAGAACGTCTGACGACGACGACGACGACAATGATGATGATGACGTGCACGGCACGGGAGAAGTGAGGGCGTCGAGTTCATAACAGGCCGTTTCGTCGGAAGCATCGAGAATGTGAAGCGGGTCAAGGGGCTGAACACGACCGAGTGATTCGCCGCGCAGTAACGTCACAGGGTAGTGAGACGGGTTACACACAAGCATTGAGGATAATCCAGACACAGTGGCGAGGACGGCAAATGGGAGAGGTAGGGCCTTGCGATGTAGAAAAATAGGCGACGGTGTAAAAAGTACTGTAGCGTCTGGCGCGGTAGAGCAAGAGACGGGCACAAGCACACACATGTCGGGTGGTATGTCCGTATCGGACACAATAGTGAGCTTGGAGGCTTTTTGTTCACAGGGGTCAGGCAGCGGGGCATCGGCAAGCGGGAAAAGCGCCACTTCGGCCCGGGCACAGTCGATGATGGCACGATGGTGAGATAAGAAGTCCCAGCCGAGAATAATGTCATGTGAACATGATGACAACACGAGAAATTCAACAACATAGACAATCCCGTCGATGACCACCCTTGCAGTACATTGAGAAAGCGGGGCTATATGCTGCGCAGTCGCGGTGCTTAGAAGCATACCAGACAACGGCGTTGTGACCTTATGGAGGCTGCGACAAAGCTTTTCGTCGATAACAGAAACTGCAGCCCCAGTATCAATAAGCGCAATTGCGGCGGTTCCTTCGACCAAAACGTCCAATAAATTGCGTGGCGACTGTGCAGGCCTTGTAGAAGTCGCGAAGCTTGCAGTTCGTGCCTGCGGAACTGCAGCAACTAGTTTCCCTCGCTAGGTGACTGGCGGCGACGTAAGGGGGAAAGTGAGCGACGGCGTGGTGATGGCGAACGATGTGTGCCGACAGGGCGTCGAGGAGGCGGCGAAAACTCGTGGTCAGGAAGCATCGCATGCCCGGTAGTATCATGGGAATAGGCATATCCAGGCGGTGCGACAGTAGCGTTAGCAGGTGGCATGCGACGATGGCAGAAGCGCGCAACGTGGCCGGCGACACCGCAAGCGAAGCATATGGGTCGGTTGTCGCGTGTGCGCCAAGGGGTCTGAACTGAGCGTCGAGATTGAATGGGAGGCGACGCGGGAGGAGGTGCAGCTTGAAGTCGCATTGGCGCCGGAAACGAGAACGTCGGCGGCGCAGGTCGCGCGGCAACTTCGGCATAGGTCAGAGGTGCAGCCACGTGAAGGCAGGGTTGGGCGAAAGGTAAAGACCCAGCAAGTTCCTCGCGAATGGCCCGCCTAATGGTAGCAGCCAGAGATGTGTCAGGCTGGGGAGGTCCGTCGTTGAGATGCAGCATAGACAATTGGCGCGCCACCTCCTCACGAATGAAATCCTTAATCTCAACAGAGAGCGATGCTGCTGGCGTGGTGTTTGAGCGAAGCGTGAGGCCCGAGAGAGAGTCGCCAGGTGCGACAGCGCTGCGCGCAAGGACCCTTTGTCGACGCAGCTCATCGAAGCTCTGGCAAAGAGTGACGACAGCTGCGACAGAAGTAGGGTTCCGCGCCAGGAGCATTTGAAATGCGTCGTCTTCGATGTCCTCGAGCATGTGCTTCACCTTATCCTCTTCAGTCATGGTGGAATCGACGCGGGCGCAAATATCAACGACATCCTCTATGTAACTAGTATAAGCCTCGCCGGGCTGTTGAGCGCGCTGGCGGAGGCGCTGTTCAGCCCGAAGTTTTCGCAAGGCTGGGCGACCGAAGACTTCCGCGAATGCAGTTTTGAAAGCGGACCAGGTTTGCAGTTCCCGTTCATGATTGTGGAACCAGAGGTTCGCAACGTCAGCAAGATAGAAGATGACGCTACGGAGCTTCGTCGGGTCATCCCACTTGTTGTGTTCACTGACGGGCTCGTAGGTAGAGAGCCAATCTTCTACGTCAGTCTCACCTGATCCGCTAAAAACAGGAGGGTCCCGCTGCCGTTGCACGGCGCCGCACATGACAGGAGCGGCAGATGCGCCAAGCGGATTGTTGGGAGCGTCGTTCATAGTAGCGGCTGGAGCAGATGTTAAAGTTCGGCTGCGAAGTTCCAGGGTGAGGTCGGGGAGTGCAGCACCTTCCACCAAATGTAATAAGATGATTTATTATAAAGCACTAGGCACAGTCTAGTTGCACTGGCAGTAGACGAACGCTGATCGCGCGCACAGCCGACACAAGAGCGCCTTCTTCGTCTTCCTCTTCACCACAGATTGATTGATTTCGAAGACAATCACATGGACTGTGAGCGCGATAGCTGCTACGCTAGGCGCTTTGCAGTGGTTCTAAGGTGGCATTTTTGAACACGGGTCCCAATTGTTTAGAATTTGCGGTACGCAGAAGGTGCTGGCTTTTGAATTGCGTTGCGAAATATACATTTCAGTGCTACCTTTGCACCGCCACTATATATAGAAACGAAGCCTCAATACTGATAAAATAATGGAAGATTCAATATGTTATCCAGATGCATTTATGATTCGGTTGCGGTATCTTCTGAGGTACCATGTTATTGGCCGTGATCTGCGAATACAACCCTGAAAAGCTACAATTAGTGAACTCCATTACTGTAGCTTAATGCGTTCGAGCTCTTTGAATGACAAAATGTTTTCGTCGTTCAATATCTGTACTTTATTTGCTATGTCAAGAACCGATAGCATGCATTGACATTCGATGATTACCGAGGCTCCGAGTTCAGTTGCTTAAGTTCCTTATAACCAGGTGAGATTTGACGCTAGGCTAGAGCCTAGCGTCAAATGCAATGGAGCTTTTGTTGATGCAAAGCTTTTGTTCATCAAATGCATTTTGATCGTGACTGGGACAGCACGTTAGTTCCTAATATTAGTGTGCCCAACGGAAATAAAAAAAATGCATTTGTACCTCGAGTATGTTCAGTGATAAGAACGCTAATTTTTATGAGCCAAAACCATTTGGGTCCCAGTTTTATAGCTTGATCAAGCGATACCAATTTGCATTAAAAACGTTGTAACTTTTTCAGTCGGAGACTTCATAATTGCTTGAAACGAACAACTTTTTACTACTGCATGAGAGTGTAACCAACCAAAAAGATGTAAAAACAAACGCATTTTTTTTTGTTGCTGCACCAGTGCATGACATAGACGAAAAATTTAATGGCAACCATATAGCAGAAAAACAATTATTTGAAATGCTATTCATTCAACACGAGGAAGCCATTGCCCCCCTTAATAGCGGGATGAAAGAGTACTCATAGCTCAGCCCGCATCTAACAAGTTCTTTCACAATCCTGTCACCAATGTACAGTTTCAAATTAAGAGCCACGAAATACGCAACGAAATGCGTTATTGTAACAGTTCAGCTTATTTTCCGAAACGGCCACTGAGCTGAGTGCTCCAGAAAATTAAATGGAAGAATAGTCTATTTATCAGCTTGTCTTACAAACGGCTATTTCAAAACTACTGCTACATAGTGCGTTGACTTGCGTGCTGATGTGACATCGTTTCTGCCCTTTTTCATAAATTCCGAGTGTACAGCGGTACATTGAAATATTTTAATAAGATCGTAATTATTTTAATGTTTTGAACTAGTCAAAGTTGTGACTTCAAGTAATCTGCCTGCGTGAACAGAATCGCTTTATCTGCCACGAGCAAACTCCTTTTCTTTTTTGTCTGCATAACCTGATAACATATCAGGTGCAATATAGAAGGTCCTTATACTGTTTAGTTTGGGAAAATGGCACACAGTTTCCCAGTCTTTGAAACTCAGACGGTGTAGAGTGTGGGCCTACTATGAGGAAGACTAAGTATAACATGCTCTTGAAGATCAAGCAATCAACGAGATAACAACAAAGATGTGATATGTGCACCTTCGACAGAAGCGAGTAAGCCGACAACGTATTGTCTCTCCTACGGTTTCGAAATAAACATGGCGATTGTGCAACCGCAAGACGTTTCTTTCATAGTTTGGGAAGCTTTACTGCAGCTAAGAAAAAATATTGTGGAAGTATGCTATAAGGCAACGCTTCGTCGTACTCCAATAGTTCAGCTATCCATGCTCTTCACTGCTGGGGACTCCTGATTGCCTCAGGGCATCAAGTGTATCCACAACAACGCGTGGAGCGAGGCTACACAAGAGATCCTGCACTTCTTACTCTCGTTTCATTTCGTACCTGTGGTACCATTATCACGTAGTTCTCCTTTGTTTCTGCGTCTGTACTCTTTGCCACTTCTGGAATAAACCCCCAAGTCATCTCGAAAGAGAAGCACACGACAAATTATACCAATGAGTGAACACGAAAAGAAAAGGTACTCGCGCATCTTTCAGGAGCGACCACCCAGAACGAGAGATAGAGAAAGGCACACGCCAGGAAACAAGGTCGCGTCGTTGTAACCTGGAACTTTTTCTGCAACTGCTTATTTCCAGGACACCGGGCATAATAGCCTCTAGGCAAGGGAGACACACATGCTACAACTACGACTGCTAGATGCCTCATTTCACAGTGCCATCTTTTATTCTACGGCAGAGAACAATTATCACTTCGATTAGCTAACTATTACCTAAGCAATACATAAACTACAGTTCTGTTTCTTTAGTTTGGAATGAGCGATCCTTATAACCTATTAGAAAAAAAAGATCCGAAGTAAAAATTATAAGAACACTCTTACGCATTCAATTCGTTCCCGATGAAACGATCTGAAGATAAAAATCAAACGTTAGCATCACTAAATGGGCTTTCATAAATGCTCGTGTGGTAATACATAATTGTTGTCGCGTCTATGGGCTCCTAATGTAAATACCACTTCTGCCTGCGTTCACTATCGTGTTAGTAGAAAAATATGTGGTATCGTAGATCACTGAAATCAATGAAGGATAAATGCTTCTGCCAGAGACGTCAAATTAAGATTTAGGTGTTCGAGAGAACTTCATCTGTATGTATACTGGTTCTGAAGCAGCCTCAGGGTACTTGACGCTCAGATGTATTGGCACACCGAAGTGACAATGCATAATACAGCAAAGAGCGCAAGATATCCACAAAAGATTAAGTAAACAAATCACTCCAGGGTCATCTTCCGGCTAAAGATTATCGTGCAGTGGCGAAAGATGTAGGCAGAGAGAAAAAAAAAGTTTGCGTGCGAAACAAAGGAAGAACAACACGCATACAATAGATATCATTTTTGCGCTGTTCGACATGTTATGTCTTAACAGCAACGAGCCCACGTAAAAATTAATTCGCACCGTGATACACGTGCTGTTGCATTTGGAGGCGATCCCACCGCTAGCAACCAGTTGTAGGAGTTGAGGAGGACGTCGCGATGATGCACTTGGGAAGTTTATTTACATTATTTACAGCGAGAGTCAATTAACAGTCTTAGAGTCATTACGGGCCGGCAGCAACTCGGACGCTGATGCCCGTCGCAAGAAGTTCGAAAAGGATGAATCAAGGAATGCTCCAGGAATCCTCTGCGGCTCCCGGTCTGCGCCTTTTGAGCCCTTCGGTGGCTCGAAGGCACGTCACGTTCGGCCAATGGGAGAGCCCGCTCAGGTGACGCCATTTTCGGCCAATGGTAGGCGCCCGTGCGATGGAGTCACACCCGGCGAAGAGAGTCGCTGCTCGTGTGTTTGTCCGAGGGCTTTCTTCTCCCTGCGGTCTTGCCTTGCTGACTTGCAATGCGCCGTCACCATAGAGAGATGGGGCGACGCCGCCAGGTTGTCACGGCGCATTACAGCCGTCAGGTTGTCACGGCGCATTACAGCCGTCCAGTTGTCACGGCGCATAACAGCCGTCAGGTTGTCACGGTGCATTACAGCCGTCTTGCTTCGGGACCCACTCTACCCGCAACAGTGCCAGGCTCTCGATTTACTTTCGGGAAGAGCCAAGCAGTGAATAGCTCCACGGGCTGCACACGAAGTGGGGTCCGCCAGCTTGTTTGCACGTGTCGTGCCTCAGGAATGTGGTATCCGTGCTTCTGCGCTCCTCAATTAGCTGTGGTGCGATTTGATGTGGTCTGGGGAACCCGAAGTAGGCTCAGGAAACGGTCCCGTATCTAACAGTGCCCAGCTCTAAGGTTTACACACATTGGCTTATTACAGTTCTCCGAAGAATCCCAATCGCCACTTACACGGGCTCTACGCAGCATTGTAATTGCACTTACCGCCAAACATTCCACGACATGCCTCAGCGCTGCAGCACCGGTTGTGGATCAGAGTAGCTTTCACTCATTAGAGTAGTTACCAAATCGGAATGGCTCACTCGCCAATGTTCACTAAGTGCAGATGTGAAGATAGCATCGATCATTCCTTCTGCCACGGTTATTGTGCATCGACAATCAACGCCAGATTTTCCAGGCCCCCTTGAGTAGGGTGGAGTGGACGATCCGCCTTTTACCGAAGCAAAGGCCCTGCAAGGCTGGCCTCACATCTCATCAACCAAGAAAGCCACACGAGCGCTTCAACGTTAACTATAGAACCGATAACCGTGACTGCCCTGATCATAAACAAAACTCACCTTGAGCGTGCGAGTGAACGCAGCGTTTCCTTGTATTGTTTCGCTTTAGCCTCCAACTGCAACTGCCCAGGGGTAGCGTAGCAAACTCGGCCAAATCTAGTTCCCCTTAGTTCCTTTTAGTAACTCCTTTTCTATCTAGAGCCAAGACAATGCTTTCGAATAATAGTTCTCCTCCAAATACTAAGACTCATCGGTCCCAAATGTCTATCGGCGAAGCACACAGTAAAGTATATGGCAGTTTTTGACTGCTTGCTAGCGTAATTGCGCTAGAGTAATTGCGTAACTATGTCCACAAGCACAAGACTGCTAGACAATCCACGTTGGCAGGTGCTTTATCATTTAACAGGATGACATCTGCGCCCTTATCAATTTTATGTTAAGCATTCAAAAATATTACTCGGGATGAACAAGTCCGCACAAAGAAGGCGCGATGCTTAAAAGAAACACAAATAGAATCTTGAAGCTATGCACAAAGAATTTAACGTTCCAATTCAAAGCTCACTGTTTACAAAGAGCCGTTTTCTGCACAGCATTTTCGAAGCATTTTGTGGCGGGCATAGTTACAATTTTGCATGCGCATGCCAATAACGTTCAGCTGCAAACACAAGGGGTACCTGATGTGCGACTACCGGTTTTGAATCAATTTTCTCGGCTAGATTTCTCTGTTTTTCTGTTTGATTTCATTCTCGCGATAAACGGCGTCTCAGCGGCAGACATAGCTGCTGGCTCGTCACGACCCAGAACTTTTCTCTAGCGCTAAGCAGTTGATTTACCTCTATATCGAGACTCTAGAAGACAAAGAGTCTCACTTGTACCTTCTCGGGTTGATTTTGATTTGTCTTCAAAGCGGATGACATACCTTTAAAAACATTAGTATCAAGTCGCATAATTGGAGTGTTGCCTCCTCAGACCTAATGGCTCGATTCAGGTAAAAAAGTCGCAGTTTCGCCTGAAAACCGAAACATCGATTGTAATAGCAAATTAGTTGAGAGTAATGCGAAGTCAGGATAGCAGTTGTATCCGCCGAATAAACTTGGAAAAATTCGCTTACTTAATTAATTAACAAGCGTGGTTTCAGCGCACACAGGCATATATGAACGTACTCGATTATCGCGGACACTGGGTGTCAAAACGCTGGCGTGAAAAAGCGCGGCAGCCGCAGCGAGTGAAGTGACCTTCCTGCTGTCTATCGCTTCAACGCAAACAGCGGCGAGAAAACCGCACGCACAGAGGTATGAGCCCTCTACAGATCACTTTCGAGATAGAGGGCGTGCATCCCATGCCGCCGCGCAAAGTACACTCAGTTGCTGGCGGAGTAAAAGTCGGCCCTCCCCTCCCTCCCACGCTGCCTCCCCACTTTCCTCCACTTCGCTCGCGAGATCGAGCCTCGATCGGCAATTACCCTTGCGCCCGGTCCGAGGTACACAGCTGCTGCCAGAGCCCGCCCCTCTTCCGTCCACCCCGTCCCCCCCCCCGGCATTTCGCGCGACGGAAGACGGCGCGTTTGCTCTCCGCCTGCCTCCCTCACGCGCGCCAGATTGAGCCGCAATCATCGACTCCCTGCGTGCTTTCAGTCGCACATACAGCATACGGCGCGCGGCGACAGTGTTATCGCCTTTGGAGTTTATACGGGACGGCATGGTGACGGCGACGTCGGCGCCAACGGCGAAAATGCGCCTTGAGTCTCGATATAATGACCGTCGCAATAAAAGAGGAACAAATGAAAAGAGACAGGCAGGAAGTTTACCCATAACAGAAAATTTGATTGGCTATTCTGCATTGAGAGAAGAAGAAATGGGAGGTCGCCTTTCTTTAATTAGTGAAAGAATTCGGTGAGGTTGACTGCCCTCATAAGTCAGGCGAAGAACAGGTGGAAAGATTTACGGTATCGATATAGCAGCAGGGCATCAAGACTAAAGAAACGTGAATGCAATAACGCAGACAACGGCTTTTCCTTTACAAACATCATTGAAGTTTACAAAAGACGCGAGACCCGCCGTGGTTGCTCAGTGGCTATGGTGTTGGGCTGCTGAGCACGAGGTCGCGGGATCGAATCCAGGCCACGGCGGCCGCATTTCTATGGGGGCGAAATGCGAAAACACACGCGTACGTAGATTTAGGTGCACGCTAAAGAACTCCAGGTGGTCGAAATTTCCGGAGTCCTCCGCTACGGCGTGCCTCATAATCAGAAAGTGGTTTTAGCACGTAAAATCCCATAATTTTAAAGACGCGAGGTGAAAAGTTAGCGAGAGGAGTTACTTAACAAATAAGCTGCGTAAGCAATTTGTCAGGCGAGGCGCCAACTATATAACAAATGCAACAGATCCTCTCTGTTCAACAGAAAGACCGCTTGTAAGAAAGCTATCGATGTTTGAAATAACTGTGTCGCAGCTTTGTTACCTGCTCGTGATTCTCGAGTGGAACGGATGCGGACGCTGAGTAGTTTCCCACATTTCTGTCGGATCCCCTGTTTCGCGCGCTCGTAAGATCCTGACAACGTACATTGGTGAACGATAAACAGTACAGAAAGCCACTTGTATTTCTTACAAGATTGAAGCAGACACTAGAGACATACTGGAGGTACCAGAAATATTTTCCTTGGCTCACAGTGTCATTGCCTCTCTCGTTAAATAGCACGAGAGACGCTGGCGATAATCTGACATCTTCTGTGTTGCCAAAATTAACAGTGAAAGAAAGAAAAAAACATTTGTTTAATAGTAAAAAGAACACGCCACTTACTTGCATGTCCTAACAGTGAGTAGAAATAGCGTGGCGGCTCCTCCTGAACAAGTGCAGGCGATGTAGTGCAAGAGGTATTCTGCTTCCGCAGTTCAAATATGTCTCTCAACATAAGATTTTAAAAAAGCCATGGCGTACTTTCTAAAAACTTGAAGCTACTTACGCGTTCTTCAAGAGACAATACATTTTGCAGAACCGAAATACTCACTGATGTCAGGCATTTGTGAGGAAATATTATAACTCGAATCGAAACCGAAGCTTCCCTAAAATGTAGGAAATGCTTCGATAGAATCATTGAAACAATAGACCTGAGCACTGTGTAAGAGTGGCATCCAAGGTTCTATCGTAAGCCGCACTGCAGGTTCTTACACCTATTTGTTTCTTTTTACTGGAAAAGTTCGCCTATCAGACCAGGCAGCTACATTCACGCAATGTGAGTAGGGCTTTTTCAAATAAATACAAGAAACCTGTGTATGGGCAGTAAAAGTGCAAGATTTTTTTGTCCTGTTAAAGAACGTTTCAGAAATCACCTACTTATCGTATTTTTTGGAATAGGCATGGTTTTCATGCTGTGTACACAGGTCACGCAATTTGTAACGTGTTTGCACACGGTAAGGTACATCTATCACTAGAGAGATATTTAGCTAGGAAATGCTAACACATCGGAATTTCCTGCACCAATTCGTTCGAAAAATGGTACAACGCACCAATTTTATAGCCGGGAAGAGGCTGGCCATCTGAACTACGCCATTGGGACATTTCACACCAGGGTCCGTCCGTGTCTAACGCCTTTTCCTTGTGTGCGCGTCCTTTGTGTTTCGCTGGTACCCCCCTTTTTCAAGTTCATCACACCTATAGACTCGACGGCTATCACTAGAGGCATCGCGAGCGGAATATTTTGCCAACACACACGTTCCTCTTTTTAACTCATACCACCGACCACCACACATTCTTCATCTATTTCTTTACGCTTCAATTCTTTTCACGGAACCCCGAGGGTCGCTGCGCAACTACACGTTGCCACGGTAGTTTAACGGTAACATTCCGGAGCATCGGCGCAGCAACTCCTACAATCAAAGAACGAAATAAAGTTGTGCGGAAAACTACCGATCAATTACCACATTTTGCATCTTCAGCGGTCACTTGGTTGGCGTCATCGGTGCATGATATACGAGGCCTCCTGCTATGCTTGACAGAAGCAAATCGGTGCGGTAGTGTGATAGCCACCGTTAGCATGGCTGCCACTGGCTGCACGTTCGCATCGAGACGACAAGACTGTTTCGTGCACACACACTAGGAATGAAGGGAGTGTAGCTGTGTGTTTCAAGTTCCACTTTGCTTCTAAGCGTACTTTCACAACATACTATCCTCGATGGAGATCGTTTATTGTGCTTTCAGCTGTAGCAGACGCGTTTAATATTCGGCTAGTGCGATCAATGCTGCATGATTGAGGGAAATATTCGGTGAGCTTTTACTTTGAGCGAATCCTGCGCCTGAATTTTTCAAGCGAAGCTTATATTGGCTTACAAGTTTCGGTGGCGATATGCTCACGCCAAAAACCAGTTGGTCCCAGAGCAGAGCAGCTGCGGGAAAAGATGCTTTGATGACAGCTGCGCCGGCGCCGGCGCGTGAGTCATTAGCAAGGATTCCAGCTGCATAGGCGCACGCTCGCACCACGCGCGCAACCAATCAGAATCGTTTCGCTTCAGCCGCGGAGGGAAAGGGCAGGAAACGGTTTCGTACGCGCTGCGCCGGCTTCGTTTCCGTTCAGTTAAGTCTCGGAAAACGAATCGGACGCCCACGCGTTGTGCGTTCCCGCGAGGGAAGAGCAGTAGTCGACGAGCGGCGGCGAGAACTCGCCCGTGAAAGGGCTCGCCGTATGAGCGCTCATCCAGCCGTTAGAGCAGCGCAAACCCACGCAACCCGACAGCTACGAGAAGTTCCTGAGCTGCGGGAGCGGGCGGACGAAACAATCCACACCGTTACCTGTGGGTTACTTAACCATGACGAAGGTCAGGTGCATGCACGACAAGCTTCGCTTACCCCTATTTTCCGGTAGAGGAAGTGCTGGCAATTTTTTTGTTAGCAGAACGTATTGCGCACCGCCTGTGTGTGCGTTCGTGTGCGTGTGCGTGTGTGCGTGTGCGTGCGTGCGTGCGTGTGCGTGTGTGTGTGTGTGTGTACGTGCGTGCGTGTGTGTGTGTGTGTGTGTGTGTGTGCGCGCGTGCGTTCGTGCGTGCGTGCGTGTGCTTTCTCTACCTGGGGTGGCTGCCACATTACCGGCATGCAAGATCTTGATAACCATTTTTAGACTAGCCAAGTCCTTTTTTGTCCTTACCTACAAAGGACATCTGGGGGGGAGCTGACTATATTGCAACGCCGCCTAGTCAAATCAGCGCCGCCTACTCACTTTTAGGTGCAGATACACGGCATACTGGATAGTAAGCTGAACCTTGGTAGTTATTATACATGAAATAAAAAGGAAATGGAGAGAGAGAGAAAGACATTTGTCACATCACACTTATCAAAGCAAGAAAAATTTTCCCATGCTTGAACCACATTTCTCTGTAGATGCACAACCGCCATCTTCAACAACTGACAGCAGCGCCGTGCCACCAAGCGACCGGCAGATAAGGCCGGGCCTATCCAAGAAAGGCCCACCACTGGGGAATCGATATGTTGACATCGCATTTAGAGCCGTAATTTGCCTAAACAAATAGGGGGCAAATACTTTCTCATTAGCCCTCGTAGCTGCACTAATCAGCTAAGGACATTTGTTGCAGCCTTCGATGGGGGTCGTGAAGCGCAATGCAAGATACTGCTGACGAAAGCAATCATCCTGTAGTGGAAATAAAATAACTCATGATAACAAGATGATTTCACCACCAACAACAAGAATGGTGACGGCATCAGAAAGAACAACAAAACGCTGGCGCTTTCTGTAATTTCGGTAGGTCTTGTGTTTATAGCGCTTGTTATTTTTTGTCTGCCTTGCTTCTACTAGACTTGTCGATTCTGGCATAGCCGGCCTTAACGAAGCCTACCTTGTTGTTTTTCTACATACATTAAACAAAGAGATAAGAAATTGTGCTGTAGTGCTGAAAACATGAGCAAAGTAGGAACGTAGAAAGATGTGGGCGCAATGAAGCGTCCTTGTTAGTGGACATGCTAGTAAAAATCATGAGCCGTTCCACTCTGTGAAGGTGGGTAGAAACGAAGCTGTTTAGCAAACGACACAGAGGTGACACAGAATGCTAAACAAAGGTACGAACACCTTTATTGTCTTGATCGGTGGTCATCGTGACGATAGGAACACACACACGTTCTCGTATCACCTCTGTTATTATAATATTAATTCCGTCATATCCGCGTACAGTAAGGATTCCCGAATATATCAATGCGCGTACAAAGAGCGAGGCAGGAATAGAGAGGAGAATGCAATTGTTGCATGCTAGAGCAAACACTACCGATGAGGATCGCGCACAAAACGCCAAGCGCTGTTAGATACGGGACCTTTTCCTGAGCCTACTTCGAATTCACCAGGCCACATCGAATCGCGTCACAGTTAATTAAGGAGTGCAGAAGCACATCTACCCCGTTCCCGAGGCGCGGCACGTGCAAACGAGTTGGCGTCCCCCACCTCGTGCGCCGCAGGTGGAGCTATTCACTGCTTGACTCTTCCCGAAAGTGTAGCGAGAGCCTGGCACTGTTCCAAGTAACGTGGGTCCCGAGGCAAGACGGCTGTAATGCACCGTGAAGCCCTGGCAGCCATCCCCCCATCCGCCTTTGTGAAGGCAGTTGCAGAGCGGGAAGGCAATACCGCAGAGAGAAGTAAGCCTTCGGACAATTGGGGCCCAAGGAGCGACCCTGTGCGCCGGGTGTGACAATCGCACGGGCGCCTACCATTGGCCGAATATAACGACACCTGAGCGGGCTCGCCGATTGGCCGAACGTGACGTGACTTCGAGACACCGAAGGGCTTAAAAGCCAGAGACCGGGAGCAGCAAGAGAACATTCCTTCATTCATCTCTCGAGCTTCTTGCCACGGGCCGCAGCGTCCGAGTTGCTGGCGGCCCGTAATGACTTTATGGCTGTTAATTTCTTTGTACTCTAACTGTAAATAATGTAAATAAACCTCCAGTTTTCATCTTAAAGTCCTCCTCAACCTCGGCCAACTCCCGCACCCAACAGCAAGGTTCAAAATCTGGGGGACAGCAATTGGGATTGTCCTCCAGATCCAACAGCGCATGAGGGACGTCGCTGTTCGTAGACACGTTGCTCCTCGGGAGTGCTGACTATACGCGGCCTCCCCATTACGACGACCGAAGAGAAGTGAAATTCAGAATGGAGAGGGGCAGCTTGTCTTTTTGGTTTTTTTTATATAATTTCGCGAAGAATCGGCAGCGCCACCCCAAGGAGCCGAAGGAAACTGGACACGCGTGACGTTTCGACGGATCCGCCACCTCGGTGGAGCGGAAGAAAACTAGAAAGGCAAGTGCTTGGAGCGCCGACAAAGAGAGGCCAGTGCGAATGCAGACATGGCCTACGCGGGTTAGCCTTTTGGACTAAGATTTTTACCGTAGTATCTGCTTTTACCCTTATGCTTGGGACCACTTTTGGGCCCCAGGTGTGACAACGGTAGCTGAAAGGCGTGTTACAGGTACCCGAGCCCACTACCCGCAGTCCGCAAGAACTTGGACCTTTTCTGTACTATCGCCAGGATCGGCCTTCGTTTTAACAGCGATGCTGTTTAAGCTGGTCGTTAGCCCGGCGAACGTGCGCAGCAAAGCCTCGCCGAACCCGCCGTGGTTGCTCAGTGGCTATGGTGTTGGGCTGCTGAGAACGACGTCGCGGGATCAAATCCCGGCCACGGCGGCCGCATTTCGATGGAGGCGAAATGCGAAAACATCCGTGTACTTAGATTTAGGTGCACGTTAAAGAACCCTATAGGTCGTCAAAATTTCCGGAGTCCTCCACTACGGCGTGCCTCATAATCAGAAACTGGCCTTGGCACGTAAAACCCTATATTTTTTTAAAACCTCGCCGAGCGATGACGTCTTCGCGCAGGCCGGCAGCGTTTCACCGTAGCGTTGCCTCGACGCGCCGTACGGAGGCCGAGCATGCGCAAATGCGGATCTAAGCCGTGACGCCACCACGGGGCTATAATCTGGGTACCAGGGCACACTGGCATAACAGGGAACCAAGAGGCGGATAGGATAGCTCGAGGGCATACTAACCGGGCGTCCGACACATCCAGCCTTGAGGAACCCGAGTCAGTACCCATGGGCTACTCAGATATCCTAAATTATTATAAAGGGATCCGACTGAAGTACCCACCCCCGGATAAGGATCTAAGCAGAGAGGATGCTGTTGCATGGCGACAACTGCAGACGGGTACTTTCCCGAATCTAAACCTTCTGAATAAAATTTTCCCTACACAATATGAGGCTAAGTGCCCATGGTGCGGAGAGAAACCAGATCTGTACCACATATCATGGGCGTGTCAAAATATTGAGTCCCCAACTATCTATAAAATTAAAAACACGAGTGCGGAACAGTGGGAGAGTATGCTTTCCAGCGCAAGCTTGAACGGCCAAAAGCGCCTAGTAGAGCGAGCTCGCGGGTTGGCGATACTCAGTGGAGCCTTGGACTAGGGCACCAACCCTGTGATTGCAGACAGAACATTCCATCAGAAGATGGAAGAGGCCGTCTGAAGCCGCGAAGATCTCTTTTCTAGAGCCCAGTAAATGTTTTCTGATCCGATCCGCTCTGCGGCGGAACCTACGGAACAGCCGAGTCCTCGACGAAGAGAGAGATGGGGAGACAGAAGAAGAGCGCCACTCCCGAAGAAGAGGAAACTCGAGAACGGATGCGACGACTTCGGGAGCGGTGGCGAAACGTCAGCGCGTGGCAGAAGATCCAGAGTTATGAGCTCACGTTACCGAGCAAAAGCGTGCGTGCAACGATACGCATCGACAAAGCAATCCGGGCGTGCGAGTCATGAAGAAGTTTCAGCGTCTGGTTAGGAAACCCATGCGAACCCGTTCTTCGGGCTTGCAGGTGGGTATGTAAATGACAGCTGGGCTCTTTCCAGACATGTCGCAGAAGAAACCACGCATAAACATAGACGAACCAAGAATAACTTAGGTGGGGCCGGCAGCTTCGCTGTTTGCCTAGTCTTCGCGCCACTAGTACGAAGCTGCCCAAGGTTTTTTTTTTTTTTTTTGTTCTTGTTGACGCAGAACGAAATTATAGTGCACAGAACCCTAGCCATAAACAGCTTGGCTGTAAAAGAAGAAGTAGTCATAATAAACGAGAAGTAACAATGCTCGCGGAACATGCGCCCAATCACACAGAAACATACAAACCCGGGGGCGCGCGCGGTACCAACCTCATAAATATTGCGCCAGATGTAAATGTGGCATTTTAACGCAACACCTGTACTGCTTATTTGTGTTGCAGACCAAGATAATGAGCTTCCTGCCCACACACTTTGAGCGTCCTTGGCTCAGTGCCGGAACTATACCATCCCACATCGCAACGCAGTTCTAGTTATGCACGTTACCAGTAACGAATAACGTCGAGGAATTTCGCAATATGCTGCCGAGTTGCTGCAGAGTCTTATGCGCCCTTAATGGGACCGGCAAAACTTCGAGACGCAATTTTTCCTTGATGCGTTTTCTAAGGGACAATATTCTGCGTCAGGAAGTAAGACGGAGCTAAGGGAAAGTAAAGTTTTAGGAAGAGGCAGCAGGGAGAAGTAAGAAAACTTCCAGGGACGCTAACCGGGCACCTTAGAACTGAGAAAAAGCAAGAGATGGAGAACTTTGAGAAGTTCAGTGGGATATCGGTGCATAGATAGTAAGTGTTTAGTATGTTGGGTGGCCTTAAGGAGCGCGTATTTTGTTTTTCGCACTTGACCCGTTCGGTTGCTAGAAAGGATGGAGGAGACATCTGAAATCGTGAAAAGGTGGAGTGTTTTGCTTTTATAGCCACATGCAGAGCATATTACAGTCCACTTTCTTTAATGTGCAGTCTGTTAATTCAACTTTTCACTTAATTCGAACGTACATGGAAAGTCCCGGCAAGAAATAATGCATTCTATGGAAGCTTAGTCCGAACGCGAAAGCATGCCACTTCGGGTAATTCGGTCTCTGCCGTCGTCTCCTCCCGCGTGCAACAGCTACGAAGACTTACAAAACAATAAATTCAGCAGAACGTGCTACAGCGTCCCTACGCGTGAAGCTGCAGTTCTACTTTACTTTTACTTTCATAATGGTAAGAGCTTCGCGTCTAAGCTATGTCGACGTTGAGGCAGCGTGTAAACACGTCGGCCCTAGTGGCTGCATGGCGATGGAGTCAGGCTTCAACAGCAAGAGGCACTAAGGCATTAGAGAATACCTCGAGCAGTAAAGTAGATTTGAATTCGTTAAGTATGCCGCTGGTTGTTGATCCGACCTTCTGGATAATTGGCTCCTATTATGGCTCCTATGATTATGGCTCCTATAAATGGGATGCCAGCGAGGCCTTTTTGAAACAGAATGTTAGAAATACTTCGCAAGTCAGAGGATATCACGGAACTAAATTACATAAACAGAACAAACAGGAAAAGCATGTGGATGGCACCGTGAAACAAAGAAACGTACAAGAACAATTATACCAAAATAATTAGCAATTAACTAATCAATCAATCAATCACTCAATTGTTTATTTAATGTGCCAGGAACGACACTGATGTCTCCGTGCTATGCACAGAAAAATAAGATACACAAGAAAACTGAAATGCAACACAACTACGTCTAAGAGTTATGAGATAAAAAAGTAGAATGAGAAAACAAAAACAAAAACAAACTGAATAACCAGCTACATGATGAACAACAATAAAGCACTAACACAACATTTAGAGAGGGTGGACATGTAAGGAACAAGAGTATCTATGGGAAGTCAGCAGAGGAGTGCAACTACAAAGAAGACCCATGAGAAAGTGCGAACCTCTGAAGCGAAAGAAGACAGCCCGTGTTGAACAATATGAAAATGGAGAGATAAACAGTTGTAAAGATTTTCCGTTCTGTGAGGAGGGCAGTGACCGCTGAAAGAGGCAGGAAAGGGGAAGGGCCTACGTCCCTTCTTAGTCTTCAGCGGAACCCGCGGTGAATCAGAAGGTAATACCTGTAGATCCCCACATGTAATAATTCCCTGAACGACTTTATATAAAGAGACAACGTCGCTTCAACTACGTCTGCAGCTAAGTTTGCAGGACGATTATTTTGACTGAAAGAGTTGTTGATGTGCGATGGATGAATGTATGGATGAAAAACTTTATTAGGGTCTTTTAGGGCGCGCCCTAGCGCGCAGCGGGCCGCTCCCACGTCGGGACAGAGAGGCCGAGCCTCTCCGCTGCGTCGCGGGCCCGTTGGACAGCCCATAACTGTTCTTCGAGGTTGGGGCTGTGTAGGACAGCATCCCAGCGTGAAGAAGTGTTACTTTCATCGCCGCGTAACGCGGGGCATCGCCAGAGCATGTGAGGTAAGTTCGCTAAGTCATTGCATAGTGCACATGCATTTGTCGTCTGAATTTCGGGGTACATCTTGTGAAGAAGTAGGGGGTTTGGGTATGCCCCCGTCTGTAGAAGCCTTAGTGTCAAAGCCTGAGGTCTATTGAGTTTGCAATGTGGGAGGGGGTAGATCCTCCGAGCCAAGTAAAAGTGCTTAGTAATTTCGGTGTGCGAGGAAGGAGAGTCCCGATTGTCAGTACCCCCGGCGTCACGCTGCCCGGTAGCTACGCGGTTGATGATCCCTCGCGCAGCTCCGTGTGCAGACTCATTGAGGTTGGGCGGGGCACCCTCGATCTGTCCCATGTGGGCTGGAAACCAGATTAATGTGTGTGGCGTGATCTCTTTGCTTCCTAATATCCCTAGGGCCAGCTCGGATATGGTTCCTTTGGCAAATGCCCTAACAGCTGCTATCGAGTCACTGTAGATTGATGTCCTCTTGTTGTCCAATAAGGCCATCGCTATTGCAGCCTGCTCTGCGATTTCAGAGGACGTCGTCCGAATCGAGATTGCGTTCGTTATTTGGCTTTCATGATTTACGCTAACTACAGCGAAGGCCTGTCCGTCGGCGATGTCGATGTCAGAATGCGTCGGCGATGTCAGTCCGAATGCGATGTCAGTCCGAATGCGATGTCAGTCCGAAGGCGATGTCAGTCCGATGTCAGAATGCGATGTCGATGTCAGTCCGTCGGCGATGTCGATGTGATGTGCGATGTCAGAAAATTATTTTTATACATACTATAAGGCACTGTTTAATCCATACGAGCTAGAACTACAACGAAGAAGAAGAACAAGCTGTGATGATAATTAAAGATGAGGAATTTGTGCGAGTGATGATGATGTTTAGAGATGAAGAAGAGTCAGTCATGGGTCGCGTTCACACTAATGCCCTCCCGCGGTGGAAGCGGCCGCCTGGTCGCGCGGCATTATGATGAAACGCGCGAGTGTGCGGTTTTAAAATCACCATACTGATAACATATTTATGCACACGCTCAGTTATTATATTTTATTTTCTTGTGCAATTACACGCCACTGAGGCATATTCAAGCAATGAGAGACAGGCGAATATAAATGACTTGAGGAAGGGAAGCGAGGTTGGGAAATATCTTGTGAGTCTGCATACAGAACTCACCACGCGGAGATATCGTGATGCTATGCGTTTAGAATGGGCAGAGAAGCTTAAGGTAAGCTAAAAAGCACACCGAGATTGTTGTCAACACTGCATGATCAGCTAAACAATCGAATAGTGTATTAACGTTTTACGCGAATATCAATAAATAAATAAATAAATAAATAAATAAATAAATAAATAACTCAACCAATCAACCGATCAATCAACTGTTTATTATGTAGCTCATAAACTGCTATATAAGGAACATTCGTAATGGTACATATAAAACCTTTAAGCGAGACACAATATACAAAGAAGACAAACGTAGCAGACAAAGCAGTGTGAGATAGATAAACAAACAGGGAAATAGAAAACAAATAGGCGTGCGTTAAAAGGTCTTAATCATAAAGCATAATTATCTACATACATCGAAAACACCAGAAGGAACCTCAGAAATATGTTAATACATGCCGAATACTTATTGCATGTCTCCTGGAATCGAGCCATAGGACAGTCTCTAATGCAGCAAGGCCGCGCGGAAATCGCGTACTGCTACCTGGATTACTTTTGCCGCACTGAAAATTGCACATGACTAAGAAGTTCTGGGCAATGTATCATGCCACGGATAATTTTATAGTGGAACAAAAGTGTGATTTATTACTTCTTGATTTTGGAGGTGTCAGTTTAGTTATGCTTGGAAGTGCTAGACTATAGCCACCAGAAAGCAAAAGTGGTGCTTTAAAACAGATATAATTTATTTTGGACGCAACGAGGTCAGAATTGGATTTGCAGGTTCCGCCTAAAACTACTGAGGCACAGTCCAGTATAGTGGCAGGCGCACAGTAAAGGTAACATGAGAGTGGGAGCCATGGAATATGCGACAAACAGTACCGAGAGCGCGAAAGGAGCGTAGTATCGCATATTTAGCGTCTTAAGAGATGCTTAGCGTTTTGGCAACGTACATTGATCTTGTACAGTGGAGCATCCCGAATGATGTACGAAAATCTTATATGGTGTGTTTTCCGCCTACAACTTAATACAATAGTTTTGAAAGCATTCAGCAATAGCCTATTGTGCGTGCACAAGTGAAATGTTTTTAGCGCTAACAGAAAGCTAGGAAAGCAATACATATCCAAACGCTTTGGACGCAGCGCAGAGATTCGACATATTCCGGTAGATAGTAACTGCACGTGCAGAGGCCAATTCTTTACGGCCACTACCCGTGCTACCTTGCAAGCGCTAGCAAGTGTACTAGAGTTTAAGTAATTGTTGCAGATGCTTGTGAGGACAAGTATACACGTCCACTTCCATACTTCTTAAATAGTGCGTAAAGGGTGCCATCAGCGCAACAAGAAAGGTGAGGCTTGAGGCGATTCATACAGTTGAAAGCGAGATCTTCATTTATTTATATCATACACACCGTAAGACAGCGAGAAGGAAGGTCAACAGAGGCAGAAGAATATTTTGCTCCTAATACAGAACAGTGATGTCGTGCAAAGGCATTAACGATCATCGAGGCAACATGGCGACTTTCATCAACAAGATGTACATCGGCACTGCCCTTTTTAGAAGATTGAAAGTTCGGGTAGCTCTATAAATATGTTAAATTACATGCCATGATGGTGACAACAGGTTCACTGTTGTAGTGATTATTGGTATACTAAAATTTGCAAAGACAATGACAGTGCCTTCATTCAAGTTTTCCCTTGTATAGCCCTGTTTGCCCCCCTTTTCTGTGTGCACGGTCTCTCAGTTTCATTGCTGTCTTTAGTTACCTAGAAAACCAATCAGATAACTTTGACTTTCGGAGCGTTTTTGTAGGCGTGAATATGTGCATGCCACATTCAATGACCTTCCTAAACAAATTAACCTGTTCATACACATCATCAGTCCAATCTGCGAACAACTAGTGAGCGTTTCCAAGCTATTGGTACAAGCCAACATAGTCTCCGAGGAAAAAGCTGAAGCTGCGCTTCGTGTTGCTGTCGGAACGGTTGCTGCGTTTCTATGCTGCCAGCATTAAAGAAGCATTTAAACGAGGGCGGAACTCGTCTGCCGCAACCAGGTGAACGTCGCTACGCATGACGGAAACAGTATCAAGATTCGTAAGACAGAGATCTTACCGCAACAGTTCACAGTGAAGCTTAGCTGCTGCATTGAATGGAAAGAGATAAAATACATTCTGGTGTCTTTTTCATCCGAGCTGTTACAATATTCAATCTACGGAGCACAGAATTCTGGGACACTGGTCCAAGCCTTTCTAAGCGCAGAAGGCTTGAAACGCCTTAATCCGCTGCTAGGAAACATGCGGACAGACTCAAACAATTTAAATGTTGTCGCACGCGAAGAAAAGCATAAGATCGCAGTTTCGCCTTGGATCTTTTACAGCCAAGCTATATATCTCGACCTCCCTATGGGTGTGTCGTGTCCGTAGGCGAAAACTCGGGAGGTGCGGGCCGAGTGCGATGCTGAGTTCCTTGCAGAACGAGCAGATGGCGCTCGCCTCCTCGCATCCGCGGCACCACCAATACGGGCGAAGAACAAAAAAGGAAAGAGAACCAGAAAGCTCGCCTTCGCGCATGGCGTTCTACACAATCGCTTCCCGGTAGAGATTACGGTTTCATAAGCTGCAGTTGCTGGGAAGCGGCAACTGGAGCTTCCAGGCAAGATCATGGTAGCTTCCAACGGCCCCGCCAGATCATGCGTGGCAAAGTGTGAATAATTTTACATATCAAGAGCCAGGTGCAGTTTTAGTTTCGCAGACGCGTCTCGCACAGACACGGCAGATACTAGAAAGAAACACTTGTTGTCCGTATGCAGTAGTACGCTTGGAAGTGCCAGAACAATGATTTTCTTTTCCGATTGGTATTGTAACTTTGAAAAAGCCCTAAATTAACCAGCAAACCGGGGCGTTGTATGGACTGTTACTGCCGATTTTGATAGCCGTTTCTTGTTCTTCGCGCAATAAGGGACATGCGACATTTTCTTAGTTAAACAATCCATTCCAATCGACACGTCTGTCTAGTCACTTATCTTCGTCAGAGAAGCATAGGCTAGTGCTGGAATTCTTCGGGGGCAGCGCATATACTTATGTTTATAAGGCGTCACATCGACGCTCATCGCTTCTTGTGCTGGTACTGTAGACATAAAAAAATGGTTTATTTAAGAACACCGATAAGAAAGGTGAAATATAGAGTGATTTATTCTTGTTAGACTTGTTTATGCCTAAGTCCAGACGGGCCGATAGCGTGTAGACGTACTCGGTGGGTGCGCTAAGCCTAAGCTTCGGTGGAAGGTAAAGATCTTGGCGCGTCTTTGCGTACCGGGGGATTGCTAAAATTTGCGTATTTGAACTTCAGAGCCTTTTATCTATTCATTTTTAGTACACTAGGGTAAGTGGAAGCGCACGCATCACCTCGGCTTTGTTATCAGTGCGATAGTATCAATCAGCGACACCGTTCCTGGGAGTCCGTTCGAACGCGTCTGAATGACTTCTGGGTTTCGTGTCGACTCCACAACAGTGCGACCACAGTGACAACTCGCAGCCATAGTTTGCGTACAAACTACTAAAAAACGAGGCGTCATCTGCGTTTTCGTGATTTTGTTCAAGAATATAGCTATCCCCCAGTCAAAAGGCAAATGCAAAAAAAAAGAATCTAAAGTGATCTTCAATGTCAAACAAGCATGCATAAACAAGGCAGCTCACGCACCTTTATTCCAAGCTATGACACAAAATAAACTTTTATGACTCAAGATATAGCGTTATTAAAGACAAGATACTAATATCTAGCCCTGAAACTGTATAAAGCATTAAATATTCAACAGCACCTATACTTATTGCGCACTGGAACCAGTGAGGCACAAATGCAAACAGCGCAGTTTCCCGTGCGAGCCAGCGAGCTGCTGCGAGAACCAGCACGTGTGCAGCACAAACCAGTGCATCACAGCGTCACAGTGACCCAGCTCTTATCCAGCGTTCCCACTGGTGTCCCAGGGGCTCCCAGCGAGCGCCAGCGTCCCCACTGCTATCCAGTGGCAAAAAATTGGCTGCGGCTTAGCTCAGCTAACCCTGGATATGCAAAGCGAAAGCTTGGTTTAGCTTAGTTAAATCTCGGTTTCACTTGGTTAACCTTTGATTTAGCTGTAATTAGTATACTTAGATATACAATCATTGTTAAGCCAGGTATGACGGCTGTGCCTAGGTCGGTGGAAAGACATGACTGTGATTAGGCTTGGATAGAGACGCATCGTTTGACGGTGCGACGCCTGTCAAGCCACAGGCAAAGCGCAAGTGCTAGACATGCAAGGAGACGCCGCGAACATGCACAGCGCGGCAGCAAAAACGGAGAGGGCGCGAACGCGGTCACTACATTGAACTCGACGGTGCGACGCCTGCTGCATTCCGGACCCTCTACAGTGAAGCAGTTCGCGGGGCGATATCCGCGGGCTGGTCAGACGCCCCTTGGCGACGACGGCTCAAAGCCTCCGGCTCCCTCGCAACGCTCAGGCAAGACAGCCCAGCCCTGCCTCGCTCTCATCCAAGGCCAAGCTCGCACTGACTAGGCGTACGCGGTGCTCCTCTTAGCCTGGCGCGCGGCGAGTCAAGTGGTCAGGCGGCGACCCAGTTGCGGAGAGCGCATGCGCTAAGCCGGCGGCGGAGCTCGGCGCGGCGACTCACGTGATGTGTTGTCAAGGCTACGGCGCAGCTGTAGACGAATGAAGGTCAAATTGCTGGCGACGTTGAAACTCGGCTCGACGCAGTTAGTAAAGCTCTCGTTTTAAAAAAAAAACGTGCTGTTTTCACACTGGATGGCATTCGAAAGCTCTGGTTTTTTCTATAGGGCAGTCAACAAGTATATTGAGTAGTGCAAGCAACGGACCTATACAAAAGTAAAAAAAAATATCCTTCACAGGTGTATGCCAATCGGACAATTGGTACGTAAAAGACAATCAAGCTATACAAGTGTGTTTTCACAATCTCCTTCTGCAGTACTAGAAGCCAGTAAGCTGGCTTGCTCGTGGAGCCGGCGACACAGCCTGGTCGGGAAACGTCACTAAGAAAAGCCAGCCACAATGCGCGGTCGAATGAAGTGCTGTGCTGAGGCACGATCGTAGATGGCTGTTCTTAATGATATATCTACCACGCAGCCTGCGTTGTTGCACCACGGCTTCAGCTTTCATCACCACTGCCAAGGCATGAATGACACAGGGCGCGTATGCTTCATCGCGACCTCTGTTTGCAGGAAATGAACTTATCGGTTCTATAAAATTTGATCACGTCCCATGGGTTTAACATTCTCACGCAGCAATTTCACGCAGCTATTTCACTCTAGTTTCTGATTTTGTTGAGCCACCGAGAATCAAGTTCAAGGCTGCCAGACGCTCCACAAAGAAAAACGACAAATAGTAAGCCTGATAAAAAATTTTATTACGGGATTAGAGGTTCTTTCGAGACATCGCATCGAAAATTAAGAAAGAAAAAAAAAAACGCTGCGTAGCGTACAGTGCCGTTGCTATTGAGCAGCGACCCACTGCAACGAAAACATCGTACATCACACTTAACGCCTCCACCGTTCACACAATATTGTAGTCCTTTCGAAACTTTGTTTTGTACCTTCTATTCCAGATCGCAAACTGCCGTTCACCAAACCGCGTCCAATAAGGCGGCTATAGATTTATAGCCTCGATAAGAATGGCCTGAAACACACATTGTTTCTCGGGACACGCAGACATTCCATGCTTCTAGATCGTAGCTAACGATTTTTTAAAGAAAAGCGAAAGAACGAAAATTCATACATGAAGCGCGACTCCGTAAAAAAATTAAGTGTACCTGGTAAACGAAGTGAAAATTTGATCCGGATGTCAATGTCGCCTGTATGAACCACGCGGCCTGTCTGCCTATGTGCTCGCCAACAATTCTAACGAAGACCTCTAACAGAGAAACTTATTTTATAATGCCGCCATCACAAGCCATCGCAGCAGAGGGCGACGACGGCACTGTTGCAGTTTTTAAAAGCAACATAATTGGACAGGCGGCTGTAGCCTGAACAGATGCTTATAGTGCTGCAAGTGCTACGGTGCTGTGCAGTGGCAGCATGCGGCGACAGTGAGCGACTGTGATTGTATGTCCATGCTCCTTTCTTCCTTTATCTCTACTTTGTTATCACTTTACCTCCCCCTCCCCTCTCTCCCCAGCGTAGGGTAGCAAACCGGATCTTCCCCTCTGGTTATTCTCCCAGCCTTTCCCCTTTCCTATGTCTCTCTCTCTCTCTCTCTAACGCACAATTCAAGACATTTTCTGTCCCTACGAATTTTCAGGAAAATCCTACGGGACGGCGAACAATATCGCCAACTGCCACGCGGGGAAGCCGTCGAGGTGGCGCAGTTGCTAAGGCGTTCCGGCAACGCGTTGTAATTTACTTTTTTATATAGTGTTCGTGCCCTTTCAGAATCACTACAGCATGAAAATATTTTGAGCGTGTATGCCGTTCGAAAATGTATACACTGTTAAATAATTTGCACACATAAAATCAGGAAAGGATCTAAATTGGTCTTCAACTCACACCCTTACATCCATAAAGGGTCTCAGGATGGGAGTTACTGATAGATTTCACAAAGTTATTTTACATTTTACTTCGTTATTCAGGTATCCTACGCTCTACTGAATGCTCAGCTTGCGCGTTTACTTTAGCGAATGAAATTGGCTGCTGCTGTCCATTTGTGGTGTTCACATGATAGACATGGCCCATTTGCCAGATATAGGCCTAACCTAACCTAACCTAACCGCCAATTGACGAGACATTATTTCTGGCGCGTCCATAGTTAAACATCTGTATGTCATTGTCATGACTATTTCTTTGCGACCGTGGCCTTAATATGCGAAATAGCTTTTTTGCCAGGTGCATACATTTCCATTTCATCCAAACTTTCGTTCTATATTTAGCCGCTTACATAATGATCACAGGCCCTACGTGCATGTTAATTGAACAAGAACGGCGAAGTGAATGACTTCTGGGGGGGTATTCTG
The DNA here is from genome assembly GCF_023375885.2 of Dermacentor andersoni. NCBI lineage: Eukaryota > Metazoa > Arthropoda > Arachnida > Ixodida > Ixodidae > Dermacentor > Dermacentor andersoni. The sequence continues at coordinate 57,821,293 of NC_092822.1, forward strand.
TAAGAGTCCACCTAGTGGACTGTCCATTTCGGCCGCTGCTGATGGGATGCAGTGGCTGATAGGAGGAGATGGGCGGCCCTAGCCAATCAGCAGTGGCCGAAAAGGACAGTCGACTAGGTGGACTCTTACAGTATACACCCCCCCTCCCCCCGGGGTGTTCTGTGCACTGCTATATCTACCTTGCGAAACTCCATACAGTAGTATGTCAATATGCCCACGCAATTCTGGTACTTTTCCACACGTACGATGGTAAAGATACGAGGAAGTCTTCAGTTTGATAACACGTTGTGGTTCTTGGGTCGACCATGCCTTTCAGTAGGCCCAGTTATTTACTGACACCACTCGGTATTCATTTGGTATTACAAGCTATTAGAAGTGAATCCCGCAATATTCACGTACTGACCTGGCCAAGAATTATTATAGAGAATTTTCCACCTGGTACAAAAAATAAAGGAAATATAGCATGGTGTTTTGTGACGCTAAGTTCAAGGTACAACATAAATGGCAGCATTAATCTTAAATTGTGGAGTGTTGCATCGTCAATCCAAAACATGAAGGGCGTGAGAGATTGGTTATATAATTAAAGAGAGTAAAACTATTGTGCTTTCAAATGTTGCGACGGACTTCTTATAATTTAAAGTACTTAAGCTTAAGCTTAACTTAAGCTTGTCTATCGGAACATGCTTATATTTAGCTACTTACTCTAACTCACACGAACACATCTGCAGACACTCTCGAAAGCGACCAATAAAGAACCAAGTTCACAAAGCTTTTTTATTCGTAATTGTTCTCGGCCATTCCCTGACTACCTTCGTTGTTATGTTCAGGCTCACGCTTACCAGGAATTCTATAGCGTAAGAGGTTTCTGTGAATATGGGTCAAGAACGAAAAAATGTTGCAACTCACCTGGCAAATTACCTAATATTAGGTGATATTACTTGCACTATGAGTTACTTAGGTAAATTACATTAACTAGATCAAGTGTTAAACGAATTATCAAAACGCAATTCTTCACATACAGAAATTATAACTATCGAGGAAAAACGCACTTGTCATGTTTACAAATAAGCTGGAAAAATAAATCACGGTGTCCGTATACAACCCCGCTCACGTAACTACTGAATGAGCTAGTTCCATAAACAAACCAGGAGCGGGCCCCGCCCATAAACTGCGATCTCTACCTTCGTTCTCTCTGTTGCACATACGCACACTTTGTTAGGTTCATTTAGCCGGGCGCACATTACATGCACGAGATCATCACTGTCGTGCTTCTACTAATACATGTTTCGGTTTTTGTTGATTTGGTGACACGAATGGTAAAGAGATGCAGTTCCTGACTACCTGCATATGCCAACGGTGCCTATTTAGAGAAGAATCGGCTGTACCACAGCACACATTTGCCTTCAGCGCAATTTGGCGCACGGTCATTAGGGCGGCAAATTCACGTAGGTCTTAAAGGTGTAGTTTTGCTAGTTGCTTATGCGTTCACTTCATTTCCATATTTCTCTTTCGTGTCTGCTACAGCTCACGGTTCATTCTCAGGCGAAACTAATAAACAGCGTGCACCAGAAAACACCGTGGTAGCTTCTGCTTCCACACAAATTAAATGAGAAATTTCCTGTCTTTTTTTTTCTCACTAGTTCCGCAACACGTATTCATAGAAGCTACTGCACGTTAACGTCCTGATTGTGGTGAGACGCTTTATTGTCTCTCATTTGCTAGTAGGATCAAAAATGATGTAAAAATATTAGGCCATTCCCAACGACTACTTATATCTACCAATGTCAGGCAGAGTTAACACAAGGGTGGTTTGAGAAGAGTTCTCGTCTCTACAATTAGATACGAATTGGAAGCAGGTTCGCGCGGCCGGTCCCGTCGCATGGTAACGATATCGACAGCGCATGTGTGACCCACACGTTGTCAGTCAGGAGGTCTCCAGATACACGTGCACCGTGTTCGGTAGCGAAAAACTAGGCCAAGATGATGCACCATCACAATTCGCTCAATTGTCCCTGCTGCAGCGGTGCCTCTTAGACCAGGGTAGCGTTCTAGCGCCAGTTGTTTCAAATAGCCAGTTTTTCATAGGCAGGGCATTGCGACAAGTTAAATGCTCGGGTTGTACGGGCTAGAAATCACTATGTGATTAGAAAGCACGCCATAGTAGGGGACTCGGGAATAATTTTGACCACATTCAATGTGCACCCAGTGCACGGTACAGGAAGCGTTCTTGCATTTTCGAGCTGCATTGAGCTTGCACTGAGCTGCATTGAGCTTGCATTGAGCTGTTATCGCCCACAGACAGAGGTTCGGTCCCACCATCTGTCGCGCATTTCGTGCTAGAATTACAGGAAGACTTTAACCACTTTGGATACGCGTAGCAGAAAGCGTGTTCGAGCGTCTACGAACGGCCTCATAGTGAGCACGAAATCGGAAGTTGGTGAGCGATACGAGCTACAGAAACACCACTTTGGTAAATAGCAGTCTGCAAGGTCGCCAGTTACGCAGGCGCGATCAGCTGTCGAGATGTCACAATCGTGATATCCGAAGCATGCTATCGCGTACCTTATAGTTTGCCGAGCTAAGTTCTGGCCTAATATTTTGTCGACAAAAAAAACTGCGAGGAGCTAGAACGCCACGCTTAACCTTTATACAGAGCTTTGCTTCACCTTCGGGGGACACCGACGACACACTTGGACCGTGCATGTTAAATACTGGCTGTTTCAACGAAGTGTATCAAGTAGTCACACGTCATCTTGGAAAAAATCCTGTTTCTCTTAAGTTGTCATGTGCGATATATGCTTCAACGTTTAATGAAATACATCATGAAATTAGACTGTAAAAGGCGGACACCGACCGAGAACTCTGGTCGCTGAATATTTATTAGATTTGAACACGAAAGGTTGATTAAGAAAAGAGGCGGCAATTTTCTTCGTAGTGCCACACAACTGTATGTCATTATGTGTCACATTCACTCCACAGAGTTTATGCTGTTCATTTTCGCGAGTTTTCAGTTTTTTTTGTTGTTTTTTTACTCTTTTTCCCCGCCACGTTGCATGATAGCCAAGCGGAAGCATCAGCATGATTAATTTCCGTCTTTTTCCTTGGCATTTAAGAATGAATGAATGAATGAGTTTATTTCTACTGTTTACAACAGAAAGGAAGCAGAAGCTAAAGGCCATGTGGCCTGACGGAGGCTTCTGCTTCCACAACAATTCGGCACGCAGGCCGTACGCAGCAACATGCATCATACATATATACTGAAATAAACTGGAGAGTCGCGAGACAGAATATTATTTTCGTGAAACAAAACATGTATACCAGAAATATGAGAAACCAACAGAATACTCAAAGTACGATGCATTTTGTTTCAGACAGACCACAAGCAGAAAACAAAAGAAACAAAAGACTGACAATTTATACTGTGGTTCTAATCAGACAAACTCAATATTGTTGAGAATGAGAAAATTTTTTAATGGTTCATTCGAATATTCTATAATTTCATCGTCAAAATCACGTAGGCGATTTAGTAGTGAAGGTGCCTGGTAACTGACTAGTTTACTGACTAGTTGTTCAGTTGCTTATTTATCGCTCTCTCTCTCTCTCTCATCACGTCTGTCTTATTTATCACTGTGAGGTACGGCGTTGCAAGGCCTTCAGCACAAGTTTTTGTTCCTCCTCGAAGCACTGGCGAAGTGGGGCGTCTCCTCGCCTGAAGGAAGCGCGTCATTTTGTTAGTCAATCACTTTAACGGAACTATGGTGGTGCAGGGGTTCGAACAGGTGGCGCGCCATTGAAAAGCCATCGGTTGCCATGCCCATGGCAATCTATTCTGCCCCGTACATCGGTGATTGCGTAAAATAAGCTACTGAGAAAGTCCCTGAAATGTGTGAAATTGTACAGTCATAAGCTAACGGCAAATAACTTGAAGTATTGCATTTGCGGTGGCCATTACATGAGACTGAAAATCAATTTGGAAAGAGGATGAAGAAGTAGTCATAGGGTGAGGAGAAGTGCAGTAACTGCTTGCTATAGCTCAAATCTGGGCCACTCGGTTACTGGCATTGCAAAACGTGGTTACAACACTACGCAAAACAGAGACACAAGCACGGAATACACAGGATGGGCACTGGTCCACAATGAGTGTCTCGCGCATGGTGGGCACTTCACCGTGGTGCTAGGGGAAGTGAATTTTGAATGAGAATGCAGAAGAAACAGAATGAATAATAGAGTAAAGCGCATAGATTGCAAATGTCGAAATCACGAACTGGAGGAGTAAATGTCCGTCCAGCACTTTCTCTTATCGTAGTTATGGACTGCATGTGTACTTATAGACTCCCGAGATAGGCGTGTGTGCACTACGAAGGCTACGAGAACCTCATGTGATCCATTCTATTAACATAACGTTGTGTTTTAAACAAATCTGTGAGCCGACATTATATTTTAAGCTTTTTTTTAGGAATCGTAGTGGCAGACTCCTATTGCGAAGGATTGGCGAAGAATGGGCAAATACCGAGTGGCATATATTAAGTGGCTAAATGGAAGAAAACAATGTAAACCTAATAATCGGGTAACCATAACTCATCATTCAATTAACAAATGGATATCGTTTTCAGACTCCTTCCGTCCGAAATTATATGTTGAGGTTTTTGCATGCAGTTATGTAGTATTTATTTTTACTGCGCAGAACAGCGTTGCCAATACTTGATCAGCATGGACCACTTTTTTTATAAGCCACTTCATTGGTAGTTTCTTATAACATTTGCATATACATCCACAATTTTATACGCCGACACAGAGACAGACGCAACAGCACCCATCGTACAGCAGTCAAGCAGCCACACGACACCCGGGAAAGTAGGTCAGGCTTCGTTTTAAAAGGTGTAATCTTTGAATTCAATTGCCTTAAAGTCTATAAACATTTCGTAAATCTTTTTCTGAGTAACATTAGTAACCGCCAAAAAAATTTTCGCCTTCGTGTTCGTCTTGCTTCTACAGATCGTCCCACTTCATCATTTGCACAATCTAGGCAGCTCATTTCACTTCGCGGTAGGCTTCCACTAAGAACTGGCCCCACAATAATGTGGGGAAGCTAACCGCGATAAGTAATTCGTCAAAATGTCCAATGCATTTTTTTTTCGCTTAGAGGCACGTATAACCTAGAGACGTTGCAATAAGTACCAGAGTCCCTTTGATGCTGATTAGTTAAGCAAAACGTGTTGTTTGCAGTACGTTGCATATTCGAGTCTAGTAGAGGGAAGCTAGCTCTTGCGCCCCATCTGTGCGTCTTGCATGCTGTTCCTCTTCGCCATAGTTCTTATTTCTGCTAGTTATATACTTTCACTTATGTCATGCAAAATAACTTTTCTAAAGTATGTGGTGCCATTGACCCAAAGGTTTGTTTAGGCTAGCATTGATACTGTAAAGCTTATGCGCTGTTACCGCTTGGGTTGAAGGGAAACACGCTTTCATGATGCAACACCTGCGCCTCACGATAGGAACGCCAGAGCGCTTACAGCTGTTGAAAAGTTGTTTTTGTGCTTTCTCAGCCCGGACCATCGCGAGTGTCTGGATATCTCTGAGGATAGAAGCAGCGCAAATTGTTGTTGATTTTTCACTTTAGCAGAGTTTTCTAGTCAGCAACGGTTTGTTTATTGAAATCAAAGCCTCAAGCTAGGCGTCGAAGAACAACGGCCATATCTGCTTCGTAAAACTGGAAACACGTGCTTGTCTCATGCACAATGACCTTCCCAGTGAGAGAAAGGTTAAACTTTCCAGCTTTGCGTAGTTTCTACATTTGTATATTTTTACTCGCTTTACCATCCCATTACTCCTTTCAAGCAACACCCTTTTTCGAGAGGGGTGCATAGCATAATTTCAACGGTCTCGACATGTACTTCTCGCCGGGAGTACTTTGATAAGGCACAATAAATGTTGCGATCTATTTCTTCTTGCATCAGCAGGACACCCATCAAAGTTGTAGTAACCGCGGTTCGCAACGAGTAGTGGACCGAGATGTGAAATATATCAAAGACCTAGATATCACCTGCGTGAGCTGTTACAATTTTTACTTCAATCCTTTCCATTGAAGAGTCTGCTATGTACTTGTAGGATATTACTCTCCTAACGAGGGGCTTCTTTAGAAATCAAACAACAAAGACGATAATCATCGCTAATGACAGTGGTGTCGTAATACGATTAAGAGTCCAACGTATCGTACAATAAACATGACTTAAGAAAACCCTGTGGGCTTGTGCAACATCTCAGACTCATGACCGATTTCCAGTGAAGCAGTTTCTTTTGAGCAGTTGACATTATGATCTCAGTTGCCTGCAACCAAACAATACACTTTTAAGCGTTGTCCGTGTATAAGCCTTTTTATCACTTGTTTACGCAATTTTATGAAAGGCCGTTTGCCACTAAACCAAGTATAACTTCGCACGACATCAGCCATAATTACAGTTCCGTCTGCACTAAGTCTTACCACGGTGTCTGATAATCTTCCTAAGACAGCGGACTAACTTCGGCACCACAATAGTACCTCACAGATTGAGCTTAGCTTGTACACGTCACCCATAAACTGCCGGTTTTTCGCAGTATATGTATACGAACGAGAAGAAGAGAAACAGAGGGGATTGATTTTTGTAACTCACGGCCATATAAAGCCAACAATCAATGAAGCCAAGTAAATCATAGAGGTAATTGGGTGTGTTTGGTATTGAATTGAAGAAACGAATGAAGAAAATGGTAATAGAAGTGGACGAAGAGACAACTTTTCGCTAGTGAGAACCAAACCATTAAACTTCGCATTACGCGTGCGATGTTCTACCAATTGTGTTACAGCGACAATCATCAATCCATCTACTAATATAGGTATTTACTAATATTTATTATTATTTATTATTATATTAGTATTTATTACTATACAGGTATATAGCGAAGCTCGCGTGAAAATCACCGCGGGAAGGCTCGGCGATCGTCAAAGTGTCATCAGCGGGTGAAGCCCGTCGGTTTTTATACGTGCCTCGTTGAAGGTGCCAGCGTAATCACTGGTGCCCGCATGTCTTCCAGAAAGTACTTCACATTATGTGTCCCGCATAGAATCAGGTTACACACGGTTCAGTAGCAACAGACAACGGATAGAACCATCGAGAACCTTCGGGAAACTTCCGAGTCATACAGGCGCGCCCTGCGCCAAGCGATAACGTTCAACATTGTTAGCTGGAGAAAAGCTGTCTCCGGAGAAAGATAAAGAAGTAGACGTGCCAATACAATCTTAGGTCCTGCAGGTGCCCTTGTACTCTGTCTGTATGAATGTAGGTACAATGTGTGTAAGATGAACATAAACCGAAACCTAAATGCTCGTATCGTTAGACTGACTTGGGTATACCCGGTACATAAAGTGACATCTTGCTTGGGAAGCTCCCCCACAAATTTCTAGGCTGCATTATTCGGCGACTCTGACCTCGCGACTAGCTCTCTTATTATTGCTTTGATTTCAAGAAACCATTTGATTTGCGATGCATCCCTTATTAGGTCCTACCTATCATATTCCTCGTTGTTCTGGAGTTGCATCAGATACCCTAGAAACTAATCTAAGCGAACTAACGAAGGGTCCATTACAAAAGTTCGTGGCATAGCTGTAGGCTAACAGGCATGTGACCCCCATTTCTTAAGTATTATGTTTTGGAGATATCTCTGAAGGAGAGTTACAGCTTTCCCCTTCCTTATACCCACTTATTCGGTTTCTTAAGGTCCCTTATCGCAGTGCACGTGGGAGATTATTTCATGCCATGCACTTACATGAGCAGTAGGGCCGAAGACGTGAGACAAACATATTGGTGAGAAAAGCATAACGATGAAAGTTAGAGTTCTCACAAGTAACAAGTTGACGCTTGGTTACAGCAGAAGTGTTAACCCTGGTGGCGCCTAGTTTTCGCATTCTATTTGGAACTTATTCGTATCAAATGGTGCTCCTCCACAACAAACTTGCGGTGGTAATAGCCACCGGCTTCAACCACCCAATACAAGAATGAAACGAACAAAGACCAACCACATGTCGCACAACAGGTGGAGTCGTTCAGCATTTCTTGGGCAAGTGGGAGCTTTCTCCTTTAACACACTTTATTGGCCGTAGTATAGTTTGATAGCACGCGCATTACGTTTGTTCTTTTCAAATAACTGTATAGTTGTCGATACCTAACGTTTCTTTCAATGTTTTGTGTTTTAGTGGTTTTGTTTTGTCAACTAATCTAGATGTTTTTTCAGCAATAATATCGTATGCGTATTTTACGTAAAGCGCTGATAACAACATAGTCGGTATTTGGGAGGCCACAACTTCTGGTGCTTGAATCGGTACACAAAGGCACCTGTGGTTGCTCTAAGCATTCTGTGTGTTTTTTTTTTTCACTCGTAAATAAAGTCAGGAAATCGCTTAACGAAAAAGGAAAACTGTTTTTGCACAACACATTTGATTCAGTAAATTAGTTCAAAATTATAGGAAAGGATGCACAATAACTAAAGGTCTAGCCGCCTGCGAAGACACTGCTGGTGTGTTCATTTTTGTAGTATAGTGAGGAGCTTCTCGCAAACTTTCACGTGAACAGAAGAAGAAAGAAACAGTTCGACGTACATTACACAACAAGACATACGCATTCAAACGAGAAGGATGTCCATTGCTAAGTGACAGCACAATCTAAGCTATCCTTCTGCGAAACTAATACACGGCTTAGAAAATGTAAAGCTACATAAAGCGACAAATGCAATTTGTCATCACGCAGTCGCAATTTCTCTATCATGCGCAATAACAACGTTGTCACTCCTTGCCCTAGCGTTTGTGTGAATTTTTCACCGACATTTGATCAAGGCCGAATTTGCTGTTTCATGCTGGTTCTTGCAATTGCAAAATTTGCTATTTGCTATGTGTAAGCTGTTGGTCGCTTGATCTTTTGTATTGTTTTTCTCACATTGAAATTTTCTTTTTTGCCGGCACAAGTTGAGGCCAGCATTGTTTCGTACTGTAATGTTTGTGTTGTCGGTCCTGACTCAGTGCCTGTGCCTGCTGCGGCTAGCCTCAGGCAGGTGCCCGTCAAGTTGCTGTGTGCCACTGTTTCCGTAAATCCTCCATAAGTTTTACCCTTATCGAAATAAAGGCAATTCAATATAAATTCAAATAGGACCGGTTGCTGCATATACATCTTGAATCACTAGCGCTACCCGATGCGACAAAAGCGATAGCCGCTATTATTGTTTCTACTTAGACACGCGGTCAAACGGCTCGGGGATGAGAGATGAACCAAAAACAGCTGCAAAACGTGCTCGGCCAGCGCAATTCTGAAAACGAGTCCGGCAAATCCCGCGAGAAAATGCGCATCCCATTTCGTCCTACCTAGACTAACGTGAACGCTTTCGAGTGTTATTTTATCGTTTATGAAAACGTTGTCCATGTGGCTCCGAATGTATGAAACACGAAATGTTTATCCCCAAGTGAGCGGGGAGGGATCAATCACTTGTTCATCACGCTCGGTTTGCTGGCATACACGGTGAAAATTCTGATACCTGTGGCTGTTGGCATCTGTGAAGCGGGAAATACGCTGTCATTTCTCAAAATTCTCCATTGGTATGTGCCTGCTCGAAATGCATGCGGATGACCTGGGCCATGATATGTTTGGTTACACCAGATAGACTGCAGTCAAATGCGGCCACGCTGGCCTCATTTCCAGCTACGTGCTTCAGATGCGTTTGCGGAATAAATCCTGTTTAATAGCGCTGTACGAATGCACAGTAAATGCATTGGAACGTGAAAGCTACACAGGCGGCCGCATATCGATAGGGGCAAAATGCGAAAACACCCGTGTACTTAGATTTAGGTGCGTGTTAAAGAACCCCAGGTGGTCAAAATTTCCGGAGTCCTCCACTACGGCAGGCCTCATAATCAGAAAGTGGTTTTCGCACGTAAAACCCCCTATTTTTTTTTTAAAGTGAAAACTAATGGAATAGTCCGTGAACATGGTGCTTATTTTGTGAGCTTTAGTTGTGTTGTATATAAGACTAAATAAAATATAGGTCATGCACTCGGATATTTGCGAACCATGTTTAAAGGAAAGTTTTTTTGCATAATATAACTTGTAAAACTTCTGTATATGGGATACATCGGTGTTTCTGCTACAGCTATCAATACCCAGTGCTGCTTTTGGTGAACTAGCTCTCCCAAACCATTCTAAACCCGATTGACTGTAGATTAGCCTATCACTGCTGCAGATTGAGCGTTATCGATGGTTTAGATGAAATTCACCAGGAGCAACAAATAAAAAAAGGAAGGAGGATGTTAGCCCATCCATATAACACGCTTTCATCAGCATGGCAATCAGATGGATGAGTAGGGTTTTTGGGTTCCGCGTACACAACGTAGCAGTTCTGAATGAACCTCTCACGTGTATTGCAAGACATTATAAACCTGACAAAGTTCGAAGCGCACGGTACTCAGGAGAACTGTATTGATCTTGGCAAGGAGTTACATATATGAGGCGCTTTAAATCTACAGGCAGGAAAAGGTTTTAAGGAGAGTTGGAGCCTTGTCAGCTAAATACCCTCAAATGACTAATGTCTCTGCCAATCCTTAGTTTCGCGTATTGTGCAACGCTGTTCCGGGTCTCTCATATTTTTGTTTTATTTGTATTCTTTGTGATACCACTTCTAGCATTTCATTCCAGCTCAGCAAATTCTCAGAAGTGTCCAGAATTGTACTGTTATCAATATATTGTGAGCCCGCCTTTTGTCTCATCGTTTTCGTCATCATCATAATCAGTAGCAGCCGCAGCCTATTTTATGTCAACTGCAGGACGAAGGCGTCTCCCTGCGATATCAAATTAACCCTGCCCTGCGTTAACCGATTCCAACTAGCACCCACCAATTTCCTCATTTCATCGCCCCACTTAGCCTTCTACCGTCCTCGACTGCACTTCTTTTCTCTTGCCACCCATTCTCTAACCCCACTGGTCCACCGGTTATCTAACCTACGGAATACATGATTTGCCCAGCTCCATTTTTTTATGTTAATGTCCATTAGAATATTGGCTACAACCATTTGCTCTCCGATCCAAACCGCTCTTTTTCTGTCTCTTAATGTTATGCCAAGCATTCTTCATTCCGTGGCTCTTTGCGGGGCCCTTAACTTGTTCTCAAGCTTTTTTGTCGGTCTCCTAGTTTCTGCCCCATATGTCAGCCCCAGTAAAATGCACTGATTGCACACCTTCCTTGTCAATGATAATGGTAAGCTTCCCGTCAGGCTCTGACAATGTCTGCCGTATGTGCTCCAAACGATTTTTATTCATCTGTGCGCTTCCTTCTCATGATAAGGATTCTATGTAAGTAATTGACCTAGGTAAACATACTACTTTACAAATTCTTGAGGCTGACTGGCCATGCTGAACTCATCTTCTTTTGCTCAGCTATTAATCATTACCTTTGTCTTCTGCATATTAATCTTCAACCACACCCTTACATTCTCGTTGTTAAGGTCCTCGTTCGTCGTAGCTCCTCTCCAGTGTTGCTGAACAGGACAATGCCATCTGCAAACCAAAGGTTGCCGAGATATTTGCCGTTGATATTTACTGCTAAGCGTTCTCAGTTTAATAGCTTGAACACTTCTTCGAAGCAAGCAGTGAATAGCATTGGAGAGAGTGTGTCTCCTTGCCTGACCCCTTTCTTTATAGGTATCTTCCTGCTTTTCTTGTGGAGAATCAGGGTAGCTGTGTAATCTCTGGAGATAGTTTCCAAGATATTTACGTAGGCAGTCTGTACTCCTTAATTCCGTTATGCCTATATGACTGCTGGAATCTCTACTAAATCAAACGCCTTTTCGCAATCTATGAAAGCCATATAGAGAGGTTGATTATTCTGTGGATTTCTCAATTACCTGATTAATGACATGGATGTGATCCATTGTAGAGTATCTCTTCCTGAAGCCAGGCTGTTCCATTGGTGGACTAAAGTCTTGTATTGCCCTCATTCTATTCCAAATTATCTTGGTCGATATTTTATATAATACCGGGACTAAGCTAATTGGCCTATAATGTTTCAATTATTTAACGTCTACCTTTTTGTGGATTAGTATAATGTTTGCAGTTTTCCATTTCTCTAAGACGCTTTAAGTCGATAGATAGTTCCTCTAGAGAGCGGCCAGTTTTTCAAGCATTATCTTTCGGCCATCTTTGATTCTTTGATTAAATCGACTGTCATTTGATCTTCTCCTGCCGCTTTTCCGCATTTCATGTCTTGCAAGATCCATCTAACCTGATCGCAATTTATATAAGGAGTCTCTGCATCCTGTTTATTACTGCTTCGGATGGAGGTATGGTGGCTCCTCTGGGTACCGTAGAGGTCGGTATAGAATTCTACCAATGCTTTTACTGTGCCTTCGAGATTGCTGATGATATAACCCTGCTTATCTTTCAGTGCATACATCTTGGTTTGTCCCATGCCAAATTTCCTTTAAACTGATTTCATGCTGCGTCCATTTTTTACTGCTTCCTCAGTCTTTCTCACGTTATCATTTCGAAAATCCGTTATTTACATGTTGATGAGTTTTGACATTTCGGCAAATTGTATCTTATCTCTTGAGTTGAATATTTTCATTCTTTGTTGTAATTTTTTATAGGTCCTTTGTATCTTTCGGAGAGTGGCTGCTGTGCGTGCTGGTTGCCTTGATGCCTTACCTCCCACTCCGATTGCTGCCTCTCAAGACAACCTAGTTACGGTTTCATTCATTACCTCTATATCATCATCTCTCTGTTCTAAGGCTCTGCATTTTTTTTTGCAACTAGCAGTCTGAATTGTTCTGCTTTTACCCTTTCCACGTCTAGGTTGACCTGTTTCTTCCTGACCTACCTTACTCTTTTGATGTTCAAATTTAGGTGAATCCTAGACCTCAACCTAAGATCACTATAGTTTACTCTACCTAACACTTCAACATCCTTCACTATGCTGGGATCGGCAGAAAGTGTGAAATCTACTTTATTTCTTGTTTCAATTCATCATTAGGGCATTTGTAGGTCCACTTTTGTTGCTACGCTTGTTGAAGAAGGTGTTGATTATTCGCAACCTATTCCTTTCCGCGAATTCTACCAGCATCTCTACTCTGGCTTTCCTATAATGGACACCGTAGTCTCCAATTGTTTCTTCACCAGCCTGCTTTCTCCCCACTTTTGCATTGAAGTCGCCCATTACAACAGAATACTGAGTTTGCACTTTTCTCATCGCTAATTCATCTTCGTAAAGCATATTGTAGAATAACAATATTTATATTTCTTTCTATAACGACCTGTATGCCTAGTCGTTAAAACTAATGTTCGAATAGTTATTGTACTTTTTTTCTCGTATGTGCGAAATACTTTAGCAATTTTTTCTTGCACCCCATTTAGAAGTGTTCTCTGTAAATAGCTGCTGCCAATGTGGTCATCTCATGGCACCACAAGTTTTAATGCGGATATTATTCGTAATAAATGTTTCTCCAAGTGGAGAAGGGATATTTGAAAAATTTCAGTACACTGACACAGGAAAGTAATACTGTTTTGTCTGTGTCACACTTAGAGACACTATATTTAGTATCCTTTTCTTATGCCACCCTTAGTTCTAAACTAACTGGCTTGCCTATGATGTGGTCAAGATAAAGCACACATTTCTGCATGCTCATCGTTATTAAAGCGACAACACAGAATGCAAGGTTATTGCACTTTAATATAGCTTATAGTACGATGACGTGCTTCCTTTTTGTGATATTTTATATTATGTTATCAAATTGAAGCTGACAGCTCTAACTTTATTATTGAACATTAGTTCTCTTACCTTGCACCTACATTGGTTCGTCCGAGGATGATTGAATATTTTCAGCGATAAACATGCCCATGCATCAGACGCGTACAAAGCGACCTTGGCTTACTGCAGTTTAAGAAATCAACTAAGTTACAAACTTTATAGGTGCTATTGGTAGCCCCGTGCGCTTATGTTGCTAATGTTTCCCTCCCTCCCCCTTTTTCCTCTTCCTCCTTTAGCTTTCTTTTCACTGCCTATGTGGTAGCAAACTGGACGCGCGTCATGTTGACCTTGCTAGCATTCCTTCCTTTCTTCCCTTCTTCCTGCCCTTAAATTCAGCCGTTTACTTGCAAGTGATAGGCGCTGGCTGCATTTTCAAAAAAGAAAAAAGAATTTAAACCTCACGAGTCATACTACATGTATTGCTTCATTTTACATTATTTTTTTGCCTCACGTCACAGCGCCATGAGGTATAAACGTTTTAGTTGCATCAAAATTACGCACAAGCCTTCATAAGCACCCAGCATCTGTGAACATGTGTGCGCCTGAAATTAAAACTACATTCATCGTGTTCCAACATATTACTGCAGTTACTTTTACCTTTTAACATGGCTGATACGTGATTGATTAATTATTTCAGAAATGAACCCCTTCTGGGGTTATGTTACTCGCTCTTCCTTCTTGCCGTAAGCGATGTCAAAATAACGGTATAGATTTTAGAACCAGAAGTCTCATCTGTCAGTAATTCGAGTTGGCGCGTGTACTTCGGTGTCATTCAAATATGTAACAATGCACTAGGAACTTCGATGTGAACTCGTGGCGCAATAATTTTGGCTACAGCACCAATCGCTATGCTCAAGGATATGCATAAGTAAGGAAGAAACCCTCCAAAGGCACTAACTTGCGAAGTTTGTGAAAGCTTCGCGCACCTATTCATGCGAGGACTCCGATTCATATTCGAGGATAAGCAGATCAAATGTAAATACTCCGCAGATTCTACACGTAGCTCAATGACCTGAGTTCTTGCGTTCAGAGGCTTCAATGTCATGTACCTCTACGCATGACCTATCAAGCTCAGGCATAACATCAACCGAATTACTCCTAAACGGGAAAGAATCGACATAGATGCACACAGATTGATAAACAACACAAGTGGTTGCTTTGTTTGTCTTCTAAGTACATGTGTGAGCAAAACGAAAACAAGGTAAAAGCGGGAGTTTCGAAAACTGTACACTTGTCTTTCTCATGGCGATATATGCTTTCGTCGGCACATTATGTATTGTCAGAGTTGTCGGACGATATCGCCGCTGCCACCAGTTGAAGAGGTTGTAGGTCGTAGGGAGGAGCTTGGATGGGGCAGGGCGTACAGGGTTTATTTACAGTATTTACATTTTAAACAAGATACATTGGACAGTCTAGTGTGACTCCCAAATGGAGCCCGCAAGACGGACATACAGCACACAGCTTACGAGCACACAGCTCACGAGCACGATGACGAGCACGAGCATGACGACGAGCACCCACTAGCATCCGACAACAGCCGCTTATAAACATTTCACTGGTCCCTAGTTCCCTAGGTGAGAGGACCGTTCGACCAGTCATCGAAGTTGACCCGCCAGTTGTCCATTATCTTGAGTCTTGAAAGGCGCGTCGGTTCCCCGAGCTGACCCCCGCAGCACGGCTGCCGGTTTCCCATTTTCTTGCGGCTCCTAATTCCAGAGCTGCCTCTCTCCTGTAGTCGCCACGAGTGTCAGCAGACAGTGACGAATCCAGGGGCCCCCGTACCGCAAAGCCCCCTTTTGTTAGGGAAACCTCTTCTTGCTGTAGAGACCATGCCGACTCGGCAAATCAACCAACAATACGTTGGGTGTCAAACGTGGCCCGCCCTGCTGTCGTCACCGATTCTGCGAACGAGGCGCATTGTGGATTAGCGCTGTCGTCCTCGCTGGTTCTCCGAAGGGCGCCAGCACCGCGGGTCGATCGAAGCACGTGCAGCGGGTTGAAATAGCTTTGCAGAGCAGTACTCCTGCAGGCCGATCCTAACATTATAGGTAGGGTTCTTCTAAAGGGGACAGGGGGTAACGCGGGTGGGTGAGGCCACGATTGAAGGTGTGCTAGCGGGGAGGGCGTACCGGTGATGGCGTAGAATTGACAATAGAGAGGTGCTGTGCACACGACCGGAGGCACGGTCGTGTGTCAGCTGGCATGTCAACGGCCGTGTGCACAGCATCCCTCTATTATCTGCTTCGCTGGAGGTCAGTGGCCTATAGTCTCTCTGACAGAGATAACAAAAGGAGCGACAGAAAACGGTGCTGGTAAAAAATGCACTGTAATGGAGTATATAGGTAAAATAAAATGTAAAGAAAGGGAGAAAAAAAAACTTCTCGTTTTGTGCATCGTCTTGAGTTTCCATCTCCCGCCTTCCCCGTGTTTTCCCTAAGTCAATGTGTATCATTCTGAGTGAAATATTGATAGTGCTACTTTTTATTAGCCTCGCTAAAGCAACGTATCCAACAAGAATTACTTCCAAGATCAACCAATTGTCTACAGGATGAATACCACAAAATTCCTCTTTGCTTGTGCGTCACTGTCCGCTACTCAGTCACTGTCGTCAATTTTTGTCTCCAAACTGCTCCGTCAAGCGGGCGTACAGGTCTTTGGTGGAATAATAAACATTTAGGTTCACTGGTGTTTTGTACGCATAAGTCAGGAACAAGCCTCTTCCCTATTTCTCCTATTCCTCCTAGGACTCCAGGCTCAACGAAGATACTATAGTGCGCATTTACGTTTCAAGTACAGTGCAGATCACGGGTGCACACACGAAGGCCCGCTAGAATGCGGCATTGTATTTCTCGAACTTTCGGAAATACCTAGTTCTTTTTCCGTGCTCCCCTTGACGTCGTTCATAAGCAGACTTTGAGGTCTCAGGGACAATAGAACTGGCTAATACTTTTAGGTCTACTTCACTCGATGGCGCTGGTAAAACACAAAGCGTTGTACAGTTCGTTTAATTAGTAACATTTGACACACTTAAGTTCAATCATGCAAGAAGGTATTTAGCATTCCGCAGTTCTGCCTTGGATGCGACCCGTTCCAAACCATTCCATAAACAAAGAATTCTAAATCATTATGTGTGCCATGAAGCGAAAAACCCGGCGTTAACATCCGATGGTATCAATCCCATGAGACCTAGCGGTGACAACACGTCTGACATGATGGCAAAACGTGGTTATGTCGTCACACCAAAGGTCGTCGACTCTTCATATTATCACAACAAATGTTACCTTACGTGATAACGGCACCATCACGTCACGATACCGCCTGATGACATCATCCCGCCAAACGTGACGTCACGCGATGGCATATTCGTCAGTTGATGATGTCACCTGATGATGTCTTGTGATGTATCTTCGAGAAAACGCACACTTTGCGCTTAATGCTTGTTTCTATTTTCTCCGCGTTCGGCTCACATATTTCTTTGGGCAAAGGTACCGCACCAGGACACGAAAGATCCCGACCAACTAGAGGCTAACGACTTCTCTGTGAAGGAACGATCTAAATTGGGAGAACATTTAATGCAACTATTGAATCTTACCCTCAAACAACACTCAAAAACCACGCGTCAGACATCAACGTTTACGAACATACAAAAGTTACTTCTCCAGCAAGAAACTGGGACCCAGCTCCAAAGTTTGAGTAAGTATGTGCCATTGCTCTGAGATGAGTCATTGAACTGTGGTTAAAACTTAAGCCGTCGCCGTAGCTTGAATAGTTCTCATTGCTACATCTTCCAGCTTTTGTAGGTTGTTGGCATTACCTTGCCTTTGTGTCCCTGGCTTACGCTTTTGTACCTTCCACGGGTGATGCGGTCCTACAAGGCTCACGGCTCCTGAGAAGAAGGGCAGTCACAAAAAAAGCACATGACGAAAAATTGAACTAAAATCTTGTAAAGCGCTCTCAAGAATACATCCTGCAATACTGTTGCCATGCAGTGCTTAAAGTCGATGCCGCAAGAGGAGATATTGCGATGAAATCAATCGAGGGTGTCTTTTTACACACACTTCAGCGCTCTCACGTCAGGAACCTTCCTTCATCTTCCTTCAGTGGTGCTCTAGCGAGCTTAGAAACAGTGTCCTTTCGCAACGAACGTCAAGTGCCTAAATAATAAAGGAGAATGTTTGATATGCGTACGGAACGCTGCCTCAAACATGTACACTTTAAACGCTTGGCGAAACACGAAATTATTTCTTTAATGTTTTCCGAGGGTAGGCGCACTAAACAATCTCTCGGAGTATTCGCCTTCTTTGTCGGGGGTAAGGTTTTTACTTTTCTTGCTTCACATACTTGGTCGAAGAAAGTGGTTGATCTGAGAAAACTTTCATACGGTAGATGAAAAAAGTACGAGAAGTCAAAAGACAGTATCTCAGGTCACAGAACTTTCTTTGCTTCACAGATGATGTTGGTGCTTTGGAGAGAAAAACCGAAAGTACAAGTCAGACTTTCGATGGTAACCACGCCTCAAATTTAGGCGGAACATTTTTTTCATTCCGCTTTCATGTTGTTCGGTATCTCTATACTTCGCACGTAAGGATGAAATTTATTTCACAGCAATTCTTAGTCTTTTGTTCTCATTATAAATTTTCCTCGGAGTTCAATTTTCCCTCTTGGCGTGAGGTAAAGCACAAAAAATGTCAGAGGTAATATATGTGAGCCTACGCAATGCATTCACATCTTCCACTACTGCATCCGCGGCTAGGTTTATAACGTGGTCCATGAAATTCTGATGGTTGGGGCTGCCAACATAGTGAAGTAGGCACGAGAAAAAAAATCCCATTTGCCACCTTATTTACGTGCACTGCGTTTTGTTAAAGTAAGCCCTTTAGATATCAGTTTCTTACATGCTTGGAAATACTAAGTTTCGCAGGCTGCTGAATTGTGATTAATTGTGTTCCTGTTTGAGGGAATTAAATTTTACAGCGGCTTTGAGCAACGATGCACGGGGCTGTCTAAGCTGCTTTGCGCATGCTTGCCATTCTTTCCATATATAAAAGGCTACCCTTGTTCAGTGATTATGTAACGTCTCTGCTTCACCTGGGCCAAAGTCATTTATTCTGCGTATAGGATGCAAGAATTTGCATACCTTGAACTTGCACTTAGAAACCAACACGCGCGAATATTTTTTATCTGCTTTCCTGCACTAGAATTTCTTTCAGGCAAGTTTCAATGTAGCTGTGAATAAACTTATGGCCTGTTTCATGCGCTGCACATGACGCCAATTTACATATTAGGGTGCTTCTGATAAAAGTATAAGTAATAAAATCTTTGGAAATGGGATACTCTAGAATGTGGAACAGCCTGCATTTTTTCATCCGTACTACTTTCTGTAGGTACTTTACTCGACGCTACTGGGACGATATAACCAGCAACACTCTCCAGAAACATAGTACAGCTTGATGATGTAATGGGAGGAGGAAGAGGAAGAAGTGCCCAGAGCTGACTGATGCTCTGGGCCTCCAATTGTTATGCAATTTTTCACGTTTTTGTCGTTTTACTGAGAGTCATTTTATCAAGGATGAGCAAGAAGATCTCTCCACGACTACCAGAACAAGGTCAGTCGTCTACTTCATCGCTCATTTTCGCTTCATCGCTTCATCGCTCACGGCGTGCCTTTGCAAGCTCGGACCAGCTCGATCCCTGGAAGAGTTCAACGCCAGAAGCCATGGACTCGGACAGTGAGTACACCGTAGTCATGGGCCGCCGTATGAAGAATATGCGCCGTATGTCGACTGAGGCGACTTCATCGAATCAGAGTGAGCAAGAATCCTTCATTGTTTTTTACGTGCCGCTCTCGCCGTCAGACAGCCTGAACTCCCCCAGCAGGCAGTTTCTAACCGAATATTTTGAAAGTGTAGGCGCTGGGCAAATCAACGAGATCAGGATCAATGTTTGCAAGAGCATCCTGACAATAGATGTGAAAAAGTCTGCAATTATTGAGAAGTTAAAGACCATTACACAGTTAAGTGCAATCCCCGTCCGCTCCTTTATTACTTACAGGAAGAAGACAACTGGAGTAATCTCCGACGTGGAGCTTGAAATCAAGCATGCGGACCTCAGGAGTCTTTTGAGGTCATCGGTGCGCATTCTTGAGATTCACCGCTTGGGGCACTCCCGATGTATCAAGTTAATATATGCTTCTTCGACATTACCAGCGTCTGTCGAAGTGGGCTACGTGATACACCGAGTACGACCATTCGTTCCGAGGCCCATTCCGTGCGGGAAATGTCTCAAGATAGGACACGTGAGCGCTGTTTGTAGAAGCAAAGCCACCTGCTCGCGTTACGGCGGAGAGCATGATACACCGACTGTGACGCGTCCTCATTTACATGTCCCAACTGTGCTGGCTCTCACGAAGCGACTTCGAAGGAATGCCCGAAGATGCTCAATCTGTTGGCCAAAGTGACCAACGCTCGCGACAGAAGCACCACCATACCATTTCAGAACTACATAGCGTGGCACAGGCACCACGACCACCTCTGCTCGTGCGTGCATCGAGGAGGTAACGGCGCCTACTGATAATGCAAGTTCGATGACAGCGCAGGGCAAACATTCACCTCCACCGGCTGATACAGGCACGGA
The DNA here is from genome assembly GCF_023375885.2 of Dermacentor andersoni. Classification (NCBI taxonomy): domain Eukaryota; kingdom Metazoa; phylum Arthropoda; class Arachnida; order Ixodida; family Ixodidae; genus Dermacentor; species Dermacentor andersoni. The sequence continues at coordinate 57,841,738 of NC_092822.1, forward strand.
ATGGCCTTTGCTGCCCTCTAAGCCCACAACCATGCCAGCGGGCCCTTGTGGTCCTCTGCGCCATGAAGCCAAGAATTATAGGGCCTATGAAACCAGTGACACTACGGGAAAGCAAAGAAATGAACACAATGAGAAGGAGAGTGTACGGAAAATGCTGAAGCAACTGGTAGAGTCAATGCGCGTGATTCTCAGTGGTCTCGAGAATCCGGCCGCTGAAATTTCCCTGCAAATGCTCGCCGTGCTGGAGCCGCTTATCGCAGCTCTTTATATGCGATAAAGCTTTTGTTTGGCGCTTGTGCTGATCACGCAGGCGAGGCCTACATACCAGCTTCGTCCTAATGCCCTTACTTCTAAGTTCACTTGAATTGGTGACCACAGACTTGATACGGAACCTGATAGTGGTTTCATGAATGAGATTTGTGAATGTTTATCATCAGAATGTTGAACTTGCTTTCATCGTTGCGCATCCCTCTTTCTAGTCGTCATCATACCTCATCACACCTTTATGTCCCCGTTCTCCCTCCCCCTGTGCAGAGTAGCAGTCTAGAGCACGTTAGCTCAGGCCGACCTCTCTGCCTTCTTTCAATTAAATTATCTCTCTTTCTCTCTGATGTAATGTAAGAAAACGTAAAACTTATGCTTTATTATTAGTGCAGATATTGCTCACATTTGAAACGCCAAAGGGGACTGCTGTATTATGAAATGAATAGTTAGTTTTGGCCTCCCATATTTATATTGTCCTGGGGGGGAGGGGGTATTCTGTAAGAGTCCACCTAGTGGACTGTCCATTTCGGCCACTGCTAATTGGATGCAGCTCTACAAGAGAGGAGACGAGCGGCCCTAGCCCATCAGCAGCGGCCGAAATGCACAGTCCACTAGGTGGACTCTCAAGGAATGCCCCCCCCCCCCCCGGTCCGCAATATATTGCGTCCAGTTGTACCTACAGTACAACCAGTATTGATGTGGATGCAATGTTGCAGAAGTTTAGTGTTACGTAACACGTTCCTGTGATCAGTGTTGAAACCTACAACTTCAATTTACAACTTGCGAGTGATACGGACGTAAAAGTTTTCATACTAGAAAAAATAAACATATTTCGTGCCACACTATTTCCGGTGTTTTGGGGTGATCTTGATTTGTTTACGCAGAAAATCCTTTCAGTCATCTCCCCTTGCAAAATTATATCGAGTAACTCCGCACGAAGCTCGCACTTTTAAGGGAACATTGAGCCTGCTGAAACGTGCAGTATAAGATATATATAGGTCAATGAAAGTAAATGTTATGAAGCCGTGATAGCACTGAATAGTGATTTCTGCAGGAAAAACATTGAGAGCCGTTAGCTGTTTGAAACGTTACATCAATATCCTAACGAATGAACAAAACAAAAGTCGCAGGCCTGCGCTGTACACACAGCACAGTCAGAGCGTGAGCGGGAGGAGCGACACTACAGGGTCTTCGAAGCAAAGTCTATTCGCGTTGTTTTCACGAGAAAGATCTGAACTGTCCGCCCGGCGTTGATGGCGAGCTGTGGCTTGTGCTGCGCCTTGTTCTCCTGCTCTCAGCGCAGAGGTCTGCTGAGCCCGATGTTGTCTAGTTGCCGCCGCGCGCGCAGCTCTACTACAATTCGCTTCTTCAGCAGCAGTTCATATCTTACGAGGACGAGCCATAACGTGTACCGAAGGGTAAACGCAGGTATCCAGACTACGTAGCGCACGTGTCACATCCCTTGACCCGTGCCACGGTACGTTGATGTCGTTGATGATGATAATTATGCTTTATTGGAATTCTCTTCGAAGTGGGGATGTATCAAATAGTCACCTAGACTGATTGAGTTAACCAGGTCCAGCTACATACATGCGGCATGCAATTGCCACATGCAACTGCTGCATGTTGGGACATCTGGTGGAATGTACGGGAACTGCAATTAAAAGTTTGTGCGTATCGACGCTACGCGGTGCCGGTGTCACATCGCGTGTCAAGTGGCACGCTGGGTGGCAAACATGTAATATGAATGTTGCTTCCACCGTCTTTTTATCGATCAGTATACATCATACTACCAAGACATGATGTGTATGCAAGAGCGCGCAAAATGTAAGTTCCCCCTTCTACAAAAACCTTTTTTTCATAATGTAGAGACTGAAACCTTGCCAGTTAGAACATGGCTTCGGAAAAAAAATATTTTTGTTTCGTCAATTAACTGTCGCCGTTGTGACTTGCCTGAAACTATTGCAAACTGTTTTATTGATTGTGAAGATGCCAGTTGATTCTGGGATGTCCTCCATAGTAATATGCAAAACTCTATTGAAATAAATTCTCACAGTATCCGATATCTTGTTGTTCCATGTGACGATGTACCATACGATATGCTTTACTGATAGGCCTGCATAGCCTATGGAAGACTCGTATGCAAGGCCAAAACGCAGAAAGAACAATTTCCTCCAGACCACATTTCGTTCAAATCATTACGCACTTCAATAAAATTTACGATCAAGTAGAATATCTGCCGTATTGGCATCAACTTTTGATTAGGTGTTTTTCTTCTTTCAAGTTTTTGTTCTGGTGAAAGATGTTGCTTTGTGTGACGTTTTATTTATATGTGCTGTCCGTATACCTGTGATCGTTTATCACCACCTGGTGCTCATAATATTGTAAATAGTTCCTCTACTTACATCATTGCATTCATTGTAATAAATACCATGTTTTATAAAACTGGCCTGGCTCAGTCGTAGAGTAGCTGGCTCTGATGCAGCGGGCATGGGTTCGATCCCGGTGAGAAATGTTTTTTTTTTCCTCATTCCCAGCGATAGCTGCTACGGCCATCGGACACCGGCGACGGCGGCGGACACCATCGCCAACCGAAATTGCTATTGGAATGAGCCCGCAACAGCTTATATGTAAAAAGACTTTACATGAGTACCTTTCGCCAGAAGCGGTAACTTTGATAATTGCTTGGTCTGTGCGAACTTGTTTCAGTGTTTTAATTTTCGTATTTTTTTATTCACTCGTCTTCGTCCAAATCTGTCAATATGCTTTCAACGCTTTTTCATGCGACACAAGGTTGACCATTTCCCGCGAAGGTTACTGGCTTACACACGCTAGCGCATGCACTCACTAGAACGTCTCCAGCGTTCAAAAGCTGAAGCACTGCGAAGCTTCGGAGCGAGCATCCGAAAGAAAAATGCTTTGTGCCGACGCAAACCTAAACCGACAACACTTCTCGTGGCGTAAATTCCACCTGTCCGCGCACACGCAGTTTTGTCGGTGGCGACCAAAACGAGGCCTGACATGCGCGAATGGCCTGTGGCGGGGGAAGGTAAACTGAGTCGACGTGCCTGCCTCGAGCTTAGAAGATCGGATTCCCTAGCGCGCTGCTCATGCGCATTGTGGAGCACTGCGGCATGTTAGTTCAGCTGTCTGATCTAGCTAATGTCAGGCTACTACCTTGTTTCGTTTGTTCCTTTGTCTCCCTTCTTGTCTGCGTGAAACATCTGTTAGGTTTTGATCAATAAAGTTTCCCGTAATTGACAGGGGGGGGGGGGGGCTACGCCTTTCCACTTCTCTTTACCCTACGCCATGCTGAATTTATCGAACTGTAAACGCCAACAACGCACTTTGTTTACATTAAGGTAAATTCTTTACAACTCCGCGTGAATGGTTCTGGCACTTTTCTGTTCTTTATGCCATCGTGGCGCAATACATCTTGCTTATGTTGAAGCGCGTTACCCGCGGTGGTTGCTTAGTGGCTATGGTGTTGGGCTGCTAAGCACAAGGTCACGGGATCGAATGCCAGCCATGGCGGCCGCATTTCCGTGGGGGCGAAATGCGAAAACATCCGCGAAATAATATTTAGGTGCACGTTCAAAAACCCCTGGTGGTACAAGTTCTTCCGGAGTCCTTCACTCCGGCATGCCTCGTAATCAAATTGTGGTTTTGGCACGTGAAACCCCATGACTTTTTATGGTGTGTTGAAGAGTGTTGTTTGTATATGCACGTTTAACATTGACGTCATAGTAATATTGTAAAAGTTAAGGTGATCACAGGGGGGAGAGGAGGAGGGGGTTATGCGGTAAGAGTTCGCCTAGAGGGCATTCCATTTCGGCTGCTGCGGAAGTGTTAAACGGCTGAGCTGGAGAAGCAGTGAGAAATTAAAAAAATACATTATGGGGTTTTACGTGCCAAAAACTTTTCCGATTATGAGGCACGCCGTAGTGGAGGACTCCGGAAATTTCGACCACCTGGGGTTCTTTCACATGCACCTAAATCTAAGTACACGGGTGTTTTCGCATTTCGCCCCTATCGAAATGCGACCGCCGTGGCAGGGATTCGATCCCGCGACCTCGTGCTCAGCAGCCCGACACCATAGCCACTGAGTAACCACGGCGGGTTAACAATGAGAAGGGAACGGGAGCCCACAGCTAGCTTCTTGCTAGCTGGTATAGCTACGGACGCTGAGTAGCAGTCGACATTCACAATTCCGTAGGTGCAATTTTGAAGAACCACCTCCAAGTTCGAAGCAAAACATACAACAACGAAGTCCGAAAAAAAGTGCAAAAAATAAACGCAGAGAAAGAAGCCATATTATTTATAGGAATTAGAGGTTTTTGAGTTTCGATCTGTATTTATCAAACGCTTTTTCACTCTCATAATATCGCATCAAATGGATTTGCACCTGCGATATAGGTGAGTGAATAAAACTAGGGGCAAATGTTTGGCAAGTCTGTTTCGAGTAATACTGACCAAGTGAAAAGCGCTGAAGGAGGTTCTTATTTCGACGCATGAACGAGCGATGTAGCTTTAACCTGAGGGAAACGCAGAAACCCCTTCGAAAATAACAATATTGCAAGGCGTACACTCTCTATTATTTAAAGTGAGCTTCTGCGCAAAGATTGGAAGACGTTTGTTGAAACAAAAACTATATTTCCAAACTTTGCAAATGTAATTTTTCTTTCTATCACAAAGGAAAAAGCCGGGACGAGGACTGAGCGGCCTAAAGAACGCTTCCACTACACTGCGCAGAAAAAAATGTACATGCATCTTAAGACACACCAAAATTAACATTTGCTTGACACCTTTTTAACAGTTGTAATTAAGCGAAATTTTAATTTAGGTTTGCCGTTAGTAGTACGTGTTTTAGGGTCGTTGTGAATTCGTGTACGAAAATAGCATATCTCGTTAAACATATGGCTGTCTTGAATGTGTAATTTATTATTTTTAATGTACTGCAGCAAACGAAAATGGTAGACCTGATTCGCTTTAAGCAATCCTACCTGCAAAATAACGGCAATGTGTACAAATCTCTGACCTGCCATAGATGCCATGCATGTACCGCTGAGCTCTCTTCTGAATTATTAGTAGTTTCTGACAGCAGCAGTAACGATTCCCCATACTGGAATACAGTCGGTTAATTTAGACCATAAATGTGCATAACAGATCTACACTCTTAGCCATACAGGTACCAGGTTAGCTAGTTTGTAGACACTGTTCACACTTTTACTTATTTCAGATGTTAATATTGATATGTGTGTGTTCCAAGAAAAGTTTTGGTGAAACATCACCCCAAGAAATTGAATAAAGTCAACCTCATTTATTATTACATTTCCGAATTGAATGCTGATTTTACAGAAATCGGCAATATTATTAGCCCTAAAATAAGGAAGCTAGTTTTAGATTAATTGAAGGAGAACTTATTACGTTGTAATGAGGATTCCGTTCTCACAAACAGACACAAACGCCCTACTTCGTCGCCTAATAGGGAACCGTACGTTGGAACACTAGATCCAACCAGATTCACGACAGAAGCGATTACACAAATGGCACCAAGAAATGAAATTTCGTATGCCTCACAAGTTCAAAAGAAGCCACACGAGCATGGTGCACCGGATTCGCCTTGGTGTCGCATTCACCAACCGTTATAGACATCCGATAGGTGCCAGTGATACTAGCCCAAACTGTGAATATTGTGAGGCGCCAGAAACACTTGAACATATATTTTGCGTGTGTCCCGCGTACGCGCAAGAACGACAGGAACTTGTATCTTCCATTACAACAATCCATAAGAGACCACTATCAGACGAGTTTCTTTTAGGTCCTTGGCCTAATGCAAACAGCGCAGCCCTGATAACAAGTGCCGCTATAGCTTTTCTCCAAGCCGCTGGGCTGGACGCACGGCTTTAGAGATGCCACAACTCTGTGAATTTGTATATACGCATCTCTTCCTTATACCATCATCATTCATCAGCCCTTTCCCTCCCCGTCCCTTTTCCCGAGTGTAGAGTAGCAGGCCAGAGCAAGTTATAGCTCAGGCCGACCTCTCTCCCTTTCTGTAAATAAATCTCTATCTCTCTCTTGTAAATTATCTAAGTGGTTATTTACCATACCCCTTGCTTGCATTCGAAAAGTGGCTGTAAAGATACGTTTGCGTCATCAGTATACATAATCATTTCATGAGCACCCGTTAGATTGGTAATGTCACTAATGCACATTAAAAACAATAACGGTCCCAATATGGATTAGTGAGGAACTCCAGAACTGATAACTAGTCGGTTAGAAGAGGCATCATTCACGCGGACATATTGTGTCCTACTTACGTAAATTATTTTGCAGCAGATTTAGTGTAACATCGCGTGTACTATAATTATTTAACTTGTGTAAGAAAATATCACGCTGCAAGCAGTCGAACTCCTTTCAAAAGTCAATCAATCAATCAATCAACTTCATTTCCTTTGAATAGGAGGATTAAAACAACTAAAACAAAATTTGTCAGGTTTTCTGGGGTTCCTAATTGCAAAACCAATAAAGCTTGGCTCTTCCTGAAGAAAGCGGCAGAGAAAGCGAGGAGATTTTTTTCTGAAACCAAACTTGCATTACTACTTAATTTATTGCCTATGTCACTTCACACCAATAGAGACTGCGTGATTGCAGTTGCAAATTGTCTGATTGCATGAAATTGCAATTGTAGGGAAAGAGTAAAAGCCACGTTAGTGTAGATGAATAAAGTATGCCTTTGAAATATTAATTTCCTGAATTGCGCGTTGAGAAGTTCATTATTAGAATAAGAAATGGAGGTCGTAGGTTTATTTTCCTATTTCTTGCTGATACTCCCTCGCTGGCAGTCGGGTTAGGAGGAAGCTTCAACACAAGCCGAATCCTTAGGTTGCCTATTCAAATATATCCAAAACACTGAAATACTTTTCTCAGGTAACCCTTTGGCTGGTTTTAAGGCAGTTTATGTCGTTTGAGAGAGAAAGCTAAATGTTAGTGACCTTATCCAGCAAAATTTTTATGTTGACTTAAAATTTTTATAATAATTTCCGAGATGGGTAGGGTTGAAAAACTAGAAGCACAAAAATTATAAATTCGTAACTGTACACATAAAGGATATCGCAGTTATGTAAGCTTCATCCATTATAGCATATAAAGCAGACAATTCTGGTATCATGATATAGAATCGACGAGTATTTCTTAGAATGTTTACAAAAGTTTTGCTAAAGTCATAATCTAAAATTGTTAATACGCTTCACAATGGCCTATAGTACATCAGTTTTTGTCTGCTTTAGATGTGTCAGTAAATGTGTTTTCAGAATTCGGATATCGTTTATGATTGCTGCGTTACCGATTTGTAAACTTCACAGTTTTCTTTTTGTAGATTTTGCAATATTCAACCATTTCTATTACAGCATTGACAGCCTACACAAAAGAATGCACTTCCAACATTCAATAGACTAACTTTTTTATTTAAATGTGACAAATCTCCTCAAATTCGGTACAGTGGTTGCCGAGAAAATGATTTCGTGTTTATTGTTTATATAGACAGGAGGCCCCAAACTAAATCTTCTCCTTAATGTTCGTATTTAAAAGTATTCTTCTTGTGTTTTGGCACTTGTGCCCGGAATAAAGTTTTTTTGAATGAAACATGATAACTTTAGTCTCTGGCTCTGTTAGAATAAGACTTACTTCAATGTTACTGACTACAGATGAACTAGGTTCCCGAAAACGCCATCATAATTCATGACGTCATGCTGATGGAGCCATTGCGAGAACTTCAGCGCGAATTCGCCAAACGTATTATATTTTTGCGTCTTATTTACGAAGCCTGTTCCCCGGTGTAAAAGTGGCCGTTATTGTATTGCATAATACTACGTTAGTAGCACAACTCAAGTGATTTGACGGTTTAGCTTGTTCGCCACAAAAGAGGGGACCCTGGAAAAACAAAAGATTGTTGAGTAATAGTTGTGAGCTTCACGGAGAATTTTACCGGAACTTTCCAAAGCTGCTAATTCCCCCGGAGCACCAGGCATCATTAAAGCTATGCTTGTCCTCGCACTATGAGAGAAATGTCATAGTTTCTCCACCGGCGCTGTACAGCGTGCCGATAATGTGCATGTCATGAGCCTGTCTGTTTCAGCTCCTACTTCATTTCTGAAATGCTGGAAAAACTGACGGATTCTCTTGAATAATTCTGCAAACGGAAACGGAATAAATATTTGAGCACGTTTGCGGACGTGTTCCGAGCTATGGCGCAGACGTGCAAAAGAACTAAAGTTTCGAAACTGGAACTGCAAGTTTCTCATTAAATGCCACTTTCCGACAAACGACGAAGTGAAAAGCACCAAAAAACATGGTATTCGCACATGCACTGAAAGAAGTGCCTTAAGCACAGATGTCTTTTCGGTGTTAATTATTTATTTCTTCTTTTTATTCACCATACGGAGTTCCGAGTATTCTGGCATCACTCTTCTGTTTATAAAAGAGTCGTCAGTGCCAAAGGATAGCGCACAACGGGTCGTGAGACGAGGGGAAAGAATCCAACCAACAGTGGCTATGATAGTTCGAATAAAAAGTAAAGAAAGTTTATATGGGCTTACTAGCTGCTCGCGTGAAACGAAACTTCTCTCAGCCAACAGTCTGTCCGTAGTGCGTGGTCAATACGTCAATGTTTAGGGAGTACTCAGAACCGTATCCCTCTTAAGTTGTATGTTTCCGACTAGTCGACTATACCGTAGTGTATTACTCGAGGGGCAATTCAGTTGGCTATATAACTGACTATGCAGCGCTCGACTCGTGCAAGTACGTGGGTTACCCTGCGCATACGTGCTTGTTGCGTCCGTATCTTTATGGGCCATTCTTTCAGTCGCAGCTTTGGAATAATTCCAAAACTAGGGAATGTTTTCCCTTAGATACGGAAACTGTGAAGCGCCCGTGTCAGGGCAATGCAAGGCAACAGAGTTTACCGCCAAATCTGTTTCATTGCAGATGTCGTACGATTCATCGTTTGAAGTGCTACTCTGAAGCCGATGTTGTGGAATACAGTAAACCCTCGTAGCGACGAAGTCATCGGGAGAGGAAACCTATTTCATTATAAGGAGTATTTTGTTGACACCGGATAGGGTCTATGAGAGCTGTATAGTAAGGGCGAGATATGCAATTCAACAACTTAGGAGCTCCTGAAAAACGTATAGGAGAACGCATTGGCACTCCGTATTGAGGACATGAATGGAAAAAATTTGAGGACACCCGTCAGCAGCTACCCCGTGAATCGGTTCTCATCATGTAATGCAGTTTGGCCCAAGGCGCAGGCGCCACGTCGTGTAGCAATCTTCGCAGCACCCGGGCGATCGAGGTTGATACGGCAAAACGCGAAAGTTCACCGTCGCACACGTTTAACTGTAGGGGTTCCGTGCGAATTTACTGTCCACACTTCGTTATAAGCGGAATTCGGTGTCACTGCACATCGAATAGGTGGGTGAAAAATGTATAAGCAGCGGTCGGTACCCTGAAAATGTTGGAATAACGTGAGACTTTGGATAAGTATTTTTCGTTATGAAAATGGGTCACTGTATTTATATGAGATATCGTTTTCGAAACTTGCGCGAGAGTAGATAAAATACTAAAATACAACGCACCGGCAACACCGAATTTAAAGCTGTAAGAGCAGATAAAGCTGATTCGTCAAAGGTGCATTGCCTGAGAGTACACGCCTGAGATTAAGAGCGATATATATTTATGACACCACATTTCAAGAATATATGTTGCGTTAGCGCGGAGCGTTGGCCTGCAAAGGCAACGCTCCGCGCAGTACCCTGCCGGGTACTGCCTTTCGGCAATGCAAACGCGGTGACATATAAAAGAAAACGGTGCAGGACAAACAGAAAGCACGCCTCTTCGATCCTTCCTGTTTTTATCAAGAGCATTTCTTTATCAATTCATTTGGCTCCTAGAACCTAAAGCGATGTGTGGGTTTTCTTGTCTAATTATTTGTGAAAGAACTGTTGAGCGAGCGTTGAAATAGATGTGGTTAATTCCTCGGTCATTCCAAGGCGTGTTGAAAGAACTGCTGTTCTTAATTTATTTCGTTTCTCGAAAACGTGTCACAGCCATGGGCAATATTGCGAAATGGGCAATCATTGCGGAAATAAATGTTAGCTGTGGGTAGCACATATTCATTTTCATCATAGCCTCAGCAGCGGAAACATCGGCAAATGCCTAAGTAAACATTTCACTGAAGAAACATCTGAGTACGGGTTAAAAGCTATTCAATATAAATTGCATTATTTCGCTTTAATACCGTCGTGCAGGTGATGCTATGTCATTGCAGCTATGTGATAATCCTTATTAGGCTGCGGGTATTATTTCATTTGTTTGAAAGACATCTTTTCGCGCAGAGTACGTGCAGATGGTAAGTCCTATTGTGAATATTGTTGCTCAGTAGCCAATCAAAAATCAAGCTGGCAAATATGCATAATTTACGCAAGCGCTGTTTTTCACTCGGCTATCGGCAGTTTGCATTCATCATGTGCTTCCAGTTTAACTTCACTTCTAGTGCCCGATAACGCACACCGCAGTAGAAAAGTTCCTCAATTTACACTAATGGCATGCTTGACACTATACTAATAAAATAATATGCGACACGGCGAGCCTCATTACCAGTAAAGAAAAATTACCTAAAATTGAACAGTGAACTTTTTATTGACTGCTGTAAGTGTGTATGTTTGTACTGAAAAGTTAGAGGCAGTCGCGTTTCTGCACAGTATACGTTGCAAGTATTCTTCTAGCTTGTCTGTGCTCCGACATATCCGACTTCAAATTTTAATTGTCGTTCGCATGAATACGCATTCAAGAGAGCGAGCATCAGCGCGAAGCTCCTCCCTGATTTGACGCGGCTGTTGCATGCGGCGTCGAGTATGACAACAGGGCGGAGGCATAGGCAAGGGTGCTAACTGTTCCCCTTCCCCACTCGTCTGGCGAAATCAAGGTATGACAGCACGGATTGCCGCGCAGTTGTTGCTCTTGATTTCAATAAAACTGACAGTACTTGGAACTCAGCAGTCAAGTGATTTGCGCAGCCCAGTCAAGGACCATGCCCGCTTTTCTAGTGACCACTACGTACGCGGTCTGCGCTCCGGCTTCTCCGCTCGTGCCATCATCTCGGCACGGCAGCTGCCGCCATCGTTGCAGGCTGCGTGGTCGCGTGCTATGCGACAGCGGTTCCCGGTTCTTCGATTTTTTTATTTCGCCAGCCGTAGGGCAAGGGCGGTAGTTATCTTTGCCAATGTCTCCGCCCCGTTGTCACACTAAACGCCGCGCGCAGCAGCCGCGTCACATGAGGGCGGAGCTTTGCACCGATCCTAACACTCGCATACGCAATCATGCAAACGACAATTAAAATTTGGAGTCGGATATCTCGGAGAACAGACACAGTAGAAGAATTCTTCTAACTGATACTGTGTAGAAACACGACTGCCTATAACTTTTCAATACAAGCATACCGGCTTACAGTAGTCAACAAAAAGTTAATTATTCACTTTTAGTTAACTGGGTTGCTGACAGCCATAATTATAATCTAACTTTGGGTCCCCCCCGGCCAAATAACTTATCCGTCCGCGCAGGTGGTCTTCGCGTCGCTCCAACTGCGTAATTTTAAGAAAACTATAAAGCTTAAATTAGAACACGCTGTTTATATATATATATATATATATATATATATATATAGGCTGTCCCAGGTAATTTTAGCCAAGCTTAAAAATATGCGTTTGACATGTAGCCATACAAACTTAAGGAAATTTTATTTTCGGTCCCTTGGAGATAGTCAGATTTTTTTCATTCTACCTAATTGCACAGTTAGTCCTAATGAATTATTCAGCTTCGCAACTAGTATAATTAGATGACAAGTGTCAATGAAAAAGATTGTAGAACAACCGGAAAAGCTCCCGACACAGCTTTCTGTTGCTCAATACGTGCTACATAAACTGTTTTTCTGAGAGTGAAGGAAGCCCGCAAAATCACGGAACATTGCCGCGCCACTGGCCCCTCGAGGCACTTTGCGCGTAGTTAGGCTTCTTTCACGCTCAGGAAAACACTTTTATTTAGCACGTATTGAGCAACAGAAAGCTGTGTCGGGAGTTTTTCCGGTTGCTCTACATTTTCTCATTGACACTTTTCAGGTAATTATAACATTAGAGAAATTGAATAATTAACTATAACTAATTATGTAATTAGGTAGAATGACAGAAAGTAATCTGAGTATACCCAAGCGACGGCAGACAACATTACCCTAATTCTGTCCAGCTACATGGCATTCCCATATTTTTTTAAAGTCTGGCTGACGTTAGCTGGGACACCCTGTACATAGCGTCAACAAAGCTATAAAACATTATTCCGCATATTTTTCCCAATGAATGCTACAGCGTGTGAAGATACTATAAAACACTTGAACAAATACTGAATTAGTTAAATGGTTATGCAGTTAGGACTTCGGGTGCATAATTAGCAGCGCCTGCATCGAAAATCGTGGTGTAAGACAATGCGTGAATAGGCTACTGCTGAGCCTGATATTAATACTGCATGCCGTTACTGGACCTCGCATACATTTTCGGGCCCATAGAATAAATTGGTATCAGCAAGCTCAAATCTACAGCAACGTTGTTATATGCCAGAACGCCTGAACAAGCCTGTATTGGTGTAGAATGTCTCTAAGCATATGCATATTATGGATTTACTGCTCCGCAATCTAGATTAAAACATTAGCACGTACATTTAGCATTAACTTTGGGACCTCATCCATGCAGATCTCGTTCGCAGGTACTTAAGGTAGAGCCTAAACCAGCTCAGCTGCTGAAAGCTCTCGTTTAAGGAAGTCTGTATATGTATAAATTACAAGCTGCAAAAGAAGCTTACCCACTTAAGAGAGCTTTGAGATGCCCGTAAGCCACCCTCTTCAATCCCATAAGATAGGTCACTCATTTTGCTTACTGCTTCAAAGGAGAAAACAGACGTCGAATATAATATCGTCCTAAATTCTTAAGGTATTTGCAATTTATTGCATGTTCTCAATATGTAAAGAGCTTGAAAAAAATGCAAATCACTAACCATGCATGCCTACTTGTCTACGGCTGTCTAACATGGCGGCTAGAGCTTGAGGCAGTTGCCCTACTACGTATGTCTGCGGCTCTTTCCTCTTGGTCGCTTGAGCCCGAAATCTCTACAAATAATTAATATCCAATCACCAAATTACACATGTACCACTACTTGAATGTTACTGGCCTTAACGTAGATAACCACACCCAATGAATGCTTTCTGCATGCAATTTCATTTTTTTTAATTCGTTGGATTTCTGTACTGACGTCATGCTGGCATTACAGTGCAATTCTATATGTGTTATAATACAAAAAGCGCTTTCCTGAATCTTGCGTAATCATATCGCCGCATGGAGTCTTGCCCCTAATAGATTACGTTTGAAAAAAAAAACTAATATTTAGCATGTTGGGTGTAACTACGAGGCTGATCAGCAGGGGGGTGTGCAGTCAAGGCTATTCATACAACAGGTATTAGCGTAAGTTAGTAGAATGGATATTCACCACAGAGAGAAACTGTAATCGCGACAAGAGAAATTGTGCACAGAAAAAAGGTCGGTGAAAGGTCATCAAGGAAACATATTCACTTGAAAGAAACCATTGGGCGAAAAAAAAAACGCAACATAAAATTACACCCGATGTAAAAGAAATACGCATTTTCAAACAATGAAGCTGAACGTATTACTACTGCTAAATTGTGTGGCAACACTGGCTGACCAAGATATTTAAGGAACTCGATGCTGGGTTATAGACAAAGTCTTACTATAAGTACAATAATGAACTGTGTGAACAACTACGGGGAAATAATGTAAACGACAATCGAGCCACGAGTTCCTGCAACACGCGCACTTCAGGAACACTTGATTCAAGGAGCAGCTGAGGCACATAGCGTATTTTATTCGAGCGCTAAGCATTTGCAGATGACCGTGGAAAAGTGAAGAGAATGAAGAGGTTGCGAACGCGTGATGCGAGAGCTAATGCAGGCGCCACCTTAGTCGGAACCCTTCGGGCAATAAGCCGCATCAGGCGGATGGCAGTCTGTCTTCGACATAGTGCCGTGAAACCCATTTCTCACCGACAAAACAGAGGTCAATGTATAGTCACTGGATTATGCCTTTCGAGATGGCGCGCCAGGGCCTTCTTGATCCTGGCAACTTTACTACTTGGCCGGCGCATTTTTGCTGGGTTTCGCGTACCCCGCGTGAGCCGGATATGCCGTCGTTTCTATCTTTTATACCCTTAATGTGAGCCAACAGATGCGAGATGGAGCAGAGGGGAGCAACGAATACCCCGTCAGCCACTTCTGGGTCGGCCGTTGGCTCCCCGATCACGTACCACTGCGGCGTATCGAGAATCCTCTTGACAGAAAGCTTCACATAGAGGCGCTTCTCGGCCTCTGCGCGAATCGTTTACGTGCCTTCGCTTCATCGCCATCCCCCATAGTTTTACCGCCTTGAGTGGCCTTTCTTAGCTGCCTTTTATTGTTTTGCGCTCGCAGTTTTTTCATTCATTTCAGTATATTTTTTATTGATACAGAATGAAGAATATTAAAAGCGTGAAGAGTAAGCTCGCTACTGCCGAGAGGTTTTAAGTTTTCTAGTGTTGCCATATGCCACACGCACCGGTTCTCAGAAAATCACAGACGCTATTATTAATGTTTTGAATCATGTTCGCTGCTAGTAAGCCAGCGTCCATGTACTTGTAGCATTTGGACAGCAACTAGGGTGGAATAACGATAATAAGGTTCGCTGCTAGTAAGCCAGCGTCCACGTATTTGTAGCATTTAGACAGCAAATAGGGCGTAATAACGATAACAAGAGGACAAGAGAAAACGCGTTCTCGATGGATTCTTCGGGTTTTCTCGCGCTGTTTTCGCCGTAGCCTAATGCAGCACAGGTTTGTGGTCCGCACCTGCAGACATATAGTCGTGTGCCAACATAGCTATAAAAAAAGTTAATCTGGTGTGAAGTAGTGGTGTCATTAGCAACACGAAATTGCTAATGGGGTATGCAGACCCAAGGTTAAAGAATCTCCCGATTTCTTACTTACAGTTTACAATCACTTGGAAAAGGGTCTTACGAGTACTGGACTACTGGACATAAGCAAGTCGAGGACGCCTTATTGCACGAATCCTCGCTGGGATAACTAAAAGAAATTCAAACGTCGAAGGTTCGGCAAAAAAAAAAGTCGCAGTTTTACCTAAACGCCAAGCACCGACTGGGATAGCAAATTACTGGACAACTACACGGAGAAAGAATGGTAGTTTTGTCTGTCGTGTGAACTTCCAAACATACGCATACTCAGAAAATTAATAAGCGTGGTGTCACACGCGCACAAGCAAGCATGAAGACATCTGACTCGATGACAGCAGAAACTCGATGACAGCAGAAACTCGATGACAGCAGAAACTCGATGTCAAAACGCTGGAGTGAGGAAGGGTGGCAACACCAACGAGCAAATTGACCTTCGTGCTGCGTATCACATCAACGCAAACTGAGTCGCGGGAAGACAACGCGCGGTGGACTCCGTCACCGTCACACATTGCTTTCGAGATTATGTTCGCTTCTCCGTGGGGAGGGTCGACTGCCCCGGTCAGGAAGGTTGCCTGTGCGAAAAAGCACGTCACGTGTTTGGTCACGTATACTGAACAAACGTGCTTTACAATATAATGTTCAGAGACAGTTCCTGGCGTCCGTTCTAGCGCACCTTGACAATAGACCATTGTCACTTGCAACTATTTTCACATATCGCCGACAGAAGACATCGCAGCTGAAGGCGACGAAGGGACTACTTCGGTATATGAAGGAGACGGGCTTGGACAAGCGGCTGTGACAGTGATGCTACGTACCGCGCAATAGTGACGGACTGTAACTAACGATGTGTGTGCCGCGTTATGTGCTCCCTCTATCTCTTCTCCCCATCTTTCATCCCCCCCAATCCAGCTCCCATGTGTAGGGTAGCAAACCGGTTAAGCTAAAGTGGTTAACCTCCCTGCCTTTCCTTCCCCACTTTTTCCTTCCTTCCTTACGATAAACCGCACTTGTTTGGCAGATTTTACATTGCCAAGGTTGGAAGGTGCCTTGAATGATAGACCGAGGGACTACCGGCCGCACGTAGAGCGACCTAAGAAAAGAAAGGGAGAGGGGGGTTAATGAGCGAGGGGTGGGGGCTAATACAGGGCTTCTGAGCACGCCTTTGACACGCCGGCTGACACAAGGGCGTTGACACGTGATTGACAGACGGCCGTGTCCCTCGCCTTGTGCACAACACTCCTTTGTTTTCAATTGCACACGCTAACACACCTTCGCTCGTTGCCGCACCCACCCGCCTTACGCCCTCTCCCCTTTAGAAGAAGCCCACCTATATATACTGTGGCGAGGAAAGCATACGTCGCCTTGAAGAAGACAAGCCCTCTTGTCGAAACGTTGGCTCCTGATTTCACCTTGTTCTCGTTTTGCTCATCGTCTAGGTTGGTTATGTCAGACAAGGTTAACCCTGGCTACCTAGACAATCGGAAGCGATGATGAAGTAAGTGGAGGACGGGAAAGGGAGAAAGTGAAAGGCAGAGACGAAGGTTCGAGAGAAGGATATGAAAAGGCAACTACCGATTTGTGGCAGAAACGCTGGCATTTGAAGCAACGAAGAGGAATTGGAACATACGGCTTGACCCGTAGCTTTACATAGCTGGTCTCGAGTGTGTCAGGCCCGATGCTTGAGCAAAAAGATGTACTAGATGCTTGGTTTTGATCTTGTTGCCGCCGCGCCTTAGCATAATTCTTTTAACCTTCATCACAATTTGGTAGCTCCAGCCTTCAAACAGTTCAGCTTCTGTTAGCTCCACCAGGTCATCGTCGGAGACAACACCACATCTGGTGTTCATAGTTAGGTGTGGGGATATCGTCACTGAGATTTCCCCGAATTTCACTACTTTAGGAAGATTTTCACGCTATTCCGCATCACGGAGTTCCAAAAGGAGACCACCGCTAGCCATTTTCGATGCTTTGTAGCCTGCTCCAAAAGCTTCCGTGAGACATTTTGACACAAGGAAGAGTGAGATCATTCTCATCGTCCTTTCGTGGTTTTCAGAATGAATGAAGTTTTGCCATTTGTTGCCAAGAAATCGAAAAAAAACATCTTCGGTGCGCCCTCATTCCGAGGGTGATCAGGGACTCGAGGGAACGACGAAAAATTCATAGAAGAAACCATTATTTCGGTAGCTATGCTGCCGCCCACCACCGAGCCCAACAAGGGGACGCAACGAAGTCCGAAAGCAATGAAGACATACCGTACGCAGCTACTGTAAGCTAACATAATAAACCCAAGGTTGGATGAACTGCCCCAGTATAACCCTTGAAAATGTGAAATATTGGAAGTAAAACGAAGTGATGACAGGAGAGATGGAAAGCGAGAGAGTAAGACGAAGGTTGGAATGAGAGAGAGAAACGAAAAGGCAACTACCGGTTTCCCTCAGGTTGGTCGGTCCGGGCTGTCTGCGTGAAGCGCAGGCCAAAGGTGTGTGTTGCCTATGCCGAGGGGCCTTAAAGAGCCAAACACTCGGCATCGGCTCAACCCCAGAATCCCCATTTCCCCAGACACGGCTAAGCCACGCACGGTTAAACGCGGGAGAGTCCACTCCTCATGTGCTCGGGTACGTGGTGTCACAACACACCAAACGCATGCTCACGCAGACGCCCCTGCGAGAGATATAACCTTGTGAAAAACAATGAAAGCAGGGATCCGGCTACATGAAGACAGAGTGATGCCTACAGCAAATTCTCTGGCCTATACTTTCCGACTCGTTTTTATCAAGACGTATTACAGATATAATTCAATGTTCCAGCACTGCTCCAATGAAAAGTGCTTCAAATGCTGGGGGCACATTTCTAATCCCCTTATTTTCATCAGTGTTGTTGCTTTTATTGTACGTCTCCTTGCGCGTTTGCGCCTACAATTGTGCAAACAGTGGCTGAAGGGATTGAATAAAGAATTACCTAAAACAAAAATTACCACCACTAGCATCCTCAAGAAATCAGGAATGGACCCTGAAAAATGTTTTCTTTTATGCGCCCTTTCAGTGACAGTGTAAGAAAACTATATCTCCTCTCTGTACCTATAATACTGTTGTAGCAGCGAGTCTTCATTTGTTTTTTTCTTTTCTCGGCGGGATTTCTTTCTTTACATTTTCATCCGGCTATATTTAGCCTAGTTACACAATAATTATGAAGATGAACTCTCATAATGACCACTGAATATTTCTTTTCGTTTGACATTGAGTAATGAGCGCTGCGTCAATTTTCTCGACAGTACTTTCACAATACTTTCCATTCCCACCGCCTCGTCAATTTAGGATTTTCGCGCAGATCTATCACCTTTGTAACTTTTTTTTCATCGAAACACGCCATGATTAGTCCGTAAAAAACACGTTCGTGTTACTTGAATTTAGGTGTCCTAATTTTATTCCATCCGTTAAGGCCTGCAAATGATCCGCGAGTAACATCTCGGCCAAGCACAATGCGATGGTGCCTCTGCAATTTTCTCTCACCGACAAGAACACTTCTAAGGGGAGTTCCGTTTGCCATGTTTTCGTTCTTTTCGACCGCAGTTGCTGGCAGTTTCATAGGCCATACTGCCTTTAGTTTTGAGCGCGGAATTATTCAGAGAAATAAAAATGGGTGGCAACGCATAAGGTAGGCATTCTGAAGTATAAAAAATGAAAGCTTGTCATTTTCCTTGGAAAATAAAGTACACGATCAGTGAGTTATGCCAGCGCTTACCTAGGGGCTAAATCATTATAGACGAAACTAAACAGTTAAACTAGACATTGCACAGCGTTGACTAAAACTAAAAGTTTCAGTTGGCTAGTTTAGAGGCACGAAGATGGCAGTGTGAATTAAGAGCAAATTGGCGTAGATTATGCTCTAGATTAGAATAGTACAATGAAGGATAGTTAGGGAGGTTTTGCAATGTGTAGAGCAGAGAGACGGTGCTCTAGTTGAGTAACATATGGGCGCAAGCTGTCGATGATAGAAGATTAGGGAGAGCGATGAGGTTACAACATTTTCAAACAAGGATAGCGACAACTCAAATAATACAACGGTGGTGATCGATTACGGTAAGAGGTACTTGTGTGGTATTAAACATGAGTTCATATTGATGTTTTATTTTGAAATAGCGCATGTTCTTGTTTTTCTGTTTCCTTTATTCTTGTGTTTCTTTGGCATTTGAGTACAGGTATGCGAGTGTTGCGTTTGCATCATTACACTAAAGACCTCATTTGCTACCGGCCAAAAGCACTTACCCTTTGCGAACATTAATGTTGTGTGAACATCTATGTCTTTTGAACATTTATATTATGAGAACGTTTATATTTTTTACGTCATGTTTGAGCAGACGAGTTTCCCAGAGCTTAGTTTTTCTAATGGTTATTCCCGTCACAAAGTTTATGAGCACGACTATTATATGCTAAAGATGAGGAGTAGACCGCACCACATGCTGACGCCAACATTACCCAGTTATTTAACGGTTAATCAAAATATAGACTGACGACGATGGCAACAATGTTTTTGACGATAGTGCGACGACAAGATATGATGGTAAAGAACCTAGCATCTGCTCAACCACAGACATGTGTTTTATCACGGCTGCGAATCAGTAGCGTCTTTGCACGGAGACTTCAGCCACAAAACATATTATAATGCTAACAAAGAACGCCGCAAGTTACAGAAGAGGAAGAGAAGGGCAAACAGGAGGATAAAGTAATAGAGGGCAAGGGGAATAGTTGGTTTTGAGAGGGCCGAGATCTGGGTGTGTCGTATACCTCTTGGAACCCGTTCAAGGCGCCGGGTTTCCATATACATTTTGGTGGCAGCAGTCATGTTACCCCCACAGCAGGACTCCCCCCCGTACGATGCCTTCGTTCACATCGGTGTCGTAATTTATGGCCGCCGCGCCATCGGACACTCAACTGGACCACATCCCTTTCCACGAGCGACGCCAGTACGACGCAACCGTCGCCGCCATCTCAGGCTTCAGATTCTGGTACGATGAGTTCGAACATTCACACTGCCTATTCAAATTCCACTCGCCGTCAGCCAGCACCCAACTTAGCGGCTCTCCTGGATTCTTTTTGATCATGCCTTGAACAGCGACTGCTCTTTGTTGAGAAATGTATATTTCCGCGCATGTCTTCCGGGGAGAGTCACATCGTGGAACTCACCATATGTGTTTCCACCTTCGTGTCGCCTGCTTGCACTGCTCAAGATCCACCAGTCTAGCCGCCTCAATCTCACTTTTCAAATTTCATCACGCAGCAATGTCAGGGATCCTTCCCAAGTCCACCTACCTTTGAAGGTACCGCGTCATGGTCTGCTTTTCGTATGCAGTTTCAGTCTGTTGCTGCTCTTCACTACTGGTCACCGCACCACTAATCTTAAATTGTCCTGGCTCAGCTTCATTCTGCTGCCGCTGAATTTCTAGAGTTCTTGCCGGCATCCAAACGTTCCAACTAGACAAGTATCGTCTCGACACTCGAGTCCCGCTATGGTGGTGCCCATCTTCAACACTTAGATCTTACAAAATTACAGCACATGCAACACCACCTGTACAGCCTGCAATAGCTCGCTGCTCATGTCGAGCACCTGTACTGGAAGGTGCTGACTGGTTGTACGAACTCCACCACCGACTGCATTGCTACCAAATCCTTCATCAACGCCATCACTGACCTCAATGTTCAGCGCTTCGTCTACCTCGCCCGCCCTTCTACAGTTCACGCTGCCTTAGCTCTTGCCTTGGAGGCTCACATAGTACAACGGTGTCTGCGAATAATAACGAGACTGTGTGTGTCATACCCCTTCGTCGGAAAGCTTCACCGCGGGCCAGCGAGCGCAGGACCTCGCGTAAGTCAAGTCCCTCTGCTGTCACTGGGCCCGTTCACAGGTATTCCCACTTGCAAGTCCCGCTAGGTGAACACCCTGAAAACGTTGAAGACCTAATGGACACCGGTGTGGCTTTTAATTTCATGACGCCATATTCGCTCCCCATTCAGTGCACTGTGAAGACGGCTACGGTAGCACTAGCCGGCCTCCTACTTGCTGACGGAACTCGTCTGGGATCCCTCGGAGAAATCTCGATGATTGACTGCTTTCGGAAAAAGTGTAAGTGCCCAATTCATTGTGGTGCAAAACGTATTCGCACGCTTCAAATTTGGCTGCAAGTGGTGCTCAACGCTGGGTGTCCACATGGACTTTAATCACGCTGGGTGTATAATAGGCTCGCGCATGATCCGGCACCTGACCTGGGAGACCACACAGTCCCAATGTTCTCGTGTGTGCGCTATATATTCAAATTAACCAGCCTCGCAGCCGCAGGAGCTCCCTCCTTTCTGAGCAATGGCACTTCATCGTTGCGCAAACATTTTTCGTATTGTGCAATGGCACTTCATCGTTGCGCAAGCACTTATCGCACTGAGCAATGTCACTTCATCGTTGCGCAAGCATTTATTGTACTCAGCAATGACACTCCATCGTTGCGCAAGCATTTATCGTACTTTTGTAAGAAAGCACGCGCCCTCTCAACATCGATATGTGCGCTAACATCCACGCTTCTACCGAAGCCTCACAAAAATGAACATGTTCGCCCCCCACCACCGCTTTCTTTTGCTGTGCTGGCAACATCTACGGTAACTATACCCTTGTCTTCCGCCTGGGTACCTGTTCGTCGCGACATGGATGCATGCTTAGATGCGGATATCTTTGTTGACTGCGCTATCTGTTCCCGGCCAGGCAATGAATTTGCTGTCCCACGCGCTTTACTGCGCTCCTCTTCTGCATTGTTATCCTGGTGTTCAACGTGTCAGACAGCAAGCTTCGCCTACACTCTGAAACTGTGATGGCGTCCGGGGCAGCCCTTGAGCCCTGCTCCGACCTCGAAACAGTGAAACACTGTAGTTCTCCGGAGTGGCGATGACTCCGTCGACTTGAACCTGTTACATTTCAGCCCTAACCTAACGTCGTCCGAGAAGTCTTGTATCCAAACATTGCTGGTGAAATTTTGGAGGTTCTTGGAGTTATCCCTGAGAGAACTTGGCTGTACTACTCTTATTAGTCACAACATTGACACTGGCTCCCATGCGCTGGTTCGATACAACCCTCGTGGTGTTTCTGCTTCTGAACGCACTGAAATGACAACTCAAGTGAAATATGTGTTACAGCGTGCAATCATATCTTGCTCGTTCCGACCTTGCTTGTCCCCAATAGTTTTTGTGAGAAAGAAGGATGGCACTACGTGACTTTTCGTAGCCAGCAAGAGGAAGCTTTACGTCCCTCACAGAACCTGTACTGAACTGAACTACTGGCTTACTTCTATGCGATCTCGAGGGGAGAGGGAGTGGCGAGTGTAATTGTAACGAAGAACGCCGCAAGTGAAAGACGAGGAACAGAAGGGCAGGCAGGAGAATAGAGTAGCAGTGAGTCAAGGGAACAGCTGGTTTTGAAACGGCTTAGATTTGGGTGTGTCTTGTGCCCCTTGGAAACCGTTCAAGGCGCCGGACTCCCGTTACAATACGCATGTCGTGGTTTAAAGGTAAAATACACTACTAAAGCTGGCACGCAACCTGGAATAATGCGTACAGTAAGTCCATGGTGCACTTACAAGAGCAAATGGTGCTGTTCGCTACGGCTGTGGCCGAGCGCTTTCAAAAAACGCAGATCGAACAGCGTGATAAAATCAACATGAATTTGCTCGTTCGATTCCCGTTGAAAATGCACGTATTACTATTGTCATAATTCTCTTCCTCTCCATTATTTCCTCTGTATGCTGCACTGTATGACTGCTTCCATCATCACTGAAGAAAATCTCGAGAGTCGTCGGTGTTGTCGTCGGCGGAGAGTCGTCGAGCCGAGCTTCGCTCTACAAGTTGTCTATTCTTATATTAACATGAACATTATGAGATCATGAACAGCAGGTTGCCATTATCCCTCAAGAGAAAAGTGTATGATAGCTGTCTTACCAGCACTTACCTACGGGGCAGAAACGTGGAGGCTTACGAAAAGGGTTCTACTTAAATTGAGGACGACGCAACGAGCTATGGAAAGAAGGATGATGGGTGTAAAGTTAAGGGATAAGAAAAGAGCAGATTGGGGGAGGGAACAAACGCGAGTTAATGACATCTTAGTTGAAATCAAGAAAAAGAAATGGGCATGGCAGGACACGTAATGAGGAGGGAAGATTACCGATGGTCATTAAGGGAAGGGAAGCGTAGCAGGGGGCGGCAGAAAGGTGCGCGGATGAGATTAAGAAGTTTACAGGCATGACACGGCCACAATTAGTACATGAGCGGGGTAGTTGGAAAAGTATGGGGGAGGCCATTGCCTTGCAGTGGGCGTAACCAGGCTGATGATGATGATGATATTAACCAAGGTGCGCACGTGAGCGTTAAATTCAGCAGAATATAAGAAAATATAATATTTCTAACCAGATTTACAGGTAAGCGGAGGGAGGGCCTTAGTATTGGGAATTAACACTACAATACTTATTTCGTGAAGCCTTGTGGCAAAGGTAAAATTGCTTATTTTTTATTCTGTGTATTTGGTTTTCGGACGCCACGCGACGACAAGACGCGACGAGCGGATCATACGCGACTCGGGGCCTCTCGATAAGCCCTAAAAACTTTTCCCTTTTTAATTTTTACGCACAAGTGCGTGAGATTCGGGAAACAAGAGGTTGGGGCCGCCGACAATTGACACTATGTCGTGCAACTTATGACCATCAGCAAAACCCGTAAGCAGATCTCTTAGGCATGTGGGGCCCTCTGGACTTATCGGCGATAAGGTAGCCTTGCTGCCTTCGGGCTTATCTTACTGAGCGATGCCGAATGCTAGGTTGCGGTAGTCGGAAGTTCAACACCCCCCTCCCCACGGTTTCATTTTTTTTACATTCTCCAGTGCACTACATCAGGCAGGCTTGGAGTGACACCTGACATCGGAGAAAGATGCCTGAGAGCGAGTGGGGCTATACTAATCCAGGTACAACCAAATTAGGAAAGCCCACTAAGCTTGAACAAAGACAGTTCCTCACCAAAACAGGAATTGGCCTCTCTGGTGTAGTATTCGGCCACAACCTCCCTGATGAGAGAGCACAAATGATAAATGAAAGGTTCGGAGGTTAACTAGGACTAAACCCGGTTGGCAACCCTAAACTGGTATAAGGGAAACGGGGTCGGAAAGATTAAAAGAAGAAGAGAAAGTCCACTGCGGATATCGTTCGGTCACTCAGTCCGGATCACATACGCTAACTCAATCCTGTAGCTTCCAAATATCGCAGCAACGCTTTTGTCGCCTTTTATAGCTGCGATATGCAAGGCCATGGCCCGAAGATCTTGTTCATGGTGAACGGTTTTCTATCTAACTGGTTGAGAGCTGTGCAGAGGTCATGTCTTTCATTTTCAAAAGATGGGCAGTAGCACAGTAGATGTTCTAGAGCTTCCTCGACACCGCAAGCATTGCACTCGGCGCTATCGGCCATTGCAATCAAAAACGTATGTGCACTGGTGAATGCAACGACCAAACGTAACGGGCACATCATTGTTCCTCATTACGCGGAAGCCCCGGTAACAGCCGCAGTTGTATAGATGGATCGAGGAAATACAATCGATGTTGGTTGAGATATCCACCATTGACCAGTGGCCCTCAGGCCCCAGCAGCTGCGGAACACCTGACCAAGGCGGCGGTCAGACCTGTAACGCAGCAGAGGGTACTAAGAATCTCTGGGTCCCGACAGGCCGCCAATGAAAACTGACCCTTGCAACATTTGACACCCAAACCCTCTCGAGTGATGCTAGCTTAGCAAGACTCTTAGAGGAATTATCAGACATTGTTTGGGATATAATCGGCCTTAGTGAGATTAGAAGAACTGGTGAGGCTTACACATTGCTAAATAACGGGCATGTCCTCTGCTATAGAGGTCTCTTTGATAAGAAGCAATACGGGGTAGGATTCTTAATCCACAAGGACATCGCGGGCAAAATTGACGAATTCTACAGTTTTAACATGAGGGTAGCAGTAGTCGCAATCAAACCTATGAAGAGGTATAGATTAAAGGTAGTATAAGCCTACGCTGCCACATCCAGTCACGACGATGAGGAAGTAGATAAGCTTTAAGAAGATGTTGAATTAGCGATGAGAAAAGTGCAAACTCGGTATACAGTAGTAATGGGTGACTTCAATGGAAAAGTGGGGGAAAAGCAGGCGGGTGAAAGACAATTGGCAACTACGGTGTCGATTCTAGAAACGCGAGAGGAGAGATGCTGGTAGAAGTCGCAGGAAGAAATAAGCTGAGAATAATCAACACCTTTGTCAGGAAACGTAGCAACCGAAAGTGGACCTTGAGAAGCCCTAATGATGAAACAAGAAATGAAATTCATTTCATACTTTCTGCCGATCCCAGCATAGTGCAGGATGTAGGAATGATAGGAAAGGTAAAGTGTAGTAATCATAGGTTAGTGAGGGCCAGGATTCACCTCAATGTTTAACAGAGAAAGAGTAAAATTGGTAAAGAAAAAACAGGTCAACTTAGAGGCAGTAAGCATAAAAGCAGACAAATTTAGGCTAGTACTTGTAAAGAAATTTGCAGCCTTAGAACAAATAGATGATGATGATGCTGAGATAGAGGTAAGGGGGGAATGAAACCGTAACGAGGCTGGCTTCAGAGGCAGCAATTGAAGTGGGAGGCAAGCTCTCCCAAGTAACAAAAGACCTAATAATGAAACGACAAAGAATGAAAGTGTCCAACTCAAGAGATCAACTCAATTCGCGGAACTGTCAAAACTGATCAACAGAGCGAAAATAAGTGATATTAGAAATTATAACGTGAGAAAGACTGAAGAAGCCGTAAAAAATAGACGCAGCCTGCAATCCGTGAGAAGAAAACTTGGCATAGGAGAAGCCAAAATGTATGCACTGACAGATAAGAGGGTAATATCACGAGCAATCTCGAAGGTATAATAAAAGCAGCGAAAGAATTCTGTACTGACCTGTACAGTACCCAGAGGACTCAGGAGTACTCTATTCGAAAGAATAATGAACAGTATACAGAAACTCCTTCTATAACTATAGAAAAGGTCAGAAGGGCCTTGCAAGGCATGAAACGAGGAACGCGGCGGGAGAGGATGGAATAACAGTCAATTTCCGTCAAGAGAAGGGAAGCGCAATCTAGGAGGGCAGAATACTAGGTAGTGCGACGAAGAAGACGAGGTAGTGCGGGTGCTAGTTGGTATCGGTTGGCGAGGACAGGGGTAATTGGCGATCGCAGGGAGAGGCCTTCGTCCTGCAGTGGACATAAAGAGGCTGATGATGAATTATAAATGATGATGAATGTGTTTTGTGAGAGCGCTGTTTGAAGATCAGCTAAACTGTCACATTTTTTCCCCAAGTACGATTCTGCTAAAGTGATGTGTCACACAACCTGGATTTCATTTAGTTCCCGTGACACATGTTGCAAACGGTCTTGTTAAAACTACCTTTCTAAGCTCTAAGGTTTTATTGTCCTAAGAATAGATAGAGCTTTAAACAAGTTTCGCCCCTTGGCAAGACTTTTCGGCGGTTCTCCCAGTAATATAATTTGGTTTTGTGACCCTCTTCCTTGGTCAACAGAATTGAACGTTTCTGCATAGACGAGGCAGTAGCTCATATATGCAATGCCTGAGTAATTATTTTTTTCTGATTTCAATTTCATCTGTTATATCGCTACTGTTTTGATCTCCATGTCCAGCATGCACTAGCTGATAACAATTTGATAATTCGTTTTGGCAGCTGTCATTCTTTCACATCAATATAGTCTAGCGACATAGTCTTCGAAAACGTTCAGTGCTTTCTTTGGGAGTTTCATTCATATTTGATTTGTAGTTCTCTCGAAGCAATCATTTCAATCGTCCAGGTCCGAGAAAAAAATTAAATACCGAAGTTTTACTTCCCAAGACTACAATATGTTATGAGGCAGGCCTTAGTGGCGGTCTGCGAAACACTTATGACCACTTGGGGTTAATTAATATGCACCTTATGCACACTACATGGTCGTTTTCTTTTTTTTTTTTACTTTTCACCGCCATTTAAATGCGGCAGCTCACCGCGGCTATGATTTGATTCTGGACACTCGGAGTTAGCGGCACCACTCCAAGCCACTATGTCACTGCGGTTGGAATGGTCCGGAAGCTTCCCAGTTTTCTAGACCTTGCGCGGCGCTGAACTCTTCAGTAATCGTATGAGTCATGAACTTTCCGCGAGGACTAGCTCACTGCGGCAGTTACCCGGTAACCGAGTGAACTTCTCATACCGTAGTACTTGATGTTCTTGTTAATTTCATTGTTAGTGTACTCGTTGAATTCGCGATAAACAACAAGAAAACCTGTCCCGCTGAATCTAGCTTGAGTTTGTAGGGGCGATATTACCGCATCCTGAGCCGGTGAAGAAGAGGACGGCTAACGTGCACCTTGTGCGAGAACACGCAGGACGTTCGACCTGCGGCCGCTGCAGAGATCCCACGGCACCATGGCTGGAAAGCCTAAATAAACCGCGGCTACGGCGGCTACATCTTCGCGCCGCCTTCCACAAGATCACCTAATAAAGCGATTCAGCTATCTTTTACCGCGTTTCTTCTAAAAACTGAGAGGGAAATTTGAAGCTTATTTCCGCGCCCCTTTATATATAACTGCTTGTTGGCAACCACAATGATTTTATACACAGACAGCTTCTTCTCACGTAACTTAGCTTATGGATGTCATCTCTGGGACGGCAAATACGTTTGTGTCCCTCTCGTGGCGTTAGCCACAAATCCTTCTCTTCCGTGTAATAAAAATCGTCACAGTTTACCAGAATTTCTTAGCCTAGTCCCATTGTTATGCGTTCGATGCAATTTCGCCGTCCTGCATAAAGTGAGCTCATTCTAAAATTTCATACTGAAGCGAGGATTGAGTAACGCCCAAACATGAAGGAGGGTGACGCGACTTTCGTTTTCAGGACAGCTCATCTTCGCAGCGTATATATTTGAGGCCATCCTGAGCTCCTTGCTGCCAGATAAATTCCCCCCCCGCCATATATTTCCTAGCATTTTACTAATAAAATTTGCATTTCTCATTACGTGAGTGATACAAGAGTAGCGACGCCTCTGAATTATTAGGCAAATGCGTCCTCCCTCTGCCTCAGTAATATCAAGAAAATATCTATTCTATAACTGAAAAGAAGCTGGGCTTCAAAAGAAAAAGCAGGCAAGACAAAACGTTTTTTTCCGGGAGTAAATATTTTAATGTCAGAAAAAAGCTTTTTAAACGCTGTAGTTTCATGCTCTTAGGATACAAAGTGTGGCTTGGCTTTTAGATAAAGTGTACGTCCTTATGCAGAGGGGGGAATGTTCTTAATTATTTAGTTCAATAACTACTCTGGCACTTACTAGGCAGTTGAAGTACCTTCTGTATTCAGTGAAGTTACGCCTGACATGCCCTTCTTTAAAGGCACGAGACCCAGATACTTATGCAAGCTTCAAAAATTCAGTGCCTTCAAGAATAACCGTATATACATGTATATTTGTGAACAAAGTTATATGAAGATATTATTTTTTGTGTTTAATCCATCGCTGCGTGTATTGTCTGCCTTCAGTGCCAGACCATTTGGCTATGACCGTCACGGAAGAGAAAAAAAGAAGGAACGGAATGACGCAGTTAAGCGAACCTAATATTTCATAAGTGCAGAAAGTTAAGCGAGTTTGTAAAGACTACAACTAAACTATACCTAATAGTGCGAACCATGTAAGTGCATCTGCTTTTCTCCTGTTTTCATGAGTAGAGAAACAATCGTTGGCCGAAACCTTGATTGAGCAATGCGCCAGGGTTGGTTATCTAGCAAGCAGTTGTTCATCTTGCATGAAGATCGACACTCCATGCGTTCTTGAATCTTCCCACCGTAACGGCACTGCCTATAGAGCAATGTCGCGTTTTGCAGCTGAAGCAGGAAGTCCGGCAAGAGTGCTTCCTGACCGCTATGTCTTATTGTCTTGTGAAGTTCCTGCACTCACGAGGACCTCATGATGCGTCTAATATTATATCATGTTTGCACTGTTTATTTTTACTTTGTATTTCTAATAATATGTGGATCTTCTTTCATTTCATTTTATATCCTGTTGTTTGGGTGATGTATAATTATTATAATTTTTTACTATTGCCCTCTTCATGCTATTGCTTCTTTTTTTGTGCTAGTAGGAATTAACAGTATTTGGTACTTATACTCTAATGTCACATGATGTGTGCTTAATTTTTTTGTGCGAACTTGTGGTGCATTCTGTTTTTATCAATTGCCTGTACCGCCCCCCCCCCCCCTATGTAATACCCTCAGTCGTGAGAGCCTTTAGGGGTATATTGTATAAATGAATAAATTAATTAATATATTTTTACGTTTATGTTTATCACTGTTTTTCAGTTAGTCATCATCAGTGTGGTCTTGAGTTGGTGTGGTCCACTGCGATGAAATATTCATTTCTAGCGCTTTTAAACCAGTATTTCACGGTGAATTTCGCTTTGAGAAACGATCGTTTCAAGCCTTAGAACTGAACGTTAATCTTGACCAATGACATATGGAAAAAATAGCTAGAAAACGTCAATTTCTGAAACAAGCTTGCGCGCAACCAGCAACTTTCTGTAAGGCATGCAGACACTTCTATGATACACGTCCATGAGTTTTCATGAACCATGGGTCGAAGAGCAACTAACTGGCATTGATTCTGTTATTTTTCAATGATCGCTGCACTCAGATTTTCTTCCGCAATGATGGAGACATTGCTATCTTGGTGTCCACATTTACAACTTTTGTTGCATTGCCTGCTCCGTACATTGACGCACAGTGTTAAATCTTTCAAGTAAGTATTTCGGAAATATCAAATCACATTCAATAGATCTGGCATTAGAAATAACCCGCCAGAACTTGCTCATATTTAAATCAAATGGCTCACTTTTGGGGACACTGCACCGAGAGAAGTCTATTTTTCGCAGTGTCTAACAACATCCGAGAAAATAGCCACAGGACCTATGCCTATGACAGTGGAGATAAAATGTCTCCAGCACATGTACGATGCATTCCCATGCTATCCTAATTCAAGCTCCTGATCTAACTATGGGAGGCATTCGATAGCATTGATATTCTTTTATTTAAACTGAACTTAGAGCACATAATTAAGCCTGTCAAAACTGTTTCTTTACAGCTGCGCGGACATTTTCCTAGGAGTGGATTGCGGAAGGATTGCACGAAACTTCGATAATTTTATATGTTACTAAGGCATCCCACCAATATCTGAGTACACACGTCATCTTTATCTTTCGCATTTTTTGTAATTTAAAAAATAGTACGATTGTTGGCTCTTTCGAGCAGCGAGGAGAATTTCTCATGTTAAATTTTCAGTGTTGACATAGCATTTGCGTTCGAGCTTACATTCCAGCGTGGTAAATTATGGTGGCGACCCTATACATTCTAGAACTCATATGTTTCGTCGACCAGATCTCAAAGTGAATAATCAATCCGTGCCAAGCTTCAACCAGATATGCGTGATCGCTTGCTCAGAGCTCTTCTTCATAACGAAGAAATGGTTTGGGTAAGCAGTGCACTAAAAATTATGACAATTTATGACAGCCCACATAATTAACCAAAATTTGAATCAAGGAATTTATTTATCTATTTATTTATTTATTTATTTATTTATTTATTTACAATACTGCCAGTCTCTACTGAGACCGTAGCAGGTGGGCACTATATATATGTACATATACAAAAAACGCTCAGCATGTTAAGGATCAAGCAATATATGCATAAGAACAGCTTAGCACTTTAAACGTAGACAATTTACACTACATAATGTATACACCAAATACAAGTACATGCTAATTTTCAAAATAAAATAAAATGGCAATTTCGGCATATTATGCTGCATACCCGACTACTTACACAGGGTACAAGTACATACTGGTTTGCATGATCCAATAATAGCACTAGCAATTTTAGCCTGCTAGAAATTTTTTTTTTCAATTTTTAATTCTAACTGAGACAGTGACTCAGCGTTAGTAGTGAGAGGCGTTAACGTATTCCATTCACGGATGGCAACCACAAAAAGGAATATTTAAACACATCATTATTACATTTATACCTTACTAAGGTTTTTGTGTGTTTGTGCCCGATAGCTAGGTCGTGTTTGTCAATAAGAAATGTAATCTTAAATGACAATATTGAAATAATTATGCAGGGGTTGATAAAGAAATTTCGAAAGTGCCTGTTTCTCTCGTGCTTCGAGCGTAAGGAGCCCAGAAATAGCTAGAAGGTTAGAGGGAGAGTCTTCCCGTCTAAATTTGTTATGGATAAATCGAATAGCCTTCCTATGTACTGTTTCTATTTTCTTTATGTTAGTCTGGGTATGAGGAAACCATACAGTGTTCCCGTATTCGAGGATCGGCCCCCGTATTCGAGGATGCTCGGAGTTTTGTTCACAAGGATGCGAGTTGAAGTGATCTGCGAAGAAAGAATAATCTGCGAATAAGAATGCGTGTTGTTTAGTGGCGCAACAGCCAGGTATGGCCATAGAGCGCCATGACTGATAATGTTGTGTTAAGCGCTGATTGGTGAGTTGCGATGGTGGGATGTAACATGGCTGTAAAGTGGCCTAAAATCAATCACTAGAAGCGTAGAAGCATAGAACAACATAGAGTATCAAATTATGATAGTGATACGTGTAGTGGACTATGGGTATAGTACGAATGATAAGTAATCTGGTGGCTAAAGTGCAAGAATATGGAAAGAGCATGTATGCCTCCTGAAGTCCTTTGAGCCCAAAGGCTGCGAGGGAGGTGCTTTCTTTAAATGTAGCTACCGCAACAGAAACCTCTGTTAAGAGGCCGTGCTATGGATTTCCTGGGGCTATAACATGAAAACTATGTACAGCTCTTAAAAATTCAAACAAGCATTGATATTTAAAGAGAGGTTCTATACCTGTGATCATTTGAGGATGGAGTGGAATTCGCTGCCGGTATGGTTATGGAAAATGATTTTTCCTATTAGCGTCTAATTCAGTGCATTGCAGCAGGATGTGAAACAGGGTAAGTGGCTCACCACATTTATCACACGTGAATGGATCACCACCGGACAAGAGGTATGCGTGTGTGCTGTATGTGTGCCCTATGCTGAGTCTGCAAAGTGTCACTTCTGTAAGGCGGTTCTTTCATACCGGCGGCCAGTTTCCAAGATACGGCTTGATAACATGTAGTTTATTTTATGTTTCTTTATCGAAAAACCACTGCGAGTAAGCCCTGAAATTTTTCTTTAGGGAGGGCTTGAGGCCCAGTACAGGGACAGTGGTGGAAGAGTTGGAAGCGTTCGCGTTGACGGATGTGGCTAGGTGGTCAGCCAACACGTTTCCTTCAATCGTCATTGTCACTCAGGTACTCTCCCATTTCTAGCACGTTACTTATCTGGTTTTTCCGATAACTCGGGATATATCCAAGTGTTGTAATACCGGCATTTACGCTAACTTACAGACGCGGGGTTCAATAGAGTAAGGGCCTCAGAGTGAAAAAAAAATATTTTAATATAGCCTTACTAAAATGTCACTATTTTAACTACTGCGAGAGCGGAATGTTCACACACCACAGTGAATGATGGCTGCTTATTTCAGTAATTTCACTAAATAAACCCCATCGAGAGCGAAGTGCGAAATTGGGTGCATTTGTTCAGGTCCGTCTTATCGTCCTTCTTATTGCCTCTCTTTTTTTTTTTTTTTTGCACATATTTGCGCCCACTCTATCGCCTAGATAGGCTATTGGGTTGGGTCCAAAGAAAGATCCAACCAAAGGACCCGTGCGCGATGCTGATGTAGGTTACTATTAAGACATGTGCAAATGACTACACAGAGTGAGCACATTTTGTTGTTGTTTGCGTTTGCCTTCGCTCCATAGTTGCGTGCCACATCATATCAAATCCCCTGAAGAGAGCTGCTCAACCTGCCAACCAATTTCAACGCTCTCACTTACTCACCTACCTACCCGACCAAGCAATTCCGCTACACACACACACACACGCGCGCGCGCGCACGCACGCTCACGCTCACTCGCGTGGGCTATTTCTCTTCGCGCCGTGAAAAGAAATACTGCTTACATTTTGCTATTTCCGCACTCGACGATTATAATGCTCCAAGACAGCCCTCCCGTGCTCGCTTCCCTCATCTGCGAGAAATCCTTCGTCTTCCTATCTACATTGCGGTATTGCAAAAAGAAAATTCAAATCTTGAACAGACCTTAAAGCAGTGGTTGGGCAACCTTGGATGCATTTATGGAACACCAAGTAAAAAGGTGCTGCTGCCGGTGGCGCTCGTTCTCGTATAAGAAAGAGAAAGCGGGACAGCCGCAACTGGAAAAAAAAATGTCTTTACGTGGCGATGTGGATTTCGATTCAGTTTCTTTTATTTTTAATGCGTTGGCATGAGGGCTGTCTAAGCAGAAAAACAGTGTATGTGTGTGAAGTGTGGGAACCTGGCCAAGTGGCTGAGCCGGGGAGGAAACGGGAGAGCTTGGACGAGTGTGTATATATATAATAGTGAAACTGACGGCCGTTTCTCCTCCAGACCACTGTCAATTGCTTATCGATTGGCAGAACGTGTGTCTAATGAGCTTCTGAAGAACGCTTTGCAATGTGGAGAAAGCTGTTTAAATCACGGATAGGGGAACTCAAAGAGGTGCGACGTAATGATTAAGCATTTTTCTCCCATTTGCCGCTTAATCGCCACTGAAGTTTTTTTTTTTTTTCTTATGTCGTGCATTTTATAGATGGACGTGAAATAAAATTCTTAGTTTAGTACTTCTCCAAACACTTGGCATTTTTGTTAACTTTAGTGGTCGTAACAGCAATTTTTCTATAAGCAACAGACTAGATATGAAGTAAATACTGGAAGTTTACACGCGGTGATGGCTCCTACGTTTGTGTGTTACGTATGTTGAACAGTTTCTGTACAGATGCAACCTGGCTTGCACGCTGCAGAAGAATGTGCGAGGCTAAAGATAGCATTTTTTATTCGCAGTGCAAATAAATTTTAAAGACGAATACGCAAGGAATACAGAAACGCGGTTTCCCATCATATCAATTCCTTTGGAGCTTCGCAAGTTGGCCGATTCAAACTCTCTCTATAGTTCTGGTTACTCTAATGCGCCTAATACTCAGTATCTGCGACGCGGCCAAATATGAGGGACGTCGACATTCATCATCGTGCATATCAGAAATAGTCGATGTGTAATGGACATTTAAACACGCAGAATGTAATATAATGACGTCTGAAAAAAATGAGAGAGAAGGCGCTGTAATTTGTGCGAAAAAAAATCTTACTTTTCCTAAAGTTCTCGGCCACCGTAATGGAGAATAAATCAGGCTGTGAGCACATGTGTCCCGATGATCCCGATTCATTTTGCAAAACGCCGGAAAATATCATCTTCTTTCCGCGAAAAGGAATTGGGGACCAGGTTCCGGGGTTATAACATGGGAAAGGCGCCGACGCTAAAAGCGTGCCGCGTTTCTTTTAGTAGAGGTATGTATAATGTTGAATTTAATAACTATATTTTTATTACAAATGCTCAGTCAGCATTAGTGCCAGCCTAGATAACTATTTCACATGCGCACTTTCGCGTTTACAGGAAATTATTCCGCCATATCACACATTATGTTGTCATTCATCTGAAAGCGCTTGTCTTGTTTGCGCGTTTTTAACGTTATGTTGACGGTTGATTAGCGCTGAATATTTTTTTGAGTGGATATGAACCAGCTAATTCAGCACAGAGCGATCCTTAGTTCCTTTAAGCTTCTCTGCATAGAAACTTGAAATAAATGGGGCCCTGAAGTGTGCAGCAATGCATCACAAACGACGGCGAACCTGTGCCGATAACGTGCAATCGCATGAGCTGAAATGCCTCACGGCGCTTTGATAACACACGATGACTTGAGGGAAATGAGAAGAATAATTGCTAATCGACGCATAGGAATACGCAGCGAATCAGCAAACAACGCGTTGACCAAGCAGCCCAAAGATCGAAAGGCACAGAAAAACTGGGGAGCAGCCTCGAAAACGTTGGGAAGAGGTCAGCACGCCCGCGGCGGACAGCCAACGCCACCTCAAGAGAGAGGCTCGACCGGTCCCCGTGTGCACCGGCAATGGGCGTGCACAGGCTCCATCCCGGACGCGAGATGCTCCCCTGCTCCATAGTCTATTATCCTGCTGCCTAGATTGTTTGCCTGTCTGTTTGTTTGTTTGTTTGTTTGTTTGTTTGTTTGTTTGTTTGTTTGTTTGTTTGTTTGTTTGTTGTGTACCTGAAGTAAATTCAGCCCTAAGTAATACCTGGGATTATCTGATGTGCTTCAGTGCTATTTTGTTGAGGTTTTAGTAGATTACCAATTGTAACTCCACCGAAACTCCTGCGGAAACACTGCGCAAGGCCTCGGCCGAGCTTCAGCGTCTTCCAAACCCGACCGGCGCCTTTTGCGGGCTGAGCCGCTGCTCCCAGGTTCGGTAGTGTTGGAAGGCTGAGTGAGTGGTTGGCGGTCTCCAGTAAGACACCAACGACCGAGGGGGCCGGTCCACCTACTTGCTAACGGGTTCCTTCAAGTCGTCTTGCCGGAAAGGGCTGTAGCTTCGAGACACATCGTCCGCCACATGGTTTCCCGTCGGCGACGCCTAGCCAACACGCCCCATCTTATACTCGTCCAATCTTTGGTTTACGACGACCTGCACCGAGCACACTACATTTACGCTGCAGGTCCCTATACACACCGCCGCACTCGCCCTGCAAGTTCACCAGTCGACCGCCTCGTGGATTCCATGCGACGAGGAACTGTTACTGGAACTAGTGAAAGTCAGCGGCGCCCAGAATCTGGCAGCGGCAATCCGTCCCAGAAGCAAGTAATAAAAAAACGCACATAATTGCTAGCCACACATGACACTAAGACGACCAGCAACACCCAAAGCCTAAGAACATTCATGTTTTGCATCATGTTAGTAGTTGCTAAAAGGTTTTTTTTTCTGTGGTTTGCAATCTTATACGCCAGATTCGTCGTTATAGCCAAGGTCTGTACTTCAATCGGCACCTGCTTGATTTTTGAGCTTCGTCTAGAATTCGAGACATCTCGAAAATCGATGGAAAGAGCCTTCCGCAGCGAAATTCCAGAGCTCCGTAGCGAGCAGTGAAGCATGGCTGAAAGCCTTCATGTTTCAATTACCACTGAACAGTTGAAGAAAATATACGGAAACAGAAAATTCGCGGGACAAACTGAATCCTAGAACACACAGCTTGAGCCAAAGCGCGTCACCCTAGAAAAGAAGACAGCTGAGCTTTAGAATTGAATCACTCAAGCACAACAATACTCCAGGAATGTCAGCATTGAAATTCGAGGTGTCATGAAGCAAGCAAATGAAATATTTATTGACATTGCCTACAGGATTGGTGCTGCTATTGGTTATTCCACTGCTACATTTGACGACGAGTATTTCCATCAGGTGCGTACGCGGACTCCCGATTAACCCAACGTCCTTTTGCGGTTCAAATCCGGAGCGCAACACGATATCGCTATCAAGAAAGCAAAGATGATGACGTTAGCTAACACGGACGTTGGAATAAATCATTCGACATCAGTATACGCAAATACGAGCATAAATGGAAGTCCGTGTGGTCTTTCAAGGGCAGTATATCTGCAAGGCACAGATATGATGGAAATTACTGACGAAAATTATCTCGAGAAAATTCAATGCGCTTTGCTGAGCAACTTGACAAATCAGCACGTTGGAACCCATAAACAATCTTGTCACACATGCTGTCACGCATCAATCTCAATCATTTTAACGTATGTTCCGTCTGGCAAATAAACGCACAATCAGCTGCTCGTAAACACGAATCATGTCACATCTTAGGTAAATTCGCCTTCAAATTTGACATTGTATTTATCACTGAAACAAGGTACAACGATGATTGCGAAAACATAAATCTTAGTGTATAGAAAACTTCTTTATCAATCTCTCTAATAAGTGAGGTGGGGGCTGTTACCGTATATACTAAAATAGACAACAATGACTGCCTACTATCGCGTTTCTCTCTGCTTACCAAAGACTTTTAAGTGCTAACGCTGCAATATCATATGGAACTGAAATCAAGTTTGATGAAATCTCGTCTCGTCGAGAAGTGACGGCATAATAGGAATAAAAA
Source organism: Dermacentor andersoni (assembly GCF_023375885.2). Taxonomy (NCBI): domain Eukaryota; kingdom Metazoa; phylum Arthropoda; class Arachnida; order Ixodida; family Ixodidae; genus Dermacentor; species Dermacentor andersoni. Next base: position 57,879,341 of record NC_092822.1, read on the forward strand.
CAGAACGTCGACCAAAATGGCGTTGTCTAAAATTTATTAATTGATTGATTGATTAGTAGAGTTTATTGGCGCAAGGGCCAGATGTGGCCAAAGAGCGCCAAGTCGATGATCCGTGCTTGTCAATGTTATGTGAGTGTTGATTGTGGGGAGTATATGATACACGGCTGCATAGTGGCCTAAAATATTCGCTAAAAGATGGAAAATATACATATGGTGCAATGTGGCTGTAAAAGGGCCTAAAATTTATTCGCTCTGAAGTGCGTAAAATACAAGTATAAAAAGATGACAGTGATTGATGGTGTCTGCGATGAAAATAGATGTTTCGCGAGATATGGATGATCAGTAAAATATGTGATGGCTGTAGCACTAGTGCCTCAGCAAGGCCTTGAAAGCAAGGGCTGGGAGGCACGTGCTCTAGAAAATGATTTCATTGCAGCTACGACCTCCAGGTGGAGGCCGTGCTACAAGTAGCCTGGCCAAATTACACTTAAGGTGTCAGTTTCAGTTAAAAAGTTTAATACTGATTGAAAAGTAAAAAGGGGTTCATTGCTGAGAAAGAATGCTGGGTGTAATGGTATGTGTTGCAGATAAGCGGAGGGGAAGTACTTTTTCCTTTCTGCCTCTATTTCAGTGCATTGGATAAGAACATGAATAACTGTAAGCCTGTTGCCACATTTGGTACATGTCGGAGGTTCGCTTCCCGTCAAAAGGTAGGAGTGAGTGGCGTACGTATGTCCTATTCTTAATCTACACACAAGTACTTCCTTATGTCTTGCTATTCTTTCAGTTATCCAGTTCCCTAATTTTGGTTTGATAACGTGTAGCTTATTCAATATTGCATTATCCCATTGATCTTGCCAGTACTTCCTCAGTTTATGGCGTAAGAAGGGCTTAAGTTCTGTTGCTGCTATGGGTCTATTCACATCCGTTTCCTTAAAGACGACTGACGTTGCACTTTCGTCAGCAGCTACATTGCCTTTTGTGCCCCTATGACCAGGTACCCAACATAGGACGATGTTTTGGTTGTACATTAATGCTAGGCATAGTCGTGTGCACAGTTCATTAAAAACAGGGTTCTTATATTTTCGAAAACTCATTAAGGCCCTTATTATGCTTAACGAATCTGTGAAAATGATGGCCTCATTCAGATTTGTTTGTCTGATGTGCTTTACAGCTGAGAGTATTGCGTACGCTTCAGCCGTAAAAATACTTGTGTTAGGATTTAGAGTACCGGAGGTGGAAAAAACTGGCCCAAGAGCTGCATATGCGACACCAGCAGATGACTTGGAAGCATCTGTGTAAAACTCGGCGCAGCAGTACTTCGCTTGGAGTTCGAGGAAGTGTGATAGTATGTGTGCCTAAGGTGCATGTTTCGTTATTGCAACAAAAGAGATATCGCACTCCATGGTCTGCCATTCCCAAGGCGGTGGAAGGCGAGTGGGAGGCATTAGAATATTTTCTGGGAAGTGTATGTCTTTTTTCTGCCATTGCTTCCAAGCGCAGGCTCAAAGGAGTTCTAATAAGTGGGCGGTTACGGTAAAGTCTGGCAGCGGAGAGGTCGCTAACGATGCAATGGCATGGATGTTCGGTGTCTGATTTTACCTTAGTGTAGTATGATAAACTTAGGAATGTTCTGCGTAGATGTAAGGACCATTCGTTGGACTCAACAAAAAGACTTTCAACAGGGCTCGTTCTAAAGGCGCCTGTTGCCAGTCGTATACCGAGGTTGTGGACTGGGTCAAGAATCTTTAGCGCAGTCTCTGTTGCGGAGTGGTACACCACGGCTCCGTAGTCGAGGCGTGATTGTACGAGACTCTTATACAGGCTAAGCAGACACTTCCTGTCACTGCCCCAAGTTGTTCGAGAGAGCAGCTTGAGGAGGTTCATGGTCTTCAGGCACTTTTCCTTAAGATATTTTAGGTGTGGAATGAAGTTGAGTTTTCTGTCGAGGATAACACCTAAGAATTTGTATTCAAGGCTGACAGTCTTTCTTCCTTAAGGTTAATATCTGGTTCTGGAAGTACACCTCTCTTGTTTGAGAACAGGACACATGTGCTTTTTTGAGGGTTCAATCTAAAACCATTCTCATCCGCCCACTTTGAGAATCTATTCAAGCGAAGCTGTAGCTGTCTCTCGCAAATGCTAAGGTTACACGACCTGAACCCTATCTGAACATCGTCCACATAGACTGAGTAGAAGAGCGTGCGAGGTAATATGGTGTGTAGGGAGTTCATTTTAACAATAAATAGCGTACAGCTCAGTACTCCACCCTGCGGTACACCTGTCTCCTGTACGAATGGTCGAGATTGCACGTTGCCAACTCTAACACGAAATGTCCTGTCAGAGAGATAGCTTTCAGTTATTCTCAGCAAGTTGCCGCGAATACCCATTGCAGAAAGATCACGAAGAATCCCGAAGCGCCACGTAGTATCATACGCCTTCTCCAAGTCAAGAAATACTGATAATACAAGCTGTTTGTGGACAAATGCATCCCTGATGTACATTTCCATGCGCACAAGCTGATCTGTCGTCGATCTGCCTTCTCTGAAACCACATTGATATGGGTCTAATTTCTTGTTTATTTCTAGATAGTGGACCAGGCGACTGTTTACCATCTTTTCAAAAACTTTGCATAAGCAGCTCGTCAATGCTATAGGCCTATAACTATTTGCCACAGAAGGGACCTTACCCTGTTTCAAAATAGGAATTATGATGGCCTCTTTCCAAGCAGAGGGAATGTGGCCGGAAGGCCATATAGAATTGTAGAGACAAAGAAGGGTTTTTTGTGATTCAGACGGCAGGTGTTTTAGCATTTCATATAGGATGCGGTCAGAACCTGGGGCAGATTTGTTGCAGCTATTTAGTGCTGCCTGAAGTTCCGCCATGGAAAAAGGTCTATTGTATGCCTCGCATTTCGTGCTTTTCCGTTCTAATGGTTGTCTTTCTATTTGCCTTTTGTATCTTTGGAATGTTTCAGAGTAGTGCGACGAGCTGGAAATCTGTTCGAAATGTGCGCCAAGAAAGTTCGCCTGATCTTCCATGCTGTCGCCTTGAGTATTTACCAGAGGCAGCGAGTAAGGCTGTCGACCGTTTATTCTCTTCACTCTATTCCAAACCTTTGTTTCATCAGTGTATGAGTTAATGCCCGATATATACTTTCTCCAACTTTCTCTTCTAGCTTGTCGCCGCGTTCTCCGACCCTGGGATTTGACCTGTTTGAAATTGACAAGATTTTCTGCCGTCGGAGAATCCTGAAGTAAAGCCCATGCCTTGTTCTGTTTCTTACGCGCTATTCGACAGTCATCATTCCACCACGGAAGACGGCGTTTTGTGGACAATCCACTTGTTACAGGGATACATTTGGAGGAGGCGTCAAGGAGAACAACCGTAAAATATTTAACCGCAGCTCCTATGCTTAGAGCACACATGTCGTCCCAGGATAAAGAAGCAAGCTTTTTGAATTTTTTCCAGTCAGCTGAGTCAGTTCTCCAGCGAGGTAATTGTGGAAGGCATTCATTAGCCATTGGTGTGCTTAGAACTACAGGGAAATGAACACTCCCGTATGGGTTTTTAAGAACTTTCCATTTAAAGTAAGGTAGAAGGGTAGGAGATGCAATGCTAAGATCTATTGAGGAGTATGTTTTGTTTGCTATGTTATAATACGTGGGCTCCTTCTCATTCAAAAGACATGCACCTGAAGAAAAAAGGAACTGTTCAATCAAGCGACCTCTCGCATCACAGCGCGAGTCGCCCCATAGGCTGCTGTGCGCATTTAAATCTCCAAGCACAAGATATGGCTCAGGCAGCTGATCTATTAATGTTTGGAATTCTTGTTTGTGAAGCTGAAAATGCGGCGGTATATACAGGGAACAGATGGTTATCAGTTTACTTAAAAGTACAGCTCGAATGGCCACTGCCTCAAGGGGCGTTTGTAGCTGTAAGTGTTGACAGGCTATAGATTTGTCTGCTATGATGGCTACACCACCTGATGATGCGAGAGCATCATCGCGATCCTTCCGAAAAATAACATAGTGACGAAGGAAGTGTTTATGTTTAGATTTCAAGTGAGTCTCTTGGACACACAGCACTTTTGGAGTTAGTTCATTAAGGATTTCTTGGATATCATCGAGGTTGCAAAGCAGGCCTCTGATATTCCACTGAATAATTAGTGTATCCATATTAACATAAATGTTGTGCTATGTGTCGAAGAGAATGTACATCGTTTAGGTTACAGAGCCCTTTTGGGTCCTGTGATTGGAATTTTGTCTTTCCTGGAGCGGTCGAGAAAATCGCGCCGCTCCTTAGGCGTCAGCTGCGCCTTCTGACTGGGTGTTGTGTCCATGGCCTCTTGAGAGGCACTGGACACGTGCTCTTGCAAGTGGTGTGTTTTCCGTGGAGGCCTAGTCTCGGAAGACAAGGCCTTGGAGCCCACCGTGCTGGTGGTTGATGGGCTTGTGTTGACCTCTGAGCTGTGCTGACTGGTGCCAGCACTAGCAGGGGCCTCCGCTGGGGTCAAATTCGGGAGAGGTAGGGCAGCCTTCACTGCTCCCACCGTGGGGGCGGGTGGCGTTGCCACACGCTCGCTATGCGTCGCGCTGGCGTCCGCCAAGTGCCGTTGTGGTACTGCCCCCCGACGTACCACTTCGGCGAAAGATGTGCTCTGTGCAAATGTTGGTGCAATGCGTTGTCGTGCTTCTCTGAAAGTTATGTTTTCTTTTACCTTTATCGTAATTATTTCTTTTTCTTTTTTCCAGACCACGCATGATCGAGAATATGCAGGGTGGCCACCGTTACAATTGCTACAATGGGGCTCAGCCTTACAGTCATCTGCGGAGTGATCATTGATGCCGCATTTTGCACATGTTAGCCGCCCTCGGCAGCTCTGGGAAGCGTGGCCAAACCTCTGGCATTTAAAACAGCGTCGCGGGTTGGGGATATACGGTCGTACTCTGATTTTGATGTATCCAGTTTCCATTGTCTCTGGTAACGTGCTAGAGCCAAAGGTAACTATGAGGTGTTTAGTTGGCAGCTCCTTATTGTCTGATCTTTATTCTTTGTACGTTTATTACATTTTCATCCTTCCATCCTTCCAGGAGTTCTTCTTCGGTCAAATCCATCAAGTCAATGTCAGAAATTACGCCTTTGGCCGTATTCATGGTTCGGTGTGCTGTTACACTGACGGGGATGTCTCCAAGTTGTACAAGGTTCGTTAGCTTGTCGTGTTGTGCTTTGTCTCTCGATTCGAGTAACAAGTCGCCACTGGCCAGCTTGGTGATTTTATAGCCGCCTCCAATGGTCTCTGTGCGATACTTCGCCACAATGAATGGTGAAATCGTTCTTGCCTTCTTGTCAGGTTTTTCACTGTGTACAACGTGAAATTTCGGGAAAGTCTGAGTGGGTTTGAGAGAAAACTGAAATGTAGCATCGGTGCGCCCTCTTTTAGAGGGACGATCGGTTGAAAAAGGGTTGGAAGTTCCCATGAAATATGTTTAGTATTCAGCGACGATGTCAGTCACCCACCACCGAGCCCAACAAGGGGACAAGGCTGGGTATGTGGTGAAACAAGCCCTGCCATGCCATCTGTACGTCGTCGCCATAACCACATATGTTATAACCAAGGTAGGTCATACCACACCAGGTTAACCCTCGCCGCCAGGAATGTTGGAAGTTATCAGAAGAAAAAGAAGACAGGAAAGACTAAATGGGAGAGGGAAAGACGAAGATGTGCGAAGAGAGAGACAGGAAAAGGCGACTGCCGATTTCCCCCAGGTGGGTCAGCCTGGAGGTGCCGTCTATGTGAAGCCGAGGCCGAAGAGGTGTGTTGCCTCCGCCGGGGTGCCTTAATGGTCCAAACACCCAGCATCGGCTCAACCACCAGGATCCCCTTTTCCCCAGACACGGCTAAGCCGCGCACGGCTACACGCGGGAGGGTACAGCCCTCGTGTGCTCGGGTCCATGGTGTCGCAACACACCAAACGGCTGCTGACGCAGACGCCCCTGCGGGGTAAAATTTATTAAACGTTTCGGCTTCCACAGAGAAGCCTTGTTCACTGAGCTGAGAGGCATAAAATCTTCAGTTTAAATCCGGGTCAATGATCGCTTCAGGCATCTTGCGTATGTTGGCGGGAGATTGCCAGCGTTTCAATTAAGCATTTGTGCGGTTGTTTGGATAGTCAGGGATTCCAGATACTGTCGCTTCTTCCAGTGCTTTTCAACTGGGGACAAGCTTCAGTCATCGTTCAAGAAAAGCAGATAATTTTACCACGTATTTCATGAACGTCGGTGCGACAAACACAAATGCATCAAACGCACCACGATTTTCATATTTTAGCATTAGCGAGAGCCTACTGATGAAACGTAATTACAGGACTTTCAGCGGCTTTCATACAAGCAAGGCAGTAAACATAAATAACATGCAAATAAAGCCAGCGAAGTGTGTTCTCGAGTTTATTTTCACGACGGTTATCAGATCAGATGAAAGTTGCTAAGGCCCCAGTAATCCCTAAATATAGGGATAAAAATGAAGTAACAAACTACCGTCCAATAAGCTTCTTTCCTGTTTTACCAAAGTGGTTGGAAACAACTATTCCCACGCGTATATCCAAATTTGTCACAAAGACGTTTGGGCTTGTACCTAGTTTGGCTTTCACGCAGTAATATCAACCTATGCAGTTCTGCTAACCCTAAAAGAATACGTACAACAAAACGCAGAAAATAATTCATTACGGTGGGCCTTTTCATTGATTTCTGCAAAGCAGTGGATTGCCATATTCATGACATCCTTGCAAGGAAACTGTCAATGTACGGCATTCGCGGAAAGGCTCTTAAGCTGATAATATCCTATTTTGGAAGTCGTCGGCAATGTGTATATTAAGGTTGGTATAAATCATCTTTTCATCCGGTCACAAGAGGTGTGCTTCAAGGGAGAATTCTTGGCACCCTCTTATTCAATGCTTATATTAATGTCCTTGAATTCGTTGACAAGTCATCAACGTTTATTATGCATACTGACGACAGTACCATTCTTCTCTCGGATCCAGACGTAAGTGCAGTGACAACATAATGTAATAATGTTCTATCAGAACTTTCTGCTTGCTGCCTATCTAACAAAATAAAAGGTAAATCTGTAAAAGCAAAAATTGTCCTTTTCCACGGATTGAATAAGCAACTTAACATGAAACCTCTATTATATATGAATGAAAAATTATCGATGTTCATGAGCATAACATGCTTGGTGTTATTTTTCTACACACCTCAGCTAGTACTTACACGTTGAACACAAATGTAAGAAACTTTCTTATGTACACGGCGCACTGTCACGATACCGCTCCCTTCTCCTCCACGACGTAAAACTTCGTATTATATGCAATATTTGGATCATACATTATTATTGTAGCTTAGTCTGTTTCCCAGCGACGAAACATGATTTGACAAACATTTTACTCTTACAAAAGATGATTATTCGCCATGATGCAGCTTTATTTGGCTTAGTGTCAAGTCAACTGTGTTCCGGAAATATGGAATTATCAAAATCCAACACTTACTCAACTTTCGGCTTTTGGCGTTTTATTACGTTTCCTCATCGGATTATCAGCACTTTTTAGCCAACAAGGCCTCGTCATTAACCCCAAATAATTATACCTCTACACAGAATACCAATTTATGGTATGCATAGTGTTTCTCGTCACTTGAACCAAGGATATGAAAAAGTCATTAACCGCAGCTGAATGAAACCACGATATATGGTTTGCCGTCATTTGGTGCTCCTTAGAGAGTTCTTTTTCACATTCCGCTTAATATGTAAATGAACGAAGATCAAATAAACAAAAAATGTAATATTCACTTAGCGGCCAAGCGTGTTTCGTTACGTGCTAGAGGGGATTGAGGAACAAACAATCCAAATTTTTGTGGCAATCTACATGTTGCGTGGTGATCTTTTTTTGGCGTTTAAGGAAAGCCTCCGAATTATCAAATAAAACCACGTGACTGCGCTCATGCCCTATCGCATTGCAGCGCTCTTAACCTGCTTCGAGCATATCGCTTATCAGGGGCGACGGCGCTTCCTTTCCGCGTGCCACCACCAAAGATACTGACGCACTGTGAAGCTGATGCCTTGAGCCACGGCCGCTCATTTCGCCACGGTCCGCGCGCGCGGTTATTTCGCTCCAACCACGGTTGAGAGCACTGCAATGCGATAACGTATGAGGGCACCCACGTGGTTTTGTTTCATTTCTCGCGGGATTTCTGAAAAACCGCAAAAACCACCACGCAGCTCGTACGTTGCCACATAAAAATGTATCGGTCGTTTCTGAAGCCCCTCCTAAACATAACGAGATGCACTTGGCCCTAAAGTGAATGATAAAAAATTTTGAATATTTGATCTCAGTAAACTAATTAAGCAGAATATAAAAAATATATTGAGAAGCGCCACATGGCGGCAAACCATAAGGCGTTTGTTTCATCCATTTGCGGTTAACCACTTCTTCAAGATTCTTGGTTCAGATTACGTGAAACACCCTGTATACGAATCGTTTACGCACAAAAGGCAAAAAGGTAATACTTCACGTTACAGTTTCATTTATTCCTAACGAATACAGCCACGCAGTCTCTGCTACAGCGAAACAACGGCGCCATTTCCTTGTTTCCCAAGCTTGATGGAGCACTGTCCCATGTCGTATATGGCTGTGATTCGTCTTGATTCGCCTTTTTCTGTGCACAAATGAAACTCATTACATATGTAAACAAATTTCATACATCATTGTATAATCAAATGGGCTATGTCTGCCCAGATATCTCGAGTTTTTTATACGTGTAACTGTTAATGTCACAAGTCCTCTAAATCTGTATTTCTTCTTACATCAACAGAGCTGCACTAGTTTTCTTTTACAGCGTAAGCTCTCATGGGCTCATTCGGATAGCCGTGTTGGTTGGCAATGTTGTACACCTCCGCCGCCGCCTCCTGAGTCCATCCCAGCTATCCCCAGGCTTCTACCAGCTATTTTTTCTTTCTTTTAAATAAACGTTTTGATATATATATACCAGCTATGGGGGATTGGCGAAGAAATGGTTGGATTGTCTTGAGGAAGAAAGAGAAGGTTAATGAGATGGTATAAAAATGCTAGAGTGGGAAACATGCATGGCATACCTGACTAAATCAACCAGGCTAGGTGACTGTTTGTAACCGCTCTCACTCAAAGGGAATGCCAATAAATCATCAACATTATTATCATCATCATCAGCAGCAGCATCGAATCGTACCATTTGTCACGCGAGGTGACATGCGCGCCGTGTAGCGTCGATACGTGCAAACTTTCCATTGCACAGTTTTCATAAAACAGCTCTAAAGACGAAGACGAAGTCGAAGGAACACATACGACAGGTCTGGCGCTGTGTTCCTTCGACTTCGTTTTCGTATTTAGCGCTTTTTTATGAAAACTGTCAAGATGAACCAACTAGCCCAAATCAAGGTATTGTTCCATTGCAGTTGCATCATATTCCACCAGGTGTCCCGACATGTAGCAGTTACATGTTGCATGTAAATTGACCTGGTTAACTCAAGCAGGCTAGGTGACTATTTGTCACCGCTCCGCATCAAAGCGGATGACAGTAAATCATCATCGTCACCATCATCAATAGCATCGTATCGTGTCACGGGTTAAAGAATGTAGCATATTCGCCGCGTAGTCTCGATACCTTTCTTTCACTCACCGGCGCGCGTTATGGCATCTCCTCGCAAGGCACGAACCTCTACGGAAAAAGCGACTCGTAGAGGTTACGCGCCTGGCTGCAGCTAGGCAACGTCGGGCTCAGCAGGGCCCTGCGCAGAGAGCACGACAAGCCGCAGCGCCGTTGTTGCCGGGCGGGCAGTTCAGATCGTTCTCGCGTAAAATTACACAAACTGACTTCGCAGCGAAGACCAGTTTGAGCATACTGCCGGAAATGAAGCTCCTATGGAGCAGCACCTACTGCTTACTGTGATGCGTGTACCACGCAGGCCAGTGACTATTTTTTTTTTAATTTGCTGGTTTACGCCGCTACTGTCGAGGGTTCCCAGGGGCTCTGTCAAGCTGCCTAATGCAGTTTTTTACCCCGGAAAACCTTCCAGCGTTTTTCCCGGAGGGATAACGATGTCATGAGCTGACTAGCCTAGAACTGTTTTGCCAGTGAAAGTTTTGTTTTTCCTGTTGTCATTTGTAATTGCTTCTTTTACAAAATATATGTTACATGCCTCTCGTCTACCCCCGCTGTCTTTTAGCGCCTCACTCCGATGAATAGACGTTCTATGAAATATGACAGATGGCTGTGCTATGTTGTGTGCCTTACAACCTCTGTTATCATAAACAACATTTTTGTCGTATAGCCTCCGCTACGTATAATACACTACATTTAGCCTCGACTATTCTCCGATCGTCTATGTTTTTCTCAGCTGGAACAATATTTCCCTCAGCTTTCTCAGGTATATAACTCTGATGTTTTCGAAAAATTTCCTCCTTTGAAGGAGCTATTTATGTCTTAGACGCTTTCAGAAAAAAAACAAGCCGAAATTTATTTGCTGGATACCTTCGCTTATACTGCATTTGTTCCAGTTCAGTAATTATATGAAGCAATTAAAGCTTCATATAAATCCCCTTTGATCAGCGTTCGCAGTCCATCAGATTCACCGCGAACACGCAGAAAAGCCTTCATTGCTTGCCATGTGTACTTCAGTGAATAAATTCATTGCCTAAAATTCGCGCCCCCATTTGAGTAACATTAGCGAACCTTCGCAATCATTTAGGCTTTTCGCAAAGCGCACGCACCCAGCTTGTTTTCCGACGTCAAAAAAAAAAAAATTTCCCCCTCCTGGTTTTCTTTATCGTCAAGCAAAAATCATGTTTTGAAACGTTAACACGCTCGGCAAATAATGGTACGCATTACAATTTCAATCCTTCAAGAAGATTAAAGCAATGGCCGACAATGATAGCAGCTGCGTGAAACATGCAAAGTAGGCAATTAAAACTTCCTCAACAGCGAGACGCCTACTACGCTCGAATGAGTTTTCTCGAAATTAAGCTATTTGAGCTGAGTAGGAGCTTCCGTGAGCTGTCGTGTTGATTTCAAAAGATTCGCGCGACCCGCGTGGAAGTGTACGCGTGCCTACACAATAAAGGCTACATCTTTGCAACTAATATACCTGACACACATGAAATTAAATTGGCTAATAAAGGTTACGCATACAAAATGACCTTGTGTGTCGTATCGTTTATCCAGTTTGGGACGTTAACACCGATAAACAAGAATATGCGCGTCACCTTTTGCATGAATAAGTCGTAACATTACTTCAAGAAACAGTTTAAGAGCTTCTCAATAGCACGACAATGTGACTGAAGTAGCAAACGCAAAAATAATTGTGCTATTGTAACGAAGAAGAGCAGCCTGCCTGCGCCACAGCACCATCGTTACCGGCATGAGCTCGTGGTTGCTGTCTATATATATATATATATATATATATATATATATATATATATATATATATATATATATATATATATAGTTCAACTCAGTTCGTGCTACTCAGAATGCAATGCCGCGCAATTGCCAAGTGGATTCAAGCTGTTGAGCCACCAGAATCGCGGTATTCTCAAGCACCTTACTATCAAGCAGCGTTTACATGAATGTGACAACTGGCGCGTCGCATCGCATCACATCAACTTTCTAGCGCAACGCATCCATGTAAACGGGCCTAATGCGCTAGGAGATCGCGTCACATTAATGCGCCAGACCAACGTGGATTGAGACGAGTAAGTCGACTTTCGCAATGCATGTAAACGCGATCGCATCGCATTAGAAATTCTGGGAAATTGAATGTGCTGCTCATCTGCTGCTCTCGCCGAGCTGCAGCGTGGCGTGGCGCCGAATGCGTCTGAAAACTTCATAGTTATATTGCGCTCAGTTTTACAAACACGATATTAAGGAAGGACAGGACACGGACGGACGTTGCGCTACGTCCGTCCACGTCCTGTCCTTCCTTAATATGGCGTTTGTAAAACTGAGCGCAATATAGCCATGAACGTTCACCAACTAGCCCCCTTCATTGCTTTGCGTCTGAAAACGCTGCTCTACCTTCTACGTCAGACGCTCGCTGAGCTGCGGCCCGGCGCCGGAAGCGCCTGATGCGCTGCTCTTCCTTTCGATGTGCGACATTACGCGCGCCACCATCGCACCAAGGGTAATGCGGTACATGTAAACGCTGGCGCATCGCATTACTTGTGATGTGCTAGGAAAGGTGATGCGAAACTGGCGCATTCTGTCGCATTCATGTAAACGCGGCATCAGACTTGCTTTCTTACCAAACAAACCGTCGTATTGTTAGTCGCATTGTAACGCGGGCTCGCGGATCCCTCTGAAGTACAGCCTTCCTTCAACTGAAGTACTAGTAAACGGTTGAATTCTAGCATATTTTGTCATAATAATATGTCAAGATAGCCGCCGTCCAAACGCTTTCAAGAGAGATATCTAATCCCCATCGCTCGGCGTCAACCCAACACGACCTATGCCACCAAGTATCCTAATCTCACTGCTTAGCAAATAGCGCCGGAGCCCTCGGCTGTTCACCCGTTTCCTCAGTAACTATACTGCTCCTGCAGCACAGAGATGATGATTAGTTCGGCGAATACCATAGCGCTGCGAAACTCAATTCTTTTCATTTATTGTAAACCCCAATATTGATAACCAACAAAAGTCTTCATTTTCCAGGTACCGTCATGCTTTAGTTAGTGTTGTCAGAAGTAGCGGTAAAAATTTAAGTCACGTCTCCAAAAAGACGCATTTTAAGTTGTCTTTTAAAATTCAACTCATTCTTCTTTTTCTTCTAGGATTAAGCGTTTATTGCCTACCTTTATTCGCTCGTTCATTTCCGTTCACCCTTTACTTGACTTCATTGTGCTGAATTCCTGATGAGCTGTGTAAAGTCATTCACACTAACGAGGACTTTGTCTGCGTCTCGGAAAGGACTGGATTTCTTTACGAGAGTCGTGCGTTAGAAGTGCTTCGAATTCTTACCACCAATCTCCGCGTCGCACTTCCGCTGAGAAAACTGTTGAACCTTGTAGCTGCTTATAAATGAAACCTTTGGGCTAAATTGCCTTAGGAACTTCTATACACTTCCGCATCTGCCAACACTTCACTTGAATTCACTGCTATGAACAAGAACACTACTAAACTACTTAGTAAATCACAACATAGCGCTTATATTTATATGCAATCAGGACGTGCTTTGACGTTGCATCACTACCATACGCAAGGCCATAACTGTATTAGCATAGACATCGTGCATCAAAATCAGCGTTTGCTTTATCACTGTTCCTGTCATTCGCACGTCGACGTAGTATGCAGCCTCAGGTTTAGCAGCATTCCGCTAACGGTTATTATAGAAAGTCCTCAGCGTACAATTCTCAAAAAGCTTTCTTGGTGAGATTGCCAGCTGCGCATACTAACGTGGTAGGCTGCAGAAATCGATGCCGAGCTCACTAGGAGGACGGAATTAGCAGCGAGCTTGCTGCTCGTCTCTGAGTAATTTCACTTCATTACGCGAGGCTCTCCGGAAGTAATCTTTGGCGGGATCCTGCCATGGAACTAGGGCTATTTGCTGGGAACAGAACCGTGCGCCTTGAGCAAGCGCATGTCACCAGCTCCGAAAATGTGCAAACATCCGGCGAGGCCATATTTAGGTGCCACATTTAACAAAAACAAAGCTAGGAAACAGAAATACATTCGCTGAGCCCACTGCGCTGACGTTACGGAAGAAAACGAGAAGAAAAACGAGAAAACAAGAGAGAAAGTACTGCCACCCGCTCAGTTAGGTTGGGGCGGCCATCACGAAAGTGTTGGTGGTACAATAGCACTTTATGATAATTTTGTTCTATTATAAGAAGGGTCATATTTTGTGACACCTATTTTCTTCCGGATTCTACGTTTTCGAATCGTAGGTGACGTGAAACGACCGAAAGCAATAAGGAGGGCACGGTAGTGTGGAGCACATCGGAAAGGCGAATACGGGGCAAAATTATAGCCGTGACGATATTGTTAGCAACATTAACGAGAACTTGGCGGTGCATCCATTCTTTAGAGATTATTGGCGAGTTTCTTGCTACGAGCAATATGTCTTGTGGTTTTTACGTAATTTTTGACAATGTTTCATGTAATTATTGTTATGAAAAACGGCACAGTGACACATACACAGTGATCCAAGTTGTCATCAATGGTGTGTACTCAAGAACGGCGTGTGCCTGATGGCAAATACCATGTGGTCAAATTTTTCGTGAAAGCATGATTCATTGCATAGTGGGACTTACAGAGTGGCCTTATATGTGGGCAACACAGAGCCACTGTGTTGGGTACCTGACCGGCCACTGTGTGTAGTTCGAGGACTTACCCGTCGAGCAAGAAGTGAGCCTGCCCAGTCGGGAACGAGAGGACGCCGCATCGTAAGCTACAAAGAAATCACCTATCTCTATCGGATAGCAAGGGCCCAGTACCCATCAGCTCATCCCAAGCTAACCAAGAAACAGGTGGTCGTCTGGCGCCTCCTGCAGCAGGTTCTATCCGGGGCAATACAATCATCAATGCAAATTATGTCAGGTTAGGGCGGATATGCCACATATTTTATGGGCATTCTCAAAGGCATTTCGAAGGCCACCAATTTCAAAACCGGCAGCAGTAGGCGACACAGCTGCTTAGCTCAGACCAGCAAGACCAGGTCTGCAGGAAATCCAGCTAGGCGAGATAGCCGCCGACACACAGGGGATGTCGGCCGTCTACTTGGCGGAGGCAGGCTGCGTCCGCCCCCGTGATTGCTGGAATGTAAAGAAGTTTACTCTCTCTCTCACCAGCAACTTCTGGGAACATTTTTATGTTGTGAACATTTATTTTGGTTAATATTTATTATTTGTGTATAATAGTTGTATAATAACACCTGTATAATACTAGTAGTATTTGTATTCAAGTCTCCTTAAGTACGGGCACTGTGGAATTTCTCGTTACAAAATTGTGTTTTCCACAGAGATGTGCCCATTCGCATAATCTACAATACAAGTGCAATCTCCCATATCCACTTGACTGCTCCTTGTCGTTTTCTTTGCAATCGCTCATTTCTAGGAAGATTGCTCTTTTTACGAAGCAATATATTCTACTCCAGCCGTGAATGCATCTTTTCGATTCAATGAATGACTTCACAGAGTGGCACGAGCCATTTAACGGTCACCGGTAAGGCATTATGGGAATCTCGAGGGAAGACCCTACGTCGTCTGCTTCACCCGCAGTCCCCTGCGTAGGGTGTACCTAATCTAACCGAAGCCTTTACTTTCTTGTGCAGTCTTAGCTAACCATAGCACGACAGGTTAGAAGAAGGAGAGTGGCCCCAATGCCGTGTGGGTTAGAAGGTCCAAGTGGCCCCAAAATGCCGTGCGGGTTCCGCAGGTATCCCATCTCCGCGCGGTCGGTGCCCTCATCGCGTGCAAGCGCGGGCTCCGGCAGCCGCATTTCGCTTGCCGGATATGTGGAGCGAAGTTCGTGAGTAATGAGATTCTTTTGCTAAACGCATGAACCGCTCAGACACAAAACATTGCTGAGAAGACACTGGTACACCACCAGGAAATAAAGCAGGTTGTACGTAGACTACAACTTTATTGCATATCGGCTGCCCGTGTGCACGAAGACATTCGGACAGCAATGGCGTGATTCAGCTCGTAAACAATGTCTTGTGGAGCTTTTAGCTGTCTGTTTTGTGCGCCATAACATGAGTGATGATTGTTAGAATACTCAAGTAGTAATTTGAACAGATATCTGCGAATGTGTCTTTCAAATCGTCTTTACAAGTTGCCGGGGGACTACCGACAGATTGCACCTAAATATCGCCTGCCGCTTGCGCTTCATTCCAAGTGCTTGCTGAAAAATACTCCTTCGTGTATATTGGTTATAAGTACAAGGTCCCTGCGTGCGTGCGTGTGCGTGTGCGTGTGTGCGCATGTGTGTGTGCGTGTGCGTGTGTGCGCATGTGTGTGTGCGTGTGCGTGTGCGTGTGCGTGTGCGCGCGTGCGTGTGTGTGCGTGTGCGCGTGTGCGTGTGTGTGCGTGTGCGTGTGCGTGTGTGTGTGCGTGTGCGTGTGCGTGTGTGTGCGCGCGCGCGCGTGTGTGTGTGTGTGTGTGTGTGTGTGTGTGTGTGTGTGTGTGTGTGTGTGTGTGTGTGTGTGTGTGTGTGTGTGCGTGTGTGTGTGTGTGTGCGTGCGTGTGCGTGTGCGTGTGCGTGTGCGTGTGTGTGTGTTATCTGTAAGAGCACGCGAGAGCGCAATACCTCACAAAGCGCTGCGCAACCCGGAATGCTTATAAGAGTGTCAGCATATATAAGTCAGCACGTTTCGCGGACAGATAATTTCTCAGACATTTCTCATGGAAGAATGGATACGCCGGCAAGCCCGTAAACAAAGAAAGCAACAAAGGAGACGTCAGCTGCTTACCCTAAATAATTTCGTGCTTATGGCCAGCGCGCACAGATGGCGCGAAACAGTTCGTCCACGTCGAAACGCCAATGGCGCGAGCTCGTGCTACCTCGCGTCGCCACGCCCACGCGCATCGAGCCAAGTCATCCACATAGCCTAATCACAGCCCGCAGATCTTCGACCGTCTCGACGGCCATCGGGCTCATCACGGCCCCCCGTGGCGGGCCGCAGTATCTAACTATGCAGCATGTGGAATCTAAATCCAAAACTGACCCTAAGAGCTCCTACAATGACGTAGTTGCCGCGTGTGGCGCTGAAGTTTCCAAAATCGTCCATTTTGGCTCAGTTATACGCAGCTGTAGTCATGGGCGCTACACAGTCGGGAACCACCTCCTCACGATACACAGAAGTCTGAGACAGAGGTGCTGACCATCCTTAGCCCGGGCGGCTGTATACAGGCTGTTCCAGCTAACGTTAGGCAAGCTGTGCAAAGAAAAAAAGAAAGGTGTAGATACGATTTTAAAATCTACGGTGCTCGGTCATCAGAACCTTTACGAATGGACGCCGTAGTTGTTATAAATCTGTCTTGAACAGTGCCTTTGTTTTATTTTTATTTTTTCATTTGAACAGCTGTGCTAACTTTAGCTCGTCCACGCGGTATAAAAGCACTGCTATGTTGTGGAAGATGTAATGAGTGCATGGGCGACTGACAGCGTTGTCAGGGGCTTCACCGCATTGGTGCATGCGGACAGATGCTTCGTTCTAATCTTTGTTTCTGTTCTTCTAATCGTTTGTATCAGGCACGTACCCAGGATTTCTTTTTCGTGGAGGGGAGGGGGGGGGGGGGAGTGCCCAACCCAAGGTAACTTTTCTATGCAAATTAGGAGGGGGTTGTACCTTTACTAGTACAAATGTGAATGACGCCCACCGTTCGCCATGAAGACGCGTAAACCCGCAGAAGAGAAACGAAATATGGTGTATCTCACAGGTACACCATGTGGTTGTGGCTCCGGAAGGATTTTTAAAAGCCATACACCGGCTTCCTAGTAAATCTACGCCTGGTCCAGACCGTATATATATGCTCTAAATTTCTAAAAGTTACTGCTCCACACTCATCCGCTTTTCTGTGTAGCTTCTTCAGCAATCTATAGATGACAGTACCCTGCCATATGACTCGAAACTCGCGCACGTCATTCCCATCTACAAATCCGGCAATTGCGACGACTGCGGTAGCTACAGACCGATATCGTTAACGTTACTACTATGTCAAGTCCTCGAGCACATTCTTTACAGTAACATCCTGCGACACTTCGTAAATAACAATTTGCTTTTTCTGAACCAGCATGCCTTTCGGTAAAGGAAATCCTGTGAAAAGCAGCTTTTTGAACTCATCACAAATATTCACTAGGTTGTTCACTCATTAGAACAGATTGATGCTGTGTTCATAGATTTTTCTAAAGCATTCGACCGGGTTCCTCATCACCACCTACATGTAAAACTTCAAACTTTTAGTCTTATTGAAACCATTGTAAGTTGGATTCATAATTGTTTAACTGATAAATCGCAGGCTGTCTTACTTGATAACATTGTTTCTTCACCCAGTGCTGTTGAATCTGGAGTGCCCCAGTAGTCCGTCTTAGGCCCACTATTATTCCTTTGGTACATTAACCATCTCTCCAATATCTCGCCGCAAATTCGTCTTTATGCAGATGGCTGTATCATATCGCGTCAGATTAATAAACCTAACGATTCTCTTCTTCTGCAGGCTGATTTTACTACATCATCATGATGGTGTCACATGTGGCCAATGCAGATTAATGTTAATAAAATCAAGGCAATGACATTAACTACAGGTTACTCGAAATTATACTTTTCTGATATCAACAATACTGCCATTGAGCCGGTAAATCAGTTCAAATTCCTCGTTATCATCATGTCCAACTAACTTAACATGGAATCAGCACATAGAATACATCACCAGCAAGGCGAGTAAAACACTAGGACTCATACGTAAAACACTCTACATGGCTACGCCTGACACAAAGCTTCTGGCACACAACACTGTAGCCAAACCGCAGCTGGAATATGCCTCTGTTATTTGAAATCCGCATCAGGAATGCCTTAACGGAGTCACTGTAATCATTACAGAATCGTGCGATTAGTTTTATAACAAGCAACTACACACACGGCAGTATTACACACCTTCGAAACACCTTGAATCTTCAAAGATTTCAGCAACGAAGACGCATTTCTTTACTTCATTACTTCTTGAAACTCTACCACAGCGCTTGTACTTTCCGACTACAACATATTCGCCCTGCTTCATACATCTCTCAACGCACTGGTCATCCATTCGAAGTATGCCAACCCCATTGCAGGACTAACTTGTTCAAATTCTCTCATTTGCTTTTAGCTAATAAACTTTGGAATTAACTGCTGAAAGACGTTGCGTCTTTCAGAAATTCCGATGCATCTTGTGCCGCTATATCTTCTGTATTAGCCTGCGCATCTTTTTTTGTTATCTGTGAATGTGCAATAATGTTTCCCCTCTTATGTTATACCCATGTGGGGTCTTTAAGGGTACTGTAAATAAATAAATAAAAATGAGATACACCTCTCCTTTACTTGGCGAACAAGGAACCACGGCGAATGGACTCATGGAGAGAAGAAGCGTAAGATAAAGATTGCTATAGTAGAAAACAACTTAAAAAAAAAGAACAGCACTTTGCAACTAAGGCACACGGACCGCGCAGGGTTGTGTTACTCCGCCAGCAAATCACAGAAGCAAACAAAATAGTCCTCATGCGGCCTTTTGAAAATGGCGTCGTACTTGATACCTCCAGAGCGCCTGCTGTTCTTCAAGAGCCTTTCCATCGGCGGAAGCAATGAGGTGTGCAAAAGACATGAAACAGTGTATGGAGTTTGAGCATTTCACTGTTCAAAAGTCTTCGCTACACTTCATTTAACTGCTGAACCCGTTTTACTCATGAAACTTCATTTCCAACTGAAGGGAAACTTGACAATAAAAAGCTGCAGCGAAGCAAGCATTTCATTTTATTTCAAAAAAGAATTGGGATTTCGCCATTACACTACAATAGGGGAGGGAAACGTATAATATTACGCGTTAATACTTTTATTTTTGTGGTTGCCGCCTTATTTGGGTAACAGGAAAAATTTGAAGTGTGAATTCCTTGCAGCCTCGCGGAGGAACTGTGGGTGGTGGTTATGAGGGCATGGAAGGGGCTTCACTGCAGACCTAAGTTGCTTCTGACTATAGTAAACGAGAAGAAAGGGGGTTAACCGAGGGGCCCGGTTTTTATTAGTCATATCTTAAGTAGCTAACAAACACTGACACCAAGGATAACATAGGAGAAATCACTTGTGCTTAAAAGATGAAATAAAGAAACGACAAATTAATAGAAATGAAAGTGGATGAAAAAAAAAACTTGGCGTAAGTGGGGAACGATCCCATTGTCATTGGTGTCAGTGTTTATTAGCTTATGATCCGACTATAGTAGCGTTCTTTTAATTAGCCCTGGACGAATTACAGAGAAATATATATTTGGGGAACAATCACAGTTCTTTTGGATCCCTCGTTTACTGATCTACCAAGTTAAGTGCCCAAACCGACTCATATTGCTATTTGGGAAGATGCGTAACGAAGCGTGGTCGCCAGTCCCGACCGCGTAGAGCACAGGGCGCTGCGCTTTTAGCTGCGCTGCGCCCACCGCGAAAGGTTAGAAAAACACACACATAAGCACAGCAGAGAAGTGGCTACGTCAGGCGGCTCGACTGATGACTGTAGAAGCGTCATTAAAATTACAGGGAATTATTCTCACTTCCAGCGCCGTTCTCGTTACTTCCTTTTTAAAGAAATAAATGTTGATTCACAAATATTTTCGTAAACAACTGTTAAATTTGTTACTTTTCACTTTTCCTTCCTGTCTGGCTGTTGCCTTGGCTCTCTCCCCTTAGTAGATCACACAATTTGTCAACTCCTTGCGACTCCTGTTTCCATTTGCCAATTTTCCACGAAAAGTACTGTACAATTAAGGGAAACCAGACGAGATAACAGGTGACAGTCATATTGCTTATAGGTTTAGGGGTTATTGCATGGTTTGATGATGGACTCTGCCTCGCATTATCTTATTTTCCACCTCATATGACCCATATCACGGGTATACGGTTCTATGTATTTGCCGCGTCGCAGCGAGCCGTCACTAGAGGTAATAAGGAAAGGAAAACTTAAACGCAGCTGGTGTTTTCTCCGGCTGCAACTCGTTCCACGAGCATACAGACTAGCTGACCATAAATCGAATCCCTTCCCTGGTCCTGGATCAGTTTAAACAAAGCAGGTTGAAATAACGAAGCAACAGCGATGCGCGTGACCGTTGCAAAAGATGCTGACAACTGCACGCATCTCGAGTTAATCGCGCGGGCACCGGATCGATGAGAAAACTGGCCTTCACACCCCAGGAGATGCCGATAACTACCGCCATCCAAAAGAAATAAAAAAGGCAGCAAAATGTAGACCTGATAATAGCTCTCAAGTCTAAACATTTACATCATCAACATTGAATCATCAACATTGACTTGACGGTGCTTTAGGAAAGTATGTAAGGAGTAGTGGCGTGGGTGGGAGGGGCAGGAGGTATGACGCTTAATTTCCGGGAAAGCCCGGGCCCACCACCCGTCCCTCCCCCCTTGGGTACGTGCCTGGTTTGTAGCTGTTCCCCTCTCTCATTCGAGGGTACCCAGCGAGATAGTTACTGTAACTAGCCATCAGTTCTCGATCCCTATCTGTCTCTCCCTCATTCTCTATCAAATCGCCTTTATATTACACGCAAAAATGTATTTACCCGTAGTTGTGCTGGGTTGTAGCAAGATCTGAGAGCTGGTGAAGTAGTTGGATTTGTGGTGCTGTCAAAGGTAGTCCAGCTGTCAAACTGGTGAGCTACATTTCTGCTTGTGTTCATTACTACTTATGTGTTACTGCGTCTTGAATATTTGCGTCGTCAATACATAAGCCATCTATATATTTGCTCTTAGAATTGCTGACGTCTTGGAAGGAAAGCTTGGCTCATAAATATAAGGGAAGATTTCCAATTCTGACACAGACCCTAGAATAAATTGATATACCGATTAAAGCAAGCCGCTCGCTTGAAGCGAAGAGCCTAATAACGAATACGTCACTTTCTTCAACGCCACGCAAAGAATATGAAGCAATTATTCTGTCAGTATGTATTTCTTTTCCAGCTTCTCTAAACAGACTGCTATCTCAGATATTCCATTTATATAGATAATAAATATTTCGTAAAGCTCTAAACTGCCCAATGTCCTCTGCCGCTATTAAAATATTGAGTAATTACTTTGTTCTCAGTTTTTATGTCATTTATGTACTGCATGGCGCTTCAAGAAAACGCATCAGCTGCCGCATGCACTTGCGTAAAGCACAATTTAATTCGTGGATCAAGGCTAAAAAGTTGCTTTGTATGAGCAAGGAACAACGGGAATTTTAGAGGTCAGCACATTTCGCAAGAATATGCTGACCAGGAGCAAAGCAATACATACCTGTCACCTGAAATCGATGGGCGCAAAACTGGGTTGTACGCTAGCCAAGCGTTACAAGAGAAGAAGGTGCAATATGCTCTGCGACGCACTTCAGACCGTAAGCGTTACCAACCTGCTGGAGCCAGTGAACTTGCACCTACTCGTGGCATCTTATTTCCAGCTCTTTCGCCTGCAGTTACGGCGTCTTCGCCAGCTGTTACACATCCTCGATGACATGACAACGTGCCCTTGGGAAGCTGTATTGTCTTTATTTTCCGTTCTAGCGCACCTTGACGCTAGACCATTGTCCCTCGAAGCGATTTTCACATGCCGTCGATAGAAGACATCGAAGTTGAAGGCGACGAAGGGACTACTTTGGTAACTAACCACTGTCACAAGCGGCTGTGACAGTGATATCACGTACCACGCAAGAGTGATGGACTCTAACGGATGATGTGTGTGCTTTGCTATGTGCACTCTTTCTCTCTTCCCCATCTTTCATCCCCCCATCCCGCTCCCCTGTGTAGGGTAGCAAACCGGTTAAGCTAAACTGGTTGACCTCCCTGTCTTTCCTTCTCCACTTTTATGCGAAGCATATTACTAGAGCTCAACCCAGCTCCTCAGGCGCGGCGGTGTCGCCTTCAATGACCTTTAGTGACCCCATGCCATACCACGTGACACCGTGACGTCACGACAGAGGAGAAACGGGGCTCCAACTCGCGCCGTCGCTCGCGGCGTCGCGGCGGTATATAAGCTCTTGCAAGATGGGCTGGGTGGGAATCGAACCAGGGTCTCCGGAGTGTGAGACGGAGACGCTACCACTGAGCCACGAGTACGATGCTTCAAAGCGGTACAAAAGCGCCTCTAGTGAATGCGGTGTTGCCTTAGAAACGAGCTGTTTCTAAGGCTCAGGCGTGCGTCGCTTGCTCAGGCGCACATTTCATTGCCGCGCCGAACGCTGCGTTGCTCGACGCTCACCGCGTCCAATGTGGGGCGCGTAGTCGCTGCGCCGTAGCCCATTGTCTTACACCCCTTGGCGGGTCGGCGGGAACGCTGTCGCGTTCCGCTCTTGAAGGCGAAGCAGAGTAACGCATGAGTTGTTTCTTCGTCTAGCCGAACCAAATATAGCCAAGCGACAGCAGTTCACCAGGCTAAACAGTGGTTCAACAACTAAAATAAAGGCTAGTATGCTTCGCATCCTGGGCTTAACCTTAGCTAAGCCACAGCCATTTTTTTTCCTTCCTTCCTTCCACTTCAGATTTATGAACGGAGTAAGCATTTGCTGACTAGGCTGAATAAAACGGCAATCTTCAAAGCTGCCTGCTTGAAGATTTCTAAGGCATTTCAGGACGTAGCGTGAGTCGTGCGGCTTTCTGCACTTCGCTGCCGATCCTGTCGGCTGTCCTTTGATCTTCAAGTACTTGTAACGCTTGTTTTTAGATTCCTTAAAACCATATTCCCACCCACGTAGCCAAGTATCCTAGCACTTCAAAAGTGCTTCTTTCTCGAAGCTACGCAACATTGCACAAGCGTATACAAGTGAAGCCAATTTTTCTCTCACTTGTGCCGCTGGGTCTTTCCTCTCTTTTGGGAGAGGAAAGTTCTTGCCTTCATTCGGGAAACTTCTTCCACAGCGATTTTACATGTATATTTGCTTGTCTTTGCAGAAGCATCAAATGCCAGAGAAGTCAATGTTCCAGAAACATTTTCTTGGACGTGGAAAGAAAACGGCCGAAGGCGACGAACGGCATCCTAAACATGCCACATCATTCACTTAACTCTTAAGAGCACTGGACTCCACGCTCCGTCGCTGCCTCACTCTCCCTTTTATGAACTCCATAGCAAAGTCACGAAACTTTTCCGAGAGAGAAAACCAGGCATCTGTAAGCAGGTCTGACGTTGCATCAAATAACTTGCTGTCCGATGGCTTCCATTTACAGGGCGGTATGTTTTTTTTTTTGTTGTTGTTGTTAAATTGACTACTATTTTGAAGCGACATGCCAGCTACGCAAAAGTTCAATCCGTCTACATCAGTGCCTGGTGCATGCAACAGTGGAATCTGTAGGCAGAGTGCGAAATTCACTGAAGCGTGTGCTTGCGTTATATACTTAAAGCACGAAATATTTATGTTGGTATTAGCTGCCTCCTGCTGTCATCTTCTTTTTTTACTATGGTGCTTTTGATATTTTATTAGGTTCTTCACGCTGAAATCTAAGTAACGTAACACATACCTACTGGTGATTTGGGATGTGCAATGATTATTAAGAAGCGGCTCTTCTACGCATTTTCTGATTGCAAGAAAGGAAAAGGACCACAAGGAAGCACGCGGTGGAAGACGCATTTTCTTTTTTTTTTTCTGCATAATGTCATCGCATTTTATTTCTACTCTTTGAAGCTTCCCCCCAGACGTGCTACGATATGCTGCAGCGGGCACGTAATTATTGGTTACATTAATTGGCCAATGTTATAATTGGGCATGCGGCTGCAGTGAATTTGCACTTTCTCTAGGATTGTCCCGAGTTACAGACCACATGAAATCCTTTGCGAAGATATCTTGCAGTGCTTTCAGTATCAGCCAGGTAAGCGGCTAGCTTTGATTACGCTAGTTGTCTATAGAATTCGACTGCACTTTTTAAATCTTTTTTTTTTTCGTCACAGGACCGTAAGCACTGCTGCTCGGCGCTTCCGTCTCGGGTCGACATTGCAAATCATGGTCAGAAGTGCTTGTGACCACACCCCTTACCAGCGAGCGCCTTTGTCTAAATTAGGCAGTCAAATCTTTTAGACAAATCCGCTCTGTTGTTAATGATACGGCGTTTCTTTTTCGGTAAATATAACGGAACATCCGCTATCCTTCTAACAGTACGTGGTGGCAACAGGATTGCGCCTGTGGATGTGTTTTTTCGTCAGGAAACGTGACAGAAGACATAGATAGCCACTCAAACCCAAACATTATAGTGCCTTACAGCTAGGTCTTTAAAAACGAGCCCTGGCAGCAATAAATATATAAAACTTGTGCGTCATCGTCTTATGCTGGCTACAGTAGCCCCCCCCCCCCCCCCCCCAACTTCCTGCATTTTCATCGCTTTTTTTTCTTCCTGTTATTAGCCAAAGTGAGATATATTTATGTCGGTGTCACGAATCAAACAACGCAATCGTTCACTACCAAGAGCGTGCGTGACGCCTGTACATGAGGCGATACGAGGAAAATGACTACCTGGTGCTAAACTTGTACTGCACGCAGTTAAAATGAAGAGCATGGGGATAGCAGCACACGCAGCATGTCTTATAACTCACACAAGTGTTGTATCCTTCAAACTAAAGGTGAACGTGCAGCTGCATCAAAGAAACCACCGTCTTTCGTAATCGCTCAGGCTTTGTATCCGGCCAGTTTACGAATTCCCTCCGCCCAGGTGAGGACCATCTTGCTCATCGTGAAAGCACCGAACCAAGCCAACGCGTGTAAAATAGGCAAGGACAGCCTTATTTAAAAAAAAAAAGTCAACACCATCTATCTAATCTGCTTCTACGCCCAGCGTTGGACCGACAAAAGCTGCCCTTTCAATATGTCGCATTGCCACTTGTGCACCGCTAGCCGTATAAGTCCAAGGCACTGCGGCGAAGTGGTGGTTGCCAAGCAAATAATATTTGCAGGGTCCATGCAGACGCCTAATTGGTGCGTAGGGAGCAGTTGCTGTGGATAGGCTGTGCAAGGCTGCATTCCGCCCCGCATGAAACCTGCTGCAATGAGTAGCTAGCTCTCCGGGCCCGCATCCTTCGTTTCTTTCCCACTGGTACCCAACGCATGCGCAACGCTCTGGGCACTGCTCGGCAGGCAACGATAACTGCGAATCCAGAGCTACAGAGCAGGGACCGAATGCAAATATTTCTTTTTTTTTAGTGCGCTCGAAACAACCACACGGATAATTATTGGAGAGAAAAGAATCGCACACGACGAGAAGACGTTTAGAAGCGAAAGGAAATGATCCATGATGCGATGACTTACTAAAACGAGCAACGAATCCTAAGGGCTGAGAATATAGGCAGCAGATACTTGGCGGTAGGAACGCTTTCTTCCCGACGATGAAATATTGGCCTCCAGTATCAGGTTGCTTTTCATCTGCTACATCATGGAATCTATGGAATACCAATGTAAGAGAGGGGTCAGTTTACATGCGACCAATCGACCTCCGCCATTTAAGCTAGTGTGTTGATGGGCCCTCAAGGGTGGTGGGTTCAGATGTGTCTTCTGACAGGGCAGATTTAGAGTAGCTTTACAGCATGGACTGCTTATTTTGTACTCTTGTGCTTCGAGCAGGGTACGATCTTCTTATCTTGGCGGCAAGCATATATGTTTCCCTCACTTGCGCATCAACGCACGGACATGTCCAACAATTTCTAAATATCTTTCTTTTCTGATGCAACGGACACTGAAAGAACCAGCCTATTAGGAAACTGGCGAAAGGGGAGACGAAGAACCGCATGTGAGCTTGCGGCGCGAGATGGTTTTCACCTTGGTTTCTGACTGTGCGGCTCTTGTAATTATGTCGTGAATAGTATCTTTTACCTGTGTTTTTGCGCACGTTACAATATTGCAATTTCTTAACGTATCTTACAAGCGCGAGCTTCTCATGGCTCTACATTATGCTTCAGTGACTTGTGTGAAATCTCTACTTGCGTTCGTTAGAAGCAATGGCTGCATCGACGGCATAAACATTCACCGGAACGCTCTATGTTGTACCTCCAGGCAGAACATTCGGCTGGCAAACCAATAGAGTATTCTAATTGAGTAAAGAGCGTTGGGATCGGGGGGGGGGGGGGGGGGTAGTGTCTCAGATTATGCAGATCGGCTGCGACGCGCGGATACCCGTTTCAATGCGATATACTCGCAAACACATTTGTGACTATTTGACTGCTGCTAGGGCATTAAGCAGCCACAGCTTAGGCGGTAGCTTACTTTAGTTCGGTCATCAAATAACCCCATTTTTCAAAGAATAGCACTCACGAAGGTTCGCTGTAAATACAACTGGCACTTGTTTATCACAAAGCTCTACGCGTATTGTGCTAGGTTACTCCTACCACAGCTCTTGGTTTCAACCATTTCACCACATAGATGACCTAGTTATTATTTATAGGATAATTATAAGACAGTAACAGGCTTGTCAAATGCTGTTAGGACCACTGCAAAATTAGAGAGCCTTACATAAATTTGTCACAACTGCGAATGCATAGAATTCTTTTCACGTGGATATGCCTTGCAGTCTCACCAGCTCTAACTTGTAAATTAGAATATGTGCCATGAGATATTTAGTCAAAAAAATTATTTGTTACGTGTTGGGAAATAGTTGTTAATGCATTTCAATTTCTCGCGCGAGCAATGTCTGTGTTTTAGAGCAGGCCGGCTCAAGGACTGCAATCGTGCTATCTGCCACAGGTCAGCTTAAAACTTTCGCAGAAACACCTGGCATATATAGTTCGCAAGCACTGCCGCTACAGATTCTTGTATGCTTATTGTAACATATACCGCATAAACACCTGTAAACATTGCGAACACAAAATTAAAATTGATATGCGCTGTCATAAATGCAATTAAAGCTCGTTGGCGACAGCAATTACGCGGACGCCGTCCGTCGTCTTTACGCCACCATCTGTCGTCTCGCTGTACCGCTGAAGGTGCAAGGGCGGCTCACGAGCGCAAATTTAGCGGTTTCTCATAGACATGAAGTGCACTTGGCTACATAGAAAAAGAAAGAAGACGGACGCCGGGTCAACACTACAGTAAGGTATCATTGCTGCCCTAAAATGATTCCAATCTGCTTTTATTCCAAATCGGCCATTAGCCCTCCCTGATAGGTCAAAATGGCTCGCGCTCCGCCCATACGGGCGTGGCGTCCTCCCATATGGGCAGTGCCCGCGCCATTTTGATTTATCACAAATGGCTAATGTCTGATTTGGAATAAGAAGAGATCGGAATAGTCTTACGTTATACCGGCCAAGCGTTCTGCCTTCCGGTGCTGGCATGAGCTTTGTGTGCACTAAGTCTACAAGCACACCATAGCACATTCCCGACTAGCTGTCGTGTGTAGCGTCTGGTCTGTGCTGTAAGCATCCATTTGACACTATCGAATCTTTAGTTGGGCACTGATTAACGCAGATGATTTCGCGTCAGTCTCATCTCGTGCACCATTAGGGTGCGACGCCTGCAACGTCATTGGCGGAACTCATCAAGCCACACCCCTTACACCGGACAGTCTCAATCTCGCCACGACACAGGACGACCAATGCTATCTGGAGGACCTTGTCCAGAGGCGCGTGGAAAAGTTCACCAGCGTGGACCGAGATTAAGGGATCCCCAACGTAGCGGCACCACCCCACAGTATTGGAGATTTCATTCATCGCACGAGTGTTGTAAGACGTCCGGTACCTGCCAAGGCGGCTGTTCATTCTTGCCCAGCAGGAGCCTTGCCTTTTGGGTCGCGCCAGGATGTAGCACACGAGTTGACGTAGAACACCGTCCGAGGAAAGGAATGCACGGCTAAGACCGAGCAACTGCTTCGCGCATTTGTGCGAAATTGCCACATTTTTATTGTGATATAAGTTTTAATGGAGCTCAACGGACGTACGCACCGTCACTGTTGGCGTGGTCGTGTTGTGCTACTCATCCGCAAGGGCGGCCGACACGCATAACTTTAGAAATACTTCAATGAAGTGTGGTGTGTTCGGCCACGGCTGCGCGTGTGATGATAGGCTAGACTTTCATCCTTCGAAAATGAGAATCAAACTCAAGGTGACCGCACAGATAACGTCGAAATTGGCTGCAGAGGTGAGGCAAAGCACAGCGAAAGTATACAGTGAAATTCGTTTCCGGGAGAAAAGGTTACAGATGACTGCCACTTCGACCTGAAGCGGACAAACTTTTATAATGCAAGTCTATGAAGTAGATTCAGTTACATTGGGATAGCGTGCGGCAAACGTCGAGAAACGCCGGGTCTTTGGTAGAACCGCGTCTCATAGACGTTTTATTCGGTAAACTGTTAGCACCTCTGTATCGCGTGTTTTCTCTAAATTACAACAATATTTTGCGTGGTAAAAAATAGTTTTTCATGTGTTATGTTTTATGGGGTATGTTCTCAGCAGCGAATTGCTTTTGAAATGATTCTCCCAATTATGGTTTCCTTCTTGTAGCTATTTTGTCTTTGGCGTTACAATACCTGCGCGTTATACACGTATATCAACCAAACTCTCTAGCACCAAAGTATGGAGAGACATAGAAATAGAAGACAGGAAAGGCAGGGAGTTTAAGTTCGTAGCTTCATAATGCGCTTAAAACACTACAACGGAAAGCATTCTGGCCATCGATAACAAGTATTTCTATAGCATATAGCCACGGCAAACAAGATTCCTTATGCCACTTATTACAAGCACCTAGCAACAGATGAACATCCTGTGAGGAATACGAAATGCATCGTAAGCGACTCAATAACCAATGCCCACAGCAGCAGTGCTCCTTTTCTCCATAGAATGTTTTCCCCAACTGTGAAGCTCCCTTCATGGAAGTCTGTGTAAATCGACCAAACATTGCGTTGAAAACACTATCGTAAACAAATGCAACATTTATAATTGGTTACTTTTTACTGTAACAACTCGGCCTTGAGTTCTCCAAACAATAAATCAGGCACTAGTAAAAAATTCGTCATAGTGATAATTATAATTATTGTCCGAAAATTTAGCGTTGTAGTAGTGAAATTTATTTATACAAACGCAGAGAGCTTGGCGTGAGCTGAAGCGTTCTTGCCGGCTACACCAAAAGGCGGATGTGAAAAAATAAACGTTGACAGTCACTTTAGCTTACAACAAAGAGAATCAGGGCGAAAGCCTGCCACGCTCAGGAGACATACAACAAATTACTTGGCATTCTCTTTCAAATGCGGTGTTACTTCTTAAAACTAATTTTCTCCCACCAAAGGTCGTGGGTTCGGGTGCCTTAAATGTCGCTAACTTTATTAACCACATCTTAATCAACTTCGCCCTAATTGACACCAAAAGTCGCAGGTTCGACCCCTACCAAAGGTCGTGGGTTCGACTCCCACATAAGCTGGACGGTACCACTACCACCGAAGGTCGTGGACGCTACCTTAATTAACTTTGCATTTTTGGCTTTGACACGATGACCGGCATTGGAGCCAGCTGTGGACGAAGGCGACGACGAAAGCCAGAGCTGAAATTCAACTGAGTTGACCTCGCGCGTGCATGCGCGAGGTCAACTTAGATGACTTTTTGCACAGCACGCCGCGTTTCCAAAGCGACCATCTGATGAGGCATTTAAGGCTTTCGCTTTAAAAGGAAGCGATTATATTACGCCCAGCGTACTACTAACATCGTCTATCTAGGGTAGGACAAATGAATAGCCATAGACGTAAACCACGACATGCCGAGAAACACGCACGCGCGCGGTCAACGAGCGTATCTTTTTTTTTTTTCACTAAAGAAGTGGTTTGGCGCTAAAGCGAAGGTGAGCTTGGTCATATGACTCACTGGACGCTTCTGATTAGGCGTGATCACTGTAACATGACAGATTTCTGTCATTGTTGTAATGTCAAAAATAAGAGTGTCAGACCAGAAATTGTGACCAGATTCTTTGCGTACATTTCCTCTAATTTGAAGACCGCGGTGCGTCGGAGCTAATTAAGTGAACAAAATTTTCGACATGTCCTTTAGTACTCGTGCTCATTTCTTTCCCCTCCCACTCCCTGCCGTTAAAAATTTGGTAAATATATAGAATAATCTAATTCATATATCGTACACTCCATCTGAATTATTCAATGTGCCAATGAAAACAGGGCGCAGTAGAGCGTACGTACATATCTTACAGCCTATAACATATCGCGTGTGCCACTTCTCTCGTCAGTTTACGCAAAGGTGAAAGGTCAATCCGCCTCTGTAACATAATGTAACATCAATACGGCAGCATAGCATGCCTGGCCAAGTGCACTAACGGTAAAAGGGGCGTTTTGGCGTTCGATACATGGTATGCTCCGCTTAATATCACTAACAGTGAGTGGCCTCGATATTGAATTAGGCAACCGGCTGTGCTCTCCCGGATAGTAGGGTCGTCATGACGAGGCGAATAATCTGCGGCACTTGAACGATTCGTCTTGAGGATCTCAGACCCTCCTGGTAGGGCGGTTGGCACAAGAGCCCAACCCTCGGCTTGGAGATTGGATTGCGACGGTAATGGTGTCACAGAGGGTTGATTAACACTAGTGACACAAGCAGCGACTCGGCGGGCAAACTGCTGCTCGTACGGGGAACCACGTACCGAACACTCGACTGACACAATATTACGATTGTCACAGTGCTGTGAGGAAGGAGTGCGGACTAAGGTGTGCACTAACCACATTAGGCCAGCTGAAGCGCGTATGTGGAAAGAAAATACTCGCCCAGCGGGAGTGGTACACAGCCAAAGATATGAACGATGAACAAAGTTATGTCAAGCACTCACAAGTAAACACTTGCGTAATATGGCGTTTTCTAAATAATAAGAAAATCACCTGAAAGCCCCATAGTCATGTCTGAAGAACTTCTTGAAGTTTTGTTTATGTTGAATACTTTGGCTGATATATTTCCCGAACAGTCTATATTGTTGTAGAGGGGGAACGAAAGTACTTAGTAAACTGCTTGCAAAAGTTCGAAGACATTTCTCGAGATGAATGAGTAGAATGCGACGAAAACGTTGTTTAAAATGAAGCGTACTTCAGGAGAGAAACATTTCAGTATCGTTTTGTTTCTTTCTCAACAAATACGCTGTATCGAAAGTTATAAAACAAGATTGCGCTTACTCAGCTTCAAACATCTTATTATTTGTTGGATATTCTAGTGGTAATCGTTCTTCGGAGCGTTTAACCTCCTGTAGAATGCTGGTGATCCTTGTTTAGTGCGGTTGTCATGTGAGCACTATGAGCACTAGCAAGTTGATGGAACTTCTGCAAAATTCCGACATTTAGAAAAGAGTATTTCGCGTCCGAGCGAGAATAAATATGAGGTTTTCAAATAGAAGGATGAGAGTAGCACAGAGGCACTGAATTAAGCCTCTATAATGAATTCAATTTCCCAGGCTGCGGTGGAAATAATGGGCCCAGCAGGAGGGCACAAAACACGCGCACATTTAAAGGCAGCAAAGAACCTCATAAAAAATGGTTCTATCAACTCCTAAAGCAGATCTACAAAAGGTCCACAAGTGACTATTGTACTCATTTAAATTTAAATATACAGAAAACTTCTAAGAACTGTAAGAAAACTAAATGAGCGAGAATGCTTGGCAATAGCGAGAAAAGATGCATGCAGTAAAAGCTAAAAACGGAAGTGTAATCAGCAAAATTTATTACATAACAAATGCATCAATTGTAGTGTAGAGGAACTTTACGGTCAGTATTGCAGTACTCGAAACAGACACACAGCCGCAGTTGGACGCATACATAGTTGCGGCGTTTAAATGGAAGTCTTGTGTGCCATTACTGGATAAACTTAGAAGGGTGCTACAAGATGTTCCAGGGAAAGCAACAAAAAAAAAAGATGCAGGTAGTCGTCTTAAAATATAGCCAGGATGCTGCCCTTCCAACGCTTATGGCTCCCATGCTCAAACACAGCGTCCATTTAATTTAAACGGGCGAGAAGCTTGGAGAAACTTAAACGAAAACGAAGTAATAAAACTGCAGGCATTAAATTAGTAGCTAATTACAGGCCAACAAATTATTTCATTTAGCATGATATATTACCTACGTTTGCACAGAATCATGTAAATACTGGGCCTAGGTAAGTCAAGAGAACAAGCAGTCTTTGAGAAATCATGCACATCTATGTATTAATGCGATCAGCGTTATTTGCCTACTTCTGTCGTTTAGATTCCATCCGTCCGTCCGTCCGTCCGTCCGTCGGTCCGTCCGTCGGTCCGTCCGTCCGTCCGTCCGTCCGTCGGTCCGTCCGTCCGTCCGTCCGTCCGTCCATCCGTCCATCCGTCCATCCGTCCATCCGTCCATCCGTCCATCCGTCCATCCATCCATCCATCCATCCTCTTATTCTGACCCAACGACACAAGTTGTCTACCAGGATTGGCCACTATGTATGTGCATTTGATCATCATGTCGTCGTAGTCGTTTCATCGTCGCCACTCCTTTTCGTTTCACCGTCGCTGTCGCACCTTCCACGTAGACTTAGTTGCCTAATTTAAGAGTTTGGCCCACTAGGCTTGAGCTCGTGGTATACCAGTGATCTCGTCGTGGTCGTGTCACTGCCGTCATTCCAGCTTTGTTATCTGACATGTCATCGTCGTTCCACCATCGTTGTCATGCTGTCCTCATGTGGTCGCTATCGTGCCACCATCGTGATGCCATCATGACCGTTCCATCATCGTCACTCTACATTTGTCATCTGATACTCATAATGCCGTCGACTTGACGCCATCGTCTTCATACAGGCTTCGCGATACAGTCGTCGGTCGCGCCATTATCCTTATACACTCGTCTTTGTCCCATTGTCCTCATACTGTGGCCATGCCATCATCATCTATTCTTTGTCACACCACCGTCATGCTGCCGTCACGGCCGTTCCATCGTCACCATTCTCGGCTCTCTTTGTCATTGTAGCGCCATCGTCGCCGCGCCGTCTTCTTAACGCTGTTGTTTTCCCATCGTCATCGATGCAGCAACGTAATCGCATTGTCGTCGTACCGTCCTCGTTATACCGTCTTCATTTTCATTTCATCGTATTTGTATTGTTGTCATTCAATCGCGGTTATACCACTGGTGTTATGCTGCCAAAGCCATCGCATTGTCGTCGTCCGGTCGACACCCTACCGTCATCGCCAGGACATCGCCCTCATCCCCGTGTCCTCATGTCAACGTTGCCATGCTGTCGTCGTTATGGCATCGTCATCATTTAGGAATTGTCGCCTCATTGTCATTACGCTGTCGTAGTCATACCTCCTTTGTCGTTCAATTGAAGTCGTTCCTTCTTCGTCAATCCACCGTCACCACTGAGTCGATGTCACGCAGTCGTGGTCATGCCTATTTGCCCATGGAGGACCTTGACAAGCGAGTGCCATATCAAAGCGGAAGCATACCGACGTATGTCGCATATGGCTGAAACAACAGAAGTTTAAGGATGACCATACAGATGTTGAAGAAATGTGACTTCCAAAATACGGTGTGTCGCTACATTGTTCGAAAGGGAATCGCATTTCCATCGACAGTCATCGTCAGATAAGTTCCGCCGTTACATTTTTGGTCAGGTAACTGATAAATCTGCGGAAAATAAACTCCATATATAATCTTTATATAATATCGGAAGGAATTGCATTCCTAACATCTATGAACAGTAGTAGGGGCGTTGCTTTCTTAAGGAGGACAGACGCTTTACTTATTATGTATAAAATATTTTTTCTGAATTCCGACACTCATCGCACCTATATAGAAGAACTCATTAATAGGATATCTTTCGGGCAAGAGACGAAAATTTACCGATGATATCCCCTGCCCGATTGCAAGAGGTATTCAAAATACCATGTAGTGAAATATTAGGGTGAAATTTCAACGATGACTATCTCAGCTGCTATTAACATATAGAATTGTGGTATTTACGTACATCGGTAATGTCTTGAACCAATTGATTATGAATTCGTACCCGCAAGCTGAGACAATGTGTTTGATGAACAATATGCAATAAATTAACGTATCCTTCGGCAGCTGGACAAGAAAATGCGCATGGTTATCAGCATACTGAGGATGCGCAAGAGTGTGTTTATCTCTGCGAGGCAAATACAGCGTATCTGAATCACCCGAAAGAAATTTCTGGATTAGTAAGTATGTTTCAGAGTGCATGTAGAAGGCAGTTCTTACTAGTCATGACCGGCAGCTTAACGACAGAATTGAAAATAAAAGTTTGTAATCAGTTCATTCTTACACAGGTGGGGTATTACGACGTAACTTGGAGGATATAAGGGCTCAATAAGCCATGAAAAGAAAACGTAAGCTAGCTCCACGAAGTGAAATATCTCAAGCACCGAGGCTGCTGGTGGTTTTTCAAGTTTGTACTCGTATTTAGGGCGTTTTTCTTGAATATATTTGTCTAGTCGTCATCGTTTTGCTAGATGCGAGCGTGAAGATGTGGTCAAACCACAGTCTGTCACACACCTTGCAGCTGTGGCCGCACTTGAGGTCGAGGAATTCTCTCTTGAACCGCCCATCGGCAACCCATCGACGTCCCTGCTCGGCCTCCTTCTCTCGAAGTTGGAGGTTAGCTTGCCTCTGCTGGCACTTGGCTTGAGTTGCCTTTTCCTCAAAGTGGGAGTTGGCTTTACCCCACTGGCGCTTGGCTCTCGCTTCACGTTCTCGATCCTCGGCGGTAGCGGCTTCCCTCCGCCGGCACTTTGCTTGCGCTGCTCGCTCTCGAAGGTCGGGATTTGTGTGACGTCGGCGCTGCCGTTCGCGCCGAGTGGAATCCATGTGGCGAAAGTGCGCGCGCCGGCAAACCACCTGCTCCTATACCCCTCTTCTTCCCCCTCCCCCTGAGCGCGCTCTGACCCCTGCCCCACTGCGTGACACCGGACGTGACACCACTTTTAACAGCTGCTTCTCTCTTCTGGGCGAAGAATACTCGCTTTGAAAAAGAGCGACAATGGTAGTAGCTGATATGCTCAGCGAAATCAATAGTAAGATGTACCGTAGGGCAGGTCATGTCACTAATCAGATTAGATAACCGTTGGTCTATGGGAGTAACAAACTGCCGCCAATAGAAGAGATCTGACGCCAAGAATGGAACAGAATTCGGAGGTGTAATGAGAAGTGGAAGCTTGCAGCAATACGATGGAGTGAGCTCGCGAGAAATAGGACTAAATATAAAACCGCGGACGAAAGCCTTCGTTCAGCAGAGCACATCAAATAAGCTGATGATAAGAGTGAGGTGAACATTGCTGTTCCTTCAATTCCGCGTTCTTCAAAGAATCGACGCAGATGAGGTTCGCATAGCACATGTTCTGCTGCGGCAAATCTTCACAAGGTTATGCACCGCCCAGTGTCAACCAACCTATGGGCGAAGAAAATTTCTGTAAGAACAAAAACGTGAGCCAAATGTTAAAAGGTTCACGCATCCAGTCACGTCGGTTGGCGACGTGGCTTCGAAATCTGACGTGCGTGGCTTCCAGGCGCCCATCCAGCGATCAATATTAGCTGGTCCCCGCCGCAAATCCAATTTCAGATTCGATGGTGCATGTATGAGCACGGCAGTATGCGGTAGGATAGGCACTCAGTATTTGATTATCTTTTCCCTTAGGTAGCCATTTTTTTAACTTGTTCTTCGCCCGGTAACTTCATTTGCATTTTCCTACGTTCGTTGTAGATGTTTCAGTGGCATTGCTTTTACACACTTTCATTTTCCGTGACACGTACTGCATGCGCATTGTTCAATTCTCTATGTGGTTCGAATATGTTTTTCTATATTTCATTTGTTTATTTTTGTCATTATTGTACCTCCGGAACGCCCTTACTTTACCATATAAACGTTTGAGCATGTGCCACCAAAACAACGTTCGGAATTGCCGAATTAGCGGAAAAAAGTGGCCTAACTGAAACGAATCACGTCAAGGGAATGCGTAAGAAAGTGAATAACAGATGCTGAACTAATTAAAATGTTTTCGGCTTCCCTTAAAGCAAATCAATTAGCAAAATTATATTTGCATTCGTTCACAGCATGCCATTGCTTTGTTTCACAGCATCGTTGAGATGAAGACGCTTACTGTGAGGCGACACAGCCTTATTATTGTTATGTTATTAGCCGAGGTAGCTAATAACAGACATAAAACCGGGTTGAGTCATTGAGAATTATTTCACACCAAATGTACGTGTCTCTATTATTAGAGGCTTCATTTGATCGATGAGCGTCAACTCCACAAGAAAAAAAGGCACTTTGCGTCCCAGTTCTAAAGGATGGCTTTGTTAGAAATTTACATGTAGAACAAGTATGGTTGAAAGCAGAATTCGAAATCGCTTTTAGTTAGTTCCTTAGTAGGTTGGCTCCACTTAAACAATGACCGGTTCTATCTTTCTATTTCATAATTCGATGAGCACTGAACTAATTAGTTACATAAAGAAAAATGGTGAGGTGTAATGGTGATGTACGCGCAGTTACTGCAGTTTAATCGATTTCTAATAATTGATAACCGCTAGTACTTTGGCTAGCGCGATTTCTTGCTTTGCCTGAAATGCCTTATTTTAATTATAGTTCCCACACGTTTCTGAGAAAACCTGGTTGATATTAATACTTTTATGCCATTACTTTCATTCTGTGTTACGAAACGTGGGCAAAGAAATAACCTTATTTCTGGTTCCTCGGGGCTAAACTTTTCGTGCCTATATCTCTTCGTTGATAGTAAGAGCCTAACAGAGCAAGATAGATTTGCAGATTAGATTCGCAAGTTAGCCTACATACCGTCAGCGCTATGTACTTGGACATCATGTTATATAGTTACAAATATGTGAAACTTCGTAATAAGGACGCTTTATTATTGGAGACCGGTTTAAGCTGACAGAACTTTTCTAATAGAACTTTATTGTATTGTGCGTGCGATCTTCCTGATGAATTCTTAGTTTTATTTTTCAGTCAGTAACCCTGCACAAAGTCAGCAACAGCAATGTAAGGATATCCCCATACTTACAACTTGACATATAACAATAGTATTCCCTTCACACCAATTTCGCACTCTTGAGAGAAGAAGACACACATAAAACTATAGAAAATCATTTACTTTTCATGTACAAGGGGGTGCGTGGGAGGGGGCGAAGATTGCTCTTACTAGCAGGTAAAGTCTTATAAGCCCAATGTGTCAACCAATTATACAAGCTAGCAAGACCTCTCAGGAGAGCTCCAGCGTTGCCGGCAAAAAAAAAAAAAAGAGGAAAAAGAGCTTTTTGGAGGACCCAGCTATAATTATTCTACGACTTTCTGAAAAAAAAAAATCCGATTGTAGTTGAATAGGATTCATTAGTGCAAGCCGATTATAGAAGTTCCTAATGTAAGCATGGTAATCCGAATAAGTCAGGTACCGTGGGGTAATAAAGACATCGAAAGGATCCACACTGACTGAAGAATGGAAACCTTAAGCTAGGGCTACGACATTCAAAATTACTCTTAAATGTGCAACTACCACTTAGGGACTGTTAAGCCCCTTTTCCGCGTTTTCTCGTGCATAGACTGCATCAAGGTTTTTAGGAACGATTCGAATTTAACGACGTCTCCTGGCTTGACATAATTGGTAGTTCATATTGAATGCTATAAAATGGTGCGCCATATGACGATGGCAATGCCATACGTCATGTCATGTTGTTGCTATCCTCGTAATTTCGCGTTCCCCATTTTTTGTCCTGGATTGTGTTCATATATACACTTAAAATTATGGCTGCCTTTTTCAGATCTTCAAGTGACTTGCGTCAGTGAAAGAAGCCATATTTCTTTTCACTACGCACTTTCGGTGCGCTATTCGTTTCTTACGTCGGCTGTTACTGTACGCTATTGGGCAAGTTAAAGGTGGGTTACAAGATATCAGTTAAGAACTTTTTGTCACACATGGCAGTACCCGTGGATCTCGCTTTAGCGTGAAGGTCCCTGATGGCTGTACTTTTATTCTCATTCACTTAAAAGAAACTGTACTCCAAACTTTGGCTTGCTCAAAGCTCACCCGACTTCCAAGGAAATAGCGGCTTGCGCTGGCAACTTTTTAGATCTTCCGGCGACTGCCGGATGAGATCTGCTGGCTTGACGAGAGAAGTCGACAAGGATACGCCAGGAGTTGTGCTCATTGATTGTCCTGGCTTGGACAGGTTCGACACCACGCGCCATGCAGCACCCTGTTCCATCATGTTTTCCTAACGTTGGCGGTTACGTGTGTAAACGAAAAGCCTTCAAGCAACTCGCAATCAGTTATTTACCGTACAGTCTACTTGTGTTGAACGTACTTAAGGCGCCGAACGTTAGCGCGAACTAATAAACTTTTATGAAATTGTTGCAATGTGCAGTGTGCCAATTTTGTGGTAAAGTTAGGTTCTTGCGGGGCAGGCGCACGCCGAGGCATTTTCCGCTTTTTTGCCAGCTCCCTAGGTACATGTGCGTGTTTTTTCCTAGTTGCCTGACATAAACGTCAACTCCAACTTCAAACTGGGGGCTGTGTTAGCGCGTGAAATGTGGAATTCAACGCGAAGCCTTCTTATCCGAGTCAAGCCAGATTTTGGTGCGCATCTCAGTGTTATCCTGAACAGAGAGTGCAGTGTCAAAAACGTTTTCCGTTGGGAGCACGGGGTATGTGCCCCTGTGGCCAATACTTAAGTGCCGCTGTGTATGAGCAACTAGAGCCATTGGATATGTACCTTAGAAGCTGCGGCGTATGCTTCGGATTACGTACTTGTCTACTGGAGTTGAGTTTGATTACGTTTTTAAAGCGATAGCACTCTTAAGTTACTTTACGCATTTCACTGGGACTACCTATCTCAGTATGTATTTATGTGTCTATCTATGCTTGTATCTAGACATTTTCGCCCCTACATCGGGCACTGGGTCATTTATAGTAGAAATGGTACCGCATCGGGCGGCTATGCGTAGGGAACAGGGCTCGAAACCAGCCATCGGACCAACCAACGTCACCGAGTATGCCGTAATGTGTACATATGTGCAGCTCTACAACGAACCTCTTTCACGCCGACGTGGCTCACTTAGATGGCTGGCCGGATACGTGGAGGTATTCAATGATACTTGTGATACTTGGGATTGTAATAGTAACTATATGTACGCTCCAGGCGCACTTCTGCCGTCGCCGTGAGGTTCCGTATAATGTCCAAGGCCGATAAAATCGTCGCCGCGCGCCGTATGCTGTATGTGCGAGTGCAAACGTGGGAATGTGAGCCGGCGATCACTGTTTAGTCTCGCACACGCAAGGTAGGGAAACATGGAGGAAGCGGCTCCTAGGGGAGAGTAGGGAGGGGGAGGGCACGTTCTACTCCGCGTGGCCCGGGCGGCCGAGCGTGCCCTGCCGGGCTGCTGTATCCTGGTAGCCACCTGCGCTGGGGACAAAGTCCGCCAGGCGCTGCCCTTCCGCGGCTTCGTTCGCGTTGATGCCAGACGTAGCACGAAGGACGCTCGCTGCTGCTGCCGTGCTTCCTCACTCCAGCATTTTGACAGCGAGTTTCCGCCGTTATAGTGTGAGATGTGTTCATGTTTGCTTTGCGGGCGTGGCACCATGCTTGTTAATTTAGTTAGTGTGCCTATCTTTACAAGTTTACACGGCCGATAAAACTAATCCACCTATTTGCAATCGCAACCGATGCTTCGCCTGTCGCGCGGAACTGCGGCTGTTCTTGGGGCCACTGGGTATATGCCGGTATGTGTGCACAGCTCTTCACTAATGCCTTTGAAGCCAAACTAGAGTAACTAGGTATGTGCTACCGGAAATGTGCCGCTCTAGCTATACAATGACAAAAAAGATGCTTTAAATTGATCGGATGCTCGGAAGAATACAACTCACGTCAGAACGTTTCCCCGAGGACAGCAATCCGATGCTTTAGGAGACTGCGCCACAAGTTCCCTAGATATGTGCTGCTTTTCAATGAAACTACTTCAAGCCAACGCTTTAGCGAGCTGTGCAATTCACAGGCTCGGTATGTGCCACTCTTCAATGAATTTCTCGCCAACTTGGGGTGTGCGGGAAATGGCAGTGGGTGTCCAGAAAGAAGCGAGAGAAGGAAGCCCGGTGGCCGCATGACGCGTTTCTCAGCGTTGGCAAGCACCGACGTGCCATGCATTTTAGAGGTAACGCGCAAGCTTCGCGGCGCCGGCGCGTGATGGCGCCGAGTGTTCTTAGGGAAGCGCGAAAGAGAAATCTCGCTGCAGTACCAGCCTCATACATAACACTTGTCGGTGGAGGCAATAAGTTCTGTCACTATATTAATTCAAAGCTGAACGTATTGCCGTCGAGAGTCATCGTTTGATGAGGTGTGCGGAATTTTCGCAGTCTGTGTAGCCTCAGTGACGTAGGCATTTCAATGATATGATGGGCGTGGAGCCAAAACACGCAAGTGATCTAGCGAAACTACGCTAGGAATGTCAAGTGAAGGTATCGTGAGGATTGTGGCAGGTAGAAAAAGGATAAGGAGGACGAGCGGGAGATGTTAGCTCAATCCTCGAAATTAAAGTTATTAAATTAACACCCTAACACACATCTAAAATTTTGCTGATTCTTGGCCCATCTCACTGCCAATAGCTTCAGGGACATCATTATCATCAGCTACAAATTGATCAACCCTTGCAGTTACCCGAGCGCGTTCTTATAAACCTTGCAAAGCTAAACACACGGAATTAGCAGCGACGTCAGCATTTCACCTATCATGAATGCCGCCGCGAGGAATTGACAAGTCAACTACAGGCGAAGCAGAGGTGGGATATGCTCAGCTTATTATTTATTTATTTGTACATACTGCAGCCCCATGGGAGGTCTATTGCAGGAGTGACTAAAACAGTGGAGAACAAAAAATAAAGTGAAATAAACCATGTACAAGACCGTTGTACAACAACTTGTACAACAGTCAAAGGAACTGGAAAATCGTTTTCATCGATTATTCAAAGCAGCGAAACAGCGAAATGCATACACATTAAGTATAACCAAAACCTAATTTAAGTAGTTACACATACTGGTTTTCATAGAGAGCACTTTCGAATTCGCTTATCGGGAATGAAGGAAGGCAACCAGATAAGGAATACTATGCTTCTTTTGCGCGGGGAAAAAAGCTGTACGTGAAAGTATTAAGCTCGTGGAAGTTACTCTCAACAAGCGTAAGTTATGTTTACGTTCAACAAGTCCACTTCACTACCGCTACGCAGTCAACTA
The DNA here is from genome assembly GCF_023375885.2 of Dermacentor andersoni. Lineage (NCBI taxonomy): Eukaryota > Metazoa > Arthropoda > Arachnida > Ixodida > Ixodidae > Dermacentor > Dermacentor andersoni. The sequence goes on from NC_092822.1 coordinate 57,921,286, forward strand.
CTAGTACGTTAGGCTATTGCTGACGATTTGCGAGCACTGTTAAAAGTCATTCTTCGTTAGACAGGTTAGCGTTTCCGAAAATTTAATAAGAAACCACAAGGACGCAAGCGGCTTCATTTTAGGGAGTTCGTGTTTCAACGTTGAAAGTTTCCAACGGGAACATAAAATGATGAGCACAAATAGCAAAACGACAAAAACAGGCTCCCTGTGTACCTTGTACTCGCCTGACAGATTCCTTCGTATTCACACTTATTCGCTGCTGTACCTTATGTCAAGTTTGAAACGAGATGTAGCCGAGCAGCGGCTTCTTACAATTGAATTAACACGATTCAAGTTTCTAATCACATTTCGAGAGCGCACTGCATCACTGGCAATGAACCGGCATAGTGTAAATGAAAGCTTCTTCGTATTCCACATGTCGCAGCACACTGGTGGGGGAGGTAGAAGGCTTTCAATACGTGACCGGGAAGAGAAAAGGCGTTTATTAAATCAACAATCGTATCAACCTTGTGCGACGAATGAAAATCTTGATGACCGCAGGAAGCATGAAACGACATTTTGGGTTGGAAGAACACGTCTTTGGTTAATCTGGTTACGCGTTCTGGTGACAAACGAAGTTCCTGGAATGGAATAAGCTACCTTCTTTTTTTTTATTCCCCATCGCTTTGTGGTGGATGAGAACGGAACAAGACAAGTGGAAGATGTTGCTCGCCGAGTTGTATACTCCGCAATTCGTGCAACGTGGATGGCCTAGACAAGTCAAAGTGGACACTGCCATCCAAATATACACACTGGATGGCGCAGTTACGCGCGCGTCAGTAGGTTTTTAAAAGCAGTGGCAAATGGTAGCGCATCCTATTCTATCCTATTTAATAATATACTGTCCTTTTTTGCATAAAATGACAAACCATCAAGCGACGGGAAACAATTATTGGAGGTGAACATGAAGCAATGTGCGCATCTCAATGTTGAGGCTGTTTGGAATAAGAATGGTGTCTGTAGTAACAACCCACTGCTGTGGCATACAGCAAATGAGCTCACTGCCAATGGAATCAAAGAAGCTCGCTTATGTTTTTTGTTTCATGAGCATTTCATATGACGCTGGTGAACATACCGTTACTGGGTCGCTCGTTTTTAATGCAATCTTAACAGGTGGCCATGCAGCAACTTTTGCGCCGTAGCCATGTCGGTATGGTGAGCTCCCTATATTTTCTTTGTCGGTATGGACTTTTAATTAGCTGATGGCCTTCCGTATGTGATTAATAATCCAGAATTGATTTTTGTTCTATTGCGCGCCTGATGGCATGGTGAAGGCGCACATTTAGGCTAATTCGCATGGATTTGAATTACGGGGATAGTACTCTTACTGGAGCAGGTTACCATTGTTGAAAGCTATAACAACAATAAATTCCACAACTCTTCGAAAACACCATTCCACTTTCGCTCCCTGACATTATGTTTGATATTGTGAGCACTTCCAAAAGAAAAAAACAACATAAAGACGCCATTTAACGAATGTTAAAACACTACAACGATCAGTAGTACTTGTAGAGGCAAGAGTGGTGCGCAGCAAACACATATTTGCTAGAATATAGCTACGAAAAAAATTTACGCTGCGATCATGACCTTTACCATTCGTCATTAATTTAATAGCCATATTATCAAACTCTCTTTCGCACTCCCCTTGATCAATCATCATTGGCTCTATCATCATTATTTGGTACATTTAGTAGCAGTCCAGAAGCTTTCCAGTTTACTTTCTCATGACTTCCTAAAAAGTGGAAACACATATCACTGTATAAATAAACAAAAATCACAGAACGGCAGTGTTGCGCCCAGAACTATATGGTATTTATTTCTGAGAAACTTTTAACATCTTAACACGCCTTCTACCCATCCAGCGTCAACCCACATATCCCAAAGCAAACAAGAACTAAATAGCCTGCACTCAGTGTGGATTGCAAGGTGAGTTGTGCCAGACGAAATTGAAAAGTTGTATACGTGGATAGGCTACGTTTTGTGAGAGCCACCCTGCTGAGCACGTACAGATGCCGCTGCAGGTTTTCAATGAGTTTCTCGAGTCAGACGAAAGGTAGAAGGCGTATACGCACTCCGTCCAAGCCACGTTTCAATCTCAGAAGCTCGGCATAGCGGAATGGATGGGGGTAAACAAGAAAGTTACGCCAACTTAGCAGCTCGTTTCAGCAGAACGCCATCAGAAAGCCCGTCAAGGTTCAGTGATGTTGTGCACAACTGGCGGGCGTGCTCCTGATTGAAAACAGATAGCTCTAAACACCGTACAAAGAAATGAATTTCGTCCCCGGAAACTTGTGACACAAACTAAACGCCCTGGCTCAAAACAACTGCGTTCGATGCGAAAAGAAAGAAACGTCGATATTTCCTGGCTATTTTCATTTGGTGAACCTTTCTCAGTTATCGCTTCCCTTGTCGTTAGTTCAGTATATGCTGTAGTCTCCTGAAAGGAAATAAACTTGAAGCAGCAGCGTCGCATTGACCACAACAGCAAAGTTTAGCGCTCCGCTTGAACTCCTAGTCCAGAATTGACGTTACTTGGAGTGCACATGTTGGCTCTTCATAGCCCGAGAGAAACTGCTGTTTCGCAGAAAAAAAAAGAACGGCATCCTGGCGGGCACTGCGAGTCTGCCAGCGCTCGGCTAACGAGGAACGCCGTCAGCGCATTGCAGCGTCGCACTTGGATGGCGCATGCGTAGACGGTGGATAGGGGGTGGGGTAAGAAGGTATCCAGAGTGCGCCGCGCCTTCGGCTGCATCATCATCATCATCATCATCATCAGTCTGGCTACGCTCACAGTAAGGCAAAGACCTCTCCAATACATATACAATTACCCCGGTCATGTGCTAATTGGGGCCATTTTGTCCCAGAAAACTTCTTAATCCCATCCGTCCACCTAACTTTCTGCCGGCAACCAGGAGGGCACTGCCATGTTGCAACTCATTGCAAGGGCGCAGGCGCAAACGATGATAGCTGATTCAGACGAAACTTGCAATCAACGTGATCCCGAGCCTGGTTCAGTATGATGGCGAATCAGCTGCCTGAACCACAGCTCAGGCAGCTGCAAACGCATAATTTCAGGCAACGTTACAATAATTGGTCATAGCAACATGGCGGTGCCTTTGCGGTTGCCACTTTCTGTCGCCCAGCCTTTCCTCTAGACGCCCGATATTAAAATTCACGCAGAAACTTCTCTGGGAGTTGTCTAAGTACGCGTCAGTATTGTGCCACTTGCTCATCGCCACGGAGCCCGGTGTCATTATCGATGCTATGAACCATGATGCCACCAGTGTATTCGACAGCATTGCGGTGATACACACTGCAGCGAACGGCGGCGCATGGCAAATTAATGAGGCAGGCAAACTACTGCAGATGACGGCACCAGGTTCGCTGATGACATTCCGATCAATAGAAGCAGTGATCATTCTTTAGTGTCTGATCCTTGCGCATCGAACCATTAGTGAACGTGACCAACCGTACTACGGCGGCTGCGTAAGGCGGGGCCGCGCGGGCCCCTATCTTGAAAGCCGAATTCATACCATTCATACAGCGGCACGCCCGGTTCCTTGCAACACCTCCAGATTGCGATCGCCTCCACGCATCGAGGCCCTGTTGTGACTTCGGGGTGGAGGACGAAAGACAGACGCTTTCCGTAGACGAAGAAGAAGCGAAAAACTTCATGCAATATTTTCAGATAGTGTATGATGGCGTACAGGTAGGTACAGGTACAGGTACAGGTACAGGTAGTAAGAGCGCATCACACCGACTGGGTGGCTGGAAGCGACTTTTCTCACAATAGGCCGGTTCTCCCTTAAATCCCTTCGGCGACCCTTCGTCACCGAAGAAACCAGGCGGCGCAGGGTGATGACGTCGCCCGCGTCGGATTCTTGATTCGTCGCGAAGATGGCTGGGCGCTTCTTGAAGTCGCCGCCCGTGTCGAATTCTTTATATGTCACGGAGAAGTGGGAGCTCCCGTTGCTTCGTGGTAGCCACGTGGTGCTTGTAGTATGGCACAACAGCACCCCCACCGCCAGATAATACAGCCAGAAGTCGAGCTGTTTCACGCGGCTCGACGTTTGCCATGTGCTGATTGAGTGACGTCCTTGATGGGGCCAAGGAAATGGCTTTGCCACCCTTTCATCCGCTGGTCTTTCCTTTGCTTCTATCTGAGAAAGCTCACGGAATGACCGAAAATCAACGCCAATCACTTCGGTGAAAGTGAACACCCTCCCAATGCTCTTTGCAACGCCAGACCAAACTCCACGAAAACAAACGCTCTAACCACATCTGTGTTCTCAACATCACCATTACGTTTATCGTACTAAACACGAAACACGCACCCGATAAAGAGCGCGGGATACAGACCTCCGCAAATAGTGCTTTCAAAGACGCCACATCCAAAGAGAATAAACAGCTAAAAGATTGATTGCAAAGCAATTCCTAACAGTCATTCAGGAAGGCAAGACACTACTGAGGCGATCGAAGAAAGTTCATATTTTGCTGTGTCTCGCTCCGAGTGAGATTCTGTCACTTGTCATTGGATTTACCAACTTGCTGATATGTGTCGCGTGACCGAACAAGCGTTTCAACCTCTTTCCAGCATCCTGGCCAATAGTAATCTTGCGCTAGCTTAGCCTTTGTCTTCTTAATACCGAAGTGACCCGCCCAAGCATTCCCATGCGCTAGTTCTAAAAGCTGTGGTCGGTACTTTTCTGGCACGAGTAATTGGTTGTATGTCCGATCCTTGGAATTCTGATATTTCCGATACTTGATACTTGACCTAGTGTAGAACGATATGCCCTTTCGGGCCACTCCTTCATTCACATTAGCCTGCAGCGCAGTTAACGAAAGGTCACTTTGCTGTGCCGCGATAAGCTCCTCTCGTTCAATCCTACTAAGCTGCTCCCAGAAAAAACACGCGGGACTAAACAGTGAACCTTCCACTTCAGCCCTAAACGCCCCGTTTTCCTTAGTCTCGAAAGGCTCATCACTCTCTTTCACTGATCCGGTAATTGATCCGTCCCAAGTCTGAGTCCTCTGCTTTTAATCAGCCGTATCTCCCGGCCTAGACTGCGGCTGTGAAGGCGTTACAATGTCAGTAATTTACTCGTTTGAAGATGAGCTTTCACGTTTCTTTGAGAGGGCGCGTGACCGCGATCGCATTAATGTCATGCAGGCGACACAGGCAGAGAACGACCGACCCTCCTTATTTAAAAGCTGATGCGATTTGTTTGAAAAAAACATATGAAAAGCGTTCGGGTAAACTTGGACTCACGGCTGCCTCCATTTGAAACCTTCCAAACGCGCCCTCGAGGATTACCCTGGTAAATGGCAAGCACGCGCTCTGCTCTTCTGCGACTTGTCTGATCCAGGCGCGTTCCCATGTATAGTCTCCGGGAAAAACACAGGGCGGATGAGTAACATCCATGGTGGCGGCGGAATCGCGAAGTGCCCGGCACATTTTCCCGTTTACCACGACCTCCTGGATATATGGCTCGAGCAGCCTCAGACTTTCGTCTGAATGGCTAGTGCTGCCGAACGCGGTTTGCTCCTTGCACTTTAAGGAAATATGGCTTGCCTTGTTGCAACGGAAGCAGGCAATTGGTCTCCGGGCGTCGAACGGGCGCTCTATGTCTGCCTTAGCTTTAGCGGCCCCAGCCGACTGGGCTATCTCTGCTAGCCCTTCCCTCGCCACCTGAGCCTCACTCGATACTCCCTTGCTGAACTCGTCGCTCGCGGATGATTTCTTATTCGGTAAAACTGGGTTGCGAGGGAAAAGCCGCCTTACAGAATAGTAATTTTTTTCTAGCTTATCTTCCTGGATCGGTTTTTCTTGGAAGTTTCGGCGCGTGTGATATTCCTCCGCGAGCTGCGCTGCCTTCTCTAGCTCTACCTCCGGGAGCCTGTCCTGCCGCCAAAGTCTAACTTTTTCTGGAAGAACAAGGTAAAACTGCTGCAGTGCTATGCATCCAAGCATCTTGTCATATTTGGCATACACTTCTGCACTTTTGAGCTACTCATTTAAGTTAGACTTTAACTCGTACGCGAACTCAGTGTGCGAATCACTGCCCCTTTTTTCCTGTCTAAACCGCTGTCGAAGTGATTGGGCAGAGAGGCGGTATTTGCGAAGAAGCCCGGCTTTTACCTTTCCGTAGTTCTCGTACTCTTCTTTAGATAAGCGTGCGAGGACTTTCGCGGCCTCCCCTGGGTCAACTGAAATAAGTTTTTCAGACCAAAGGCTTTCATCCAACCCTATCTTTGCACACGTACGTTCGACATTCATGAGAAAATGTGCTATATCACCGCCTATCCTGTACGATAGCATCAGATCCTGTATTCTCTGTTTAGGCGTATCGTCTCCACCGGAAAGGGGACTTGAACACGTCGAGCTGATTCGAATTTGCTGTGTTTCCAGTTCTCTAATTTGAAGAGCATAATCTCGCTCTTCGCGCCTTTCCTTTCTGCTCTGCCTCCTCGCGCCTGTTTTTCTCCTCTGCCTCTTCGCGCCTTTCCTTTTCTCCTGCCTCGTCGCGCAGTTTTTTATCGCTTCTCCTCTCAAGAATTTCTCCTCAAATCTCTTCGACTTCCTCCTCAGCTACGTCTTGTGCCCTCATAACGTCCAAAATGGCCTTCTTTCGCCTTGCCGCAGCAAACGAAATGCCCATCTCCTGACAAACATCAAAAAGGTCCTGTATCCTGAGCTTCTCCATCGCGATCTGACGGCTCGACTTTTGCCTCTAAATTATCTATGCTTCCGAAACCGAAAATCTATGCAAGGCCTGAAGCGAACTAAGACAAAACCACTACAACCTTTTCAGAATACTTGAGCAATGGTCCTTAGCATTTACGTGTGCGACAAAGGTCTGGCGATGCGAAAGGCAAACGTCGGGCACTTATCCCCTCCAAAGTAGCTGACGCCGGTGGTCCTCGTGGCTGTCGTTGAGCGGTGTAGCGGGCGTTATCTGGCTTCGAATCCCCAAGCTTGCCATCCACTGTTGTGACTTTGGGGCGGAGGAGGAAAGACAGACTCTTTCCGCATGCGAAGAAGGGACGAAAAACTTTATACAATATTTACAGATAGTGGATTATAGCGTACAGGTAGCAGTAAGAGCGCATCAGACCGAGTGGGCGGCTGGAATCACCTCTCTCTCCTCACAATGCTCCGGTTCTCCCTTAAATCCCTTCGGCGACCCCTCGTGGGCAGGAACCAGTTTAGACGAGTTGTCGTCGGCAGAAACCAGGCGGGGCAGGGTGATGACGTCGCCCGCATCGAATTCTTGATTCGTCGTGGAGATGGCTGGGCGCTTCTTGAAGTCGCCTCCCGTGTTGAATTCTTGATTCGTCGCGGAGAAGTGGCAGCTCCCGTTGCCTCGTGGTAGCCACGTGGTGCTTGTAGCATGGCACAACAGCCCACGCAAGAGGCCGCGTTTCTACCAGCAAGCTCGCTTTCGTGCATTTCGTTCACCGCCAGCGCTTCCAGGTAAACATTACGGTTCCATAAGCTGAAGTTGCCGGAAAACTTGAGAATACGTCCGGGACCTTTGAATGCTATGGCGCTCGACTCTGAAAGGCGAAGCTTGCGCCTGCTCCAAATTTTTGTGTACGTTCAAGGTCAAAGTGGCTTTGTCTAGGTGCGACGACGGAACGCCATCGACAGCGTTCGTGATCGCGCTTGTGCCGTCACGCGCCCCTTCCTGCTCTTCAAGGGTGCTGTTCCTGCAGCAGTTGTATCGAGTGCCGGGTTGCACCATGACGCCTCCACGTATTGTTGAACACCGGTTTTAGAAACCCGAACGCGACGCTTAACCTTACCATCACTTTCAGTGTTGCGCCTACGGACGAAGCTGCTATTTCGTGCACTTGCTTTGCTTTTTTTTTTTGTAACTTTTACCTTAGGTTATGATTTGCCTCCGTGAGATGACGATTTACAATGTAGGATGCGTAAATCCACTTTCGAATTTTAGATCTTTATGCAATACGCGTAGTCTTTGTCAAATATACACGGATATATATATATACACGTTGTCTCTCATTCTTTACAAAGTTATTCCTCGGAGTGTCGAAAACGGCAGGCCACAAACAAAAGTAATACATAAATAAAACACCTACAGCGCATATCTTTAAGGTTATCTCTTCTCAGACTGAAATACTGAAAGTGCGGAACAAAGTGCGTACATATATATATGAAAGACAAAGCCGCTTGTGAAGTTTCGTTGTTCTTGAGAGTCGTAGAAATTCCTGCGTCGGGCTCTGCTGTGATGTCCTACGAAGGCGGCGTTCCAAAATAATATATATATATATATATATATATATATATATATATATATATACACGCACGGAGGAACGTATATTTACGATAAACGCCGGCAGCGAATGCTATGGCCAAAGGCAAGTTTTCTGGTCGAAACGCGGCCTCTTGCGCGGGTAACTCTCCTGTTATTGTTTTGCACTTTTAGTATTTCAGCCTGAGAAGAGATAACCTTAAAGATATGCGCTGTCGGTGTTTTATTTACGTATTACATTTGTTTGTGGCCTGCCGTTCTCGAAACGCCGAGGAATAACTTTGTAAAGAATGAGAGACAACGTGTGAGCAACTTTGGTGAAGAAAAGTGGTTGGGTATGCGTGGTTCGGAATTAGGATCGAACTTCTTATTGCCGTTGTCGCGCAGAATGTAGTGCAGCTCGCACAAGTGCAATAAACGTGACCCATACTTTGTCCGAAAGTTATTTTCTCATCCCGCTACGGCACTGCCATTCCTACCTGGCAGTAACCTGTTAGAGTAGCTAGCACCATCGCCGCATCTGTAGTACAATACAGCTTGGCAGGTCCAGTTTCCTAACGCGCGTTGCTTTGCTTTGTTTTCCACCATTAAAGCTGCCAGTGCCTAGTCGTAATTTGAATAGCACGAAAATGTATTACACTGCCGGAGAAACAACAGCGCTAGTTACCTTAATTGTAATCACTGGTAGGAATGGCGCTTGGCGGGGTGAGAATACAAATTTCCCACAACAAAATACAGGTGACGTAATTGGAGTAGGATAAGCAGCCTAGCACTCTACGTCCAAATCACATGCGCGTGCATGTGTACCTATAACGATGGCTGTCCGACGCCGCGCACTGTGCTTTCAGTTGTGCTTCGGCCACACGCTCTCCTGCTTGCATTTCATTTCATTTCACACGCTCGCCTCTTTGCATTTGAACACGACACTGGCGCTGTCATTTTTCAAAACACGAATTACCAACAACCCTCCCGCGTCTCCTTTCTACACATCACAAGACACGTCTGACGCCATTCTTTATTCGGGACACCTAAACGCGACCGTGAGCCTCGCACGAAGAGGGGGGGAAATTACCGCCGCTCACAACCGCACCCTGCATTCGCACTTAAACGCGCGCTTTACCTCCCAGGCTCGCCGATACGACTGAAGCGAGCCGCTTCCCTACCGGCATTCCCAACCGGCATTCCTTTCCCTTTTGCGGAACACCTTCCCCCCCGCTCTCCCTCACTCTCCCTTTTCTCCTTTCCATCGCTGAGTGGAGCGCCACTCCGGGGCGCGACCCAGTCGGCGGCACCGAGCGACGGACCGCTCAGATTCGTCCCGGTGGCGCAACAGTGTGGAGCGGCGTCGACTTACTCCGCGCGCAGCTATCCTTTGGATTGGCTCCATTCGTGAAGCCACCGGGCATTGTCGAGTGCCCCCTCATTGAACCGCGCTGCCTTTTTTCGGTATGCTTAAGTGTGCTTTCGCCGCTGTTCTTTGTTTCCGTCTAGTTTGAAAGTGGGCAGTGTAATGTTCTTTTCTTCTCTTTCGTAGCCATCTAAATGTTGCGTAGTGTGAACAGTGGTACCTGTTGCCGTCCCTTCGTCAGACGTCCGAAAAACGTCTCCGCTCGCTATGTGACCTGCCAAGAATAGACGAACTGTCGTCATCGGGCCTCTGCCGAGGCGGTCTGCTCGCCGTGATTCTGCAAGCAATGAAGTTGCGCGCGTCGTGTTTCCACACCCTGGACTCAACCTAATTCCCCAAACTTCCCCTTTCGTTCACCGTGTGTCCCGAATAGGAACGAAAGTTCCTCCCGATCTGTCGTACATACTCTGTGGATACTCAACCGGCATTCGATAACGACTACGGAAGTAAATCCTCCTTGGAACTGCTTGACTAAGGAAAGGTGTTAAGCCACCCAGTAGCACCGCAGCACTGGGTTTGAATTTATTCGTCAATTACGTGAAAAACGTTACGGTCTCTGGAACTTCAAGTGCGTACTTGGATGCTGCTAGGGTTGTCGAGTGCCACGTGACGGGTACAACTCTAAGCTTTGGTTGAGGATTGGACTGGGATATTGAAGACCCCTGGATTCACTGACGACGTCGTCTATGCGGATAAAAACCGGAAGGCACAACTCGAACTCGGTGCGAAGGGAAGGTCCATCTTGCAAGCGTCTTTAAAAGGGTGAGCGACGAATTTATTTTTCTTCTTCGCAGGTTTCGGGTGCGACAAGCAAAATAGTTTTTTGTAAGGAGAATAAATTGACAGCTTGCAGCGGCGTACATGGTCCAAATTTACAGGGAAAAAATATAAAGGAATCAGGACGATATTAAAACTCCTGTACATTGTTCACTTAAAGGAAGGCATCTCTAATCTTAATGTTATTCTTTCCGTACCCTTCATTAAGAGTCTATAGACAGGCGCTTAGCATTCGGTACTCTATGATTGGTGTGTTGCAATTACACATCGCCAGAGGCTCTTATCATCAGCAGCTGTGATGCCTCATGTATTTGCTAGAATATAGTACCTCCGCGCATATATTTCTCAAATGTATGTTATTCGTTGTGGCGAATGTATGTGGCTCAAATGAATATTATTTTGGATGAGAGATACGGAATATGGGGAGAATGACGCAAAAACAAAAGCGGTGCTATTTCGGCATATTCAGTTGAGTCGAGTTACCGACTAAACTCGGAGAAAAAATCAGCTTTGGCCTCTAAATTCGCAACCACGAACAGCAAGATCACAAACAAATATCTGAAACAATTTGCATGTTTATTTTTATAGAACTATTCACAACAAATCACGTTAGTTATTTATGCATGGATTACATGACCAGGAGGACACTTGCTGCTTTTAAAGTTGTTGCTCGTGTCAATGCCACAATTCCAAATTTTTTTTTCTTGGCTTGTTTTGTGACGTGCGGGCTGTAGGCAGGTAGTGTTGAACTAAATGTTCATCTCCGCTGATATAGCCTAGGTTGCGGAAAGAAATGATAATTTGTCTTTGTTTTAGTTGTCAAATGCAAACTTTAATATTTGCTAAGTGTAATAACAAATATAAAAACAATTGCAATTAACTGCCAGAATGACTTCTTGGAATTGGAAATGATGGCGTATATTTGTCCACATTAATGCAGCATTAGGTTGCTGTGAGCGAATACAGAGGGCATCTAACACAGCCAAAAAAAAGATAAATAATTTAAGTACAATTAGGATCACTGGAATGCATCATGTAACCGCGAAAACAACAAAGGACAAAGAAGGAAACACACAGGACAGCGCGGTGTTTCCTTCTTTGTCCTTTGTTGTTTTCGCGGTTGCATGATGCATTCCAATATCGACCACCAACTAGCCCGCCTATCCCTGTTAATTAAGAGCACCCCAGTGACAACACGGTTAAAACAACCGAATGTACCGGAGGTTTTCAGACACTTCCTACAATAAAGACCACTTGTCATGAACAGAATGGGCACTAGAAGGACCCACAGAAAATGATGACGACACAAGGTCAACTAGACAAAAAAAAAAACAAGTGTCTTTTTTTTCTTTTGAGGAGAATTGGCTTTTTCAGCGTAGCAGTATTCCGTGTGCCTTTTTAGTCGAAAAAATATTTTACCTCGTCAGATTTGACAACGCTTGACCACTAGTGCCGTTGGGCTTTGCAGGTGCACTCCTTCCATAGCGGGCGAAATCGGGCCATGTCCGATATCAAAATGACTATTGCGTTTCGCTTCATATAATTTGTAAACACGGGCAGTATACCTTTCTATTCTGTAGACCACACCCGGGTGATCTTTGCTCGAAATGCGATATTAGACTGCGTCGCCAGGCAACGTAGTTAGCTTCTTAAGTGTAATCAAGCCAATCGTTGCAGGAAAGTGAGCAGTACATCCATACAATTCGGTGCAGCTAAGCTTACGATCAAGTTTAAAAGCGGTACAACAGTCTCAGAACTCATTCTGAAAGTCCATACTTCGAGCACTTAATCGGTTTATCTGCGAAATCGCAATACGTTGGTTGCCACTAATAATTGAGAAAATGTATTGAGCGATATGGCTTAATCTCCTTATTGCTAATTGGTAATTCTTTCGTGGCTTTTTTATTGAAGGAATTTGGTACAAATGGCGAAAGGTCGCAATTCGCTAAAGGCAATCTTTTAGGAATCCTGTAAAACTTCTAATACACGCAGTATAAGTAGAGGGAATGCGAAAACAATATGTGGGGGAAAATGAAGAGAAATGACGCGTTGACGTAGAGTTTCACATCCTTTTCGAAGTAAGAAAAAGAGAACTCGGCTTAATCGTTAACCACGTTAATAATCGACGCCCCTATTCAGGGAACTGTAGTAGCAAGGAGGCACAGGTGCTGTTAGAAAAGGTTGTTTCTAGCCAAACATTTCTTTTTTCAAGCCGGTGACAGGGTCAGATTATTTACAGAATACAATCAACGCGGCAAAAACTATCTGTTTCTGCAGGGTTTCTTTTTTTACGATATATAGTGCGAAATATTGTCATAATCTCAGGAAAGTCCCAAATAGTTTATGCACTTTCACAAAGAAAAAAGAATGATTCGCGAAGCACGAACAGGAGGTATTTCAGTTTGCGACAAAGAGCTTAGGGACTCGAGTTTGATAGGTTTTATAATATGTCGATGGAAATTACAAATAAGACTGCTACAAAAATAACACAATTTTATGCACATGTGGATGAAAAATTAGGTGAAATAATGTACGTACAAACTTCTACGTTAACAGCCAGATGAAGCACAGGAGGTGCAATTTCTGTCCTCATGGATGGAAGAAATCGAACATATTACTTCGTGCAAACCTTAAGCCATAAACTACAAATTTGTAAATTTCGTTTCTGTCCATACCTGTTCGAAGTGTACCCATCACACATATATTCATTTCTTGTATGTTGCACGTTCACATTTTTTAATGTTGCTTTTATTACTGATCTTACTAGTGTTCATTTTACCAGCGCAGCAGTGTATATTTCCTTCACGGTTATGTTATTTACACCTATTTCAATGTGCTCGCAATGCGTATACATGCATGTAGATGTATTTATGCCCAAGAAAGTGCACGTATACTACGTGTTGCATTAACGAAGCTACCATTACGAAAAGCTTATTGTTTGTATTGCGAATGCCTGCACTACTGTTATTGCCCAGCCTCGTCAAGCTGTATGCTTACAGCTTTCTTGCTAGGGTGGCCTTCAACACTGTACTTTCTGCTTGTAAATAAATCTTGACTTGACTGTAGCATCAATTTAAGCATTAATTTCACTTACAAACATCAATTATCTGCAGGCATTAAGGTTCATCTGCGTTGATGGGCTCTGCTTGGCTAATTATTTTTTTCAATATGTATCAAAGCGAACAACAGCAATAATTTGTGTTATTGTGAACGTTTCATGCCCCGGCTTAGTACTAGTGCCACGGTGGCGAAGCGCGTTAATAATAGAAGACATTCCCAAAGCCAAGCGCACTCATTCCAAATTTGATCTTCACTAGTATTTCCAGTTAAACCATCCTCGACAGCATACGTAGCTTGCAGAGCGCAGGGCTTTGAGAAACAGTCACAATCGTATTGCAACGCATGATAGTCTTCGATTCGTCAATTCATCATGCAAGGAATCGCCACCAAGGGTGGAATACAACTCGATGACCTTGCTGTCACTAGAAACATTTTCCATTTTCCTTCAGAATATTTTTGCGAAAGATTGCCAACCCGGAGACGTTTCGAAGTGCATCTCCTCGAGATTCGGAATGGAACCCCTCTATTCTTAAAGTAAAAAAAAACAATAACAAGTGATTCTGGTCTAAAGGATGTTGTACTTTAAATGTACTATATGATGTCAAGAATATTTAGGTACCTCAAGGGCTTAAATTGATAATGAACAAAAAAATGTGTCAGATCCACACAATGCGCAATCGTGACTAGTTGTCGCACCTTTCAACGAAATAGAATTGAAGATTTCTTCGGTATGTTATCACTCAATCAATAAATCAATCATTAGAAAATGAGCCTTACTTAAGCAAATCAAAATGGTTGGACCAACAGCCTATGTGGTCATTGCCTGGTTCAATACAGAAAAAAACATATATAGGTCACCGACACACATATTTGATAAATGAGTAAGAACATTTTTTACACGAACAAGTATTAGTTTGATAAGGGAGGGTTATTACGTTTGACTAGACAAAAAGAAGCGTTTATATGCCTGGTCAAAGTTTTTCGTTACTTTTATGTCTACGTGCACAATGTTCCAAGTTATAGCGCCGAAGAACTGTAATATGCTCGTTCACCGTACACATCGCTGCAGTAAGGAAGGCTTAAATTAAATTTAGTTGCCTGCCCGTAGGAAGTTAAATATGGTGCTGGGAAGGGGAAGTTCGTGTTGAGTATTTTGTGAACTAAACAAGTGATCTTATATCTCCTCAACGCCGTATAAGAAAGGATACGAATCTCAATAAACAGTGTGCGACTGGGGTAATGAAACTGAGATAATGTTGTTCTTAGGGTGCGCATTTACAACTGCAGTATACGCGCTAAGTAAATTTTATTTGTTAGGCCTCATATTTCGCAACGATAGCCGAGGTGGGTATGAAATAAAGAAAGATACATGCAACAAAGCAAACCACGAGGAGAATATTGCCAGGCATGGGCCAAGGTGTAAGGGCTGAAGGCTAGTTTCCTACAGACAACGTTAATTTGTTCTCTCCACTGCAAATGACAGTCTAAAGGAACCCCTAAATATTGAAATATATCAGCATGGCCCCGAGATCGGTTCGCTAGAGTCAAATTGAAGTCACTATAATCTGTAATCCAGGTTGGAGTGAAAGATGATACATTTAGTCTCATCAGTATTTAGAGCTATCTATTTTCTCGAAATCATTTACCTACCTTTAGCTGTTCGCCAGATATAATGTCTTGCAATGATGAGAGTAAGTCGCCTGATTAAGGTAAGGTGGTGTCGTCCGCATACATTAACACCTTTGTCAACTTAAGTGCGTGCGGTAAACCGAGCCTTGCTGTACCTTTGTTGCCTCCGCGGTTTAATATAGCTGTGAATGAATTGAAGCTTGTATTCAAGAATACCGTAGGATTCCAGTGTTTCTAAAACTATGAGGTGACAGATTTATCGAACATTTCATCATAATTTGGCGATTGTATTTTTTTTTTAAATAAAGCCCAGCCAGTCCCCCATGCAACTGCTCAGCTCATCTTATAGTCGCAGTTGATAGAATTAGTGAATTTCGCCCCAACGCCCGTCTAAGCGAATAGTCGAAGCTGCTAACTTAAGAAACAGAGTCGTCCTGGTAGCATCAACAGCTTAAAAAAAAGGAAAACTTTGGTACGCATCAAACAGGTGAGCTAAAGGATCATTCTAACCTATGATCACAGCGGACCCTGTACTGTCAAAGTTTGTTTCATCGCACAAAGGGACGTCCGCGTACACTGATTGCTATGACCTCAATCTTAGTATTTATGAAATGCTTGAGATGGGGGGGGGGGGGGGAGGGGGCCATTTAACCTGATCATGTAATCCACTAATCCACAGGTGTCTAAAGAAAAAGGGGTATCTGAAGTTTTATTAAGTCAAGCGATACTACGACCACATTGCAATGGTATTCAGATGACAGGCTTTATTCCGGCTAGCACACATGTTGTGACGAGAGTTTGTGCCTGGTTATTGGCAAGCGTTGCAAGAAGGGGCAAGCTCCTCAGCCCGTTATTACCAGCTTAATCCAGTGCTCTGACAGCTTACGAAATTTTAAGCATTTTTCTTAGTTTAGCCATTTTTCTAGGCTTCAAAAAGTTTGTTTTTCTGTCTTCTATGTTTCTCAGCGTTCAGGCGTATTCTTATACCACAGCTGCCTTTTTTTCAATTTTCATAAAGGAGATCATATAAACAGGATTCCCAAACGTTGTGACCTTCCAGAAAATGGACGCAGTTGATAGTGCGCTTTTTTGAGCATCATTGAGTGCTGGGCAACAACCCTGGGCGTGTGATAGTCTCGAAATGAAGCAAAGACCACTCCAAACTTCCCCGAAAGATATTGCGTCGACTATTATGGAGACGCTTTATGTCAAATACAACCAGGGGGCGGGAGGATATTCTGTTAATATCCCCCTAGATGCCCATTTCGTCTGCTGCTGAACTGCTGATTGGCTGGGCTGGGGTATGCGTGAGAAGGAGACAGACGCCCTCAGCCAATCAGCACTTTAGCAGCAGTGGAAATATACGTGTCCACAAGGTGGACACTAACAGAGTGTCCCCCCTGGTTTTTGATCAAATGAAGTGGTCCACTGTCTCGTTGCAAGGCAGCAGCAGTGCAAAGAAAAAAAAAACCTAAAACAATGAGACAGCTGAGAGGCTAGCTGCTACGCAGGTGGCAGCATTGGAAAACGCGTACCGGCCGTGTAGAAGGGCTGAGTTAGAAACAACTTACATGGACAGGTAGAAACCGGCACACTCAATGAAGGAAACTTATTGATTTTCAAAGCCCACTCAAAAGGCATGCAGCACAAACACCCAAAGTTTTGGAAGCAAAGTTACAAAGCGAACACTCATAGACAAACCATTTACCGAATTTTCAATGCATTGCAGAAGAAAAGTGTCTTGCATAAGTGTACATGAAAAGAGCAAAACATTTATCACAAAATATAAGCGAACACACAAGTGCTTCGCGCAACGCACAGACTCTAAGACACTATCATGAAAAACCATTTACCAGTTCTTGCTAACTTTAAGTAAGCAAGAACTGGTAAATGATAACTGGTAAAATTTAAGTAGAACCCTTTTCGTTAGCCTCCAGGTTTCTTTACCAGTACTCACGTACGGGGCAGAAACCTGGAGGCTTACGAAAAGGGTTCTACTTAACTGGAGGACGACGCAATGAGCTGTGGACAGAAAAATGATAGGTGTAACGTTAAGGGATAAGAAAAGAGCAGATTGGGTGAGGGAACAAACGCGAGTTAATGATATCTTAGTTGAAATCAAGAAAAAGAAATGGGCATGGGCAGGACACGTAATGAGGAGGGGAGATAACCGATGGTCATTAAGAGTTACGGAATGGATTCCAAAGGAAGGAAAGCGTAGCAGAGGGCGGAAGAAAGTTAGGTGGCCGGATGAGATTAAGAAGTTTGCAGGGACAACATGGCCACAATTAGTACATGACCGGGGTAGTTGGAAAAGTGTGGGAGAGGCCTTTGCCCTGCGGTGGGCATAACCAGGCTGATGATGATGATGATGATGATGCTAACCTAATTTGCATCATAGCTCTACTACAGTTTCTGCAGAAGGCGCCAGTGTGCGGGCGCTGGGGATGACGAGTGCTGAATACCATCTTCATTTAAATGATCATTCCTCTTTGTTGTAGAGTCGCATGATTTCTATGTCCGAATTTATAGACGCGAAAAACCAAAGCCTAATTCATAAATGAATCGCATATAAACAGCGCAATGTTTCTGTTAACATACGTAAGCTATCACTTTGTCACATATTTCTTTGACCAGAAATTCTTAAGGTAAAATCGTACCTTCTTTAGGATCAGTTGCTGATTGCCAGAGCTTGCACAGTCCCAAAACGGGACGGTTGCTCCGCTCCGAGTGGAGTTACTGAAAACAGCGCCGAGCGCCTGTTCCTGCATGTCGAGATAAATCATGTGCACAAGGCTTCTAGTGGAGTTTCCATTCCAGAAGTCCTTTGTCGTGCAAATGAAGTAAACTCGCAGCTTTTAAGTATAGCGGGTGTTTCAGCGGGCACTTTCAACATTTTTTAAAGGTTGCCACTGGCAGAAAGCACAATTCTAGTTCATGAGGTGGTCTACTCGAAGCGGCGGACACTACTAGCGCAAAAAAGTGAAATGCATAATCGACTAATAACAATAATTCACTAATCAACTTTTTAAATAATTACTTTATGGTCTATGTTGCAATTTACAAATTCTAGCCGTGGAGTTCGCAAGGCGGGTCCACTTGGAACGAATTCTTAGGATGACATCAGTTTTAACTCCAGATAGCAATATACGCAGTAAAACCTGATTAAATCAAGCAGGCTAGGGGTCTATTCGTCCCCGTCCCGTTTCGAAGGGGATGCCAATATACATCATCATCAATTGGAGGAAGAGCTTTGAGTAATGGATGGTTTGAAAATATGGGGTTACCCTCTTTCATTCTTTTCGCTGAGCTTTAGGATAACATTTCCCTACCATTGCTTCCAACAAAAACACTAACACTGACATGAAGTCGCCGATCTGAACAAACGCGCGCGAAATAGAAAGCAACAAAGTCATCCTCGAGGCACATATTTTGTAACGGCCCTTTTGATGTTTTATTCTTCTCGACATGTATTATTCACGCTGACGCCGCCGCTTCGTTTTTATCGCTGAGGTGGGCCACTTGGAACCACGCATGATAAGAAAGCAAGCATGAAAAAAAATTTTATTATATGACTAGAAAAATACGGGCCCAAGACCTTCTTTTGTTACAAGCTTTCGCGCGATGTGGCCCACAGTTGTGCAGCAGCGCTAGAACTCCCGCGCACGGACAGTGCAACCACCTTGAGAAACGTGCACGTTATGGCCATTTCACCAGAGCGTTGAAAGAGTAGGCGAACCATACGGTGGCGAAAGGTATGGGCCGCTTATCCCTCCTACACCGCCGCTATCAGCGACTCGCCGCATTAGCGGCGCAGCACCGATTTCGTCACTTCTCCACAAACAGGTGCAGCTTGGGCTCCGCGGTTGCTTGCGCGGCTACCGGGCACCGCATCGTAAATCAAGAAGCCCCGCACGGTGGCTTAAGTCACGGAGTGGCGCCACGTACAACTTTGAAACTATAATGCGCGTTCTTGCAGCGCAGCGCTACTTTGTCGCGCGGGAGATAGAGGCCTGCGAGGGCGGCCCTCGTACTCTACGATGCCCCCCCGAACGTTCCAGCTCCCGCACACGGCGTTCATCAGATATGCTGGGCGCGGCAAAGCGTGAAGCTGAGGCACGAACGGGGGAGGGGGGGGGGGGGGAGCGCGCGAATTCGGAGGTGAAGGAAATAGCAGTGTCGCCACGCTAAGAGGCTTTGCAGAATACGTGAGCAAAGAGTTATGCATAACCAATTTTCATAAAGGAGAGGCTTATGCAGATGCGTCAGGTGCTCGGGACAACAACAACAAAAGAAAAAGCGCAGGACGAGAAACGCTAACTTGTCACTGAAGAAGTGTTTGTTTATAGCATTTGTGCGGGAAAGCTGAAGGAATATCTTGTTGGCTGTGAGAACAGGACGTGCAGTCGCAAGTGGCAGTGCCAAAAGGGGCATGCGTATTCCAACCTTGTTCACTACACGGCAGGAATGAAAATTCAAGCGCCACTCGACGCTTTCAGCGACCGTTCCTTGTACAGCTGTGATCGTCGAGGCAAATTGGGAACTTGGCAATTCTGAGCATGACTTCGCAAGAAAAATAAGCTGCGGAATGGTATTGTGCCTGCGCGGAAACTGCAGTGTATATTCGAAGAATGTGATGCCCGCAGTTACATTCTGTAAATGCACATATTTACTTTGATTTCTTTCACTCAATCGAACTGTCCATCACGCAGGCTTTGGGAGTGTTGATGTCTACGCTTGCAATTCGGAGGCCCCAGCACGCACTACTGTGGAGAACGAGAACGCCATTGTGCGCATTGAAGAAAACAGTATTTTTTTTAGATGGCGATGCCCATTGTATCGGTTAAGTTAAGAGTGAGAGGAATCATTAAAGCCTCCTAGTAAATTCCGTATATTAGAACAAATAAACGTTTTACCAATCCAACCTTTATTACAATGATTAAAAGTCACAATTTCGCCCGAAAGGCAAATGTGAGCCTTTCGGGATAGAATTTTATATCGATTGCGATAGAAAATTAGTAGACAGCTATATGAACTAAGGATAGTAGTTTTATCGGCGGTATAAACTTCTAAACATTAGCTTACTAACTAAACGAACAAGCATGGTGTCACGCACGCCAACCAAATATGAACATATTTCACTCAATGATCGCGCACACACGCTGCCATAGCATTGGAGTGAGGCAACACGGCTGCAGCAGCGAGCAAATAGACCTTCGTGCTGCGTCTCGCTTCGACGCGAACTACGCGATGAGAACACAGCGCACACGAAGCTATCAGCACTCGACACACTCTGGCCGAAAATCCAGACGCGCGAAAGCTCTCTAATAACAGCCTTCCAGTCAAGCTATTGCAAGCTTACCCAATATTCAAAACGTCTTTACTAAGATATTGACCACTGTTTCTGATATGCAGTTCGGAGGATTTCAGCATCATTTCTACATGTCCCAAGCGGATTTAGTTCGCAATAGGCATCGCACGAGTAACGGCCACAGATGTTAAACTACGAGTTAAATATATCGGGCAGCACTTAACCGGCAATATACAGAAAGAGGTGACGCAGTTGTCAGGGAGAAGCAAATTCTGCCTATGGTTTCATACACGCAAGAGGCGATATTCCTTCACCTCTACGCAAACATCCTGCGACTTCATGTGTGACCAGGATATTCCAAGGATGCGTTACTTTTCAGTCATCATCCTGCGCAACATTTTGACAGGCATCAAGAAGATTTCTGCATCTCCCATCACTGCATCTGTCAGAGGCTACAGTATCCGCATATTCCAAGATGCACCTTCTGGGCCTAAAAATTGTCAGGTGCACAAACAGTGGGGGAAAACATCTAAAACGGCGAAACAGAAAGGGAAAAACTTGAAGGACATTAAAGTAGCCTGCTGGGAGGGATTAAAAGCCTCAAGTACGCACGGAACAAAACAGTTGCGTATGTACGAGTACATCGAGAAACACAAAGTAAATTAATTTCGCAGTAATCGTCCAGTGCATGAAAGAAGGAGTTGCATAAGAAGGAAAAGTCAGACTATGCTGCCTCACTATTTCGTCCTCATTGAATTAACGTCTGTGTGAAGTAAACTTAAGCGACGCTTTTATGGCAACATTCACGGACTTCCTTACCCTGGCTGCTCGATGCGCCTGCTGTTTTGCCGCATAGATCGCACTTTAAAAATAAATGGCTTGCGCACCCGCTTTCCTCGCTTTCCAGCACAGCAGCTCGGTGCTCTAGCCGTTAGGTCACCGTTACACGCGCACTTCTATTGAAACAGTGCCATATAACTCTGGAATGATCGGTGTGTGTGTCACATTGCTTTCCACTGATGCTCCAGGGCGCATGGTGCACCAGCATATTTCACCTCAAATACGCAGGAACGAAATGGCCAAATTGATAGCTTTTATTCGCCGCTTCGGGAACCCTTTCCTTAGCACAGGTTCCAAGACGTGCGTTGAACTCACACAGCTTTTTCTTTTATTTTGCAATTTGCTGTGAATAATTTTTATTTCAAGTCGTTTGCCTCAAAAATGTCTTATCTTCCTTAGCCTTCGCGACGCCCGATAATGGTCTTGATCCTCCCAGAGTGGGTTGCACCATTTCACTACAAGAAAGGATCATCAACCAACTCCGGAACAAGCCAATTGGCCAGCTGTCCGTAATGCTGCGGAAAAGGCTGCTCTTGACAGCTCTCCTTTGGCATCGAAAGGCACAAACGTAGGTACAAAAAATATATCACCACGACCTTCAAGGCTCTGACCAGCTCCATGTTTCTCGGCGTGTCCTCGACAACAGCAGAGCCGCATCTCAAGGTTCAACATGGGGCTGCCACACGTAAACTACAGAAAGCGCACGCAAAGCGTACGTTCATGTCAGTGCCAGGAAGAAAGTAAAAAAGGAAAGACAGCAACAAGAAATAAAGAGCCAAAACAAAGCCGAGTTCACTGAAAAATGTGAAAGTATGCAGAAAAAAGAACCTCGACGGCTTTTGAGACAGGGCCATCAGAATGGCATTCCGACTGACGTCGTTTGTCCGGACGCCATCGGCAGCAGCAGCAACGTCGCAGAGCGGGAACGCTGTCTCCCCAAAGACCACCGCGAGGACAACCATTAGCGGGACGTCTGGACGCGCGGAGAAGATCGCGTCGAGAAAAAGCAGGGCCGTGGCATTGAGGGGACTCGAGAGTCAGATGTCGTCAGAGTTGTCGCCCGCCGACTTCGCTCTCACCAAAACCGCCAAAGGCTCGCCGATGTCTCGTCTCTGCCCCACCGTTCCTTTGTAACAGTATGCAGAGTGAAAAAAGAAGGAAGCAAGGCAGGTGGAGAAGGCTTCTGCCAGTCGAGGCGGAAGATGGCCGAGTCGGCAGAAGTCTCTCCTTTTTAAAACGCTACTGAGGCGAAATCAGTGTGCGCAGAGAATGGCACGCTGTGCGAGAAAAGGCGCAACAAGCAGGGTGGGACTAAAAGTAAGCACAAATGCAGCAGCAGAGACTTTAACGAAACAAATCTAACTACAAACTTATTATTCATATAGATATAAGAGCGCTCTCCTAAACGTAAAAGAAAGGAAAATAAATCGGGTTATACTGAAAATGAGTGCAATGTGCGCGCGTCGCACAATTTTAAACATGCAAATGGGCGAGATGCGCTGCCCTGTCGTTTTGTGCCTACCTAATGGTCAAGAAGGCGGGCTTAGAAAGATTAGAAAGATTCGCTCAATAAAACATTTTCTGCGATGAGAATGTTCATTTATCCTTTGTTTTGTAACCGAGTAATCCCGTTCAAAACAGGGTTGGCAGTCTGGACACCCGTAACGGAAGTAAAGATCCTAGTTCCGCAGTAGTGTCCTCGCGTTCAGCACAGTTTGCGGAAACGTCGTTCCCGAAGCGTTCCTGGCGCTCTTGAATAGGTGTTGCCTAACGACCGTCGTCACTCCGCGGCGAAACGGCGGCTCACACCATTTTGAGACGCCTGCTCACCTTTGAACACGCGTACGGGCCACTCGCGCGCGATGGCGCCAGAGCTCCGTCGACGTAGTTTCGCCACATATGCACCCACTGTCGCGTTGGATGTGCCTATGACGCTTGGTTGACTCCGGCATGCTCTTCGCACTGCGCAGCAGCCCCAGGCCTCAAGTGCTATCATTGTTATGGCTACGCCCTTCGAGCGAAACGAATGAATAAATTACTGCGCACATTTTTGAACTTGTATCAGTCATTCTGCAATGAAGCTGCCTCTCCTTTTTTAGAATGAACGTATCCCTTTTCCGGTATGAGCAATTTCTCTGAAAAAGAGCTAACCATTATGCAAAAGTGAAGCTTTGTTATTTTTTTTAGAAAGTCTCCAGATCTTTGTGACCGTGGGCGCTGCATATTTGTTTTCTTGCCGACTAGGCCACAACCAATCACAGCGGAGGACTCGGGCGACGTTCCCGCCGCAGGGTTCCTTGCACAACCACCCGATAGCACTCGCCTTCAAGCTTCCGCGGCAGCGGCGGTGACGACCGTGCGGGTGAAAGTAAAAAAAAAGAAACAGAAAAACGCCAGGATGCCCTGCTATCTATCGCATGTGTTTGCTTCTTTTGCAGGACATTGCATTATCCTCTCCACAATGGCTGAGTAAAGCCTTCCGTGTCACTTTGTGCGGACATTCAATGAACACAAACTCGTATTTGGCTCTTTATGCACTCACACAAAGCATAGCTGTAAGTAGAGTCCAACTCCTTGAATCTGCTGCTTTTTTTCTCGTCTGTCTCTCGCTTAGGCTCCTTGCGTCTGTCCATGAAGCTTAAAATATAAAGGCCTGGAAAAAGGCTGAGTCGAGATGTCTTTTCTTTCGCTGTGCAAAGTTGAGCAAAGTTGCACGTTGGGCTTCTTGCTATATCATGATAGAGGCGAAAGACGTAGCGCGTTAGAAACAAGACAAAAGAAGAACACAGAAGCGCACGTGTTTGGCGCTAATGGAGTTTCACAATTAGGCTTGAAAGTTGAGTAGAACTTCTAATCTAAGCAAAGTTGAGCTTCAGACAAGTACCTTGTTAGTAGAAGCGTAATTACTACAAAACAAAAAAAGAAACGAATCATAAAACAACTGTTGTAGTGCGCGCGTGGGACAACAAGGAAATCTAGCTTCAAGGGTTGCGTTTGGGCTTATATAGCTTGCGAAGAAATATTAGACAAAACAGGCATTAGCCGAGATACAGTTAGCGCTAGAACTTTTGTATTAGTTAGCGAAGAAACAACGTTTGAACGAAATGGTTTCTAGCAGAGGTATGGGCAAGCGTTTCTGTTTTACCCCACAATTCTGCGTTAACCATTAGATTAAAACTACTTTAGAGTTATTAAAAAAAGGCAAGTGAAGTTTAGGGCACAACCTAAAATTCTGCATAGAAATACAGGAAAAAGAAAAGAACTGTGGTTGAGAGTGTGCGCACACAGCTGCCGACTGATGAAAGGAACCATCGAGTACGTTGCTCTGTATCTTGTTCTTAGTTTTGGTTTATCTTGCCTGATGTTCGTACCCATTTTCTCTACCTTCAAACCACCACACCTGCTCCTAACCAAACAGTACAAGCAATTTTGGCGTCTGTGTTTCCAATATTCAAATCACGCAGTCCGGATTTCAATGGTCACACAAATATTGCGAAATGTTTGAGCTTTTGATTCTGGCTATTGCGTCCCTTCGCACAGCTTCGCATCGAGCTGAAACACAGAACCCAGTGCGGTGCACAAAACAAAGTTTCAAGTGTTTTCAAGTGTTTTCCTCCGTCTTGAACCAATCACAGGCCGACTTATTTTCTCGTTCTCAGGCGGAAGTGCTGTAGTTGAATCCAGACAGTCCAAGTTCAGTGCACCCTGCTCTTCTCCAATACCCGCAGCATCCAAACAAGATAGAAGTTATCCGGCAGATGAAAACTCGAACAGGTTATGTCCAAATCTCATCTCCAGCAACAGCTTTCACAGAGTAGCTAATTATAATCCCCAAGGAAATGCCTTTGTGAACTGCGGGCACCGGAAACATTTGTTGGAGTCCACAACAAGTCCCGTTTGCCATGGTTTGGACGCCACCGATTGATCAACCGTGCTAGAGCGAAAGAAGTGCCTCTAGTCCACGTTCGGCCAGTTCACTCTAAAAAAATTTGGCAAGCTTTGAGCCTTACACTCTAAGAAAATTTACACCCGTTGGGGTGAATATCTGCTACACAACAATAATCGTTATCAGTCGTGCTTGCATTTCCTCTGTTAAAAACTCGGCGCTAGCTACCTTCCTGTCGAGAATGCTGCGTCAAGCTGATAATGCGGAAGCTGTTCGTGACTACACTATACAAGAAGTTTGCACCCTTTGGGGTGTATATCTGCCACACAACCGTATCGTCATCTGCCTTGCTGGCGTTTCCTTTCTTGAAAACGCCGCGCCCGCTACTTTCCTGTCGGCAATGCTATGTCATGCTGATAACGTGCATGCCGTTCGTTACTGGGAAGTACCGGGCTCGCAGCGTTAAAGAAAGGAACTGCAGTAAAGACAGATGACGATTATTGTTTGGGGACAAAGTGCAGCCCAAAGTGTGCAAACTTTTTTTAGGGTGTTGTTGCTCTGTCAAAGACAAGTGCTCCTGCTTGGCTCCAGAGACATATTTTGTTCGACCATGGTTGACGAATGCAGATTGTACTACACTGTTCATTTCGCTGCACATAAGTTCAATTAAGTAAGCGGAACATCGTTGCAAATGCGTTCCGCTTAGTTTGCGATACCTGCGTGCTTAACGTAACTTGCGCCAAGGATTTAAAAAAGCGGTTAGCAACAGCTGAACGAATCCAATGGCATATGGTTTGCCGTCATGTGCTGCTCCTTAGAGTATGTTTATATTCCGCTTAAATAGGTAATTAACTAAGATGCGTTATGCAAACATTTCATTATTCACTTTAGTGCCAAGTGATTTTCAATGCCTTGTAGAGGGGGTTCAGAAACGACAGATCCAATTATTTTGTGGCAACGTACATGCTGCGTGGTGATCTTTTTCGGCGTTTAAAGAAAGCCCGCGAAACCTGAAATAAAACCACGTGACTGTGTTCATGCGCTATCGTATTGCAGCACTCTCAGTCACGCGCGCACAGGTAAATATGAACGCACATCGCTCGATGACAGCGGGAACTGTCTGTGAAAACGCTGGAGTTCGGGAATCGCCGCAGCAGCCGCGAGCCAATTGACCTCCGTGCATCTGTCGCTTCAACGCGCACCGCAGCAGCCGGCGGAGAGGAACGCCCCTCCTCCCTCGCCTCACCCTCCCTGCCTCGCGCGCCAAAGAAGAAGGCACGCGAGACTGAACGGCGTTCGCCGGCCCACCCTCTCAAGCTTTCCCTCATACAGAACACCACGGCGACGGAAGATATGCGCCTCGAGTGTCCATATAGTTGCTATCACAATCGAAGTATTTTCAGCTCTTAGCGAATAACATCTGTAGGGGGTACCAGCGAAACACAAAGGACGCACACAAAGGGAAAGGCGTTAGACACGAACGGACGCTGGCGTCCGTCCGTGCCTAACGCCTTTTTCTTGTGTGCGCGTCCTTTGTGTTTCGCTGGTACCCCCTTTTTCAAGTTCGTCATGCACCAACTGGCCCTAGAGCTTGCGCTAATACGTCTGTAGGATTGTTCGAGTTGCAGTGAACCCTTTGCTTCAATGACATTGAACATCGGGCTTTAACTGACAATCGCGTTTATTTCACCACTGAAGCTCAAATATATTATTCCATCATAGAGACATCTTTTGCCGTTCATATATTTAGGAGAGAAACTAATGTGCCATTTCTGAAGACGTTTTGTAGCAAAATAGCTTTTGGTTCAACGTTGGAAGCAAAATTACAAAGCCACGTCCGTGTGCGTCTGAAATGCATGCGTATGCATGAAGGAACGCGCCTCTGCTATACGCCACGAAAACCACGAAAGATTTCTCTCGGGAGCCTACATTGCGCTTCTCTACTTTCGCATACTCTAGGAAAGTTATCATTCGCCCCGTCCCCAAACCCGGCTCTTCAGTCGCCTCGGTTTTGACGCATTCGACGCAATTTATGGTCTCAGTGATGCACATAATACGTTCTTACTCCAGGCCAATTGCAAACTTTGGTTCATCTTCCCGTCTTTTTTTGAATACTTTCCACCTCGGTTGCTTCAAGAAGCTTCTTGTTTCATATTCTTTGTTTATTTCAGCGTTCAGAAACGATACTCAAGACGTTGTTGCAAACAGGAAGACATACATCAGGTTATGAGCTGTCTTTCGGGCTTGCCTTTGCTGCGATGTGGAAGAATGGTGTTATTACACTATATACAACACGTGCGTGCTTCTCACCGAAAAAGCAGCACCATCGCCAGCTCATCTCTTTTCTATTCGTTTCGGCGATCACCGAACAAACAGGAAATAAAAAAAACTAGGCGCGGAGGGTATTTTGCCTGGAAGCTAGAGCTATAAAATTATGAACAATAAAATAAACCTTACGAACCTGTCTTTTCATCATGGTTCGCAGGTCGTCATTTTTGCAGCCTATCATTCAGCAGTTTTGTCTGATTATACACTACGCGGAGAGGTCCCACTGCCCAGATTGCGTCTGCCTCGTGGCAGAATCGATGAGAGATTGCCCCCTTATTCTTTCTTCCACGGAGTGTTTATAAATCAAACTTTCGCGTTCTCTTCGTTGCGCGCCTAGCAATCGTTCACCGCTTGTCTAATTCGTTCAGTTCCAATTCGCTACGACAAACATTACGGTTGAGAGATGAAAAAAAATCTGCGCAGCCCGCACCATGTGGGCGACAAGTGCCATGTCTTCGTTATACCTTCCATGAGTGCTGCCGAAGCTACGGGCGTGTATGTGATGCAATCATACAAGGCTGTGTCGGGTGCGAAATGTGAAACGCAAATACAAAACATTCATTTAAAAGTTGCAGGGTCACAAAGATTACATGCGCTAACGTCACGTAAAAGGCTACGAAATGAAAGTTTTTTTGTTCCTATTGTAATGAAGAAGAAGCGCAGCTTAGTCAGGCGCATCACCCGCGCTTTACGCGCGGGGCCAGTTCTGACTGCTCGCAGCGTTTTTGACTACCGCACCGAGTTCGACCTCTCACTCCTCGCGCACCCTGTCACTAAACACCTTGACACTATTATTAACTTGTCAGCAAATGTAGTTTTTCTATACGCATACTTATGTACAGTGCTCCATGACAAACGCCACAATTATCCCGTTGGCGGCCTGCACTTCTTGCTTCTCTACTGAGCGTTGGGCGATCGCTGGGGCCAAATGCAGCTGCAGTTCCCCAGAAAGTTCCTCGCTTCCTTTGTGTACCACAACGCACCAGATCGCTGTCCCTAGCGTCTGCCGGCGGTGGAAAAACCAGCCATGCGGCCTGCTTTTCACCTTTGAATCCCGGGGAACTGTTCGTAGCGGTCGATGATTAGAGAAAACATAGTGCACAGTATGCCGAAATACCTGCGAGTAAAATGTGCTTTAAATGAGCTGTCCTTTTTTTTTCACGTATTATTCGTCGAGAACGTCCTGAAGCAAGGAGCGCCCATGACAACTCACAGAAATTGTAATGCATGTGGGAGATATTGTATCCCGTTCGAAGATTACATGCTCTACGCTTAATGAAAGCGAGAGCTACGGTTTGTAATGATAGCAATCCCGTGCGCTGGAAGTAAAAAAAAAGAATAATGACCGCACACAACGTGATTGTACATCGACGTCGAACAATAAAGGCTCACTGCATCCAGCAAAGCTGTGATTGTCAGGTCCAGCATGTGCGAGAAGTCTTAACTTCTCAGTGCCAGTCAACAGCATGCGCAGAAGAAGAGGTGCGATTAAGACGAGACATGCAACTAACGCCATCGCGCGCCTTTATTGGTATGGTGGCGCTATCGAGTTTTGTTGCTTGCAATCCCACCATTTTACGCACGACAAATTTTAAAGATAGCCATCGCTCCTTTCTAAAAAAACATACACAACAATCTTTACAAACTGTCAATGTTGCCAACCCTATGGAAGTCTACCTGTATATGGAGATTTCAGGCCCCATTTAGAAAAAAAACAACTAAATATAGCGAAATATTGTTCTGGAAAGAAAGATCCAAATACGTAATGATCCCGTCCTTCAGTTCCGCGGAGATCAATACGTGTAACTGCAGGCATCACGGCATGTTTAGGTTTCAGTCAGCGCAAATTTCCGCTCGAGTTGGCATACGAAGAATGACTTGTGTTCGCACTACGGCGCAGTGAACGGCTCTTGCGATGTAAATGGCAAATTGTGGATGCCCTGGCCTGAGTAATGGAGCACAGCTACGCTGTAGCTTTGTACGCCGTTTGAAATAAATATGCGCGAGCATCTGGAACCGGCCAAATAAACGTATGCTTGAACTACGAAACAAATCAGGATATGAGAATCTCACCATAAGTGGGTGGTCGAGACTGCCCAGCGCTGAGCACGACAATGCGGTTGGAGCGCTGCGTAGTCGAATATGCACGCGAATTTACCCAGAACCAGCCATAGGCAGAGCAACTTTTCAGAGTCGCATTGTGGAGTCCCAGTGGCGACGTGTTTGGGTGAGTTTTGGCATGTAGGAAACAAAACTACAACGAAATTCACGCGCATATGCATGCTTTGCTGCAACTGATTTGTGAGTGGGTTAGCGTGATTATGCTGAGTCGTTAGGTCACGGCATAAAAGAAAGATTCATTTCATACATTTGGTATCGATACGCGGAGTGGCACACCATTTTGACACAGCTACCTTCAGTAAGGGTCCTCCAGTGCCGGCCTCTTCACAATTAGAATAATGCTACGTGTCAATCTTGCTGTTTGGCTTTTGTTCAAAGGCGTTTTACATGTCGATCGAAGTATAAGCGTGCCGACTGACGTCTTGTTTTGTGAATATAGTTTCTAGCAAGAGGCTGTATTGTTAGCACGAGGAAGCTCGGAAAGCACAACTTGCACAGTGACATTCTTGTTTGAGTGCAGCGACATCATTATTTGGGTTTGTAAAAACGGGTTTGGAAACACATTTAAATTAGAAATTAGAAATCTATTTGCGTGATCAAAAAAACATCTACAAGAAGCATACTGACAACGTCACCAGCTGCGTCCGATAAACTCTAGAAAACCTAGGCAACACCTTTATCCGAGTTAGGGGAAAGATGGCGTCAGAGGTTGGCAGCACTGCACACTGTCCCCTACTTACTTGCTACCAGCAAATGATCGTGTTTGCATGATATTTTCATTATGTTTAGGGTAACATCAAACCAACCTTTTTTTTTTTACCCATTCCTGAGATAATTGCGCTGTCTGCAATGGAAGTTACTAACATGGTAGCGCCTTAGCGGTTGTTACTCATCTGGCCTCAATTTTTACTCTATAGTATATATAGTAACTATTTCGAAAGTGACAGGCATAAACACATGCGAGGCTTCTCGTGGTGAAGAGATATAGACAGAGACGGGTTGAAAGGGAAGTGCAAGGGTCTGATGCATTTTAGCGGAAGCTTAGCTGCCTTGCGAGTGGCTGACATGAATACCTTGAATAGTATCGCGCAAACGGAACCCAAAGGCCACGAAAAGGCGGCGACAAGTAGATAAATAAAAAGGGGGAGGATAGAAGGAAAGGAAGGTAATTGCGGGCGTGCAACAGGAATTTGAACAGTTCATTAGTTGGCAGCTCTCCTCGCTACAAATCCCGCTAAGCCTGCCATGTCGCGTTCATGCAGAAAAAGTGTTTCGCGCGAACAGAAGCAACGTAGCAAGTAGAGTCTCCTAAGCAAAAACAGCGAAACAATGGGCCCATAGTGGAAGAGTCCAGAGATGCTATTCATGATACTGTCAGGTTCCGCCACGTTGCTGAAGTCAACATATTGACAGTTGTGACAAGATGAAACAGCGGTTAGGCACTTTTTCGTTGGCTCAAACACCGTACGGGGCCCTATATCACAACACGGTGGGACCTGACATCTGCCATATTAGAAGCCCAGGACAGTTGTTTGCATTGTAACCCGGATTAGGGTTCGATTTGAGTAAGGTAACGAGTGGGATAGTCTGAGAATGCTTAGAGGTACGCCCAGAAAACACAAAGATGACTCTTGCGTGACGTGTAGAATATTGGTTAAGCATTCTTGGTAATATTTACTGAAATCCAGAATAGATGAATCAATGCAATAAGAAGACATGCAAGTTCGAATAAAATTGATGAGAACTTTTTTTTTTGCTATAGCACCTTTACGGTGCTTCGAGCATTTTTAGAGGAATATGTAGCTATCGAACGAGGTCTCTAACCTTTTTCGTACAAACTTGGATCAATTTGTATTATATATTCCATGCTGTAATTGCCAAAGCGTTGAGTAGCCGTTCTGGAGGAAGTGGGTTCGAAGCGACCTCTGGACCAATCTGAGTAACTCGGCATGCTACATTGGGCGTGTGCCGTCTGCAATTAACCTTTTTGGCCCCAACTTGGGTCACTTAGTATGCTGCACAGGGTATGTGTCACTCTTCCATTATCTTCTCTCACTACAACTTGTGTTACAGCATGGTTACGTGCTGCACTTAAGTTCATCTCTGTCACGCCAGCTTGCGTCACTGGGCATGTGCGGCTCAGTACGTGCCAATCTTCAATGACAAACGACAATGAAAATGCTGGGAACTTCTTTTTTTTTTCTAGGTAATGGCCCTACAAATCAATTTCTGTTAAACACCATAATTCATAAAGGGCAAAAGTAAGGAGCAGGCTGTTAAATTCGTCGCTTTGATAATACACAAGTAATACTGCCACGCCGACAGAAGGACTAAATTAAAGTTATATCTGTCCTGTCTGTTCAGTTTTGGTCAAAAACTTGCGCCGCCTACCATTCGCTGCTCACCGTGGTTGCAAGTATAACGGATGACTGAGCCGTGCCTGTGGCCGTCGTGGCGATTGTACACAAGTGAGCAAAGACCGGCTAAATTGTGGGTCCTGTCGAGTGAACAACTGTATATGGTGGCGCCCATGGGTACGAAGTGTAAAATGTCTATAGCACTGGTGGGTCAGGGACGGTGCCACATGTGATATTCTCGTCAACTCTGCTATACCATATGCCACAGCAAACAGTGTGTCGTTGCGATGATGATTACTGACATTTTTTCTTACTTTCTTTCTTCTATATATAGCCCCAAGTTAATTTTTCAATTTGGTCAAACTCTCATTCCAACGTTTCCTTGCCGGGTGACATATGGCTATTTCTTAGGCCACTCTCACGGAGCGCTTTTTCCATTGTCGTCATCAAGTACTGTACAAAAGGAGCGGTGATTTTTGCCCCTTTCGTCTGTTAGACCTTGCACAAAATATTGATTATAAGTTATTTGCATCAATCTCGGACGTCGCAAAGCGCGGCAGGTCAGTACGTTCCAAAACTTTGACTAACTTAAACGCACGAGCAAAGTTGACTTCGCACAATTGACTTCGCACAATTGATCGGTCACCTCCCCCACTCCCCACGCGAAATTGCCGACCATTTTAAGCCTGCGGCACCTTGTTTTCTTTATCTTCAAGAAATGTTTTTTCAGCCGTAAGCTGTATGTAGCTATAGTAACAGAAAAACAGTAGTGAGGCGATATTTTTGTTTCTTTATAACATGCAGAGCAGTGCAGGCTCGATAGATTGCAGTTTTTTTTTTTTTTTTGTAGCGACAGCATTAAGTGACATAAGGTGGGCCTACCTAATGGAGCAGCTAAACTAGCTTTCGCGTCTTGAGGATAAGCTTATGTGAGTTATCTTAGACACCCATAAATACGTACACTGGGTTTAAGACACAGTAGGTCTTCAAAGAAAGTAAACGCGGACAAATTCTTTTTTTTTTTTAATTTGTAGTTTTCACGGACCATTAGGCGGCGAGGACTCTAGTTTTACGAGTGAACGGTACTCAAATTACCGTCAGTCTAAATCGCCGTTGTGCATTGATGTCATTGTTATTTTTTTATTATATCACTATTTTTTTCATCAAAAACTTCCGGTCCGCATTGAAACAGATTTTTTAATTAGGTGCGATTTGGGACACGTTGGCACCTTTAGGCGGACTTGGCTAATCCTGTTCTCACAGAATGGATACATGCTAAAGTTAAATACCAACCCGGCACTGAAAGGAAATGAGGTAACAAGAACGAAAAAGTAAGACACACTGTTAAAAACAGCAATTTGCTAAGATCAGCTCCCAACACAAATCACATCAAGCACACTTGAACACGAAGTCAGGTTGCATAAATGCAGGAAGGATAGCTCACAAAACTAGCAAAATCAAATTTTTATACCAAGACAACAGTTAAAAATATTGAAGTTCAGAACATGTCGCTTATCACTGACCTATTAGTGATAGCCGTAGCTTAAAATGTTACGTGCAAAGTGTTTAATTAAAGCCAGTTGAAATATTGACGGTTTGGCGTTTGCACTTGCAGTCAGTACGTCCTCATTTGGTGGGTTACTTTCTTTTAATTGTTTTTCACGTCAAAATTATTTTCAGATGGCTGGATTGCTGCTTTGAGAGTATGGTGCTTATACTTTTGACATTTTCATGCCTTCAGAAAGTTGTCCTATGACAATCCACATACAGAAACCTTGACAAAACGTACTGAGAAATTCAAGAATTCTTAACCTCTCCTGAAGTCGTATGCTTTTCACGATTATGAAGATGCAAGAAAGGTGCCGAAACTAAACTTTCAGCAGAGAGAATTATTAGGCGCCCGAAGAGGGTCAGCCCAGGTGCTATGCTTATTAGGTTTTTCACCTGCACTCGTATTTCCAACATTTAATACGCTTAGCATTCTTAAGGCATTTCACGCATTCATAGGGAACTACCGGCTTTTCGGGGTAGCTATCCAACCAGCCTGCCCGCACCTTGGGTGACTCAGTATTATACAGGGTGACCCAGCGTACTTCAGCCAGAGGTTAAATATATGCGAATGCCATGTAGCTGGGCAGAATCAAGGTAATGCAGTTTTCCATCGCTTGGAGATACCCAGTTAATTTTTTTTTCATTCTACCTAATTACGTTATTAGTCCAAATTATTCATCTTCTCAAATACTCTAGTTAGATGAAAAATCTCAAAGAGAAAATAGTAGAGCAACATTAAAAACTCCCCATAGAGCTTTCTGTTGCTCAATACGTGCTGCATAAAAGTGTTTTTCCTAGCGTCAAAAAAGCCCGCGAATACGTGCAAAGTATCTCGAGTGATCAGTCGCACGGCAATGTTGCGTGCATTCGCGGGCTTATTTTTAAACTCTGGCTAAAGTTAACTGGGACACCCTATATAGTCTGATTGGTAAAGCATTGGGCGCTGCTGTTCTGAAGGAAACGGGTTCGAAATTGACCGTCGAACCAACTTGGGTCTCTCTGTACGTGACATTGGTTATGCGCAATCTTCAATGAACGTATTCGATGCCAATTTAGGTCACTTGGTGTGTGCCAAAAAATATGCACCACTCTACCATGAGCCATTTTCCCTCTAACTTCTGCCTCGGTATGTGTAGCACTTCAAAAATTATCTCTCAGACAGACACTGGTCATTCGGTATGTGAAACTATGCTTGTGTCGCTCTTCTATTGGCCTTTCTGACGCCAACTTAGGTCACTGCGTACGTTCAGCTGGCTACATGTCGTTGTCCAATCATTAAAAAAAAACATTTAAAATGTATCTGGTGTTGTGCGGTACCGAACCCACGTCGAATGTGTTCGGACTACCCGTCGGAATATATATTCACACACTCCACGCGCGGACTTTGTGGCGATGCCGCTAGATGGCGCAGCAGTCCAACGAAGAAGCGCGAGAGAGGAGTGAGGCAGCATAGGCGCCGGACACATGGCGCGTTTCCATGTTGGCAACACGGTAAGTCTCTGCCTTTCTTCGATGCTCATCGCAGCGACGTCAACATTCATCGCCAGATGGGTCCTGCCGAATTTTTTTTCACACATAGCGTAATTGTACTCCTGGGCTTGCCGCTTACCTAAGTATTGGATACCTTACTTTCAAGTGTCGTGCACGTGAAAGCACGTGCCTCTGATTTTTGTGCAGGTTATCTTGAGGGTGTTGGTGGCTTAAAATCCAGTGGGGAAACTCATTGTTGTATATTGTCCTGGGTTACCTTGAAGGGTAACCTTGGTGCCGCAGACATAATATATACAATCCAATTCGTCACTCAAATTTCTATACACTTCTTTTGCAATTTATGTGGTTTTTATTGCCGAGGCAATACATAGGACACTGTAGACAGTGTAACGTAAAGCTCTGTGTCAGACTTCCCCATTTCGGTCTGAATAACAGGCATCCTTTATAAATATGGACTTTCTTTATAGATATAGCCATTGCACAGATTAAGAACTGGGACTGCTTGGTCATCGCAATATGCCAGTGAACTGAAAAGAATCCTCGACTCTGATAGACGTTCAAACACATGATTGTCGGTTGCGATCCAGGTGCTCCGACAGCTGCAACAGGGCAGTTTTATTTAAGGAAAGCAATAATAGCAGGATGTAGCGCGTGCATCTATGTGTTAATATTACGAGACGGATAGGCTTGCGAGTAGACGCTTGTTTTGCGCAGGACTAAATAAAGTCCATCCTCGCAAGCAATGGAAGCGTGTGTGTGTGTGTGCGTGTGCGTGAGTGAGTGAGTGAGTGAGTGAGTGAGTGAGTGAGTGAGTGAGTGAGTGAGTGAGTGAGTGAGTGAGTGAGTGAGTGAGTGAGTGAGTGAGTGAGTGAGTGAGTGAGTGAGTGAGTGAGTGAGTGAGTGAGTGAGTGAGTGAGTGAGTGAGTGCGTGCGTGTGCGTGAGTGAGTGAGTGAGTGAGTGAGTGAGTGAGTGAGTGAGTGAGTGAGTGAGTGAGTGAGTGTGTGTGTGTGTGTGTGTGTGTGTGTGTGTGTGTGTGTGTGTGAGAGAAGACAGGAATGGCAACCTTCAAGTGCGAGTATTGTACTGCCATTCGCCACAGTGAAAAATCACCTACCATTAGACGCACGATTTGAGCATGCTGAGTAGATGGCCACAGTCTGCCGCTTCACGCACTGGAACACTAAGCGCAACATTGAGAGCGTGGATGGCTTTTCGCGTGCGCCCAATTACTCCGTGGGGTGAATAATTAGACCTCAAACAATCGTTCCAGAAAATGTCACCGAATGAAAAATCCTTACGCATTGTATCAAGGTGCCAACAGAATTTAAACGACATTAATGAGTTGCATAAAGGAGTCCTTGTCTTCACGATTTAGTCAGAAGCGATGTCTCGATCAGTGTTTCAAAAGTGAAATGTTTTTTAGTCCTTTTCTTTTGTTTTTGACGGCAGGAAGGAAGGGGGTAGCGGAATAGAGAAATCCTTGCATTTGTTGTGACGTAGTTACTGGCGCCAACAAGGCTAATGGAAAGATCTTGCGGCAGGAGAGAGCGCTAGTGATCCCAAATTTTCGCCGTTCGCGCTAGTAACTATGTCACAGCAAATACACCAAGACCAACTAGTCCAATTTTCTTCGTTGAGAAATCTATGCAAGTTTTCGTGCCCGGTACTACATCTCTAAATAATAGCTTATTTTAGAAGCGGGACACGCCTTCGTGATGCAGACGTTTCTCTCGTCATCTAGCATCACAAAACATGTATTACGTCACGGAGACTTTAGAACTCAGATTTGAAATTTGCAAGGACAGTCAGCGTATTTCGAAGAACTCCGTTGAGATAGAGTTTCTCTGCTGGAAATGCGGACGCCAGCGACAGGTCGGTAACCAAAAAGATCAAGTACAAGGACGAAGCAGTCACTGCAATTTCGCTTAAAGTGCTGTTGACCTAGCAGAGAATTTGTCTTACTCAGTTTTAATACACTTTTTCTTTTCGTTTCAAAGACATGTGTCAGAGTTCTGCATAGCTACTGAAACTCAGCTGCCCTTAAGACCCCTTAAGTATCAAAATCTTTGCAAGGATGAAAAAAAAATGCGTAGAGAGGTTACGCCACATTTTATGGCTTCTCACTACGTCAAGATTGTCCCGAGAGGCTGGCGGAGACGGGCGCGTTCGCTCGATTTTCCAGGAAGCTGTAAGTAGCTCGGCATAATGTCTCTGTTAAAGCTGGGTGGGTAGCGCAATCGTGTCTTGTTATTCGCATGCTGGCACTGAGAATACAGAAGCGAATGATGTATGGAAAGACGAAAATGGACCGGTCTGAAGTATCGCTAGCGTCTCATTCTCCTGGGATTTAGCGCGAAGCCGAGTCGGGGAAAAGGGCCGTTGCACTTGGCCATGAGCATTAGTGGAGGATTTGACGTTAGTCGGTGATAAACACGCTTTCCTTAACAGTGATACAGTGCGTCAAACCGAAAATGCGGAGGTTCAATATATTTGAAACGTGCGTGATTTCACGAGCGCCTTTAGAGTTGTCGATTATTTACGAGTGGCGCAAGTAGTGGTCGGTGTAAGCACTGGCACACCGCCCCAACTATCTTGCTACTGAAACAGCACCGAAGAAAGATTTATGGCCTATCATGGTCTCGGATAAGAGTGCTACTACTTTAGCTGTTAACGGAAACACTTGTAGAATCTTCAATGTGATAGCAAAAAGCAAGCATCCACATGATAATGTCTTGCCAACAAACATGCACAACTCTTTCGCTTCTGTTAAAGTGGCTGTACACTTACAATTTTGTGACCTAACGATGACTATAATATCTTGAGGTTTATGGCGCAAGGGACAACCAGCGCCAGGAAGATGTTCGGTAAAACGAAAAGATTATTTATGGGACGAAGGACATGAATTTTTCAAAAGCAAACATGTAACGTGGCTGTTCTGTTGCCTGTTTTGTCGAAGATTTTTATACTGACCTCGGTACGTGGAGGCGTCGTTTTGTTCCTGGTAAAACGACCCGTCAAAAAGCGAGGGACATACCATCAATAGCCTTGAATGGAGCCAACTTATAACATTGCGTAGTTATGTCAGCCAAACTAAAAGATCTTGAACTAAACCAAATGAAGGACATGTTAACGCGAAGTAGCTCCTGCATCAGCAATGAAACGGAAGTTCCTCCTGAAGCTCGACTCATTGATGGCGATTGCAATAATTAGCAGTGCGCTAGAGCCACTTCGCCGGTGCTCTAACCATGCGTGGTGCGACTTCATCGCCAGACGCAGCAACCGAAGTACCTGGGCAGCAGTAACAGCGCCCTGCACTGTGAAATAGATCACAACTTTAAAAGTGAATAAGAGTGCAAATCGATCTATAACACACAACATTACACCCGTTTTGGGTGTTAGGTTGTGACGCATGGGCGGATTGACACTGTTGTTCAGTTAAGTGTGTAAATTACTTTACAGTGCGGCTGCAATCAGGCGTGTCACTTCGCTGACGTAGTGTTCCTGTGGATTCTCCAAAAGTCGCGGCTGTGTTTTTCTCTGCGCCGTTCGCGCCGTTGATCTCCGGGCGCCATCACGTACGCTACCTGAAATCACGTTAAATATTCCGAATAAGGTAAAATATTCTGTCCTGTTCGTGTAGCCAACCTCAGAAACGCGAGGACTACTTTTAGTTATTGTATGAGAGTACAAAAAGAAACATTTCATGCTTGTCTACGTATGTTGTGTTGGCTTTTTGAGCAAACGCACCAACTCAACTAACAGGATTTAGGAAGCAAGTCCGATAGTCAATATTTAATTTAAAGTGTCACTAAATTGTGCAAATGCACGAATATTTGTCTAAGCTCAGGCGCAGCAGGCTTTAGCAAAGTTTCATTTTGTGCAGAAAAAAGAAAATTCGTGTGTTCATACAGCCTGCGTTTGTGAGCCATTACGTGCCGTCACATTCTCAAGGATGAATGAAGAGAGAAATTGTGCACCAAGCTTGAAATAAAAAAAAAAATGTCGTTACTTACTGAATTATTCATATATGTAGTTGCCGTCCAAGGAGATCTTCGTACAATTAAAACGTCATGATTAACACTTAATAACATAGAACACAAAAGTACTAGTCGCCTTTCCACATGTCTGCTTACAGGATATTATTTTTATATATATTCATCTATGAATACCTTACATGTCATCACAAAGGCATTGGGTAAGGTGGGAATACGGTTAAATCAACGCAAATCAAGCGTGATTCAATAAGGCAAAAAAGTATGTAACAGAAACATTAGTCACACAACGCAAAAGTACGCAACATCATACTAAAACAGGAAAAAGTACGTACGGGGAGATACTCGTAAATATTACACGAACATTTTTGCACCATAATGTA
The DNA here is from genome assembly GCF_023375885.2 of Dermacentor andersoni. Lineage (NCBI taxonomy): Eukaryota > Metazoa > Arthropoda > Arachnida > Ixodida > Ixodidae > Dermacentor > Dermacentor andersoni. The sequence goes on from NC_092822.1 coordinate 57,960,736, forward strand.
GACGTACAAATGCAAATGTTGCCGTATCAATTGGTGAAACAATGCAATACGAAGTGCAAAAAAAAGGACAGAGCCAGAAAGCAAAACTAGTCAGACAACAAGAAAAATAAATCTTCCACCCACGATTAGCTACCCGTTCGCAGGTAATGGATGGTGCGTTACCATACATATATTTGTTTGGAAAAATAAACTCACTAAACATATGCACGGACAATAGATACTACAATATTATTGGATAAGTACATAAAAAAAGTTTGAGGAAAAATAAAAAACAACAATGACTAAACTGCAGAGACAGACAAATGTTCGGGGAAGAAATGGAAAATTGCCCGAGAAAGCCTTCTACAACACGTGGAAAGAGAGGCAATGCGCATGTTGAGATCGCTTTGCCTTCTACGGCTGCCTCCACAGACGCCAGGGCCCTCGGCTGACAGCGCCACCTCTTGGAAGTCGGGCTCACGCGCCGCATTACACTTTCTTTATGGTGTTGACGGGTGTTGTGCACAACCTGCCAGTGGGCGCAACCTCGGAGGTCATGGTGATAGCTAGGACACAGTTTCGTTGATTTGTGACACCAGTGGCCTCACAGTTCATTGACCTAGAAAGCAGTTCAAGCGCTTTTTCACTTCCTGAAGGCAACAGACTTGAGTGCCCGACTGTAGACATCCTGCACGTAACTTTTCTCTCTGTCTCTTTCACTTCCCATTCCCCTCCCCACGTGTAGGGTAGCAAACTGGACGCAGTCTGGTTAACCTCCCTGCCTTTCCTTCGTCTCTTCCCCACCCTCTCTCTCTCTCCCCTCTCTCTCTCTCTAGGACACAGAAGTTATATTAACAGCACATTAACAGCAAACAAAGTTAGCGTAACTCGCCCAGTCATGGAAGAAACCAGGAACATGTCGTTCCCGAGCTCTGTGCTCTGCCGGTTTGGCCATGGGTTTGACAGCGCGAGCTTACGCTCGCAAGTAATAGCACACTCATTCCAAAGTGAATGGCTTCTAATGGTGGAGCAAAAAGCCGTAATTTCAGATGAAGTGATGCGATGATATCGTTCTTTTGATAATTACCAGCAAAAAAAGTTATTGTTCCCGCCTCCACACACGCGAACAAAACGAATAACATTGGAAAGAGAACAGCAAGCTTACAGAAGGGGCTGAAAATGCGAAATATTTGCAGTCAGTGAGTCTAATTTCTCGCTTATGGACTACCGATAAGCGCGTTTGCGGACAGTATACAATATAAGTATATATGCCTATGATGCGTTCAAAAGAGAAGTTAGCATACGAAACAGGCCACAAAACAAGGTGCTTTATTTTTTACGGGCTAACGTTGAAGCACATTTCAGCGTGAACAAAGCATAGTGCGTCGCGTCGAAAAGTGGTCAGGATAATCGAAGGTTGTCTTAAGTCACCGAGCGATTTCTAACACATTACACATTTTAGAAAACATGTTTTCATTTTGCTTACTAACGTTACTAGCGCTGGCGAATGCCTTTGTTATTAACCTCGTCATTAACGTAAGATGATGCACCACAGATATTTTTATTTACAGGTACTGTCGGCCCACATCAGGACCAAGACAGGAGTGGTAACAATATATCAACATACAGCAAGCAATGAACGAAACAATAGAATACAGCGATACAGCAATATATGCCTTATTGTTGAAAATATTGAGACAAAAGTTCGGAAAACTGCTCACGGGTCCCTGCATTTACAATGTTTGCAGGGAGACAATTCCTGTCACGTGCTGTGGAAAGGAAGAATGAGTATTTGTAGCCATGTTTGTGAAATCGATTTTCCTCAACGTGTCTACTATGTTTATTTCGCACTATGCGGGTCTTAGATTCATTTATGTAGCGAGACTTATCAACAAGTAGCAGCTCATTAATGATTAAATAGAAAAAGCAAAGTCGTTTTTACTTCCTCCTGACATTAAGTAGGGGCAGGTTTGTCCTCGCGTAAAGTGGTGTTACGGTGTCTTGCCGGTGTTATCGGGAATGTATAAACCGCAATGCACGTCTTTGAACTTGCTCCAGTTTTGACAGTGAATCTTTCAAATACGGATCCCACAGTGCACATGCATATTCTAATATTGGGTGCACGAGCACTTTGTAGCAGTCAGTTTCGTGGCTGAAGAAGCGAGCTTAAGGACACGTCGAATATAACCTAATCTCTGGTTGGCTTTCCCTACTACTGTTTTAATGTGTGGTGTCCAACTAAGGTCAGATGTTATGAAAATTCCGAGATATTTGTACTCGGATACACGTGTCAAAGTAGCATAACTAATTAGGAAGGCGCTGGACACACCACCAAAAAAAAGCCAAGGCAGTAGAATGATGATTTACCTATGATTATAGAAAAAAAAAAACGTATAAATTTACTGTACAGTTATTTATGTCACCTTTCCTAACGAAAAGAAACTCAAGCAGCTGAAAGCACCAGGAGAAGTAAGTGACTGGCTGCAAATTCTGCAAGAAGTAAAAGCCATTCATTCGCCACTGGTGACGAAATGTGTCATGTTTAATATCCCGCTATATATGGTAGCGGCTTCGCCAAATTTGTCGTGTGTGGAAGTACTCAGCGCGATGGACTGTAATAGAGACACATTGAGCACGCGGGTGTCCAGTTCAACCATAACGCCATAACAGAAGTTTTTTTTTTTTCCTTGCCATCACGGCTCAGAATGGCGAAAGCAAGACAAATAAACACAAATGTACGTTCCTTAGCAGTGGCTAATTGCATGATCACCAATATCCATAGCTAATTCAGTCGTCCTTGTGATTTCTATGGATTTGGTCGTCACTAAATATGGCCGGCATTAACAACAGTCAAAGAACGCGCGCAATGGTCTTCGTAAGCACATATTCGCCTACGTCCCATTTCCCTTTGAAATCCCTTAGCAACCAACGCAGGAAACGATTTCCGCGTATCCGGCGCCGAAAAGCATCGCGCAATCATGGAATAAATGTGATTTGCAGATCGAAGCACCGAATTGCGGGAAAAGAATCAAGGAAAGGTTAGCTATAGAAGGACATCCGCTCGCTGTTTCCTCTCAGCACTTCGTTGGTTCGCATTGCAAATTACGCCCTAAATTTAGAACAAATGGCTATTTTTTTTTCGAATAAGCAAAGTAACCGCTCCCCGAGAGACAGTTTCTTAGATTACGATTCATGGTAGGTTTTGCGGCAGCAGGCATCTCCCCCTGTAGCTCAGAGTTTTGATTGCATTCTCAGACATCGGTGTGCTTAAGACGCACCGAATCTTACGAAGGAGACTATACATACGTATATATCACTTGCTAGCAGAACAACTTGCTAACCAATATACTATACTGGGTTCAATTTCTTCATTGCTATTTCAGAAATGTTTTATTGGTTCTCTTTAACGCCCCTTCCATTGCAAATCACGGCAGAATCGTAATTAGGTAAACAACTGAAACCGTCATCAGATCATCCACTAGAAATTTGGGAGGTAAATAACCTGACTGGAGCGCCAACATTCTATCCCCAATGACGAGGACACCGCAGGCCACAGAAAATAAATTATATCGCATTCACGACTCGTGCGATCAAGTGCTCCTTTCTGTTTACGACGCATCTTATACCACAGTTTGTCGCCGTCGTATACAGCGCAAAACAAATTCCAAATTGTTGCGCAACGCCTCCGCCGCGCATACGCTTCGACCGCCTGGGTAGAGTCGACTCGCGCTCATTTGACATCTCGACAGCGTGCGACGTACAAACGGCAGCCAGCGTGATTAGAGAACAAGAGAAAGCCGAGCGCGTTGCGGCTACAGATGAAGTGAAGCAGGACGCAAATCTGCCGCTAACACCTGCTAGTGCCGCTGTCACGGTCAGTTGAACGCGGATTTCCGCCACTGCGATCTCTCTTTCTCCTAGTCTACTTTCACTGTCTATACTTTGGGCAAGTCGCCAGAACTAAACGCTCTCTCGATTTCTTCTTCTCCTTCCTGTTCAGCCTTGCGCGAAGCAATAACGACGCCAGCTGGTGCAGCGGGCAGCCCGAGACCTCCTCGATTCAGGCACATTGCGAGCCTCGAGTGCAGAAGAAGAGACATACGACCAGTTGGTGGCGGGTGCTGTGTAGTATGTGTCCGCGGCGTTTGTACACTAGCGTGCAATATAGGTCTATGATGATAAAAAAGTAAGGGGGGGGAGGGGGCGGACAAGTAACCTGACATCCGACTGCGCGAAGCCACACGCACAGAAACTCTGGTGTACGTCCGAGCAGTCTGTGCCAAAATTTATGCGGTCTAGTGAGTGCGTCGCCATGCACTTGACAGCTTGCGACACCGCGGTACTTACGAAGCATCGCCAAACTAGTTGTGTGCAACTGATAATCGCATTTTTAGGGACATCGTATACGCCGTAGCAGCTCAAAAAGGCGACACGAAATAACTCGCCTTTTTGACATTTATCGTTAGCACCTTCGACTTGGAGCATAAAGCAGCCTGAAATACTTTGGGCATACTAAAAAGCCACAACAAACCGTTCCGTTCTAATCGAGTGGACAACAAGGAAGTATGAAAAAAAAATTTATTCTGGAGTATTTACATGCCCGAACCACGATCTGGTTATTAGACACGCCGTGCAGCGCACTTCGGATAATTTTTGACCACTTGGTGTTCTTTAACGTCACCCACTGCACGGTACATGACCGTTCTTGCGTTCCCTTCCCGTCAGTATGCCGCCCCCGTGGACGGGATCAAACACGGTGAGGCTTATAGCGCGTGAAAAGAGAAGGCCGAAAGGAAGAAGTGACCCACACAGGCGCTACCTTGCAACAATCTTTATTTCGAGCAAAGGACCCACACATATATATAACTTTTTCGCATACATCATCCTACATGCGCTGTTTGCGAAAAATACCTTACACACCATTAAGCAGGTAAGCTAACTCTTTGCGGGAAAGGGCAATTGATGGCTTTGAAACACAGTTATCCCCTAGCCTATCTATCTGTCTTTTCTGTCTTTTTGTCTTATCAAATGTCTTTTCACGCGCTATAAGGCTCACGATGTGATACCCACAAGCCCAAGTCACTGCATTACGGATTAAACACGGGACCTGGAGCTCAGCAGCGCAAAACAAAGAGACTTGACAGGAGGACCACGCAAGGAGCGATGGGACATGAAATGATAGGCGCAGGTTGAGGAGACAGAAAGCCGGCGCCACTGAATACAGAGCAGAAAGGTGTAGCTGTTGTTTTTGTTCATATTGCTGGGAACAGGTAACCTCTAGATAGAGCAGGATTGGTTATGAGCTGCGTAAAGCGAGGTGACTGGTGGCCTATCCAAATTACCAGAGTGGGTGTGTATAGGGAACAACAATGCAGTCGAGGGCTGAAAGTAATTTGGGGTTGGTGCGAGTTTAGCAAATTTTCATGCAGAAAACAAAGTCGACTGACGCGGAAAAGTATAGTTGGTAGAAATTATCAATGACAGGACATCTTTCTGCAGCGACCGCGACGATGAAGATGTAACCAAGTTTACTACAGAACACGTGTTGGCTTGTCGAACAACGTTACGAACAACGTTGCAGTTGTACCTACAGACAATGCTATGTAGTGAAATATAGAAATTTACGTGGTTCTGTCGTATTGGCACATACAAGAAATTTGTTTGAGTTAAACTCAACCGATGTTGTGGTAGTTAGCTTTGGTTGAGCGGTGTGCGTTCTAGAATACAATTTTTTTGTCGAGTATGTGCAAATGACATTGAAAGTCACTAATTTTCGTTGAAATTGGTCAAACGCTTGTCACAGAGAATGTAAATTTGGCAATGAGACGCTGCCACTGTGTGAGACCATAATGTACATGATCAAGAAAAAAAAACAGAACAAAAAACTAGGAGCATGGGCTACGGCGGCTCACTTGTAATACTCCTTGAGGGACACATTGCGTACAAACGTTGAGATGAAGGCAAACAACATTTAAACGTTTTCTAATTGCATGAACATGTACCCTCATAACTTGAAGCGCGTAATTGAAGGCTGCACAGTTTATGTATGGTATACGCCAGTGCAAGGGTCACCAAATCAAAACACGCCCAGCGTTTACTTTACAAGGTAGAAAGAAGAGAGGGTAGGGGGAAGAGATGCCACATATAGCTGTACTAGTCTTGTAGCTCTATCGGTGACCTTTGTGTGCTACCTTCAAAGGCCTACCTCTGCAATAACTGCTGATGCGAAACTTGTATTTGCTGAGAGGAGACTGCGTGTTTCAGTATACTTTCAGAACATAGTTCGTTAACCCCACGTCTTGAAAGTAAAAAACTTCCGGAGAAGAGCCCTGAATGTGCACCTTTTGCTATAGTAGAAACGAGTCCACAAGATTTCTGAACAAGAACTCAAAGGAATGGCGGGAGGAAATGGGAAAAAATGTCAATGCTGAGAAGCACTCCTAATCGGAAGTCCCACTGTCCCATGGCAATCGTACAGACTGCTCATGGCAATCGTGTCCACCAGATACCGTGCAGTTGATGCTCACCCCGCTTTAAGGGCAAGGTTCCCTAACTTTGCTTCTATTTATCTACTTCATCGACAGCACTTCAACTTCTCTTGCCACAAACCGAACAGATATTAAGGTACTCCAGCACACGAGGAGAGTCCTACGATAGTAGACTGATGTTGCTCGCCCACTTGCAATGAAGTACTGATTTCCTCTCTTCTTGACGCAATTTCACAATGTTTTCTAAATGCGCGAAGTCGATACAACGAAATAAAGAAAGCTATCCCCAGAACCCCGGATAAAATAAGTCAAGGGAATCTCGCGGCTGACCGTAACAATCGAATTTCCGCAGACGCAGCCACCTAGGGCAATCGCTACGTATGGCTATCACATCTCTCACATGTAATGTAAAGGGCTCCATTCAACCGGGAAATCTCGTTTCCATCGTTCGACGATATCCGGCGTCGCGGAAGGTCAAGAAGAAAGCGGGCGAGGCGTATTTTGATTGCATTAGGCTGCGCCTGCCCACCGATATTTTTTTTTTGCCTTTGTTTCTCTTCTGTTCCGTTCAATTCGATTATACAGGTGTCCACATGGAGAGATTGAGATAGAGCTCCTCAGCTGCTCCGCTTACTTAGGATATGGAATGAAAATAAAAAGGAAAAATTGATAATGTTTAGGTAAGATATGAGTAAAGGTGAATTGAAATAAATAAACCTAACACGGAAACAGAGATCACTGACGTTTGCCCATGTCGTTAACCAAATAATCAATGCACTTTGTGATGATTGTACATCACTACATGTATTACAGTACATGTACATGCACACCTTCATGTATTAAATTGGTGATAGAATCACACATGTACCCCCGTACAAGTTCCGCCCACAGCACAGAGCGCAGGCACGTCACTTCATAAATGACTGAACCGAACTACTTTTCATAAAGGCTTATCTATATGTGTAAAAACTAAAATAATTGTGAAAAAAATGTATGCGCATCCCACGCACTGTGGGGGTCGATGTAAGAAAAGTTGTGTATGCAGTTTGCTTTGATTGACCATAATTAGCGGTGATGTTCGCGGCAAATGTGCAATTTATTCCGTGCTTAGGCCAATACGAGAGTGGTTAGTTGATGTTAAACGTTAGCTTGTGCGTACATCACTGCTGTTTGTCTGCGTAGAGACCACAGGGCGACATGTTTGCTTTAGGCATTGTTGTGCGACATTGTTTGTAATCTCTGCGAAGTTTGAGCATTATGATTATCTGATACGGCCCATCGCCATCGTTGCAGAAGTGTTAAGCTTTTACTGCATAATGTGACATTAGGTAACTCATTTAATTTTATAATTGTATGTACACATTGTATACACACATCCGCTGTCTGTACCACGCTTTGCAGCGTAGTGAAGACTCTCGTGCTCCGCACGACGCTTCTTCTTCTCGGCCTGGGCGTCGCCGATGCTGAGCGCATGCTTTGGAGCCACTTTGATGGCGCGTGTTTACATGCTCGTTCTGCATACGTGGCCAGCACGCTGTCGAGACGTTAGCTCCAAGCGCTCTCTTCATGCTACGGAATATTGTAGTCTTTACACTACCACAGCCGAGCACGCGACCTACACAGCCCCGCCCCTGCATTAACGCGATTGCGTTAAGGGCCCCGCGGCGCGGAAAGTCCGGCGTCCCGCGTCCAGCGCCGAACATCACTTAGTGAATATTATTTCCGAAATGTGAACACCGAACCACGCAGGCCCTCCATGGAGCGCAAAGAAGTTTCTGAACTAACTGAATTTCTTAAAGTAAAACATGTCAAAATACTGTGAAGTACGACATACACACAACCTACAGGCATGTTAGCGTCGGATAGCAATTTGAATGTACGAGAAAACATAATTACGTTACGTGGACACTCAAGCACAAGCCCTTTCAACACGATAACGTTAAGGCGCCCATTTCACAGAAAATCCGGCGACGGTGTCGGCGTCAGACCCCGGTTTGGCAGAAATATTTTCTAATCACTCATACCCAGGCCATTTATGGGACGCAAGAAATTCACACAATTGAATTTCTAAAGTACGTGGGAAAAATTGTAAACTACGAATTGCACACAACATACAGACATGATAGATCTTGGATTGTAATTTGAATATACGAGAAAACATAATTGTGCTGCACGAAAACACAAAGAAAGCCCTTTTCCAGCGTTTCTATAATTCATAGACCGGAGACGGCGTCCGTCATTTGCGCACGCCGGCGCGTATATATCTCTGAGTCCACAGAGTGGCGCGTCCGCTTCCTTGAAAGATTTCCAGATGGCGCTCGCCACCGCCGCATCGCGGTCCATGCAAGGGGCCGCGTTTCGACCAGAAAGCTCGCCTTCGTGCATAGCGTTCGCCGCGTACGCTTCCCGGTAAGCATTATGGTTACATAAGCTGCAGTTGCATAAGCTGCATAAGCTGCGTGAGCCGCAGCCAGGGATCTTTCTATGCTATCACATTCCACTTTTAAAGGCGAAGCTTAATCATCCTCAATATCTTGTGTCCCATAGGAAAGCAAGCACAGTACGTGTCATACGCACTAACTCTGAAACCCTGCCGCTGCGGCGCCGGTCGGGATACGCGAAGGCGAGCGACATCTGGTGGTGTTGCAAGAAACCCAGCGGTGCGCGCGAGCAAGACCACAGCAGCGCCCGTAAAGTGGAGAGACGAGGCAGTTAAAGAAAGCTTCGCTTTAAAGAAATATTGTTACGAGGCTCCGACCAGCTCCGACCGGTTCCGAATCCTGCTGCCACTCCAACAACCCACATTGCTCCTCGGCTCCCCATGATCCTGGCGTATTTTCTGGAAAATACGTGGAAGACGCTGAGGACTGGATCGTCCTGTACGAACGCGTCAGCACCGATAACAGGTGGCACCCTACTGTAATTCTCCGAGCACAGTCGCTTACCTCGGTGCCAGATTTCGAGTTTGGTTTCCGCCACATGAAGATGAGCTCACCAGTTGGGATACACTTAAACAAACGCTACAAAGCTAGTTCAGCAACCCTTACGGTCACCAATTTGCAGCGAAGAAGGCGTTATCCAGTCGTTTTCAGACGCTAACAGAGGCCTTCGGCACGTACATTCAAGACGCCTTGACTCTATGAAGCCACCAACTTGCTCATCTTCATCAACGTGGCGACGGCAGACGCAGTTATCGAAGAGTGCCACCCCCTGGAACTGACATAAAGCCGACGCATCGACCAACAGTTAGCCCGTCTACCAAACACCCCGACAACGTCTTCCTGTGCCGACCCTCCTCGTCCCAACACCGCTGCTGATGTTAACAAGATCGTCCCGCGAGAGACTGAGGCCGCCTGTTCGGCTGCCTTACCTTAATTAGCTTAACTTAATTACCACACCTGCAGTCACGGTTTCCCTCATTCAGGTAGTTGTCTGCCAAGAGTTCGTCAACATGGGTCTTCAATCCGTGCGCTTGGCCCACCGCCCTGACACTGACCCGGATACTTCGATTACGTCCCCTCCCACATCTTATTACCCAGCACCTCCGCCAAGTATGTTGCGTGGGAACACGCGGACGAGAAGCTATATAGAAGTACATCTGCAAAATGAATACGCTTCACGTAGCCAAAAGTCAACAGCCTACGCTAGCCGCCAATCGTCGTCGTCGTCTTCACACCGCTAGCCTATTCGTCATCGTAAATACTGGTCCGCTGCAATATTGTAACAGGCTTTCCATTTACTCTGGTACATTTGCCGACCATAGTCCAAATAATGTTTGTATTGCAAAGGAGTTGGTTGATCAAACAAGCAACGTTTTTCTCTTAAGATCTCATTCGGTTATCCCACACTGGCCATACTGTGGAGAAGACCTATCCCTCGCGCGCCGTAATTAGCGTTAACTGTGTGCTTTTTGTTTCTTTTTACGAGATTTGCTTACTTCAGTGGGAGAGCATGTAAATGTGTCATAAAAACAGATTTATTATCGCTTCTTTCTAAGGTAAATGTGGCGGTAACTCGCGCTTTCGAGCATACGCATAATTCAGGGTAAGCGATGTTCGCAGTGAGAACGTAGTGTGAGCCGGCATGTAATGCAAAGTGAACGCGGCCTGTGCACATTGGAGCGGCGCTTTTCACGGCTGTAGCTATGCGTGGCGTTTTCGCGTCGTTGTCTCCAGGGGGCGCTAGGTGACTGCAGAGCGCTCCACTTTCGCTGGTGTAGGCAGCGTATAGTAGAGGCTGCTGTAGAGGTGAAAAACAACCATTGCTCTCCCACGTAAACACTCGAATTTTTAATTTCTTCGCGGCGCTTCCTTTTTTCCATGACAGTGAAAGTACGACTTTCCTGTACAGTTTCATAGGGTCATATCTGCTCCGACAATGCAAGTGGTTTAGACATATAGTATGAAGGCAGGCGTAACATTTCTCTATATCGAGTTACTACTGTTGACAGGACGCAGTGAATCAAGTTGTCTTCATGGTTCGGAAAGGTAGTTCTGCGTGAATGTTTTCTATACCAGTGAAAAGAAGTCAAGACGTTCTATCAAGTGCGTGCGGGTCCCAAAATTGGTTTGTTTGAGGTCTGGTTTGGCCTCTATCAGGACACTACATCAACACTCACTTGGCGCAACGACCTCATAGACACTACTGTGTATCTATTCTTCTTATTGGTTTATCTAGCGCATGTATCTACTAAACTTTCTATTGTTGCAGTCCGGCTTCATACCTTTTTATCCTCAAACCTGCTTCTCGCCCACAACAGTGCAAGGCAGCAAACAAGGTATACCCGTGTAATTAACCTTCCGGCGTTTTCTTTTATTTCTTTCTCTCTTTCATCCGCACATTTCGTGACGTCGCAGTAACTAATTAGAGCGTGGTACATAGTAACTCCCGTGGTGCTAATTTCAGGTAGGTAAGCTTTGACCATCGGGCCTCCCTAATCATCGCATTACATATTGAAGACCCTGCCACCAGGTTGCAATTCACGACGCTTATAACAGCCTGGCATCGCCCATGTTACCGGTGCTTACTCATTTCCTTGTGTTCGTTGCCTGCTGCTATTTCTTCAATAATTCACTTTTACATTAGTAGCTAACGACTTCTTCCTGTTTTGTTTGAACTTATGCCATCAGAACGGGCGCATTTTTTGTGTGGTTACTTCTAGGAAACATGACGGGTTTGACTTACTCATGATGTAGACTGATAAAAGGAAGAATTGCCTTGGGAAGAATGCTGCAGCACTTGGTTAAAGATGAGCAAAAAACAAGAAAGCCTGGCTAACACAAGCTATATATCTTTCTTTATTTTTTATCACGTTCTTATCTATATTTATTTATTTATTTATTTACAGGTACATCACACCTTGCGGTCGGAGCACTGAGTGATTGACGATTACACAATAAAATACATAATGAACAGAAACAAGGGCAAAGAAAAGTAACAGAATGCAGAAAAAAAGGAAGGTATCCTTATACATTCTTATCTCGTAATATGTGCATGCAAATGCTGGCTGGAAAGTTCATGGTTAGTGATTGAAACACTGGTATCTGGAAAATCGTTCCAAAGTGCGATGGCTTGCGGCAATGTCGAAGTAGAGAAAGCTTTAGCCTTACCAAACATCCGTTCGATGCTGAGGTGATTATGAAGGCGCCTGGACGTGCGTAATGGTTTGTCAAGTGGCTGTGGGGATGACGTTATGCTAGGAAGATATTTCTGTATTGAACATGAAAGACCAGCAGAACGACGACTACTTAACGTCTGTAGCGTATTGTGTAGCTTAATTTTTGCTACACTTTAATGGCGGTCATGGTTACATAAAGCGAATCGAGCGGCTCTATTTCGTACGGCTTCCAGCAGTGAAATTAATTGCTCTTCATGAGGGGACGAGGTGGGCCAGATATTTGGATATTTTTATAGTCCTCTTGTATCCTGACGGTTTGTTTTCATTTGTTCCCTTGTCTGGTTGCCCTCATGGTGCTTGGCAGCAGGGCCCCCTCCTCGCCCGAGGGGGACTACAAAATTCAACAAAGCGATGCACTATTCAGAAGGCGCATAAGGCATCAAAGATATTTGTGCCTCCCTGAAGCTGCGCGCGCATTCTTGTCGGTACTAAGCGTACCTCCTCGTTTCTTATTTAAAACTCGGATGTAGTTCCCAAGTTTTCCAATTAGGATGTAACTTCCACCTCACGTCCTGGCATAGCTACGCCTGCCGTTGCGTGAGTGCAAGTCTAAACGACATCGAACAAAGAAGCGGAGAGGCATAAAGCGCACCTTGGGGCGGGTGCTCATTCTAGGTTTACGACCTAAGCCGTACATTCCAGGAGGTCAAGTCGGATGACTCTGGCTTGGCCCCAACCAAGTGGATAAAATCAGCGTGAAAGTTAGATAGCAGGAGCTTGACCACTAAAGAAAAAATACAAAAACAAAAAAAAAGTTTTGCGCCATAAGGGCAAACCGCACGTCACGGATGTTAGCACTACTTCCTCGTAAATGTGGTCGTAAAGTGATTCCTTCTACTCTTTTGCGTTTAGGTGCACTTTCAGGTGCGTCGATCGTTGTTGTGGATATATATATATATATATATATATATATATATATATATATATATATATGTGTGTGTGTTTTTTTGAGAGCCGATAGTTCTTCATTCAAGCCTGCTCTTACCAGGGCATCAGGCGTTTCAAAATAGTTCTAGTTGTGTTTTTTTTTAGAATGTTTCTTTTATAGCAGTGATTGCTCTCACATTTACTGCCTCTCGATTGGCAGCCATTTGAAATACCGTCTACGATAGTTCTTAGCGATTAATGTTGAGAATCAAGGCAATAGATTTAAAGGGACACTGAAACGCTTTGTGGACATGGTAAGAGAACGCTCCCTATCTGTAGTAAGTGCTGCCATGAACATGCAAGCCAAACCCGCCGCGGTTGCTTAGTAGCTAGGGCGTTGGGGCTGCTAAGCACGAGGTCACGGGATCGAATCCCAGCCACGGCGGCCGCATTTCGGTGGGGGAGAAATGCGAAAACACCCGTGCACTCAGATTTAGGTGCACGTTAAAGGACCCTAGGTGGTCCAAATTTCCGGAGTCCCCCACTACTGCGTGCCTCATAATCAGATCGTGGCCTTGGCACGTAAAACCCCATAATTTAACATAGAAGTCAAGTATTGCTCCACCGCATGCACTAGGGGGCCTACAAATTAGCCCCAATGTATAGCTTACTCTCTACCTCAAAGCAACACCTAATGTGTTGCCGGTGACACCTCGGATAATCAGCTACATTGATAATAATGTTCATGCCTCTCTCACTCCTGCTGCATTCGAGGTCACCGCTTTCTTACAGCGAAGCTGTTAAACGATTCGCAGCCATATTCGTGCGGTGGTGGGCGCTGGAATGCTCGGTACACTTCTGCAACGCGACCTAAACCGGAGTCCGAAATTTTTACTATGAAACGTAAATAATAATGGCCATAAATTACAAGTTAGCTTGCGCGCTTGCTACCAGGATAGACATCACTTTCCTTGCGCCTCTTTTTTTTTTTTTTTTTGACAGCAACACGTAATTTTTGTTTCTCACGTCGGCTTTTGCCGGTTCCACGATTGTAAGGTAGGGAGGTTGTACGACTGGGCAGTGGTAAAGATCAGCCAGCAGCTCGGCCTGTGTGGAAACCCCAAAGCGGCCGTATGTCAAGAAGGTAAGTGAGGATTCATCACTAAGAGGAGCTATAAAATAGACTCCTTATACTTCCGAAGGGTGCCACAGCACGGTTACAGCTTCGCTGTATTTGGTGTATCAGTGTCTGCGATCGGCATACACGAGCGGAAAGATTTCTTTCTCCGTATCTTACGTCGGTGATCGCGTTACAGGCACCAGCCAATGAGCCCTTCAGTGAAGTCATGCCCACCTTTCCAGACGTTGTAGGAAACGGGAAAGCCGATGTTGTTAACGCGGTTTCGCTAATTTTGTCACGACTCCTTTCGGCAGACGCCAACCTCGAGAGCTTCCCATAAGCGCAATACTCAATGAATAAAATGAAATAAGTGACGCTGACAGGGCACCGATACCATCGCAGCCCCACAGAGGATTCAACGGGTCGAGAGAAAATGGAGAATCTAAACATTATGCTCAGTATAACGCTGTTATTATAAACTCCTTTTTCTAAAAAAAAATTTGAGAATGTGTTCCTTGAAAAGCACTGTAATACTGTATGTACTACCTCTCCTTCAGACTTGACGAAAAGTATTTCAGTAACCATTTATGTTGCTCAGCCCACGATCATTCGCATTAGGTTGGCCTTCGCACTTATTAAAGAGGATATGAAATTCCGGGGCATTGAGTGCCAAAACCACGCTGTTATTATGAGGCACGCCGTGAGACTGCAGAATAATGTTGACTGCCAGCCCGAAAGAGGGGCAGCCGACGGTGACGCCTCCCTCACAGGAGAAAGCTAATCGTTCTGCAGGCATTCCTAATAAAGTTACTTCACTCACTCACTAACCGCGGTTCTTTATTGTGCACCCAATGCATTATACATGGGCCCTCTCGCACTTTGCCCCCATCGGAAGGCGGCCGTCACGGCCCCGATTGATCCAGCTGCCTCGATCTGAGCACTGCAACTCGTGACCCAAAATATTTAGCCATCATTTAGTTTTTACCCTTGCGAGCAGCATGCATGCAAGATTATAATACCAAATGGTTGAAGCGTGGGTCTGCCGTGCTGGAAGAGAGAATTTCCATCCTATCATCGATCTGGTACGTCTTTATTACAGTATAGGTAGTCTTCACCACACTGGAGTCTCTAACAGAAACATCGAAGTGTGCCGAGTGGGCGTAAGCGCGTCACAGTGGGCACGAAGTCGCGCTTGTAAGAAATACGAGGTACATAAATATCACATTGAAAAAATCAGAACGCGCAAGGGCGCCCTTACACGCAGCTGTCCAGACGTCACAATACAATTAGGTTACACCAGCTTTAATAATGTTAGCATTCTTTGCCCACTTCAGCTGTTTTGAATCTATCTATCTATCTATTTATCTATATCTATCTATATATATCTATGTATATCTATATATATCTATATATATATATCTATATATATCTATATATATCTATCTATATATATCTATCTATATCTATCTATCTATATCTATATCTATATCTATATCTATCTATATCTATCTATATCTATCTATATCTATCTATCTATCTATCTATCTATCTAACGGCAATCCAGTGGCCCAAGTTGCGTACGAGCTTCACCCACTAGGTATGAACTCGTGTTCGTGATGCCGTCGTGATAATGGGTTGGTTACGTTGGAGTGACGGTGAATAATGATGCAGTGTTAAAATTATTAGTTACAAAGTCAACTCTTTATTGGGCGAACATTTTCCTCGCAAAACAAGTAACACTCAATCACAAGTACAGCGGCTAGCAAATTCGTCAACCGTCGAAAATCTGATTGTGTGGGTCAAGCGCGTGCGCTTATATACCTGGCTCGTCAAACGTTCCAGCGTAATAGATGGGGATCGCGTGCCTTCTGGAAAGTACTACACAATTTGCGTCACCCGTACAATCAGATTACAGAAGCTTTGGTGACAGAAACACCGCATAGCACTATGACTAACATTCGGGAGGTTTCCTATACATGCATGCTCATCATGCGCCGAGCGATAACATTCATCATTTGTTAGCTGGTGAAAATAGGTCCCCAGAGAAAGATAAAAAAATTATGCAGATCCTACTCACTGAGGGAATCGATGTAAGCAACGCATTCCGTGCTGGAGGCTTTGGTTGACCATAATTAGCGGTGATGTTAACGGCTAAAGCTTAATTTCTTCAACGTTTAATCCAACACGAGAGTGACTAGTTTATGTTAAACGTTATCTTGCGGGCACCACTGCTGTTTGTCTGCGTAGTACACGGAACACACAGGGAGAGGTGTTTGCGTAAGGCGATGTTGTCCGTCATATTTAATAGCCTATGAGAGGGTTGGGCATAGTCATTGCTTCCCATGGCACATCGCATAGCGGCAGAAGTATTAAACTTGAATTGGATTATGGGGCTGTACTTGCCAAATCCACAATCAGATTATGAGCCGCGCCGTAGTGGCGGACTACGGATTCATTTTGACACCGTGATGTTCTTTAACGTGTCCCCAAGTATAAGCGCACGTGCGTTTTCTATTTCGCCCCCGTCTAAATGCGGCTGCCGCGACTGAGATCAAATCCACGACCTCTAGGAAAGCCATTGCCGCAAAGCTAACGCGGCGGCCACAGAAGTGTTTATTTGACGGTCGAGTGCTTCTGAAGTATCACCTGGACCCTGCAGTGCGCTTTAAATAATGTGGTTCTGCTTCTGCAAGCCCAGCGTAGTTTGTCCACTTGACATATTTGCATGGTGTTTATTTTTCAGAAATAGCAGCAACTTACTATACCGTACCTTGAACTTAAGGTTATCCAGTTTCTCCGCAATCGCCGTCGTATAGTGTAGGGTCTGCTTGCCTTCTCACATCATTCCCTTGTATGGGAACGGCCTCTTCTACTAACCCCTCCCTGCAGTTTTATCTACGTCCCCTGTGGACTGGCACCTTAGTAGAAAGGGAAGTGCTGTGGTTTCTGCAATGTGTCTGAGGGGAGTAACGGATAATTACAGCTGTCAAGGGGCTAATGTGGCGACGGCCAGGGAGCTCCAGAGGGCATTGTGCACATTCGAGGCGGTGGAGTGAAAACGAGTTTTAGCGTCGCCTTTTCTCTCTGACTCGCTCCTGCCATGTATGCACACACTGTGACCCCCCTCCCTCGACGCGGTCTGCGTGGTAGCAGCAGCCCCAGCAGCAGCAGCAGCAGCAGTGGGAAAGTTGAAGGAAGAGGCAAAGAAAGCTTCGCTTTAAAAATGCACGTATCAATATCGTCGGCGTTCTAGTTTCGTAGTCAGACTCTCTTCATGCTGTAGTCCGCACACCTTTTAGGACAACCCAGTCAACCGAGTTGTCTAATACCTTCAGCCACTGTAGTTATGCGCTCGTGATCTGATGCCGTTGGGGTCCTTCTATCTATATCATTCCATCTTTGTCATCCCACTCTCGCCATGCCGTAGTCGCCAGGCCGACCTCATCACACACTCGTCCTGCATTCGTTCTCAAATGACTGTTCTAACAGCGCCGTAGTCATTCCATCATCTTCACCCCAGCCTTGTCATCGGGCTCCCGTCATGCCGTAGTGGCCAGGCCTATCACGACGACCATAACGCCTATCACGCCTAGCCCGCTAATACACGCAAAGTGCCTCGAGCGGCCAGTCGCGCGGCAGTTTTGCGTGTATACACAGGCTGCCGTCAAGCTCGGAAAAACTCGTTCATGTAGCACGTATTGAGCAACTGAAAGCTGTATCGAGAGTTTTTCATGATGCTCTACAATTTTACCATTGACACTTTTAGTCTAATCATAATATTTGAGAAGTTGAATAAACAATTACGACTAATTAGGTGATAAGGCAGAATGCGAAAAAAAAACTGTCTGAGTATCTCCAAGCGACGGCAAACAGCATTACCTTGGCTCTGTCCAGCTGCGCGGCATTTGCACATCTTTAAACGTGGTGCGTGAAAGTTGGGACACCCTGCATAAGTATGCACACTGTGAACGAGCTTATTTAGAGAATCGATAATAAATACATTCTGTTTAATGTAGCAACGTATACAAGCAAGGCTTGAAAGCATGCGATGCGTTTCCTTCAAGGCCCAAGTAACAAAAAAATTCAGAGCCCATTTCCCCATGGGTCCCTCGAACGAACTGCAATTTACTTACTCAGCCTGGGCAAAACTCTAAAGCTTTAAGAGATTACTTTGAAGTGGCAACAAGCTAAACAACAAGAAAAAACGTAGCGTTATAAAGACTTTGTTGCCGTCGATATGTTAATGCCACCGGAAAAACAGAACACGCTTTTTTATTTGTGTACTTATGTTGTTTATGTAACCCTCGCTGCTTTTCGTCCTGAATCCCAAGACTTTTCTGAAGCTGCGTTTGTTTTCTTGCTTATATCGATTATTTTTCTGCGCTAGCGGCCTTCTCTTCAGTTGATCCCTTTTTGCGGCTATATGGAAAGTGTTGTATATCTTTCCGACTTTTTTTCATGTACAAGAAACTACTCTGAGTGTGGCATGGACCGAGGGATGGAAAATCCTGAAAGAAACAGTAGATATGGCTGTGCAATTAGACACAATTAGGGCCTTTAAGCCATGCATAGAGGGAGTGGTGCATCAGGTTCCAACCACGTGCGCAAAACATTGCGTTGGCCAAACGCAATGCTGAATTTAGATTAGAGATTGAATGAAGAGAGGAGATCGCTATCCGAAAACGCGCATAATCGTTTTGTGGAGATGCAACTGCACACAGTGGTTTCCATTCCTTTATTCACAAAAAAAAAAGTCGCAGTTTCTCCCGAAAGCCGAAGCATCGCTTGCAATAGCAAATTATTAGACAACACCGAACTATGGCGCTGTACTCAAGAATGAGTCTTATCGGGTTCTTATAGGCATTTAGCGTTACATGCGTGGTTGCAGCTGGCGATTTTTGTTGGACAAATTGAAGCTGTCGGTACGCTTTTCTAGATAAGTTACAAGTGAATGTTACCCCCATGTATTTTACTTCATTATTACCGTTCAGAGCAGTTCCTGATAACAGGTTAGTAGAGGTAAGTAATTTATCGCACTTCGACTTTTTCTGGTACATCACGGCGATGAGGATGACGACAGCGACGAAAATTCTCCTGGAGTGTCGATACAGCTGCGATCGCAATGAAACAATAGCTCTGTATCGTCACAAAGCTAGGAGAGCATGCCTTGTCCTGGAAGCATTTGACGCTTAAAAAAATGAGCAAGGCTGCCTTAATCAGGCTCGAGGTGCCTTCCATGAAAAAGAAGTCTAGGTTCTTCACTGCAGATAACGTGATTCTTGCCTTGTATGCCGTGCCCCATTTTTTTTATTCTTGCTTTGTCCGGCTTTCTTTCATTGCTCAAGCCACGAATGCGCGAATTAATGTGTTATTTAAACACTGTTCTTCCAAAATAAAGTTAAGGGGCCAAGTTAGCGCTTATTTCGGTTGCTTCTAGTGTCCCTTGTTGTTTGCGCCGTTCGCGTCGATGTATTCATCCCTGCTTTTCAGACTATCGGTATTTATTTCGAATGCATCTCTGGCTGCTGGGTCCATTGTAATTAGGCCAGTACGCAGCATCCAATATTACCCTTTCAGTTGTGGCGTAGGCTACTGCGTACGCGATCAACTCTGGCCTCCGAAGTCGACAACGGGAGTCTACTGGCATTCAGCCTTGGTTAAAATGAAAAATCTGCGTTGTTATTGAGCCCTCATCGCACATTAACATGCCGAGTGTTATGGCGCAACTAAGTGATTGCACAAAAATTAGATACCAACTAGTCGATGATTGTGAGGACTCACTAGAAAACACACGAGGCTTCATACCATTGTCGAGATTTCATCCATCGGAGTCTCCAGCACATTAAAATGAAATTATGTAACACTGAGCCATCTGTTTCGAGTGCATCATAATGCGTGGTCGAAGAGATTACCCTTGAAAACAACGTCTCTCACACTCTTCTAATGATTAAATTAAAACAACTCTACCAGATGTGTTAGGACGCGGTCTCGAGAAACGGCAACCCTCGTCCTGGTAATCACGGTTGCATCTCATTGTCACTCATGGCACAAGGGTAGTAACTCCACGCTTAATCTTTTTGTTCCTAATGGGAAGCCCTGTTGTTCTGCCTCGCGTGGCAACTACGTTGTTTACCTACCCAGATTTACAGCCATCCAGCCTGTACCCCGATTCTTTCGGCGACACACAGCTGTTTCAAGAGCGGCCCGTACTCTCGTAGTCGCAAACTGCTCGTCATATACCTGCCTGCGGCGTTGTCGACGTTTGCACAAAAATCAGAGAGGTCGTGTCGGCAAACTAATGTTCAGCCAAAGAACAGGTACTCCCACCCCGCCAGAACTGTTGTGCAGTGAAAGCAAGCGTTCAGCCGCAGGGCGCGCATTTCCGCGCCGTCAGTCAGCGCGTTTGTTCTCTACGAGCAGGCTGCATATGCAACGGCACGCTTTGTAATTAGGTGGCTATGCGAGCAAGTCGTATAAACATTCGCGGTTTTCGCTTCCCTTTCTTTTGTTCTCGGCCTAGAGTGTTGTGGATGGCGCACCATCCTCCGGGGCCGAAACGACCGTTTGCTCGCACCATTGTCGCAGCCTCTTTCACCTTTTCTTTTGTCATTTTTACTACAGCCTGCAGAATCACCTGGGTAAGCGAGTGTGCTGCGGTGTGTTTCCGAAACTACTACATAACTACATTACTGCCATTACACAAACTACCATCATTACATTTCCTTTCGGTATCCCACCACAAGTGCGATTTTTTTCACTCCCTCTCTCGCTCGCGGAGCTCCTCAGAAAAGGCCATCAGCCCGAAACCACAGCCATGCAAAGCAGCTATTAAGCCGAAAGCCTTAGATCTGTTAAAGGTCGCGTAGTGAGGTACAGAAAATGGGAGCGCTCCTGCTACTGCTCGCACGTTCGTCGTCTTCAACATCGCTGCCACATTGCTGCCACATCGATACCACATCGATACATCGATGCAACATCGATACAACATCGATGCCACATCGATGCCACATCGATGCCACATCGATGCCACATCGATGCCACATCGATGCCACATCGATGCCACATCGATTCGTTAATCGTGTCAAAAACGCACAGTTAATCGAGCGCTCGTCCCACTGCTCACGCGTTCGTCGTCATCCTCCACATCGCTTCTTCTAGATCGCTGTCAAATTGATGCCGCTAATTATGCCAAAAAAGCACAGTTAAATAATATAGGGCAAATTAAGGCACTCAAACCCATGACCTTTGGTCTGAGTCGAGCCCTCGACCTTCTGTGGGAGTGGAACCCACGACTTTGGGGTTAATTAGGGCGAAGTTGATTAAGGTAGCTTTAATTAAGGCACCCGAACCCACGACCTTTAGTGGGAAAAATAACGAAAAACTTAATGAAAAGTAACAACGCATTAAAAGGAGAATGTCAGGTAATTTAATGGATGTCTCTTGACCACGCAGGCTTCTGCTTTTACTCTCTGTGGCATATCCTAAACTGACTCAATTGTTTATCTGGTATTGGCGGTTTCTTTTTTACTGATAGGAGGAAAGATGGGGTTGTAAGCTGAAACTATTCCTAAAGCCCCGAGCTTCGCCATCATCATCACCGGCATACGCATGACACAAATGCCTATGGAGGCCTCGCCAAGCCTTCGCCAAGCCACTCTATTCTGACAGCAGACTATACCTTATCTGTGCAAATAGTCTAATATCTTAAACATAAATTCTCCAAACCTCTATTGCAAATCTCTGTTCTAAAATTTATTTCTCTCTTTAAATGTTTTGCTCAAGTATATTTTACTCACATCGCTCCATCTGAACTTCTGCCACCTTTGAATGTGTTTTTCTCGTCTAGAAATTCAACCTGACAATCTGGTAGTCCACTAGTCATCTCTTCTACACGTGACGTGACTTCCATAAATAGACTTTTTTAATCTTAAATTCGGTATCTATCTGTGCCAGACCTCTAATACTGCAGCCTTCTTATGTCTTAAAGTTGCACTCGTCATTTTCCGTCTGATTGCGCGTTGCCGGAACTTTTGCAAGATTTTAAAACATTTTTGGTTATGCATTTGTTCGCCCGGTGCTCCCAGCTGCCTTTTGGAAGCAATAGAAGGAGTGGGTACATAAATTTGATAAAGAACAATAAATTATACATTGCAATCATTCAAGTCGACAAAATTGATAACACTAATAGTAGTGCACAAAAATACTGTGAAAGCAGATGTGACTGAACGCCAACTGGAGGTCAGAACAAGAAAAGGTACTAAATTATTAGTACTCCACTAATCTCGTACTCTCACGAAATGGTAGTTTTTCTGGGACAATACCGGGCACAAGAACACCCAATAAAAAGTGCCATAACATGTATTTGTTTGATAGCCCAAATGCAAAAGAGCTATCCACAATGAAGATAAAAAGACTCCCAAAGTGAACTGCAACCGCCAATAATGGAAACCTAAGGAGAACTTAAACAAGCGATAGTTATTTAGAAACGGATACATGAGTACAGGATTAGGAACTTTTCCGCGAATACAAGCATACTGCAAAAACAGCAGAGAAAGTAACAGAGTAACAGCCTAGGGGGCAAACAACAGGGTATACGCATACGATGCAAGCTATATGCACAATAAAAAAAACACAAAAAGTATTCCCGGTAAATACCACAGGTAGGGTTGCACGGCAAATGTGAAAGCATCGGCTGATGATAATCCAACTACGTCACATGGAAACTCGTTCCATTCTGCTATGGTTCGAGGAAAATATGAATAACGGTACACGTTTGCTTTGTCTCGCGGCATCAGAATAGCCTTGCGCTGTTTTCGCCTCGTTAACCTTCGCGTTTCAACCCTATAAGCTGGGATGAACAAGGTGTATTCATTATAAACTCTTCAAGAATATTAGTGAGGTTTCACGATCTCATTACGCCTTCAAAACTTGCTATACGCCAGATTTATATTTGCCTCCACACTTTGTTTCACAATGCGTGCGCACGGTGACTATCTAGCACAATTAATCACGTATTGATACTTTTAGAGGCTCCTTGCTCCATCGCGATCTTTTGTTGCCTAGCCACATTACTGAATTTTGCATTTACTATTAGTAAATGTTAGATTACCCATTTAATGAGCTGTACACACCTGGAGCTTATATAGGCAATGTGCGAGAGATTGTGCAAGAAGGAACGTATTTCTTTTTTATTACCATAAGGTTGGACTTCACTAAAGTAACAGTCCTGTGCAGAGTGAAGCAACAACTCCCATAACGCATTGTTGTGATCAAATTCTCACCAGCAGCAGGTGTTCCTGTCCTGCCCAAAGAATAGCCACAAACGGTTTTGAATTCCTCGCATCGTCTGTACAGTTCGCATTAGAATACGTCCTTGTAGGAATTATGAAGACAAAGTTGCGCTAAAATCGAACACATACAAAAAAAGGAAGGTAAGTAATCTTTCGCTCTTAAGCACGTAGCTTTGAATGAGGAAATACAAGATCTTGGAGTTGCATGAGTGATATAGAAGTCATCGAACATAAGTGTCACAACAATTAACACTTTTGACAAGACCTCCATGATTGAAAGCCTCTGATCCAACAGCGCGGACAGGAATGTACGGAGCATGTCAGCAAGTGCACATTGGATAAATTTTAATTAATCCCTACTTCTAAGTGGACGCATCATGAATGCGCTGCAAGCTCCGGCTATAGAAGTTCATGTCATTCAACAACAGTTGAAATGAGAAACGCGTGGCATTTTTAAATCTCCAGTATCCATACCTTACAGATGATAATGTTCAAAGACTCAAATACCAGACGTGCCAAACCAGCTAACACTGTAATTACAGCAATCCCCAAACGAAGCACCTATTAAAAAACCCAAATTAGAGCCGACAGAACCACATAAAGGTAGCTGAATAGCGCTTGTTTAATTAAACATGAGCTACACGATATTTGCTAAGCAGACATCGGTGCAATACATTTCCAACGGTGCATCTGTCCTTTTCATGACTACTAATGCTGCTACTCGCTTTGAAGAGGCTCTCGCATACTCAGACAGTTTTACTCCCTTCATGAAAGCTTAAAAGCGCGCACAATGCAACAGATGCGCTGCATTGAGTGAATGAGTAATCAGAATATGGAACTTCAAGCGATCTCTACTTCGCAGTATAGGCTAGGCCGGTTAGGAACATGTCAGTATTTACGCAAACTCTTTGGAAGCACCGCCAGAATTCCAACTGTGGAGGGCAACCTGACATCTTTTCAAGCGACCAACTTGCAGAACGTATAGGTGTGTGTCTGTGAGGGAGAAAGCAAGAAGAGCATGAAAAACAACTGCTCAGGCAACAATGCGGAAACATTAAGCAAGCGATTCGATTGCGCCTACATATAGTATGGTCGACTGGCACACGGAAGCTGCGCGTATTTTTCTGCTTCGGATTATCGCTCATATATGAAATGAAGGCCCACACAATAACATTTTGCGTACAAATATAGGTGCGATGGATCTTGTCAGCACCTTTTATACAACAAATGTACAACGATACGTTTCAGTTATTTGTTTCACTGCAAGCTAGGTATTGCCCTTCATAAGTGGACCTCATTGTAGGCCCTCAACATACTTGCTTCGTTCAGCATACTAACTTTAGTACAATGTGCCTCTCTCGAGCATTTAATTAATGCATTCAATACGTTCTCTATGATTTTGACTTAATTTGCTTTATTTATTCCAAAGGTGCCCATACAGATAAGCATCAACGCAGTCGCAGTACCCAGAGCCAAGGCCAATGTTATGACAATAAACTCTACACTGCTGTAACGCAGGCAAAAGTCACGTGAAGCGTGCAGTTATTTTGGAGCTCTAACTTTATACTCAAGAAAAACATCGCTTTTATTCACATATAAGATGTCGTAAAATAATAAATGCGCTACGAAATTTTCTGTTTCCGTGCTGACTGGTCTAGTTCTGCAATACAGCGCCTGAATACAAAATACGCTACAATGTCCCGGCGGCTGTTCTCAGCAGGAATGTACTGCCTTTATAAATGAAGTAGCCGAACGAACGATAAGGCTTTCTCTTCCATTGTGGTAACCGCTGACTGTATCCCAGCAATAGTTAGCGCAAAATAGAACGCGTTTTCTTTCTTTCCGCTTTCGCAAGTTCATACGATGTCGCCATAATTTTAGAGCGCGCTTTATTGCCGATCACACACGACTTTTTCTGTCAATTCATTACGTATAAGTGTGAAGGTACTCGTAAGAGTGGTTCGTACTACTCTTACGAGTACGGGTATCCCCACCTGATGAAGCAATGAATTTTTTCACTTTTCCCCTGGCTGCTACATTTCCTGCACTGTTTATGCATTCTGTGATAGTGTCCACCTTGTATGCTGCATCTGTATGAAACAAGTTCATTTCTTCTTCATAATGTCTGTATGTATTTGCAATTGTTCGAATTTGTGAAATCCACTGCCTGCTGCTCTCTGTAGGCCCCCAGGTCCCGTCAAGCTGTCTGCGACAGCTTTTTGCCTGGGGGCCCCCAACTAGTGTGTTGGAAATAAAGTGGATTCTGATTCTGATAATATCTTACTCTGTTGACAAGAATACAGGCGTTAAGAAATGCCCGAATAAAAGAACAGACACAATGCATATCTCGCTCACGTTGGGAATGGATGGTATCTTACAGGCGAGTGGTTATCCAGCGTCGTTTGTGGTTATGCAGAACATTACCTGACGAACTATTATGGTTGTGTAAAGTCAGCTATTGTTTGTATGCGTGTGTGTTTCAGTGCGATATATGGTTCCGGGAATAAGCACATTTAGCAAACGCGCCTCAATAGTCAATACAAAAAATGCTAGCACCGAAACAGCACGCTCTGATGTTTCTACGTTTCAGTGAAGTCATCGTAAAATAAAAAATGAATCAACGCATACAAAAACAATGACCGCGCTAAGTGTTAATATTCGCATACAATATACCTTTCAGTAAAGAGCAAATCGCTGCAACGACGTTGTACATCATGGCCCGAGCAACCTTTCTAAGCACTGAAAATGGGACAATAAATGTTATTTCGCTTCTTACCTCAAAGCACATCTTCGCTGCCCAAACTTAGTACGGCTTTGGCGACCGCAACTATCGTTCTCTCAAGAATGTCCTCACGTGCCAACAAGGCATAGCTTAAGGACACCTACGATACAAATAGCTACCTGGTATACGTCAATTCCCATCTAAGGCGAGGGATCAGAGAATGTATGTAAGCTCCAGCTCCAGGAGATGCCGAAAACTGCAGATAGGGGTCGACATTTCACGAAGGTCTGATCCCAGAATTGGCATCAAATTAAAAACAAACGTTAATTATATGGCTGCATAACAGTTTCGATATAATTGTGCCCATGCATTCTTGGGAATTCAAATAGTGTGAGAAGAGCGCTATTATGCGGGTCTTCGTGGCCACGCTGTGGGTTTTAGAGTTTCCTGCCATACCGACACGTGCAGCGATCGTTCCCAACTGTGTTTGATGCCCCCACGACACAGCTCTAGCGAGCTACATTGATCGAAATCTGAGAAATCGTCATTGCGTTTAAATCATTCGAGCTCCCCCATCAACTCGTCTACCCAAAGCATGCGGGGGCTTCGACCAGTATTTGCAGAAGGCTCGGGCTCCTAATCAAGACGAACAGCTCAGCCGAGTCTCTTGTTGAAATTCCGCGCATAGGCCAGGCACTCAGACACTGGAGGCATTTGTTCGAAACAATCAGGATTTACAAGAACAGCAGCGGGCCGAACAAGAATGAACGACTGTCTCGGGCTTTCAGTGTATTGCGCTGATGCTTTATTTTCCTTCGATCTCTTTATTTCCATTCGACCTGACTCTCTCTTGTTCGGTTTCCATTTACTGTGCGCACTTTCGTTTTCTATGCTATTCAGGGCCTTGACATTTGATCTTCCTCGTTCACAAACATATATACAGCAGATCGCTGTGTCTTTTACGTGCACGCCGATAGAACCCGCATTTTGTTAATTCCTGCGCTTCAATGCGTTTCCTTGCTCCGTTTTTAGTCTGAAAACTGTCATTATGAAGTTCTTGAACACATCGTACAAAGCTTCCTTTTTTTTAGCAACTCTTACGCTGGCTCAGGTGAAATTTTAAGAACTTCATGTGCTGACCCAAACAACAAAAGCTTATTCACGCTGAAGGGTAAAGAAAAAGGTGTTATAGCGCATTTGCAAACTTTACGTGTGTCGTTAGCAGCGATGGAACAGAGGCGCTTTGATTAAACGCACACGACAAATATACCTTGAGGAGTAAAGACATTGCTCAAGGTGTGCTCTGAGAAAAAGGTTCTCTTAACAGGACAAAAAAAAGTTCCTGATTGAATTCCTATATTTACTTGCAGTCTTTGCAAACAGCCTAGAAAAGCACACAGCAGCTGCAGACAGCTGCGTCGCAGCATTTAACCGATATCTTAAAAAGGTAAGTCGTATAGAAATCAGTGTATTCCGCACCAACGGGTCCGTGAAAAAATAGGATGACGACAAATACACAACAGTGAATAATAAATGGGGGGAGAGCGATTGAACATGAAACAATAGGCTTAGTGTTGTGCAAAAGTGGCTCTTTGGATTAGGGACTATATGCCATGGTAGCTGTCAACGTATTTCAGAATAAAGAAGGGAGTGGAATTGAGCGGGTCATGCAATGTGTATCCCAAATGGGCGGCAGTCTATTCTAATAGGTGAACGGGTGCTGACAGAAGGTAAATAAATTCTGGGACATCAGAGGATTAGGCACTGTTATAAGATTTCAATGTGTGTTAGCGTAAGGCACGTATGAGGAAAAATCAGTGGTAGAGGCCTTGATACTGCAGTGGGGGTTGGCTGATGATCATACTGGTGGTCATCATGATCATAATATTGATAATGAAACTCCTTGTGAAAAGAACTAAATAGCAATCTGGTCCGCATATTTATTCTCGCACAGAAATATCGCACCTTTATTGTAATTAGGAGTCCGGTACTTGTACGCAGGGAATCTATGAGATAATTGTGGGGTGATTACAGTGTGTATTATAGAAAACAAGCTAGGGCAATGGAACTTAGCAAGCGTGTACATTTCAAGGAATGAATATAATTCTGGTTAGGGGCGTTTAATCCATCCATTGACTCGCACTGCTACGCGACTTCGGCGCTCATCCTGAAGTACCGGGCGGAAGTAGCATATACATGATGACGGGAAGTCCAGTGATATTAGAACCGCGCGCACGTCGCAATGCGTGAGTTATTGTACGCCTGTGGCCGAGATCGTTCAAAGTGAACAAATTTGTTGTTGCATTTGCAGCTATTTCTTTGCTGACTGGGCCATAGTTAACAGACTGCAACAACTTTGTTACAACGTGGCTGGACCTAGACGGACAGCGGTGCTCAGTACGTGGCAAATGAATCGTTCCGCATACTCTTCAATTACCCTCAACACTTTTCTCTTTTGTGTACACCACGATATAAATTTTAATGTTGGTTCTCGTAGAACGCCCGGTACACATCAAATATATTGTTGTCATATGGCGTCATATAGGCGTCACATGGCGTCGGAGCTGGTGGCTCCATCTCTTTTTCGTTCCGCAATCTAACCGCTGCACACAGACTATGGACCCTTTTCGCGAACTAGTTTGCTCTAGGCGAACGAGATGGCGCTTTGGGCGACGCGCCACACGATGCCTCAGCGAAAGTGCTAGAATACCAAGCCTTTACCACTTCTGCCCTGATTCTGCCCGATCACCTGTCGGAAATGCAACATGGCGTTTGCCAACACACTGTGCTCCTTTCATGCTGCAAAATGTGGAGGGGTGGAGGGAAGATGCGTGCTGTGGTTGGGCTCCAAAAAATATAGTGACTGGCATATTAAGGAAGGGAATGAATCTGCGTGATCAAGTTCATGTGCCACTGCTATACACAGTGACTCCCCGTGTTTCCAGCCCTTCGCGATGCACGGCTTTCCCCAAGGACACAAAAATTCCCTTATCCACCAGAGTTGCATCGCTAACCTAGAAAGAAAGGACTGTAACCTCGGAACGTCGGCAATAGTGAGTGCTACTCGTTACACAGATAGGGGGTAGCGCCACTTCGTGACATATATTCTCAGACGTTAGGCACACGTATCTATCCCAACTGACACGCCAACTTACACCCGCCCTATCGCCCGCTTATCAAGAATAAGTGAAACGACGCACACCTGAATAAACATACCGACCGAAGCATTGTCGGTATGTTTACACCAACAGCACACGAATAATCTAAACTGAACGTTTTGTGACGGTCCAAAGTGTAAGCATATGAATGGCGCTAATACGTATTTGCTCAAGTCACAAGAAAATACAGAACATCTGCACTCCAAGCACCTGTGTGCTGCAAGAAAAAAATCTATCGCAAGCGAGCATACCCAAGAGCGAAAACACAGAAAAAAAAGAACAATCATGCAGTGACTGCACCAAGGAACCTTACTGAGACAGAAAGATGACAAGCCACTGTTCCAGAGTGTTTGACTAATAAATTGTATTGTATTGTATTGGGTTTTATGGCGCATAAGCAACTGAGGCTATCATGCGCCAAATACATGGTATAATTTATTTCTAAAATTGGGTATCCTCAGCGAAAGTCCTTGTCCGGACAAGGACTCTGAGGAGCCCAACAGACCAAATGAAGACCTCAGCCTTCTTCTCAGGACTGAGAAAATGGGTGAGGTGCATCATAAGATGCGTGAAAAAACTAGGTAATAATTTTTAGAATTAGTAGTTCTGTGATATATTATATTTCGTTTGGGATCGCTGCGTCTTTCAAAAAACTAAAAAGAGATGAAGTTCCTACAAGTGGGTTATCTCCTAAAAGCAGACTGGGATGAAAGGGAATGCATTCATTGTAAAATACAGTAAGATATCTTTTCCTTAGCCGTTCGAGTTTTGTGCACGAGAATAAAATGTGATTTACAGTGAGTTCATCTCCACATTTCTCACATAAGGGTTTCTCTTGTTTTGTCAGTAGAAAGTTATGTGTTAGGTGTGTGTGTCCGATGCGCAGGCGGCATAAAATTACTTCTATAAAACGTTCCTGATGCCTGCATGATCGCCATTCTCCTAGAATAGGTTTTACTAAATGTAGTTTGTTATTTTCTTCGCTATTCCATGTACACTGCCATTTTTCTTTCAGCTTGTTTTTCACTAACTTCATGCAATCTGTATAGGGTATATTTACAGTACTGACCTCCTTATAGCAGGCTTGAGCGGCGCACGCGTCAGCTCTCTCGTTGCCTCTAATTCCGTGATGGCTTGGTATCCAACAGAGCTTAATTTCGTGTCCTTGTGTTTGAGCGGTTATTATGTTATGAATTATATTTCCTATTAAAGGTTCCCTTACGTTTCTGTTTGACTAATAAAGAACTAAGAGCAAAACATACTGATCCTGCTTTAATTCATAAGCTGAAAGCTTGCAGAGCTTAGAACACGTTTCTAGCACCGCTTTTGTGAAAAGCGCTCTATACACTACTCGCAATGCTTGGACAAAGTGTAATGAGCTCGGACAGCACATGTTCTCTGAAGCTGTGGCGAAAGTTTTTTGTCGTTCACCCACCCACTCTCTACAATATCCGCTGAAACAGAGGTTTGCTGAGAGGCACGAGACTTATACAGTTCCATTGTTAACAAGGAGGCAACGGAGGCAGCTGACTCAAACAACGGACGCGTCACCACGTGGTGAGACATGGTGGCGCCCACAGCATCGCCGTGAAAGTGGTCCATAGACAAATCTGGAGGTACTGCGCCCTTTTAGATAAACAGACAGAGACAGTCGCGGTGTCGAATTTTCTGGCGCTCCAGATTTTCGATATTTCAGGAGCAAGCGTGTGTGGTTGTTGGTAGGACAATGATAAATAAAATAACGTTTTCCCAAATGATGTCACACACACACACAGAAAACGAAATGAACACGTAGGCCGCACATAAAGTGATTCAAGCCAGCAATTTGTGGAAGTACGTGTCGACAAGCTACTATACCTCACCCATGCGCTTACGTGGACAGTCATGCGGTGGCTTCGTACCATAATATACACGGTGTCCCAGCTAACGTTAGCCAAGGTATTCTGCGAAAAAAAAAGGAAATCCATAAAGCACGATGCACGGTATCATTTTACAACCTGCGGTGATCGGTCGTCAGGCCTCTGACGACTGAACACGGTAGATTGCACTGTATGTTTGACAACCTTTCTTTTTATTAATTGAAATGCTTGGCTAACGTTAACAAACACATGATATGCCGTTAGAACAAATTATTTGCTCAAAGTAGGCTCACCGAGGAAAGAGAAAAAGAACAAGAACTCTAAGCCTTCTCGAGAGGTCCAAACAATGAGAATTCCAACTCAGCAGGGGTCATCTTATAATAATAATAATAATAATAATAATAATAATAATAATAATAATAATCTTTATTTCCATCGGCATGATGGAGGAGGTTGTGGGTAAAAGCTGCTCGTAAACGGCAACTTGACAAAGGCCCACAGCCCCCCTCTAACAGGGCAACAACAGCAGAGCAGGGAAAGACACACAAAAGTATATTTATAATGTCTTCGCAATTTAGCAGAGCCAAAAATAACGGGATCATTGCATAAATAAAAAAAGAAACAAAGAAAATAGAACAACAATCAATACAATAAATAAAGAGGGTATAGAGCAGTACAATAAACACAGGATTAAATATACACATTATAGGAATACAGCTGGAGTTTTTAAGAATGTGTGCAGTGAAGCTGTCTTAATTCATGTTTAGATATTTTAAGTGTGTCAGACCCGGATTTGTTATAGTTGTTTAATACAGTTGCAAGTGTGAAGGATAATATTTCCCTTGCGTAGTTGGTTCTAGAAGCTGGTACAATCCACTCTTCTTTATGACGGGTAGGGTAACACACAGTGCTCTCTTCCAGTAATGACAAGTCATGCAGAGATGCAAGATGAAATTTCAGTTCGCACTGGAATGCAAGTGCTAGCTTATAATTGTAAAGATTGAATGCTGATAGTCTGTATGCTTTGGAGAAAAGACCTTGCGAGTGACTGTTGTATGGTAGATTAAAAAGTATTCTGATAAGCTTTCCTTTAAATATAAATATCTTTTTGCAAATTTTTATGTGTGGTTGTGCCCCATAACATGAAACAGTATATAAGATGAGAGCAAAACAGGGAATTATAAAGCAGGATCTTTACATGATACCGGAGATATGATCTGAAATGGGAAATAATGCCGACTGCTCGAGCTAACTTAGAACACCATCAATGTGACCATCCCATAGCATGCTCTGAGAAAATGTAACACCCAGAATTTTAATATTATTTGTGATTTGTATTGGTGCACCACCATAAATTAAGCTTACATGAGAATTTATCTGCCTCGATTTAGGCCTAAATATTACAGATTCCGTCTTATTAACATTTACGTTTAAATGGTTCACTATTGACCACGTTTTAAGCTTTTTGTTTTAAGCCACATTTCATAAAATGCACTCATTCCTGGAATTTAACATCACGACTATTCCTTGAAAAGGCAGTTAAGCGTTCTCGAAAAGAAACCAAATATAAGTTTAAGAAACCTCGGCTTTCTTTCGCTTTTCTGACTGGCAAATTTCGAAAGCCGGTCTCGGGCGTTACGATATCTTTAAGACCGCTTCTCAACCAGGACATTAGTTGCATAGCGTATAGCCTGGACCCATGCTTCACGAACCACCTCGCTAAAGATGAACACAGCGGCCCCGCCAATGTCGCCCATTTGTGCTACTTGATCTCGTCATTGTTAAATTGCGGATCATCGGGAAGGCGAGCGGCTGCCGCCGCACGCTGCTTGTCTCGGTCTACAAGCGTGAGCTAAACCGGGGGAAGCTTCGGGAAGATTCATTTCGCACGTGGGCGACGCATACAAGCGCAGCGACTTCGGCTTAATGGGCAGTTTCGCAAAGTTACTCGCGCCCTTCACTCAGCTACACGTGAAAATAACAACAACCTTGAACGCTCGTGAGTCATTTGTCTAAGCGCAGGAGCGACCAATTAGCATGTTAAGTAATCTCGTCCTGAAAATAACGAACAGCATATTAAAAAAGGAAGTCTAAATATGCCAGAAAATGGGCTCCTGGAGAAATGATTCATGCGAGAAACAGAAAAAGAAATTAAACGCGTTTTTAGTAGGAAAAATAAAGAGGCAATTCTGAAGTAAAAAGCTTGCAAAAAATTCACCCAGCTGGCGCCCGTTCCTGAGCCGCATTATAATAACGCCATATTTCAATCCTCCCATTACGAAAGCAGGTTAAGGATAATGACCTTTGGTGTTATTTTGCTTTATCACGTTGCCTTTCTTTTTTTTTTATTCCTCACGGTGACCCGAAGATGAGAGGAGCATATCTTTCGTGAGAACAAATTGCGCAACGAACGGAACGACGAATCCGACCATGGCTTCTCAATTAGCGCCGTTTGCAGTTGTATTACGCGGTGAATCGGGTGAAACCAGAGGGGCGCGAAGGTTACCGAATAGGCTACTATTTCGCATTCAGTTGCGGTTAACGAAATGTTTCTCGAGATTCACGTACCTATTATTAGGTTTGCTCTGCAGGGTGTACTCTGACACCAGACAGGCTAGCCATGAGGTCATGCTTAAGGTAATTACTTTTTGGTGTGTGCATGGAAGCTACACTTCTTTATTTGTGCATAAGCAGAAGTCAATGCCCTAGTCCTCAGATGCAGTACTGCGCTACTCAATCCTTCATTAGGCAGCCATACCCGAAGCAGAGAGAGAGAGAGAGAAAAACTTCCTTAAAAGTTCGAGCACGCTTTTGTGCTGTATTATAAAGACGCGTATGTCAGGTGTTTTTTTTTTTTTTTTTCAGTTACACAAACATTTTAAAGAGGTTGCCTTCTTCAGATAGCGCATTTTTAAATTTTAACATTATTTTCACAATATATAAAACTACATCATTTAGCGAAATATTACTCTTAAGTATTTAACTGATTACTCTACGCCACCTCACGTAATTTATGAATTGCAGCCGGTCAGTTCACTATAGGCTTATCCACCTGGAACAAATTGGGGGATGACACCAGTTTCGAGAGATGCGCCGCGAAAGTTGCTGTAAGAGTGCACGATTGTTCAACTTAGTTTCTTAACAAAAGACAATTTTATACAAACTAAAGCACAAAGATAACTGAAACGCACATGTTTATTGTCGCAAATTTTTGGGAGTGAATATCTCCGAACCGGTGTAAGCGTGATAATTTCTTTTGAGTGGATGTGCCCTTTAAACTTCTTTCTTTCCTTCGTTCCTTCTTTCTTTCTTTCTTTGTTTCTTGCTTGTATTTTGTCTAATTTCTTGTCGAAATCCCCAATGTATCTTGAATCGAAGTCTCAAAGTCTTTCGACCGCAAGTTAAGACCACCAAGTGCATTTGCGTTATTCGTACTCAAACAATTATTAACGACATGTTACCTGCATTGTACACTAAGCATTTACGCTCTAGTACTTTAACCTTTACAATTTGAACTCATGCTCGTGCGGCAATATGCGACTAAGAGGTGGACGCGCTAGCCACTGCCTTACCGCGTCACTTTTCTTGTTCTTTTTCAAATTCGAAAATCCTGCGGAGAAATAAGCAAAGCACTACAGTAACGGTCATTGAGCAGTCAGATAAACAAAAACATGCATCCAACACATTCACTCTTTTAGCTGCTCTTGCGCCTTTATAGGGTGGTATTACCACGGAAAGATGACCTTGTAGATCTATACTGTCTCTACATGTCGGTCACACATACGTCTTTGCCAAAGACTGTGCAGGTCAGCTGAGCATTTTGGAATGACATAAAACGAACTAAATGTGGCGTAATGTCAGTGTCTTCTGTTAGTGTCCAAAGTTTTGTAGATTGATCAGCTGCCTCGTGGCCCAACACTCACGCAGGCTAAACTGTGGAGAATTTCCCGCTCCGCCTAGAGCGATTGTGGCAGCGTCTGCAGCTGCGTTTCTGTGGCCACAACACGCACTACTGTAATGTAGGATGAGGATCGACATTGAGTGCTTTTATATCGATACGGCGTTCTTCAGATAACGGCGAATCTCCGTTGTAAGAGTCTTCCGCTATTACAGAAATTGGTTAATCACCCGAGGAGTCGCTAAGTTTCGTTGTTTGGTTTTTTTCTTCCTTCTCTCCTGAACCATAACATCATAGAATTCTCCGTTGTGATGTTGCGAAATTTCGCTGTGAGGAAGCTGAAAGCTTTCTTCGATCGAGACTGAAATAAACTGTCTTTTTGTTTGACTTCGTTTCACAGACGAACACTTCAAATCACAGTGTTGGTATGACATCCACCGATCAAGGTACCTACACCAAGTTTCGCAATGGCTGGCAACTTCAACAGAAAACAACGATTCCAAAAGTTGACTTCCGAATGACAGACTAAACATAAACTAAGCAAAAAAGGAGCGAAGAATGCGCTTATCTTGCAGTGATCGTCCCGTTGCAAGAAACTCAACAAACGCCAAAACAGCACGTCCGGAGACTTCCGAAAAACAAAAAAACAAAGAATACGGTGTCCGTTGCGGCATGTGCTGCATAGAGGCGTGCATGGAAACTCACTCCGAAACAGAAAGATCACGCGCCATCTCATGGGACCGTCTGGGCTGCCTGATTGATTATTGATCTTTCGTGAAGCAGGTAAACAGGGAAAGCCAACCAGATGCACTCTCAACTTCTCGTCTCAACGACCGTCGCAGGTCTGCTATTTGTCTCCCCGGCGTTCCGTGGCCTCCGCCTTTTTTATTATCCACTACGGCAACCAACCCCACCGCCATTTTTTTTTCCCGTTGCAGTTGTAGCTCAGGTTAAGGTGGCGTTAAACCGTATACCTTCTCTATCAGCTACCGCGGTTAAAAAGACACACGCATGTTCTGCTAAATGTTTTCACTCGGAAGTCACGTTCCCTACAAATCAAGAAGGCTGAGCAAGCGGAAAACGATTTCTCGGCATTCAGAGTTCATTTCTCTATGGATAAAATTGACTAGAAAAAGTCATGCTTGTGAAAAATGTAACGAATAAAGAAGCCCAACGGCGCGCAAGTCAAGTGAGTATTTATCGGTACACACTTTATCATCCGCGCTACGTCTGCAGTGTATTTGCGGCGCCACAAAACCTGCCGTCTGGCATCGTTCACATCAAGAGAAATACTGTTTTGTTCTGTACAGCCAACTTGTGTTTAAATAATGCGCTTAATATAAGGAACAGATGTGAAAACTTTCGGCTTCATTGCATTCGCCCGTTGTGGGCATTTGTCAACGTCTGGAATAAACCCGTTCTAAATACAAGTTGAGTGGCGATACAGCCTAACCCTGCTTGTGCAAAGGACCTTGTGAAATTGCTGGTTGATAGGGGGTCAACTTGAAACACAAGATTAATATTTTTTTCCAGAAAGCATAATAGCAGAGGTGTGTCCTGAATTGCGCCTTGCCTACAGTCAACGCAGTAAGCACGTTTTGCCATATCATTGTTGTGTTTGTTAGGGCTTCCTTTCTCGTCACCATTGAATTCACAATACCTGTACATGAACAAGTCCAGATACAAAAAAAGAAATGTTATAAGTTCCAACTTATCCGATATCGGCATGTATCTGGGGCGCTAGTACTACAATGTGCAGGTTTTGACGAGCCGGTGTTCAACGAAAAATTTGGGGCAGTTTCATTTCTTAATATTTTTGCAAAGCACTGAATCATACTGTCACACACATTTTACTGTCAAACGCTTCAGCTGTTGGGCCAGACGTGTTTATTCATTTGTACTATACCAACGCAGCGAGTGTGCGTTTTTCTCCGCCACAACTATATATATATATATATATATATACTCGTGCAGGGCAGTCCACTTTTTTAACCCTTTGGCTAAATTTCGCGCGGATAGTTTTAAGCATGAAGGTACTGTGGCAAGATTACCTGCGGCATAAACGCCATTGAAGAGAAAGCTAGGGCCATAACATGGCAAGAACCTAAACGCAACGCTCGCGTGAGATAACAAGGCTTGACAGTCTAGTACATCAAAGCTTAAAACTGCGCGAGGGAACAACAAGCATACCCACCACCAGAGCATGAAGTGACAGCCAGGTGGATCCGCCGACACGGGAAGCAGAGCCCGGAGTGCTTCAGTGTCACGGGATTCGCGAGGAAACGCAATATATCTCACGCATTCATCCTGACTCAGAGAGTGTCCACTCCCCGGCCGGCTTCCAGCAGCCGGTACCCGCAAATTCTGTTAGCGCACTTTCTCGCGCAAATGCGTGCGCAGGAATATTCGCAGCTGTAGAGGTAGCTGTTTGTCATTGGCGTGGCATTTTCCCGCTTCCACCACGCTGCTTGTTTATTTACAAGACTTACATTTAGAGTCGCCTCTTCTTTGACTTGTTGCTTGCACGAAGCCGAATTCTGGTGTCGCATGATGGGGCGAAACTGAAAAGGAAGGGTATGCAGTCAAAATTTCTGAAAGGTTGAAGGAAAGAGGAGTAATGCTTATTCCGTTTGAAGTGGGTATGATTGGAAGAATTGGCGATGTTTTAGAAAGAAGCCAGGACGCTTCCGAGACAAGCCACTTTTCTTTCGTTTCCCACTCCTCGTTTCGACAACGTGCACAAAGGCTAGCCTTCTCGCCTTGCATGAAGCGACACACTATAGTGAGAATTGCTGACAGTTCGAATGAGCCACGCGTGAAACTCTCTACAGCTTGGAACATTCGCACACACTGAACGGAGGCCCAGAACAAATCCTGAATGTTTCCTAAAGTCACTGTAACTTAGGCTCCAGCACCTCGTTTTTACAATGTGTTTTCTAGACTGAGTCCATTGTTTGATTGCTTCATTTCGTTTTAGTGCTGAGCAACATCCAATACCTTCCTCTTACTTTCTTATTCGTGTTTCATTTCACAGCTGAAACACTGCTTGCTTCACACCACTCCTATGCAGGTAGAAAATACATGATGCTTATTTAGTGGCGCAAACCGCTTCATAGTTTTGTGAGCACTCATAAATTTTGACGGATTCCATCCCTAGGTGGTACATAGGGATGAAAAGTGGCACATTGGAAGCATCGCACGATGAACTACTTCTATCCCAACTGTAAAAACCAGTTAATGATAAACGCTGATAACATTTTTTTTGAATGTTAAGAGATATTCATACGTCTAATATTTGTCTGGTAGATCAAAGCACAAAAACAGCATCACCTTTCAAACCCTCGTTAGACTGCGCCATGTCACCGCATTCCAATTTACACGCTAGACGGGATTTAAACATCCAGTATTTCCATTATGTCTTGTTCCGTGCAACTGAAGCGAGTGCTTGGAGAAATTTATAGCTTGCAGGCCATTTATTCTGACCCGGTCTTTAATAACGAAGAATCAGGTCTCCTTTTCACCTGGATTGCAGAATTATATATTCTTGTCTTGTAGTTCCTTATTAAGGCTTCGCTATGTTATAATCTGACATATTCAATTAGGCCGTCTTGAGAAAATTGTTGTTGTGATATATTCCTCTATTCCTTTATGTCATCAATTCTGTATAAATGATGCATTGTGTAGCTTTATTTTTCTTTCGTTCACAAGATGTAGCAAATATCGGACTTGAAACACTGTTTGTTTCAACCTAACTTTTTTGTAATTATTGAATTTTGCTACAGGTAAGGCCGATTTATTTTTATGCTGGGACATCAATACCAGACAGGACAATAGTACTTAAGGGTTCTACAGCTGCGAGTGCTACATGCATTCTTGTGGGGCCAATAGTCTTTGCTTCCGGATTGGTGCATGACTATGTTGATCCTGTGACCTACGTCGAGCCGAACGGCCTCAGTACACCTAATTTGTGCAAATCGGATGGATGTTTGTTTTTGAAACGTTATGCAAAACATCAATATTTTGAATTTATGGCATTAAAATTTTCTTGCCCTCAGTATGGCTCTTTTTAAAACGACAGCTTGTATTCCCTCCGGCACTTCTTTCGAATTCATGAAGCTTATACGCTCGAACAAATGCTCGGGCACTTTCTGCCGCATTGAAGCGACAAATACACACTAATACTCCAAATTCTAGAAATTCGGAAACACACCCATCAAAAACGGAGCGAAAACAGTGTTTCCACACAATGCTCCCCAAATGGCTTTCGGATTTTCTGGAAGCCGCATTACCCTGGGTGTCAACAAAACCACAAAGCATGCAAGAAAATTTGCAATGCAAGCGTTTGTCGTGACGTCCATTCGCATTTCCTGCAGTACCACGCGCGTACGCACACACACATGTACTCGCCCTCCTGGAATCTATGAATTATTTATTTATCAAACGTATGAGTGATTTATTTATTTATTTATTTATTTATTTATTTATTTATTTATTTATTTATTTATTTATCTCTCCCAGGATGAGGCCAAGTTCCAGAGCGCGGGCCAAGCCACATGCGGCCCCCTGTCGGGAGACATGAGCCGCCCTGGTCGCTTCCCTTGGAACGTGACAGTCGCACTGTTCATCGCCGCAGCAACAGCAGCATCAGCAGCAAGCTACGTCTCGGCGTACGTATCTCTGACGTTCTACTATACTGTCTCTGAATCTTAAGAACATTCCTTCATTATAGCATTCGCTCTTTGTCAGAGCATTTTTCTCTCTTTTAAAATAGAAGTAAACAGAGGAAATAGAGTCGCATTGCAGTTGTGATGATGCCGACGTCGAAGTAACGAAATTAGACGATATTACAATATCACATGAAACGCTACAAGCTTGACAATTAAGCAAGAAGAGAGGTGAACAGTGTAAACGATGTTTCAGTGTAATTCGTAATATGAAAGAGAGCCCATTTATCACCAGGAATTTCGAACATTGCTCCTTCGGCATTATGTCAAACTTCCCCGCAATGTGCCAGTGTAATTCAGTTGGCAGTATCTTTAAAAATATCATTTCAAAATGTCGCTCGAACTTCAACAACACCAAATCTTGTGGAAATTGAAATAACTAAGCCTTTGTCTATCAGAGTATTAAGTTCAGGTAGGTGGTGCACAGCTTATGAAGGACGTATGGCGCAAGGTTTGGCGCTCTTCTTGTCTCCTCTTATTTCTTCCGTTGATTTTAACTTTGCGCCGTCAGAACCTTCATAAGTCTAAGCAACTTCGTAAGCGTACACCCTTCTAATATTGTGCGTATTTGCACACTTAGTCCTAAATTCCATGCAGCATTAGGCCAAAATTTTAGTCAAGAACTTGTAAAACTAGCAGTTATTCGCTGGACATATGGCATTAGTGCTGTGTAACGACCAAGGTATAGCGAACAGGTACATTTAGGTGCCTTAATGCACGGATGGAGTGAATCATTTTTTCAAGGCGCAAGTTTTCACAGAGCATTCCAGGAGCTTTGAAGCCATTACAGTCGCCGCCCATGTGTAGGTATCACAGGTTCTGTGTTAGATTAAAAAAAAAGGACGATTAAAAAGAATACCACAATCTTACAGTCATATGAGTTTATTTACGAAAGCATGCTATGTTGTAGCATAACAAACGAGGTTATTAAACGTTTGCGCTTTGTTCCTACAGCTGAAAGATATGGCTCTCTTTGTTGTTGCAATAACTGTTTCTTGTTCGTGTTTTTTTCGCGGAGCGCAGGTTTACGGTTTAACCTTAATCACAATAGAAAAAGTACTTTCACGCATTCAGAGCTCACCGAACGGCACGCGTAAGATTTTATCCCTGTACGTGAGTCTCATTAGAAGTAACATTCATTCCCAGGCTCATTTGTGGACGATCTGCGACCTACTGAAAAGTGCGTCGCTCGAGTTCCTGCGCAAGAAAAACGAGCCCTACACCACGGCCGCTTTCCTTACGCCCTACATCGGAAAGCCCCACAGCTCTTCCACTTCACAGCGTCACAATTTACCGCAAGTCTTAATTGAGGAACGCGTTTGCTTTGTTTTATTTTTAAACACCTTCAAATACTGCACCAGAAACAGTTTAACGAATCACCATGTGATCGAAGCCTGTTCTCATTAGCTTTTAGGACAATTAATCAGTAAAGGAGTAATTAAGTTTCCCTAACCCCAGCAGAGCGCAGGTTCGTTACAGAGATACCAAATTCAAAGCCCTTTCCTTGAGCGAAGCGTGTCTAGTGTCCACATATCGTGCGGTACGCGCTACAAATCTTCTCGGCTCACAACACGCTCCTGGCCTCGCACGCCAATCGCGGGCGAAAAAACAGAAAGAAATCCAACCGAAATCGTTTCGTTTTGGGCACATTGTCTTTTCTTATTGCCTATCGCGTTTGCACATCGCGTTTTTTGGTCGGGCAAGTAGCTTCGCCACTTTATCACGCGAAACGTGCGGGCCTAGAGCGTCCGTGCCTTCGAGGCTTTCTTTGTTCTCCGCTGAACCCCGGGCCGCGGACTGCTGTATGAATGAGCGGTGAACGCCGCAGAGCAAAGTGCGAAAGGGAGGACGAGAACACACGACTATACCAACTCGCCTTATAGTTCAACCTGCGGGCGCCCTCTCGCTAAGTGGCAGTTTCTATATATAAATATATGTATTTTTTCGTTGTTACCGCTTATCGGGTGCGGGCAGCCAGCGCAGAGAAGCACGGCCTGTTGCTCCCGGGGGCGAAAGGCTTGGGCACGCGCTCTGACCCTTTTGAAAAACAACGAGATGGCACGCATGCACACCGAGCAGACCGAGATAGCGCGATGAAAGGGGCTCTTCTGCGTTTGCACCTGCTTCACGCTTGTGTTTCTTTATGCGCAAACGTATCTGGCCAGCTCGTGAAATTGACGGCGTCTGTGCGAAGCCGCGAAGCAAGCGAACGAGGAAGGCACCTGCAGGGGAAGAGAATCGCGCACCAGGGAAAGTACGAAGAAGCGCGCGGCAATGTAACCCCACCTAGAGTAATGTATAGGAAACGCTGAGCGAATTGAGAATGGAAAAACGAGGCGAAGGGTCGCGGAGGAGGAAGGTAGGTGGAGGCGCGCTGGGTTGACCTCCTCTGGCAGTTGCTAGAGGTTTCCTTTGCGATGCATGCGTACCGGGTTCGTCTCGTGATAACATTGTCGTCGCGCACCGTACGCTGCGTGCGCGAGGGAAAGCGTGCGACGGTGACCCGATGATTGCGGGCTCAATCTCGCGCGCGCAAGGGGAGGAAGGGAGCCGTATTCCGTCTCGCGGATGGCACAAGGGGAGGGGAGTTAGCGGGACGCTGTACTTCAGCCGTGCGCGGTCGCGCGGGTTTTATTTTCAAAGCGATCTGCTTTGGCGACACAGTCTCGGTGGGCCGTTGGCTCGTAGCTTTGCCGTGCGCTGTCTTCTCGCTGCTCAGATTGCGTTGAAGCGACAGACAGCGCGCAGGTCCCTTCGCTCGCTGCTGCTGCCGCGATTCCTCACGCCAGCTCCTACCAGACCTTGCGCGGACAAGGAACACACGGATAACACAGACTTGGGAGAGCGAGGGTGACCTGGCTTCGCGGCAATGCCTTCTCTATTCACGCAACACCTGGCACATCAGTGGGGCAGCAGGTGTTCCCTTTCGCCCACTTTGATTCGTCGAGGCGCGCACGTGACATGGCATCACAGCCAATTGGAATTTAAGTGCCATTTCCCGGCTACAGACGCCGGCTTTTTCGCTCAACGGGCCATACGATGCTTTCGCATCGAAACGGGGAAGACGGCCCGGACGTCGGCAACGCTTGCCAGTGTCCGTCCTGTCGTCCCAGTTCTTCATTTGCGCTTCACGTTTCGTAATACTGCTTCTATTAGACTGGCAGTGGCTCATTGCTGGGCATCCATGCAGTCCTTCGAAGGTTTGGCTGTCATGCATGGGACTGGAACTATGAACATTGTCCTGTGTAGCGGAACGCGTCACGACGAGTTCCGATGAGGTAAGTGTCATCAAAAATGAAAATACAAAACAAAAAACAAAGCGAACGATTGGGACTAATATCCAGCCCTCTAAATCCGCGACTGACCGTCAACTAGCCGTAAGAGCTCCCAGGCGATCGCAGCTGGTTAGCCGTTACTGATAACAGGACCGGATCGTTCGCATATAATCGCCGGCAAGCTATAAAGACTCACGATTGAGCGTGCTATGCGATCGCTGCATATTCCACTCTAGGGAGAATTTTATTTTCTTATTGCGGTTGTGGTTGTAAAGCAGGCATGTGT
Source organism: Dermacentor andersoni (assembly GCF_023375885.2). Lineage (NCBI taxonomy): Eukaryota > Metazoa > Arthropoda > Arachnida > Ixodida > Ixodidae > Dermacentor > Dermacentor andersoni. The sequence goes on from NC_092822.1 coordinate 58,004,079, forward strand.
TGGCAGGGTTCAATGAGTGTTCGCACGCTCCATAAATAGGTGAAGAGGTGCAAAATGAACTGCGCGGAGGTAATAATGGTTGACTGCGTGCGCAGTGATGTGGATGTCAACTACTGTCTGCAGCTTTTTAGTTTTGAGTAGTGCCCAAATTAGTGGACGATTCCTCGCGAGGACAATACGCTTGCGAACGCTTTTTGTTTAATTATGTCCGCCGCGTTCATGGACTGTAGTGCTTTTTTTGTTATTAAGAAGAAAGCCTTAGATTGCTCATGGGTCGAAAACTCTGACGATCGCCTGACGTTATGGCACCAAAATTCAAGCCCATGTGCCAGTAGGCCATCAATTTCTTTATCCATAAAAGAGTTCGATTATGCTGTTCGCGGTCAATGGACACCATTCTAAATATTCAGTGGGGCCATAAAGGTGTCTACGTGTGGCTTCCCGGTATCGTTCATATTTTTTGAGCAATGTACACGTGTCTTACGACGTATTGAGGAGTATAACTACGCCTGCGAGAACTGGAACTAAACCTGTGAAAGTTAGTGCTGTGCGCTTGTCTAATTCGCCGTCCCCTGTCCCTGCGCTACAAGAAAGTAGAAGGCACCACATATACAAGCCCACGAAGCCACTTTCGTCGATGACAGTGTTAAAATAAAAGAAATGATCATTCAATGAATTTACTCATGTGTCTTAACGGTCTTCATAGACTTGCCCCGACAGTTATACCGTGCCATTAAGCACTCAGAACCAGTTGCGATGTCTAGGCGACCGAATAAGAGAACAAGTAAAAAGAAAGACAAGAGAAAACAAGCAATAGAAAATGACAACGCATTCGAATGAGAATGACAAAGCAATTTAATGAAAGTCTCGCGAGCACGCAGGCATTCGCGTTCATCCTCTTTAGTGTATGCTAAAATAACTCAACTTTTTAACTCGTGTTAACACCAATTTAACACGCTTAAGGTTGAAAGCGCCCGCATTTGCATAACATGGTACCAGAAATGTCGTGATCATGTCTGTTCATGAAGTGAATAGACATGCATGATACTTCTTTCTCGAACTGGCATGTTCTGCCAGTTTGACATGACTATGTCACATCAGGAGCACTTGCATTAAATCTGTGACAGCACTGCGTCTGTCTCGAAATCTAAGATCAGCTTCGACGACGTCGGTTTAAAGACGTCGTCCGATAATCTCGCAAAAATGCCTGTCCCAAGGGTGATACTAAACGACGGCAGAATATTGCGCCCCGCGACTTTGTTGGGAATGAGAATGAACCCATCAGCTTTGGCAAAGCGGCTTAACGAAGAAAGCTTGCAGAGCTTACATTGAGTGTAAAAAAATATGCGCAGCAATTAATATACAGAGATAAACGAAGGCACAGACACGAACTGGACACGAATTGCCTCATGTATATTTTGCACTACATATTTCATTGAGCCTAATGAGCAAACTTTGTCGAAACAAAATGTCTCTAAGCTCCGAACATTTACTACCTGTATAAGCTTCGAGACTTGCGCATACCCTCGTTAAGAGGTCCTTTTCCTTTGAAAGATCGTCCCGCGTGTCAAACGGTGATGTAGGAAAAGTATGAGGATACAGTACTAAAATGGATTTGGATGTATAGTCGCTTTCTTTTTTTTTAGTATCTCGTGTTTCTCGCCCGAACTTTTTCGGAGAGTGGGAGACCACAGCCTGCCACGACTTTCCCCGAACTTTTGCTTCTGCGACGCATGCTCGGCGTTCGGCCTACAGCAAGCAAGCCCACGAGTGATTTCTATAATGGAGACAAATGTCTGTTGGTCGGCTTCAATTATCGAGCGAATCAGCCTGAACACAAATTTAAAACACTTACATGACGCCAATAGATAAGGCCGAAAGAAGGGGACATTCTTTGACGTTTAAATGTAGAATCTAGGAGGCTTAATTACTGATAAACTTCACATTCCCCAAAACGAAAAATTGAAACGAAAGTGGTGTTCCTCCGTGCAATCTTTATTGTTTCTTTTGTAGTGGGCGTGTATGAAACATTGTCGCGATGGAGTTGCCAACGCCATTCCCCTCATTGACGGTGGATGTGTGACATCATCACAACCGCAGGCATCACGTGCACTAGTACGTGACATTATAAGCACGCAACTAGCTACTAGCCATAAACTCGTCGCATGCTATCCCGAGGCATCGCGATAGCCAGTGTTGAGACTCTTGCTGTGCGATGAATGTAGGCAACCACGTGAAGCTGGCCTACATTGGAGCCAAGAAATGTTTGCCTTGCCTTGACGGTCTGTTGGCTTCTTAATGTCTCGTACTGAAAGTGGAGCTCGACCGTACTCGTGATTCTTTTCGCCCATATGTGAACCATGTATTTCGACAGTTACATAAACCAGATGCAGCGTATTTCAATGATGACCACTGATTAGCGCACAATCTACCTTACTGAGGTGGTGCTACCTCAACTTCTGAATAGCTTGAGATCTGCCGACAGAAAAAGCTCACAAACGGTGGAACGACGCTCAAGGGTTAGAATGCTCCAGCTCCTTTGCAGAAGCTGCGTTGTACCGTCGTTGACACTTGTGTTCAGCGCTAGAGCACCGCGCTATCAAGCAAACAAAGAGCAATGTCAAAGCAGCTACGGCGTTTATGAAAGAGCGCCGAAAACTGGGGATCTACGTGTTCAGGTGACTGCAGCGGCTCGCAAGCATTGGGGGCGGGCTCCAACACAAGAACAGCTGGCGCCGCCATCGGCGTGACGTGGTATGTGGGATCACGGGGACACAGCAGCAGCCGCGTCGGCTGCTTCGAAAGCGCCAAAGCAAGTTGAAAACGAAAGTTTAAAGTCCCACCTGCGCTGTGCTTGTGATTAAGTGGGGAAGTTTTCCCCTTGCGGGTGTCTGCTTGATAACACATGAAAGCACTATAATAGGTAGTGGCTGCCTTTGAGGGCGTCCAACATGGTAGGCCATTGCTCGGTACCGCAGTGCCGGACGAACTCGACGGAGCCCGGCGTCAGCCTTCACATGTACCCGCGGGACACGAAGCTGCTTGAAGCTTGAATCGCGGAACTTGGAACTGACAAGCAGCCATTGGCTACAACTCGAGTATGCAGCAGGCACTTTCGCGAGGAAGATTTCTGCTACGGCGTCAGGGCTGCGATGTTCACAACTGTTCAGCGAGTAGCAGAAAGCGCGCACTGAGACGCTGGCCCGTGCCAGCTCCCCGGCTAATGTCATGGGGCCTATCTCCTAGTAGATAGGCCCCACACGACATTCAGTGCGACTATCTTCGCACACCGTGCCGCTCTCAGGTCAGGTTCTACACCTGCGGCAAGGCCTTCCATTCCTCCATAGTGTATGCGCCGTACTCAAGTAAACTTTACACTCCCAGGACTTCAGAAAAAGTCGGACTTGCCATCATCAGCGCTCAAGCAACTAACTTTACTTCTCTTGTATGAGAAATACAGCGACTGCACACACGTCTACGCTGATGGATCAACTACATCAACCAGTTCCGGTGGCGCTGTCGTTATACCAAAAACGAGAATAACCCAGCGGTTCAAGACTACCCATGTCACTACGTCTACAGCTGCAGAGCTCGCGGTTCTCCGCGACGCGCTTCAAGTGATAAATGCTGAAAGTCCTAGAAAGTGGGCAGTCTTCTGCGATTCAAGGCCGGCCTTGCAATGTGCGCAGTCATTTCTCCGACATGCAGCTCACGATCAGCTCACGTGCGAAATCGTGGAACTTGTCCATGACTTAAGAGAAAAAGGCCATGATATCTCTTTCCAGTGAATACCAGGTCCTTGCGGTATCATAGGAAATGATGACGCCGATAAGGCAGCTCGGACATCAAACCAAGAAGACCGCTACATCCCCATTCCTCTCTCAAGGACCGAAGCCGCGAGATGCCTCTCTTTCTCTATAATCTTGTTCATGCTAGATGCTGACAAGTTTACTGGAATAGAAAGGGAACGGTAAGAAGCGCGTTAAAAAAAAGGCATGGCATATGCTCATGCTTGTGTTAGCACGTACCAAACAATGAATGCACTTGATTAAGAATAAGTAGCGGGAAATTGCTCACTGAGAAGAGCGATAGACATACAGTGCAACACAACTTCAGACATAATGATATTGAAACGTTCAAAAATTTAGAATAAGAAAGAAGGATTGAATCTTCGCGACGGCATATCACAAATCCCCGTAAGCGTCGAAGTCCCTAGCAATAAAGAAATTATTTTTTAACAGCTCTGGTAGCGTCCACGCAACAATGGTTGCTTGTGCGCTCTCAAAATCTCATATGAGGCGGCCTAAAGTTCACGGCACTGTGCAAAAACGCGCTCGTAGAGAAAAGCAAACATTGGGCTCGGACATGCATGCAGACGCGCAGTAGTTCGCTGCCAACGCGTGCTATCGCTGCATTGAGGCTTCAATATTATGCTCCATTTGGTTATACAGACAGCCTACTATAATGACATACCGCACACAGTACGCCCACAGCGATCGCCAAGCTTTCACGCGAAAACTTTCCAGGGACAAAATCGCTGCGAGCACGCGAAGTGGGCGTTCACTGTACGCATTCGGTAAGCAGATGGCGTCTGTAGGCCATTCTGTTCTTTATTTTTGCCCAAGTTTATTATTTTGACAGCAAACAACTTCTATCATTTCGAGAGTACTTACATAAATGTGGAGAAAGGCTTGCGCGTGGTGTTTTTCTTGAGCGCAGACAGCCAAATCTATGAGGAGCGCGCGGCGTTATCCCTCCTACGACGCAAGAGAGGTGGTCACGACAGATGGCGACTCCGTAAGTCCTCGCCGCCAGTATACTAGTCTTTGAAAGCGCTCTAGGCAGAAGTGCGGATGTCTGTGAAACCACCGCCGGTGCTCAGTATGTCTGCGCAGTATCAGTCGTGGGGCGCGGTGAGAAATTCCGGAAGTCCACAGCAATCTCACAGTATCGTTGTACCTAGTTCATTGGGTCTGTTGTTTACGTGTGACTTCCCCGAGTATTCCAGCGCTTCGAGGAAGCGAAAATGTTTTAATTGTTGTTGATGTTCCATTTCAGCGACACAAACTGGGACAACATGAGGGGCGACGAAAACCTGGATATCTCCTCTATACTGCCGGAAAACCCACAGGATTACGACAACCTTGCTCCCCCAAAAGAACATGGTAAGCTAATGTCTAGAAAAAACAAGCGGAATTGTCCAGGAAGAGGCGAATTCTCTCGGCTGAGAAGAAAGCTAGTTCACAAACTCATTCCCATAGAGTATGCAGCAGATCCGCCCTACCCATCCATGCTCGAAGCCGGCCCCTTTCGAGGGCCGCAAAATTCGAAACCGGCAGCAGTGGGAGACACTACTGCTCAGCTCAGACCACTGAGACCAGATCTGGGCCGTCGAGCTAGCCGAAGCAGCCGCTGAGACCTAAGAGATGTTGGCCTTCAGCTAGGCGGAGGGATGCTGCATCCGCCTTCCGGATTGCTGGCATCAATAAAAATTGACTCTCTCTCACGGACTCATTTGCAGTGCATGCAATACCCGCTCGTAAAAATTTACGGTCACTTAAGTATCCTTACGTGATTTGAATGAGAAAGCATTATGAATTTTCAAATTAATTGTTTACGTCCATGATACGTAACGTCACACATTGTCACGTGTCCTTCCAAACTCTGCTTTAATCCGCCTAAATGCAACTTGTTCTTATCTCTACTAACCTTAATCCGCCTTCCTCTGATTTGTAGCACCCGTAGTCCACCTTAACTACTTCAATGCACCTTAATCCACCTTGCCCTAATTTGTACCAGCCTTAATTCACTTTAGTTTGCCTTCGTTCACTTTTCTTCACCTTAAGGCCCCTTACTCTAACTTGTTCCAACTTTAATTCCGTGTTACTACTGATTCCATACAAAACGGTGATGACGTCACTGATGATGATGACTCTTAGTACCACTCGTTGCCTGCAACGCCGGCCTTTGTGCCCCGCGGGACACACAATGCTTTCGCAATAGGAATACGAACGTTGACTGTACTAACAACACCGCACGCGTTGAAAAAGACGGCAGATGCATGCAGTCTGAAATGTTTTCAAAACCAGCAGCAAATTTTTGCGGAGCGCATTTTAGGCTCGTGTGCGGCCGCTTGAAAAGTGACAGAGGAGGGAAGCAGGTGTCTATGCTGACCGCTGTCGAGAACTGCGGCTCCTACGGCGGCGAAAGGAAGCACGTCACTGGCCTAAATCGAACGGCCAACGCCTGTGCCGCTGCCCTGTAAGCTTTAAGCAGTTGAATAAATGCGCTGTTCGTTGATACGCGGAACGTTTGCGAGCATTTAAGTCGCTGCGCACAAGGGCGCATGTCACGTGCTTTTTTTTTTTATTTAGCGGGCTTCCTTTAGGAGGCCGAAAAGACGATTACGCAACCTGAAGAAACCTTAAAGCAGCTGAATTATGTGTTTTATACTTTCTCATTGGAAGTACTGCGCTAAATTTATGTTAACTGTCGAAGTTGGTTATTATTCTTGAGTAACTGTCAATTGAGTGAAACAGAAAGAAACGTGGGACTTGGTCCACACACTAGGTAACAGTATTCATTTGGTCGTGTCCTCCTTGAGTGCTTCGGCATATTATTAGCTCTTTGGTAAATTTGCCTGGGACATCTTGCATATTAACGCCCAGACAATCACTAACGCCTACAATAATCTATATTTGAACGAGCATGAAAACCTACTTCTCCTAGAAATATCCTCGAGCTGCACTCATGTCAGAAGACAATGGCTTGGGAATTTGTTTCCATATTCTGGATATCTTCGAGAGTTTCAAAATGCTTTTCATTCGCTTCATTTACCGTTCAGGCGCCCACGCATTCTAATATAGCGACCGAGGAAGCAACTGCGTCACAATGTCCGCACGGGACTACTATGTAACACTCGCTGTACACGAAATGAAGCTCTGCGTGTATTCATACAGCACATATTACTGCTTTGGTGTAAACCGATCACGGGTAAATCACCCACAAGAAATAACGTTATAAACTGTCTAGAAGAATATAGCCTGCAAACAAATTAAACAACTACAAGAAGCAAGGTACATACCTTAATCAATTTCAGAAATTGTAGTATATATTCATTTACTAATTAACTTAACACTAATAGTGTCACGTGTGCACTGGCGAATGTGAACGAATCTGACTCAATGACCGCGCACACTCGATGTCATACGAGCGCGAGCAGCGCAAAGCGACCGCTTCCTGTTGTCTCAACCTCCATCGCGTCTCGAAAACGTGAGATTACGTGACAACCAACAGTACGAGAACATAGTGGGCACGAAGCCACCAGTCATCTAGGCTCGGCCTTCGCCTTCCACACCAAAACGCCATAATAACTGAAACCCACCAGGGAACAAACTGACGAAATAAACAGCAAGGACAGTCGAATCTTTGAAGTAACGTGCACAAACGCCCCTTAACGCTTTATCTACACGATTATCTTGCAGAATTGTTTTCCTGGGAATGCGTATGGTAGTAATGCACCTGTGGTCATTCGAATCGTAGCCTACGTAGATGTTCTCATTACGGGCATAAATATTTTTATCTTTCCAGGAAGGGCAACATCTGTCAAATTCCACGTTACCGTCCTCAGCCTAGATTCCATCGACGAAGGTTCCATGGTGAGTTGTCTCTTTCTATTGTTTGTCGTTTACCTTACCCTAATATTCAGCAATGTAAATTTTTGGTTCACTGAAGAAAACATAACGAACTAAGTTCACCCGTGCGCTAAGTGCCCAGATATTACGGATGTTAACTCGGAATGTAGTCTTTGAATCAAAATCACACGCCCACAGTGCCAGCATTCTGTTCTATCTAACTCTTATGAACCTAATGCGCCTGCGTCTGCCGTCGATAAAAGGGCGTTTAAGTGCACGAAGTATCAAATTATAAACGCGGAAGGTATCGTAAATATCACTTCCCCCAATTAATATTTAGCCGAAATATCGTTCCACTAATCCTAATAAACGTTATTTACTTGAAATAATGAAGGACAGGTATGTCGACTGAGAATTTAGCAACATACAGTCGGTTTAATTCGCTAAGAGGCGTAGATCAGTTTTAACTCGGTGCCTCATTCAATTTTAGCAGTGTGTAGAGTCGATTTCAGCACCAATGTAAGCTTCGTGCTTTCAATATCTTGATGAAAAGGCTAATGCATTCTTAATGTTTCCAACATCTACCTCGGTTCGGTCTGGCCCGCTTAATACGTGGCTTCTGTCACCACACGGGTACCTGTCACTAGCAACGCCAACGTAAAATACAATATTCGTGCTCGCTTGTCTTACCTCACCATCCTGCGTTTCCTGCGGCTTCTCACGCAGACCTACGTGGCGGACATCTTCATGTCACAGTCCTGGTACGACCACAGGCTGAGGTTGCCACGCAACATGACGTCCAAGTACCGCCTCCTGCCCGTCAACTGGCTGCACCAGATGTGGCGACCCGACTCGTTCTTCAAGAACGCGAAGCGCGTCACCTTCCAAGAGATGACCATTCCAAATCACTACATATGGCTCTACTCGGACGGCAGCATACTCTACATGGTGAAGTGAGTGCAATTAGCCCTCAGCGTGCGTCGAATAGCTTCACCGTGCAGACTTTCAAATAAATCAAGTGCACGATGCTTGTTATTACACTGCTGTCACGTGTTCGCGCTCTCTAACTTCTTGTCGACGCCTACTGGCAGTGACAGTGTAGCCCGTCCAAACTGGGGACAAATAACGCATGCTCATTTCACGTAGTACAAGCGAATCTGGAACGCATCGGGCGCGACTATCTTCACACTGTGCCGTCGGTTGTAGGATTCAGACTACTGGCCATGTTTGTTTTTTTTTCTTTGCGAGGCCGCAACGCTCATGCGTAACGTACGTTCATTTGGCTCAGCGACGTTTAAACGGTCGTGTCCTTCAACGGTGTCAGCAACAAAGTAAAAAGAACGCACGTTCGCATGCAGATTGCTTAGTACGTAGAAGGTTGAATAGTACGTTCAGTAAGGGGTTCTTTTTCGTGCAGGCTCACTCTCCTCCTATCCTGTGCGATGAAGTTCGAAACGTACCCACACGACACGCAAGTCTGCACGATGAAGATCGAAAGCTGTGAGTGGACTCTAACGCGCTCTTTACACTTTGTTTCATTCCCCTCTGCGTGTGGTTTATTGCATACGCGTGCGTGCGCGTTTATGTTCATGTATGTGCGTATTTCCAGGCCAAGTGTTTCCCTCCCTTACATTTTAAAAACATTACATCTGTTCGCGTAGAACAGGGTAACTACCGAATACGCGCTATAATTTGGCGAATACGGACGTTTCTTTCGTCTATATAACGCAATTCGTATTGGTGCTACGCTCGGGACCTTAGCGTTCCGCTGTGTGCGAAGAAACCCTCTAGTTTTTATGCAGATTAACTTCCCGCACTCTGGCTTTTCTACAGCACTTCTATCATGCAGCTGATCGCTGGAAAAAGTAAGGCATATACGCTGTGATTAAATTGGGTAGAAGCAACGATTCTTGAGCGTGTCGTTGCTACGCCGTCACCGCGGTCTTACAATATTTAGGCTGTGCCAATCGCCAGCATCAAAAACATTTTCATGTCTCAACTTACTTTTTAGCGTACTTTGCTCAGGGGAGCTTAGCCGTGGTTCGGAGGGTCTCGTGCATTACCTATGGTTTGGCAAACAACTGTTGTGTATTCAGCAGGCAGCAAGCGCTTCGCGTGGTAAGAATGGGTTCCCACTACGTTTAAACAAGATGCGAGACCAGCTATGTCGTCAGCGTGCCACTGCTTTCGTGAAACTTGACAGCTTACGCTAGAACACAAAAAGGTGCGTCGTGTGAGAAATATCAGTGCGCTCTTCACGGCAACAGCTACCCGCATCCTACCTGCTCAGGCAAAGTGTTTGTACAGTAATCCGTATTAACTATTTAATAAAGCTTCAGTAATATATGTCGTTTCCAGTCAGCTTTTTCAATGGCAACATAATAGTGGTGTCTTTCCGCACTTAAAGGGTTCTAGGGGAGACAAAATAGGCGCTATAAAGGAAGCAGGAGAAAAATTAGACTCTTCCCTATGACCTGAACTCCGCCAGACATGACGAAAATAAGAAAGCTTTTTGTTTTATATGTAATTTTAATGAACATACGGGCATCACCTCACTTAGGACACAAATATTCGTTCATTTAGCAATTTGTGAAATCATAAGCACTCTATGCCAGCGCAAGAAGTCGAAGGAATTAAGTTTCCTTATTTCATATTTCCGCACTATCTACGATTCAGACTTGCATATAACCCAAGGAACAAAACTAGAGCATTCCCCGGCCGCGTTTGAGCTTTTAGGTTCTAGAAATCAAGCCTCAAAGTCATTTCAATCTTTGAACTATATTTTTTTCTTCTTTCGGTAACCTTGTTCGCATGCTGAAGTCATTAGTTTCGTCAACAATTGTGGCGTGATAGGTGAACGCTAGTTTTTTTTTAACCCGACGTAAGCATTCATTGGCGAGTACCACGGAGACACCATGTCGGTCCCGTAACGGCTTGTAAATGGGAAATAAGCGCGTGACTCGTTGAAGCTGGACATTTAATCATTATACTAGTGCAACTGTATATTATTGCTGTCTTTAGAATCGATAAAAAACTGGTCACGTCGCCTTCACATAGTCATTTGATGCCATAAAGAGCAATAATATGATACAAAATTAATATGAAATGAAGCACAATCCTAGCCTCCAGGGAAGAAATGCAGGTTACCTGCTTCATAATAATGGGATGGAAACAACTTTATTCTGAATCCGGCAAATTTGACGACCCGGGCTCAGGTCTCCCATGAGGGGACTTCGAGGCCTTGCCTCGTCGCCGCCTCTCGGGCTTGCTGGACAGCCCACTCTTGTGTCTTGAGGTTGGAGCTGCGCAGAGCGGCGGCCCACTTCGACGCAAGAGCCTCCGGAGCTACTGCCATTGTAGCATTCCCCGAGTCCCGAAGATACGCATCCTAGGCATGCATATAACAGCCAACGGGTCAAACATAGAAGCTATTCGCAAAATCGAAGGCAAGGTTACAGCGGCTACCCGCCTGATCAAACGCATTACAAACAAGAACACGGGCATGAAGGAGGACAGTGTCATGCGCCTCATACACTCTTTCGCAATCAGTCACATCACTTATGTGGCTGCCTTCCACAACTGGAATGTCACTGATAGGGAGAAAATCAACACCCTTATACGTAAGACTTACAAGATCGCCCTTGGCCTACCGGAGTCCACAAGCACTGCTCGTCTGCTACAGCTGGGGGTATACAACACGCTTGAGGAAATCGTGGATGCGCAAAGAACCTCTCAACTTGAACGCATGTCTCTGACAGCCACGGGCCGGTACATCCTGCAGAAACTCGGCTTCAACTACCACGTCCAACACGGTCAGAAACAGGTCATTCCACCTGATCTCAGCGACACGCTGATTGTCGTCCCTATACCTCGAAACATGCACCCCGAATTTAATCGGGGCCGACGCCAGGCCCGTGCCAAGGCACTGCTGCGCTCCTTCGGTGGAAAGAGGACTACGCGCTTTGTAGACGCCGCAGAATACACACGAGAACACCGATTCACGGCGGTAGTCGTAGACGTTAGCTCCCGGCTTACGCACGCGTGTAGTGTCGCAACGGAATACCCCGAAACAGCAGAAGAGGTAGCGATTGCGCTTGCGCTTACCGACCCCCTCTGCGAGGTAGTTCTTAGCGACTCGCAATCCGCAGTTCGCAACTACGCGCGGGGGCGCATTTCCTCCGAAGCTCTCCAGATTCTAAGGAAAGCTGGTCGACAGCACTTCGATAACACCGCCATCATATGGTTTCCAGCGCACGTCGCCACCCCCACCGATGAGGGCCTCATTAACTTGAACGAGGTAGCACACCGCTCTGCGCGAGAACTGACCCGCCGCGCAGAATCGGAGACCGCCTCTTCGAGTTCGGAACTGCTGGCTCAAAACACGCGAGAACGCCTGGTCAGGTACAATGACATCACCAAGCACTACCAGCTAGGCAGGCGGTTGCTGCCCCCACCTCACCCCATGCTGAAACGTCGCCAGGTAGTCATCTGGCGACAATTGCAAACACAAACATTCCCCAGTCCGGTGCGATTGCAGCACATTTTCCCCGCGCAATACCCGACTGCTCTTTGCAAATTATGTCAGGACACTAGAGCGACGCTGTCACACATGTTGTGGGAGTGTCGGGTTGCATCAGCTTCATAATAAAACAATAAAACAAATGTACAGAACGCAGCAAAACAAGATTATAATCCCTGTGATTGCATGGAATGGAATGGCGCTTGGAACGCTGTGATATGGTCTAAGCAGGATAGGCACGACAAGCAAGAAGGAGATGCTACAGAAATTCAGAAAATTGTCTGCTAATGTGTAAGTATACTCTTTGGCTCCGGAAAAAGCGATGGGTAGACATGCATAAGCTAGAAACATAAGTAAGCTAAAGCAAACTATCATACAAGGCAAAGAATGCTTATGCATTAGTAGACAATTCTGAGAACTTCTCTAACATGTTTTTTTAGGCGAAAGCGTTAGCTGGCTCATTGGTCCAGAAGTTCACAGTCCGGTAGTATGGCATCAAAATTCAAGCGCATCCGCCAGTATTTCTTGATACCTCGATTATCTGTGTTCACGTTGAACTGACACCCTTCTTAATAATCAGTGTGGCCACAAAAGCGTCAGCATGTTTTTTTTTTTTTTTCAGTTCTGTTCTTTGCCGAGCAATGTAAGACTGTCTTATGACGTTTTGAGGAGCATAAGTACGCCTGCGAGAACTGGAAATAAATCTGCTGTCGAAAAGTTGGCGCTGCGTGTTTGTCTAATTCGCCTTCCCATGTCCCTGCGCTACAAGAAAGTAGAAGGCACCATATATACAACGCCATGCAGCGGCCCTCGTCGATGAAAGTGTTAAAATAAAAAAAAAACTCCCTTCAGTGAACCTACGTATGTGCCTTAACAGTCTTCATAGACCGTTCTAACGTCCCATTAACCACGCAGAACCAATGGCGATGTGTAGGCCACTCGAAAACAAGAACGAGTAAAGTAGAAAAACAAACAAGTAAAGAGAAAACAATTAATAGGAAGTAACAACGCATTCGAATGAGAATGGCAACAATTTTAGTGAATGTCTCGTGAGCACGCAGGCGTTCCGCTTCATCCTCTTTACCGTACGCTGAAGTTACTGTCAACTTTTTTATTCTGTAGCCATGGGTTACCACCGAAACCTCGAGCGTGTCGTTACACGGCCCAACCTGTTCATTCAGCTGTAAATTATTGGTTCCCTGTATAATGCACCTGAGGACGACGGGCTCGTGTGAACGTCTCTGAATATTAATAAACGTGAAGAAAGGGGGTTAACCGAGGGGCCCGAATTCTATTAGTCATATCATAAGAAGCCAACAAACACTGACGCCAAGGACAACATAGCGGAAATTACTTGTGTTTAATAAATTAAATAAATAAGCGGTAAATTAATGGAAATGAAAGTGGATGAAAAGCACAACTTTCCGCAGGTGGGGAACGATCCCGCAACCTTCGCATTTCGCGTGCGATGCCCTACCAATTGAGCTACCGCGGCGCCGTTTCCCCGTCCACTTTCTTGGGTATTTTTATGTTTCCTTGTAGAACCCTGGGAGTGTTAGCCAGCGCCACCACTCGCAGACCTTGGCGGCGGACGTGGAACATCCTTTCTGCCGCAGGCATCACGAGAACGTGATCTTTTTTGGGTGTAGACAACCGGTCAATGAACCCACACATGCTACTTGAAGGCATCAATGTTGCCGGATTCGAGACCCTCGTTATGTAATAAACGAGAAGAAAGGGGGTTAACCGAGGGGTCCGATTTTTTATTATACTATTAACGCTATTTCTATTAGACCACACACGTCAGCGAACTCACAGTTAATTTTCTTCTTTCCATCCCTCCTCTCACTCCCTGTCATCTTTGTTTCCCCTTCCCCCCGATCTAGGGTTATTCTGGGTTCTGGGTAGGGTTATGTAGACGTTATTCTGGTTAACCTCCCTGCCTTCTGCTTCTCTCTTTCCTCTTTGTAGAATCCAATGCTTTTGCGTGGAGGCAAGCATATATGCTTTCGAACAGCCCTAAAAAAAACGTCTAATATTGCTGCTTGAACGGACGCAGTGTCGTACACAACGGATGACCTCGTGTTCATCTGGGACGACAACGTGCCCCTGGTGGTAGATGAAGCCATCGAGCTGCCTCAACACAACCTCGTGGAGACGGCACTCAGCGACTGCACAACCGTTTATTCCACAGGTACTTTAAGTTCCAAGGCAAAAAAAGAAAACAGGGAAATACAATTTTTAATGATAGGCCGGAGTTGTTAGCGTGACGGATTGACAGGCACGCTTGATGCTGGGTGAGATATGGATGTGTGGGGTGATTATGATATAATACACTGAGATCACATAATAATAGAAATAGCACAGAGAGTCACAGATATGCACAGACAATACATATATAATCAAATATGAGTTTTGTTGAGGAGGTTTGTCGCGTGCCGCACTATTCTGAGCGCAGAGCGAAACTCTCTGCACGCATACGTCTGCGCTCGCGTCCGATACTAACACGCCCCCAAAGCGGTAAAAAAAATATATATATTTGTTGTGGACGACCGCTATTTCAGACAATATCTGCTATGAGAGAAGCCATGGTTGAAGACTGCCTAATAATTCTGACCACCTCTTGCTCACTGAAATGTATACCTATTTAGTCTGACAACAACAGAAATTATTGTTATTTTTATGCAGTTTATGTGCCCGAAGCAGCCGCTATCACCATGCGTACTTGCTGCACAAGTCACCAAAGAAGGAAACATTTTTTGTCTGATCTCAACACTATAATCTTGCATTTGAAGTGTAGACGTTTTAGCCATGGGAGAAGTCAGCAACCTTCTGGGAGTACACATTTTAATATATGGTTCCTAACATATTTCCTGCTCTTATATTCATTCTGTGGTAACTAATCTAACCACTCTCAGTTGTTCTGTCCGCTTCGTTGCCTTGCACGAACATGCGTAGGAAAATGTGCATATTAAACGATTTTCTGAAGTAAATTTTCAGTTGATAATCAGCGCTTGTGTTGCGTGGCTCGCGTTTGCCTTTGATATCGCACGTTGTGAATTTTAATCATGCGTTATATGTAAGTGCTGCAACACTTATAATTCTTACCAAATTATAAGTCACAAGGACGTGACACAAGCACAATAAAGGATATCAAATGAAACAGTTCCTATATGAGAAAGAGAAAGAAAGTGTTATTGAAAAAAAGAAAACGTCTCATTGAAGTAGGATTCTAAGCTGCAGAAGTCGAATACTGTTAGTGATGGCGTAATTGCGCGATATACAAAGAACGGGTCGAGAAAAAAATTACGTGCTATATTTTTTTTCTTCCGTCACTTTAGTGGTATTGAAAACCTGCCCAATAGTATGGCGCAAAATATTTTTCTCTCGTTTCACAAGCAATGGCAATGGTTGTCTTTCTAGAGTAAAATAAACAAAAGCTAAAATTTAGGCAGGATGGATGGATACAACTTTATTGTACGTCCGGCAAGGTTTAACGCGACCCGGACTCAGGTCTCCCACGGCAGGATACTAAATTTAATTGAGTTCTACAGTTTTACGTGCCAAAACCCCGATTTGTTTATGAGGTACGCCGTAGTGTGGGACTCCCTAATAACTTTAACCTGCCCCCAATGCATGGGACATTGGACAGGCCGCCAGGCAGGCCGCCATTGGACAGGCCATTGGACGCTCCGGACAGGCCGCCATTGGAATATGAACCTGGCAACGTTTAACGCTAGAACGTTATCTAGTGAGGCGAGTCTAGCAGTGCTATTGGAGGAATTAGAGGGCAGTAAATGGGATATAATAGGGCTCAGTGAAGTTAGGAGGCCAAAAGAAGCATATACAGTACTAAAAAGCGGGCACGTCTTGTGCTACCGGGGCTTAGCAGAGCGACGAGAACTAGGAGTCGGATTCCTGATTAATAAGAATATAGCTGGTAACATACAGGAATTCTATAGCATTAACGAGAGGGTGGCATGTCTTGTTGTGAAACTTAATAAGAGGTACAAAATGAAGGTTATACAGGTCTACGCCCCTACATCTAGTCATGATGACCAGGAAGTCGAAAGCTTCTATGAAGACGTGGAATCGGCGATGGGTAAAGTCAAAACAAAATACAGTATACTGATGGGCGATTTCAATGCCAGGGTAGGCAAGAAGCAGGCCGGAGACAAGTCAGTGGGGGAATATGGCATAGGCTCTAGGAATAGCAGAGGAGAGTTATTAGTAGAGTTTGCAGAACAGAATAATATGCGGATAATGAATACCTTTTTCCGCAAGCGGGTTAGCCGAAAGTGGACATGGAGGAGCCCGAATGGTGAGACTAGAAATGAAATCGACTTTATACTCTGCGCGAACCCTGGCATCATACAAGATGTAGACGTGCTCGGCAAGGTGCGCTGCAGAGACCATAGGATGGTAAGAACTCGAATTAGCCTTGACTTGAGGAGGGAACGGAGGAAACTGGTACATAAGAAACCAATCAATGAGTTAGCGGTAAGAGGGAAACTAGAGGAATTCCGGATCAAGCTACAGAACAGGTATTCGGCTTTAACCCAGGAAGAGGACCATAGTGTTGAAGCAATGAACGACAATCTTATGGGCATCATTAAGGAGTGCGCAATAGAAGTCGGTGGTAACGCCGTTAAACAGGAAACCAGTAAGCTATCGCAGGAGACGAAAGATCTGATCAAGAAACGCCAATGTATGAAAGCCTCTAACCCTACAGCTAGAATAGAGCTGGCAAAACTTTCTAAGTTAATCAACAAGCGTAAGACAGCGGACATAAGGAACTATAATATGGATAGAATTGAACAGGCTCTCAGGAACGGAGGAAGCCTAAAAGCAGTACAGAAGAAACTAGGAATAGGCAAGAATCAGATGTGTGCGTTAAGAGACAAAGCCGGCAATATCGTTACTAATATGGATGAGATAGTTCAAGTGGCTGAAGAGTTTTATAGAGATTTATACAGTACCAGTAACACCCACGACGATAAGGTGAGAGAGAATAGTCTAGAGGAACTTGAAATCCCACAAGTAACACCGGAAGAGGTAAAGAACGCCTTGGGAGCTATGCAAAGGGGGAAGGCAGCTGGGTAGGATCAGGTAACAGCAGATTTGTTGAAGGATGGTGGGAACACTGTCCTAGAAAGGTTGGCCGCCCTATATACACAATGCCTCATGACCTCGAACGTACCGGAATCTTGGAAGAACGCTAACATAATCCTAATCCATAAGAAAGGGGACGCCAAAGACTTGAAAAATTATAGACCGATCAGCTTACTGTCCGTTGCCTACAAAGTATTTACTAAGGTAATCGCAAATAGAATCAGGAATACCTTAGACTTCGGTCAATCAAAGGACCAGGCAGGATTCCGTAAAGGCTACTCAACAATAGACCATATTCACACTATCAATCAGGTGATAGAGAAATGTGCGGAATATAACCAACCCTTATATATAGCCTTCATTGATTACGAAAAAGCATTTGATTCAGTCGAAACCTCAGCAGTCATGGAGGCACTACGGAATCAGGGTGTAAATGAGCCATATGTAAAGATACTGGAAGCTATCTATAGCGGTTCCACAGCCACCGTAATCCTCCACAATGAAAGCAACAAAATCCCAATAAAGAAAGGCGTCAGACAGGGAGATACGATATCTCCAATGCTATTCACAGCGTGTTTACAGGAGCTATTCAGAGACCTGGAGTGGGAAGAATTGGGGATAAAAGTTGATGGAGAATACCTTAGCAACTTGCGATTCGCTGATGATATTGCCTTGCTTAGTAACTCAGGAGACCAATTGCAATGCATGCTCACTGACCTGGAGAGGCAAAGCAGAAGGGTGGGTCTGAAAATTAATCTACAGAAAACTAAAGTAATGTTTAACAGTCTCGGAAGAGAACAGCAGTTTACGATAGGTAGCGAGGCACTGGAAGTGGTAAGGGAATACATCTACTTAGGGCAGGTAGTGACCACGGATCCGGATCATGAGACTGAAATAACCAGAAGAATAAGAATGGGCTGGCGGGCGTTTGGCAGGCATTCTCAAGTCATGAACAGCAGGTTGCCACTATCCCTCAAAAGGAAAGTGTATAACAGCTGTGTCTTACCAGTACTCACCTACGGGGCAGAAACCTGGAGGCTTACGAAAAGGGTTCTGCTGAAATTGAGGACGACGCAACGAGCCATGGAAAGAAGAATGATAGGTGTAACGTTAAGGGATAAGAAAAGAGCAGATTGGGTGAGGGAACAAACGCGGGTAAATGACATCTTAGTTGAAATCAAGAAAAAGAAATGGGCATGGGCCGGACATGTAATGAGGAGGGAAGATAACCGATGGTCATTAAGGGTTACGGACTGGATTCCAAGGGAAGGGAGGCGTAGCAGGGGGCGGCAGAAAGTTAGGTGGGCGGATGACATTAAGACGTTTGCAGGGACAACATGGCCACAATTAGTACATGACCGGGGTAGTTGGAGAAGTGTGGGAGAGGCCTTTGCCCTGCAGTGGGCGTAACTAGGCTGATGATGATGATGAATGCATGGGACACGGGCGTTTTTGCATATCGCCCCCATCTAAATGGGGCCGCCGCGGCCGGGATTCGACCGCGCGACCTCGTGCGTAGCAGCACAACACCATAGCCGCTAAACCATCACGGCGGATAGGCATTATACTCAACTGAGCAAGGCAGATACTGTTCGTGGCTCTAAATAGCACAGCAGACAAAAAGAAACACATATTAAAAGAGAAATCATACTGGATTTTTATAGACTTTTTTTTTATTTTTCCGTCGCATCTTTCGTTGCGCTTTACACCACCATAGTTGAAGCCCCGCTTTACTGAGACGCACAAAATATTGTTTGACGTTTAATAAGCAATAGTGACGGTTGTGCATATAAGGTGCAAGTTTGCAGCGGACAAGAATTTGTCGCGAAATACGTAAGCTGACATGTTTGTTTAGGGTGGATTTATGGTGGCCAGAAATTGCAATACCGAGGTTTTACACAACATGTGCCTTCGCCATCCTCCACGCTCAAGGGTCCTGTGCCTTGGGGAGATGAGAGTAAACTTCATGTTGGACGGAAACGGTTGACTCGTTTCAAAATTGCCTTCCGCTTTGCTGTCGCGCAGGTAACTTCACCTGCATCCAAGTGACCTTCACGCTCAAGCGACGCCTCGGTTACTACATGTTCCACACGTACATCCCGACCTGCCTGATCGTCATCATGTCCTGGATATCCTTCTGGATCAAGCCCGAGGCTGTGCCGGCCAGGGTGACGCTCTGCGTGACCAGCCTGCTCACCCTGTCCACGCAGCACGCGCAGTCGCAGAAGTCACTGCCCCCGGTGTCCTACATCAAGGCCATCGACATCTTCATGTCCTCCTGCACCGTGTTCGTGTTCGCGTCGCTCATGGAGTACGCGCTCGTCAACATCCTCATGGGCGAGACGGACGAGAGCCTCGTCTACCGAAAGGCCAGGCCCGTCAACCTGGCTGCTAAGGTCACGGTGAGTGATGCCTCTCAACGTAGAGAATCAGATCTTGAGGCGCAGCGCTTCTGCCAAGCTCTCCGTGGCTTGGCGCGCCCTCGTGGTAGTAGGCGTTCTAGCCAAATAGGCGCTGTCGCTATCTAGCCAGCGTACCGTCGCTGTCGGAGCTACGATCACTTTCACGAGGTTCACCGGTACTCAACGCCGGACGTGTCCGCGTAATTTCACGAGCCTTTTTTTTGTAATTTGCTCCAAGGTGGCCTTTTGCGCATAGCAAAGAACGGTCGTCGCTCATTTCCGAGGTTTTCGCTCAATTATTTCATCTGTGGCTGGTGAAAAATACTCTATAAAATGTTCCCATGTTCTAAAATGCTCATTGGTTTATAGTACTTCATATGAATAAATGATGATGGCAGGGATGACCTTAATAATAGTAATATTATAATCTAAGTAATGAATTATCTTTCATGGTGCGCATTCCAGGTGTGAAGTGTGGAAATATGTGTGTAGTTATATTTGAATATTCGTTTAGAATAAGATAAGAAAAAAAAAGAGAGGTCTAGGCATCGCCTTGCGCTAGGGGCTGGCGCAACTCCCGAATCGTAAGCTTCAACATGTATCGTTTGTTATGTGTGTTCACAAAAAGAAATAGTAGCTGTACATTATGTCCAGAATGATTAAGTAAAAGAAGAGCACGTATACGAAAGAAAATGTACGTCCGAGATGGTTTTACTTCCACAGAGGTAAAAGTTTGTGACAGAGTAACACCCTGTCCTCCCTTGCAAAACCGGATTCATTGCACTGCTATTTCTGTCCCACCATTGGGCAAATGCGCACACACGCACACATATACATGTCGGTTTAGTTCGAAATCATTTGAGAGTTCGTATATTTCACGAAGTATGTCTACCTTCATCTGTTTGTTAACCCGTTTTTCTCTCTGCTGTTTCCTTTTCTTTCTTTTTTTCAGGAATCAAGGCGGCTGTCAAACGGCGCGCCCACTCAGAAGATCGAGACGGCGCCCTCTTCTACGGGGCTGCCTCGCCGACGAGACCGAGCCTTGCTTGTGGACAAGATCTCAAGGGTAATCTTCCCCCTGTCATTTGTCGTTCTTAACACCGTCTACTGGTCCGTCTACCTCGACTACCCCTGAGGTACTGCCCCGTGTGGAAGAACTGCCCCTCATACAAGATCACCTTCAGCGAGAAGCGCAGCTTGCGCGCGACGCAGCAAAGGACATCAAGGACATCGAGGACATTCACTTCCTTCTGCCTGCGGGACATAATGCCGAGCGGTTGCGTTGCCTTGTGGTGCGTTTAGTCAGAGTCCTAGGACGCCGCCAGATTCCGGTGGCATCTCCGACACCACTCGGCGTATCGGCGGCACTTTCCAAACAAGCAACCTCCATAAAGGTGCCAACGAGATCGATCGTGGATCGACACCATCAAGGCATAGATCCTGCTTAACACCAAACCAGTCATAGCACATAAGCTACAAGTCTCAAGGGCGTAGCCGACTTCAACAAGGACAAGCATATTTTCGCGGTCGACTCAAGTGAGTTCACAGACTTTCCCCGGGAAGGACCGGTGTGAAAATGACGGGCGGCATCCTTTCATCTGTGATCTGTGAAGAACATTGCTCTACATCCCTCTCATCAAAGCCCAGTGGTGCAGTCTGTGTACTTTGTGCGCGCGGGCGCAGAGCAATTGCTGCGGCAGCAAATGCAAAGCGCCCAACGTCGGCTGTTGCCTCAGAAAAAGAAGAGAGAGCAACAAAGATGTCCTTGAGCATCAGACGGTCTCTCTTAACCTGTAAGCAACATTCTTCACGCACTGTCGGCATATCGTCAAAGGAGGACATTAAGAAGCCCTTATTCCGTGTGTGCGTAGCTTAGATTTATTTGAAGTGTGCCGAGTGAAGTGCTGTGCGTACGCGGGCCGATAGCGTCTAGCACCAGCGAAGTTCGGCCACGGCAGAACGACAACGATTACGAATAGCAAATTGAGCGCGGACGATCGCGCGTTGAGCCCGGTTAGCGCAAAAAGTTCGACTGAAGGAAAGTGCGTGACTGCCTCAAGGGACAAGGCCTCTTGAAACGAAAGTGTTGTGCTCGTACGTTAATGTACATAGCAACGGGTTGTGATGCGCTCAACGCCGAGTGGTTAATCACAGTTGGTGTATACGAGGACAATGGACAACGTGGCATGTGTGCAAAAATGTGTCTTCTTTTCTGGCGAGGAGATGAGCACTTCACATTTCCCTCTTAAAACTGACATTTAACTTACGGGAGGACGTTAAACTCCGTCAGGTACTAATAGAAAACTAGTTTCTCTTGTCGTTCTCCTACTATCGCAGCAGTCAAGTTGTCTCGTTTCAGCTACTGTGTGACTTCACTAAGCTCAGCTCGAGCGCTTAAACGAGAACGCGACCCTTCTATTGCACGCTTTGACGCGTTACGAACTAATATTTTCATGATTATTTAGACGGCTACTCGCCAAGCGCGTTGTTGCTAATACAATGAACCCTTGCCCGCCATCGATAAAGGAGCAATAAGAGGATATTTCTGTACACCTATTCTAGGGCAAACCGGATGAAAAAAACATACATAAGCGGCATATTTTACACTACAGAAAGCACAAAGGGCACAATTACGCTATGGGAAATTTCTGGTCGGAATAAGGTAATTCCTAAGTAAAAATTACTCTATTCCATCCCAAGACCTGTTCCCTAGTTAATACTTGTAGCATTATAAGTGAAATTTGTGTTGCAGATTAGCATGTCCTCGTTCAAGCCTTTCTAATAGACGAATTCGGCGACAAAAGACTAATTAATTTTGAGTATTCTAGGTCTATTGCAATAAATACTGCTTTGCGGCACGTGAAGCCAGGCACTATTATTTACTAACTCACACAACCAGAGCAGCAGATGCGTGCGCCTCGTTACCTCGAATATCGCTCACTCTTGGTGTCCCTAAAAAAAATTACCGGATGAAGCGTAATCTCGTACGCCCATTGCCTGAAGAAACGTCTTTATGCCATAGATGTCTCCGTTAGAGAAACAAGAAAAAGAGGTATTGAAATAAATTGTATACGTGCAAACTTGTTTCACTCACAGAAGTTCACAGTATAAGTTATCCCCAGGCGTCAGGCAAAATTGGTACCTAATATTAGTTTATGTTTCCAGAACCACCACATTATGTACCACGCCTGCAAATTCTCTCTGTTTGAAGCCCAAAGTCTTTGTAACTGTTTTCTGTAGGTAAATCTTCAATGACATAGAAACTTATGCTGAAGTATAAAGCCCAGAATTGTAGCATAAATTTGCGCTCGGCACAGTAACCAATTCGAAAAAATTCTGAATTGTCAAGGAAATATATGCCTTTCGAAAAATGATTGCACTGCCGGCAAGACGTATAGCAGCCCACAATCGCAATCATCGCTATCAAACAAATTATGAGTTCTGGCCGCGATACAGTGTCTCTTTTCGTGTGGCAAACTTCATATACAGAAACGCTTAAGAAAGGGTGGGTGTTGCGTGTATATGCGTACATTGCGCCTTTATTGTTCGCTGTCTCACAGAGGCTGAGAAATTATTTAACGTTGCAGCTACCACTTTGGATAATGTTTCTTCCGCGTTACAGTAAAGGAAATATATATGCTCATTACTCGTCGAAGTATAAATGAGCTAGCCACTGTCGGTAGTACTTAGAAATAAAACGCACAAAGCACGAGCACATCCTAGAATATCAGCACGTGCAAAAGCTGGCTTCTTTTCAGAATCTCTCCAACATGACCATTTCATCTCAAGGCGATAACTCCACGACCGCTCAGGTCATAGATGCTCAGTTATAAACTCTGTGAATAAATTGTCTTTTCTTCTTGTTTATGTGTGTCGTTCAAGCGAAACGCCGGAAAGACCACATTCAGCAGAGCAAGTCTGACGTTGAAGACTATTTGAACAGCTGTAGTCTAGTTTTCTACACAGAACTGGAGTACCGCAGATTTGTTCTTGCTGGGCTTGGGACGTAGACATTCTGTACTTTGTAATAGCTTGTAGCGAAAAACGCATCATTGCTAATCACTCGCTTACTCTGTGGACTATCACGTTCAGCTCCGAAAATTCATGTGTTCTCAGCGTAGCCGCCATTACTCAGACTTTGGAGCGTTGACTCAAGTGCACGCCCATTTACTTATCTTTGATACGGTAGGCACAGGGCGTGATTAAGTTTGCGTAGGAATTGCGGGGGATGCGTGTAGATAACGCGCTTGAAACTTAATATATGCCAGGAAGCGGTTCTGATACCTTTGTCAACGTATAAAGAACGGTACTCACTCGTGCAGACGTTCCGAGGTTGAAGTTGTTTCCTTGGAGATTAGCGCTACAAAGCTGGTGGATGAGTTATCTATTTGTTATCGTCGAGGGAAACCGTGCATGTCGAAGAGCAGGCAACACAGACAGTATTTATTTAGCAGCCAGGGGTCCATAAACTTGGACGCAGAGATTCAATCTATTCCTTGACATGCCAGTCACAACTTTTGCAGCCAACGGCTGCACTCGTCTTCGTGCCACTGCTTCGTATTTTGCAGCATCAATAGAGCACAGTGCGTTAGCGAAAACACATTTGCATTACCGACAGCTGATCGCCGGGCACAAGAGGTAATGGTTTCGTAATCGTGTGCTTTCGCTGAGGCTACGTGCGGCGCACCTCCGAAAGCGCCATCTCGTTTGTCTACAGCAAACTGTTTCGCCAAAAAGCGTCAATACGACAGAAGCGACAGCAGACAGTCTAATAACAGAACATAATAGAAATGCAGACCAGCCACTACGCTCAGAGGAAGTGTCGGCAACCTGCTTCACCCGTCACGTATTCAACTCCATTTTGTAGTCGCTGCACTCGGCGACGATGTACGTTTACCGGGGCGGATGTAGTGTGGCGTAACACTGAGGAGTGCAACGCGCGGCGCAGTTACGCCGCGCAAGCAAAATTGGGCGCTCTACAGCCTAATGTCCAGCGCGCGCAGTGAGCGTGAAAGGCGCCCTTTGGAGTCCTTTCACGCGGGAACAGAGCATGTCCTCTTATACCAGAGCCGCTGGACCAGAGTTTATCGCAAGCCTGCGTAGCTGGCCAGCAGCATGCTGCCTTACATTTCGGGTACACTCAAGCGAGCGTGGCGATTTAGCGACTTCGCCAAACGAAAAAGAGCTCGCTCACCGCGCACTTGTGCGCATGCGCTGTGGTAGTAGACGTCTGCCACGCTGCCGCGGTGCGCGTTCAACGAGCTAAACTATACCGGGGCCACAGCTTCGGTGATGCTGGCTTCGCCGGCTTTACGGCCCCGGCTTCGCCAGCCGTGGTCTGGCGCTCTGAAAACGCCGGATTTTCTAGCTGCATCCGCACGTAGAAAACTTATTCCGGTCTGTGTTAAAACTCTTGTAAACGAAGCTAAATCTAAGCCGTAGACACTTGCGTAAGATGGTGCTGCCAGCAGTTCTTTTTATTCGGAAATGCTTGAAATAACCTGTTAGTTGTAGTGGGCAAGACGGCAGGAACACCCAGCAGCCATGGTCAGGAAAATTCGGGAGGGCTCGAAAAGACAGCTTCGCTTTAAAAAGTAATTAAAGTGCACGAAAAGACAACTTGTCGCGGGTGGTAGAGCAGCTCTCATTCTCCGCAATACACATGCGGCGTTTAGCCATTAGGCTACCGCTGCGGAGGAGCCCCTGTCAACCTTCTTGGGTATTTGTTCGAACATATGTGAGATCAGACCCGGGCCTTTCAAGCAGCGCTGCACACGGCCGTGACGCTGGTTATGAAACATCCTTCCAACCAAAAGATACTGTTTCTGGAGAACAGAAGCTTAAGAAGCCGTTTCTGGTGATATTGGTGTGTTGCTCCGCTAGGTTCTATACCAGACAAATAAAGGCTAACAGTGACAGCTTCCTCATAAGGTGCAATAAGTGACGACGAGTGAAGGCCTTTTGTGTGAGAGAAGTGAAAACTAGAGATAAAGGTGAGAGCGCAGAAGGGGGACCTAAGAGGTAACGTGGCACAATAAATGCCA
Source organism: Dermacentor andersoni (assembly GCF_023375885.2). Lineage (NCBI taxonomy): Eukaryota > Metazoa > Arthropoda > Arachnida > Ixodida > Ixodidae > Dermacentor > Dermacentor andersoni. Next base: position 58,029,790 of record NC_092822.1, read on the forward strand.
GAGGTAACGTAAGAGGTAAGGTAAGACAGAGGTAAGGAAATGGTGAAGTTTTCAATATTGTGACAGGTCTTACTACTGGACCTTGTGATGGAACAATTTGTGTGAGGCCGCCAAAGCGATGGCTCAAGGCCGGTATTGTAAGTACACTGCGCCACCCGCAACCATTCAAAAACGCCTTGGAGGCCGCAACTGCTAAAAGACGTTTGCCTTTGTGCACGCATTCTCGCCTTTTTCCCCATGGTGTGCGCGACACCCCGATGTCGGCGTGTACGCCCAGTGTTTTCTGCTTTCAGCAAGCGAGACTGTTCAGCTTGGTTTGTGCATTCGCACAGTCTACCCTCGACATAGTAGATGCCGGCAGTTTCTTTGTGTGTGTGCGCGCGCGTCAGTGCCTATCGCACTGCGGCCGCAGTTGTTATGGACCGCCACTGAGGACCGTCGAAGTAGCGGGGGCATGGTGGTCTGGAGCTTGACCGGCAGAGAGGGCCCCAGGTGAACAGGCGAGAGAATCAACGTAACAAAAAACAAGAACATTTAACTACATCGTTGCGGATCGGTCAGCTCTACAAGCTTCGTGGCGGAGAACACAGTAGCTCTAAGCTTGTGTGAAAGACTGAGTCCATTAGCGAGGACGTATTTCATGGCCTCTTCGGAACGCTCTCGCCCATTACAAGGAGGAAGCCAACGCTCTTCCTGCTTGCGGTCGCCACGTGGTACATAGAACTTGGAAGTAAGTTCAACGGATATGCCAACCGCCACAGGCACAGAAGAGCGAAAGGGATTGACGTTAACTCGGTGTTCATTTTTAAGAACTTGTGTCGGCGGTGAGATCCGACATCACCACTTGTCTGCGTGAGAAGCAACAGTGCTTCGTGTTCGTCTGCGCCAACCTTGCAGCCAATTCTTGGCTGCGAGATTTGCTGAGTGCGCGGCAATTTTGTATTGAGTTTTACCAGAATATTGTCAGTGCAGTGAACAAAGCGTGTAAAATATGTCATTGTCGCCTAGTTTATCTGCACGTGAAGACAGAAGTATATGCAGGAGAGAAGGGAGCACTGAACTAAGCCATGAATTTAAAGCAGCTGCCTAAGCTGAATTTGACGTAATAGTTTTGTGGAAACCCGCAAGGTAGAGCGAAGTAATTAATAAAAGGAAAATGAGACATCCACGCAATCGTGACAATTGCTACAATAAAAACCATACGGGTTTCTCGAAAGAAAAGCCTCGCAGTTGAAGAAAAGGTTGTCCTGGTCCGGCACTCGAACCCGGGATCACCGCTGATGTGTGGCAGTCGGGTGACTGGTTTTCCATCATGACAATTCCCCTGGTCACACAGCCTTGTGTAGACGACAATTCTTGGCCAAAAATAGTACGACAGCTGTTCCTCACTACCTATACTCATCCGACCTTGCCCCGTGCGACTTTTTTTCTCTAGAAATATAAGAGACATGAAAGGCAAGCGTTTTGCAAATATTGCTGAGGTCAAGAAGAAAACGACAGAGATGCGGTCAAGCATCATAAAAGAAATTTTGTTCTCAAAATGTTCTGAAAACTGGAAGACTAGACAAGTGTATTCATTCAAGTGGAGAGTTTTTTGAAGGGGATTGAAGGTTCGTGCGGGAAATGTAAAAAAAAAATAAGTTCAAAATAGTTCATTTCTTTTAAATTTAAAATATGGGGTTTTACGCGCCAAAACCACTTTCTGATTATGAGGCACGCCGTAGTGTAGGACTCCGGAAATTTTGACCACCTGGAGTTCTTTAACGTGCACCTAAATCTAAGTACACGGGTGTTTTCGCATTTCGACCCCATCGAAATGCGGCCGCCGTGGCCGGGATTCGATCCCGCCACCTCGTGCTCAGCCGCCTAACACCGTTCATTTCTTTTAGGGTACCCCCAAATACCCGTATGTATGTATAAGGAACCATATTTACCTTGCTTCATTTGCAATGACAACCGCAGGCACCACAACCATGTATTATATGGTTTCACACCTCCTTACCTACAAACGTCGACAAAATGCATGCGACTTTCGTATAAGACAGCACTCGTGGTCTAAACTAAAAGAATAAAAATAAATTGTCAACCTAAAAAAACAAGGTACACTTTCAATAATTTATGAGCAGGTACCTTCAGGGTCAGTGGCTCATAAAACAGTATGGTGCGCCGCCAAGAATCTTAGTGGAACAATGTGCCTGGGGAAAATGCATGCAGCAGTACGAAAATGCCTGCTTTCCCGCTTTTTCTCGTGCCACAACAACCAATTAATCCCGATAAAATCATTATACGAAAAATTGGAGTTACAATTTCACCGCACAAGGCACTGAAGGCAATAAAATCATCTCCAGCTGCAGCTCTTGTCAAATGGGTGCCGCAGTGCAAATAGTTCGCCAGCCGAGGGGAGATCCGGTCCCCCCTCCCTGACTTTAAGCACTGGTAAGTCACTGAAGCGAGTACATGGAGACCGCTAAGAAGTGGAGTTAGATCAGCTGGCCGTGCCTCAAACATATCGCCATGATATAGTGCGCTCGTGGCCTAGTTCGTGTGCCGAGCAGCTATGAGTTAGACTAACAAAGTGTTTCCACGATGCAGCGGAACCTTTCAGGACATTGGGCGCATGTGAACGAGCAGGCAAGCCAGAGGACCAAGCGGAAGTGTCAACACAGTTAGAACGAGCCACTCCAATGGCCTTTCCATGGCGTGTGGACGATTTGGCCAAAAGGAAGGGCGCGCTTCTCATAGAGGAAAGATTGCAAGAAGAACATGAACGACCAGTTGAGGCAAGGACCAAGGCTAAGCTCTACGAATGTACAGCAGGAATGTGCCTCTTTGAGAGAGACAATCCAGTGCTAAATCACGTACGATTAACAGGCTTGGCATTAAAAGCTGCGATATGCCAGATGGCCCAAGGAAAAGTCATTTACTGTGACGAGAAAAGTGAATGGATTTGTCGTGCCCAAGAGAAATCAAACGATAGTGAGGCAGTACTTACATAAGACGATTACATCGAGTATGCAGGTAATTGATACGTTTGTGAGCGAGGCAGGCCCGTTGTGGTAAGCCAGGTAGGAGATGGGGAGGAGGAGCACACCGTTCCGTATGCGAGTCTTAAATCGACCCATGTCGTCGCGAACAAGCGAACAACGCCACAGAAAGGGTCCTCGTGCGTTGTATCAGCTGTTCATGAATTGTCAAGCAACCCTGTAGCTTCGAGTTCTATTATTTAGAGGGTTCACTGCCCTCAACGTTCTGAAACAGCTGCTGACAACGACCCCTGACAATGTCCTCTGAGGCGTTGGAGCCTTGCCTCGTGGAAAAGTTATTACGACGTGAATTCAAAAAGGGAACTCTCAAAGACAACGACGATGGCTCAAGTCGGATCCTCTAATGCAGGATTGAGCCTCAATGACATCAACTTCGTGTTGGTTTTCTTCCAGGGACAGGTTCTTGAAGTAGGACTTTTGATCTCCTCAGTATAAAAGTGCTTTTCAGTGTCACTAATCTATAAGTGTGATTTTGGTGTTGCTGCTGCGTTATTATGCTAATTTAGCGTGACATATAAATGAAGAAATCAGCCTGGTGGAGCTTAGTGAGAATACGCCTAGGGCTTACGGATTGATTGGTTGCGTTTTCGGTGTGGTTACAACTGACTTCTGCCGTGAACCAGAGACTGCAGTTCGACCTCACAAGCCACCCAGGAGTGTTCTCGACGCACAATGAAACGCCTACAGGAAGAAGCTCCCTCAGCGTCTACCAAACGCAAAAAAGTGCGGGACAACCACACCCGGCTGCGACCACGCGTGCTGCGCCTCACGACAGCGGAACCAGTCTCCTGCCCATCGAGACCTCCCTGCGTCGACGGAGCACTCGGTTACGACTGGACCCTGCGATGAAACACTTTCTGTCACGCCGCCAAACGCACGCGAAAGCCCGAACGTTTCAAAAAGTTGTAGTTTCAGCCGAAAGCGAAGCATAGATTGGGATAGAAAATTAGTAGACACTTATACGAAGTAAGGACTGTAACTTATTGGCGGTGTAAACCTAAAACATTCGCTCACTAACAATACTGACAAGCATGCTGTCGCACGCGCACAAGCACACATGAACACATCTCTCTCGATGACAGCGGAAACACGCTGTCACTGCGATGGATTGAGGAAGCCCGGCAACAGCAGCGAGCGAATAGACCTCCGTGCTACCCCTCGTTTCAACGCAAACTAAGCGGCGACAACACAGCGCACACGAAACTATCAACTGTCCGCGCCCCATCGCACAATGCTTTCGAGATAGGGCTTGAGCTGCCGCCGGAGTTGAACGCTCCCCCCCCCCCTGCACCCTGCATCCCCGCCCCCCGGTGCCTTGCGCGCGACAGAAGACAGCGCGCTTCCTCTCGGCTTTCCTCCCTAGCGCGCACCCAATATTGAGCCATCATCGTCGGCGTACCCTCGTACGCTTTCACTCGCACACACAGCATACGGCGGCCTGCGACGATGTGATCGCCCTAGGCCATTATACAGAAGGTTGAGGCGACGGCGACGGCAGAAATGCGCCTGGACTGGCCATATAACTGCTATCGCAATAATGGGCCGAGCCGCCCGCAACCATTCAAAAAGGCCGCGACGGCTAACAGGCGTCAGCATTTGTGCCGGAGGAGTTTTCGGCGCACAGGCGACAGACGGACGGACGGATGGACGGACGGACGGACGAATCTGTAAAACACCCCCGCGAACTGACTTCAACCTTCAGCACAAACTTCGTGCGATTGCGTCGCTCTGTGTGACGAATACTGTAGAGCTTAACGCTCCGTAGCGAAGTAATTCAAAGTTCGTCTTACTTGCCTCTGGCTATTTACAAAACAAAATGGTGACTTATCATTATTTCAGTGCTTGCAAATACAATTTTATATTTAGAAGTGAGGAAATTTCGCCAAATAAGCAGGCATATTAAGTGTTGTCAGTGTCAGTTTAAAACAGCAGCGCTCTGTGTTTACTTACCCAAAATATATAAATGAGACGGCGCCGTACCGTGTTTCTGCGGCGAAACTCCTTTTGATCAGCGAAAAATAAAGGGGTTTATTCGGAGGAGTTTACTTAAGAGTATCATTCAATTGAAGCCTCAATGTTCCTGTGGACGTCTAGCTTTTTTGGATAAGCACTAAGATACCTTTATTTTATGTGCCTATTTTACATACCAAAAGGAACGAAACGCCCACGTTGTAGAAAACCTGCAGCACTAAGGTACACGTATATGATTTAGTACACCAGTCATTTACGCTCAGTCTCAATATCTCTTCATTAACTTTTCCTAACCATATAAGTTTCCTTTTGATTGATTGATTGATTGATTGATTGATTGATTGATTGATTGATTGATTGATTGATTGATTGATTGATTGATTGATTGATTGATTGATTGATTGATTGATTGATTGATTGACGCGCATGACTGTAGTCATCAAGGTGTAATTTATTGGTTAATTTTAGTTTCTTCGCACCACGCACTGTCGAAGAAAAAAATAAATTATTCGCCAGTTTCTAGAAAGTAAGCACGTTGAAAAATATTTTTGCCTAGACGTTTAGTTTTGAGAAAGTAAGTAGAAATATAAAGCTACAGGACTGAGAATAAAGCAACATTCATAAGGATGTAGTCATTAATAACCGCTCAGAGTATTCTTTTTTTCTAAATAAGAACTGATATCGAAAACAAAACATACATTAAAAATGCACCACCTTTGTTGTCGGGTTACTAAACACGACATTCAAGAAGAGCAGTTCTTGCGCTTGAGTGAACAACTGCTACTTAATTAGTGATGTCGCTTTGGGAACGCACTAAGCTAGCAAGTAATTAAGCATTCTTGCCTTTATTTGCTTTACGTTTACTCGCAATTAGTGAGAAACAGTATCCCGTGATTCTCTGACTTTTTTCTATAAAATATTCATCACCCTCTTTTCCTTCCAAAGCTCGTTATGAAACAAATTCGTCTGCTCAATGAAACACGCGGCAGTCATAGTGATTCAGTGAAATGCCTTGCTCTTAAACATATTCTTTTAAAGGAAGGTAGGTGATCAACTACAGGAAGTTCATTGTCTGTTATGAATAAAAAAATAATTTTAAGCATAGCTCAAGTTCAGTACGCTAATAGTCAAAAACATTTTCGTTCTTGGAATGAGAGCAGTAAAATTTGAAACCATACATTATATATAAAAAAAGCTCTAACGCATAGTAAAAAAAAATTACTGCTTAACGCAGATGTGCTCGCGACAAAGTCGCGCACTTTCCTGATTTCAGTTTCTTTTTTTTCCCCGATTATAATTCGTATTTGATAACAGGTCAGTCGACCCAGTGCCACGGGCTGTTACTGTGAGAGACGGGGAACTGCTATTAGGCGTGAGTCATTAAGTTTAATAAACAATGAAGTTTATGAATAAATAACCGTAATTAGAAGGAACTTTTGCGTCTATGCTAATATAGATACGGAGAATATGTGCAGCTGCATTTACGGATACCAGATTGAGACTCTCTAAGTTATACTAAAGTAAAAGTAGCATAGGAGTTAGTATAGCCTAAAGTTTTTATAGCCCATCGAAAGCCACATACAGAATTTATGAAAGAGCAAAAAAAAAAAAACATAGAAGAAGCAGAAGACGAACGAATGAGGTGATGATCATGGATGTTGAATGAGATTAAAGAGAATAGGGTTGTTCAACTTGAAAATATCGCAAGTTTCTGTTACAAGCGTTGATTCTGAATAACCATTGTGCACGATACGCTGATTATTGTTTCGAGTATAGAGCTATACTAAGACAAAATAAATAGGGCCCAACGAATAGAGACAGAGAGAGGCATGGACAGCGGCAAATACAGAATTCTCTAAAACCAACGGGTTTACAAGGACGCCTATCTGTGTCGACCTGATGCTCCTTGCCCGAACTTTGGCTCCGCCGATATCTCTAGTTCGACAACTGTTCAACAATTTTTAGCGCCATTTCTCGCTGTGTGTGTGTGTGTGTGTCATTTGCGTACAAAGAGATAAGCGATCCCTTCATAGAAAGGCAGAAGTTGTTCCTGGCTGACACATATACATATAGTGATGGCGAAAGAAACGAATGGCTCGTGAGGAAGATGTGCATAGAGGAAAAAAAATTGTGCGCATTCAAGACGGATGTTGGAATCTACGTGGATATCAGCTATCGTGAAGCGGGCTAGCGAAAGGTATGCAAAGGGAAGCTATACGTATAACTGTAATATTTTTTTTTATTTTATGCAGCGTGAAATAATATTTATTGTTCGTGCACCACATAGGCCACAACAATAATCTCATGCAATAAAACTCAAGAATAAGGTTTGAATTTAATCAACTCTGTGGACACTGAAGTATATAATACAGGATAAAAATGGCACGTGGTATAGTTTTCTTAGCTTTCGTTGCAGATTGTACTTTTTGAAAATGTGTTTTTTTATTTGTTATATTTGTGATTTCATGGGCTGCTTTTGTCGCAATGTTCTCTGCCCCAACTAAGTTTGATTTGATTTGAGTTATTTATTTCTACAGTGACCGCCAGCAGACTTAATTCCTGCCTTGGTGACAGCTCACTGCTTCATATGCATCGCCTTTCTTGCACAGTGGACGGATAATAAAGGAAAAAAAAAGATTTGCAAAGTCAGTAATAGTACAGCAGACAAATAAAAAAGCGATGACAAAGCTGACTACGAATAAGCAGACTACACAAGAATACATAGACACTTTTTGTGCAAAGTAAGGGAAAAAGATCACTCTTCAGAAAAATATATGTGTTTTCTGCAGTCGTGACACATTGGGCACGGCAAACAGACATCAGGATAAAATGTACGCCAGCACTTAGCATTTTTCCCACATGCTATGCGAAAGCACAAGCGTGTGAGGAGAGTGGTGCAGCCAAAGCAACTTCGCACTACTTGGTGTAAAATATCTTGTCACGAAGAAGCCGTCTTTCACTCAAAGTCAAAAGACCCACGCGTGTCAGTATCGGTTCCTGACTATAAAACCCGTGTCGGCCATGTAACTGTCCTAGACAATGGGCACAGATTTACGCTGCAACCTTTCAAACAAACTGCTGTGTGAGAAGGCGACCAGCAGTTGCAAAGAATGGATGCAAACGCTAGCCAAGCGCGAGCTAGTCCAATACTACTCGAAAGCGGGAATACATTGGTATCTACTAAAATATTTTTGTTAACCTTTAAACCACACCAAGGAATCGTGGGGGCATGTTAACTATGCTTCATACACGCAGAGCAAAGTGCAGCTTGTTGCCTATTGAACTACGATGTCCCTTATATAAAACACAGGTGGTATGTCTTCCACTCGAAACCCATACCTGAACTTCACTATCTTAATCTTCCTAGTGATGGGCATTACTGAAGTTTTTTTTTTCACATCACAGCGGCAGCGGAAATGTAAGAAAAGGCAAAGCTAGCTTTTCTCTAAAATAAACAAGAAAACATTATAAACATGAGAAAACACATCCTGAGTTTTATGTATTCAGACTGTGCGAGCAGGCAACTTTCTTGTGACAATGTTTTTTTTTTTTTTTAAGTAACGGGCGTGCAGACCGGTTTGGTTCAAACACGTTCGCCAAGTCGGAAATACTTGCTTCTGTATGCAGGCAGCACAGTCTTGGAGAAATTCTATTCAACATAAAGAACAGCGCTGGTCCGGTATTCTAGGCACGCCACAGAATTTGAAGGTGCAGTGCGCATTCGGTCGTTGTCATATGAGTGCTCGTTTTAGTTGTATACTATTACTTTATTTCTGATATATTCGCCAAAATAATGTGTTTGAGGGTAGCGTCGCAACTCTAAAGAGGTTACAGGTACAAAAGAACAAAAATGGAACAGCGTCTCAAATGCATAGCTCAATAGCGCGTATGCGTTTTGCTTGGAAAGCTGTTTTAAAGCCCACATTTCTTTGCCTCTTTTCTCAACTTTCCCGTTGCTGCCGCTGCCGCGATAGCTGCTGCTGTTGGTTACCGGTTGATGTCGAACCGGATACATCTTGCCGAATACGTGAGTCACAAGGAAAGTAACGCCAGCCGGGCGTCCTCGTCGCCCCATTGTCATCCTTGTTGGCTTCCGGCTAGTCTAAGGCTGGTGCAGGAAATAGAGCAAACACCACATATCGCGCAAATCGAGGGGGCCCGCGGTAGCAGGTGATGCACGTAAAGTTAAAGGTGAGTTTCAACACCAACATGCCGTTGTCGACACGCCGTTGTCGCCATTCCGTCGTAATCTATCCATAGTCATCAATCCTATTGTCTTCACTCCATTGTCGTCATGATGTGGTCAAGCCGTCGTAGTCATTCTTTCATCGTCACTTGGGCGTCGAGATTTCGCTGTAGTCAACTCATTGTCATCATCCTTTTGTCGTCACAACGCCGTCGCTATTCTATCGTCGCCGTTCCAACTTCGTCATCCAATTGTCAATGTCTTGCCGTCGTCCACGCGTGGTATTCGTCATACAGTCGTCACCATTCAAGCATTCTCACACCATTGTCGCCGTGAAGTCGTTGTAATACCATTGTAATAATTTCCACATCGTCATCCTATTGTCGTCATGCGTCGCCGTCATTTTGGCTCCATGATTTTCTTCATCACATCATCGTTGGCCTCATGCCACCGTCGTCACCAGTGAACGCATTCCAACGTCGGCCATCACGCTGTCGTCAGCGCGTTATCATCACATCTTTGCAGTTACTTTAGCGTCGTCATACAATTGTAGACGTGGCGTCATATTCGTAACTTCGTCGCCATCATAGCATTTTCAGAATTGCAGTCTTCATAGAATCGTCACGACGCTATTGTCATTGTTTCATTATAGTGATTTTGCCGTAGTGAAGATCACTGCTATCATGCAATCGCCGTCACATAGTTGTCATACAGTCCTTAACATTCCAGCATCATTATGCCATTGTCGTGATACCGTGGTCGTCATACAATTGTAATTATTTAGCATCGTCCTCGCATTGTGTCATGCCGCGGTCTTCATTCCAGCTCCATAATTCTCGTTGTCACACCGTTGTCATCGTGTCATAGTCGCCATACCATCAGCGACATTCTAGGATCGATATCGCGCTGTCGTCCGCCGCGTCGAAGCGTGAGTCATCCCATGGTCCTCATGCCGTTGTCGTCACATCGCCGTCGTCAATCTTCCAACGTCAAGCAATTGGGATCTTTGCGTCGTCTCCATGTCGTCGTGGTGGTTCTATCGTCTTCATTTTGCCGTACTGGTTCTAGTGTCGTCATGCCATTGTCGCCGTGCCATCATCGCACATTTATTGCTCTCGTTCCATCGTCGTCATAGAGCGATTTTCATGCCGTTGTGCTCATTCCGTCGCGGTCGTGCGTGGCATAGGCATGACCGAAAGCAGCGAGCTTATGTTGAGCCAGGTGATTCTCAGTGAATATATGTCCAACTGGGTGGTATAGTCTCTTCTGGAACATGATCGCTAAGTAGGAACAACGTCTTCAACAAACTACAATGAAAGATTCACTTAAATATAACCTAAAAGCGCATATGGGATCTTCACAAACTATCTTCTTTTTTCGTGAAGCCTAAAGAAAGTGTCCAGTATAGTTTAAATATGCAAGAAGGAAGGAAGCATGAACAGACCGAAAGACAAGAAGGTTAGCCAGTTCTCATACCGACAGGCTACCCTGTGCTGGGGAAAGGGTGTAAGAGGAATAAAAGATAAAGAAATGATATTACAAAAGAAGGGAAGAAAGATTGAAAAATAAAGGAGGACAAGGAAGGGATAATGCGGCACTCCTTAAAGTCTGTCTCTAAGACCAGTTCTCCGCAAGAAGCGTAACAACGCTTTCGAAGCCTTCTGTACTGAGCATGATCTCGCCCAATGTCCCAGGACCCTTTACTCCGACAAAGGGCGTTTGTCGAGACTATGCAAAACTCTTGAAAATTCTTTCCTTGGCGGACTGAAGCGGGGACAATCACAGAGAAGGTGAGCGATGATTCCTCGCACCCATAGGTATCGCATGTAGGGCTGTTGGCCATTCCTATCCCAAATGAGTAAGCATTCGAGAAGGCCACGCCAAGCCACAGGCGGCACAGAAGTGTCTCCTCAGCTCTAGATAGTCCTGACGGAACACGTAACCATAGGTTCCAATCCAAGTTGTAGAGACGAACGTTGGTAAATTCCACCGAGTTCCACTGTGTCAGTTCACGTGCGAGTGAACGAAGCCCTGTATGTGGATACCGGTCTAACTACACAGTGGAGGCCATCACGAACAGATCAGGCGGTCTCATATGCATGGTCGTTTCAGTAGATACCGCAATGACCTGGTATGCACTGATAGACTATGACGTGTTTTCTCTATTGCGTGGCGATAAAGACATCTTAGCGACTAATTTGTCATTCGGTCCACGAGGCCATGGCGACATAATGCACTGGAAAGCGGCCTTGGAGTCGGAGAAGATTGACCATGCCTATGACGGTTCTTCAATCACGAATTCTAGGCCAGAACGGAGGGCGGCGAGTTATGCGGCCATCGATGTAAAATGCGATGTCTTGAATTTCACAATGACGGACTTCGCGGGAATAACCACTGCTTTTGCTGAGCTTGCAGAAGAAACTGAACCCCCCTTGTAGATGTGAAGACGTTCGCAGTGTTTTTCATGCAGGAGCAGTACTGTGACTTGCAGTAGGGCTAAAAATGACCAGTGTGTTTTCTTTTGCATTCCATGATTGTTGAGGAGGGCTTCGAGGGGATGTAGGTGCCCCAACTATAATGATGGTCTAGCTGCAGGCGTGAAGTTCGAGGGAAGCACTGAACGATGCGAAGCAATAATATCGCTTAACGCAGAGTGTGAACTAAAAGCAGGAAGTGAGGCAATGTGGTGTCATGGAATCCGGGCGAAATGCCTGAGGTGCATTCTTAAGGCATTGACGAGAATATATGTTTGATTGGGTGATCAGTTGCTGCTGAAGACGCACATTTCGAAAGGCCAAGGCATATTCTCAGTGCTTGAGCTTCAATCGACTGGAGGACGTGTGCGTTTTGTTCTTCTGGTTCTGTCCAACACAGGTAAGTTGTGGTGCATGAACCCAAGGAAAAATACAGTATAAAGCTGAAGCAAGAAATCCTGCAAGAAATCTTAGCACGTGGGTGATCATGGTGAGTTTCTTTTTTATGTATGCAACATGGGGGCTCCAGGGCAGGTCTCGATCTATTATTACTCCCAGAAAGCTGTGGGTCTTTTCATAACTAATAGCCTGTCCGTTTATTTTAATGACGTATGGGCCCATCGCCTTGGGCGTTAAGGCAACCAGCGAGCACATCTCAGATGAAAGCTCTAGTTCAAGTCCTTGCAGGTAGTATGACGTCAGTGTAGCCGCTAATGTCAAGCCTGGCACGTTCATGTGGAACCGTCACCCCTGATTTCCAGATGCAGATGTCGCGTACATATATTGAGAGATGCACGGACCGCGGAAGTACATTAACAAGGTCGATGAGCGCAAGGTTAAAGAGAGTGCGGCTCAGGACTACACTTTGAGGCACTCCGCGACAAGTACAATGGTGGGTTATTGGACCATCTTCTTCGTTTTTACAAAGAAGGTTATGCCTTTCAAATAACTCTAAATATATTGAAAGACACGCACCGCAATCTAATTCCCCAAAGCATCCATAATAGCTTCATGCGATACATTGTCGTATGCGCCATTCACGTCCAAGAAGATCGCTGCAGATAATACCTTTAGGCGTTTTTGTTGCTGTACAGACGATACAAGGTCAATCGCGTTATCTATCGAGCACAGTTCACGTCGAAAGCCGGTCATAACCTCAGGGTATATCTCGTTATGTTCGAGGTACCACGCCAGGTGATTCAGAACGGTCCTCTCCATCACCTTTCCAAAACAGCTGGCAAGTGGGATGCGACAATAGGAGGTCAGGTCCAGAAGAGATTTACCTGATTTGAGCAGAGGAATGAGGCGGCTGGACTTTCACGAGGAAGGAAACAATCCGCTGCACCACGAGTCGTTGTAGATGGTTAGAAGGACCAGCCGAGCTGTTTGACTGAGGTTACACAGAGCCATGTAAATGACACCATCAGGTCCAAGTGATGAGGAACGCTTGCGTGCTGCGAAAGCTGCTTGAAGCTCCTCTAGAGGAGGAGGAAACAGAAAAGCAGAAGGCAGCGAGGTTAACCAGAATAACGTCCGGTTGGCTACCCTACACCGGGGAAATGGCAAAGGCGAAAACAAAGATGACAGGGAGAGAGCTAGAGAACAGATTGTCCATCCGGGAATCTCTCGACATCACCGTGTTTGCTAGATTACTCGCGGTGAACGCGGAACTCTTACCGGCAGCCCTCGCGAAGAAGTCTTCTGCTACTTGAAGTTCATGACTACCTTGATGGAGAGCAAGGCACTTGAAGGGACGATGCTGCTGTTGCAACGTTCTTAGGTCGCGGACAATTTTCCATATTTGTGATTAAAAGATATATTATGAGGTTTTACGGGCTCAAACCAATTTCTGATTATTAGGCACGCCGCAGTAGGGCACTCAGGAAACTTGGACCACCTAGGGTTCTTTAACGTTCATCTAATTCTAAATACACGGCTGTTTTCCTCTCACCCCCATTGAAATGCGGCTGCCGCGACCGCATAGTTGTGACAGAGGCTTGTGTGGATCAAGCGATTCGCATAAAGAGTTCCATCTTAGAGACTGGAGTGGATTCATTCGACGCTGAATTTTCTTATGCAGACGTCTCGCCTCCCTTATGTTGTTGATGGATTTTGTGCGCCGATACCGTCGTTCACCACGACGACGGATTGCTCGGAGTCGCTCCAATTCTGCTTCATATTCGAAAACCTGAGATGAAGGTGTGAAATTACAGGCAGCGTTTTGAGTAGCAGCTTTGACTATGCCTTCTCGGTTTTCAAAAGAACCTTCTTCATTTGTTTCATACCCCTTCCCTGTGAGTGACTTGTACTTTGACCAGTCAAGGCGTGAACAGCGATGCGTGACTTGCCTAGGCCTTTGATACTTATAGGTAGGCATATGGTCCTTTCTAAAGGTTTCATTGTACGCAAAACACTGAACCTTGTGACTTAGGTTGCGCGACAGACACGTTATGTCGATGCAGCTACTACAGTTCCATCCACGTAAAAATGTGGGACTGCCGTGGTTTACACAACACAGTTCATATGTGAGGCAAAGGAGGAAACCAGTCTATTCCGACGATCCATATTCTGTCTTCCCCATAGTGGGTGATGAGCGTTGAACTGGCCAGTAATAATCCAAGGCACAGTCATTGCTAATATTAGAGCGCTTAATTTTATAGCATCAAATCGGCTTGAAGGTGAAATTTCAACTAGTATAGTGAAAATGAGGCAATTGCGTTTTACTGTAAAGCACATGTATTCGTTGTCATCATGAAGTGTTACTGGATGTTCAATATAGGTACGCTCGTATTTGATATAACGATGACTCTACTGTGGTCGTTGCAGGTAGCAGACATGAAAGCTTCGTAGCCAGATGATCGTATCGAATCGTGAAGGCGTGGTTCGCCAAATGATGATAATGGGAAACTGATTAAAACAGACGAAAATCCGAAATTCGGGGTTTAAAGCCTTGCGCATTTCATTAGAAAATTGAAGCTTCCTTGACTTATTTACGGAAAGATTGCGGAGGAGGAGCCATGGTGCCTCTCCAGACTTGACATCACCGGGTTTACAGTATCAGATATTTAAGCGCAGCATGAGAAGCCGGAGTCCTAACGTTAGCTAAGAGCACTCGAAGGGCATTCATGAGGGTTTTTATTATGGCTATAACTTCATTATTTTGGTTGTTGACCCGGACTCATTCCGAAATGACCTTGGACGAACGATGCTGCGGCTCTGCTGGCGGGTTTATCGACGGAAGCGCGCGCCACCCGTCAGGTGGGCCAATTATTCTTGTGTCCTTCTCAGGGTGCTTTTTACTGGCATTGCTGGGCACTTATGGTGGTGATGGACAGTCCGTGGGAGAGACGCATCTCTAGCTTTGGCAGCATGTTTCTTTGAAAGTCTCCGGCGACGAGAGCGCCAAGGTGGCACCTTGGCAGCAGGCTCCCTATGGGTGGAACCATCGTTGACCATTTGCTTCAACATTTGCATCTCTTTCTCCATGTTTGGGCAATCCTTTGCAGACGCATCATGAGAGCAGGGCAATTGGCGCACTAGCAATTTTCTGCATGGCCGGAGTATGTACTGTGCGACTCTGACCATCGGCGAGCACACGGCGGAATTTGTACAAACAGCTCTGGCGTGTCCCATCTTGCGGAAGTTCCGGCACTGAGGTGGTCTTAGCGCAAGCGGATGGACCACATGTCGAATGTGACCAACTTTGACCTGTCATGGAGGGATGTCTTCTTTGAAGATAAGCTTTACACATCGTGAATTGACAAGACGACGGGCTTTCAATGTGAGAATACCTTCCGTCGCTGGCTTGATGAGGATCGGAAGGACATTTTCGCCGATGGAAGTGTCGACATCGCAAACGACACCAGCCGTAAAGTGCTTGCCGTCTGGTATGTAGGAGTGTACATTGATGTCCCCCAACACATTCACCTTGTTCGGTACATCCAGCACACTACGTTGCACAACGTCTATAGCGAGAATAATCTTGCGACCATTGATCCTGACATCGGCGATTTGTCCCGGGCGGAGGGCCACAAGAGAGAGAGAGAGACGTGGCTTGACGATTAAGCCGGTTGAGGCTATCAGCAGCATTCACCGGTACAAACAAGATAGTGTGGACCAGTGGCTATCGCGTAATCCTGATATCCTTGCTTGCTGAACCAAAGTAGATAAGCAGTCACGGGTACAAAGTCCCCTTCATCCAAGCTCTCGTCACTGGCCGTAGAATATATCAGCGTGTCCTCGCGGTTCGGCCGGAGTGCTTAGAGCGGCTGTAGTCCACGTGGAAGGTATGGGCGATAGCCGCGGTGATTCCACGTCCATTTCGGCAGTCGCAAGAGCAGCGCCTTCCACAAACACCAAAGAAAAACTTGACAAAGTACAGAGGCGGAAAACCAGCGTTCTACAGAGAAATCCCTTGGTCCTAGAATACGCATTTGCCATATATTGTATCGGCACTGACCAGATCATGTAGGCTTTCTAGCAACGCTGGTTTTGTCCGTCAAAAAACACGCAGGTTAGACGAGAAATGTGTCGCAAGTACATGCGCAAGTTTCTGCAACGCGCAAAAAATTTATTTCGCTCAGGCTTCGTGGGCATCGTGGGCCAGAGGGCCCACGATGCGGCGGTCGGGCATGGCCTGACTGTCCCAACGTGGGAGCGGCCCGCAGCGCGCTGAGTCGCGTACCTCAGGACCTTTATTAAAGTTTTGCATCCATCCATCCATCCATCAGGCTTGTCACTGTCAAAATACGAAAAACGTTTTCGTCTTTCTTACAATTACACAAAGGGGATACAAAAACCAAAAAGTAAAGGTTGGCGCAGAATAAAACATAATTCATAAAATAATATATTAATAATTAAGTAAATAGAATGAAATACAATTCTGAGAAATAGTAATAAAATTAAGTCAGACGAGGAATCCATAAATGGGCTTGCTTCATCTTTAGCCCTTCCGTGGTCGGTCATCGCGTCAGGGAGATGATCAGCGAGTGTGAGACTGCTATTCGCCACCAAATTTCCCAGGCCACCTAGTGATTAGCAATGCGTCTAGAACACAGGTCGCATATCTATCTATTCTGTTATACGCTGGCAATTGCCATTGATGGCCCGCCATTAATTAAGTTTTCGGGTTTCAGATATAATGCGACGCGCATGGACCACCTGTATAAGCCTTCACTATTATACATGGTGCCTTTCTTCTTTTATTTGAAAACAAATAAATTTTTTGTATGCCAATATCACAGGAAATACTGAAAACAAGAAGTTCTACGTCATATCGTCACGCATTTGGCAGCAGCATCTCACCCCCCCCCCCCCCCCAAAAAAAAAAAAACATTAAATGCGTTAAACGCTGTTTTGTTATCGCACTTGTGCGTAAAAGAATGGTCAGTATTAGAATATGTGATCTTAGTCTCTTTAACTGTGCTGTAAAAATATGTGCATGGCTCCCACATGCAATTTTTTTTCGTGAATGGCTCTGAATGCTCATTCTAGCAATGTGGCTACCAGCGCGGTAGAAGCGATCGCCGATACTGTGGCTCGTATGGGTCGTGACCTAGGTGACTCCTCTGCGCACCGCTATTTTAGGTAGCGGGAAGTTTGGGCCTGCATTTAGAAAGCTACGACTCGTAATATTTCAAAGAGTGGGCCTCTATAAAGCAGGGAGTAGGCGTGCTTCTAAAAGCTCCTTATGATTTACTTATCACGCGCCGCGCCCACTGGGCCATCACAGCTGTAACGGCGGCGTGAAAATGTGCGAGTCATGTCCTAGTCAATGGGCAACGGCGAAAAATATGAAAAAAAAGAAGCAGTATGCTCGAAAATACGAACACGGATCACGCATGATGCCCCGGCGTGGTAGTACTGCTATCGGAAAGACGGGCCAGTCCCGTTACATTGTGGGCGCGCCAGTGACATGCGCATTCCAGAATTTGCCTCACTGCCAAGAACGCATCTGGAAGACTTGATCATGCATTTTCTGAGCATCGAGATACAATGAGCCGCCATTTAATTCTACGACCGCCGTTATCGCGTTTGCTCCTAGTTTAGGTGGCACGAGTTCGCTTAATGTGCCTGCCTGCAATCCGACGACAGAGCCACGAAAAATAAGGAGAAAAAAAAAGACAGAGCTTTAGAGAAATCGCATCGACTGCATAGTAGCGGCAGTCGTGTGTGCTTACAGGCAGCATTTTTCTCATCACGAAGTAGTAACTAGTTTTTGCTTTTAATTAGTGAACATTCTTATTATTGCCTCAATCGCATACATGTCAATTACAAACTTGTAGGGCACCTTAAATAACCTCCCAATCAAGCATTTATATCGTGCTGAAGTGGGCCTGGTTGGTTTTTGCAGGAAAAAACGAATAGCTCGCGGAATACGTGAAATAAGAAATGGATGCGCGCTCGCACGCCACTATTCCAGCGCCTCCAAGCGACCTTTGAAGGATATACGGATGCATTCGTCTGTCGCAGTATCGTACGAAGGTTCGTCATGTAGGATGGCTCGAGAGGTTTCGTGAGCTAACTAGCGCGGTGCGATAAGGCGTCAGCTTCTGCTGAAGCAGGAATGTTGTGATCGATCGTGAGGCACTCGGGATAGCGTTAACCTTCTCGTATCACGAAACAAAGCTAAAAAGGGAATTCAACCAATGTTAAAAAAACAAAAACACAGTGCCCCAAAGAGCACGAAAAAAGAAAAAGAAAGGCAGCTCTCGGAAGAACAGACTAGAGCTACTCAGGAGCTTATTTCAATAAAAAATAAACCAAAAGCACGTACGTCGTCTCAGCCGCCCACAAAGAAACATCCAAAGGTGCAACTGGTTTAGCCATTTGCCCTTTATGTCTCTTGAACTCTGGAAAGAGACAAAACAAAGCAGTATGTTGCCTATTTTTATCTTTGTCGCAAGCTTTCTTTACGTAGGGACAGGGTGACATCAAGTTTTACACCAGTTTTTAGAGGTTATTTACCACCGCCACATCTAGCACGTGCTCAAACAGTTCACCGTCTGAAGCAATACAGTACTTGCTTCTTTCCAACACTTGTGCTGTTGCAGCTTTGACCAACGACGGTGCAATCTCGCGGCAGACTGCTTATTTTTGCGTGGCACCTGGTGTGGTAGTTTCGCTGCTATACACGCAATCTTTCACGTAGCCCCACAAGAAGAAGTCCAGCGGTGCCATGTCTGGTGACCTTGCAGGCCAGGGTACAGGTCCATGCCGGCCAATCCAGTGTCTAGAAAAAAAGCTTGTCAAGCCACGCTCCAGACTGACTACTACTATGCGCAGGAGCACGATCGTGTTGAAATCCGGTTATCCGAAGGTGCGCAAGTGGAACGCTGCAACAGACGTCGTTCACGGAGCCCTCGAGGATGTCGTTGGGCTAGCGTTGCGCCGTTAGGGTGTAGTAAAAAAAGATGGATTCAATGAGGTTGCCATCAAAAATACCGCACCACACATTAAGCGACCACTGGTATTGGTGTCGTGTTTCTGCCAGCCGGTGGAGATTCCTATCACTCCAGTAGTGCACGTTGTGAAGAATAACTTGCGCGTTTCTGTAGAAAAAAGCACGTGAGTGAGAAAGTCCGATTATTCTTAAAATTTCGTGAAAATACAATTGGTAAAGACAAGTCTGTTTTCGAAATCTAGGTCTTCAAGTTTTTGATGAAGGTGTACATGGTACGGGTGCATATGACGTTCTTTTTTTTTTAAATCCTCCACAGTGATGACCTTGAGGTTCCGGCCTCCGCACTCGCGTCGCGCGCATGCGTGAAGGTTAGCAACAAAGAATGCCAAAACATACCTTTCCAAACATACCTTACCATCACAGTCCTGTGTAGATTTCTTGTGAAGCTACCCGTCTCGCAAGGGACTTCGTACGTGCGGACGCCCTAGTCGTACTTCGTACGACTAGGGCGTCCGCCACAATGCCACATTCGCAATAGTTTGGCTGTCTTCCCCTTGTCGTCGTGCGCTGCGCCCACAGCCAGGATCATTTTAGCCTTGTGATCATTCGAGAACAGTACGGCTGTCTTCTTGAAGAGCAGGTCACTGGCGCGGTACCATTGAGATCTCCCATTATTATCTACGCAATAACTAGTCCAGCAAAAATGATTTACGTATTCGACAACAGCATATGCTGGCCGTACAGATCCGCCAAACGCATTAGATGGACATAGCCTGCGCAAGGTTTGTTTCTATTGCTAAAGGGAACAAAGAAAAAACGTACGTTCCGGGCGTGCCTATCTACAGAACAATATGAGTGCGCAGAAAAACAGTTCCAAGTGTGCCGTCACGGTTTCCAGACTTCGAGATCCCCCCTCCCTCCTCCTTTACGGCTCCGCTACGCTTATCAGCCCTGTATCGAGCTGCCGCAGCTAGTAAAGCCTTGTATCCGTGGCTATTCGCTTGGGAGCGCTTGAGTAGCGGCGCATGAGCGTATATCTCTTTCGTATTTTGGATGTTTCGTGGGTTTCTGTTTTTACTCGGAAAAACCAACGTGGCGAACCTGAGCATGAAACAAATGCTCATTCGGGGGTTATTTGAGGTGCCCTACATCTTTGTAATTGATGTTTACAATTCAAGGGATAATTTAGAAAGTTCGCTAATTGACAGCAATTAATTAATACTTCGTGATTATTAAAATACTGGCTGTAAGTACATACGACTACGGCTACTATGCAGTCGATACGATTTCTCTAGAGCTCTTGGGTTTCGTTTCTTCTTTTTTTATCTTGGTCCAAGTTATCTGGGACACTCGGTATATGTCACTTTATACCATTATCTATAACTGTTTTCCGTCTGGGACCGGGTAGTGGCATTCTGGAAAAACAATACGAAGCCCCACGTGAATGCGCAATAAACCTGGACCTTTCACGGATTGTTTTTGCTTCAGCGCTGCGCGCCACCTGGTCTCATTCCCGTTTCTGTCTTTTTCATTTCTGAGTAGCGCCAAGTGCACCTCCTGCATCACCGGGGCCTTTATTTCACCGCAATGCTAATACGCTGGCTCTAGCATTCTTCCGTAACTCGCTAATTTTTTTTCTCCCCACTGTGGAAATCGGGACAATGGCTCGTTCACTTTGTTTCCTGAGCTGCTTGCAAGCTACGCAAAAGCACTAAATAGCGCCTAATTTGCATATACTATCTCTTCTGTTTTGTATGCTGCAGATGGGCAGGTATTTCTGTTTTACGCTAATACCGCTTCAGTGCCCGAAGATACTTGTGTTACGAAAACGCTGGCTGTTGCTCGGCACTCGCCTGTGAGGGCTCGCCTCCTTTAGGCTTTTTTTTTTCTCGAAAAGCAGTAAATCGCTCGCGTGCTACGAAACATTTGTCCTAGTGCAAATTTTCCACTAAAATGTTGGGAGCTGATGCTCTGGCAATTCCAGTAAGGACATCAGGTAGCGGTAAGTAATGGTGCTGCATGGGATAGCAGGTTACTGCATGGAATGAGTATTCGTGTGACTTGCAGCAAATGAATGCGAAGAGAGCTTTCGCACCGCCTGTAATAGCATAACAAAGAAAAAAAATAAGCGCCTCCCAGGCACTCTGGGAACCGTGGTAAGCGAAATTTTCTGTGCTCTTTGCTTTAATTGGCGATAATTAGCAGTGATGTTGACAGCGAATATATCATTTCCTCAACGTTTAGTGCAATATGGGAGTGGTGATTTGAAGGTAATTGTTACCTCGTGCGCACCACTGCTGTTTGTCTTCGTAGTGCACAGAACACACAGCGAGACGTGTTTGGTAGAGTCGTTGTTGTGCGCCATTCTTCGTAAGCTCCGAGAAGTTTAGTATTGTCATTGCCTCACACGGCACATCGCATCGGGGCAGAAGCGTTAAACTTCGCTTGAATTATGGGAGTGTACGTGCCAAAACCACGATAATATTATGAGGCACGCCTTAGTGGCAGGCTACGGTTCAATTCTGACGAGCACCGAAACCTAGCAGCAACAGCAGCAGCATACGCAGAAGCAGGCAAGCAAGCAAGCAAGCAAGCAAACCAGCCAGCGAGCCAGCAAGCGAGCAAGCGAGCAAAGCAAGCAAGCAAAGCAGGCAAAGCAAGCAAAGCAGGCAAAGCAGGCAAAGCAGGCAAAGCAGGCAAAGCAAGCAAAGCAAGCTAAGCAAGCAAGAGGCAGCGGCAAGGAAAAGTTGAAGAAACAGGCAAAGAAATCTTCGCTTCAATACTTGAGTATATATCAGAC
The DNA here is from genome assembly GCF_023375885.2 of Dermacentor andersoni. NCBI lineage: Eukaryota > Metazoa > Arthropoda > Arachnida > Ixodida > Ixodidae > Dermacentor > Dermacentor andersoni. The sequence continues at coordinate 58,051,667 of NC_092822.1, forward strand.
GTTGGAGGATGAGCGACCCTCCATGGAAGCCCACTGGCAATGGCATACGTAATTAAGCTAGAGGTGCCGGGTTCTAGCCCGGGCGTGGCAGCCACTTTTCAATAGGGATGAAATGCAAAAAAAATCACCTGTGTACTTAGGTTTATGTGCTTGTTAGAGAAGCCCAAATAGTAAAAGGTAATCCTCCGTCCTCCATTACGGCGTGCCTCGTAACCAGATTGTGATTTTGGCACGACAAACTCCAGAATTCGATGGAGAGGTTGTGTGTCATGCATTCCTGGGGATACTTTTTTTTATTTATTTATTTCATAATAAGCCTACAGGGCCCCCGAAGGGGTATTGCATAGGGGGAACCGATACATGAAAAAATGCGCGCTTTGCGCGTTATGGAAAAAAACCACTAAATTACACAAACGTTATACAAAATGTTTACAAAATAACACGAAAGTTATACAAAAGTACAATGTCTAGCAAAATATACAAGTAAAACAATATAAAAAATACATTAGTCAAGTGAAACTCAGATAGAAAATACAAAACTGTCTGAGAAAACAAATTAAGGGAATTAAATAAGCACAATGTAAAAGAAGTAAAACGAGGTGTTGCTCGAAACTGCGTCAGTTGTCACCTTAACAAATTGATGAGACGTGAATACACTTGTACAATGTGCACGCAGAAGGGTAAGACAAATGATCAAAACAATATATACACTGAACAACGTATGAAGAAACAGTACATGATGGCTATTTACACGTAACTATTGCGTAAAAGTTCCTGAAAGGTTGCGAAATCGGTTTGAGTAGCAATGTGTGATGGTAGGTTACTCCATGCAACAATTGTTCGGGGAACGAAGGACTTAGCATAGTTAGCTGAGCGACAACTGATGCGCTTTATCTTGAATATATGGTCTGTGCGTGGAAAGAAGGCTGTTGCTGGTTCGAAGATACGCTGAAGGTGCGGATGATGATAAAGTTTGTGCAGCAGCGAGAGGCGGGCAATTCTGCACCGATGAGATAAGTCATCAAGCTGAGCGCGAGCTTTTAGTGCTGAAATGCTAGTATAGGGTGAATAATCAGAAAAAATGGAATAATGCGGGTAACCTACGCTTCTGGCCAACTGTAGCCCTCCTTTAACCCCACTAATTCCAAATATTATTCTTCGTCAGAGAAAATTAGAAGAACATGATTAACTTTATATCTTACGACGAGAAGTACAGCCATAAAAAAAGCTTTACAAAATGCTATTTAATCGAGGAGTATTTAGCGTAGTAAATGCAACGTTCCTAAAGTGATTCACTTAGACACGTATGTGAAAGACACGTGTGTCGTCCCTATTTTAATCTCTTCCGCCCTAGAAATTTCTTCTTCCTACTTTCCTCCCCCTTCCTCGTCTTCTATGACTCTGCTGGAGCAGACAGCTTCACTCCTCTGGACTTCATTGTTCACACTTCCCGGTGTAATATTTGAAGACATTGTTGATGGAGGCGTACTCCGTTTGCCCAGAATCTCCCAAGTACCAGATGGTCTTCAGGATATCGCGCTGCGAGACATGCTTGATTACTTGAAAGGGTCCATAAAACTTGTCATTGGAAATTCCACTGCCTCTCCGTACTAGAACGCGGTCGCCGGGTTGTATGTCCGGTATGTCGCTGCTGCGTCTTCTGTCAAAATTTCTTTTCATTCAAACTTTATGTTCCTTTTGTTGTTTCGCACTTTTATTGCTCTCAGAAAGCTTTAGGTTATTAAGAAGACCCAGGTCGCGATACGCCGGAAATATGGACACAGTCCCTGAGGCAGCAAAAAGAGGGCTACATTCGCGACGACTCGTGCAAGAACGGATGTGATGCCTCACAGCGGCTTCGAGGAAGCACTTCGAACCACCTGAAAAGTGCGGGTACATTTTTATGTACTGTTTCGTGTCTCGTATAGCACGTTCGGCGAGGCCATTAGCAGCTGGGGGATATGGTGAACAAAACATGATTGTCATTCCTTTATCTCCCGCTCACGTTGCAAGCATTCGCTCCGAAAAGCAGGTTCATTATCCCACACTAAGATCTTTTCTCTCGAAAACACCCAGCCTTAAGAAGAGCAATGACACTGTTGGCGTCTTCTTTTCCGGCCCTGGCCATAACTATCCTTGTACCTTCATCAATAGCCAGCGAGAAAGCTTATGTTTTTTTGACGCCTTCCCCTTTCTTTCTGAGCTCCGCTAAATCCAAATGAACGACTTCAAATCATGTACTTGAGTGCTCTGTGGTTATCATTATAGCTGTGGGGTGCCTGAACTTGACTTTATTTGTCTGGCGCAGACGGCACGTTCGGATGTAGGTTCTGGTATTATCCTTCACACCTGGCCACGTAAATCTTTTGAGCAGCTTATTGTACGTGCGGTAGAAGCCATCTTGCCCGCCGGATTCTGGGGTGTCATGGTAGAGATGCAGTATTTTGGGAACCATTGTAGCTGAACCATGATATTTGCCATTGATAAACTTCCCTTCTTCGGTGCCCTCCCAAAGCTTTATGTGATTAATTTCTTGAGGGTAGTCAAATGTGTTCGGTACCAGCAACCTGGACAGTGCATCAGCGTCAGTGAGGAGAAGACCGGGGCGATGGGAAATGACGAAATCAAACTGTTGGAGATAATTTACCTATCTAGCGAGGCGTCCTCTTGGTTGTGTCATGCCAGGAAGGTGAGTCACTGCTTGGTGATCCGTGGAAAGGGTGAATTTCGCGCCTTCTAGGTAAGTTCGAAAATGCTTCACAGCTTTCAAGACAGCCAGTGCTTCTTTTTCCGTTGTAGAGTAGTTTCTTCAGTGTATAGCTGTAGTACCCGACTACATAATTCTTTTGGTGGTTAGACTCAGATGATTTGTGATAAAGAACGGCACCGATCATATAATATGACGCATCTTATTCAGCACTAACGACAAGGAGAAGTCTGGTATCCGTAAGATAGGGTCCGACGATATCATTCTCACAAGTTCACCGTACGCAGTCTCACACTCGTGCCACTGATAAGGTATACCTTTCTGCGTCAAACGTGTGAGACATCTCGTCTTAATGGCATAGTCTTTGACGAAGGACCTGAAATGTCCGGCTTGACCTAGGAAAACACTGTGTGAGTGTATATCATAGGGCTTCACCAATTTTGAAGTTATTTCAACCGATTCCTGCTTTGTACTTTTCGTGGACCCATCAAGAACTCTCCATCCATCCATCCATCCATCGTCTACGCTGACATAGTGGCACAGGTTATTTGCATGCACGAGCCACAAGGTATGTGCTGCTGGTCAAGATGCCTTCGTAGTCGTTACATTGTCGTCATTACATCTTCGTGATATCTTTCTCTCGTCATGCCGTCATTGTGACGCCTTCTAGCCCGACCCACAGGACGAAGTTGTTTAATAGCCACGGCCCCAGGGTATGGCCTCGTCCTCTTGATGACGTAATAGCCGTTGCAACGCCGTCATTTCCGCTTTGTCATCCGACACTGGTCACGCCATCATCGTCATACAGTCTTCATGCATTCGTTGTCACACCGCTATAGTAATGGCGTCGTGGTCGTTCAATGATCGCAATTCCAGATTCGTGATCTGACTGTTGACATGCTGTTATTGTCATTCCTTGGACTCCGACCCCGCAGTCCAAGTTTCCTAATACCTTAAGCCACTAGGTATGTGTTGGGATCGTGATGCCACCATTGTCTATAAATCGTCGTTATTCCAGCTTTGGCATCTGACTCTCGTTCTGCCGCCGTCGTCGGGTAATTGGCCGTCACGCAGTTGTGCTAATGCAGTATTCGTCACGCTGTGGTTTTGTCATTGTCATCACTTCAATAACGCCATCCAATTTTCACGCAGCCACCTTCATACTGCCTTTGTCGCTACATCGACGTCAATCTTCGTTGTTTCATTGTAAATCATGCTGTCGTGATTCAATCGTGATTATGCCACTCTTCTCATGTTGCCATTGTCAGACACTCGCTATCATCCCTCCGCTGTCGGCTCTCGATTTAATGCTATTGCGGTCGTGCCATCATCGTCACCGACGCTTCGTCATCCGATTCTCATCATGCCATCATCGTCATGCCATCTTCAGTATGCAGATCTTATAATACAGTCATTGTTACGCCATTGTCACTATGCACTCATCATTCCTTTGTCCCCATTCCGTTGTCACGCTATTCGTTATCTCTGCATCATCGCCATGTATTTGTTGTAATACCCCCATCGGGATCTCATTCTGATCATTCCATCGTCATAATTGAAACTTCGACATCCTGTGTCGCTGTGTGTCTTCTTTTGTCCCGTCTTTCATTCGCGCTACCGTACACTCCTTGAAGATGCTTTACCAACCAGCCAACATTGCAACCCTCGAAATGCAAGAACATATGTGTCCCGTGCATTGGCGGCACATTAAAGGTCCCCACATGGTCAAGATTAGTCCGGAGTCCCTCACTACGTCGCGCCTCATAATCAGATCATTGTTTTTGACACGCAAGACTGAGCGCCGACGTGAGCACTTTTGCACGAACTGCGCCGCAGCACGACTTGCTCCTTACTCGCCCGCGACTTGCTCGCTAAACGCTAAATGACTTGCTCACTTTGAGCAAAATCGGCATGGGTGCTCAGTTAACATCGCACATCGCAGAAGAATATCCGATAAAGAGGCGCAGAGAAGCAGGCTGTTTTTGGCGACACACAGACATCTTGGCTTCGTAACGTAAAAGGTGCCCGGTGCCATAGCAGCCAACGCGACGGAAACAGTGCTTCCGGTTCTTTTAGCGCCTGCGCAACGCTCCTTCCATCAGTTTCCGCACCTCGTGAAGCTACAGGTGGCTCTCTATGTAACGCAGAGCAAGAGGCAAGCACAGTGTTCTCTAACCTAAAGACTTCATCCGTGCAGTATGCATTCAAACGTGTACAGAAAAGATAAATTATGTGCTTTATATTCCGCAAGGAAACGGCCAGCAATCGCCGAGATATAACGATGCGCCATTTCCGTCAGCACATATTAGCTACAATGTCTTTACACAGGAGAAACAAATTTGCCGCGTACGGAAGACCCTTTCATTCGATCCATAGTCTTTTCAATAACGTTAACGACTACCAGGCTGCATAAAAGGCGTGCTTACCTTTCATTCCTCCAGAATCAGGCAAAAGAAAATGTGGGCGTGCTGTCCCTCCCCGGGTTGGCTCACCATAAAGCAGCTCAGTACGCCTTGTGCTTTTTCTTCTCTTTTCCTTCCACTACTGCAACACTAATCGATAGAGAAACAAGATATTGCAGCGCACAAGAGACGGCAAAGGCGTGCATACGTGCAGAGAGCGCCAGGGACAGACGAACAGAATTGTAGCTGAAGTGATAGGAATGAAAGAGCCGCCCGTAGACGCAACGAGTGAAGCGACTAAAAAAAAGAGATAGCAGGAGGAAACACTTTTGCTTCCACACATAATGCCGACATTTTACATTAATTATTACCAGGTTCTAAAGCTAGAGACAAGTATGCTAAACGTTTTTAAGTTTTCGTTCACCACGAGAAACATGGCGACGCTAACTGCCAGCCATGGGTACCGCCATAAAGGTGTTCGCCTAGTTCGCTGTTGTTAATGCTGCTAACATGTTTGTATATTTCTTGGTAATATTGGCTCCGGGACCCTAAAACAATATTTTTCAGTCCCGGAAGACGTTTGTGTGAGTGAATGTAAATTGAATTGAAATACATTGAATTGAAACCAAAACTAGCCAAGCTGTCTACCCCAGTGGCTCAATGATGGTGACCATCGTAGCGTGACCTGTTGCAGAGCGAAAGGTGAGAGTGGCATCTTTTACGCTGTGCCGTGGCTTTCACTTTGTACGAAACATTAACGCACGGCATATATTGATACGTGTACTTGTTTATCTTTTTCGTGTGACCACTTTTTCACCTTTAAACTTTATCGATTAGTGCATGACGCACCTACATGTATCGGAACTTTCTCGAACGTTATCGATGGTTCTATCCATTGTCTGTTGTCCCCGAACCTTGCGTAATCTGAGTTGTGCAGTATTTCTAGAAGACACGCGAGCACCAGCGAATAATCGGGAGCCTTCGATGACTCATGTATCAAAGCCGACGCGCTTGCACCGCAGATAAGATTTTCGACGATGGCCGACTGTGTTCGCCGCTATTGTGCTCTGAGTGTAACTCGCGCTTGTGTACACAGGTTCGACCGATGAAAAGTTATTTCTTCATTCACAGTACTGCGACTGTTTCCTTCATCGACACTACAAGGTGACAATAGAGATTTAGAATAGCGTTTGTCGCCTCACGTACGGTAAACGTAAGCGCCTTTGCAGGACGTTACGGCGTATTTTCAATACTTTTAGGTCACCGTACGGGAACGCAAACGTAAGGAAGACGTTAGAAAACAGGGCGCCGTCTGGTGCCTCGTGCCAAACGCATCCAAGCCAAGACAATCCATGAACAGCCATCCTGTTGTTGCTGTGCGGACGCGTCTCGTTAGGCCTACGGAGGTCGGAGTTGACGAACGAACTCAGACATTGGACGCGATATTCGCTCATAACTAACGTTTAAGGTGAGTTTAGAGAAAGCGAAAGCTCACTTCATCATACTACCGATCAACGCGAGTAAAAACGTAACTATCACGGGAATTCACGCTGAAGCGGAAGCCATGGGTACCGCCATGTTCGACAACGCTATTTCTTTGCGTCAGTAAACATTACGTATGTTAAACTCGCCAAATAACGTACGTTGTCATAGCGCACGTAAACCACAGAATCCCAATAACGTTCAGAGTATGCGCATTGACGACAACGCTATTTCTTTACGTACGCAGCGCATTCACATTTGGCTGCAAACGCTAAGCTAAAACTATCTGTTAAGAAAGATGTCTACCTTAGATTTTAATTTCAACGCAGGTTTTCTGGCTTCATGTCGAAGCGTAGCAGGAAGGTTGTAAAAATAGATCTCGTATTAGCTGCGTCGTGGTCACGGCATAACTATTGTTGATCACGGAGTTCATTATACTAGGCACTATTCCTGTTTTACAAGCTTCGAATGTGTTCCATATATATCCTTCTCGCGAAACACGCGCCATCAAATTTTTAACGAGACTTTCCCTGCATCTCGTCTTTTGCTGGAGTTGACTTCCCTGTGAACTTTGTCTTGGAAATTCCTTTTGAAAGAAGCACTGACAACGTGCCCAAGTTACGTTTCAATAGTGCAAACTCTTCCTAGAGAAATTAATGGTTGGAGCAAATCAGATTTTGGTGCTAAATATGCGCTTAAGTTCGCCTACAGTAGTACTCATGTCTCTATCGTCCAGGTGCCCCGAAGTTCAACACAGCAATCTGACCTCCGTATGGCATCATTAATGGATAGGGGACTTCTTCTTTTATTTATATTTCTGCTGTCCAACCTCACATTTGTAGTCGACCTACAAAACAATCGCTTTTCCATGTTGTTTTTCGCTCCAGATAACGTCAAAGCGCTAAAAATGAAAAAAAAAAGACATCGCTGTCATCGCAAGCGATGACAACGCCAAAATTGTATTCATTTCGTGTTCAATAAGTTCTGCACCAGAAGCGTGTGGCTGAAGTTAGAGTTAGCCTTCACTCGCCATCTATTTATTATTTTTATTTTCTTTCTCAAGTAGATCAGCGCCCTCAACTCGTCGAATCCCAACCTGTTTGGCTTCAATACGACGGCAACTTGTAGAGCTTCATACGTACAATAAACACGCATACTTTTGTAATTTTGTCCATTGTTCTAATGCAGGCGTACCAAAATCATAGTAGATATCAGCCGTTTCCTGTAACGGATAATGGGATATAAGCAAATGGAAGGATAGACAACCTTAAAAAAATACAGCTCAATGCATATTTACGCATAACTCACGGAGCACCTAATTTTTTAAGCAATGACATAATTGAATGGCATTATTACTCGTAAATATAGAAAGAGACAGATGATCTGATTGATCTGATGAGATAGACACTATATATATATATATATATATATATATATATATTGGAATACATTAACGTTTGCTTATTTACTTCACAGGAAGAGCGAGCACCAACCGAATGGTAGGCATTCATTATACGCGCGTATGTGTTGCTCGGCTTCTATTATTCCAAGCGTATTTTATCAGCAGTTTCTTTCGGCCTAACCTTCATTGCACTTTGAACGCGTCTAACACGCGTTACGGATTTGTTCCCTCGAGGCGTTCTAAGAGGTCTTCTAATTAACCCGCTCTCAGAGGGCGAGAAGTCGACGATGACCACGAAGAAAGAAGAACGCGCGTGAACTGAGACCCAAAACTGCGTTAGTGGTATAGAATGATTGGATAAGACAGGCCGATATATTGCAACGCCACAGCACCTTTGTCCTAGGCGGCCTCAAGAGAGCCGCGGCACGCGGATGGCGTGTTATCGGTCAGCCATCAAGCGAAGCGGACGTCACCCGCGCCCGCGCAGAAGATCCGGTTGCTCGTAGCCGGTTGCATGTCCACACAATAGGAGACATCATACGAACGGACACGTACCATTATGGTACGTGTCTGTCCAGCCCTTGCTATGTTCTTTTTTTTTTGCATCGTTCCCCCAGGAACCTACTTTTGGCAACATCGAGTGACGTTCGATCCGTTCTTGCAACGCTGCTTCCGTTCCCCATGCAGGCCGTCTTCGGCCGCGCCAAGAAAGCTACCGGCACTGGGATGCTGCATTCGCGTGTACTTGCAACACCCCGTGGTTCTCTCTTTCATGGTGCATTTTCGTGCAGCGCTCGCAATTGGAGGAAGGGCAAAAAAGGTACACACGGGACATGCCCCGACTCTCAAGTCGAATTTATTTTGGAAAACATCAGGAAGAAAAGCAATTCGTGCATCTTAAAACACATGACGAACGTCCCGGGACGTTGCTGTCTTTTGGCCACGTTATCAGATGTGAAGCTCATCAGCGGCACACTTGCGGTCCTGTTATATATATACAGGGTGGCGCAGCTAACTTGCACCAAGATTTTAAAAATACCCAAAAGCTCTAGAGAAATCGTGCCGACTGAATAGTAGCCTTAGTCGTATGTACTTACAGCCAGTATATTTTTCATCACGAAGTATCCCTTAATTAATTTTAGCGAACGTTTTAATTATTATTTGAATCACAGACATATCAATTACAAAGTTGTTGGGCACCTCAAATAGCCTCCGAATCGAGCATTCGTTTAGTGCTTAGCTTTGCCTCGATGGTTTTCCCGAGAAAAAACAAAAGCGCGCGAAAAAACCAAAATACGAAATAGGCGCTCGCATGCCGCTACTCAAGCGCTCCCAAGTGAATAGGCACGGATACAAGGTTTTACCTGGTTTTACTACCGCAGCTCGAGACAGGGCTTCACGCTACGTGATGGTAGCGGCATCAAGAGAACACGCCGCTGACGCATTGATAAGCGTTGCGGAGCCTTGTACGATGCGGCCATAAGCGAATGCAGCCGTATATCTTTGAATGACCCGCTGTGGTTGCTCAGTGGCTATGGTGTTGGGCTGCTGTGCACGAGGTCGCGGAATCGGATCCCGGCCACGGCGGCCGCATTTCGATGGGGGCGAAACGCGAAAACACCCGTGTACTTTGATTTAGGCGCACGTTAAAGAACCCCAGGTGGTCGAAATTTCCGGAGTCCTCCACTATACGGCGTGCCTCATAATCAGAAAGTGGTTTTGGCGCGTAATATTCCATAATTTAATTTAATCTTTTAATGGTTGCTTGTAGACGCTTGAGTAGCGGCGTGCGAGTGCGCATCTATTTCGTATTTCGCGTATTTTCGGGCTTTTGTTTTTTGTTGGAAAAAACAACCAGTACCACTTCAACACGAAATAAATGCCTCATTCGGAGGTTACTTAAGGTGCCCTACAACTTTGTAAATGATATGTTTGCGATTCAAGCAATAGATAAAAAGTGCACTAATTAAAAGGAAATATTTACGTAATACTTCGTAATGAAAAAAGGATGGCCGTAAGTACATACGACTACGGCTACTAAGCAGTCAGTACGATTTCTCTAGAGCTCTTCGGTATTTTTAAAATATTGGTTTAAGATAGCTGGGACACCCTATATATATATATATATATATATATATATATATATATATATATATATATATATATATATATATATATATATATATATATATATACTAGTGTATTAAGAGGAAGAGCCTTGAAATACGCTTGTCAGTTATATTTAGTTATATTTATGAATACTTATTAATATCAATGCTTTTTTGCTGTGAAGTAGTACTTGCGTTTCTTCTTTTACATTAGAAAAAGTCCCCCTACAGTGTTTACACTATGGGACTTTTTTCTGTACTAAATATCTATACTTTTATATCCTGCACTATGCACTCAATAAACTTCAAACGTGACATAGACCTCATTATGAATGACATAAATCGTGAAGCTTGGGGAAATTTTAATTTGAATTCATTGCTTGAAATTACATAACGTCTCAAGATAATGCAGGTGCGAAAGGCAAAGAATGCCTGACAGAGAGCCCTGAAAGCAGTAGTATAGCGCATATAGAAAATATGTATATTTTGCAAAATATTGGAATAATTAAACAAAGAAAAGTACTTGGTGTTTAGGCCTAGAGCACAATGTTATCGCTACTTAAGGCAATAGTACTGTCGATGTTGTTCACGGCAAAGTCGACTTAAAAGCCTCGAAATATTCACAAGAAAAAAAAAAAAAGCAGATCTGTGCGATTTTGGAGAATTACAACCCAACTTTAAGCGAAGCTTTTTCTTTCGAGCAGTTGCAGAAAGAGTTTTAGTTTCTTGTAATTATATCACATAATTTAAAGGGTTGGCCATTTATGTCTGTTTTGTTCGAAACGTTGCCCGTATGCAATGAATTAGGACACTTGTCGCTAGGAATTTTTAAGAAGCCATTAATTTATCAACACATATTTTACTCCTCCAGTAGATTAATCATCCTACTCCCGCCTTCCCCCTCCGTTTTCTCCCCATTCTACATTTAATCTCGACTGCATTCAGAGTTCTGCCAGGGCAACGGGATAAGTTCTGCTGTGTTCGCAAAACACATTAATACAGCTGCATATTGCTTGCATGCGGAGTATAATACAAATCTCGTAATTAGGCCCATGATTGTGAGCTTTCCTAAACATTACGCATGACGCACCCCTCACATTTGTGAAATATAATCAAGGTGCCTTGTTTAGTTCCCTGAGGACACCAGGAAAACCTAACATATCTCGCATGAAAAAAAAGAAAGAAAAAACTACGATTCAGACATTATTGTTCGTGCTTCTAAATCATGCAGAGAAGTTACAAGTTCGGGGTGCGTTGCATTTAAGGAGTCAATCATTCCTTCTTTAGTATAATGTTTCTGAAACATAGAATTCCTTTGGGTCATTAGAAAACGCAACTGATAACAGCAGCGCGACACTTTCGAACAACGGCTTAAAATATTTTTTTTGTTGAAAAGTTGTACTTGATTAACAGGGATATATAAGATCGCATAGAAACTTGGCATAGCGTTCTCCCAAATTGGAAACTCTTTATCTAGGTTGTAATTGCATCATCCCAAGGCAGTAGTGCAAGTTTTACGCCGCTCCTGAAACGCACTTCATAACGCTCCGTACTACTTGCAGACAAAATCTATTGCAAAAATATATTTACCCACCCATTCGGAACATTCCCCGCACATTATCCATATTGTAACCATATTTTTTTCCAGATATGAACAATGTGCCTAGCTTAGTTCAATGAGTACACCATAGAAACGAACTACCAACCTCGTCTAACGCATGTTAATAGAGAAAGAACCAGAGTTCAGTAATTATTTACAACATTTCCATTTAAAGCAAGAACGTGAGTTTGCTAACGAATTACAGTTAACATTTCTCACTACTTTCACTGAAATTAAAATTCGTATCTTGTGCAGATGTTTTGGAATTCTGAGAAAAATTTTCAATAACGACAGTATGACACCCTGAAACGTTTGAATCAGCAACTTTCTACAAAAGCTGTAATTAACTAATTAATTAACAGGTTAAACAGTTATCGCTTGTCACTCAGAACATACTTTCTACTTCAACGAAATATAAACACCATGCCTCGGGTAGTTTACCAAGGAAAGCGAGGGAAAGGAAATAAATGCATTGTATAGCGCATAAACAGAGGGAGAAAGCGTGTACTATGTAATTTAGTTTCAAAGCACACACGTAACCAAGTGGCCCACATAGTCGATATTTTTGGTACAGGTCAGGCGAAAAGTGGCCTCCATCGCCTCACAACATAATACCTCTGCTGTCCTTGCACCTGCCGGCGAACTTGTGCTAGTGGAACTCGTATGTAGAAAACACCATGAAAATCAAACGAATAGTCAACGGCAGCAGTTACACCTGCTGATAAAAAAAAAGTCATGTCCGTATTATAATGTTATTAAAATAGCTCTGCACATTCGCAAGGTTTCTTTCACCAAGATGTCTAAGATAACTGTTGATTGCAAGATAAATTGATTACACCCTTAGGTTACACCTAAGGATGTAATCAAATAACCTTACTCGTGATTACAGGCTTGAGTTAAATACAGCAAGATGACTTTGTCCTTTGAATTGAATTGTGCGGTTTGCGTGCTAAAACCACGATTTCATTATGAGGTACGTCGTAGAGGAAACTCCGGATTAATTTTGACCACCAGAAGATCTTTAGAGTGCACCCAATGCACAGTATACACGGTAATTTTTTGCATTTCACCCCAATCGAAATGCGGCCGCCGCGGCAGGGATTTGATGCTGCGACCGCGTGCATAGCCCCGCAAGACCACGGCTCCTAAGCCACCGGGGTGCGTGATTTCGTCTTTTCAAATGTGTGGCTAGGCAGTCCCAAACGAGTGGGCACAATGCAAGCAACGTAGGCTCAACTTTGTTATGGCAGGAACTGCCCAGCGCCAGCCATCTCCGCAAAGCAAGCGTGTGACGACCGATACACTGCGTCGCCACGAAGAATGAAAGACAGTCCTCGCTGCGAAAGCAGGGAAGGCGCACTAAAGAAAAAAGCGATAATTATATGGTCAATGTGTTCAGAACAAAAATTTGTCCACAGCTACAGTTCTGTTGGATTTTCCAATGTGCGGCCGAAGGCACCCGCTTTCAAAAGTGGAGAGGGCGGGGAAGTGCCACACTTTGCCCCCCTCACCACTCCGTATACATTTGACAGTGGAGGAGAGGACGCAAGTGCCCCCCCTTGCCCCCCCCCCCCCCCCTCTATAGAAACGCCTGCGGTGCCAATGGGGCGTGTGGTGCTGCGGCGTCGCGCTTTTCGAAGTCGGACGACCTCGACTTCGCCACGTGCCAGAGTCGTATACGTTTGACATTAACCATCCAATGATAGGAACGGATATTGCCCTATTCCGGTACACAATCAGGAGGAGAGTGTTTAGCGCTCCCAGTGGGCGCGATTGCACCGACTTTCTGGTGGTGCAGCATGCCAAAGATGTCAAAAAGAGCCTTTGCACGAAAGTAACATCGTTGTTAACTGCAGTATGTAGCGCAGCGAGGCTCCGGTAATGGTGAGATCTTTTTCTTCTTGTTTCTCCTGTGCCATTTAGTAGGTCCAGAACGGAGAAAGAATATGATGTGAAACGCCAGGTTGTTGGCCATAGCCAAAGAGAATGTATACAAAAATTAATCAATATAGTGACACAACGTATCGCCATCGTCGAAACGAGTTATGTATGAGGCGTGTACTGAAGCGGGATTCTTTTTTCGTGCTTCCCGAAGAACGCTCGGTGACACCTAGCGCCAACGCCGCGAAGCCTGCACGTGGCCTTTGAGATGAGTGGCGCGCAAGTGCGCGCTAGTGCGCGCGAATGCAAAGGAAAGTGCAATGCGACATCCGGGCTCCTCTCTCGCACTTCTTTTTGTACATGGTGTGCCGTGTAGCGTCACTGCCGGAAAGTCCACGCATAGCCTCCAAGACAAGAAGCGATGCGCGCCGGTGCCTCGGAACGCTGAAAATTGTTTCCTCGCTTACGGAGCGCTCAGGCGCACGTACTCAGTGAGCCGAGTTGGTGATAGGTTCATTGAAGAGCGCCGCATGCCCAATGCATTTATGGTGCAGCTCGCTAAAACGTAGGCGTGAACAGTGTTCATTAAAAACGGCCACATAAGTAGTACATTTGCAGTGCAGCCTGCTAATGCGTCGGGTTGCTGTCCTTGAGGAACACTTGTGACGTGGGTTCGATACCACTCAGCATTAGAAAAAATATGCGATCTTTTCCCCATTATAGAGCGGCACATTCCCAGTGCCACATATCTAGGCATTCAAGCTGGCCTCAAAGACGTTCATCGAGGAGCGGCACACACACCTACTGGCACATACCCAGTGACCCAAGTTGGCCTCAAAGAGTTTCGTTAAAGACCAGCACAGAGCGTGGGGCACATACGCAGTGCTCTAATTCCGTGTCAAAGAGCTCCTTCGAACAGCGGTGCCCACCCAGTCCCACGTCTATGGTGACCCCGTGTTGGTGTGAAATAGGTTCGTTAAAGAGCGGGCGGCACGTAAATACACATTGCTACATACTGAATTACCCAGGTTCGTCCCTCCGCCGTGGTGGTGTACTGGCTTCCGTGTTGCCCTGCTAAGGCCGAGGTCACGGTATCAAATCCCGGCCGCATTTCGAGGGGCCTCATTTCGACGGCCACATTTCGAGCCGCTACGGGTGCCTGGAGGCCTGGTGACACCACGGGACACATGGTCCTTAATTTGTTCCGGTAGTTATTGCGTTTCATACAGGCAACGGACCTTTATGTTTCGATTTCAATTATGCCACAGCGTGAACTTCATTCCTCCCCCCCAACGGGCAAGAAAAAACGAGGATGTTGTATGGACGTTTAAAGTGTATTCTCGCCGTAGTGGTCGTCTTGCTGCACCGCAATCATCAGAGCTTGCACTCTCGACCACGGAGGTTTAGAAGAATAAGAAACCTTTATTCCAGTACATTATTGCTTAGCGTTTTACCAAAGCTTTTCCCATCACCATAGAACGTGCATGCGTATGTTTAGGCCAATGACATAACGTTTTTATTGCCCCATTAGTAGACATACATACTCCCTACGAAATTCTGTAGTGCTATATGGGTAACTTTGGACGTGGCTTGATGGCATTAACCCTTCTCTTAACGCCAGCAAAAGTTCGATCCTTATTTGCCTAAAAGCGTTTGCGTAGACATTTCTCTGGTCTACCGACATGAGGTTATTCATCAAGCGAAATGACTTGACCATTTGGGAGTTATGTTATGTGTACTGATTACCTTAGCGTGGAAATCATTCACATGCACATCTACGTTGAGCGTGTGTATGTGCACGAAGGTTGTCTGCGACAGCGTTATAAGACACCTGGTAGCTGCCAGGGCGCTTTTCCTTTTTTCTCAGCGGTAGTTATTGTGCGCGATGCATCGCGACGAAACGTCCCACATGAGTATAAGTTCGGACACTTTAGGAGGAATCTAAGCGCGACGCTAAACCTTGATATTGCTGTCAATGCTTCTTGGGCGAAACTGTCAAATATCTTTTTTAGGAAGTCCGAAACGGTGCAGCGAAGCCAGCTACTTTAAAAGCGCTTCGCATAACGTCGATTCCTACAGGGGCGCGAGAACATCTGCATGTGTAACATATATTACCGCAGAAGTACTGCACAAAGATTCACTTCTATACGTGAGAGATTGTTTTCAGCTTGAGTTGCATGAACTTTCGGGCGTTTCTGCGCGACCTGTTGGCCACGAATTGCCAGCCCGAGATCGATAGGCCTGCTATTAGGGCGTCTGGAAAACGACACTTGCGATGTCTAAGAAAACGAAATTTAAGCATGACTGAGTTGCGGGGACAGTATACAGAGCCGGTTGAACTTGTTTCTATTTCTGCGCTCATAGAATAATATATTGTAGTCAACACATCAGGAAGGACGCACGGAACGGAACGTAAAATGTATTGTTCCTTTGTTATAGAACAAATGAAAAAAAGTATCCGAGGAAGTTCTTACGCCCTTCCCAAAGAGGTAACCCTGAATGCAGAAGTGAGAACCAGGACAAGGAGTCTAGAAAAAAGGGTTGTCATCGGAAAGACATTCGGACTGACGTCGTTTGCGCCGGCAACCCTTTCGCTCCGCTTTCTGGTGCACACATCACCGCGATAAAGGCGCGGATTTCGAACCATTACCGTGAGGTCTCGGAAGAAAAAAAAATATTGTCAGCGCAACAACCAGCAGCGCAGAAGCCCTGTGCCCAGGCACCGGAAGAGCTGCGGATACTTCAGTGTCTGAACTGAGATCGATAACACCACTAGAGAGAGAATCAGTCTCACCCGGAAATGCGGTGGCCAAGAGAAAGAAAGCAAAAGTAAAGCTGAAGGTGTCTGTCAGGAGTGCCGAGAGACAAATGTATTTTTCGACTTTCTTTTCGTTGTCCTGGCGTTTTCTATTTCTTGTCGTTTTTTTTTCTGCTACCCTCTTATTGCTTCTACGGCGACGTTAGTGCGGGTTGAGACCGATGAACATGTCAACAATCCTTCCGCGATAGAAAAATAACACTCGACCAAAAAAAAAACAAAGAAGAAAAATTATCGAGACTGAAAAGTGTAAGCGCTGGCCCGTGAAACGCGCGGGTCCGACGCTGGTGGCACTGGTGGCGCTGGTGTAACACAGTAAATCAACGATGAGCCAGCGACCATCTGAGCTGCGGTGCGGTCATTTGTGCCGCTCTGGAAGCTGGGCGGTACGCCATCAGAACGGTGCGCTTTGAAAGAGAATGGCGTAAGCTCTCAAGCGCAGCGGATGCGGTAAGGAAGCAATTTGTCGTCTAAGTTCGAGGGAGCACCACACAGCCCGGTAAGGAGTAAAACGCCAGTAAAAGAGTTATTCGATATTGTGGGCCACGGTTTCCACCAATCCAGAAAACAATCGAACGTGAACGGAGCTTTTACTTTCGTTCTTTCCTTGTGCTATGCATCACTGTACCGCACTGAATTAGCACTCTTACTTGATTCTAAGCAAGACTGTATCAATATTTAATGTGCGCCTATTTAAAGGAAGTTATATCCAGTGGAACATCGGATCTTATTTGCTAGGAAACGCCGAAGGTTCAGCGCGATACTCTTACATACAGAACCCTTGTAAACCTCCGGAAGTTTGATTATAAAACGTCAGTGACTCGTATCTAATAACAAATTACAGTCCATCACTTCACTTGATTAGATTAACTGTGTTCTGATGTGCACAGATCTGATTCTTTTTCCACAATGCCTAGTACGCTGCCAAATAATGAAAAAAAAAACGAAGATGGACAGGAAAGCTATGAACCAGCCTAAAAGGCTGCCCTTGAAATAGACCGCTATCGGAATAATATTAAGGCAGATTCGCTTGTGTTAACGACGAATGTGAGAGCGCGCGTTCCAACTATACTACCCACCGCATTATACAAGTAGCCGGCGATCGTACTCGCCCCAGCAGTTGTCTATATAGGCCCCATACCGCCTTTCTGATCTAAATATCGCCAAGCATTACAGAATAACGCGGGACTTGACGCCTGCGGCAATCACATGCACGGTAATGAGCGTTGTTCAAGTTATTGTCATAGGTATTTTTTTTGTCGCGCCAGGAGATGTATTGTAATAAATTTATTTACCTAACTTTTATTCACTTATCCAATCAATAATGCCGCAGAGGAGAAATTGTGTTGAGTATCGAGAAATGGCCGATAAACGTGTTTAAAGCAGGCTCGCACGTTATAGAAAAAAAAAGTTACCGATTACAATTACATTTACTCCATTCAAAAATGTAGTTGAGTACGCTTACGATATAATGCCCCACGAGGGTGAATGACCAACTACTAAAACGTAACCGGTTATTTTACCGTTAGGTTCCTCCGTAGTTTATAAATTTCGTACAATAACAGAAAATAGGAAAAGCTGGCCCGGTACTTTTTATGCGTCGTATCCACTGTTATTGGTTGGCCTATTCGGCAAGGGAATAGCCAGGCCACAGCCACGGTCGCGAAACCCGGGAAGCTTCGTAAAGAAAAGCTTCGCTTTTAAATTTCCAGCAGAAGCCATCCTCGATTGTCATCTAAATCATTGCGCAGCATTTCTTCGCCTGCACGTGGCGCGAACTCTCGTCTTCCTGGGCACGCGCTCACTCGGGGACCGCGACATGCGCGGTCGCGACACCCTGACGACGCAGGATCGGAACCAGAGGCGGTCGCAGATGCTATACGCCGCATCGAATTAGACTTCGGCAAAGTGTTTTGGAAAGTATGCCCCCTGCGTCCCGCACGTGGAGGCCTTCCAAACGGCCCCGCTTAGCCTCGGCCTTCTGTTCAGCGGCCGTTCACTCTGCCTGTGCCTGTCCTTCGGCCACGCTTGGCTTCTCTTCCCCGTGGCGGCTTGGGCTGGTCGGTACGTACTCTAGAGCGGAAAGGCGCGAAAAGACGAAGGCCAAGAAGGGGAACTGGTGCCTGTTCGCCTTCTTGTCCTTCCTCTTTTCGCGCCATTCACCCTCTAGACGTGGCTTCTCTCGTTGCTCGCGCTGCCCGGCCACACGTATCTCGTCAGCCCGTCGCATCGCCTCCTGCCTCTCCACTTCGTTACGCATCGCACCTCTACCTCTACTCGCTTTTACAAGCGGTTTTAATGGTTATCTGACATCTTGTTGCACACTTAATGACATCTGGGCAAGCACGATATGTCATGGTACACTGCTTGTTTGGTCTTTGCATGTCAGGCAAGTGCGCGGTGATGCTGGGCAACACTGGGCTATTTATACTACGTTATAACACGATTGCCACGACAGGTGATACCTTCGCTGATTGCGCCACAATGGCGAACAAAAGCCAATACTCGATGCCCTGCTTTTGCGTGCTGCGCACGCCAGAAGAGATTTCGGGAGCCGGAATTCCGCCATGGTTCTCATCTGCATAGCCTTTGCACTTTTACGCTCCTCTCCCGCTTGATACTTTCGAAGGCATACTGTTCTCTTCAAGCAGACGCCCACGCGCCACATATAGCGCAGCTAGCGCAACCGAGTCACGCCGTCTTGTGCCACGCGCACCCGCAATGGCGAGTGGAGCAGCGATACAAGGCGGCAAGTGTGTAGCTGTGTGCGAGCGGGCGTGTGGTGCAAGGAGGGAATGAGCCAATAGCGGCCACCTAGCGGGCTCATCCGGGTACGCGCCCATTGGCGTCAGACTTTGCGACTGTGGACGGTCTAGCGTTTGACCTTGGCTCCGACGAGGCAAAGAAATACTTTGCACTTAAAAAAAAAAATATCATGCCATTCAAGAAAGCTGACACGGCGACGAACAAGACGCTCGACACGAACGACAGGTGTGGTATCGGTAGTTGGCGTAGCGAGGCCGGTTGGAATGCGCCCGCACAGTTCGTACAGTTTTGCTGTTGACTGTAGCCTTCATACGTGAAAGAGCTCTGTTTTAATGCAGCGCGCATTCTTTCGCTGGAATTTACTTACTACCACTGATGTGATCTGAGACGTTTCTTCTTGCTAGTGTTGCCCGTTCCCTCACGTGGCCTACCCGCTGCTCCTCGTTCAGAACTTGTCATTGAAGGGAACGTTGTGAAAGAGACTGCTTCCGGGCTACTCAACGTATTCGTTTTTTGTCATGTGTTAGTTGTCATCGTAAACGTAAAGCAACTTTCTTATGCAAAGGCAGCGGCAAAATCAGGGGGCTCTTGTACACGTTAGACCATCAACCATTTTTTTTTTTTCTGTGCACTTAACCTTGTGTGGAGAGCCGCACTCACGGCAGACGCATGTTATCCGCTTCCGAAAGCAGCCTCCGGCACTCGTGTGGAATACGAGAGCATTTTTCGGGTGCCGTAAAAATGAAAATATTAATGTTGGAGACAGTTTCCGTATATGTTGCTAACAATCCAAAAGAAAAAAGAATAAGTGGGAGAACCTCTTTAGTTATTACGCACTGTTTAAGGAAGTCAGGCGCGTGTTAAAGTACCAGCAGTTCAAGATAACGTGGAATATGACGTTACCGTTCTGCGGAAAACCGCAAGGCGGCGAGAAGTAATTAATACAGGGAAAATGGGACATCCATCCAAACGTAGCTAAGTGCTACAAAAGAAACCCATACGGGTTCCTTTGACTCAAATGAACCCGTATGGGTTTCCTTTCTAGCACTTAGCTACGCTTCAGTGGATGTCTCATTTTCCCTTTATTAAAAACGTGGATTATGTTTAAAAAAGGCAAGTTATTTTAAGGTTAAAACCAAGTGCACGTTATTAAAAGGCTTTTATATATAAGTAGTTAGTACTACCCAACAGTCATAAAGTTATAAAGTATGCAGCCACGACACCAACAGAATAGTTGTAGGGCTCCTCTATACATCATTTTCAGTTGCCTGCAACGCGTCACCGTTTGCGGGTTTCTTTCTTCCTTGCTTAAGAGAAGGTCACCGCAGCGTCCGGCTTCGGCACCAGAACGGATTTACTTTGGGAGTACTGGCCCATATCTCGTTTTTGCCCCGATTGTGGAGGATTTTCGAGTCTGTGAAACATTGCCCACACATTCCTTTCTGTCAAAAATGCAGCGGGAACTTTGGGTGCAAATAAACATGTAAGCATGCGCCAGCCGAACTTCCAAGTCCCATTTCTCTTTTCTACTGTCAGCTTTATGTTATTGTCGGTACAGAAATGGGCAGGCTGCTTACTGGAAGCTGAAGCGTGAGGCGGCACTGCGCAATTATTTAGTTTTTAGGCTGGTTCATCGCATGCAAGCTGGTAATTTACTGCTGCGACACCGTTCTGGGCCAGCGTGACGGCCCTACAAAATGTGCTACTGAACACAAAACAATCAGTCGTCTTCAGTATTCCAGGGCCTTCAAATTGCGTTTACATCGTATTTGGAAGGTGAAAAATTGAGCGCAAGATCCAGGACAACCCACAAGGAAGAGACGAGACAAACATTGGTGCTCGTCTCGTCTCTTCTTTGTGGGTTTCGCGCTGAATTTTCACCTTCAAAACACCATGTACCAATTAGCCTCAACCGAAGTCTTATTGCGTTTTCCTGGCTCGTTCTGCCTTTACAAGCCCGACACCTCCCTTCCGATTGAGATGTGGAAGCTTTATTCGCATTTTAGGCAGACACGTTTACAAGTACGTTTAAATGTCAGTGGAGGTTATATTCGATTTGGTACTAGTAAAATGGAGTTAGGAAGGTCATCTCGTGCGCCGAGTAGATTACTGGTGATCTATTACAGAAGCAGACTGGTTGCCAAAGGAAGAAAAACAGTGTCAAGGACAGCAGAGCATTGTGCAGCGCGAGGAAATTAGAGAAGTCATCGGACGCAAGATTGATCAATTTAGACATCGCTTGGAAAGGCATTTGACCAACAGTGGAATTAAAGTAATGATGACAGAAGGTTGTCGCTTTTTTGTTTTTGTCTGGCAGTTTGAGCATATACGGAATGACACCCTTTGACAACAAAGAGTGTCTGTGAAAGTAATAAGTATGAGTCGGTCCACTTCGTTTACGCCATGGATACTCTCGTTTTAGACATTGACGAAGCTGCACCTCGGGTCTTTAATGAATTTGTTGGCTTTTTAAAGATTTCGCTTTTTCTCAGCTCATTTCTCGGTTTCGCGCTGTCGGTGCCGTTCACATGCGCAGACCTTGGCAGCGTGCCAGAATGTGCTGTCATTGATTTGAGCGTCTGCAATGACGCATGCGCTTCCACATGTGGGAGAAGGAAGGAAGAACACATTGTTGCGCGAGGACTCTGGTCTAATTCGTCCGTGCATGTGTAGGCGACGCTCAACGGTGGCGCATTGACGACGCATGAATTCTCTCCCTGGATGTGGCGGATGTGGCGCGCCAAAAGGAGCCGTCGTTGCATCTCATCCTTATGACATTGTCGTGTCAAAAAGCAGCATTAAGGGCGGTACCGAAGTATAAATAGAAATTATATCAATTCCTTTACGCGCTTCCGTCCGGTCCCAGCTCCGAACGTTCCGACGATGCACTGCTACGAAAGACGGAACTGTGTGTCGAAAAGGAAATACGGGCAATATAAATATACGAAAACTGCTCATCGACACCCAGAAAAAGTAAGAACCGATGGATACCTGGCAGAGAGGATATTTTCTCAGTTCACTGCTGAGTCGCAGTCCAGTGCCGCCGTCGACTGTGCTTAAAATTAGAAATTGCGATACACCAATTATTTCTTGTTTAAAAGAAAAATAACAGAGCATTTCTACACGAGATGGAAAGGGTAAGGGAAAGAAAATTCTCATCTTTGATCACCGCTCAACGGCGTCATAAAATACGCCTTTATTAAATAGTGCTTAAATTAAAAAGTTGTCGAAAACGTTATTTAGGAACAAGTTTCGCAGAGGACCTCGAGTGTACAAATAGGTATGAGTAATATGACGTACAAACTGATCGTTTCATTGATATCTCGCACTCTCTTAGTGGCATGAATTTGTGTCAGCTATTATCGTAGCATGTCCGTTTAGTTTGCTTTTCTACGTATTAAGCCCTAGACTAACTTCCTGGACGTCGTGGACATGTCATCCACCAGAGCGCCTGTATTCGCTTGGACGGCACGTTCGCCCGGATTGTTCAAAAGCTTCGCCTTTGAACGTAACAAAAAGGTCACAAAGCTTCCACAAAAGCATGCTGTGCGTTCGCTTTACTGCAATTGCTTACAACTAGCAAAACCTCCTAAGGTGGCAAAAGCGATGTTGTAATTTCTGCAGGAACTATATTTTACGTGCATATTCCTCCACTCTGAAATGTGTGCCTAAATTGTTTTTGAGCTTGTAATGGCACATGGTGAAACTTGTGCTTTGGCCCTAGTGCCACAAAACACTACATTCATCATCATCATCAAGCTTGCGCTAGTTTTGTTCTAGTGTGATTATTTGAAGCGGTTGTGTATACTGCCTGTAAGTGCGCGCCAGATTTTCTAAAACAATCTTACTCTTGGTTACCTACTGTGTCGACTACATATGTCATACCCTACAACCTCGTTATTTAATTTTTTTAGGATTATTTATGAAGGCGTTTGCAGTGGTGTTTTGAAACTCCCGTATTATTTTCCTTTGTTCCTTTGAGGTAGTGTGATTCTGAAATGTCATGGAAATTGTGCAGTAGAGGTGTAATGGGCGATTCTAAATGGTCTAAACAATGTCAAGAAATGAATATATATAATAACAACTGAAAACTTGCTGTTCAGCTTTTGAACGGTCACCTATTAAACCATAACATATTATTTCCATTTCAGGAAAGATTACTCCTCATATACAAGGATTACAGCTTTGTAGATTATGCGAGAGTGTAGATAGGCCTAGGTTCAGTAGTAGCGGGAAAGTTATGATATTGCAAAGGCATTCAATTCATTAAATTTCAAAATTATTTGGAACAAGACATCTCATTAAGGCATTAACGGTAACTCATTTATATTTAAATGGAAGTTCCGCAAAAATTGCCATTTCAAGTTTTTCAAGTGCATGGGTAGCATAGGTTCAGGTACAAAGTTTACGAATTCAGACGTATTTCAGGACTAAGAACATCGACCGTTGTTTTATTTATTCTATACAAATGATCTATCATAACAGTTAATTCATCAAAAATAAGTCCTGTACGCCTACGACAAAAATGTATCCATCGACATCCATGAATGCTAAACTATTTCACTGAGCGTATAATTCTATGACGAATATCCCCTACCAGAAGCGATTCCCAAAATAAACAATCAAACTAATGTCGTCTTCAAATACTTTTGCCTTAACGTTTCAAATATAAACATGTACCAAAATCCCGAGAGCAGTAAATTTTTTTTGTTATTTACGCGTTTGATGTTTGTAATTTGTCGCACACGCTGTGTCCGCTAAAGTGCATAAACCGTCGGTAACATAAAATTTTTCTACAACTAAGATGGAAGGCATGCGGCCACCAAAGGACGTCTGCACGGGTGTCAGTCATTGCGGAGTCATCAGGAGCCGATCCCAGTTCGCCGCCTACGTTTGAATGTGCTCACGCTCGATAACACTTTTTCGATTCCCCCAGCAGTCACAATAAAAAAAGAAAAGAAAGCCGGATTTCGCCATGTGTGCAACAGATATGCCTTCAGAGCTTCAAGTGTTGAGAAAGAGAGAAAACTGCGATGAAGTTGGCGCGTTTTCGCAGTAGAAGATCAATGCCCGAGTCGGGGGACGAGCCTCAAGCGGCCATGCTTGTCACAGGCGAATGTCAGCCTGCGAGGGTACGCTGTCGCAATACACGTTTGTAAACACCCTTTTCAATCTACTTATGCATCAACTCAGAAGAGTGTTCGCTTCTCGGTGCCTTTATGTACTAGTAGTGTTCCCTACAATTGGGAATCGATAAACGCAACGTGCGCGAACGTACGAGGTGCACCGATGCGGCGATAATAATCAGCAGCAGCACTTGTTGCATATGGTAAGCAAAGAATAGCCGACAAGGCAGACATCACTGTAGAGCAGTTGGAAACCACCTTCAAAGAAGCAGCCTGAAACGAAGGACGGCGACGCAGGGTTCGTGGACGTCTCACCGCTAGCGAAGAGCACGCTACAAACTTTTGAGCATGTCCGTAGTTTCCGTTTAGTTCCGTTAGGGCTGAAATGCAATGAAGGAAGTTGTAAACCCGTTTTATTGGCTAATTCACATGCATGCGCCACGACGTCAACAAACACTCATTTTTACAGGTCGGCATGCTCACTCACGAGCACTCACCTCACCCGACTAGCAGTCTCTCCCCACTCATTTCACAGGCGTGAGATAGAGCTTCAGCGAGTGAGGAAAGGAGTGAGTGGACCTACTGCTCACTCCCATACTCACGAGAGTGAGTATGAGCGGGAGTTAAGACCGCTTTGCATTAGCACGAACAAAAGTCACCGACAGTGACTTTCTGTCAGCATCGGTGTATGTTAATAATGTGCAAAATTGAGCGAGTTGGTGATTAATCTTCGCACCGTATTGAGGAAGTAGTGACCAGGACAAGGCGGAGAGACGCAAGAGCAGAGAGTGTCCCGTCTGTTCTTGCGTGTCTACGCCTGGTCCTGGTCAGTCCACTGCTTCCCTAATACGGTATGATGATCGGTATATCTACGCTATAGTGAGCGCCGAAGAGTGAGAGTACACAAGAATGTGAGTAGAGTGCCAGCGCAAAACAGGCGAGTGAGTATCCGCCTCTTCTGCCGATCTGTAGTAAATTTAGGCATAGCGCGCACTGCGTATTCATGCGGGCACGGTCGCGACGAGAAGCGAAAAAAAAATTAGTTGTTCAATAAATACGTAAAAGTAAGTAATCGGACATGCAACAGCGCAACACATCGTGCGAGTCATTTCGAAGCTGCGCGCGCACTAATTCGCAATGCGTTGGCTGCAACAACATTCATGATAGATGCATTCGCGCCGCCCCGCGCGACGGCGCCACCGTCTCATTACACAATTCCGATAACGTTTAGCTATAGTTAATGTTCGTTTAACTTTTAACACTCTGTATAATACAAGGCGGGTTGTGTCCCACCGATGCTTGCATCTCTTGAAGGCATATTTGCCACACATGTGGTGTTATTGCGAAACGTAGGCCTACTTGTGATATTCTACATGGTAGCTAGTTAGATCTTAGTGAGTGAGATAAAATAGATTTCGTAATAAATTTAGCCCTATATATATATATATATATAATAAGGGATATGGCTGAAGCTAGATTGCCGGAACATGTACAAGATATTACATAAAAATGCGGATCATCATTTTCTGAGCCCGACATGAAACGGTGAAAAACCAGCATCCGTTAATTATATCCAGCCATCCTGCGTAGCGTCAGTCAAATATCAGCAGTAAGTTTCCTATTACCTTCCATGCTTTTCAAGCGCCCAGCTTAACAGAGAAAGGACAGCAATTATATAAATACCGAAGGAACCTCTCTTTCCCGCTATCGACCACGCAAGGGGGCATTCGAGATGCAATTGATTTTATGTGTTCTAACAGCGCCCGCTGCAACTATCATTGCGGACAAAAAAAAAAAAAAAAAAAAAACAGTCCACTCTGTAGCAGTGGGCAAAGCGTTTCCTTAGTTTTGCAAGATTGTTTCTTTTTTTATGTCGAAACATACGAAGTACCGAAAAGGAGTTCCCATCAGGTCGATGCGGAGGAGGATCACAACGACACTCCAGCCCTTATAAAGGTGCCCAATGAGGGTTTGTGCTGCGGAGAATAGGTGCGCGGGAAAATAGGTGGTTCATGTATGGTCCGAGCCATTTCGAAGCGGAAGCGCCCACAGACCCTGGTAACGAGACGCGGTGTCCTCCACCTCACTTCTTTTTGTATACTCTTCAGTTCTTCTGTTCAGTTTCGAGCCACGCAGAAATCTCTGCTACCTATTCTCTCAATACGGTTTTTCTTGCTAGCGGAACGGCAATCGCAGTAGGCTATAATGAGACTGAAGTCAAGTTGGATCGGTGCCACTATCCAGGAATATGGCTCGTAGTCCAGGAATGTGGCTGCTAGCTATCACAGATAACGAAAGTGTACTGTTCCCTGGAACGGAAGTTTTCCAACGAAATGTTATTGCTTAGACCTAATATTGCCTAGAGTCTTAATACACTCACGTTTAAGGCCAGCATCACTGCCCGTTTGCTAGCAGGTAAGCACAGAGCTTGTTTTACTTAACATATCCCAAGCATCCCCGCATTGCGCTAGCCATAACGGCATTGTGATTTTTTCTAACATAGCCGGATGTCCTCTGTATACAAAGTCTAATGTTGTTTACCAGTGTAACTAGTCTTATGTAAGGAGGACAGGCTAACTTCTAAACGTTTCGGTTACGATTACTGTCTGACTTGTACATTTGTAGCCCCACAGGTCATGCAGATCATTTCAAATGCCAATCTACGATGCGTGCACCAACTCTACAAAACTATTTTTGAAATAGCAGCTCTAAAAACTGAGACTCGCTTTGCTAGTGTTCCAGCTCAGCTTGGTCCACACTGAAATAATTAAGTTCATTGCTCACTTACACGCAGAGCTTCCCCTTCAACCTCTCTCGCACGATTACGTGGCACGAAACGCTAGCCTTGCCACGTGACCCCCTGAGTTCAGTCATTTAACCGTAAGACATGCAGGTACGTGCTTTGCAGTCTAGCAATGAAAATATCTTCAGGTACTGTCATGCTAGGTAAAATGTCAGTGACCGTGATTCTCATCATGGTCGCTGACCGTGATTCTCGTCGACGAAAGACGTACTTTCGTCGAACACTTTATTACGTACGTTGTGAAGAACCGAATGGCTATGACTATTGACAAACAGCTAACTTACAAATTTTTTTCCCCATTAACTTGACGGAAGTAGAAGTTTTACAGATACAGACTTCTGGAAGAAAATTGTATCGTTTTCAGAAGCCATGTATGATATATAAGAAGGGCATAGGCATGAGCCGGATTTTTCATTAGAGGGGCCAAAGTAAATTGCAGTGGCCCTACCCCCTGTCTGTCAGTCTGTCTGTCTTACTTTTCACGTGTTATTCACCATGCCATCCAGCCACAAATGCTGCAGTGACTGCATAGTCACCGCAGCACACCGCAAAACGTGTATTTACGAAGCTCTAAAGGAACTCACCAAAACTAAGGAAGATAACAACAGAATAATGTTCCTGTTAGCATCTGGTCATTGCAATGTCCCTGGGAATGTTGCAGTTGGCGAGGCAGCAGGACAAGCGCATGTGAACAACGGTAAATCTGCACTTCTAATAATAACAAAAGGCGAATAGTGGCATATACTGTAGCAGATTTCCGCCTGTGTTTGCACGGCTACATGGTTCGATCACAATTAAAGATATTCAAATTTATTTTATATTGATCCTTTACTTGATTTTGAAGTCCCGTCAACATTGGATACAAGGTGTTCCCGTGAAACGCTTGTTCAACGTTTGGGCATCGGTTCACCGCGTACAAAAATACATTATCCGCCACGTTTGACGGGCTGGTGGTCCGCAATAGACTAACTGCTATATGAATGAAGATAGATGTACGTTATCTCCGACTAAGTTGTTCGAAACACAACGCACAAAGAGAATGTTTTTATATGTTATTTAACATCATTACACCGCATGCCCTTCGAGCTCGCCAAAATTATAGCTTCACAGCCCACATATTAATTGCAAAGCGAGTGTAAATTGCACTCCAGATGCTTCCGGAAGTGACCGACATTCTACGAAGAGGGAGAGAGAGAATGAAGACGAAAGGCAGGGAGGTTAACCAGATATGAGTCTCCGGTTTGCTACCCTACACTAGGGATGGGGGATAAGAAAATATTTAGTAGAGTATATGGGATTTGTTGCAAGATTACTTCATATGTTAACTGCGGCCTGATATTATACGAATTCGTGCCCGGATTTGTGAGCCTTCGTGTGATGTTATTCGCTGTTTTCTTACATGCCTGACTTTGGCGTAAGAAGGTGAATGACTTTAGCACTGAATGGTTGACTTATTTGTAAGAACTGACTGAGTGCAACTTAATGCGATTTCTTTGCATATCTGTAGCCTTCTTTATTTGTACTTCTATGTGAAAAGTAGTAGTCGGTGCCAATTCGAGGCGCCTGGACCTCGAAACCATCATATAAAAAATTCGGAGCTTGCACTAGTGGTGCAAGGCTGGAATCAACAGCGGAGCTTGTGATCCCCTAGCTGTTACGTTGGAAACACTTCGTGGCGCGCTTTTCACACTCTGTTGCACATCGATTGGCGCATTGATCCCTTGGCCGCGACGAAAGGACTACTTCGGTTTTTGAAAGAGACGGGCTTGGACAAGCGGCTGTGACAGTGATGCCACGTACCACGCAAGAGTGACGGACTGTAACTGACGATGTGCGTGCTGTGCTATGTGCTCTCGCTCTCTCTCCTCCCCATCTTTAATCCCCCCCATCCCGCTCCCATGCGTAGGGCAGCAAACCGGTTGACCTAAAGTGGCTAACATCCCTGCCTTTCCTTCTCCACTTCTTCCTTCCTTGGCCGCGAATGCCGTATTGCCGGGATACGTGGGTTAACCGACGAATGTTCATAAACGGTATGCGGGGATCAACCGTCTGTTCGCCCATGTCGTTTAGGCTAGGCTGGCACGATGGCTGAGGCGGGTATACAAAGCCATTCGTAGTGATAAATTGAGTCAACTTGCCTTTGAGAAGCGAGTTACAGCAAGTCTTACACACATTCATCTCGTTGTGGTCGGTAGCGTTGGGTAAGGCTTCGCGAAGCACTTGTAACGCCAAACTCCGCTGTTCAATGTTGCGCACAGAGTTCTTGGTAGACAAGTTCACGTCCAACCAAAGTTGGTTGCAGACGCGACAATTGTTCCCAAAAAAACCGTTCTGATGCATATATAATCGTCAGAACTCCCATTTCCTGAACTATAGCTAAACATTTACATCCTCTGTTTCTTTATTTGTTTTTATAACATTGTAATGTTCTTTACGTACATGTAACCTGAAATGTACAATTCATGTGAGTTGCTCTTGTTATTCATAGTATTATTGTTGTGACATTGTGCATTCAACCTTTTCGACGTTTATACCGTTCCGTATATAAAACAGGCCTTGTATGTGTAATCATATGCCGACCTGCTATCATTTCGATATGAGACTGGCAGTATTGTAAATAAATAAATAAATAAATAAATAAATACATAAATATAGTTGCTGACTTTTCTAACTGCTGGTACGAAATAGTTGAAAGTCTCTGCAACAAGGCATCCTTGTGAACCTGAAGGAAAGTACAAATAAAGCATTTTAGAAAACTTGATAGAAAACTAGAAAACTAGGCTAAAATAAGTTGCCACGAGTGCAGTTAAATGTAAATAATGTATATCGCAGGCATGAACCTGTATTCCACTCCATAATAATTCTAAGTACTATCTCTAAGAAAAGCGCTCTTTCCTAATACTGGCGGGAGAAACCAACGCCGATAGAGACCAATTTTACATTATTCAAGACAAACAAATCTATAGACGTCATGCACAAGGCGGCCAGAGATGCTACATCCACTCTCATGCTTATTATAAGCAGAAAGACCACTGACGGGAGCATTAAGCTCACGTGGCACCATCTATAAGCGCGGTTGGTCGCATCCTTTTCATGTATTAACACCATCGCGCAATAAAACGTTTCTTTCAAGCCGGAGCTTTCTGAGCACCACTCCCAGTCAGAAGAATTCATACGTGCGAACAACCTGCTCACGTTGGAAGCAGTTGAAGATTCAGCGCACCACTTTGGGGGGTCTTTCAGAAGCGTAAACTCGCCGCACAATTAATGAGGCTGCGAGCACCACGTACAGTGGTCGCGACAGAACATGGAACGAATACGAACCTTAGGCTCTTATGCGAGATGCAATCAGCGGAACCATCAATGTTCTCGCTCTGTGGAGTCCCACTAATTAGCACCGGCGCTCTTTTGGTGCCTCCTTTGTTGGTGGCTCGGTGAATCCCGCTGCTCGAGAGCGGCTTATATAGGCTGCGCGAGCAGCCAGCGTGGGCAGAAAAGCTGATAGGCGTGAGGATAAGTGATATCAAAATGGTTGAATGTGCTCGAAAGCGGCCGAATGTAAGTTGTACAATAACGTTAAGAGAGAGAGGTGTCAGTGGTCCGGTGGCGTAATGGCACAGAATACATTACTTGTGATTTATTATTCGTAACAGAATACGCGAAATGACAGAGATGAAAAACATGTTTATATTGCGAATAAAGTTTTCACCGAAGCGTCGTTGCTGGTATTACCTCAGGTGATTTTTAGGTGTTTAGAAATTATCTCGATCTGCTGAACTCGCTGCACAAGAAATTGCTGCAGTATGCGACGGAGGCGTTCTGGTGGAGTGGTTCCGTTCGCACACAAACATGAAAGGGGCACAAGAAAGGACAGGAGGAAATATAATGAGGAGTTAGAGCGAGGACGCATCCAATAGGCATGGATGACGTTTTGCGTGGTATAGGCCCCCGCACACACGCAAAGAAAATCTACCCTAGGGTTGCTCTACAAGTTGTGTCACGGCATGGTTGTCGAGTGTGAGTGTTTGTACTTAGCGAATGTGGGAGACGTTGTAAACGTGCCATATATATGATAGGAGGCGAGGTGTGGGTGCCTGTTAACGGTGGCATGTCTTGCCGTCTGGATCGACGCTGTTCTCTGTGCTCTGCGCGACCGGCCTTCGGGCACAGCACATCGAGCCATGCAATCGAAAGAGAATGTTCTCGATTTCTTGCTTACCCTCATGCTCAGAACCTACTCCAGGATTACGTGTACATTCACATGCAGAGAGAGGGTGGTTACCCTTACCCCCTGCACATGGTAGCCCATCAGTACTCACACTGGCTAACCTCCCTGCCTATTCGTTCCTTTTTTCTTCCTCTTCTTTCTTTGCTCCTGCAACTGGCAACACTTCTTCATCCTGTTCCCACGTTACGGCTCTCGATTTGGTGCCTTGTCTTAGACAGCACGAGCTCCGATATCAAACCGCATTCCCGACTTCTTACCTCGTAGCAGCTAGCGCGACGCTAGGGAATGTGCGACGCTGTATGGGCTTCATTACCGGCCCAAGTTAATCATGTTAGACCTCTTCGCCAGAGTACAAATGCCATACTCGACCGTGGTGGCCACATCAACCACCTGACATGAACATAGGTGCGTATGATTGCGTAACACATCGTCGCACATTACATCGAATTCTGCATCTCTCGCTAGCGTCCGTGGAGAACCTATGCAGCACCTAACAATCGTCATGCGTAAATTCGCGTTGAACGGTCTCAGTAGAAATCATGCCGTTGCCGCAACACAATTATTACCTTCAACGTGGTCCTCGTGCCACTGACGTCATGCACACGCACGCTCACAGCTATTCAAATCACACAATGACGTTGGTACACCTGATAATGCTTCCCGGAGCCATAAGCAATACTTGATAGCCAAGTACTTGCAAAATGCTTCGCATAACATCGTTTCCAAGAATGCGTGGTACCTACACAATTTTTTCTATTGTTTTGTAATTCGCAGAACCACACACAGTATAAACGTGTTGCTTGTCTCCGCGAGCAAGGTTAGAGCTAGTTTAATGTATGAGCGAGCATTTCTTATGAAGGTACTCCGCATAAAACATACTAGAAACGATAGAACTAGTCCTGTGCAAAGGTTTGGTTTGCCTTAGCGCTATGCTGGTTTATTTGATGAGAGCTAGAAAAGAGTTGACGAATCGAAAAGAATTAGTTAATTTACCCTAATCTTCTACAGATGAAACTATAATGGGAGATTTAATGGAAATTAAGTATAAGAACGCACTTCATAAAGACTTCATGGAAAATCGAACAGATATTGAGAATAAGATTAACATGCATGAACGCGATAAGGCGTCACCTGGGCAAAAAAAAAATACGTCAAGTATAAGCGATATATCTACAACCAATGTTGTGCCCTCTCTACCAGAAAAGCGTTTCCTTTAGTACTCTCATATTTTCCTGAGCAGCGAAAAAGCCGCGACAGAAATACCAAGTTTAAATTTCTTTTTCTCCTGGCCCAGCGCCCTAGCGACCACAAAAAAGAAGCCATTCACGGGAGCGAATGGCCACTCCAACGGCGTGGTATAATGGGTCACAACTCTTGCATAATGGCTTTCTGGTGGCCCGTGCGGATTATATGGCTGCAAATGTTCGCATGCAGTGTGGACAATACACTACCAATTTTGAATGGCACTTCTCTTCATCTCATTAAAATACTATGACCCACTGATGAGGTTCACTTGTACGACGTCCACGCACCTCGCGATCGGTACGCATGCACTTAGCATTGTTTGTGCTGCAGGAAAAACGTCGTTATAACCTAGCAGTCTTCTTCGAATTATGGCTTTACTTAAAGTGCGATGATGTCCCTACTTCAGTCAATGCATTCGGAAAAAGTAATATTTGAAGTGAGTGAGTGCTCTTAAGTAAAATATCTATCGAACATTCAATATACATTCCGAATCATTCGAAGTACGAGGTACCTCTTCACAACCTTAAGTTTGTGAAGCGAACGATCTGTGAAGTCAAACGTCAGTTAACAACAGAACTCAGGACGGTCAATGACATTAAAAATAATCAACGCATAACCAGGAGAAGAAAAATAAAATGCGAGAATTTCCTAATACTTTGACGTTTGTACTGTGGGAAAAGGTGTTCAAATGTTCAATATCTTTTAGAGGCACATCGTATATTGTAACACCCTACGAGATATGAAAGTGAAAATAAATTGAGTTCCAGGACAGTTTTGACAGGCAGAAAACATATGCAGAGCCCACCCTGGCCACGTAGATCAAGGTACTCGCGACTGTGACTACGCCATGCGGTAATAAACCACAGATATGAGGCAAACGCTCACGACTATTGTCAAAATTTTGCTGCTATGTCGGCCCTATTGAGAGGAGTTTTGTTTCAGCGTGTTATGTTTTACGAGCCTCCCGACTGTTGGACCGCATTGCACTCACTATTTCTCTTGGTCTATGGTAATATTTCTTTGCATAGAAAATGTTATTGATGGTAATAATAATAATTACAATAACAATAATGTTGCACTTCATAGAGCATGCTTGCTTTTAAAGAAATACCACCGATAAAAATTTCATTTGCATTTCCGATAATTTTCGTGTAACGGTGGTTTCTGATGCTCATGCTTGCTTTTAAAGAAATACCACCGATAAAAATTTCATTTGCATTTCCGATAATTTTCGTGTAACGGTGGTTTCTGATGCTCAAAATCTTCCCCTTGTAATATTTAAACCTATAAAACAAGCCTCTATACCGCGTAACACTCTAACTCTATACTGCACAGTGGTAACTCTATACCACTGTGCGAATAACGATCACCTACGGACATCTATATGTGATTTAGAATTATGTGATAATTCTTCTTTCTCGAATGGCCTTGACATATTCCATCCTCTTTTAAGAGAAATATATAGTTAATCTACAACGAAAAACCCCCAAAAATAAAGGAACGTCCAAAGCATGGTGAGAGAAGACGTTTTCGGCGTTTTCCTGTTTCTTCTCAGAAACGTTTAGTCACTCCTGCATTTTTAGCTGTAACGTTCTCACAGTGGTACTTCAGAATACCAAAAAATAAAACTAAAAATACATCATCAAAAATATGCAAGAAAAATTTTCCCGCAAACGCAGATCGCATATGCTCACTGAAAAGTTGCATCAGCTTCCCAATATGCTACAAGCGCAGTGCGGTCCAACCCTTACGGTGGCCGAGAGGCACGTTCCCAAGATGGACTGAAAGTTCTAGAAAGATTTTCCTTCTCGCGCACCAGGGCGTCAACCAATCAGGAAGCAGTAAAGCGTATTTCACGCCAACGAACTTCATTCCAATGTTTCAATAGACAGCCCCAATATTTTGTTGGCAAGAACGTTCGCTTGAGAAACGTTTGCCTCACTTGGCGGCACCCTCCAGTTCAGGAAAGCCAAAGTGGTTCAATTTTTTCGCAGCAGTCAATTTCCCGTTGCTGCATCCAGCAGCCGAGAGGTGATGGTCAGCGTAGTATTGATGTCGAACGGTGAAGAATTGAACGTTCTGTTTTTTTTTTCCTTTCGGTCTGGAAGAGCTCTTCAGAAAAGCTAATCGAAATTGTATACCTCCCGAATGGTCGCAGCGTATGCGTTCCTATGCGCGAGCCGTCTGCATAGCATGTAAGTGACAACTTTCCATAACATTAAATGTTTGAATTTCGCTCTTTGTTTTCAGTCCGTTCCAATATTTCACATCCTCTACCCTGTAGCTTATATTGTTCCCATATCATTCCTATAAGAAACGGCTTTGTGTGAACAATAAGCGTGTCTGATATTTCTTACCACACTTAATTCGCACTCTGCGATTTGCACGTAAACCGACTGAGTTACTCCGATAAAAAGAAATCGACAATTCGCGTAGCCGAAGCTTACTTTAATTAGAAAAGATCAATCTATCATTCACTAACGAAACTGGTCTCAAGCTGAAAAATGAGACACTTACTTCTTTGGCAAGAAGAACACGAGGTTAATGACTAATACTTTAAGCGGTGAACTGGCTTGGCGTCACTTCTTGTATCTGATACGGCTGCGCCAATGAGCCTAATAAACACACGTGGACTTTCTCTATGAGCCGCGCTCACATATTCTTTACCAAGTCATCCCTGTAAAGTGTCTTCATGACAAACACACCGCGAAGTATACAAGACGGAAAAACATTGGCTAAAAAAATACAACAAAAATAACATCATTTGATCAAGCAGTTCAGAGTTCTAAATGGATAACAGAATTACCCATATGAGCTCACTGTACATATGAGAAAAAATACATATGCGCAGTAATCATAACTGTGTTTCACGGACATCTAACGGCTGCTGCAACAGAAGAGAATAACACCCTACGCTCTCACACCTTCGTGTTTTCACCTATTGCAGAACACAAGGCAATCTTTCATTGCTTGCAGCGACAGTCTACGTATAATAACAACAACAACAGTGCGCTGAGACACCGAGACCTACCAGTGCTCGACAATGGCTGAATTCATCTGTACACCGTTTTTTCAACTGCACTAGAAATATGCTAATTAGCTACGTGACTTTTTCGAATACCTGCTGAAGTGAGTCATCGAACTATGCATGCGCAAAAACAATGACATACTTTAATAAAAAGCGCGAACATCGTTGTGAGGAACGCTTTAAGAGGAAGCTTTAGCTCGGGGACTCCTGTCTAAATACATGGGAAAGGAGAAATCGTTTTTTTTCTCGGCAACGACTGCCCAAAATCTCATGGGGTTTGTTGTACTTAAAAGAAAAAGCTAAAATCTAGTGACTGCCGGTTGCGATTTCTTTATTTAGACTGATCATTTATTTTATACAAATTGTTCAAAATAGAAAATTTTCGGATAACGAAACTGTGAATTTTATAACTGTGTAACTCAGCAATGAAATATTGTATCACAATTCTGTCAATTGGATCTAATACTGCATCTAAAGCGGACAAAATCGATGTATTCTATACGGTTCTCAAATAGATACTAACATGTGAGTAGGACTCTTGCAAAACTCCTGGAAACAATGTAACAGTGGCACATAAGATGTAAATTGATAAACGAATTTGCCCGCTTTGGATGTTCTAACGGATGCAGTGTACAGAACAGCGATATATGTTCTGAGTGCAGCGCTACAAATTTGTAAACTGTGTGCTTGCATATTTTTCGAGCTTAGTAATTTTTGAAAGTTACTCTTAAAGATTTCGAGCTCTAAACGATCATTCCGTTTCCAACAGTCACTATATATAGTTTAACACTCTCTCTCAAATGCAACAAAGTTAATTAAATAGGGCCCAGTGGTAATTGTAAAAAAAGCGTTTCTGCGTTTTACATGCATTTGGATAGGCGTCACCGCAGCTAGTCCCAAGCAAAAGCTTCCTCTTAAAACTTGCCTTTTCGTTAATGTTTTCCGCCTCGTTATAACGACCAGAATCAAACAAGTAGAGTTCATTATACACATGAGCCGTACAGCTTGCTACTTCACCTGGGAAAACGCCATTCATCAAAATTGAGAGCTGGGAGAGTTGGCGTGGTTCCATGTTAAGAAAAGAACTGCGCGAAAAAGACGTGTACGAGCAAAGAAAGGTGAAACACGGGTGCTTGCGTTTGTCGCTTCTTTGCTCGTCCACGTCCTTTCGCGATAATTTTGTGGTCAGACGGAAAATACAGTTGTCATACTGGTAGTTTCCTGACAAAAGATCACTCTTTTACTTCAAGCAATTCGGCAGAGCTATGCTAACATCAAAGAAAAAAAAATTATATTTTATGCTGGTTGCATCTGAACATTGAACAGCGCTACGCAATGCTTGAAACTGAGGTTTGTAATTATGTACGAGCCTCTGCGCTCTAACCACGAGCGACATTACACGAGCACAGAAACATATTGTTTCGCGAATATTGAACAAACAAAAGACTGCGAACCACGCGCAAATCCTGACACCTAGACACCAGGTTGTTTAAAGGCCTTGAAGTGGGAGTCATTGTTTACCGAAATTACAATAGAGCTCGCCGATCTCTGGTCTGTTTGACAGTCATCACAATAGCTCTCAGTTGCAAGGGAGGTATGTTTCGAGGAGCCGGGACGAAATGAATTTCGATTTTGTCAGCTTCAGCGGAAATGCGTTGAGCCTACCAGAATGAAAGGACATTCGGGAAATACGGATATGAAACAATGCCTCTACGCAAACTCGGAAGCATGTTGACCAAAATATTGCACAACCGACCGCAGGAATGCACGTAAGGGCCCGAAAGTACTGACCGGTCGTGACGATTGATGGGTATTACCATGCTAGGCAACTCTCCTATTTGATGTTTACGAGTTCGGTCTCGTTCTTGCGATAGTGCGAATGTTGCGTCCTGTTTCCCGAAAAATAAGTTCTGTTTGCGAAAATGTTCAAAAGGTTTTGTAAGATGGGGTGGAGCAATATTGCAAAATAAAAAAAAAAGTGCGATAGTACTTGCGCCGCCTTCGAGCAAGTTTGTTCAGTGCAGTTTATGAAGCAGAAGAAATCGTCAACAATATAGTGGCGCTGTAAAAGTCAGTTAAAAGTGATGTGTGCTCAGTGCAAAGGTTTTAACACTGCGTGCCATCCTCTCTTGCTCTCTCACCCCAACTACTTCCCCTCTACTGCCAGCCGCAGGTCTATAACAAATTTTGGAGCTCACTTGGGAGGTATGGTATTAGACACTTCGTCCCTAAGAGATTCAAGGTTTTTGCAGGCATGAATTATTCGCTGTGGGGTTTATAAGCACAGAAAGCACAGGTAGCGCCATTATTATCCAACAATGACGTTGTTAGAAATGGTCCGAGCTGTAGCTGGAAAATAACACCTCTCTTTATCTGGTAAATTATGTTTTTAAAAAGCTGATTCCACCTAACGGAAAACACTTTTGTTTGCGTGTAGTTGTGTTTGCCTCAAAAAGCTGAAACGGATCGTATGCCTTTATGTCCCAACGTGAACGAGCTGCATGACAACCATGAAAGACATAAAGCAAGTCAATGTGTTCACACCGTCCCCGTCTAGCGCACATCAAACCTCCGAGAATCGTCAGGCGCACCGGGTAATCCAAGAAACCTAAAATATTCCAGCAAGCTTCCCCATTTCGCGCGAACCTGTTTATTCGGAGCTATTGAAATGAGTTTCAGTATCCTGTTACGTGGCCTACGAGATCGCACCCGCGTGTCGTTGAAATATCAAAGGCCACGTCCGTAATTGACGCACATATTTTATAACGGGCCCATATAATTTTCGAAAAGGCCAAGTAAATCAGTTTACTTCGCCAGAGCAATGGCCATAAAGTACGCCCTATCCTCCACCATTTTCCTTAAATTTAATTTCGTTTGCGTTCGCAGTTCTTCTCGGCAAGGGCAATAAATTTCGAATTGTTCGTACGCACATTTGCATCGCTTGGATGCATGATTTAATACAAAAGCCATAATTAGTAGGCCCACATCTAATTATGCCTGACTACTCGGCGTCCCCTTTACTATTGTCGAATATATACAAGCGTCTTATGCCTCAAGAAAATATGAG
The DNA here is from genome assembly GCF_023375885.2 of Dermacentor andersoni. NCBI lineage: Eukaryota > Metazoa > Arthropoda > Arachnida > Ixodida > Ixodidae > Dermacentor > Dermacentor andersoni. The sequence continues at coordinate 58,090,330 of NC_092822.1, forward strand.
AACATCGAGAATTGTGCATGCATTTGCAGCGGTTTCAATAAATCCAGCAACGTAAAAATTTTGCGACAAATTGCACTTGCCACGATACGGGTAGTACTGATGCTTCAAAAAATGCTATGTCCTCGGCGTGAACGTACACATGCGCATCACGTAGATATGCGAAATGGTTTAATAAAACCGTAAGCAATATTGTGCTGGAATAAAGATTTCCACTTCTTCTAGCCCTCCGCGGGCGGGAGGTGCAAGCACCGACGATCGCGGCGCAGCAAGACGAAGCCGACGGCGTGAATATACTTTAAACATCCACACATCCTTTTTTCGGAAAGGGGGGAGGGGTCGCGCTAGTAGACCCTGCGGCACAATTTAAATGAAAACATAAAGGTGTATTGACAGTATGGAATGCAGGAGCGACCTGAACAATTAGGCGCCATGTGCCTTGAGGTGTCACTCTGCTCCCCCGCACACAGTGTGTCTCAAAATGGGGCCGCCGCCATCCGGGTTTTAACCCGAAACCTTGAGCTTAGCAGTGCACTACCGAAGCGATTATGCCACCCCCGCGGATATGCCAACTTGGTTCACTGAGTATGCGGCAATGTGTTAATACTTGCCGCTCTTCAACGAACTATTATCATGACGACATGGGTCGCTGCAGATGCAGGATTAGGCGAGCACCGCTGTTCAAGTAGCTCTTTGACTTGGAGCACTGGGTATGCGCCACACGGTCTGTGATGCTCTTCAATTAACCTGTTTGATGCCAACTTCGGTCTCTGGGTATGTTCCAGTATGTGTGCGCCGTTCTTCAATCAGCGTCTTTGACGCCAACTTGGGTATCTAAATATTTGCCACTGGGAATTTGCCGCTCTACAACAACGAAAAAGATCCCTAAAGTTTATATGATATTGAGCGGAATTGAACCCACGTCACGAGGACTGCTCAAGGACAGCAAACTGACGCTTTACCAAGCTGCGCCAGATATGTGCAACAAATCTCTCGCGCCAGCGCTTTAACGAGCTGCGCCATGGATTCACTGAGTATGTGTTGCTCGTCAACGGACCTGCCGCCAACATGGCGCACTGCGTACCTGCCACTGTGTGTTCGGCAGGCGAGCGAACAATTTTCAGCGTACGCAGGCACCGGCGCCCCACGCTTCTAGTCTCGGAGTCCACGCGCGGACTTCTCGGCAGTGCCACTAGATGGCGTAGCATGTCCAGTAGGAGCCCAGTTGTCACAAGGGCCGTTTTTTCGCAGCCACGCGCAGGCTAGATGGTGTCAAGTGTTCATAGGGAAGCGCAAAAGAGGTACCCCGCTGCAGTACGCGTCTCATATATAATTCAATTCAACGATAGTATTATGCTCTGTCGCTATATTGATTCAATGACAAATGCATTATCGTAACACTCATCTTTATGCCGCAATTTTTCTCAAAGCTGTCTTTTATCCACAAGCATTTAACTCCGCACGCAGATTTGCCGTACCGTTTTATCAGTTTTCCCTCAAACTATATTTTGATGGAATTTGTATTGCGACCAGTCAAAACAGACTCAATTCTGCGCTGCTCGTCAGACGCCCTCGTAACGATCCAATGCTCTTGAATACTTTAGTTACTGCCACGACCCCTATTATTACACCCAATTTCGATTTTGGTAATCACCGGGTGTGATTACCTGCGGCCCTTACTGCCATCAAAAATAAAGAAAACCTATGGTGGCACCTAAGAAATTCTTATCATGCGTAAATGCGAGAGCATTACTTGTCGCTGAGTGTGTCACTGAGTTATGTCACTGAGTTTAGTGCTGAGTCTGTGCTCGTTTTCAAGCCGCTCGCTTTGCTTTTCCCGTTGTCGGGGACTTGGGTGGTGAACATTGTTTCACTTCAGCAGCCAGCTTCGCACGTTTCACTGCTTAGTAATGGCCTCGTACTTCGTCGGCACTGAACTGGCGCCTCCGGCCACGCTTTGCCGTCTCGCCTGATGATGTAGACGCGTGCTATGCAACTTCGGATAATGAAGACTCCAAAGCACCGACAGCGGCGCCACTCAGATCATGCGCCATCTAGTGAACCCCCCGCCAGGCAGAAAGCCCAACCACGCGCACAGCCTCGAATATATTCGTCACTGTCGCTTGTGCGACGTGGAATGGTGGCACTGTGGTTAGCGCGCTCAGCTACCGAGCGGTAGCAGTTGCGGTCGGGAGGAGGCTCGCATCCTCACAAAGGCAACTTTTTTTTATGGGGACAGCAATTATATGGACACTCCAAGCGCATTCCTGCCGTCGCCGTCGCCGTGACGTCCCGTAGAAAAGTGCAAGGACTGTAACACCGTCGTCGCCCGCCTTACGCTGTATCTGCGAGTAAAATCGTGCGACTGGAGCCGAAATCGCGGCTCCAGCTCGCCCGCGCGAAAGGGACGAATGCAGAAAGGAAGCGCGCCGTCTTCCCTCGCGCAGGAGGCACTGAACTTTGCGAGGCGCCGGGGGAGGGAGGGAGTGAAGAGGCGTTCTCTCCAGATGCAACTGCGCCTGTGGCGGCTGCACGCGGTGGCGCGGCCGTATCTTGAGGGCGATCTGCGTTGGGGCAGAGTCTAGGTACGTCGGCGGCTCGTAGCTACGCTCAATTTGCGTTGACACGATAGACAGCACGAATGTCAATTCGCTCGCTGCTGCTGCCGCGTTTCCTCACGCAAGCGTTTAGACAGCGAGCGTTCGCGGTCCCTGAGTGTGATCATGTTTGCTGTGCGCACTGACACCATGCTTATTATTTTAGTTAACAAGCAAATATCTACAAGGTAATCCGTCCGATAAAAGTACTATCCTTACTTGATATGGCTGTCTGCTAATTTGCCATCGCAATCGATGCTTCGTCTTTAGGGCGAAACTGCGTCTTTTTGAGTTAGATAAGGATGACGTAATTTGCGTTCCGTTCTTCTACCGCGGCTTTTTGATGACGGAGGGAGGGATCGCATAATGACCCATGTATTGCTCTGGTATTAAAAAAATTGGTTCTTATATTTCACGAAGGGCATCAGGCGAACGTCACATTACGCAAAAAAAAAAGAATATGTATTAATAGTTACAGGACTTCAAAAATGATTTTCAATGCCCCTGATTATGGTATGTACCTGAAAACGATGGCGTTTTCAGGTACATTTGCCCTCATGGGCTTTACTTGGCGAACAAAGCTTTTATTTATCTACTCAAGTTACCCGCTCTCCAGTTGACGGTATTACATAGGCGGAGGAGGGTGTCTGGCACAAATAAAACTACAGTACTGTGAATCTGATCCTGGATAGCCGCTCCCAAAGTTCACTGAACTTGATCTCGGTATAGGAGGAGGAGGAAATAAAGACAGAAGGCAGGGATCTGATCTTGGTGGAACTCGTGGTTACGCCGTGGCAGCTCGCTAACTTTGTCGCCAATGGTTAAACCCACTCATAGCACTCCGGAGCACTTCAACGTGTAATTTATGGCAAGGACTGTAAAAACCCATACGCTTTGAATTTAGTGTACACATTACGCATACCATGCCCCTTAATGTGGTCCAACGTAAACCAAATGGATTTCGTAGCTAAGCGAGCAAGCCACAAGAGAAACTATGCACACTCCTAAAACTATGACACGGAAACTATGCACACGGAAATACCAAAAAACGAACGGTTCTATAATTATTTCCAATACCTGTTGTCAAGCCAGAGCCGCGAACGTTTCGATACATAGTAAAATTAACATCCCCATGTTTTCACTGAATTTGTAATATGTGTCTCATATAGTTGTGTTATGACCTTGGGAAGCATCGCGGCAAACGCCAGTATGACATTCTGAGACCGGTGAATAAATAGCACACTACAAATGCTGTAAATAAGCTACACCGAATAAATATTTTTTAAATCGTAACTAGCAAAATGTACTCTACTAAAATGAAACATAAACACCACGCCTCGCACATACAACCTAGGAGGAGATGGCAATAAAGCAACCACACGGCTCGCATAACGCTTAAAGATTAGGTAACAACGAATACTGAGTAGTAATTTTGAAAGCACATATTTATCCTACACCGTTGAAACTTTTGGTAAAAGTCGACTGTAGAGTGGCCGGTATTTCAAGGAAAAAAAAAAGAAGTTTCTGCCGTCTTCCCTCTTCACAGAGAAGGCGAGAAAATGTCAATGTGTTTGATATAACGCCTCTAAACAGGTAGAAAACAAGCCTTAATCAGTTTCATTTAACATCTAATTGACTCGCGCACTGCAATCGTTGCATGCATATTGGCAACATGATTCATCACAAAAAAAGATCGCTTCGTGAGTTGTGTAGTTTTGTTTCCCCCCAAAATATCCATAGAACTGGTATATAACATTTTTTAGAACTTCTATTCGCAATACCAGCTTCACTGAAATATAAAACTTCCATTACTTTTCAGCGATAATGGCGTAATGTCGAGAGACAGCTGTCTTGATCTACGGCTCATATCCCCATAAGGCAGAGGCCAAGCACAAGGCAAACTCAAGCGAACAGTGCATACATTCTTTGGTATCCCGCATACAACATACAGAACTGCACACGTTTCAACAAAGGACAAACTCAAAACAAGCATCCGAACCACATAAGTGATGACAAGGTGGCTACATGAAATGCGAAGCCCGTAACGCTCCCGCCCCACGTTTTCCGTAAAGATTACTGTCGCACGAGCTTCCAAGGCGACGGAACGTTGCCTTTAGCACACGAAGCAGGGAGTGACCTAACTACACTTCCGTACGTAAAAGCGGAACCCACCTAGCAATTTATTTCTGTTGCGACAGTTTCTGTTGCTAGGGGAAGGCCATTTAAAGTGAAGACTCCCGAAGGGGAGCGTGCATACGAGGCGCAGCGAATTCCTCTTCTCTGGTCCACTATTTGTAGACGCATGAAGTAGATGCGCAAGGGAAGTCAGAGGCCGCTGAAACGTCCTAGGCTGATAATTAGGTAAGGTGCATGTAAGTGTCGCCACGTGAAAAATATTATCCTACGTTACAAAGCGTAACGGTTCTAGTTGTCGCTTACAGCTTCGCTGCCAAACCACCGTCTCAAAGCGCATTGGCGAACCTATTCTTCCTTTCGAATTTATTCTGTTTTGCCATTTGTTATGCTTTCTTTTTTCGGAGCGCATCATGGTACGCGTTACGGACGGACACATTTCCTGGGTGAATCGCCTAAGGCTTACGCACTAAAACAGCCGGAGCCCATGCGAGGCCGGTCTGCATTGCTCGGCCCCCGAGCAGCCGATTCCCGTAGAAGTCAACTGCAGCGTAATGTGGTTGAATTCTCGATAGAAATCTTCTGCTCTCGCTGGTTCCGAAATTAATTACCCTGGCACAAACTCGGCCGATACTCAGGCGCACACTGAAGTAGCGCTTTGCTGCACAGCACTCCCGAGTTTTAGGCTTCGAATCATTGCGTGTACCCACAGAATAGGGTGTATTTTGAGGAGCCGATATAAGCGCTCACGTTTAGAAAAAGTTTATTTCGATGCTGACAAGGAAATTTATTCACCCGTAGGCACGCTTACAACTGTGGTATGAACGAAAAGTGCAATATAAGGTACAGCACATGCAATACATCATACTTGATGTAAACAAAACAGATTAGCAAATGAAATAATAAATGGCGTGACCGCTTGACAAAACAAGGAGACCGCTAATGGAACGAAGTGCATGTAGGTGCTGTTAACACATGCTGCATTTAAAAGCCTCCACGCTAGCTCTGGGTAGACTGCAAGTACTATTTGCGTGTCAAATCAGCATTGCGAGCAACACTAGTGTTGAGAGATAATGAAAAAGCTAATGACGATCACTTTATGTCCTTTAAGCAAACATCTCTAAATGCAGGATAATATGCGAAAATAGCCTGAATACGTAGCGCTTAAATGTATGCTGCTAATGAGTATTCAAAGAAGGTGCGGTGATGCAGAGATTAGTCCTCATCATTCCAAGGAATTCAGTGGCGATCTAGTGGCGAATGCCAGAGAAATGCATTAGCATTAAATCGCATCCGTTTGAAGTCCCGGATCCATTGTGTAAAGCACGTTCATCCCATTGCGAAGCGTTGTTCAGTAGCTCACTCGGCACGCGTCCTGTTTTCTCGAGGAGTGGTCCAACTGTCGGTTGTCCGGAGCAGACCATCGTCACTAGCAATACAAATATATACACATCCATACACGCTCTTTTAAGCTACCCAATCCCCTCTTTACCTCTACGACATAACCATGCGTCGGCGTGACCGAAAGACGGTACCAAAAATGGCCGACAATGCAAGGAGTAAAAACACGTCAAGAAATCCTAGAATTGACGTCAAATTTCTCGGGGAGATTGCCCCAAATAAAACAAGTTAAACAAAATTTAATCGGGGGTTTTACGCGCCAAAAGCGCGATTTGATTAAGAGGCACGCCGTAGCGGGGCATTGCGGAATAATTTTAACCAACAGGGTTTCTTTAAAGTGCACCTAAATATAAGCACAGGGGTGTTTTCCGGTTCAGGTAAATTTTAGATAAACAAAGTAAACTGATGGCTTTGAGAAACAATAATTTGGTTCACGTCGGTCTCGATGGGAATCGATCCCTGGCATCCGGGGTGCGAGATCAGCCCGCTTCTCCACGGCGTCTCCACGGTTTTGTTTGACTAAAGGCGTGCCTAGGGCATGCGTAATTGGGCACGTGATGGCACAGCTAATGGGTAGGGGGTGGCACCACGCCTGATACAATAAGATGAGCGCATTGATGACATTCCGAGTTCTATACACAGTATAACGCTTTCCAATTCCCCCACGTAAGCAGTCTTAAGTGTATGCACCATTTTTCTTTTCATTTTCATTTATTCGTTTCGTATAGCATACATGTACAGAACTACGTTGAGAAGGGGAAATGTTGATCGTGCAAATTTGTTTAACCTGAATCGTCGCGAAATACCCAATAACACGAGACATGACTACATTTGGTTAACACGCTTTTGTCGTACTAATTATGGACAGCAAACTGTATCCTACCGCATTGCTGATCTTCTAAACACCCTATATACAAGTGGATTAAAGCCGTATACTATCTCTCTTCGTCCCTTTTTCACTTACTTCCTTTCGAAAAATACCACCGTGTGATTCTTGTACGTGTATTTGATTATGGTATACATATTAGTATGCATGAGCACGTATATTCCTACCTATATATATATATATATATATATATATATATATATATATATATATAACAGACAGGCATTGTTTGCTAAACAGGCATTGTGCTGCGTTGCTCCTGGAGGAGACTATCATAGTTTGCATAGGCTCTCGTATTGCGCCCATAATGAGTGATCTATTGTTGGCGCACTATGATAGTCTCCTCCAGGAGCAACTCAGCACAATGCCTGTTAAGAAGGTGTTTCGCTACGTCGACGATTTTCTGGTGATCCTTTCTGCCCACCCTAATGAAGCCACAACCCTGGTCGACCAAGTGTTTGAAAAATTCAAGTGCATCTTTCGAGGTTTGACGTTCGCAAGAGAATTGCCGGAAAAACGCCAAATCCGCTTCCTAGACCTTGCACTACACCTCCAAGAAGGGCACACGTGTTGGATGTATGCCCCGCGTTCCAAAAAACACCTTCTCCCCTACACATCCAACCATTCTAAAGTGGTGAAGCGCTCCATCGCCCTAGGGGCCCTTAGAAATGCGGTCGTTCGCTCTTGCCACCACTCGATGTCCAGCAGCCTCTCCAATCAAGTCCAGCGGCTTAAAACAAGTGGCTATCCTGAACAACTGCTGTCATTCTCGGCGGAAGTTTTATTGCAAGAGGCTCGTTCCCCCAAGAAACTGCGCGAGGCGGGTGATGTCTTAACCAAGATTGTTGCGATCCCGTATATACATGGTGTGTCCCATGGCATCAAGAAAGCCGCTGGCCGGGCTGGTATAAAGGTCGTGTTCACCTCGCCTAACAAGTTGGGAAGGATGTGCAAAAAAATAAACGAAAGCCGGAGAACACCAGGACCGTGCAATAAGCAACATGTCGCCAAGCCTGTACATTGCAGTACCAATGTAGTGTATTCCATTCCCACCTCTTGCGGCTGCACTTACATAGGGCAAACAGGACGCTGTATCAATGAACGTTTGCGTAAGCATGCTCACTGTGTCAAGATTAAGACTGGCAGCAATCTGGCTCTTCATTGTGCCAAGTGTGGCTGTACTCCACTCCTTGACCACACACGTGTGTTGAAAAGGTACAACAATCAGATGGCCAGAGAAATCTTTGAGCCATTTTTAATGTGCCAGTTAGGAGCCACCTGTGTTAGTTCCCCTTCTATTGCACTTTGCGATAAAGAACTTAAGTTCCTTAGAAGTTAAGCAGTTTGGCCTGTGTCCTCCATGTTATGGTTCCTTTTATTTTGTTTAATGTCATTGACGCATGCGCAGCAGTAGTTGACCGACGATGACTCGCCTTCCCCTCCCCTTCTTTCACTCTCTTTATACCTGTTGCAAGCTGTATATATTTGCGCAGGCTCCAATAAAGGTGTTGTTGGCAGTCAGCGCTCGTCCTGTGTCCTCCCTTGTCCGTATTTTTTGGCGCTGTTTTAAATATGAATGATCCGAAATAAGCGTCACGCGGAATAGGAGCGTCTTCGCTACGCAGCGAAACGTGGTGCAGACTGAGAATGCGTGTATATATTCTATAGATGCAATTTTATAATATTTATTTCAATTGCATACAGCTCCTTAATTCGATTGAAGTTTAACAATTCTAGCATGATGCGATGTGCCATGTGATGCAGTGATAATGCTCAACTCTCGGAGATTATGAACAACGACGCACAACAACGCCTCAAGCAAACACGTCTACGTGTTTGTTCTGTGGACTATGCAGACAAAGAGCAGTGGTGCACGTAAGGTAACGCTTAACATCAACTGATCACTCACGTATTGGGCTAAACGCTGAGGAAATTAGACATACGCCACCCACATCACCGCTAATTATCGTCAATCAAGCCAAACAGCATAAAAGGCTTCGCTTGCATCGATTGCCACAGTACGTATTATGCGCATATCGTACTCACTTTTTTTTTCTTATTTGCCTGCAAATAATATTTTAATTTATGTAACTGCACCACCGCAGCTCAAAGAGGCCCGAAGATGTAACAGCTCTCTCTGTGAGCAATTAATTTTACGGTTACAGTGTATGGTACCCCTCACATAAGCTGTACCCCTGTCCGGATTGCTCTCTCGAGTCGTGGTTTTCTTGAGTCGGGTAATAAAATGCTGCAGATTTGACCATTTTGTGCAGAGCGTTTTGCAGCACGGCGGTTACGTGCCCGCCTCGCGAGATGACATTACGCCGAAGACCCCAGGCGACCGAAGATCGCATCCATCTCCAGGATCGGCGTACTTTGATAAAAACACTGTAGTGTAGGAGCCATAGTGGGCGCACTTTTCTACCGCACTATCTTCAGGATCGGTCCGCTTTAGTTGGTGATAAACCAATCAAGCAGACGCGCCAAATCACGGAAAATAAGGCGTAGATAGCGTCATTCTAATAAGTGTTTTATGCACTTGAAGGTGTATATTACAACAGGTCACTGACCAGTGTCAAAAAAAAAAAGAAAACAAGACAAAGTTTTACGCTTCGGGATCTGCAGAGGTTCCTTCTCCACACTGAGCCATGTAATGACCCTCGTCACGATGAATCGTGTATTGGCGTGCGCATTGTAAACAAGGGTTCCGTACCCATCCCGACGATTCAAACTTTAAACATATCTTCAACTTGCTCAGTGACTCGTTGTGCCAACCACCATGATATCTGATCAGATGGTGTTGAATGGAACTCTCGACTACAAGGTATACATTTGTTCCGGTGGGAACCTTTAGGTGCTGTTTGTTGTTTTAGTGCCTCTTTACGCTGAGAACGGAGCCACCACACATTTATAGAGAGTACATATGTGGCTGCATATAAGGCAATTTGTTACACGGCTGCCGTAGTTTATGTGAGCTGTATAGTAAGACAGCAACAGCAGCCAACAGCAGCAGTAGCTACAGTCGCCACAAACCGGTAGACAGAGCGGGAGGAGAATTTATTGAGGAAATGCAGAGTTGTTAGCCTGAGATAGCACGCTTTCTTCTAGCCTGCTATACGCTGCTCCAAGCGAAAGGGAAAAGTATAAATAGAAAAATGTGCAGAGCGACGGTGAAGATATACAGTTTAATGCGAGTGTAGACCCGTTTATCAGCGCTGAAGAAACAGTGTGTTCATAACCCCGGAGAACTTCCTGTCAGGCATTTCTGACAAGCAAATTAGCAAAGGAAAAATTAGTATTTTATCCCGTAGTTCACAATGGGTACATGACTACATGGTCTCAATGCGTTCAATTATAGGGAACGAGCTTCATGCGCCGAGCTCATGTATTTAGCTTTTACAGCGAAACTGCTTATGGCTATTATCCCAGGATTTATTCGTGGCGTAACGTTGACAGAAAACTATCATCATCTATGGCTCATGCCCGCCAATGCGATGGCCCATGCCCCCGTAAGGCAGATGCTACAAGAACTCAGCGAAGTGAAGCGAACAGGGCATACATTATTTGGAATCACGCACACAACAGACAAAACAGAATGCTTTACAATAAAGAACAAGAATACGAACAATATGATTGACAATAAGGCGTTCTTATGCCTACGTGCAATGCGAAGCACCTAGCGCTCCCCGCACAAGTTTCCCGGTAAATATTATTGTTAAGCAAGCTTCAGCGGCCACGGTAGCTTGACTGTACCATACGAAGCTGGGATTCGCGTAATTAGACATTCGTACGTAAAATAAAAACGCACCTAGCAAGTGATGTGCGTTGTGACAGTGCTATGGCAAGGCCACATATATTGAGGACTCCTGAAGAGCATCGTCTATACGGCGGGGCGAATTCCTTTTCTCTCTGGTCCACTCTTTGTAGGTGCACGAACTAGCCCCGCATGCCAAGTCGGAGGCCCTCGAAACGTCTTTGGCGAATAATTAGGTAAAGTGCAGGTGAGTGTCGCCACATGAATAATCTCATCCTGTATCACAAAGTTTAACTGCTCCAGTTATCGTTTAGAGCTTCGGTGTCCGACCACCTTTTCAGCCTGGACTGGAGACGAATTTTTCATTTCGAATTTATTCTGTTTTTCATTAAGGAGCGCGTCATGTTACGCGTTACGGACGCACCTATTTGCTGAGTGAGTGGCCTAATGTTTACGCATTAAAATAGCCGGAGCTGGCCAGAGGCCGATCCCCGTACAAGTCAGGTGTAGTTTAATATGGTTAAATTCTCTATGGGCCTCTACTGTACTCGCATTAAACTTGTAATTTGAGCGCTAACAATTCAATATCTCAACTTCGAAAATTACACATTTTTTTGCAGTTAAAAGGCATTACACTTTTCGCGTGACCGGGATAGGGTACTCACCAAAGAATGCTTACGGATTAATTAGCTCGAAATTTAAAAAGCATCCACAACTGCTTATCAGTACCCATTGGTACCTAATGCTTGGTACATAAGCGCCTTTGTGCTTAAGTCTTATACAAGCAGACACGTTGCAGTACGCACAATCAGACCGCACGCGTATTTGCGCACAACTCGAGTTCACTGCAAGCGAACGGTGCGTTCGAGTTGTGCTAGAACACCCAACCACACGAAACAACGCCCCAACGAGGACTTAAGGCGTAAATTTAACATCGAGACGCGTTTAATGTAGTACGTATGTGCACCTTGCCAATGGTTCCTAACTAAGGAAAACCCACACCATACAGGGGGCCGTGAGGAAACAGAAGGGTGTACTTATAGGCGAAACGTAATTCTTGCCGTCTTCTGAAGCCGATTTAACCATGGTCGGCTGAGGTGCTGCAATGATCTAGAAAAGCATGCCACAATCATCAAATGTCATTACGACAGCAGCGCGGGAGCCCATTCCGTGCTCTGCTCCGACGACTAAGCACGGCGGCGCGGCATATTTGCCAGGAGCAAAATGGAGGTGACCAGCTTTACTTTCGCACACCCACCTCCATCCAATCCAGAATTCTTAGTATGTAACTTCCTTGGTGCGTACACTCTTTGGGGTGTATATCTGCCGCACAACAGTATCGTCATCTGCCTTGCTTGCGTTTACTTTCTTGAAAACGCCGCGCCTGCTACTTTTCTGTCCGCAACGCTATGCCATGCTGATAACGCGCATGCCGTTCGTTACTGGGAAGTACCGGGCTCGCAGCGTTAAAGGAAGGAAATGCGGGCAAGACAAATGACGTCTGTTGTTGTGTGGCAAGATAAGACTCAAAGGGTGTAAACTTTTCATGGAGTGTAGCGCAGTACACGGTATCGCCATAGAGAAAGGAATGGTATCGCAATAATCTGTAGGCGCCGATATAGGCGCGTTTAGAAAAAGTTTATTTCGACAAGAGACGATACGAACACTGTGTCATAATCACGGCACAATTCCACCAGGGCGATAACATGTAAGAAACGAAACTCAACACTTCATAATGATGGGGTCGCATCCCCGCCAATGGAGCCAAGCCTTCGCAAATGCCGTCAACATGCGCTATTTTGAGAAGCCTCCATCCTTGCTCTGGTTGGACTGCAAGTATTATTTTCTGCATGTCAAATTAGCATTGTGAGCGAAGGTAGCTTTAGAGATAATGAAAATAACGATGATGATTACTTTATGTCTTTTAAACTAAAGTCTCCAATGCATGGAAAATATGCGAAAATAAGCCTCAATGCGTAGTGTTGAAATATTTGCTATTGATGAGTACTGGAGAAAAGTGTGCCGATGTCCAGTTCAGTCCTCATTTGTTGTAGAAAAAAAATTCTTCTTGGGTAGTTTACAAGCTATATTGAATATTAACTTTTCCATGCTTTCTGATAAAACTCAAATACTTCAGTGTTTCATTGTCCGCCTACCGCCTTCCCAAAACTGTGCACTCACGCGAGAATTTCTTGGTCCGCTATTTGCTATACGCCTGTATGAATAGTTACAATGTATATTCAATGAAATGAAATATCAAAATAGTCGAATGTTTAAAAGAAAAATCTTGTTATCCTTCTAGTGATATGCGCACGCGGATAAATTTCGAAATGCCAAAACCTTCAGTGTGCAACAACAATTGGTTTCTAGTGCTAATAATATTTGATGTCCGAGGCACATATGGGACAATTTTATGCGAAGCATATTACTGGAGCTCAACCCAGCTCCTCAGGCGCGGCGGTGTCGCCTTCAATGACCTTTGACCCCATGCCACATACCACGTGACACCATGACGTCACGACAGAGGAGAAACGGGGCTCCAACTCGCGCCGTCGCTCGCGGCGTCGCGGCGGTATATAAGCAGCTGCGCTTGTTTCTGGGTGGCTTTGGCTCAACTCTTGCAAGATGGGCTGGGTGGGAATCGAACCAGGGTCTCCGGAGTGTGAGACGGAGACGCTACCACTGAGCCACGAGTACGATGCTTCAAAGCGGTACAAAAGCGCCTCTAGTGAATGCGGTGTTGCCTTAGAAACTAGCTCTTTCTAAGGCCCAGGCGTGCGTCGCTTGGTCAGGCGCACATTTCGTTGCCGCGCCGAACGCTGCGTTGCTCGACGCTCACCGCGTCCAATGCGCGGCGCGTAGTCGCTGCGCCGTAGCCCATTGTCTTACACCCCTTGGCGGGTCGACGGGAACGCTGTAGCGTTCCACTCTTGAAGGCGAAGCAGAGTAACGCATGAGTTGTTTCTTCGTCTAGCCGAACCAAATATAGCCAAGCAACAGCAGTTCCCCAGGCTAAACAGTGGTTCAACAACTAAAATAAAGGCTAGTATGCTTCGCATCCTGGGCTTAACCTTAGCTAAGCCACAGCCATTTTTTATGATGAGTGACATATCTTCAGTGGTAACGTGACTGCTATCACGCTCGGGGTAATGTTTTGTAATATTCTTTCAGACTATCCACGATACATCTGCGGATTTGGGGATGTCAGTTGGAGCTGCGGTGCGATGTTGAACGCCGGCGGCTTTGTAATGGCCAACGACAGGCCATGGATAGATATTTAGACAAATATTTAGACAAATATGCAGACAAATATTTTGCCATCGTCTGCTTTTCCGTGACCGTAGTCGACATACCTCAATGCATGTTACGAACGCACGAAGTTTAAAGATACCGATACCTAATACTGAGTGGTAATAGTGAGCCAAAATATCTTGAAACACACAATTATATATTTTAACATAACGTGTTTATTCTTCTCATCGTGAAGTTTTCTTTGTCTCATTTTCTTTTGATCGTGATATCTTTTTTTATAATGCCGAATCGATCCTAAAACAAGTGAGGTTCCACAAAAAAATTAATACACACACTTATAAGGCAAATTTATAATGATAAAATATGGTTTTCAGTTGGCATCGCTAGGTTTATTATTTATTTAGTTGCCTAATCAAAACTCCTACATAAAAAAATTATTTTTTTTTCGCTCCACCACAGGTTCTTGGCGAAGTTCACCAGTATTTACTGCTTGGTACCTTCAATAAAACAATCTATTTGCACATCTCTGCCTTATTAAAGGTACTTCTAGTCGTGAGCTGACGTTACATCCAAACTTCTGCTCTCCACCATTGCTATCACGAACCGGTGTGTTTCTAAAACCGGGGAACTACACGAAAGAAAGAAAGCAAGCAAACTGGCGTCTAAATTAAGCTCCCGGTGTTGTCTAATAGTCAGTAGTCATGCGAAGCACGCATGCTTATACGGCAGTATGAAGGACGTCCGCTGACTTCTTATCTCAGCTACTTGTATCACCGGATAGCATTTGCAGTAACGAAACAAGAATTGCGGATTTCACATCCTCTTTTTTTTTCGCTCCATCGACCGTTAAAAAAAGCCTAGCTATAAGTAAGCTTAGCTCACCTGTGCCAGCCGATAGCTTCCTACATAGCTCGCCCAACGCGAGCGCCAACTGAGACCAAGCTTCAGCTTGTATAGCTAACTTACTTTCTCCGCGAGCTCCTTTGATGATGATGATGATAGCAACTTTATTGTACCGCCGGATAAGGAGGCCCCTACTCCCCGTCCCCGGCACACAGGCCTTGGGGACGGGGGCCGGAACCTCCGCGATTAGAAGCAAGCAAAGAGGTCTTTTCCTACTGGCGTCGTGACCAAATAGAAAAAAAAAAAACGTGCCACGATCACCATGCTTGCGTCGATGTATAGTGGTCGATCGCTGCGAAAGCGAGCACGAGCCGGCAGACTTCAATTTCGGCTCCGCCGGCACAACGCTCGGGCACAGGGCTCGGGAAATGAATCCCCGCTCGGCTCAAAATACCCGCTTGGCACGAAATAGCGTCCCTCGTATTAAGGCTTTAGGAATCGAGGTGCGGACGTGTTCGCGATGTCCCCAGTTTTGTATCTCCGTCGATTTTTAGATGGGATCCTTCCGCCTCCCGAAATAGATAACTGTAATGCTTGGTGTTCCGCACGAACGTAGCAGTTCCCCGCGAAAAGTACTAGAGGGAACGCTGGAACTGGTGTCTATGCAAGCTGCGAGCATGGCTTTTCAGCCGGCACGGGAATGATTGGTAGTACCTAGATTTTCTTAGACCTTGTTCTTCTGGCTTCAAATGACATTACGATTGTGCAAATGACCCATTCTAAAAAAAAAAAGCATGTTCTGTTATATAGGATACTATACTCGATTCATGGGTCGCAGCCATCTTGGGTTGTTACGCAAACAATTTCTAAGTTTCATGAGAAGTGCAGACACGTAACACGGTCATGAGACGCTGAACGCGTTTACACAACTATTTTCGTGCTTGCGAATCGGCTGTGGTAACGTACGTTTAATTAAAAATAGAAAACAGCAGTTCTGGTGGCAGAATACGGCGGCACCTAAGCCTTTCCGTAAAACACTCTATAAATGCTGCGGTTGTCATGTAGTACGCATGCGGCCGCAGGTGAATTGTTTCCTCGTGCTTGGAAACGTATATGATTTCTGTAGAAATTTACTTAAACAAAACGTTATAATTAGCGTCGCAAGAATCCTTGAAGTCAGAAAACACGTAGATTAGACAGATTCTCGCAACAATCGTATAGTTCGTATAGTAACTGAGCTGTCAAGGCGCCAGAGCTTCCAGTAAAGCAGTAGTAATAGTAGTAGTAGTAGTAGTAATAATAATAATAATAGTAGTAGTAGTAGAAGTAGTAGTAGTAGTAGTAGTAGTAGTAGTAGTAGTAGTAGTAGTAGTAGTAGTAGTAGTAGTAGTAACATCCTGCAGTAATTGTTGTGGGAACTTTTAACGTGCACGAGCTTTCATTGTCCTCGCCTTTTTTTTTTTTTTTCTTGCCGTATAATTTTATGGTTTTCTTTGTTTACTCTCTTCTCTTTCGCTTGTCTCTCTAATCAGTGCAAGTTCGTTGCCATGGTACTTTTAAAGAAGAGAAACTAATTAGTGCACGCTTGACCACTGCTCAGCGCGTCCTTGTATAAACAGTTCACGCTGGACTTGGCACTGTACACGCTCTATAATCCAAATATTATCAGCCGGAGCAAAAAGAAAAATATTTGTCTATTTATACAGTCAAGCAAAAAGAGCAACTGAATAATCTAGGAAGCAAACACTAGCTCTTTATGGACTTTTAATGAGTACCCTACGCCATGAGACCCGCAAAGCCCTAAGGATCGTGCTAATTAAGCATCGTGCTTATTAAGTATCGTGCGTGCAGGCCGCTTGAAACTCAAATGGCGGCTCCAACTTATCTTTTTATTGAAATGCGCGGTAATAACAGAAACGCTTGCATTAGTCACCCGCAGAGTTTATGAAATTAAATTCTACTCAAAGAGAAGACAATTTCGCAGATGTACTATTTAGGCACTGAAGAAAGTTTAAATATCGCTTTGCTTCTTTATTTCCGTAAGGACCCCACGCAGGGTTATTCTATACGGGGTGGGATTACAACAAAAATTAAACTACTTTATTAAGGAGAAGGGATCGCTGACACTACTTCCGTGAATGTGGATGAACTAGGGATGGCAGCAATGAAGTAAAGAAGGCACTTCACGTCTACAACTGCACGAGGGAAGAAAGAAGACGAAAAAGAGACAGTGCGCAATTTGGTACGGGCGACGCTTAACGAATGACCTGCACGACGCAATGTTCGTTACGGCTGTGAACTGTATAGTGCGAGGGCGAGAGGACTGTAAAAAAAATTCAGTGTCCTTCCACTCTGTGAAGAAGGATAACCAGCGAAGCTGTGGATGTGGGCCCCCTTAATGGCGAACTGCCCCTCTGCCGCGTGTCGTCCCCGCATTGCGCTATTTTCGGGATCGGCCCACGAATGGGGAGTGCTTAACGCCTGCTTCACCTACACCGCGTGTCGTCCTGACATTGCACGATCTTCGGGATCGGCCCAAATATAGAAAGTTCTTGCTTACGGCACGAAAATTTCCTTGGACGGTAGAAGTATACGGCTTCGCAATCAGTATCTGTGAAATAATGATCGGCTGGTGATGCGGCGGCGATACGAAATACTGGATAAACCGGAGTCTGCTTTTAAGGATGATACGCTGATGGAAGAGTATGCTGAGTGAATGAACCTATTAGCGGCTTCGAGGGCGTTAGTGAAGCAAATCTCTTGGGTGCACCAGATGGCAGAATCGTATTCAAGTGGAGGCCTGTTGAACAGTTTGTATGCTGGTAGCTTTACCCGTTGAGGAGCTCTTTGTAAGTGGCGTTTAAAAAAGCCGAGCTCTTCGTTAGCAGAAGTTATAACGTTATTTACAAGCGGGAACAAGTAAAGGTTGTGAGAAATAGGGATGTCTAGGTATTTTGAAGGATTTCACTGGTTCAATAGTATTGGTATCTATTACATAAAAGAATATGACGGGATTTCAAGGACGGGTTCTTGACATACCTTTGAATTTAGAAGTATTTAGTAGCATTAGCCAGTCATCACACCAATTTTCGATATTTTATGTTGTTCTGAAGCAAGATTTGGTCACTCATGTTAGTTATGGTACAGTATACAACACAATCGTCAGCAAAAACGCGAATACGACTAGAGACACCAAGTGGTGTATCACTAATATATAAAGAACAGGAGGGGTCCTAGCACAAAACCTTGCGAAATGCCTGATGTTAAAATGGCTTAGAACCATTGTTATTTATTTCCACAAACTGTGGGCGATTAGTCAGAAATTATGTATCCATCTTAGAACATTAGGGTGAATATTCATCTGTGAAAGCTTTGGAAACGGGCGTTGATGAGCTACTTTGTCAAAGGCTTTTGCGAAATGGAGGAAAATTGCTACAGTCTGCGCATTAGTATCGAGGTTTGAATGTAGATCATGAAGATAGCGAACTGGTTTTCACAAGACAGTCCCTTGCGGAAACCGTGCTCTGATAAATGAAATTAATCCTTTGAGTCGGGAAAGTCCCTTAATTGAGAGAAAATGTCATTTCGGTCATTTTGCAAGGGGCGCTTTTATGGAGGGTGGGCGGTAACTTATTTGCGAGTCTCTATTACCTAAAAGGACTACTTGTAGGGTAAGTTGTTGCTTAGATTTCTTAGGTATGCTTTGTGGCGTCAAATACATTTCTTGATATGGGACAAAGGAAAGGAAGACAGTGAAGCGCCAAACTACTAACTGTTTAATGACAGCCTGAAAAAATCGTATAGAAGAAAAGACGACTTCCGCTCATGCGCAGGGAGCCAAGGTTGACAGAACAACATGCATCATGATAACATACTTTGGATAAAGCACATTTTTGGGGAAAAAAGATTAAGGGGTTTTACGTGCCAGAACCACTTTCTGATTATGAGGCCCGCCGTAGTGGGGAACTGCGGAAATTTAGACCACCTCGGGTTCTTTAACGCGCACCTAAATCTAAGTACACGGGTGTTTTCGCATTCCGCCCCCATCGAAATGCGGCAGCCATAGCCGGGATTCGATCTCGCTGCCTCGTGCTTAGCAGCCGAACTCCATAGCCACTAGGCAACCACGGCAGATTTTCTTTTTTTTTCTGTGGAATATAATACAATAGACGTATCCCCGACACAATCAGACCCTTTCTTTTTATTATAAAACACTTCCAACAACTCCAGTGCAGTTTGGTCCCTAATTTTCGCCAAGAATCCATACTTGCGCATAGCAAGGCGTATAACGACAGGCTTTACAATGCGCAGGAATATGCGTGTTGTCACACTTACCGATACTATTAGCACGCTCCCTCAGTCTGTCCTTACTAAAACGTACCGTTTGTCCAACGTATAACTTGCCGCAATCTAGGGGTATATCGTTGACCACCCCTTGAACACAGTCCCTGAAATGTTTGGCGTGCTGCTTCTGGCAGCCCGGTGGCGCTTCGCGTGTGATCCGGGGACACAATTGAACTAACTTGTTGGGAGCCGAAAAAACAACCGGAATGCCATATATGGTAGCTGCCTTGTTGAGGTTATGGCTCACACGGTGCACATAAGGTAATACTTCTGGTTTTACACACTCCCTTCGTGGAATCGCCTTACTTTCCCTGGAATAGGCTCTGCGCAAGTCATGGGTGCCTGTGATGCAGGCGAGTTTTTGCCATCAACATGAGGTACTTTTAAAAGCAGGCTACCCTCACTCTCTTAAATTCCGCGGTCGAGTCCCTCCTGCAGAAGCTAAAAACTACCGCTGCGAGTGTGAAAACGCACTCGAAGGAAAGGGAGCGTACAGCAGAAGTACTGCTTAACATTGCCGTTGGTATATTATTAGACCCTCGCGGTTTATGCTATGCTACGGAAATCAAAATCACACGCATGGCTACGGCAACACGCAGAGCTGCACATCACGTGTATAAGCGTCCTTTCGTTTTTGATCCCACTGGTTTGGTTTTGACTGGGTAAATACCAAAGCAGTTGGACGGGAAACCACGAAAACGCGTAGCTATTGTCGCAGGAATACTTTAACACTTCGGATCCGCATATTGGACAACGTGTATATAGTATCTCATTGTACTATATCATAATCATCCGCCACCTACCTTTCCCTGTATTTCCCACTTCCCCATTCCCCAGTGAGGAGTAGCAGGCTAGAGACACGCTCTCCAGGCCGACCTCTCCTCCTTTCTCTCCATTAAAATCTACTCCTCCTCCTCCTCCTTAACACTTCGGAAAAGTTGAGTCACAGGAACAAAAACATGATAAAGAAAATAATACTCTCTGACAGCTACGGCCGCACCTGTCGTCTGACTCCTACTAATGCCGGCGTATAATCGCTATCCCGCTCACCTATCGCCGTTTTCAGCACGCTTCCAGTGAACGATTATATCCTCACTGCAGATCGAACCATTCTAATAAAGAATGTTGCACGGCATTTTCCGCGTTGCGACGTCGTGATTACACACTCTGACGGTTAAGCTTTTTACTGCACTAAGAAAAATGGGTACCATGAACATTGGTTGTCAGTCCCTTTGCAGTGGAGTTCGAAAGCCCTGCAGCGTCTGCGGCTGCCTCTGGTCTCAGCAGACACCGTCTGCCGCTTCGGCCAAAGGTGCCGCATATCGAAACACTAGCTTTCCCGAGTGAATAATGCGAGAACACTCAGCGTACCAACCTGCCACCATGCAGTTTTTACTGCTGTGTCGGGCGGAACAATGTTCGGGATCGGTCCACGAAAACGGTTGTAAGCAAAGCACCGGTTAGTTAGGGGTAGGTAGTTAGCAACGGAAGCCAAATGCTTTAACCAATCCCCATAGCGGAAGGTAGGCTTTCTATCCTCTGTGCTCGTTTCTTTTTTGTCTGCGTTTAGTTTCTGTTGCGGCAGAGATGAAGTAATACGAACTGACCCGACTTTCAGTACTTCTGAATGTATATATGCCACACAATATTGCAAGGCAAAAGGGGACACCACCAGAATGTTGCGAGCGGGAAAATAGTGCTGAATCCCTCTCAGCGAATTCCAGAGCGAAAGCGGTCAAGGAGTTTCATGCTGACATCAGAGCATCGTTACCGATATTTTTTATCATAATAACACTTGGAGCGGGAACGATAATCACGCCATCAGACAAAAAAATAAACATGGGCGAATGTGCAATGCGCATAAGCCGGTGCCAGACTTTACACTTTCATTTTCGAAGACTGATTGTTGTTAATTAATTCATTTCACAATGCTGCAGGTCAAGTACGCCAGAGCAGTTGTGGAATATGAAAAATATGAACAAAATGCAGGTTCCAGATATACAGCATTAATAAACAAAAAAGTTAACAGTTATTTGTATTAGACTAACAAATGAACAGGCTTATTCTCAGCACCTGTGAAAATATAAATTCAAACAAAAAGCAGACTAATATAGCAACATGTGTCCATTTGTCTTGCAAAAATCTGGGGCCTCAGAAACAGCTAAAGGTTGACTGACGTTTTCTTATATACACGTGATGCGATGCACTTTGTGTTCATTCTTTCCCGCGCCTATTTCCTTTCCCTATCTTCTTCTTCAAACGGGCGGTCAAGCAGGCGCTCTTTGCAGGATGCGATGGACGATATGCAAATTTGACAAGTACGTTTCTCAGCGCTTCTTGTCTAAACTATTGCCACGATGGCAGACAACCGGCTTTTACAAATGTACATGAGACGTGATTCGCAGCACCTCCATGTCACCTCCCCTAGGTCCTCGCATCGCCCAGGCTTACAACACGCACATGGCTTCAACAAGCGCGTACTACAGAGTGAACTTGGCCATCGTTATATGTAGGAAAACCTGCTTACGAAACTTTCTATATTGCCTCTTGTCAGGCTCTTTCTATCTTTCTTTTATATATGGATACATTTCCATCAAATAACGACTGTCACATTCATGACTTTTTCAAGGAGTGACGCTCGCCATCGTGTTGAAGCTATCGCAACATACAGTTTCAAGTTATGTTATTTTCTTTTTGACATTCATGAGCCCGTACGTTTTATTTACGGAAACCCACGAGTTCTGGCAGAATCCATCGGCTTGACTTCGTCGTCTGATGTCAGCGAAGAGCATATGAATATAGGGTAGCAGAGTAAACGTTTTATGTAAGGAACTATAGTGTCGTTATGAAAGGTTGTTTGATTTATACCGCTGAGCTGTTCAGCATCGCTTTGATTTCGCAATGTTGGGGTCGTTCAGGGCTAAAGCAACGTGTCCAGTGAATCCGTAACATTTTTTTTCGCTTCTTTTGTATGCTTCGCTTAGTGTTATGTATTTTTAGTGGCGTCGTGATACCGGGAGCTCCGTCGCTCAGTGTGAGTGTCATCATTCCCGAGTTTTATCCAGTTACACGCGTTCACAGAGAATAACTAAATAAATAATTATTGCCCATAAATTAGCTCTTTCGGATTGCAAAGAGCAAAGCGGAAGGAGCTTTAGTGGAAACGGGCGAGGGGAGTTTGCAAACCTGTGGTTTTTCGAAGTTGCACCGAAACGCCTCGTACGTGAAGTTTTTTTGTAATGCACCTCCACCGGAACTAGAAAACTAGGGTGAAGAGTCAAATACATTACCTCGGGTTAAGCAACCGCATGTCGTGGCCCACGAGACGCCAAGGTGAGTTGCGAAGAGAAAGAGAGAAGAGGAAACACAGTTGTACTTCCCAGCAACCTGTTTCTCCGTCGATCACTTTCTCGTACTATGAAAAGCTTTAAATTCGCGTTCATTAATTGAGACCACGGATAGGCTTCCCGTAGTCCGAACAAGGCGTTGCACCCGATGTTACGTCACACAGGTTTGACAGTGGGCTCGAAAGTGATAGAAAAAGAATACAGGTATTGCAAATACAGGTATGCGTATGACCGAAATAGGCTGAAGAGACACCCGACTACAGAAGCATGTTGGCAATATCTCTTGCTTTCTCATCTCCCAATGTCGTTTGTCACGATTCATATGACGCAGCAATTTTCTGAACAGCACGGCAATAAAGGCTGCGAACATTATCAACATCAACCACTGAATACAAGCAGAGACAAGAAGTGGTACGAACGAGGCTGAATGAACGAACAACTAATATCGGGATAGGCGTTACAGAGGCTAACTAAACAGCCCCTAGTGACATTAAGCACATCCTAGCCCGATATGCACCCAGAGGGCGACTTCGTAGTTCTCAGATATAAGCGCATAAAAACTAGTAGCTTCGTACGCCCTCCTAAGCGGGAAAGCATGAAAGCGGGAGCTTTCAATTAGTGCAAATTATTCATTATTTTTTTTTGTTTTATTGGCCATCCATTATGTAGATGCAGTGGCATTGGCATTGCGCTGCTGCTAAGCACGAGCACGCAGGAGTAAATTCCGGCCGCAGCAGCCGCATTTACATGCGGATGAAATGCAAAAAAAAAAAACGTGCACGTACCTTGCATTTGGGGTGCGATCTTGTGCGTATTCCAAGATAGAACGGAGGTGGTCCGTTCCACCTAGCCACACACGATTGGTCAATTTGAACCGTGACGAATGCCGTGACGTCAATTGTGACGTGATATCTGCTGTCAATCAGTCCGTGTCGTCTGCTATCGAACGAACGCAACGGAACGGACCGCCTATTTCGTGACGTAAGGAACGGACCGCCTCCGTTCGATTTTGGGACGCGTACAAGATCGCACCGCAAGTTCGTGCACGTCAAAGAACCCCTGGTCGTCGAAATTATTCCACAATACCCCACTACAGGCGTGCGTCATAAATATATTGTGGTTCGGGCTCGTAAAACGCCAAAATTTTTGTTTGGCCTTTTCGGCCTACTTTAAGCAATTAACGTGAAAAGCTCTTCATATAATATCGTGTTGCCTACTGTCCCGGCTGCACTTGATTTAACGCGTCTTACGTTAAAACAATTCATGGTACCCAAAGACACAGTGGTTGAAAACTGCCTGGTTTAATCTCACACTCAACAGAGAAAACGCCTGATGCCATAGCGCCGAGCTGAACAACAAAATTGCTCGTGGTTCAAGAAGCGTCTCGTAAGCTTCCTTCCTCTATTTATTTTATTTTTTGCATGGCAACCAAAGGCAATGCGCATTAAGAGTCTAAGAAACTGAAATGTGACACACATGTGGACGTGACATGTGCAGAAAATGTAATATTTTGCAAACAGCTCATTCGATCTTTGTGCGATCTCTCTGCCCTTAGAGGGAAGAACATCGTAAAAAAAAAAAAAAAACCGGTCCGGAGAGCAATAGGACTGCACATGTACTTTGAATGGTACAGCGATAAGATCCTCTCAGATCCGCGAAAATAAGTCTCCGCTTCCACAGTTCTTACCGGAATTTACACGATCGCTGCTGACGTGCTCAGATCCGTTAAAAAATAAGTATTGCGCCAAACTGCTTCATGTACAGAACTTCGGTATATTAAAGTGTGCTAACTCCGGAGAAACCTGGCATTACAGCGTACAGTGATAAGGAAGTCAAATAATTGGCACGTAATAAATTACCAACACTCGCAAAACGCTTTCTTTTTTTTTTTGCATAATTGAAATTTTTCCGCCCTTACACTTGGCATGTACACAAATTAGGCACTGTAGCAAGTACGAAAACAAGAAAAATAAGATAACCTCGACGCCAAGTACGACACAAAATTTTGACTGAAAGCTTTTGAAGGCGAGGGTAGAATTACAATGCACGCTATGGCTGTGCGTCTAGAAAGCATATTTTCTTGCCATTTTTCCCCCTCTTATTTGAAAAAAGCAGGTGTAACTTTATCGTTCCCAAAGGAATGGTCCTGGTTAAATTTTTGATATTGTTTCAGGGCAGGATGCATATGACCTGCATATGATAAGACGCATACCTTCACTTCATAGCACTTACAACATGGGGCGTAAAATGCTCTGGCGCACTTTAATACCGCTGAGCAAAGTTCAAAAAAAAATAGAGAATCCGCTCACTGGTCTAAGAGCTATCCGTATGAGAAACTGCCCTCCTGATAACCCTCGTGATAAGGGAAGGAAATCGCCTCGATCCTTCAGTCATTTCTGCAGACTCATTATCTCAGTTCACATCACGGTTACAATCCATATCAAGCAATCAGTAACGCAGACTTATTCATATAATATGCTTTGCAGCTGTTGTAAGCCGTGCTGATTATTGTGAAGGTGTTTACTGTTATTTCTTCCCCGTTTGCTATCCTTTTCATGATGTATTCTCTGTATTCCTAGACATGGTGATATATATATTTGTTTTTTTATGTATTCTTACGTTGTTACGTTGCGTTCCTTGTTTGGCTTATTGACACGCAATTTGTACGTGCAGGTTTACTTATTACCATGTATTTCATTTTCGTATGTCCAGCTGCTATGGTCCCTAATGGGACTGGCAGTATTGAAAATAAAAAAATAACTAAATAAATAAGTAATCAGCGACCTAAATTGGCGAGAGCTTCATTGAAGAGCGGTTCACTTATTATGCTTTCTGTACTTTGTCCCGGAACCACGCCAGTAATTATGTATAACGTCGTGAATTTCACAACGTTTAGAAACGAGGTTGAACCACACGAAGAAAAAAGGGACACGAAGAAACAAATACCATAGACTAAGCGCGATCGTGGTAATTCAAAACGTTCTTACACATTTGATGTGCTTCATGGGCGGAAAATACTTTTTTAAGTTTCTGGGTTGAGTACATGTAGCTCTTTTAAAATTAAACAACGTAATCTTCCTTCTTTGATAAACAATTCTCTATATTCTCAAGTCGACGCTGTCAAAATCGCTGATGTCAATATGCAACAATGGAAAAACTTCGAGGTGTTATACCAGCCCACAGCTTACGCCTTTGATTCTTTCTGGCTTACCAAGCTTATATATCAGCAATGCCGTGATTAAGAAGGCTTACCTAAATTCGAAAATTTATTAAGTGAAAATGAAGTTAATAATGTGCTGGTAAACTGACGCGCTTGATTTTGAAAGTTGGGCCTTTTGTTGGGGCATAACTCGCATGTATTAGCAAATCAGGAATTAATATCACAAAGAATAAATTATTGTTTTCTGCTGGCCGAGAACTTGGCCTGGGTGGGTGGGTCAATATAGAAGAAGCTCGAGAGCTGCGCCAACCACATACCTCTGTGTTGAGTTTCAGGTGTTGTTCTGTGGTTATATATATATATATATATATATATATATATATATATATATATATATATATATATATATATATATATATATATATATATATATATTTATATATATATAGATATAAAATATATATGTGTGCATTGTAGAAGTTTAGCTGCACGTTTAGACGCATACTATATGTAAACAGCGTCGCCATTTTCATACCGACTAGGAGATAGGCGCGAGGGCGCTTGTGTGGATTGTGTTAGACAGAGTTAAAGACATTGCCTGAGTGAAAAGGCAGGAAATGAGTCTGGACGTGACAGAACATTCAGAGTAACACATAAGAGTAACGCAATCTGGCAGCAAATATATCATGATAAGTTATTGGTGCCGTTATCATGTCGGTAAGTAGGATATTAGAATTTTTATTTAATTATGGAGTTTTACGTGCCAAAACCACTTTCTGATTATGAGGCACGCCGTAGTGGAGGACTCCGGCAATTTTGACGACCTGGGGTTCTTTAACGTGCACCTAAATCTAAGTACACGGGTGTTTTCGCATTTCGCCGCCATCGAAATGCGGCTGCCATGGCCGGGATTCGATCCCGCTGCCTCGTGCTTAGCAGCCCAACGCCACAGCGACTAAGCAACCGCGGCAGGTTTCCTTTTTTTTTTTGCGGAATATAATACGATAGATGTATCGCGGACACAATCAGACCCTGTCTTTTTATTATAAAACGCTTCCAACAACTGCATTGCAGTTTGGTTCCTAATTTTGCCAAGAATCAATACTTGCTCAACGCAAGGCGTATAACGACAGGCTTTCCAATGCGCAGGAAGATGCGCGTTGTCACACTTACCGATACTATTAGCACGCTCCCTCAGTCTGTCCTTATTACAACTTACCGTTTGTCCAACGTATAACTTGCCGCAATCTAGGGGTATCTCGTTGACCACCCCTTCAACACAGTCCCCGAAATGTTCGGCGTGCTGCTTCTGGCAGCCCGGCGGCGCTTCGCGTGTGATCCGGGGACACAATTGAACTAACTTGTTGGGAGCCGAAAAAACAACCGGAATGCCATATCCGGTAGCTACCTTCTTGAGGTTATGGCTCACACGGGGCACATAATGTAATACTACTGGTTTTACCCACTCCCTGCGTGAAATCGCCTTACTTTCCCTGGAATAGGCTCTGCGCAAGTCATGTGTGCATGTGATGCAGGCGAGTTTTTGCCGTCAACATGAGATACTTTTAAAAGCAGGCTACCCTCACTCTGTCTGAAATTCCGCGGTCGAGTCCCTCCTGCAGAAGCTAAGAACTACCGCTGCGAGTGTGAAAACGCACTTGAAGGAAAGGGAGCGTACAGCAGAAGTACTGCTTAAAATTGCCGTTGGTATTTATTAGACGCTAACGCTTTATGCTATGCTACGGAAATCAAAAGCACACGCATGGCTACGGCAACACGCCGAACTGCGCATCACGTGTATAAGCGTCCTTTCGTTTTTGATCCGACTGGTTTCGTTTTGACTGGGTAAATACCAAAGCAGTTGGACGGGAAACCACGAAAACACGTAGCTATTGTCGCAGGAATACTTTAACACTTCGGAAAAGTTTAGTCGCAGGAACAAAAACATGATAAACAAAATAATACTCTCTGACAGCTACGGCCGCACCTGTCGTCTGACTCCTACTAATGCCGGCGTATATTCGCTATCCCGCTCACCTATCGCCGTTTTCAGCACGCTTCCAGTGAACGATTATATTCTCACTGCAGATCGAACTATTCTAATAAAGAATGTTGCACGGCATTTTCCGCGTTGCCCCGTCGGGATTAGACATTCTGACGACTAAGCTTTCTACTGCACGAAGAAAAATGGGTACCATGAACATTGGTTGTCAGTCCCTTTGCAGTGTGGTTCGAAAGCCCTGCAGCGTCTGCGGCTGCTTCTGGTCTCAGCAGACACCGTCTGCCGCTTCGGCCAAAGGTGCGGCATATCGAAACGCTAGCTTTCCTGAGTGAATAATGCGAGAACACTCAGCGTACCAACCTGCCACCATGCAGTTTTTACTGCTGTGTCGGACTGAACAATCTTCGGGATCGGTCCACGAAAACGGTTGTAAGCAAAGCACCGGTTAGTTAGGGGTAGGTAGTTAGCAACGGAAGCCAAATGCTTTAACCAATCCCCATTGCGGAAGGTATGCTTTCTATCCACTGTGCTTGTTTCTTTTTTGTCTGCGTTCAGTTTCTGTTACGGAAGAGATGAAGTAATACGAACTTACTCAACTTTCAGTGCTTCTGAATGTATATATGCCAGACAATATTGCAAGGCAAAAGCGGACACCACAAGAATGTTGCGAGCGGGAAAATAGTGCTGAATCACTCTCAGCGAATTCCAGAGCGAAAGCGGTCAAGGAGTTTCATGCTGACATCAGAGCATCGTTGCCGATTTTTTTTTTATCATAATAACGCCTGGAGCGTGAACGATAATCACGCCATCAGACAAAAAAATAAACATGGGCGAATGTGCAATGCGCATAAGCCGGTGCTAGATTTTACACTTTCATTTTTGTATCCTCATTGCTGTTAATTAATTCATTTCACAATGCTGCAGGTCAAGTAGGCCAAAGCAGCTGTGGAATATGAAAAATATGAACAAAATGCAGTTTCCAGATATACAGCATTATTAAACAAAAAATTAACAGTTATGTGTATAAACTGGCTTATTCTCTGCACTTGTGAAAATATGAATTCGAACAAAAAGCAGACTAATATAGCAATATGTGTCCCTGTGTCTTGCAAATATCTGGGGCCTCAGAAACAGCTAAAGGTTGACTGACTTTTTCTTATATACACGTGATGCGATGCACTTTGTGTTCATTCTTGCCCGCGCCTATTTCCTTTCCTTCTCTTCTTCTTCAAACGGGCGGTCAAGCAGGCGCTCTTTTCAGGATGCGATGGACGATATGCAAATTTGACAAGTACGTTTCTCCGCGCTTCTTGTCTAAACTATTGCCACGATGGCAGACAACCGGCTTTTACAAATGTACATGAGACGTGATTCGCAGCACCTCCATGTCACCTCCCCTAGGTCCTCGCATTGCCCAGGCTTACAACACGCACATGGCTTCAACAAGCGCGTACTACAGAGTGAACTTGGCCATCCTTATATGTAGGAAAACCTGCTTACGAAACTTTCCATATTGCCTCTTGTTAGGCTCTTTCTATCTTTCTTTTTTATATGGATACATTTCGATGAAATAACGACTGTCACATTCATGACTTTTTGAAGGAGTGGCGCTGGCCATCGTGTTGAAGCTATCGCAACATACAGTTTCAAGTTATGTTATTTTCTTTTTGACATTCATGAGCACGTACGTTTTATTTACGGAAACCCACGAGTTCTGGTAGAATCCGTCGGCTTGACTTCGTCATCTGATGTCAGCGAAGAGCATATGAATATAGGGTAGCAGAGTGAACGTTTTACGTAAGGAACTATACTGTCGTTATGAAAGCTTGTTTGATTTATACCGGTGAGCTGCTCAGTATCGCTTTGTTTTCGCAATGTTGGGGTCGTTCACGGCTAGCGCACGTGTCCAGTGAATCCGTAACATTCGTTACCGCTTTTTTTGTATCGTTCGCTTAGTGTTATGTATTTTTAGTGGCGTCGTGATACCGGGAGCTCCGTCGCTCAGTATGAGTGACATCATTCCCGAGTTTTACCCAGTTACACGCGTTCACAGGCTCATGGGTAGAGAATAACTAAATAAATAATTATTGCCCATAAATTAGCTCTTTCGGGTTGCAAAGAGCAAAGCGGAAGGAGCTTTAGTGGAAACGGGCGAGGGGAGTTTGCAAACATGTGGTTTTTCGAAGTTGCACCGAAACGCTTCGTACGTGAAGGTTTTTTTTTGTTTGTTTTTTTGTAATGCACCTCCACCGGAACTAGAAAACTAGGGTGAAGAGTCAAATCCATTACCTCGGGCTAAGCAGCCGCATGTCTCGGTCCACGAGACGCCAAGATGGGTTGCGAAGAGAAAGAGAGACGAGGAAACACAGTTGTACTTGCCAGCAAACCTGTTCCTCCATCGATCACTTTCTCGTACTATGAAAAGCTTTAAATTCGTGTTCATTAATTGAGACCACGGATAGGATTCCCGCAGTCCGAACGAGGCGTTGCAGCCAATGTTACGTCACACAGGTTTGACAGTGTGCTCGAAATTGATAGAAATAGAGGTATTGCAAATTGCAATGGTTACGCGTATGAGTGAAATAGGCTGATGAGACACCCGACTGCACAAGCATGTTGGCAATGTCTCTTGCTTTCTCATCTCCCAATGTCGTTTGTCACGATTCATTTGACGCAGCAATGTTCTGAAAAGCACAGCAATAAAGGCTGCGAACATTATCAATATCAACCACTGAATACAAGCAGAGACAACAAGTGGTACGAACGAGGCTGAATGAAAGAACAACTAATATCGGGATAGGCGTTCCAAAGGCTACCTAAACAGCCCCTAGTGACATTAAGCACATCGTAGCCCGACATGCACCCAGAGGGCGACTTCGTAGTTCTCAGATATAATCCCAGAAAAACTAGTAGCTTCGTACGCCCTCCCAAGTGGGAAAGCATGAAAGCGGGAGCTGTCGGTTAGCGCAAATTAATCATTTTTGTTTTTGTTTTATTCGCCATCCACCATCTAGATGTAGTGGCTTTGGCATTGTGCTGCTAAGCACGAGCACGCAGGAATAAATTCCGGCCGCGGCAGCCACATTTCCATGCGTACGAAATGCAAAAAAAAAACGTTGACGTACCTTGCATTTGGGGTGCGATCTTGTACGTATTCCAAGATAGAACGGAGGTGGTCCGTTCCACCGAGCCACACACGATTGGTCAACTTGAACCGTGACGAATGCCGTGACGTCAATTGTGACGTGATATCTGCTGCCAATCAGTCCGTGTCGTCTGCTATCGGACGAACGCAACGGAACGGACCGCCTATTTCGTGACGTAAAGAACGGACCGCCTCCGTTCGATTTTGGGACGCGTACAAGATCGCACCGCAAGTTGGTGCACGTCAAAGAACCCTTGGTCATCGAAATTATTCCAGAATATCCCACTACGGCGTGCGTCACAATTGTGGTTTGGTCTCGTAAAACGCTAAAATTTCTGTTTGGCCTTTTCGGCCTACTCTAAGCAATTAATGTGAATAGCTCTTCATATAATATCGTGTTACCTACTGCCCCAGCTGCACTTAATTTAACGTGTTTTACGTTAAAACAGTTCATGGTCCCCAACGACACAGTGTTTAAAAACTGCCTGGTTTAATCTCAAACTGAACAGAGAAAACGGCTGATAGCATAGCGCCGAGCTGAACAACAGCAAAACTGCTCGTGGTTGAAGAAGCAACTCGTAAGCTTTCTTCCTCTTTTTATTTTATTTTTTGCATGGCAACCAAGGAAATGCGCAATAACAGTTCAAGAAACTGAAATGCGACACACATGTAGACGTGACATGTGCAGAAAATGTAATATGTTGCAAACAGTTTATTCGATCTTTGTGCGATCTCTCCGCTCCAAGAAAGAAGAACATCGTAAAAAAAAAAAAAAAAAACGCTCCGGAAAGCAATAGAAACGCACATGTACTTTGAGTGCTACAGCGATACGAACCTCTCAGATCCGAGAAAATAAGTCTCCGCTTCCGGAGTTCTTATTGGAATTTACAGTATCGCTGTTGACGTGCTCAGTTCCGTTAAAAAATAAGTATTGCGCCAAACTGTTTCATGTACAGAACTTCGGTATATTAAAGCGTGCTAACTCTGGAGAAACCTGGCATAATAGCGTACAGTGACAAGGAAGTCAAATAATTGGCACGTAATAAATTATCAACACTCGCAAAACACTTTCTTTTTTTTTTGTATAAGTGAAAGTTTTCACCCTTACACTTGACATGTACACAAATTAGGCACTGCAGCAAACACGAAAACAGAAGAATAAGAAAACCTCGACGCCAAGTATGACACAAAATTTTGACTGAAAGCTTTTGAAGACGAGGGTAGAATTACAATGCACGCTATGGCTGCGTGTCTATAAAGCATATTGCCGCTTTTCCCCCCTCTTATTTGAAAAAAGCAAGTGTAACTTTACCATTCCCAAAGGAATGGTCCTGGTTAAATTTTTGATAATGTTTCAGGGCAGGATGCATATGACCTGCATATGATAAGACGCATACCTTCACTTCATAGCACTTACAACATGGGGCGCAAAATGCTCTGGCGCACTTTAATACCGCTGAGCAAAGTTCAAAAAAAAAAAAGAATCCGCTCACTGGTCTAAGAGCTATCCGTATGAGAAACTGCCCTCCTGATAACCCTCGTGATAAGGGAAGGAAATCGCCTCGATCCTTCAGTCATTTCTGCAGACTCATTATCTCAGTTCACATCACGGTTACAATCCATATCAAGCAATCAGTAACGCAGACTTATTCATATAATATGCTTTGCAGCTGTTGTAAGCCGTGCTGATCATTGTGAAGGTGTTTACTGTTATTTTTTTCGCGTTTGCTGTCCTTTTCATGATGTATTCTCTGTATTCCTAGACATGTGATAGCTATCATCTTTCTTTTTTTTTAAGTATCCTTACGTTGTTCCTTGTTTGGCTTATTGACACGCAATTTGTACGTGCACGTTTACTTATTACCATGTATTTCATTTTCGTATGTCCACCTGGTATGGTCCCTAATGGGACTGGCAGTATTGAAAATAAAAATAAATAAATAAGTAATCAGCGACCTAAATTGGCGAGAGCTTCATTGAAGAGCGGTTCATTTATTCTGCTTTCTGCACTTTGTGCCGGAAGCACGCCAGTAATTATGTATAACGTCGTGAATTTCAAAACGTTTAGAAACGAGGCTGAACCGCGCGAAGCACAAAGCGAAACGAAGAAACAAATACCATAGACTAGGCGCGATCGTGGTAATTCAAAACTTTCTTAGCCCATTTGATGTGCTTCATGGGCGGAAAATACTTTTTAGTTTTCTAGGTTGAGTACATGTAGCTCTTTTAAAATTAAACAACGTAATCTTCCTTGCTTCATAAACAATTCTCTATATTCTCAAGTCGGCGCTGTCAAAATCGCTGACGTCAATATGCAACAGTGCAAAAACTTCAAGGCGTTATTAAATTATGGGGTTTTACGTGCCAAAACCACTTCCTGATTATGAGGCACGCCGTAGTGGAGGACTCCGGAAATTTCGACCACCTGGGGTTCTTTAACGTGCACCTAAATCTAAGTACACGGGTGTTTTCGCATTTCGCCCCCATCGAAATGAGGCCGCTGTGGCCGGGATTCGATCCCGCGACCTCGTGCTCAGCAGCCTAACACCATAGCCACTGAGCAACCACGGCGGGTTCAAGGCGTTATACCACCCCACAGCTTACGCCTTTGATTCTTTTCTGGCTTACCAAGCCTATATATCAGCAATGCCGTGACTAAGATGGCATACCTGAATTCGAAAATTTCTTAAGCGAAAATGAAGTTTATTAATGTGCTTGTAAAATGAGGCGTTTGATTTTGAAAGTCGGGCCTTTTGTTGGGGCAAAGCTCGCTTGTATTAGCAAATCAGGAATTAATATAACAAAGAATAAATTATTGTTTTCTGCTGGCCGAGAAATTGGTCTGGGTGAGTGGGTAAATACGGAAGAAGCGCGAGAGTTACGCGCCAACCACATACCTCTGTGTTGAGGTTCGGGCGTTCTTCTGTGGCTGTGTATATATATATATATATATATATATATATATATATATATATATATATATATATATATATATATATATATATATATATATATAAATATATACATATATATATATATATATATATATATATATATATATATATATACTATGGTAAAGAGGTCCGACACGGTTGTGGACGACACGAAGGACGCGGACAAGAAGACGCAACAGCGTAGGCTTAGCCAGTGAAAAACCAGGAACAGCGTCTAGCCCGAGCCCCACTTCAGTAGCGCAGGCGATCCGGCTGCGGAGCTCGGCACGGCGCACTTCTTCCTTACAACTTCCCCCCTCGCTGAAGACGGAGCCCCACAGGAGGCCTAAGGCGTCGTGAGGACGAAGGGCTCGTGATACGGCTTGAGCCGATCTATGTGCACAATTTCCCGGCCTCGGCGGCGCAGGTCCGTAGGGGGCGTCAGAGGTTCGATAACGTAGTTCACCGGAGAAGTTTGGCGTAGAACCCGGTAAGGTCCATGATATCGGGATACAAACTTGGAGGAGACACCTTGTGTCGAAGTAGGAGGCACCCACAACCAAACAAGAGCGTCAGGCGAAAACTGGTGGTGGGGGCGCCCGTCGTCATGACGAAATTGCTGTAGCGCTTGTTCTTGCGTTGTAAGGGCCCGAGCTAGTTGCCGACACTCCTCTGCATACCGGGCGGCTTCGGAAGCCGGTGTACCCTCTGATAAGTCGGGACGGTAAGGGAGAATAGTGTCAATGGGAAATGATGGTTGGCGGCCATATAGAAGAAAGAAGGGAGAAAAGCCCGTCGTTGACTGGTGTGCCGTGTTGTAGGCGTACGTGACATAGGGAAGGATGAGGTCCCAGTTGGTGTGGTTGGAGGCGACATACATCGAAAGCATGTCGCCAAGAGTTCGGTTAAAGCGCTCTGTCAATCCGTTTGTTTGCGGGTGATATGCGGTGATACAGCGATGAATAATGCGGCATTCGGCGAGAAGTTCTTGAATGACATCGGCGAGAAAGACGCGACCTCGGTCGCTCAGGAGTTCGCGGGGAGTGCCGTGACGTAGAACGAAGCGGTGAAGCAGGAAGGAAGCAACGTCACGAGCCGTCGCGGCTGGTAGAGCGGCCGTTTCTGCATACCTCGTGAGGTGGTCTACAGCTACAATGACCCAGCGATTACCAGCAGCTGTGCATGGCAGAGGTCCGTATAAGTCTATCCCAACCCGGTCAAAAGGCCGCGAAGAGGTTGGCAGAGGTTGCATTGGTCCAGAAGGGCGGCAAGGATCAGGCTTGCGGCGTTGACATTCTATGCAAGAGCGAATATACTTTTGCACAAATGTGTACATACCACGCCAATAAAACCTGTGGCGTAGTCTGGTGTAGGTCTTGAAGAGACCAGCGTGTGCGCACTGAGGGTCGGCGTGGAAAGCGGCGCATACATCAGTGCGGAGCTGCCGAGGTATTACAAGCACCCATTTGCGGCCGTCGGAACCGTAGTTACGGCGATAGACAAGTAGCGCAGGCGATCCGGCTGCGGAGCTCGGCACGGCGCACTTCTTCTTCCTTACAATACGTACATCTTTGCATATAGAACGTAACTTTTACCGTAAGAACTGCACTTGAACTTCTAGTCCACATATTTATCGCTAACACTAGCGGTCGCTCCTGAATAACTTCTGGAGGTCAGTATATGGTTATATGTAGCCGTAGGACAGATGCATTGTAGAAGTTTAGCTGCAGGTTTCGACGCATACTATATGTAAACAGCGTCGCCATTTTCATACTGACTACCAGGTAGGCGGGAGGGAGCTTTTGTGAATTGTGTTAGACAGAGTTAGAGACATTACTTGAGTATGAAGGCGGGAAATAAGTCTGGACGTGACGAAATACTCAGAGTAACGCAGAAGAGTAGCCCAATCTGGCCACAAATATTATATCATGATAAGTTATTCTGTCACATGGCGTCGTTATCATTTCGGTAAGTAGGATATTAGAAATGGTTAACCAGTTTCAGAGAGGTGAAGTGAAATTGTCAGAAATAAAACTGTTAATAAGTATATAGGAACAAATTTCAACGTAACTTTTGTATTATAAAAATTAATTATGGGGTTTTACGAGCCAAAACCACAACCCGATTATGAGGCACGCCCGAGTAAGTGACTCCGAAATAATTTGGACCACCTGGGGTTGTTCAACGGGCACCTAAATCTAAGTACACGGGCGTTTTCGCATTTCGCCCCCATCTAAATGCGGCCGCCGTGGTGGACATTTGATCCCGCGACCTCGTGCTTACCAGCCCACTTAGCAACCGTGGCGGGAGAATTGTACGCGTATTATCAAAGCCTCACCGTCAATCAGCATTTCCAAAAGCATCCTCGAACAACATCATTCAAGCTAAGACACCGATCTGTGAGAGAAAACGTTATATTTTTATCATTTTTCTTGTTATTAAGCCTTAATAAGTCCCGCCAGAAGTACGGATTTCGCCAGCACCGGCGCGCTCGTTCTACACAGGAGTATCACTGTAATGTCTATTCCTGTTTTATTTCCACATTTACGTGCAATTGTCATGTGCCCTTTTCCTAGGCCTCGTTACCAGAATACCAAACTCTGTGTGTTCATGGAAAATAAGCGCTATACCTTTCGCTCTGCGCACGTGCCCGTGGTGCGTTAAGTACCTTATCCGTCTGCTGGTCACGTTCACAGGCGGCGCAAACGGCCTGTGGCAAAAGCGGTTTCAGGACAAAAGAGGAAAGTCAATATAAAAGAGAGCGCGGTTCTCCACTAGAGGTCCCTGTTGAGGGCGACCGCGGCCTCATTTATTCGGAGAAGCAGCGGTGGGCACCGTCGTTACAGTCGTCCTGGTCGCTGACTGGATCGCGTTGCTATAGCTCGAGGCTTTCTCTCTGTCCCTCTAGCTTTTCTTCTGGCGCCACCTCGGGTGCAGCCAATAGTAGCACCGCTAAAGTTTCATTAGTTATCTTAAATTTTGGTCTTTTTAATAAGCAAATTTGCGAATCGAATTGAATTCGATTATTGGAAGAAAACAACACCCCGACATATGCTCATCAATCATTTTGTTACCTTTAAGCAAGGTGAAATGCAGTTTCGACGGGGCCTTTCTAGGAAAAAAAAAATTTGTCTTACAATACCATACTTGATGCTTGCATGAGATAACATTCCCAGCTGGACGTCAAGACAGATGATGAGCTTCAAAGTAAGAATGAACTGGTTTCGGTATTCTCGGGCAACTTGGCAATATAACAGTAATGAAGCAAGGGAACAATTCGTCAGCGGTTTCACGCACAGTGTTGTGCTCGTTGAAGGAGATCAGTGGGGTACCAAAGTACCTGCCTTTGCATAAAATGCTGCGAACATGGCAGAATGGGCAGAACATGGCAGTAATGAACCGACACAACACATTTTATTATGCTCGCACAGGCTCCCTGAATGACCACTATCGTTATTCAACAAACAAAAATTATTGACCAGACGTGACGTGTCTGTTCCTGTTGGCGCATAGTGCTGTGAATTGTCGCATGTGCAGCACGACCCGCCGTGGTTGCTGAGTGGCTGTGGTGCCTGGCTGCTAAGCACGATGTCGCGGGATCGAATCCCGGCCACGGCGGCGGCATTTCAATGGGGGCGAAATGCGAAAACACCCGTTTACTTATATTTAGGCGCATGTTAAAGAAACCAAGGTGGTCCAAATTTCCGGAGTCCCTCAATACGTCGTGCCTCATAATCAGATCGTGGTTTTGGCCCATAAAACGCCCTAATTTGAAATGTGCAACGCGGCCTAAAGTAATACCGCTGTCCTAGCGTGATCTCCTGCAATCATCGCGATTGCGACAGGAGGATAATCAAGAAGGGTGCGCCGTCGCTGGCACATGAGCATAAAAGGACGTGGATGCGCAATGTCATGTCGTCACACCGGGCACTTGCTTCGCGAGCAGCTGCAACAAATAAGTTTGGGCACCCGCTCGAAGATCCCGCATTATTTTGTTCGCGCCGGTACATTAGTTAGCGTTTCAGGTGGTGGTCGTTTTTCCCCGGTTTATACTGTCAACGATTGGTCGCTCGGCTCATGATGCACCCGTTGAGTTGTCGCGCCCTCGCGCTTCTCGTTTACCAATGTTCTCGGCGTGCTAGTATTCCAAGATGGAAGAAACGATGACGTCAATGCAAAATGTCATGCGGCATCGAGTTCCACAAAACTAATATTCCTCGCAAGTTATTTATCCCAAGGATGGTGCTACAAAAAATACAACAAAACAGTATACTCTCAAATGTATACCCGAAGCCTGCTTCCGTGACGATTTGATTATGGCTAGCGGAGTCCAGCAGCTACGGTATAATGCCGAGACCGATATGCCTGCGCTTAGCCGTGTGCTGCATTCGTCGCAACGCCTCCGTGCCGTAATAACTACCTTTCTTCTTCCGAAGTCTGGTGAACGCGAGATGCTCCATTAAGATCGAGAGCTCAACAGCACGCACTCGACATTGCCGTGCGCTTTCGCAAGCCACCCTTCGCCTTCCCTTAGCCACATGCTGTGCAATAATGCTTCGTTCTGCTTCCGTGCACGGATCCCGAAGGCGTGGTTTTGAACATTGCACGTCAGGCAATGGGATTATTTTCGTGTTCTTGATTCTGGTTTTTCTCATCTGCGTTACGACTCAGCAACTAACGCCCTGTGAGCTTAATGGATATTGAGTACGACGACTTTTTCCCAGTTAGTACACTTGCAGAAAAATTGTTTCGTCAGGACTATATACAGTTAGTGCGTTCCGCAAGAATTCAGAAGACTCCACGTCAGCGCCCACATAATCTGTATTCTCGTATTGTCAGGGGCGTTGGAACTCAAACTCCCGAAATAGCGTATAACTAAGCTACAGCGAAGTGCGGTTTGGCGATAACCAGACATGGAAAGATAATTTCCCTATCAGATAGATTTATGACTGCAATCTCAAAGAACGCATTTCTCAAGTGCCATTTCTGCGACCGCTCCTATACGGGATGCTTTTGATTTTAAAGAAGCTCTAATCAAAAATGTAATTCTTACGCGTGGTACGAAGCGCTGCTAATACTTCATTTTTTTTTATTTTGCACACGGATATACACTTCTGAATAGCGTTTTAGAGGTAGCACAATTTTAGTCCATAAGCTAGATTACTCGAAGAGACGAATAGTGCTTGCCCGAGAATTCCAAATGAATGTTCGAATAATTAGCACGGTTTTACTAATTACGTTTTTACCTACCACTTCGCAGAACATATTTTAATCTAAGTATAATAGCCGGGTATTCGGAAGGCCTATCACCTCAGGACAAATTATCAGGATGATTTCCAGTTTTGATTTATTGATTCCTAATTTGTGCGATGATATACATTGGTGTCCCAGTTATATCTGTGCTTCAGTACATAAATCTGCAGATGCAAAAGTAGTAGTTAGAACAAGAGGGATGTGTTACTTTAAGTTTGACTGCGAGTACCTAGAAACAGTTGCCATTCTCATCATCCATATTGAAAGAATATGTTTTTCAAGCAACCGGCTATAATTCGCAAGTTGCAATATATTCCGCGGAATAACTAGTTCAATCAATTTATAGAAACTTTTCTAATTAGTGAAATATGCATTTAACTTTCTGATGCATGTAATGTCCGCCTCTCGAGTAAACCATATACGGGACTGCCACAAGCTATTTATAAAATCTAAGCCTTGAAAAACGCACAAAGCTGATGGAGAAAAAAAGAGACGAAGTTAACTTTGCTCGCCGGATAACAGGGTTTAATGCGAATGTCGCATTCAGAAGCTGCTTTTAGTGACGTAACATGAAATTATAAGAATCTTTTTCAACCTGTAGCCACGGTGCCGATTACGGCATTGGTGTGGGACCGCGGCTACCTTGGTGACGCAACACATTAAGACCTTAACAACTCAAGGTTCCCCCTGCGGGGACCTAATGTTGTTAGTCAACGCAAACAGCAGAGAAAGCTTGGCATATATCGATTCCCATAGCTAGTGGGATCCTCATAATTTAGTTTAATTTTGTTCTTACTATGCACTATCGCGCTCAGTATGAGCTAGAACATGAGAGCGCATGGGAAAGCAGCCGCGCTTTGTAGCTCCTGAGCGTGATAGTGCCTGCAGTATGCCCAACTGCTTTGCCTTCAATTGAGTAGCAGGGCTCCAAACGAAGTCCCGTCGGCCAGCAGGAGGACGCCATGGGTGTGGAAATGCAATGGAGCCAACGCAGGCAGCCACACCACGAGTCGTGCTCATGGCCATTTCCTGTGGGACGTTGGGATCTTCAAACGACAAGGGTTGGTTTTTTTAACCAGGATCGGTGCTCGATTCGAAGCGTTCAGCCGCTCTCGAGTTTCTTTTCTAGCCTCCCAACCCGCTTAGCTAGCTTATCCTTCTCCTGCACTAGAAGTGCGGCCTAGCGCACACATACTAAAGTTAAAAACTGCCCTATTTGTATGGCGTACAGACTCAAACCGCGTTTCTTCCAACGCGTAGGAATGTTTGCACTCAGAACAACGTACGTCTGGGTTCCTCCTAGTACCGACCATTATCGTGTACTAACAAAGAGTCGTCGAAAACTGGCCATACTTATAGAAAAATAAATAAAAGTATTCGTTACCTGGCTATACTTAAGAAAAGGACGAAACGGAAGAACATGGAAATGTGTGTGTATATATATATATATATATATATATATATTCCGCACTTAACCTAACACTTCAGACAACCAAATGAGCGAAACATCAAATAAATAACTTGTCGCTCTGGCGCACAGCTACTGCTGACCTCGTGAGAACGCTCTTGATAAAGAACGCTCTCGAGAACGGCATTCGAGAAAGTCGAAGTGGATGACAAGTCTAGTGCGCGCTTATGTTCCCATGCCTACGCGTTTTCTCCATAACATGCGACTACTATACGTTTCTATATCGTCACTTTATGCCCCCCCCCCCCCCCCCCCTCATAGTACTACTGGTCACTACGACTAGAACCACCACTGAATGAATTTATCTTCTTAGGGGAGATTACTAGCTTGCACCTGGCCATGTTTACGCCTACCAAATACCGTGCGAAACAGTGGACGACCCACTAAGCAGAATATTACAGAAGCTATACCATCGGCACCTCGCGTTATGGGCAAAACTGCGACATTATATTTTAATGGCGACAATTCAATAAATAGCTGTAACAGAATACTAAGTAAACGTATGCTGAGAATTGTAACAAACATTTAGTTACTTAATGAGTCATTCGTTTTAAAAAATGGTGTTTACAAAAGCCTTCACAACGGCACAAAATTGCAGTGTAGCCAAAAAAGATAAGCTGTAATTTTTCGCAGCGTGGCTCAAGCAGCCTCTGTCGAGAAATTTTTTAGGCAATATTCCATTTTTCTTTTGTTTAAAAAACAGCTGTCTCCAAAATGACAAATAAAGGATGAGTGATCTCGATATAACTTCGTCGCCTTGAAAATCTGCTATGCCGGGGTAGATATTGGTCAAAATTAAAGAAAAAAAAAGAATATGTAGCGTTTTCCCAGCTTAATGAGATATTCCGAACCGCCTTAAGGCAATTCATTCATTAGAACAGCATTGCTTGTTCTTATTATTTATGCCTGCCAACGACGTTCTAAAGAAGGTTTTCAACCAGGAGTGCTGGTAGCGTTTAGGGTAGTGAGAGCAGCGGTGTTTCTTCCTATATAATGTCATAAGCGTAATTAATCATCCTTTCCATATAGCAAAAACTCCGTGACGGCACTTCTACGTGACGGCCTAAGATTGATGGTGCGAAGGGGGCTAACACTGTATAAATAAAAGTAGGCTAGTTATGAGTTTTGAGGTAATTAAAAAAAGGGAACAGCGAGAGATAATGCGCAAAGGTATTGATCGCTAGCGGGTTGATTAAATAACTGTGCGCCTCGTCATGCAAAAAGCAATTAAATGTCCTAAGTTTACGAAAAAAAATCAAGCTTCAAAAAAAAATACACAAGCTTTATTTTTTGAGAGCCGAAGACGAAGAGAAGAAAGCAACCAGAAGACGTGATGTCCCTGCTGGCATATATGTCAAAATGCCAAGGGGCGAAATTTCGAACTTGGCAAAGCCTTATATTACTTCGTCTCTCGTAAGGGTTGATGACAGCGTAAATCGAGCAAGAAGAAAACAATTTTCAATTTTTTTTTTACTGAAATGTAATTTACACTGTGCCGAGCAAAGCCTTTCAGTGGCGAGCGGGCAAAAGCTCACGAAGCCTATTTAGAAATGGCGCCAAAAACCACGCTTCCTGGCATTTGATATAAAGAAAAAATGACGTTTTTCTCAAAATATACATTTAAGAAAGTTTTACAACTATGATGTAACTTGCCGACTGAGTACGCTGAAATTTTATCAGATCATATTTTATGGATCTTGGCGCAAACAAGTAAGGACGCAAGGGAACACGCAGGCGCCAAGCAATCATATTGTCACGTGGTGGTGACGTTGAAGAAAGAACACAGTAGCAATACTGTGAACAAGAAAACTAACTTTTATTGGGCGAACCTGTGCCCACGAAACAGGCTACACTTATAGCGCAACGATAGCGGCGAACACGCTCGGCGATCGTCGAAAATCTGATTAGCGGGTCAAGCGCGTCGGCTTTTATAGATCAGTCGTCGAATGTTCCAGATTAACTGATGGGACCCGCGTGTCTTCCACAAAGTTCTACACCATTCGTGTCACGCGATGAAATCTGATAACACAAGGTTCGGCGACAACAGACACGCGGATAGAAGCGTCGATAACTTTCCAGAAACGTCGGATACATGCAGGCGCGTCCCGCGCTGTCCGATAACATTTGTTATGCGGCGAAACGTAGTTGCCCGATAAAGATAAGTACACGTGTCAATACCCCCCTCTTAAAAAGCATCGACCCGATGCTGCAAACAAACGAAGTTAATAAACAAAAGCACTCGTAGCAAAGAAAAGAACAAAAATGACGAAGTTCGTCAGCGTCCGTAAAAGGGTTTAAGGCGCACCACGTGGACCACTTCAGATCGTGCGCGGCGCCGCTGTGAATGCGAAATGCCGTCTGGCACGACCTCATAGTCCAGAGCGCCAATACGTCGGATGACCTTGTAGGGTCCGAAATAGCGTCGGAGTAGTTTCTCACTGAGTCCTCGTCGGCGTATCGGGGTCCAAACCCAAACACGGTCGCCGGGCTGGTACTCAACAAAGCGTCGTCGGAGGTTGTAGTGTCGGCTGTCGGTCCTCTGTTGGTTCTTGATCCGTAGGCGGGCGAGCTGTCGGGCTTCTTCGGCTCGCTGGAGATAGCTAGCGACGTCAACATTCTCTTCGTCAGTGACGTGGGGCAGCATGGCGTCGAGCGTCGTCGTCGGGTTCCTGCCGTAAACCAGCTTAAACGGCGTGATCTGTGTTGTTTCTTGCACCGCCGTGTTGTAAGCGAATGTTACGTACGGCAGGACGGCATCCCAGGTCTTGTGTTCGACGTCGACGTACATCGCTAGCATGTCGGCGAGGGTCTTATTCAGCCGCTCCGTAAGACCATTCGTCTGCGGGTGGTAGGCCGTGGTTCTCCTGTGCCTTGTCTGACTGTATTTCAGAATGGCTTGGGTGAGCTCCGCTGTAAAGGCCGTTCCTCTGTCGGTGATGAGGACTTCTGGGGCGCCATGTCGAAGCAGGATGTTTTCGACAAAGAATTTCGCCACTTCGGCTGCGCTACCTTTCGGCAGTGCTTTAGTTTCAGCGAAGCGGGTGAGGTAGTCTGTCGCCACGACGATCCACTTATTTCCGGTTGTTGACGTCGGAAAGGGTCCCAGCAAGTCCATCCCGATCTGCTGGAATGGTCGGCAAGGAGGCTCGATTGGCTGTAGTAATCCGGCTGGCCTTGTCGGCGGTGTCTTGCGTCGCTGACAGTCTCGGCATGTTCTGACATAACGGGCGACGTCGGCGGTCAGGCGCGGCCAATAATACTTTTCTTGTATCCTCGATAGTGTCCGGGAAAAACCGAGG
The DNA here is from genome assembly GCF_023375885.2 of Dermacentor andersoni. Classification (NCBI taxonomy): domain Eukaryota; kingdom Metazoa; phylum Arthropoda; class Arachnida; order Ixodida; family Ixodidae; genus Dermacentor; species Dermacentor andersoni. The sequence goes on from NC_092822.1 coordinate 58,134,144, forward strand.
TGTCCAGCGGTCGGATCGTCATGTAGGGCGTGCAATACTTCTGGACGAAGTCCTGACGGGACAACAAGAAGGTAGTTGGCGCGGACTGGTGAAAAGTTCTTCTTCACGAGGAGATTGTTTTGAAGCGTGAAGGAAGATAATCCGCGCTTAAATGCCCTGGGGACAACGTCGGTGTGCCCTTCCAAATATTCCACCAGGCCTTTTAGCTCCGGGTCTGCCCGTTGCTGTTCAGCGAAGTCTTCCGCGCTTATCATGCCAAGGAAGGCGTCATCTTCGTCATCTTGCGGCGGCGGGTCAATGGGGGCGCGTGATAGGCAATCGGCATCGGAGTGTTTTCGTCCTGACTTGTAGGTTACAGTGATGTCGTATTCTTGTAGTCTGAGGCTCCACCGTGCCAGTCGTCCTGAAGGATCCTTTATACTCGCTAGCCAACACAACGCGTGATGGTCACTGACGACTTTGAATGGCCTGCCATAAAGATAAGGGCGAAATTTAGCTGTAGCCCAAACGATGGCGAGGCATTCCTTTTCGGTTGTAGAATAGTTGCCTTCCGCTTTTGACAGCGACCGGCTAGCGTAAGCTATCACCTGTTCGACTCCGTTTCTCCTCTGGACTAGAACGGCACCGAGGCCTAGGCTACTGGCGTCAGTATGGATTTCTGTATCGGCGTACTCGTCGAAGTGCGCAAGTACCGGCGGCGACTGCATGCGTCGTTTGAGTTCTTCAAATGCGTCGGCCTGCGGCGTTTCCCACTTGAACTCAACATCACATTTAGTTAGACGTGTCAACGGCTCGGCGATGCGTGAAAAGTCCTTGACAAAGCGCCTGTAGTAGGCACACATGCCAAGGAATCTACGCACTGCCTTCTTGTCGGTGGGCTGCGGGAACTTTGCGATGGCAGCTGTTTTCTGGGGGTCGGGGCGTACTCCGGATTTACTGATGACGTGGCCTAGGAACAGAAGCTCGTCGTAAGCGAAGCGGCATTTTTCTGGCTTCAGAGTGAGCCCTGATGACTTGATGGCCTCTAGTACTGTGGCAAGCCGCCTAAGGTGATCGTCGAAATTTCCGGCGAATACAACGACGTCATCCAAGTAAACGAGACAGGTCTGCCATTTCAATCCCGCTAAAACCGTGTCCATCACGCGCTGGAACGTTGCAGGCGCCGAGCACAGTCCAAATGGCATAACCTTGAACTCGTAGAGGCCGTCTGGGGTGATGAAGGCGGTCTTTTCGCGATCTCTTTCGTCGACTTCTATTTGCCAATAGCCAGACTTGAGGTCCATCGAGGAGAAGTACTTAGCGTTGCAGAGCCGATCCAATGCGTCGTCTATCCGTGGAAGTGGGTATACGTCCTTCTTCGTGATCTTGTTCAGACGACGATAATCGACGCAGAAACGTAGGGTTCCGTCCTTTTTCTTCACCAGGACAACAGGGGATGCCCATGGGCTTTTCGACGGCTGGATGATGTCGTCGCGCAGCATTTCGTCGACTTGTTCTCTTATAGCTTCGCGTTCTCGCGGCGAAACTCGGTAAGGGCTTTGGCGGAGTGGTCGAGCGTACTCCTCGGTGATTATGCGATGCTTGGCGACTGGTGTTTGTCGAATCCTCGATGTCGTCGAAAAGCAGCTTTTGTATCGTCGGAGCAGACTTCTGAGCTGCTGTTGCTTAATCACTGGGAGACTTGGATTAATGTCGTAGTCTGGTTCGGGAACCATGGTCGTCGGGGTAGATGCGGCGGAATCCGAGAGGACAAACGCATTACTTGTTTCCAGAATTTCCTCGATGTACGCGATCGTCGTGCCCTTGTTGAGGTGCTTGAACTCCTGGCTGAAGTTTGTCAGCAACACTTCAGTTTTCCCTCCATGCAGTCGAGCGATCCCTCTTGCGACGCAAATTTCACGGTCTAGCAGTAGACGTTGGTCGCCTTCGATGACGCCTTCTACGTCAGCGGGTATTTCGGTGCCGACCGAAATAACAATGCTGGAGCGGGGCGGGATGCTCACTTGGTCTTCGAGCACATTCAAGGCGTGGTGACTACGAGGGCTCTCCGGCGGTATCGCTTTATCTTCCGACAGCGTTATTGACTTCGACTTCAGGTTGATGATTGCGCCGTGTTGGTCCAGGAAGTCCATACCGAGAATGACGTCTCGTGAACACTGTTGGAGGATAACGAAGGTGACAGGGTAAGTCCGGTCGTGAATGGTAATTCTTGCCGTGCACATTCCTGTCGGCGTAATCAGGTGTCCTCCAGCGGTCAGAATTTGAGGGCCTTCCCATGCAGTCTTAACCTTCTTCATCTGGACGGCGATGTGTCCACTCATGACTGAGAAATCGGCGCCTGTGTCGATTAAGGCGGTGACTGCGTGGCCGTCTAGAAGCACGTCGAGGTCGGTGGTTCTTTGTCTTGCGTTGCAGTTGGGTCTTGGCGTCGGATCACGGCTGCGTCGTGTTGAATTGAAGCTAGTACGTCGCGTCGTGAAGTCGTCTTTCGTCGGTGCAGTCTTGGCTTCCTGACTTCCTCGGGACGGTGGCGCGTCGTCATTATGTCGTCGAGATGGTTTCTTCGGCGCTTTCGTCGGCGGCGGAGGATCTTCGTCAGTTCGGCGAACAGCAACCGCACCTCCATCGGTTGCTGCTTTTAGTTTTCCGGATATGGGCTCGCTGACCGGCCCCGGGCTGGGCCACTGTATGGTCGGCGCTGCGGCGACAGGTAGCGGCCTGGTGATGGCGAACGCGACGGTCGTCGAGAGCTCCATTGAGTAGCGGCGAGGTAGTCGGCGATGTCACGTGGGCGCTCTCCAAGCTGTGGACGCGGCGCGTTAACGGCGAAACCTCGCAGTCCCATCTCTCGGTATGGGCATCGTCGGTAGACGTGACCTGCCTCTCCGCAGTGGTAGCAGAGCGGGCGGTGGTCAGGAGCGCGCCAAACGTCAGTCTTCCTCGGGTAGCTGCGCTGGGCAACGGGTGGGCGTGCTGGCGGCGGCGGTGGTGGTCGACGGAATTGCGGCGTTACGGGGCCCTGGCGCGGTAGTGGAAAGGGACCTTGACGGCGGGCGACGGCGGCGTAGCTCATCGCTTGCGGCTGAGGCTGCGGTGGTTCTGGTTGCACCTCAGGAACTCCAAGCGATCGGTGCACCTCTTCTTTTACGATGTCGGCGATCGAAGCCACTTGAGGCTGCGACGAAGGCAAGACCTTGCGCAGTTCTTCGCGCACAATGGCCCTGATGGTCTCGCGCAGATCGTCCGTGGCCAGTGATTGAATTCCTGCGTAGGGGGTAGAGCTTGTACGGCGGTTGAATTGCCGGTTCCGCATTTCGAGTGTCTTCTCGATGTTCGTCGCCTCACGAAGAAACTCTTCGACGGTCTTCGGTGGGCTTCTTACCATCCCGGCGAAAAGTTCCTCCTTCACACCACGCATGAGTAGGCGAACTTTCTTTTCCTCGGCCATATCCGGGTCGGCGTGGCGGAACAGACGGGTCATTTCTTCCGTAAAGATGACAACGTTCTCGTTTGGTAGCTGCACTCGGGCGTCCAGCATAGCTTCGGCCCTTTCCTTGCGCACGACACTTGTAAAGGTGCACAGGAAGCCGCTACGGAACAGGTCCCACGTAGTCAAGGTCGACTCCCTGTTCTCAAACCACGTTCTGGCGGCGTCTTCTAAGGCGAAGTAGACATGCCGCAGCTTGTCGTCGGAGTCCCAGTTGTTGAATGTCGCGATTCGCTCGTAGGTCTCCAGCCAAGATTCCGGGTCTTCAGTCGCTGCTCCATGGAAGGTCGGTGGGTCCCGGGGTTGTTGTAGGATAACGGGGGACGCTGGGGCAGCCATTGAGGTTGTCTTGACCACGATCTTCTTTGTCGCCTCAGGTAGAAGTCCGTGCTCTGGGGGCAGGCCTTGCAGTCTGCGGCTAGCACGCTGGTCTTGGGCGGTGTCGGTTTTGTCCTCGGGCTTCGGGCTTGGATCGCGGCTTTGCGGGGGCGTTCGGTACATGAACGCACAAGCACCTCCACCAGATGTCACGTGGTGGTGACGTTGAAGAAAGAACACAGTAGCAATACTGTGAACAAGAAAACTAACTTTTATTGGGCGAACCTGTGCCCACAAAACAGGCTACACTTATAGCGCAACGATAGCGGCGAACACGCTCGGCGATCGTCGAAAATCTGATTAGCGGGTCAAGCGCGTCGGCTTTTATAGATCAGTCGTCGAATGTTCCAGATTAACTGATGGGACCCGCGTGTCTTCCACAAAGTTCTACACCATTCGTGTCACGCGATGAAATCTGATAACACAAGGTTCGGCGACAACAGACACGCGGATAGAAGCGTCGATAACTTTCCAGAAACTTCGGATACATGCAGGCGCGTCCCGCGCTGTCCGATAACATTTGTTATGCGGCGAAACGTAGTTGCCCGATAAAGATAAGTACACGTGTCAATATTTATGGCCTACTCAGCAATATGAACCACCTAGCCCAGGAACATGTACTTCTTCGTTAAGAAAAAAGGCACAAAGCCATGTGCTCTAACCAGACGGGACATTCGTCGGTATATGCGTGCGGCGATAATCCCGCCGTCTGTCCGTTGCTGCAATCGGTATCAGGCGTGTCGGTCAGCCCAAACAAACGAATTTGTTTGGGCATCGCACCAAACAAATTCGTGCCTTGGAACTTCTCGACTCTATTTATACTGATGGCGTTGTTTACTTTAAACAATGTTAAGAAGCGGTGCATGTGATGACAAATACGAGACATAGGGACAAACGTTCAACGTTTCCATTCCTCGCACTTCTGACTTATATGATCGACGCCTTGATCACTGTCGATGGGCGCACCCCTTATTGTTCCGCTGTCTGCATGCGGCTCTAATGTTCGCCGCGCTTCTCACTGCTAATGGCCGTCAGACATCGTTATTTAGCATTGCGTTTACAAGCCACTAAATGCACACGTTCTGCACAATGATTCGCAGTGTAAACAAAACACTCTCGTTGCGCTTGATGCTCATTTCGTACCTCAGTTAATTCCCATTCAATAAATGCGTTGTGCACGTTTTGTACTCATGATTTCTTCCTCCCCATTCAGAGGCTTCCGCTGCCTAATTCTTCAGTTCTCTCTACTCGACTTGTTCAATTTTCTGTGGCCGACTTCACCTTTTGCGCCTTGTTGTCTGTCTGTTGAGGCACATACCCACAGCAAATACCCATTCTCGGTGATGCGCCAAGAATAGGCACATGGCCAATGATGGCACATGCCAGTTGCACCAAAGCAGCTGCTCAAGTTGCCTATTTGAGGACATACAGATTGACACGCACAAAGTATAGAGGCTTGGTCGAAAACGAGCACACATGTTGAGGCACATACAAAATAGTCGAAGTTTTCCGTTCTCGCAGAGGTACCTAGGGAACGAACCCGTTCTGCGGGAGTTCCCAAAACTGTGCACATACCCAGCTGTACGTATACCCCGTGGCTCCAATCCCCTGTTCGGGGACATGCCGAATGACTCAAGCTATTGACTTCTCGTTGAGGCAGCCGCAGAAAGCACAAACAAAGCGAGCGGAAGATGCAAAAAAGAAACATTCACCTTAATAACGAGGTAGTTTCCTGTGCCGTTTCGGTAAGGCTCACCCGCCGTGGTGGTGTAGTGGCTTTGTCGTTGCGCTGCTGTGCCCTATGGGCGCGGAAGCAAGTCGCGGCCCTGGCGGCCACTTTTCGATAGGAGTGAAACGCAAAAGTGCCCGCGCACCGGACATCGCGCGCACGTCAAAGAACGCCAAGCGGTCAAAATTACTCACGTGTCCCCCCAGCAGCGTGTCTTATAATCATAGCATGGTTTTGGCACGTAAACCGCCAGAATTAAACTGCCATGATAAGGCTCCTACATAACTTGGTTTCATCGCTACAACACGGGCGGTACGAAGTAAGACTACATAAGCTTCACCGACTTAAGAGGACGCTTTAGCTCGGACCCAACTCCGACGCGGCCTATTCAAATACATGTAAAAACGCAAAAACGTTTTTCTGAGATAACCCCTGGACCGATTTTAATGAAATTTGTTGCATTTGTGAGAGAAAGTTAAATTCTAGTGACTGTTGGAAGCGGAATTTTGATTTAGGGCTTGAATTTTGTCAAAAGGATTTTCGAAAATTCAGACGTTTGAAAAAAATAGAAGCACGAAGTTTACAAGCTAAAAGCTCTGCATCAAGAACAGATATCGCGATTCTGTAAACGGCATCCATTAGACCATTCAAAGCGGACAAATTTGATATGTCAGTTTACATCTTACGTGAATTTGTTACGTTGTTTACGAAGGTTCTGCAAAAGTTGTAGTTACACATTACTCCATTTTTTGAGGTTCATGTATAACATATCAATTTTGTCCGCTTTAGATGTGCTATCAGGTACAATTCACAGAATTGCGATATCGTTTTTTCTTGCTGAGTTACGGAGTTGTAAACTTGATAGTTTCGTTTTCTGAAAATTTGCGATTTTTGCCAAATTTTTATAAAAATTGGACGACCTAATTCGTAAATTCGAAACTAACAGTCACTAGATTTTAAGCTTTTCTTTTAAATACAGCAAACCCCGTCAGATTTGGTGCAGTGGTTGCCGAGAAAAACGAATTCTCCTTTTACATGTATTTAGATAGGAGCACCCGAGCTAAAGCTTCCTCTTAAGAGGAAGCTTTAGCGTATCTAAAGCGGACAAAATTGATATGTTACACGTGAATATAAAAAAATTTAATCCTAGGGAAATACAACTTTTGCAAAACCGTTGTAACCAACGTAACAAATTCACGTAAGATGTAAAATGACATATTGCAGTTGTCCGCTTTGAATGATCTAATTGATGCCGTTTACAGAACCGCAATATCAGTTTTTGATGCAGAGCTATGAATTTGTAAACTTCGTGCCTCTATTTTTTTCAAACGGTCAAATATTTGAAAATCGTTTTAAGAAAATTCAAGCCCTAAATCGAAATTCTGCTTCCAACAGTCACTAGAACCTAACTTTGTCTTTCAAATGCAACAAATTTCATCAAAATCGGTCCAGGGATTATCTCATCAAAACGTTTTTGCGTTTTTACATGTATTTGAATAGGCCGCGTCGGAGTTCGGCCCGAGCTAAAGCTTCCTCTTAAGATGAGGTTCTGCAGTGTGAAGACGCCTTGACATCATGCAGCAAAGCTCTACCTATGACCTTTCATAGCGATAAATTATCGCAATTTTTTGCGATAAATGGGGCGGATTGCCTTCGGTGAATGTTACCCTGCCCCTTCAGAACTCGTGCGCTGAAAGCGACGCACATCGTTGACTGTCTCGGTGAATGCAGTTCGCATCTAATTAGACGTGCGAGGGCCCGCCTGCATTGGATGATGTCTGGAAGCGCGGGAGCAACGTGGTGTATCTGTAGCGTAGATCCAACGTGTAAGAATAACGAGGGTGCCAACTCAGAGTAATCTTGGAGAAATATCACCTTGGAACTAACGCAAGAGCTATATACCCTTGCTTCCATCACGGCGAAGAAACGTGGGTGTCGTCGATGCCTAGAGTCCGCCTAATTAGCATCCTCACTTCCGGCGCGCGACTTCGGCAAGCGCCACAGTGAAGCCTGCTGTAGAGGCACGCGCGCACGATAACGTCTCAGACGTTATGTAAACAAGCTGCAACGCGTACCTTCGTGTAGATGCGGGGGCGCCAAAGTCAACCTTGGCGCACGGAGAAGGGAGATCGCCGTCCCAAATTCGATTAGGTTTAAGAAAGCAAGAAACCAAATTAGATTACTGGCAAGGAAAGCACATCGCTAGATTAAACCTTTAGAAACGACAGAGCATAAAATTTCTGTCCATCTTTACAATGAAAACAAGTATACAGGAAACGCACGGCGCTCACTTTCCTTGGACTTCTAACACATTTCAATAACACGGGGCGTGAAGCATCGTGTGTCAAAGATTCGCAAGCATTAAAGAAAGCTCCAGTTTTTGACGTTCAGTTATGGTGCGGAGCATTCGGAAAGTTATGCCCAGATCTAAACATGCCTATGGTGTTTTTGTACCACTCAAACTTTTCACGGTCCACCCATGCTCAAAGCAAATTTTATGAATAGAACTCAAGATATATTTTCCTCGTTTGCGCATAACTTCGATGCCGTAATTAAAAAGTGAGAGTACTTTCTTGCTTGTCTAACTGCCAATTCATAATTTTTATTATAGAAGCAGGCTTAAATTTTTTCTAGAGTTACCAGAATTTGAAAAAAGAATGTTTCCGGCGTGTACTACAAACCTACTCCGAAAGCTAAATTACTGGAACGACGCAAAGGTATCCAAGGGTAATATTTGAAAATTTAAACTTCAAAATTTAGCACATATACAAAAAGAACTACTTCCGAGCTTTTCAGTTGTTTGAATATTTTGAAAACCCGCCGTGGTTGCTCATGCTGATGGTGTTGAGCTGCTGAGCACGAGGTCGCGGGATCGAATCCCAGCCATGGCGGCCGCATTTCGATGGGGGCGAAATGCGAAAACACCCGTGTACTTAGATTTAGGTGCTCGTTAAAGATCCCCAGGTGGTCGAAATTTCCGGAGTCCTCAACTATGGCGTGCCTCATAATCAGAAAGTGGTTTTGGCACGTAAAACCTCATAACTTAATTTTTTTTCATATTTTGAAAATTATGAATCCAAGCCAGTCAGTTCACAGGCAAACGCACTTGGAACAAATTTTAAATATAACTACAGTTTCAAGATAAGCGCCGTCAAACTTACAATAAAAATGTACTGTTGTTTAATTTTGTTTCCTAACAAAAGGACCTGTTATCACTTGAGCACAAAAGGAGGTGAAACTCTAATGTATTTCATCGGACATTTTGGCAGCACATGTTTTGAAACTGCCATCGTTCCCAGAATTGGATTCAAGTGCACATGCCTTGCAAACTTTCGGCTATAGGTAATAAATGAAGCGTGTGTCACAAAAGAATTAGTTTAAATTATTTTCTATTTATATAAACCTAAGGCCGTTGTCAGGTTTAAGAAAGAGTGAAAAACAAGCGACCGTCAAATGCAATGAATAGGAGTTCTGGTATTGTCATAAATCAACGAAAGTGTTTGCGTACTTATTCCCTTCTCTAGACACACTTTCACAACGTTATTAATCGGTGCGTATTATTATTTACTGTGCTTATGTTATTTGAGTAGAACTCTAAAACAGATACAACGCGGGTCAAGAAGCTTTCGTGAGCGCAAAAATTATTCTTACGGATTCCATTGCTTGTGCATGCTGTTCAAGTTTTCTGTCGTCTTGTCTACGCCTGACAGTACGCGCGTGCAAGAGAATAAGGTCAAGTGTTGCTCTCGCCGATAATGGCATGCAGCGAGCACGTGAAACGGTCCCTCCCGTCCGTCAGCAACCCGTCCATCAGAACCCGTCCATCAAAACCGGTCCACCAGTAACGCCACACCCCTTTTTTTTTCGAATTGTGAAAAAAGTTTTTCGTACGCCGCAGAGGCGTTTGTCGAGCCTACGGAAGGCATTTAAAGCTCTCACTAAACCCTTCTAAAGCAAACAATAAAAAAGTGAAGCAAAGAATGCAGGGGAGAGCAGGAGTATCTCCTCGTCTCCCTCCAAGGCCATTATGCCGGCAAAGACTAGGACAAGGTTTGGTGTCTCGCTCCTCGGACAAGTAGGAATGGAAGAAGGCTAAAGAAACCACAAGGAAAAGCACCGGTTCTGTGTACAAGCATGTGAAGAAATACTGCGCTATGCCAGCCACACGACCAGAGCCACAGGGCACCACAAGTTATGGAGGCTGCGTATGCGCAAGCTGCAGGTATTGTACCCATGAACCCTGCGTGTGGTCTCACATGGACTACTACCGATACTCAATTGCGAGGAAAGAATAGTGCTATCTTGGGGAATTTTATATTTTGCCCACACTACCTGCCTTATTTGCCCCTGGGATCAGGGAGACAGTACACATCTCTAGCGTTACTTTAAAAAAATGTTTATTTAATACTTATGCTAATAGTAGAGCGATACTTTTGGCTGGCAAAACTGGCATGTACCCGGGAAATATTATGACTGTACTTTTTCGCAAATACAACATAAACCGGAAAGCTGCGTCAATTTGGCAATATCCGTCTTATTTCCGTCGCGCTTTAATATAAGTGATAAAATTATTAGCAGTGAACAATGAAAGCACAATTTTTAGGCATCTCGCAGTTTGAACTGTTCGAAATTCACAAAGGCACTGAGGTGCTGTTCGTCATGCTCATAGCTTCGTGGATCTAATAAAAAGATATGCATTCGATTATACGCTGCAAAAAAAAAAAAAATAAACATAAAACTAGCGGGAGCTCTTTTAAATTGTGTCAGAGAAGTACTAGGGTGTTGTCGGCGCCTGCTCAAGAGTTGCATACATGCATAGCTAGAGAACAAGTAATTGATAGGGCACGGTTGCTAGAATACCCCGTAATACGGTCGTGCAGAGAGGTTGAGATATTATCGGGCCTGTGTAGAGCATGCGCCTGAAATGTACATCAAAATATTGCCACTCTACTTGCAATCGAAAGCTCGTAGAAATTCATTTCCTCCATCGGTCAGTTTATTACAATGAACTAGCAGATATTTTTCTCCATTGTTACTTCCTACAATTGTTTACTTTTTTTCGGTACTGTTAGGTTTTATTAGGGTCATATTTTTCGATGAAGTTTTGTACGTGAAAGAGAAAGTTCACCAAATAAAAGGTGAAGAAGCGAGCACGATAATGAAATTGGGAGTTAAAGAGCGGTGTTCAGAAAGCAAGCGGAGCGTCCTGCAACGGCAAACAGTTTAATAACGTGCATCGCTAATGTGCTCGCTTCTGTTGTGAAAGCTCATTATGTGATAACCCAGTCGTTTCGTGAGCAGGTCACGCGAGAATCGAGTTGTCCGCACGAACAACGCCATCTCAATGAGAGCGTCCAGTTCGGCGGCGCCTCAAGCAAAGGTCTGACCTGCATGTCTGCCCTTAATATCGCACTCTGACGTCGCGCCCAGAACGCGCTGCGCGGCGACAGACGTTGCTCAAGCTCCTTCCCTTGGCGTAATCGCGACACTACGTTTCGAGACCTCATTACGAATGCGTCGTTTCTAACTAAATCAGGGATCAAAGCAGGCCAAAGAGAAAACCATCGCACGCAACCAAAGACCCGTACGCGCACTTTCCCTTCACGTCCGAGAAGTTGCGCCTTGTATGGGTTAAAACACTCTTTGAAAAATTATAGGCAAGTCTACAAGAACACCAGCAACATTCTGTCAAGCTTTGGGGGCATTTCTAAGGAGAAATTGTTTCAGTCCTATTTTCTGGGAATTCTTCAGAGCTTTTAGAACAGTTTAATGGTTTGCTAGAATGAGCGCGGTGCGAAATGGTTAGTTGCCGCAATTTTCTAGATATTGGTTATGGGGAGCCCACAATTGCGCAGTTGCTTTTTATAAACGTTAAGGTTATCAAAAAGGAGCGTACTGAAAGAGATCTTAGAATTATCATTGAAAAGTGCTGCGACCGAATTCGGCTGATTCAGTTGCCTATAAATGTTCGTCGGAATACTGATCAACACTTAAGTGTTCCCCTGGCCATAATGACGAAGCTAGTTTCGCACTTGAGTGTTTAAATTGTCGGGTATTTATTTTCAGTTACTTTGTCAGTTATTAAAATGAAATGTATTTTCAGCTTAAGGAGTAGCACTGTATGTTTCATGTCTGATTCAGACATTTGAAGTTTGTCAGAAACCTGTGCAACTTTGTAAAAAGCTTGCAAAACTCCTTCCTCGGCATTCTGTGCTGCTAACCAATCAACGTATTCCTCTCTTAAAGTAAGTTCTATTTTCATAATACAATGTAAATTATATTATGAAAACCCATCAAAAACCCATCAAATGGGCCTTGCGTTATTCCTAAACGCTCCAAATGAACGTATAGCGAAGCGACAACGTAACCCACGCAGATTCCACAGAGAGAAAGTAGACTAGTTGGGAAAACTTGTCTGTGTTGGGGGACAGCACACATCATCGCCCTCCTGGACAGGTATTCCTTAGACGGACACTTAAATATGAGCACTAAATCGATTTAATCCGACGAAGTGTTCGTTGAAATTTTTTTTTTCTCGCGGTAAAAGACTGATTGATAGAAAATAAGAGGAAGGCCAAAGTTTGATGTTTTGAATTGTGCGCCAGTGCACCAAAGCCGGAACGTCAGTTTCGCGCAATTCATTTCAATTTTTTTTTTTGCACTTGGGAGGCGGTGGCACGCCAAAGGTCTCTGAAACTTTTTATGCTCAGTCTTTTGATTTCTTGGAATACGACTGAGTCCACCTTTACCAGTATAAAAAAAGCTGACTAAGTCCCCGAATCGACTACGTCCGAAGGTTTGGCATAACGGGAAGTTAATACGGGAACTTCAACGTGGCGTCGCCACCTACATGTACTTATTGCGCCTCTTGCTGACGTACCTGTCCTCTAATCACAGTAAGAGGGAGTATTTTCATAATATAAAAGGGCAACGTGCCAAAACAGCTAAAATATTTTTTCCCTCTTCTGTACTTGTTAACTGAGCTAACCAGGATGCATAAAGATGGAACTGCAAAGGTACTGAACCGACACAAGAAATCTCGTAACCTCTGAACACCGCTCCACGTTCTTATATGTGCAAATGGGAAACCTCCCTAACTGGAAAACAAAGTACAGACGACATGGTGCGGCCGATGACATTGTTTTTAGCGCCTGATGATTACTGCTTAGCCTTAAAGGGCCCCTCACCCGGCCTGGCCATTTTGAACTGACAAGCACAGTGCATACAATGCGCGCGAACGATCGTGCGTACAAGGTATTATGCCGCTAGGCGCCGCGAAAGAGCTGAAATTTCAAAGCAAACACCCTGCGAACTTCAGTATCGACGTCAATCCCGCAAGTGCGCCTATGTAGTTCGCCGTGCTGTGAGGTCAATCACATTGGCACATGACTGAGAATTATCCAAGACAACAGCAGTTAGTTATTTGAACATCTTCTTGCTTAGGCGAATTAACGTTAAGAAAACTAAAAACCTACAACCCGAATGTCTGCGGGTCTTTGTTTTACTTCTTACCGTAGCAAGAGAGAGGCACTTCCGTTTCGCCTGCTTGTTCCCATGTCCTGAAGTCGTGCGTGGAGAGAACGAAACTATGTCATTTTCTACCGTGTTCCAGCGCCGCGATCATGCTCTTTCATCCTCTCGCGTCTGCCTCAGTGCTCATGACTGTGGCGCTGACTTATACCGCTAATCGGGTGTTCTCGCGCAGAGCACGCAAAATCGTCCGCTACGCGAAACGGGATGAACGCAACAACTCGCGCGCGAGACCGTCACCGGATGTGCGCCATTCAGCAAAAACACGACAGAAGAAAAATATAACAAATGAAAAAAAAGGAAGGCGCGGCCCCTGACGCACTCGTCAAGCAATCCTCGAGCTCCGGCATGGGAGAACACAGGGAGGCAGGGAAGGAATTTCGCTTGCGGTGGCTAGACGGAGCAAGTGGAGAGAGTGACGCTTCCCTCATGAAATCACGGATTCGCTGCACTTCTAAATACTTCTATATCTGCTGTTAATGAACTTCCAAAATTCTTGAGGTAGAGAACAACTTAGAGCACACTTAACTTGCAGCGTATAGCACGCGATGTGAGGTGCGCACCTCGGAGCGTCGATACGTCCACATTTTGCATTGCATTTGCATATTATTGCACGAGGTGGCACGCCATGTAGCAATAGCAAAGGTGCGGGTGCAAGGTAGAGAAGTTTCGAGGGAGAAGACTAAGGAAAGGTATACAAAAATGCTAGAATGAAGAACATGTATAGCATACCTTAGCAGCTCAAGCACGCTACGCGACTATTGTCACCGCCCCATTTCAAAGGGGACGCAAGCAAATTATCATCATCATCATAGTTTAAGGCGTATGCAAGAATTAATCGGTCAGCCGTCGCAATAAGCAAGAGACGTTTAGAGCGTTGGTGGAGTAAGAGCAGGGAATGTCACTGTACGAGGTAGACATAACTGTTTTTGGAAGGAAAATATTAGGGAGATTTAGGGGGGGGGGGGGCAAATGCTATAGAACGATAAGCATATGTAGCGTACCTCAAGAATTCAAGCAGGTTAGGTAAGTATTTGCCCCTACGCCATCTAAAAACGGATGCCTGCGCAATGACACGTCGTGCGAACTTCTCGGTTTATTCCAGGCTAGACAATTAGGAATTCTCCGACAACGCGATCTCACGCACTGATGGATTGAAATTGATGTACGTTATATATTTCCGCTATATTAGGGAGCTCTAGAAACATACGGCAACAAAAGTTAAAGGATGTTACCGGCCAGGCGCACGAAACAACGCGAATAGTTAAAATATGGAATGTCACGCGCGGTGGCAATCCAAGTTACGCGAATCATTTTGCAGAAAACTAAGTATTCAGCACCGTTTAGGGCAAAGCGTTGCCAGATGGACCAGCGCTTTTGTGTCATTGAAGGGACCGTGAGCGTTAAAACGGTGTTACGATAGGCCCGCGAGGCCAGAGAGTTTCGCGCCACTCCTGCTTTCCTGCGATCGGTCGCTTCAGCTTTGTGAAGCTAAGAGTACATCCCACTGGGTCTATCAGCGGAGACCCCATGGTGTGACACGGTTGACGAAGAATACGTGGTTCATGGGTGCCACGTGGCCGCCGACCCCGACGCTGGGGCCAAGAAACTCCTAGGAAAGTAGGAAAGAAACTCCTAAATCACTTCAGACCAGTGAAGTTTTATTTGATGACATTTGCCTTCTGTTTGTAATATACATTAATGACCTTCCCCTTAATCTTCCTTCTATGACACGCCGTTTCGCCCACAACTGTGTAATTTAACGCATTGTTACAAGTTCGAATGATGCCCCTGTTCTGAAGACGAACTTACACTAACCAAATGATGGTGGAGCAAATGGTTTATTGGCCCTTAACGTAAATGAAAGGGTTTGGATATATTTTCACCGCGGACGTAGGTACACACCAAATACCTACGTTCCTAACAATAACTTGGTCTGTACATATTAACAACGCCTTAAGTTTCGCTAATCGGCGTCTTTGGTTTTTTACGGCGTAACTTAGGTCTTATCGTCGCCTGACTTAGAACTCACCTCAAAAACCCTGGTGCGACAAAAGTTGGAATACGCGTGTTCTGTGTTTGGCCCTCACCATGCAGTGTAACTCAGCGCCCTCGATTCAGTCCAGAGCCCAGCCGCACGATTCAAAGTTTCGGGTTATTCCTTCACTTCCTGCATTTAAGCTTTGAAATCCCAGCTTCATGTGCCCATTGCCCCTTTCGCCGTTACACTGTCCGTCTTTGCCTTTATCACAGGTTGTATAATTCCTTGCACTCATATCATCGCACGTGCTCAGCTAATTACCAGAACCAGCTGTTGTGTTTTGAAATGCAACGATTGAGTGGATAACGACGAACTCGATTGGTGCAGACACTGCTTTAATCGGCCATTCTTGTGCTTCGGGGGTTCTCAAGTACGTATGCAGATTCAATTAGAGCGTGTATGTAATAGCATTCACGCTACATAGTTGCCAACTGTCATTGCATACTTGGCTAAATAAAGCGATACCGGCTCAACAGCCTCGCCATCTCGGTCTACTCGCCACTGGACCGTGCCACTACGCAACCGTACCTTTTCTTTTTCTGCAGACTGTGCGAAAGTGGAATGCTCTTTCCACTCTTGTCACCACAACTGACTTTCCTTCGTTCAAATCCCTTCTTGCCGATCCATAATCTTCATCACTTATAGTCAACCGTCGCCGACCCCTCAGGTAATACCCGGTATTGGGACTTTCGAGCTAATACATAAATAAATAAATAAATAAATAAATAAATAAATAAATAAATAAATAAATAAATAAATAAATAAATCTTCACTAATTTCTCGGTAACAGGCTGACAACGAGGTGGTAAAATTACGGCGAAACATACTTTCCTTTCATTTCGCTCCGAAATCCTTTTGCAATAAGTTTATGAGGAGTATAGCGGTAGAGAAACCGTATCACACCCGTGAAATGTATGGCTTCAACCCTAGAATTGAAATTTAGAGACATTAGATTTTTTTTTTTTTTTTGGCACTTTCGCCTGTTCCCGACGTGGGCGGCTGCGTTTTCTTCGCAGATAAAAGAGACATGATGCAAATGGCACGGCCTCTCCCCATAACCGAGTAGCGGCGCACATTCGTCGCCCAACACTAGCTCCTCGAGAGCTGGTGTCTCTTTGAACACTAGCGCTTGTGAGGTAGAGCTCATTGAAAGCTCACCCGCTCAGGTGTGGCCTACTACTGCCACATTTTGCAAGGTCCTTGCGACAGGTGCAGGCGCCTGGTATTTTTCTCCTGTTCTAGGCGAGAAAGTTATGCGTCTGGCTTCCTCAATTTTATTGCGGATGTGTAAGCAATGAAACCTTCCTTTCATTCGACCGCTTCCTATCTTTACGTGAACCCTCCTTAAAGCGAAGATCCTATGGGGGAAGCAAGCGTACTCTGAAAGCTTCCTTCGTCCGTCCTCACGTAAGGAACGGTTGTCGCACGCCTGGGTTCGACAGCATCCCTTAAAAGCTGCGCCCGAACACCTTTATTCAATAAAAAGAAAGAAAGATTGTGACATAATTTTCACATTGAACTGCTAATATAGAGTCGCGTCGCCGTTTTATTCCCGTTTTATTTACTGGACGTGAGAAACGACTTTAGTCGAGCGCCAAACGTGATGTGTTCCAGCAACACTGGCACGGCGTCGTCGCGAAACACAATTCATTCCGAACGTGCGACTGAAACGAATGCTGACCCTTGGCGCCGTGATCGCGTTTTGCTGCAGTAGAAATTGCGTGGATACTGCAGGAGAATTTTGCCTTCGGCGTCACCATCGCCGCAATGTTCCGCATAAGGTCCCAAGGTGATAACACCGTCGCCGCGCGCTGTATGCTAGATGTTCGAGTGAAAGTACACGAGGGCAGCCGGCGATCACGGCGCATTCTGGCACACGCAAGGGAAGGAAGAGAAGAGCAAACGCGCAGTCTTCCGTCGTGCGAAAGGCCGCTGGGGGATGGGAAGAACGGAGGGAGGGGAGGGGAACTGGCGATCGCTAAAACACCTTAAAATTCGTAAAGTACTGCCACGCTATGAAGAATGCCGCCTCCTCCTCGCGCGCTCTGGCCTAGGCCGACGCCGGGTCGCTATTGCCCTAATAGCATCACGTGGGCCCTCGCGTCGTGCACCAGCGCCATTTCTGCTCGAGAAGCGTCTACGGAGTGGCGAGGAGCGCATGTTGGCGCCGTTGCTACGCTCGAGCAGTGGAGGCGGTGCCACGGTCGAGGAGTGAGCGTGAAAGAGAGGAGAAACGAGGAGTGAAGGTGGAGGCGGAGAGTGTCACTATTCTACGAAGTTTAAGGGGTTTTAGCGATCGCTGCTCAATCTCGCGCTCGAAAGGGAAGAAAGTGGGGAGACAACGCCGGAGGGGGAGAGGGGCGGCTTCAACTCCGCCAGCAACAGCCGTATCTTGAAATCGACCTGCAGACGGCTCATAGCTTTGTGCGTGCTGTGTCCTCGCCGCTCAGTTTGCGTAGAAGCGATAGGCAGCGCGAAGGTCACTTCTCTCGCTGCTGCTGCTGCGCTTGCTCACGAGCCAGCGTTTTGACAGCCAGTGTCCACGGTCATCAAGGGTGACGTTTTGATGTTTGCCTGTGCGCGCTGACACCATGCTTCTTAATTCAGTTAGTAAGCGAGTGTTTCTGAGTTAGCGCGGTCGACAAAACTACTATCCTCACTAGGTATAGGTGTCTACTACGTTGCTATCGCAATACATGCTTCGCCCTTCGGGCTAACCTGCCACATTTTCTCCGCAGGCGAGCTACAGCGCGCATGCGCAAGTAGATATCACGTGGCCAGTAGTGACGTGTAGCGCTCGTTGAAGGCCAGCAGCAGCGTAAGAACGCATGGAGGTCGCTTCAGAGCAGCCTTACTTTGAGGAAGCAGCAAGGAGCCCTTCACCGAGGGCCCCTCAGTAAGGAAGCTTTGAGAGTGAGAAAAGGCGGCCTCACCGCAATGAAGGCTTCCTTACTGAAGTAAGGAAGATTTCATTGTTTGGGCCTTAGGTCTTTGAGAGGGACTTGCAGTCACGAGTTTTCTATGTCTCCACCATAGCAGACATAGATCACGTGGAAGCAGTAAGAAACATTCACCATGAAAATAACACTATCGAACCATTTATGACCCGCGATAACCTACTAGAACAAATTGTACGTCACCGCTGACGCAGAAAATGTAACTCCTTGGGAGACAACGCTAACGACGGCTCGCTACTGCACAAATCACCAAGTGCGTCGATATGCTCTACCACAGTTCTTAATCGGGTGATCTTTTCTTTATATCGACGAACAATCGCGGTTTTATCTAACAAAGGTCGGCAAGAACATGCTTGGACATGGAGGGCGAGAAACCAATCAGGCGACAGCTTTATTTGTTTTGTTCTTGTCTCTCAACCGTTCACTTAAGCACCTAGTGGTTTGGCCGACGTATTGTTCGAAACAGGAGAGCCGTATACTATTCATTTTATCGGAAAAACAAGAATTTAATTTTCCGATAGCTTTTAGAGTACTTAAATAATGCGGCAGCCAATAAATGCTGGAGGATATTGCCTAAAGAAGGATACCTAAATTCTAGACTTAGAAACTGACGCCATTATAATGAAGTTGAATAAAGTAATAAAAATGGCATGTTACTTGTAAAAATATGATTGCACATGATCGTTACCCTTGTGGATCCCCAATTTCTGTTTAATGAAAAAAGCTTCTAGTGACTGCGTGTATACGCTATTCCTGAAAGCCAACAGACCAGCCTATTTAAATTTACATTCACGTCAAATTTATTGCCTCGGGTTGCATAACTGTACATCCGAAAGATTAAATGAGATTCAAAAGCGAGGTGAAATGGATGGCGGTGTGTACGGGAGTGTTCAACTATGGCTTCGCTATAGCATAATGCCGCACTATTATTTAGAAAATGTCGTTCAGCCGTTCATATCACACCTGAAAGCACGAGAATAATGATCAACGGATGTATTTTGCTATATCTTCCTGAAATTCAGGAAGATATAGCAAAGTACATCCGTTGATCCCTATGAAAGCAGGCGTGGTGCAACCTCCGATGGCTATTGCCAGCCTGATCTTTCCCTATTTTCCTAACTGTTCATTGCATGTGTTTTCATAAAAATAGGTATTCGAATAATAGTCTGTGCCTGTTTGGCTAGAAATGAAATATTTATTTATCTGTAGTTAAAGTAACCTGCCACAGAAGACGCAGGACAAAAAGGTGCTTTGAAAGGCTACCCGGCACCCGTTGACAACATGACAGTATCTTCACAATAACCTAGAACTCGATCTAGCTTCGTTATACACTCGAGGGCTAATAGGTCGAACAGAACCACGGCGGGCGGGGTCGGAATCTCTCAGGCCGGAGCAGCATACGGGCCAGGTTCAATATCAGCGGTTGGGCCAGGTTTATGATCACTTTCGGGCTCAGGGCGGGCTCGAAAAACCGGCCTGTGCACTTTTCTAGTACTCTGAAAGCACAGCAAGACTGCCCATTTTCGCATTTTAATAAATACGTAACGCTCTTAGCCGTAAGTAAAGACAGAGTGAATGACCCAACTCCGCACGCTTTGATGTTGTCATTTTTCGTGGTACGAAAGAAGATTGCTGTTATAAATTCTTCTTAAGCTATTCCGAATTCAGTACCAAGCGTCATGTTATGGTGTAATGGAACTTAGCGCCACATGTACCAGTGGTAAGTTTACTACAAATTATGAAAATTTTGGGAGACACATTACTTCAGGCCACGTGCGTTATCTCAAGCAAATTAGAATTTTTAATTCACATACTACCATTTTTTTACCACAGGTATAGCGCCAATACAAAAAAAACCTTTTATAGGAGTAACACTGTCTAGGACGTAGGGGTCAAACATGCAAATATGGCGGTTGGATGCTTGACGCACAAAAAATACGCCCGCAGAGACTTTCATGCGGGTTCTAATCATGAACACCCAAGGTTCGTTCGCATATGCATTGACTTGGCGTACGGTAAGTCTTCCCGTCTGGACGAAGGAATCACGTGCTAGGCAGAAGTTTACCGTATTAGCGTATGCGGTCTATACGGAAAATTGGCACGACTGGCGCCTGAAACGTGGCGAATCCGATGTAGTCAAAAATCGCAACAATTTTCGCACATCTGCATGGTCTGTTGCGTGCAATGCAGGGAAGGTCAAAGCCAACATCTGAATTCGTTTATTCACTGCAAAAAAAAAAAAAAAAAAAACTTGACAAAACGCAGTAACTGTATTTTTCAATGAAATGAAAGGTATAAAGATCCAACATTCCAGCATTATCTCTTTGCTGGAGTTGGCACTGGAGTGATAACGCTATAGAAAGTCCCGAAAAGGGCTTCATGAAAACTAGAGGCAAGAAAAAACTTCGAAACAATATATTACGGCGTATTCTTGGATGATGAATTTAGCACTGGTATGGCATAGCAAGAAAATGTTTTTAAACAGCTGAACGATCCCAAGGAACAGTCAAGGTGAAAGGCCCCACAGTGTGCTCCAGATGTGGGCTTGGCAGTGGAATTTTGACGCTACATAAAGTACATATGGGTTATATGAAGGCACATGAGACAAGGTGAAGCAACACTGAACATTCCAGCATGTTTTGATGCTGCATTTGGCAATGGGTTTGATCGCCAGACTCGCAATAGCGGCTGTATTGAGCTCGGAGTAAAGGTGAATGTTCCAGCATGTCCTTGCTGCTTGACTCGGGAGTCTTGTGACGTGCATACGTAGATTGCCTGAAAGACCGCACAGCGTTAGCGGTGCGTTTCTCAAGCCGTGCCAGCTCGTTACTGGTCCAGTGTGGGGGCTGTACCGTACTTTCCCTTTCGTAAGGCTCGCTTGAAGTTGCGTGCCCAGAGTCGAGCATCCTTCATGCGTGCCGCTGACACATCGGCAAACTCCGGCCTCTGCCACAACAGGTCGTTGGGGTCGGGCGCCAGGAACGCCGTCAGTCTCATGGCGTAGTCCACGTGATCGCACAAGTCGAGGTGTAGGAAGAAACAATAGTTGGCTGTGCGACACCACGGCCTCGTTCGCTGCATCGGCTCGTCAGCGTTTGCCAAGAACTGGCGAACGCGCTCACTAGAACGCTCTACCTCTCGAGACTGGCTATCCCGCAGGATGCGGTTGAGAACCTTGACACTCAGCGTAGTCTTCTCTTGCACGATGTATAGGAGCTGTATTATGTACAGGTGACCGAACTTGGCCGGCGTCAGAAAACCTTCCTCCAGGAACCTCACGTCAGCGCTGAAACAAAGAATAGAGGAAAACAAGACGCTATTAATGCATTTCATAGAGTCACGAACGTGGAGTATTGCCATCTTGTACTGGGTAAACTGTAAGGACGTGAAATATTGCTGCGCAAGAAGTACTGGGATTGATACGCAGCGCATACGCCAGATGCACTGATTTTACGTTGTGACGCTGAAGAACGAGGCTCAAAAGTAAACTCTTTGTTGGGCGAACTTCTGCCTACCAATACAAACAAACAATGCACAACGATAGCCGCGACCATAGTCGTTGGTCATCGAAATCTTATATGCGGGTGAGATGCGTAGGCCACTTAAGTTTTATACATGACGAATGTTACATTGCAGTGCAATCGCCTGTGCTTGCGCACGTCTCAGAATGTACAGCGCTATTCGCGTCACGCACACAACCTGATTAGGAAAGATTATTTCGCTTTAGAATTGCCGACCAGATTATAGAAAGCTCCGATACATGAGGCGCGTCTGCCCACAGCAATAAATTTGCAACAGTGGTGAGCCGGTGCAATAAACGGTCGCCAGTAATGAAAAATACAGTGTAATGATGGCAGCGTGACGCTGACGGCATAATGACAATGAATGAGGACGATGAGGTGACGACGATGGTGTGACGACAGCGTGACAAAAATGAGATGACAAAGCTGGAAGGACGAAAATGTCACAACAGCAGGACGAGTGCACGACGACGATGGCACGCTTCAATGGAACGTCGAAAGCAGTATGACGACGATGCAAGGCAACAATGGGACGACGAGCGTGCGACGGAGATTGCGTAACGACGACTTTATGACGAGAATAAAATGACAACCACCTAATGGCGAAGATGGCAGGCAAACGGCGCGAATGATCATGGCACATACCCCCTAGCATGACGACATCCCCAGTGGCACACACCCAGCCGCGTTTCACTTTGCGTACACAACATAGAAACAACCATCGAAACTGTACGCATCCACATGCATATCCGGGATTGGCCCACCACTGCTGACGGGGCCAACGGCCGAAGACTGAGCGACTAGCCAAGAAAATCTAAAGCGGTAAAAATAAGTTGACAGTCCTAGGAGAAAGGCAAACGTACTGCCATAGCTCAGGTGCCAGTCTGTCTCTTCCCAATCTTGCCACGGGACATCCTTTCTGCTAAAACGCCTAATTATTTTGTTCCCTTCTAAGTCAACTACTCCATACGGCCTTCTCAGAAAACAGGATGGTGCTACTAACGACGAAGAGCGCTGCAGCTACGTTTGTTAATGCCGGCGGGAAATGAACATGAATTTTAATATTAGAGTTATTCACAAGCCTTCTCTGCAGTAAAGTGGTGACCACAAACGCGTACATTGTTGAGATTCTTCAAACTTGTTTCGTTGATACCAGCCAGGCTGCAGGCTCCGGCGGTATTGGACGCCTTTGATCCGCTCGCACTGCCATGTTACGATTTTCAGCAAGCAAAACACGGCCGATGCCTGTCACCTGAAAATTACGGGCTTCAAGTCATGCATCCGAATCTACCCCAAAATGTTAATTAGTTTATTCTAAAGAATGACTTGATGCATCGCTATATCAAGCCATCTTAAGATACATATCTCTGTGATAAAAGTAATCAAATGAAATCGTTTAATTATCACATTTCACTATATTTAAGCTATCTCGAATACATTTTTTGTAATACCATGTTTACGACGTGCGCCATGGTTTTAGTCAGTCTTCAAGATATCCCGCAATAAGGTAAACATGTCAAAATAGGAGTAGTGCTCCAGCATGTGCTCATATAGAGGATCAGTAAAGAACAAGGTGCACTAATATAGCAGGTTTGCTTCAAATATTGCATGCAGTGTGCAACTTCTAAAGTTAATAATAATAATAATAATTGGGGTTTTACGTGCCAAAACCACTTTCTGATTATGAGGCACGCCGTAGTGGAGGACTCCGGAAATTTTGACCACCTGGGGTTCTTTAACGTGCACCTAAATCTAAGCACACGGGTGTTTTCGCATTTCGCCCCCATCGAAATGCGGCCGCCGTGGCCGGGATTCGATCCCGCGACCTCGTGCTCAGCAGCCCAACACCATAGCCACTGAGCAACCACGGCGGGTGCAACTTCTAAAGTTAGCCAAGGTGTAAAAAATTCTGGTAGGGAATATGATTACGAGACCTACACTTTTCGGTGGTTAGACCTGTTCCGCTGCAAAGATAATTTTTGCGTACTAATTAAAGGGTACATAAACAACTACTCACCTTCTGATTAGAGGCGTGATTTCCGGTGGGAACGATGTCAATTGCGTCCTAAAAAATTCTCACAGTTTCAACGTCCTGCGTGATTACTTTCCGCGCTTTGCTCACAGAGCTTGTGAAAAGTGCTGCTTGATAATACATGCGCAGGATCACCGCCACACCGGTGGCGTTATAAAGCGAATGGAGGAACCCCGCTGACTGCTTCACTAAACAAACGCCCAGAAGTGGCAGAGTTCGTCTTGTTACTGAACTATGCTTTCGCTGATCGCGCGGTGCGTGTTCACTATGACAATCGCTGCCTACACGTTTGATCAGGCGGTTAGGAAGTGAGGCAACAAGCAGACGGAGTTATTCCAAATCACTTTCGCGGCTACAGGTGTTGCTGCACGCGGCACTTTTCCCACACCTTGCTGCCCGCTAGTAAAGCGCCGAAAATATACTTGCGCAGAACGCGGCCCGCTCAAGATTAACAGGATTGTTTAGGACGCACTAACAGCTTTCCCATGGGAAGTCCCGCCATTTACTCCAAAACTTTGGTTTACCTACCTCCGCCAATAGCAAGGTGATAATTGCAGAATTATTATCCTGGAGGTGGAAGAGAACTCGACACCAAAAATCGTTGCACCCATGCATAAGTGTATATTATACTAGCTTTAACAGCCGGCCTGGGACGCTCTGCCTACTCAAAGCACGCACGCAAAGCGCTAACTGCCAATGTAGATACCTGGGCGATGCTTCGGCTGCGTTGACGTGGTGTGCATACTGGGCCAGCACCAGAAGCACGATGTACGGCTTCACCTCACCATCTTCAGAGTACGTTTTGAAGGCCAGTTCCGTCAGGAACCTGGCGCTAGGACAGAACACGTCTCCGTCGAACGATGTGGGCACAGCCGCGGCCATCGCCCTCTTCATACGGGTGCGGAAGAAGTCCTGCACTTCTATCACGGGCTTGGCAGCGATAACCGCCAGCGCCAGGCTGTAGAAGCTGATGATCAGGCCGGCCTCGTTCAGGGCCGCCAGAGAGCTGCGACTCTTCCTTATCAGGTCGGCGAGGAAGTCGACGAAGCCGGGGGACGAAGGGAGCGGCTCGACGTCCTCAGGTTTTCGTGCAAAAAGCTTGGGAATCTTGGCGAGGTTGAGCACGGGCAGTTGTAAACCCAGAAACCACAGGTCCACGTCCCGGTCTCCGTAGATGCTGGCGAACAGCGGCTTCGATGGGGCAGTCGGCGATGGTGTGGCGGCCACGCACTCCAGCATGAGGTGGTCGAACGACTCCTGCCATCTGGTGGAGGCGAGGGCCTTCAGCCACGATGCGTACAGAGACCGCCGGGTGGCATCTTCCGGGTACCTGACTCCGCTCAGAACTTCCCGTGCGCCCCTCATGACGACGACATCGCTCCAGTCTTCACGGTTCGACGTTAGCTGGTATAGCAACGACAAACCACGCATCATATCGGCTACAAAGTCCTCGGCTGAAAAAGAAGCGAATGGTCGTCAAGCGGGGACAACAGCAATGAAACTGATGGCCGCGAAGAAAGCGTAGTTCCACGTACTGTACATATACGGGGCATCTCCTTATTTTTTGACCATAAAGAATTTAAAAAAATGCCTGTAGCAGATAGCGCAATCGCAGCTTTTGAGCTGGGTTACTCGAGGCAACGGACATCACTCACATTAGACATCGAAATGCATAATCAACTAATGAAAGAAATCGCCAGTTAATGTTTTAATTCATTACGGCACATACTACTGTTTAGGAGTAGTGTAGCTAGTCAACTTGCAGGTGTTATCCTTCTAAAGCGAATAGCGAGGATGGCACCGGTTTCAATATATGCGCCGACAAAGCTCCGCTAAGAAATGAGCTGTTATTCTCACTTTTCTGAGAAAACGTGTTTACACGGTGAAGCACAAACGTAAGTGGGACGCCTACGCATATAGAGAACACTCCGTGTAAAAGCTTACTTTTGAAATGCGAGTGGATGCATCAGTACGAGCTCGCAAAACTAGATGCTTTTAATAACGAAAAACAAACGGCATTACCACTCACCGGAAGTGACGCATGAACTAGAAAGCGCGACTCGTTGGCATGACCTACAAGATAAGGCGGCGCATGCGGTGTGCTGAAAAATCTTGGATGAGACGTGCTGGGATTGACGTCATATCCAGTGACTACTTGATGCACCAGTCGTCTGCTTAAGTGTTATTAAGGCGAGTACAAAATTTCTATCCCACAGCTTTGCCAAGATTGCTTCAATAGCGTATATTGAATATTATGACTTATATACTACAAATGTGTAACCAATTTAGGCAAAGTGAAATTCCGCTACAGTTGGCCGTTAAAGGGAAATATTGAGTCGAGCTAGATTGAAAGATTAGGTTTGTGAAATTACGAATGCGTCATTCGCTGCGAGAACAGAGCTTTGGAAGGCAACAAAATGGCGGAAATGGAAAATCAGTGGCGCTACCTTTTGTGGACAACAGTACCTCTCGTTTTATCAGCAATGGCCGATTCACAGAGAATGACATAGAGGGAGGTCAAGTGAGAATTACGTGAACTTGTGTGTTTTGGAGAGGGCGGTTCTAATTGAGAAGCAGAAGCGGCACCTTCGGCGGTAATTTTCTACGCAGCAAAGTGAATATTGACAGGCAGTAAACGATGACATACATGTACACCTATTATATTTCGTTGTAGCTCAATTTAATACATTCATTTACTGTCCCCCTATTTTGTGGTGCTATATTCCAGTGGAAAGACGACACAAGAGACGAGACAAAACAACACTGTCCTGTCCGTTCCGTTAATACATTCCGTTAAGTCGATTCTCACTGCAGTCACGTTTCAATACAGTGGACTCCAGATAAACGAAATTCCCTTAAACAGAACTGCCGAATAAACGGGAAGAGGGTACCAACTTTGTTTGGCTACCCATAGGAGTAACGTTAACTTTGTCTAACGCAAACACCTCATAAATGGACGGTGTTCTGCAATGCCAAATCAGCACTACAGGCGCTAAAATTACTTTTAAAGAAAGGACCATATTACCTGCTCGTGCTGGGAATCGCCGAACTTCATCACAGTGCCGAGTTAGGTGACCACGTGATCACTTTTCAGTGGGTGCCTAGTCATTGTGGTGTGATCGGCAATGAAGCGCTGACAGTGAGGTAGGATCGGCAGTCTCTTCCCCTGATGAAGTACGGATTGCCCACTCGCGACCTGACACCAACTCTATGATCAAGGCACTCATGCAGGATCTTTCAAAGGCATACAGAGCCCACGATGACAACATCCACAGACGCCTACATATGATTGACCTAGACGGTAAACTGTTTGCCCCTGAAGGTCACGCGGAGCAAAACGTCATTGCTCCACAGGATTTGGCTGGACGTTGCTTTCATCCGTCGCTACGCGCACCTGATCGGCCAGCCGAACAGTACTGGTTGTGAACACTGCCAGACGCCTGAAACGCTGGAACACATATTGTGCGATTTCCCAGCATATATGCTGAAGCGAAGAACATTGTAAAGTTCCCTAGCCAGCGTTGGCAGGCAACGACTGTCAGAGGAAAACTATCCTAGGTCAATGGCCTGACACTGCAAATTCAATGGGGGCAACTAAAGCACTGCTGAAGTTTCTGCAGGACGCCAAGCTTGACGAGCGGCTCTAGTAGGGCCACTGTCTAATACACTTAAGCACTCACCAGTTTTCTCACCATCATCACCCATCCCAGTACTTTCACTCCCCTTCCCTCTTCCCCAATGCAGAGTAGAAGACTAGGGCGCACTAGCTCAGGCCGACCTCTCAGTCTTTCCTGGCAATAAATTCTATCTTGTCTAAACGGAATACTTCTTTGTGGGAACTCCGCTTAAAGGGAACTGGAACCGAAACTGCATCTGCTTCATCGGCCGTCATCCTTCATACGAAGTAGGATTAGGTTGACAAGAACTTCAATTGGTCATACCAATAGCCAAGGAGATCCAATTTATTAGTAATTTGCGCTGTCGTGGCGTTAGCGGGTGCTCTTCAGCGTGCACGTTGCCTAGTCTTCGTGCTCCTTTATGGATCGCGATATGCGCCAGTGAAAACTCGAAAGCACATGGAGAAATACCTGTAACTTTAATACTTTAAAGGCTTCGCTATAGGGAGCAACACCTGGTGCTAAATAAGCTGTGATACTCCGAGCAGAGTACAATAAGGTTTTTTTTTTTTTTTTGTCTTTCACCGCAGTGAAATTACCATAGTCGACGCTACTGAAAAAAAAAAAAACAATGGAATACTATGTTCTGTCCCCCTTCGAGTTCCGTTTAAGCAAAGCCCACTGTTTTCTAAATTCGGAATACGAATCGAACACTTCTACGAAACCGCGTATTCGAAACGAAATTCAATTTCGAATATTCCATTATTACTCAATATGCGGTGGGTGTACTATTAACTCGAGGCTCGCTGCCAGGGACAAGCGCCCGTCTTGAATTTGTTTCACAGAATATCTCAGGTGCTCGTTTGGCTCTGCAACTTAGGAACGTTAAATCGCATTAGTCCTCATTATTAACGTTAACGAGCTGTCAAACGTTAAACCAACTTCCAAACAGCATTGAAAATAAGGCTTCCTACAGGTCGCACGAAACTATTCAGCATCCGATTTCAGATTTCAAGATCATATTTTTCGAATAATCGTATTCGATTCGAGTACCGCTATCAAGCTGCCAACCATAGAATACGAGAACGAAACACTACAGCGGAAGGCAAGAAATTATAAAATCTTGTTAGTCAATATGCTTACTGTTCATTAAAGATTTGCAGGCTTTGTTCAGTGGAGATGCTATGTACAGTCACTCTAATCAATCGAGTCGCAGCAACAACGACGTATGCCTCAGACAAACTGAAATGTTTAGGCAGCTCATTAATGCAATATTGACGGCTGTCTAAATTTGGTTGCCGTTATGCATTGGTTCTATTAGTTCTCGCTGCCACACGGGTACGCCCGTATTGGAAAAACTGGAAAAGCTGGCGCTGCCGTCGGCGTGACCTGATATGAGGGGTCACGTGGACACACGAGCCGCGTCGGCTGCTTTGGAAGCGCCGAAGCAAGCTGAAAACTAAAGGCCCACCTGCGCAGTGGTCCTGATTAAGTGGACAGGTATTCCGGCTCCGGGTTTCTGCTTGACAACACTATAAAGTACTGTAATAGGTAGCAGCTGCCTTTGAAGGCGTCCAACATGGCAGCCTACTGCTCGGTGTCGCAGTGCCAGACGTACGCAACGGAGCCCGGTGTCACCCTTCACACGTAGCCGCTGGAGAAGAAGCTTTGTAAAGTTTGGATCGTAAAACTTAGAACCGGCAAACAGCCATTGGCTACAACCCAGCTGCGCAGCAAGCACTTCCACGAGGAAGATTTCTTCTACAGGGGAGGGGTTGCTATGTTGAGTGAGTAGCAGAAAGCGCGCACTGAGACGCTAATATCGTGAAGCTCTGGTCTATGAACATTTTGATGCTAGATACTGGCAAGTTCACTGGAATGGAAAGGGAATGGTAATATGAAGGACATTAAAAAAAGGCATGGCATATGCTCCTGTTTGTGTTAGCACCAAGCAATGAATGTGCTTGATTAAGAAAAAAAAAGC
The DNA here is from genome assembly GCF_023375885.2 of Dermacentor andersoni. Lineage (NCBI taxonomy): Eukaryota > Metazoa > Arthropoda > Arachnida > Ixodida > Ixodidae > Dermacentor > Dermacentor andersoni. Next base: position 58,163,420 of record NC_092822.1, read on the forward strand.
AGCGGGAAATTGCTCGCTGAGAAGACACCGATAAACGTATAGTGCGATGCAAATTGAGTAATAACTATATTGAAACATCCAAGGCTTTAGAAGAAATAAAAAAAAATGATTCAGTCGTCCCGACGGCATATCAAAAGTCGCCGTAGGCATGCAAGTCATTAGTTATAACGAAATTATTTGTGAGCAGCTCTGATAGCGTCCACGTAGCAATGGTTGCTTGTGTACAGCGAAATGCTCATCTTCTGCGGCCTAAAGCTCACGGCACAGTGTGAAAACGCGCTCGCCGCGAAAGGGGAACGCGGTGCGCGGACATGCATGCAGACGCGCAATAAGTCGCTGTGAACCCGTAACCCGCGCGATCGCTGCGTTGAGACTTCATCCTGTTATGCTCCATTTCGCTATGCAGACTAATGGGTTTGCCTATTGTCGGAGAGAATGAAAATGCAAGTATTTCCCCAGCCCAACCTCATAGCCGGTACGTCAGCTGTTGCATCACGGATTCAAGGACGTTTTCGTATGTTTGAACCAACATTTTTTGTTTATGGACGGTTGCCAAAATAACTGCCGTTTGCTCAAACGTGCGCTCAAAATTTCCTTCGTCCTCTAGATTGAGTGCACGGTTCTTTAAGAATTTTATGCAATCTTAAGTTCGTCGGTGAGCATTTTATCATGGCGTTGCCGTTATATCGTTACCGATACTACTTCACACTGACTGCGCAGCCACAGCCGTTGAAATGCTCTGTACATTCAACAAAATTCTTGTGAACTTGGTCACAACCACGGTCAGCGTGTAATTATTGCATGCCTCTGACTTGCGAAATGTGAACGATTGCCTCATAAGAGAACCGCAACAATGACGACAGCCATACCGGGTTTAATCTCTCAAACATAGTAGCGGAGGTGCAGGTGCAGTAGCGGAGCAGTAGGTTCCAGGTTTATTTTATGCGGACGACATAGTGTTGCTAGCTAACAAGCAAAGCGATATGCAACGTCTGGCTAATATCTGTGAACAGGAAGGCGAGAATTTACGTCTGAAATGTAGTTAGAAAATCAGGTGTTATGGTATTGAATGGAAACAGTGAACAGGCCGTGTAAATTCGGGGCCAGGAAATACTTCAGGTAAAAGAATATCCTTGGCATAGACCTTGGCATTGGGATAAACGAAGGCAACAGATATATGGAAACAAGAAAAAAGCAATAACAGCAAAATGGAAGAGAAATGCGGCCATAATGAAACACAGAGGGCTATGGGATTACTAAAGGTACGACGTGCTCTAGGGCATGTGGAAAGGTGTAATGGTTCCAGGAGTTACATTTGGAAACGTCGTTGTTTGCTTGAAGTTAGTTGTACAATCAGGACTCCAAGGCAACATAAGGTAGTGGGACGCCTCGCATTGGGCGCTCACGGGAAGACTGCGAATGAACTTGTGCAGGGTGATATGGGCTGGACAAGTTCTGAAGTGAGATAAGCTCACAGTAAAGTTGATTATGAAGAACGACTGAGTAATATGGAAGAAAGCAAATGGGCTGGGAGAGTGTTCAGGTATTTGCAGAGGAAGAACATTGATTCACGGTGGAGCAAGAGGAGTGGGAAGCTTACCGGCAAGTATGCGACCTGTATGGTGAGCAACATGGCAACAAAGAACGTCAAGCGAAAAGTCGAAGAGGCTGCGATAAACTCGTGTTGGCAATGGAAAAGAAACCGGCTGTGAGCAACTACTTAAGAGGAAAAAAAACGAAATCAAGAAATAAACAAGAAACAAGGGAAGCTCATTACTTTTTGAAGCGAGATCAGGATGCCTTAGAACACGCACTTATAAAGCGAGATAAAACAAGAAGAAGCATAACTGCGAGTGGGCCTAGTTGGAACAGATTACTTTTTAAAACACGTATAGTGCGCAAAACAAACACGGACGAAGAAAAGGAGCAACACAAGGACGAGCGCTTTCTAATAACTGGTTTTACTTTCCAAAAACCAACTGCTTAAATACTCACAGATCTGCGCGATCTAGTCAACAGGACACGCCTATAGCGCATATAACAACACTAGGGATAAAATTCGACGGATCAGCGCTATTCGTCAACTTAAAAACAGCAAGCGCATAAAACAAGCACTCAAGATGAAAATGCGTTGAAGATATGATGAGAGAAGCGAATTCCCCTTATTCAACAATGAAACAAAAGGATGGCTGATGCATGTTTTCTTTAGCTTTGCAATCGAGTAAGGTTCCCAAATTTCTCTCGCGGTTTGATTTATATGCCAAAACATCATGTCGGTTCTTCCAAGACAAGGTGAGCAAGCATGTTCTTGACAATGCATTGCCAAATGCGTACTAGGGCGACCTTTCAGACTAGACAAGTGTTACCTTAGTTTCGTGTTAATGCATCTCGCAGTCTGCCCTACGTACACATGACCACATGTCATAGGAATCTGATACACAACGTTCTTCGCGCAATCGACAAATTGTTTCTTACGCGGATGTTTAATACTACGTTCTTTCTTTGCATCATCCTTACCTTCGAACTTAATTAAAGTAGGCAAACGACAAACAACGGAGGCACACAAGAACTAAGTTCCCAATAGGGGTTCAGAATGTTTGCTACAGGAGCTTGGTGGCACAATCCAACCCACCGTTCCAAAGGGGACGCACATAGCATCCATCCATCCAGTGAAAATGCTGGCTTTAATTATTGGTCTCAATTGGCAGAATGTTTTGACAAAGTTTCCATGAAACCTCTGTTGTAAGGCAAGCCGTAAGAAGCTCATTAGAGAGATCACTGCACCGTATATGACAGTTCGAAGATGACCTTTACGTGTCGAAGTCATCAATCTGTCTATCAGAAAGTGAACTGGAATTTCTGACAGCCTAATGCATGAATGGCCCGGAGCATGGGCTGGCAACGATAAATATCGCGCAAGGCTCATGTCAAAAAGAAGGGAGAAAACGAAAAGAAGAACGCAGTTGAAAGCCCTATGTCTATTGCTGTGTCTCCTTTTCGCACTCGTTTATTGTCACCGCAATAACAAATTGCCCCATAGCCGCTATGATCTTCCTATAAAAATAACCTGGAGAAAAGGGGAAAACATTTCATTCATCTACTACGCTGAACATTATGAGAGGTTTGTAGCACTTCACAGATAAAACTTTAAATCTACAGACTTCATAGAGACCGTATTTCTTGAGACCCTGAAAGTTTAAAAGATGCTGAAATAATTATATTCGGTGCTACATTTACAACTTTTTAACTAAAAATAAACGGTATACCACAGTTGTGTACACTACTGCAACCACTGCGATATTCCAAAGCGGACAAAATGGATATTTAGATGTTTACCGCAAAAATTTTACGACGACAAAACGCGTGAAACCAGATGCTCATGCGCTAACTTCCAGCAAAAGTTTAATGCCAGACGCTCTGGATTTCTAGGGGCACACGTTCCTCCTCCCGTGCCCACACATAGCAAAAAGGAAAGAAAAAAAGAAAGCCAACCACATGGTAGACTAGTAGGTGTGCAGCGTCGACATATATTCAGCGTTCACCATGGAGCTGCCATAGAGAAAATCAATTTCTTTTGTAGATAAAGAAACTAGTGGAGAGCTCACGCGCTCATAATCGGCACTAATATTATGCGTCCAGCGATCTCGGCCCCGCAACAGAGTCCCAGCATTGTGAACATATGAATGAATTCTGGGGTTTCACGCGCCAAAGCCATGATTTGATTATGAGGCACGCGGTAGTGGGGACTCCTGTATAAATTTTACAACCAGGGGATGGATCTGTAACTTGCATTGTGAACATATGGAGCACACCTACAATCGCCACAATGAGATGTAGGGTGATATTTCATTCTTTATTAAACCATAAAATATACAAATGCAATATTTCCAACTGATTGTAATCAATTATGGTACAATGTCGTGAAGGAAGCATTAGAGGCCCGAACGACTCAGGAATCTCGAGATCGGGAGCGTAAACACCTAGACCACCAAATTAGTCCTGCTTTGCGTGCCGGAGAGGCAGCAGCAAGGCGACGTAAGCGAGATGACTGATCGGTTCGAGCCGTCGGAAGCAGAAGCCCACCGCCTTAGACGCCACGAAACTGCGGTTCGAGACACCGAGGATGAAGTGAGACGCCGGATTCGGCTAACAATTGCACGAATCAACACACAGGCTGCGAACAATTCCTTCACCAAACAGTTTATGGACAACTCATTTCGCTACGACGGATCGCTGTGCGATCAGTTTTAGTTCAAGAACCACCTCTGCTGCGCCTATGACTCATCAGGCGACACTCTCACTGGAGCTTCCCGAAAGCGACCTGTCGACTGTGCTCAACGTGCCTGCAGTCGTTTCGCTAACACAAAGTACATCATGTGTAAAAAAAACCAACAGCTACAAGTACAAGTACAAGTACAAGCATACTCACCTCACCTCACGCTCAGCAGCATAGGTGAGTGTTACGTCAGTGGCAACCGCAATAAAATGCATTCCTGCCAAGGAACTGAGTTTATTTCAGAGGGACTCGCGCGCAGCCCGGTCTGAAGTCGTCTCGGGTTGCTCTCTGTTCGGCGCCTGCTACCTGTGTCTCTCCGCAGCCGCCGACGGGGACACGGTGCGTCGTTGGTGGTTGTGCGAGCGGAAAGGGGATCTCGTAGACAAAGCAGACTCGTAGACATAGCAGTCTCGCAGTCACAGCAAAGCCTCCCTTTTAGTTTTACGCTTCGCTGCGGTCTCGAGGGCGTCTCTTCCGTGCCGACTTTCGCTGGGCGAGCGCCTTGTTGTCTGGAGCGCCCCTGTAGCTGGTTTTATCTGCCGCATCCACTGGCTACGTCGGGAGTGTTAAAAAATAACTTGTGGGGTTATACGTGTCAAAAGCGCGATACGATTATGAAGCACGCCGTGGTGGGAGACTCCGGAAATTTGGACCACCTGGGGTTTCTTGAACGTGCCTCTATATCTAAGTGCACGCGTGTTTTCGAATTTCGCTCCCATCGATATGCGGCCGCCGTGTGCGTCGGGAGTGTTGGTTCAGGAGTGTCACGTTCCTTTGATAATAGCCAAGCCATATTGTAAGAAGCCTGACGGGGGCTGCCTTTGACGGTGTCACACGGCGGGAAAGGTGTAGCTTATTGAGGTGTCGGCGCGTAACCGTCCCGTTGACGTCGACCAGGCAAGATCTCAGGCCGACGCGTTTCTTCACGATGGCGGGAACCCTTTCGGGCTTTCGTTGAAATTGGCGAGCAAGCACTTGCTGTCTCCTCAGGAGTTTCCGGCAGCGCGGAGCATCTTGAATTTCTCTTGCGGCCTTTGAAGGCGGTTCTAGCAGAACAGCCGAGTTGCGTGTTCGAAGCTCACGGAAAAACATGAGCTTTGCGGCGGTCTCGGCCGTCGTACTCTGCACGGTTGCGTGCTGCTTAAGAAAAAGCGTGCGATGCGCCGCTGTACTGGCCCTGTAGGATCTCTTGCGAGAGCGTGTTTTAGCTCTGCAACGTTGCATTCAACCTGTTCGTTTGTGACTGGGTGGTATGGAGCAGACGTTACCACCGTGATGCCGTTGTCACTGAAGAATTTCTTGATTTCTCCCGACACGAATGCGTTTCCCTTGTCTGCTACAACTTTGGGGGCCGTCGAAATGCTGCAAACAATGAACGCAGGGATTTGACGACAGCTGTCGACGTTGTTTTGCCCATATGGCGAACTTCAACCGATTTACTGTAGGCGTCCACAACCACCAGAAATGTGGGCCCGTCAATTGGACCGGAGAAACTGAGGTGCAGGGTGTACCAAGATGTGTCCGGTGTGTCCCAGTCCGCAACTGGGGCTCGTGGGGGCCCGCGTTGATTGGTCTGGCCAGTTGTGCACTCTGCCGCAAGTGTCTCGATATGCTTGTATATTCCCGGCCATCACATGTAGCTGCGGGTGCACTTCTTCATTGTGGCTACACCGCTGAGTTCGGTGTGGACGAGAGCCGTGGCTTGTGGGCGAAGTGGGCCAGGAATGACAACTCCTAATCCCAGCGTGAAGCGACCACTATGACAACTCCACTCCGTAGCTCTCTTGCGAAAAGCGTTGAAGTTTTCGACTTTGAGTTCTTGAGCGCTATACCTTCCTGTAGAGCTTTGTACAGTTTGGACAACGTCGAGTCATCTTCTGTGGCCATTGCGACCGCGTGGGCTGCTAGCTGAGGCCTTGCTGGCACTTCGAACACCAACACGCAGTCAATTTGAGGCGGTTCCTCAACGGTTTCACTGAGGACAAGGCGGATCAGCGGGTAGGCGTTTTGGTGCTTGCTTCCGGAGCGGTATACACGAGCTCGTAGTCACACATTGACATCTTTATGCACCAGGGCAACAGTGTCAGCGAAATTTGCTTCTGGGGCCACATAATTCCCAATAACCGCCTGTGATAAATTATAATGGTCACATGTCTGCCCCCGATACACTGATGAAAATGCGTAACACCGTAGACGATGGTCAGTCCTTCACGATCGAGCTTAGAATAATTGCGCTCTGCAGGTGACAGATAGCCCGCGGTAAGCCAAGGCGATTGATCGCTGCTTCTCTGCCTTGATGGCACTTTGTGAGAGAACTGCACCGACGCCTTAGTACGACGCATCATGTGGCAAGAGTAAGGTTATTGCAGTTCCTTCAAGGCTTCAAATGCTTTCCGATGGCGTGGCGACCAAATCTAAGGCACGTCGTTCTTCAGCAGCTTGCAAAGGTCGTTGGCCACCGTGGCTCGGTGTTCTGGAACCAGTCATAGAAAACTAGGAGCCCAAGAAAATATTGCAGCTCCTGCTTCTTGGTTGGAGCGCGTGCCTCCGTGATACCACTCACCTTGTCGCTGGTGGGGTGAATCCCTTCGTCATGGATCATGTGACCTAAAGCTTAAATTTCAGGCACCGCCAAGCAACACTTAATCATGCTCAAGCGGAGGTCCGCGCTGGCAAGCCTTTCCCGAACAAGCTCTAGGGGAGCTTAATGTCCGTCACTGGTTGCGCCACTGATGATTACATCGTAGAAGTAGACGCACACGCCAGGGATACTTGAAGCTGTGACTCCATGTACTTTAGGTAAATTGCTGGCGCTGCGCTATTCCCAACGGTAGTCGTTTAATCCTGTACAGTCCTCTAGTGGTGTTAAGAGTGAGCACTTCAGAAGTTTTCCCGCTCACCTTCAGCTGCTGGCAAGCTTGGGTTTGGTCCAGGGTGCCGAAAATCTTTTCTCCCCGTAGTACACTGAAGACTTCCTGCAGTGTTGGCAGCGGGTACGAGGACGATTTTGTCGCCAAGTTTACGGTGAACCAGTAGTTACCGCGAAGACGTGCGCTTTCGTTTTTCTTCCTCACTGCGACCAGAGGTGCGGGCCAGTCTGAATGTTGCGTCGGCTCAGTGATACCCTGTTGTTCCAGTTTGTTGAGCTCCCTCTCGTAGGCAGGTTGCAGGGCAATCGGTATAGTTCTGGAAGCTTCGGACTGACGTCCTGCTGGGTGAAGCTCGAGGTCAGCCAGTGGCCCGTTATGTCTAGGAATTTTGCCAGAGAAGACCGGCCTCGTACTTCTTCTGCTGCCTGGTTGATGCGGCAGATTGCGATCTGCACATCACCGAACCAGTTTCTGCACAAGAGGCTTGATCCAGTGCCCGTCAAAATCACGAGAGGGAGTTTTGCAATAGTGCCGTTGTACGCAACTTCTACGTTGGCACTACTTAGAAGTGGCAGGTCTTGACCTGACCATGTTCTCAGGTGTCTGTTCCCATCGAAAATTGTTGGTACGTTCAGTGGCCACGCGATCGGGTACGTATTCTCGCTCATGAGTGCGCACGCTGGTCCCGAATCAATTTCAATTTGTATGGGCAGGGGATGGACAGTAAGGTTGACAATGATCTTTGGGAGCGTAGCGAGGTTGACGGCGATATGTAAGTCGTCCAGCGCTGTTGATGCTGGTGGACTGTGCAGCCTTTCAACTTGCGTTATCGTCTTTGGGCCGTTCACGTTTTTGTGTAGGTGAGGTGGCCTCGTCGCTTGTTTCTCTTCGTAATGCAGGCCTACTCGATGTGGCCGCGCTTGTGGCAGCAACTGCACGTAGCTGCTTGGTACTTCCAGGACTGGGGGCTGTGTTGCCCATGGCAACGCCAGCAGCCTTGTGGTTTAGAAGCTCTGCTTGCCCTTGCCTAGTCGCGACGAACTTGGTGAGTCGCCTGGTGAGCCGGCTCGACGTGTTTTCTCATGTCTGGCTGCTATTGGCCAGCGCTTTCCATTTGAACAGGGATGCCGTAGGCCTTTGCTAACGTCAGGTCACTCTCAGCAAACAGTCTCTGATGCAGGATATCATACCGTAGTCCGAGCACGAATTGATCACGCAACATAACGTCCAAGGGAAGCAGTGTTACGTTGACAGGTGATGCTATTGACGCCGTCTGCTTTCTGGTAGTTGCTGGAGTAATATCATCTGTGCCTAGCGTCCCCAAGTAGCAGTGCGCGGCCAGGGTCTTTAGCGCCTCGACGTAAGCGCGTACCGTCTTTCCGTCCAACTGGTCAGGTGGTTAGAAGCTAGCTCGGCTGAAGACCTCAGATTGCCTCGGGTCGTAGTGTTTTAAAGTGCCGGAACAATGTCATCGTAGGCCACTTCAGCTGGGCTACTTGGCTGCACCAAGGCGAAGACGGTGTCGTACGTCTGCACCCCGCAAAGCGTAAACACGTGTGCCTTGTTAGGGTGCGTGATGCTGTTATCCTCCAAGGAAAACTGGAAGCGTCCATACCACGATGTCCACGCCGCGCCATTAAACTCCGTTAGTGGCCCCGATGCGTGGGTTGCATTGCGTTGTACATATGCAGGTCAATGTGAGCTTTAAATCCGCTCTCCTGTGGCCACTGTTATGTTCGCGGTAGCCGTAATAAAAGGCGTTCATGCCGAGGAACGGAGTATACATCAGAGGGATTTGCGCGCAGCGCGGTTAGAAGTCATCTCCGCTTTCTTTGTCTGGCGACAGCTCTCTTTTTCTATCGGGAGCCGCCGACGGAGAGAGAGTGGGAACGCGGAGAGAGTGCGTCGTTGGCGGCTGGTGCGAGCGAAAAGAAGCGGATCTCGTAAACATAGCAGTCAGGGACTGAATCCTCCCAGGATACCGTTCATGCGATTAATGCACGGCGGGGTCCAAGATACTATCAAAGGACAAATCGTAAACATACAATTTTTATATTGTTTTGTTGCAGTGTTTCTGAAATTGTTATTTTTTTATTTTCCCGCAGTCATACCAATGCAATTAATTCTTCTTATTTCTGTTTTGCTACTCCCGTACTCTTGCATTTCCTTGTTGTTGCTTTTTCCTGTACTTCTGCCCCTCCTGCAAGGGCCACTACAAGGCATGCAGTATCTTCTAAATAAATAAAATAAAAAATAGATAAATAAATACGTGTCGATGTGGACGCGATTATCACTTAGTTGTCACGAAACATCGAATAAGACAACGGTTCAAACGTGCACATCAAGTGTCGAAGTCCTCGGAAATCACCAGGGTAGTCAATAAATCCCAACTTCAACCGTCGTTTGTATTTCTGGGGTGCCGGGATGTCCTCCTCGCCCGCCGCTCCGTGGGCACCCTACGTGTTTCTTGTGGACAGCACCCTCTACCGGTACTACAATATCCAATTGGACGGCACCGTTTTAAACACGTACTATGATCCCGCCAGAAAAACCACGCAGAAATTACTAAACGGCACGTATACGAAATGGGAAATTGTAACCGGTGGACTCGCAAACCGTACGCACTTAGAACGAATTTTCAGAATGACACCAGTTTCGACATATTCATTACCAAAGTATGTGACGTAATACAAAGACGTTTCAGTCACGTTTGGGCTTCAATGCAGAAAACAGGGTTTTGTTTAAAAAGTAAATTGAACAAAAGTGCAGTTTTACCGCAAGTTTCATGGCGTTTATCTCGAAACGTGAGCTATCATCAGAATTGGTCCCATCAAAGTGGATATGCCTTGCTAACTCATGAGCTGCAATCAGGAAATTGTAATATGTGCTGTAAAATCAGTAGTCAGAACTGAAGTAGGGATATTTTTTTTTAATAAGCCGATTGGTGTATTTTAATTTCTACTGCAAGTAATATCCGACGCTACGAGTAATCCAGCTCATGGACTAACATTATACCAGACACAGGGAATACATTCTTTTTTTATTCTGCAATAGGACAAAAAAAAAACGTAGAAATCGGTAAGCACAGAATTAACCACTGCAAAGTCGAAGCTAAACGTGGTTATTCATTCCCTGCCACGTAATGTGTGCCCGCGCGGCAAGGTACCTATAACACGCACAAACAACATCAGCATCAAAGGTCAAGAAAAAGATTGCATGCAAATCGCAGGGTTACGCGACTTTGTTATCTAAATTTTTGGCTAAGGCGTACAACAGTCAAAGCGGCACTGAAGACTAAATGCGCCTAAGAATTTGATCAATACCCATCAGATATATTAAATAATAATGAAGCCATATATTCGTCTTTTTATTTTAACATTGTTCAGGGCATTTCTGACTCCTGTAGTGTTTACGTTTTCTTTATGTGGCAGCTATGGCCACGACCGCCTTCAAAACCAACGTGACAAGGAAAGCGGAATCATTTGATTCGCATTCACGGTATGAACTATTTGCACAACTCAAACTGCCTTCCGTCGTAATGCTTATGCGACGCACCAACATTATTGGCTAGCAGGTGCTTCAAAGGGATGACTTGCCGAGAATAATTAACCTGTCGTTTCTGTAGCCATGTAGTCTACTGAAAGAGCTCGCAGAAAGGCTCTACGCCTATTGGGTTTCGGCTTTCAGGAGAGTATCACGATACGCGCCTGAGCGATTGAATCACAAGGCATAGAATCATGTGCGAAGATCGCCGATTCCCGTAGTTTCGATATCGACGAGAACTTCGGCCTGCACATCTCGAAACGCGTTTCACGGACACGGACCCTTCCAATAACCATGTGGCACTGAAACACATATAGCGGACACATACCTGATGTACGGTCCATCACAAAGCGAAGCTTGACGACCTCTTAGAAGCAATAATGACAAGTCAAAGATTTTAACTTTGCGAGACACGCAGCACCCAACGGGATCAGCGCAGCGCGACAACCGGCCCAAGCCAACGTGGCGCGCAGTTTCAATGGTAAGACATGCGGCGCTGTGATTGGCCCGTCATTGCACTTTGTTTTCACAATAGTTTCGTAGATGGCGCAGCGTGGCAAGCGCAAAGTAATACTAAAAACATGCAGGGAGGGAGAACAGAGGATTCCTGACGCCACTCTTTGAGAAGCCGTGTGAGGCTAAATGAACCCGGAAGTTGGCGTTGCTCCGCCATCATGTTGGGCCAGTTCTACTCTCTTGTTTAGGTTTCTCGCAAAAACACGCCGGGCTACGCGCAACTGGGCTGCTCAGACGCGCGCGCTCCGCAGACGAGACGTTCATTTGAGGGATCGCCAGCCGTTTGTGCGCAGGCGCGAGTAAGAGCGGGCATGAGATAGAAAATCTGGGGGCTTTTGCGCCTTGAATATATGACTGCCTAGGCGCTACAGAGGAGGTTTCCTAGCGCGTTTTATAGGCGTTTGTCCCTAGGCGTGCCGGCATTGCGTAGTGGAGTCGAGACGCTCGGACGCTGGTTGCCGGCGCTGTAAAATAGATGAACTAGCGGGCACTGACGCCCGATTTGGCGACCGCTGTGCCAATTTACGTGAACAAAGAGGCAGATCATATACCTATCTCAGGGGAAAATAACTACGTCGCATACGTTCTGCATGCACTGCACTTAAACAAAAGTAGACAGAGTCTAAACTTGCGCATATTGCTAAACAAGGATGCCTAAATTGTCGCCTTACAAACTGGCAACATAATAACGAAGCCAAATAAAGGAACAAAAATGGAATGTTCTATGTGAAAATGTGATTCCACATGATCGTTAGCTTTGTGGATCACCCATTTCTGTTTAAATAAAAAATCTTCAAGTGACTGTGTATAATGGTATTCGTGAAAGCCACGAGACCAGCGTATTTATATTTACATTCGTACCAAATTTATTGGCTAGAGTTCCATCACCCCAATGATTATATCAGATTCACGAGCGAGATTAAATGGCTGGCGGTGTGTACGGGAGTGTTCACTTACGCCTTCGCTATAGTATACTGCCGCACAACTATTGAGAAAACGTAGCACGGCCATTGATACCACAGCTGAAAGCATGAGCACAGTGTTCAACGGATATACTCCTCTATATCTTTCTCCCTGCATGTAAGCAGGCGTTCTGTCACTTCGGTGGCTGTTGCCAGCCTGATCCTTCCCTATTTTCTTAACTGTGTATTGTACCTTGTATATGTGTTTTTATATCAAATAGGTATTCGAATAAAAAGCTGTGCGTGTTCGGCTAGCAATGAAATGAAGTGTTTAGTTTTCGACAGCTAAAGTAACCAGCAAAAGGGGACGCAGGGAAAAAGGCTGCTTTGATGCTGCTTAGGAATGCGCCCGTCGCCTGTTGATCAAATGACAATATCTTCAGAATAACCTAGAACACGACCTAGCTTCTTATAAGCCGGAGGGATAATGGGTCGAACAGAACCGGGCCTGGGGGTGTCGCAATCTTTCGGGCCCGGGCAGGCTATGGGCCAGGTGTAGTATCACCGCGCCGGGTTTGGGCGGGACAACACATGGTACTTTCGGGCTCTGGCCGGGCCCGCAAAACCGGCCCGTGCCCTTTTCTAGTGCTCTGCAAACAGAGTAAGACTTACAAAGCTGCCCATATTCGCATTTTAATAAATACGTGACACTCTTTACCGTAGCTAAAAAGAACAGCCACGCACGGTTTGATGCTGGGTCATTTTTGGTGGTAGGAAGAGAAGGTTGGCTTTTTAAATCCTGCATTTCTGCGGGAGTTTACTCCCGGTTATGAAAGCTTTAGCCCACACATTCCTTGAGGCCATTTGCGTTATTTAAAGGAAATAGTGTTGTAGTGTATTGGGTTTAGCGGCGCATAAGGAACTCAGGCTACCATGCGCCAAACACAGAGTACGATTCCTTTAAAAACGTTGGGTCATCTCGACGAGTCCTTGTCGGGGTAAGGCTCCCGAGGATCTAAAAAACTTAAGTAAGGACCTCAGCCTCCTTCTCAGTCATGAGAAATTGGCTGAGGTGTTCCACTATGCAGTAAGGCACAGCGTAAGAATTTAGTTTTTTTTAAGATACCTGCTTCCCTTCAAAAGCTAAAAACTCATGACTTATATACAAGTGCATCTTCAACTAATAGCAATGTTGGCTGAAATGGAATGTATTACTGTAGAAAGGGCTAAAAATTCTTTCGCAGTATTTAAACTAATCTGCGCGAGAATAAAATGTAACTTACTGTGAGCTCACTTCTACACACAAAGGCTTAGCTTGTTTTGTCAACAAGAAGTTATGTGTAAGATGTGTGTGTCCGGTGCGTAGATGACATAAAATTACTTCAATGAAACGTTGCTGGTGTGTGCATGACTCCCATTCTCCTAAGCTGGGCTTTACTTTTTGTGTGTAGAAGTGAGCTCAGAGAAAGTTACATTTTATTCTCGAGCACAAAACTTTAAAAACTGCGAAATAATTTTTAGCCCTTTCTACAGTAATACATTGCATTTCAGCCAACATTGCTATTAGTTGAAGATGCACTTGTATATAAGTCATGTGTTTTTAGCTTTTTAAGGGAAGCAGGTATCTTTAAAAAAAAGTAAATACTTACGCTGTGCCTTGTTGTTCATTGACTTTCCCATGTCTTCTACCATTTGTCCTTCACTTTGTGTATATTAACTTACTGCAGTATTTATGAGTAATGTTCACTTTTATTTGACTACTCCGAGCTTTTGCAGCACATGTGTCTGCTCTCTCATTGCCACATATCTCTGAGTGACTCGGGACCCAGCAGAATATTATTGTCCTTGTGTAGTGACTTTTTATATGTTGTGTATGAAACTGCCAACTAAGGGTACAGTGGCATTTTTGGAATGCAGTGCCGTGAGTAGACTGAGAGAATCAGTATAGACTATGGTGTTCTTGATATTCTAGCTCATTATTTTCCTCACAGGTACACATACAGCATAGCATTCCGCAGTACAAATAGACGCAGTAGTCGGCGGCCTACTTTTTCCCCCATTACCCTGTGCTTCACCGCTTCCTACGTGGCTTGCCGTTTTTGAGCCGTGTTTGTAGAATTTCGTGTAGTTTGCGTATTTGCCTTTAGTGCAAGGTATTCGTGTAATATGTGTTCGTGTGGTGTTTGCGTTTTGCGAAAGTGTGTTAATGTCAAGTCACAGACAACAGGAAGGCTGTACCGTGGTAAAAATGGATCGTGTCATCGCACAATTTCAGGTAGGGCGTCAGGTAGCTCCTAGGCAGGAGCTCACGATGTCGGCCGTATGCGATCAACCCATTTTTAGTAGAAGAAATATGCTCAAGTAAAACTTGCTTGGGCTAGTTGGTTCATGCTTGAATTAGTAAAGGCAAGGCGTAGAAGACCAGGATTCAAGAAGGACACGCGCTGGTCCTGTCATTTGTGTTCTTTTTGAGTCCTGGTCTTCTGCGCCTTGCCTTGACCCATTTTTAGTCTTCTGTGAATTTCCTTCTCATGGTAAGGGTTCCCTCTGATTAGTTGACCTTGGTAAACCTGCTACATCACAAACTTTAGAGGCTGATTGCGATCTTCAACTCTTGCTCCCTTGCCCGGTCTCCATACGTGATATCCGTCGACAGACACATCATCTCGTACAGCACGAGTCACAGATTTTTGGGGGTGGTCCTTGACAAAAATCTCTCCTGGACCCCTCATGTGAATTATGTGAAAAAACGCCTGACAGGAATTTGCCATATGTTTAAGTTCCTTGCAGGAAAGACCTGGGGAGTGCCAATACACTCTATGCTGCAACTGTACAGGGTCCTCTTTATTGGATTCCTGCGGTACAGCCTACCTGTCATGTCCAACACCTGCAGAACTAACCTGAACACAATCCAAAACATCCAAGCCCAAGCACTCAAGATATGTCTCGGTCTACCGCGGAGTGCATCAACGACTGAAGTCATTGCAGTCGCTCAAGATTTCACTATTAGAACGCACATTAACATTGAAACAATGCGTGTGCACATAAGACACGTCGCCCGGACCCCTACCCACCACCTAGCAAGTCTCCCAGTAGATAGGCCCCACACGACATTCAGTGCGACTGTCTTCGCGCACCGTGCCTCTTTCAGGTCAGGTTACACACCTGCGGCAAGGCCTTCTATTCCTCCATGGTGTATGCGCCGTACTCAAGTGAACCTTACAGTCCCAGGACTTCAGAAAAAATCGGACTTGCCATCATCAGCGCTCAAGCAACTAACTTTACTTCTGTTGTACGAGAAATACAGCGACTGCACACACGTCTACACTGATGGATCAACTACACCAACCAGTTCCGGCGGCGCTGTAGTTATACCAGCAATGAGAATAACCAAGCGATTCAAGACTTCCCATGTCACTACGTCTACAGCTTCAGAGCTCGCGGCTCTCCGCGAGGCGCTTCAAGTGATAAATACTGAAAGTCCTAGAAAATGGGCAGTCTTCTGCGATTCAAGGCCGGCCTTGCAATGTGTGCATTCATTTCTCCGACATGGGAATCACGATCAGCTCACGTGCGAAATCGCGGAACTTGTCCATCACTTAGGAGAAAAAGGCCATGATATCTCTTTTCAGTGGATACCAGGTCATTGCGGTATCATTGGTAATGATGACGCCGATAAGGCAGCTCGGACGTCAAACCAAGAAGACCGCTGCGTCCCCATTCCGCTCTCAAGGACCGACGCCGCGAGACAACTTGGCATTCTGGCACGCACGATCTCCTTAGCAGAGTGGAATACCGTACATACAAGGCGCACAAGACTGCACCGACTAAACCCATCACTTCAACTCAGACCTCCAGCCGGTGTGCACCGGCGTGAAGCGTCTCTTCTGTGTCGGTTATGGCTTGGAGTGGCCTTCACGAATGCCTACTCAGCCCTAATTGGAATGGCTGATAGTCCTGCATGTGATGTTTGCGCATGCGAGGAGAACATTGACCACATATTGTGCCATTGTCCTCAATTTCAAGCACAAAGACAGTATTTGTCCGACACATTGAGGAGACTAGACCATCGTCCTCTGAGTGAACAGACAATATTAGAGCACCGTCCCGACCGATCATCGGCTCAGAAGGCAGTGAAGGCACTTTTGTGTTTTCTCAGAACTTCTGGTTTGCTCGAGCGACTTTAACTGAAGTGCTGTCCGTACACTTACCTACACCTTCTCTCTCCCTTCTTTCTCTTCCCCTTCTCCCTTCCCCCAGTGTAGGGTAGCCAACCAGACTATTGACTGGTTAACATCCCTGCCTTCCTGTATTCTTCTCTCTCTCTCTCTCTCTATTATCTTTTTCTTCTGCATATCAATCCTTAGCCCCACTCTTACACTCACCCTGTTAAGGTCCTCAATCATTTCTTGTAACTCGTCCGCAGTGCTGCTGAATAGAACAATGTCATCGGCAAACCGGAGGTTGCTGAGGTATTTTCCATCGATCCTTACTCCTAAACCTTCGCGGTTTAATAGCTTGAATACTTCTCTTTTCGTTGAAAAGAAATAAACATTTACGTTCACTTTCATTTCCAAGTACGCAGTGAATAGCATAGGAGACATTGTCTCCAGGGGCGTAGCCAGCGGGGGGGGGGAGGGTATTATGGGCTTCAGCCGCCCCCCCCCCCTCCCCGAAATTTTTTCGTGCTGCCATGCACCGCCGACAAAAACAAGCCCCCGAGCCGGAAATCATTCTTGATTTTGTCTTGAATGTCGTTCACGCTCGAAAAGTCATTTCAGCGCGAACATTCCGAACACGGGCAGGATTTCGTGGCAACGCCGATGCACCTAGAGTCACATAACGCAAGGAGCCCGTCCGAGCACAAAGTTTTAAGGACGTTTTGATGGCAAGCGGGCTCGTCGCGGTATCACGCTGAGGCCGCGGAATATACGAAGCGCGTGGATTTCAATTCGGAAACCTTGTCGGTATAGAGTTCTCATAAACTTTCGATGCAAACGGTGCATTGACATTTCCAAAGTCGTGCTTTAGATTTCCATTTCCGTAACACTGTGGGTTTAATGTTGTTATAAACATTTGACATCAAAGGTTCATTGACTTTTCTAATGTACAACGGACGACACAAACATGACTAGCCAAATCAACACACTATCAGAGAAGTTGACAAATCAGCGAGGTCCGACGTGATGAAGCGTTGTGGTAGTTCATTTGTGCCGTCATGTCACATAAAAGAATATCAACATTTTTGCACCTGCGCCGAAGCATCCATGTCAAGACACTAAAGCCAGCAAAGGTAAATACGTTGTTATTTATTTTTCTACTTAGACTATTATTCGCGAGGACCACATTGAGCCTCTTCAATTTTCTTGTTCTCGCTACTCGCGGGCTGCCAGAACCAGCCAGAGTGCATGCGCTTTAATGCGATAGCGTTAAGGAGCCGGTGTCGCAGAAAATTCGGTGTCGGCGCGGACGTAGTTTCAACAAAAATATTTTCAAACCACGCATATCCAGGCCCTTCATGTGACGCAAGGAATTTACTGAATTAATTGAATTTCGCAGTAATGCGGAAAGTTGGGCGAGTTGATTAACCATCTTACCTTGGTGGTGAAGCAGTGCACTGACAAGGACAAGGCGAACACACGCAAGTGCAGTGCAGTGAGTGTTGTGTATTGTGTGTCTTCGCCTTGTCCTCGTCAGTGCGCTGCGTCACCACCAAGGTATGTTAGATTTCTCAAGCTAAAATACGTGAAATAATCGTAAACCACGACTTACACGCAACCTACAGACATGATGGCTCTCGGACTGTAATTTGACTATACGATAAAACATAACTCTCTTAAACGAAAACTGAAAGAAACTCCTTTTTCAGCGTTTCTACAGTTCACAGACCGGTCGCGGCATTCGCCCTTTGCGCTCGCCGGCGCGCGGGTGTCTTGGCGGTCATGGAGCGGCGCGCCCGGTTCCTTGCAATACCTCCAGCTGACGCTCGACTAGGCCGCATCGTGGCCCATGCAAGAGGCCGCGTTTCTACCACAAAGCCCGCCTTCGTGCATAGCGTTCGCGGCCGGTGTTTCCCAGTAAACATTACAGTTACATACGCTCCAGTTGCCGGGAAGTCTGGGAAGCTGCCAGGCATCTTCGAATGCTATCGCGTTCTATTCTTAAAGGCGAAGCTTAAGCGTCCTCCAAATTATTTCTCGCGTTGCTCCGACCACCGCCCGGCGCACTTCAGTGCGCGTACATTTTTCTCTGGCCGAGTGGATTTTCACCTGGCAGAATTTTGGAATGCTTTCTGGCTAGCAGACAAGTCAAAGAAACAATGGACGCTCGCCGGCATCATAGTGGGGACTCGACGGATTGCAACGCGTCCGCTTGAGCGCAACCGCTCCGGAAAATCTTGTCTCGCCGGTGTAGGATACCGAGCAGTATGCGTATGGTTCTCTCTACACCAAGCGCCTCACGCTTTCTTCGATATTCCTTCGGTAGCCATATTAGGTGCACAAAGTAGGCATTCCATTGTGGCGAACATGCTCTCCTTCGCGCTTTTTTCATGTCGGTGCCCCCGCCCTCCCCTCCCCCCCCCCCCCCCCCCCCACCGAAGTAGAAAGAAGAGGGATTGTTGCGGCGCAGCGAATTGTCGCATGGTGAAGGTTCGGTTTCGTTACTTCTTTTGCGGAAAGTAATAAGATACTCTTATTATATTATTGCGAGATCAATTATCTGTGCACTCCAGGCGCATTCCTGCCGTGGCCGTCGTCCTCATGTTCCGTATAAAGTCCAAGTGCGATAACATCGTGACCGGGCGCCGCATGCTGTATGTGCGAGTGAAATCGCAGGGTTGGGTGGTGGTGGCATGGGTAAGCCGATGACGGTCGCTGTCTTGTGAGCGCAAGGGAGAAAAGCGAGGACGAAGCGCGCCGCCTGCCGTCGCGCGCGATACATCAGGGAAGTGGAGGGAAGAGGGTGGGCCTTAGGATACTGTGGTCCGTGAATCTGTGATTGCGCAACATGTTAATTTGCCGTGTTTGACGCGTTATATACCGTGACTTTTTCTTAGATACGTAGATTTATTGGAGACTTACACGTATATTTAAATATCTTTTTGCGAGGTTTGTGTATACGCGCACTGAAGTTTGTTTTGAGTGACACTTTTTGCCCTTTATCACGCTGAATATTCGCATTCGTATATTCCATTATATCTTCGCATTTCTAATGTACGCGGGCGAGTCAAATGAAAGTGAGCAAAGCCACCCCGCGCAATAATGGTTCGGTTCATTACCTGCGAGGCATGCGCGTAGCACACAGGCATCTCCCATTTACAAAAGTGACACGCAGACGTGAGATGTTAGGAACACTGGGTTGAGCGTGGTTGTGCGACATAATGGACGCTCCAAATGTTGAACAGCGTGAAGTCGTGAGGTTTTTGACAAGTGAAGGTGTTTGCCAAAAAGAAATTAGTCGCCGTTTGGCTGCCGTGTACGTTGAACATTGTGTTTCATTGGCCACTGTGAAGTGTTGGAGAAAACGGTTCAAAGAAGGACTTGAACGTTGCAAAGGCGATCAAGACTGGGCCAAAGCCAATGCGCAATCACCCCCAACACAATTGCAAAGGTTGATGAGCTGATTAGACAAGAACGGAGCGCAAGCATCGATGAGCTGGCAGAGCGTGTGAACATCAGTCACGGTTCGGATCACACGGTAATTGATGAACATCTCGTTTATCGGTTCTTGTGTGGGCAAGGGTTGGCCAAGATTTTGAACCACCGCCAGAAGACGGAGAGGTTCGGTGCTGCCTTGACTCATCTGATCCGGTACCAGAATGAGGGTAACGACTTCCTGTCGGCAATTGTGTTCAGGGACAAACCATTCTGCCCTACTATGAGCCTGAAACACGACGGCAAAGCTCACAGGGGAAACATTGGAATTCGCCACCCCCTAAGAAAGCAAAGGCGGTCATTTTCGCCGGTAAGGTGTTGTTGTCTTTTTTTTTTTTTTTTTCGATCGTCAGGAGCCATTACTGATAGAATTTGCTAAAGCTGGAGAGGCTATCAATTGTTTCCGATATTGTGAAACGCTGGATCGGCTGCGTGTCGCAATCAAGAAGAAACGATGTGGAAAATTTACGAATGAGGTCATCTTGTTCCACGACAATGCCCGTCCCCACGTCGCTGATGTGGCTAACACAAAACTGGCGAAGTTCAAATGGGAAACGCTGAAATATCCGCTAAGGCCCAAACGTGTTGTCTTGCAACTTCTACATTTTGGGGCAATTGAAGAAACCGCTCAAGGGAACCAAATACGCGTCGGACGATGACGTGAATTAGTCAGATTTTTTTAAGCAGCAACCCAAGGAGTTTTATGAGAAGGAAATGACGCGACTCGTTAGTTAGTTGGACAAATGCCTAAATTCTTGTGGAGACTACTTTTAAATAATGTACCCCGTATGTCATATATTCTTACTGACACACTTTCATTCGACTCGCCCTCGTATATATTGGAAAACCGCTTGTCTTTTTATGTGGTCACTGTTGCGACTATAATTTCGGTGCAATTACTCACAATACTCGACCGGCGACAGCTGCTCCTGCGCAATATATTGGAACAAAGGGCAGCGTCCTTGAGATTTTCCCTGGCCGTTGCATATGTACAAAAGTGTCAACAAGGTTCTTGACTGACAAGCTTTCATTAAAATATTTGTCCTCAACTTGTTCATTTCACGGCCGTTAGATTTTTCATATCAGCGGCATGCACTGGTTTGCTGGTTTCGAACTGATATAGCTCTAAAGTATATATTTTCTTTACTTACTAAATCGACAAAAACATGGAAGCATTGATGCCATTTATTTTGGCCATAACTTTTGGGACCCCCCCCCCCCCCCCCCACATACGGGTATATTCTTAGAAGAAAAAATACATGTTTCATTTTTCTTGACAGTGCGTAGCATTCAAGAATTCGTTTTCAGCATCCTTGACAATGGTTATGCATTTATTATTCATGTATTTCATCTATCGACAAATTTATGAGGAGGCCGAGCTGGAACGTGATACCCCCCCCCCCCCCCCCTTCGAGCTAAATTTCTGGCTACGCCACAGTCTCCCCTTGTCTGACCCTTTTTTTATAGGTATCTTCCTACTTTTCTAGCGTAAAATTAAGGTGGCTGTGGAATCTCTTTAAATGTTTTCTACAATATTTATGTAAGCGGCCTCTACTCCTTGATTACGCAATGCCTCTATGACTGCTGGTATTTCTACTGAATCAAATACTCTTTCGTAATCTGTGAAAGCCATATAGAGAGGCTTATTGTACTGCGCGGATTTCTCGATAACCTGATTAATGACATGGATTGATCTATTGTAGAGTATCCTTTCCTGAAGTCAGCCTGCTCTCTTGGCTGACTAAAGTCCAATTTTGCCCTTATTCTACTGGAGATTGTTTTGGTGAATATTTTATGTAATACTTGGAGTAAGCTAATGAGCCTTAATTTTTCCCTTTAACGTCGCCCTCTTAGTGGATTAGTATAATGTTTGCATTCTTCCACTTTTCTCGGACCCTTGCAGTCAATAGAAACTTCGTATAGAGAGCCGTCAGTTTTCTTAGCATTATGTCTCCTCCATCTTCGATTGATTCGACTGTTATTCCATCTTCTCCTCCCGCTTTTCCCTCGTTTCATGCCTTACTAGGCCCTTCTGACCTCATCACTAGTTAGAGGGGGTTTCTGTATGCTGTTCATTATTGTTTCGAATAGAGTACTCCCAAGTTCTCTGGGTACTGTAAAGGTCAGTATAGAATTCTTCCGCTGCTTTTATTATACCTTCGAAATTGCCGATATTACCCTGCTTAACTTTCAATGCATACATCTTGGTTTGTCCTATGCCAAGTTTCCTTCTCACTGATTTCAGGCTGCGTCCACTTTTTACGGCTTCTTCAGTCTTTCTTACGTTATAATTTTTGATATCACTTATTTTCGCTTTGGTGATCAGTTTTGACAGTTCCGCGAATTGAGTTGATCTCTTGAGTTGTATACTTTCATTCTTTGTCGTTTCTTTATTCGGTCTTTTGTTAGTTGGGAGTGCTTGCCTCCCACTTCAATTGCTACCTCTGAAGCCAGCCTCGTTACGGTGTATTCCCCCCTTACCTCTATGTCATCATCATCATCTCTTTGTTCTAAGGCTGCAAATTTGTTTGCAGGTACTAGCCTAAATTTGTCTGCTTTTATCCTTACTGCCTCTAAGTTGACCTGTTATTTCTTTACCAATTTTACTCTTTCTCTGTTCAAAATTGAGGTGAATCCTGGCCCTCACTAACCTATGATCACTACTCTTTACCCTTCCTATCATTCCTACATCCTGCACTATGCTGGGATCGGCAGAAAGTATGAAGTCAATTTCACTTCTTGTTTGACCATTAGGGCTTTTGCAGGTCCATATTCTGTTGCTACGTTTCCCGAAAAAGGTGTCCATTATACACAGCTCATTCCTTTCTGCGTATTCTATCAGCATTTCTTCTCTAGCCTTTCTAGCATCGACACCGTAGTTGCCAACTGTCTGTTCACCCGCCTGCTCTTTCCCCACTTTTGCATTGAAGTCACTCATTACTACTGTATACCACGTTTGCACTTTTCTCGTCGCTAATTCAACATCTTCATAAAACTGACCTACTTCCTCATCGTCGTGACTGTACGTTCGACCGTAGGTATGTACTACCTTTAATCTATACCTCTTATTGTGTTTGATTACGACTACTGCTGCCCTCTCGTTGATGCTGTAGAATTCGACAATGTTGCCCGCTATGTCCTTATGGATTAGGAATCCTACCCCGTATTGCTTCTTATCAGGGAGACATCTATAGCAGAGGACATCGCCTTTATTCAGCGATGTGTAAGCCTCACCAGTTCTAATCTCACTAAGGCCGATAATATCCCAAACAATGTCTGATAGTTCTTCGAAGACTCCTGCTCAGCTAGCCTCACTCGAGGGTTCGGGTGTTAAACGTTGAAAAGGTCAGTTTCCATTTGTGGCCTGTCTCGAACCAGATATTCTTAGCACCCTCTGCTGCGTTGCAAATCTGACGGCCGCCTTGGTCAGGCGCTCCGCAGCCGATGGAGACTGAGGACCATTGGTTAATTGAGAGATCATTAGGGAGGTTGCAACCTTGCAACAATTTGCGCGTTGCCACATGATCTGTTGCATGCGAGCAGGGAACGACAAAGTTAACGTCTGAATTCGTTTATTCACTATAAAAAAACTTGACAAAACGCAGTAGCTGTATTTTTCAATGAAATGAAATGTATAAAGATGAAACATTCCAGCATTATCCCTTTGCTGGAGTTGGCACTAGAAGAACAACGCTACATAAAGTGCCAAAAAGGGCTTCATGAAAACTAGAAGCAAGGGAAAACTTCGAGAAAACATATTGCGGCGTACTTCTGGATGTTGAATTTGGCACTGGTATGGAATTAGCAGAAAATGGTTTTCAACGGCTGCACGATCCCAAGGTACATTCAAAGTAAAAGGTCCGACAGGGCGTTCGTTGTAGGAGTTGACTTGGCAGAAGAATGAACACATATCAAGCAAAGTGCAGCATCAGTGTACGACCTTCCGGCAAGTTTTCATGCTGGATTTGGCAGTGGGACGGCTTTGATCGCAAGACTCGCAATACTGGCTGTATTAATCTCGGGGCAAGAGTGAATGTTCCAGCATGCTCTTGGCTTGGGTTTCTCAAACTGTGCCAACTCGTTACTGGTCTACTCTGGGGGCTGTACCATACTTTCCTTTTCGTAAGGCTCGCTTGAAGTTGCGGGCCCAGAGCCGAGCATCCTTCATGCGTGCCGCTGACACATCGTCAAAATCCGGTCTCTGCCACAACAGGTCATTGGGGTCGGGCGCCAGGAACGCTGTCAGCCTCATGGCGTAGTCCACGTGATCGCACAAGTTGAGGCGTAGGAAGAAAATATAGCCGGCTGTGCGGCACCACGGCCTCGTTCGCTGCATCTGGTCGTCAGCGCCTGCAAGGAACTCGGCGACGCGCTGGCTAGACAGGTCTACCTCTTGCGAGTGGCCATCCCGCAGGATGCGGTTGATCACCTTGGCGCTCAACGCAGTCTTCTCTTGCACGGCGTACAAGAGCTGTATTACTTCCAGGTGACCGAACTTGGCTGGCATAAGAAAACCTTCCTCAAGGAACCTCACGTCGGCGCTGAAATAAAGACGAGAGCAAAAGAAGGCTTTATTAATGGATTTCACTGAGTCACAGACGTGAAGTATTACCATGTTGTAGTGGGTAAACTGTAATATCGTGAAATATTGCCACGAAAGAAGTACTTGGATTGATACCCAACACATCCGCCAGATGTGACTTCACGTTGTGACGGTGAACAGCAAGCGTCAAAAACTTTCTATTGGGAGAACGTGTGCCTACCAAAGTCAACACACAAATCGCGATAGGAGCGACCGCAGTCGTGGGCCGCCGAAAGCTGATTTGCGGGTCAAACGCGTAGGCTACTTAAATTTCACAGATGACGTATTTTCAATTGCAGTGCTCGCGCATGTCAGAGTATACACCGCTAATAATTTCACGCCCACAACCTGATTAGAGATTATTTCGCTTTCGAATTGCCGCCAACATTCGAGAAAGCTCCGATGCATCAGGCGCGTCCGGCGCACAGTAGTAACACTGCAACAGTGGTGATCCGTTGAAAAAACAGTCGCCAGCAATGAAGATAGTATCATGACGACAAGCGCCACGATGACGGCATGAGGACAGCGGTATGAGCACAATCTGATGACAGCGATGGTGTGACGGCGAATGCGTACAGAGAAAGGGGTGACAGAGCTGGAATGACGACGATGGAATGACCATGACGGTATCACAACAGTATGACAACGAATGCATAACGAGAATTGAATGACTTGGACGGAACGTTGAAAGTGGTCTCACGACGACAGCAATGCGACCATAGGATAAAGACGAGTGTTTGACTACGATGGCGTATGACCGCTTGGCGATAATGGCACATACCCAGTGGCATGACGACATACCCAGCGGCACTTTGGGCACACAACAAACTACGAAACTGTAGACATGCACCATCTTCAAGATCGGCCCACCGCTACAGACGGCGCCAACGGCCAAAAACGGACCAACTGCCCAAGAAAATCTAATGAGGTAACAGTAGGTTGACAGCCATAGGAGTAAGGAAAACGCACCGCCAGAGGTGAAGTGCCAATTTGCCTGTTCCCAATCTGGCCACGGGACATCCCTTCTGCTAAAACGCCTAATTCCTTCGCTCATTTCTACGTTAACGACTCCCTACAGCCTCCCAAGGAAATTTAATGGAAAACGTACCTGAGAGCAAAAGAAGATGAAACCATTACTCCCAAGGAAATTTAATGGAGCTACTAACGCGAAGAGCACCGCGGCTACGATTGTTCACGTCGGCGGTAAATTAAGAACTTTTGAAATGCAGTAATTCACAATTCTCTATACTAAAGTGGCAACCACAAACGCGGACGTTGTTGAGATTCCTGAAATTTCTTTCGATGATATGAGCTAGGCCGCAGGCTCCAGCAGATTAGAGAGCACCTTTGATCCGCTCACGCTGCCATGTCACAATTTTCGACAAGCAAAACACGGACAATGCCTGTCATCCCAAAATTATGGGCTTCAAGACTTGCACCAGAATCTACCGCAAAAGATTAATTAGTTTAATTTGCAGAATACTTGAGACATTACTACAACAATAGAAGCCAACGATGACACCAAGGAAAATACGGGAAATTACTTGTACTTACTGAGTGAATTGCAGAAATGCTTGACTAATGGAATTGAAAGTGAATGAATAAACAAGTCACCGCAGTTGGGGAACGATCCCACGCATTCGCATTTGGCGAGCAATGTTTTACCAATTGAGCTACCACGGCACTTTTTCGCATTCACTTTCCGAGATATTTATGTGTTACTACTAGAACTAACCTCCACCACTCGCGCCACCACTCGCAAACCTTGGCGGCGGATGTGTAACATCCTTTCTGCCGCAGGACTCACGAGTACGTGTCGTTTCTGGCCGAATGCAACTGGTCAATAAACCCACACATGCTACCTGAAGGCACCAATGTTGCCGGCTTCGAGACCCTCATTATGTATACGAGAAGGGAGCAAACCGAGAGACCCGATTTTTATTATTCATACCATAAGCCCAAAAAGACACCAAGAAAAACTCAGGGTAAATTCCCCCACCTGCGGCAAGTTGTTTCTTCATTCACTTTCAATTTCATTAATTTATAATTTCTTTACTTCAATTAGTAAGTACAAGTAATTTCCCATGCGTTGTCCTTGATGTCTTTGCTGGCTTCTTATGATATGATTAATAAAAATCGCACATCTCGCTTAACCCCCGTTTCTCGTACATTACTACATCAAGCCATGTTAAAATTTATTACTCTCTGGCAAAAGTAATGACAATGAAATCGTTTAGTTATCCAATTTTCCCTATATTGAAGTTATTTGGAATGCATCTTTTGGAATACCCTGTATACGATGTGCGCCGTGGATTGAGTCAGTTTTCAAGCTATTCCGCAATAACACATTCATGTCATAATAGGAGTAGTGTTCCAGCATGCGCTCAAAAAAGAGGTACATAAACGAAGACGTCGCACCGATAGCGCCTACGGGGTGCTCCATCTAAAGTTGGCCAAGCTGTAAAAAATGCTCGTAGGAAATAGAATAATGAGGCCTACGGTGCTCGCTGACCAGACCTGTCCCGCCACCAAGATAATTATGGTGTACTAATTACAGAAGCGTAAACAACCAAGTACTTAACTTCTAACATAGAGGTGTGATTGCCGGTGGGAACGATTTCAACTTCGTCTAAAAAAATTCTGTCTGTTTCAATGTCCTGCGGGCTTACTTTTTTCCGCGCTTTATTCGCAGCGCTCGTGAAAAGGGCTGCGTCATTATAAACGTGCATGCTCGCCAGAACACCAGTGGCGTCATAAAGCAATTGGGGAAACCCCGCTGCTTGCTTGACTACACAATCGTCTAAAAGTTGCAAAGTGTTGGTGTTGTTACTGAATTATGCTTCAGCTGATTGTGCGGTGCGTGCTCCGTATGACGGTCGCTACGTACACAATCAAGGCAATCAGCAGACGGAGTTGTCTTTTCTTATTTGAATATATTGCAGGCCCTTCACGGCCCGTGCAGGAGTGGTACAGAAACGTAACGACTAAAAAATCGTGGTGAAAATTCAATACACTGAATGCGGTTAATAAAAGAGCTTCGAATCCCTTTCGCGGCTACTCGTGTCGCTGCACGTGGTACTTTTCCTATAGTTTACTCCCTACGAGGAAAGCACGGGAAAGAAAATTCGGTAGCATGTAACTCCTGTAACACGTGAAGACGAAAGCGTGCTGCACATCTGGTAATGCGCCGTCTCGCATCGTCGCCCTGCTGCTTTCGCGGTTCGGCTCCTTCGGCTCGTTTTTCACTCATAGATGCGTATAGCTGGGTCAGACTCGCGCCAACGATGTTTCTCTTCGACTTTACGTTACACCCTCTCAGCAGGGGATGGAAACGTATGCTATTCTGTGTGCTGTATGGGTGATTTCAATGAATGTATGCACTGTTCGCTTCAATTTGCTGAGCGCTTGTACCCTTGGCCATTGCATTTTTTTACTTGCTTACGGGAGCATGAGCCATTGCTTACGGGGGTATGAGCCATTGAGAAAGCCACGCGGTATGTTTTTGTACCACACGACTGGACGCTACGTTTCTGTACGTTGTATGCGTGATTACAATGAATGTATGCACATTACGCTTCACTTTGATGAGTGTTTATAGCCTCGGCCTTACGACAGGGATGAGCCATTGCATCTTTTGATTGCTCAGTGGGGTATCATCCATAACTGGTGATGATAGTGTTCGTACTATTGGACCGGACGACGTGTTTTTTTTTTTTTTTTCGAAGCTATCGGGGGAATCAGCTACTTAGTCGTTCGCCATAATAAGTGCGACGAACATAGCGCGCTAAAAATAAACGGGATGGTTTAGGACGCACTAACAGCTTTGCAATGGTAAGTCACGCCCTTTACTCCAAAAATTTAATTTACTTACCTCCTCTAAATAGCAAGGTAATAATTACACAAAAATTATCCTCATGGTGGAAGAAAACACAAGACGAAAGTCGCTGGTCCCCTGTATAACTCTATGTGATATGTTTTTAACAGCTTGCCTGGGACGCTCTGTATGCTCAAAGCACGCACGCACAATGCTAACTGTAAATGTCGTTACCTTGGCGGTGCTTCGGCTGCGCTGACGTGGTATGCATACTGAGCCAGCACCAAGAGCACAATGTAAGGCTTCACCTCTCCCTGATCCGAGAACGTCTTGCGGGCCAGTTCGGTCAGGAACCTGGCGCTGGGACAGAACACGTCTCCGTCGAACGACGTGGGCACAGCCTCGACCATCGCCCTCTTCATCCGAGTGCGAAAGAAGTCCTGCACTACTCTCACGGGCTTGGCAGCGACAACGGCCAGCGCCAGGCTATAGAAGCTGATGATAAGGCCGGCCTCGTTCAGAGCCGCCCGAGAGCTGCGGCTCTTCCTTATCAGGTCGGCGAGGAAGTCGACGAAACCGGGAGACGAAGGCAGCGGCTCAACCTTCTCAAGCTCCTGTGCAAAGAGCGCTGGAATCTTGAGTACGTTCAGCACGGGCTCTATTACATCCGGGAACGGCAGGTCCATCACGTCCCGGTCTCTGTAGATGCTGGCGAACAGCGGCTTCCAGGGGGCAGTCGGCGACGGCGTGGCGACCACGCACTCCAGCATGAGGTGGTCGAACGACTCCTGCCATCTGGTGGAGGCGAGGGCCTTCAGCCACGACGCGTACAGGGACCGCCGGGTGGCGTCTTCCGGGTACCTGACTCCCCTCAGGACTTCCCGTGCCCCCTTCATGGCGACGACATCGCTCCAGTCTTGGCGGTTCCACATTGGCTTGCCTACCAACAACCGCAAACCACCGATCATATCGACTAGGAAGTCCATGGCTGAAAAAGAAGCGAGTGGCCGTCAAATGCGGTCAACAGCAATGAACCGTACGACCGCGAAGAAAGCGTAGTTACACATAGTGTAGATATAAGGGGTGCTTTCTTTATTTTTAGGTTACACAATCTTTGTTTTAAATCGGTTGTGGCAGATAGCGTAATTGTAGTTTTTTAGCTGGATCACTCGAGGTAACGGCCATCACTCGCACGAGAAATCGAAATTCAGAATCGCTTAATGAGAAAAAATCACTAATTAACTGTTTTAATTCATTACTTTTCGGGGCATACTGCAACTTACAAGTCGTAGAGCCAGTAAACGTGCAACGCATACCCACCCAAAGAGAATGGCGACGATGGCACCGGTTTCAATATAACTGCCGTCAAAGTTATTGTAAGAATGCGCTGTTCTACTCACTATTCTAAGAAAACTTCGTTTTACGCGGTGAAGCACAAAAGGAAGTTGGACGCCTAGGAAGCAGCAGCCTCCGTGCAAAATCTTACGTTTGAAATATCAGTGGATGCGTCAGTATATAAGCTCGAAAAAATAGACGATTTTGGTACTGGAAAACGAACGCTACTACCACTCGCGAGAAGTGCCGCATGAAATAGAACGCGCGACTCTTTGGCATGGCCTCCGAGATAAAGAGGCGCACGCGGCGGGCTGAAAAATCTCGGAAGCAACGGACGTGCTGTGATCGACGTTATATCCACTGACCACGCATGCGTCGCCTACTTAGGTGCTGTTTCAAGGCTGATATTTAGTAAATTAGACAATTTCTAGCCCCACAGCTTTGCCAGGGTCGCCTTGACAACATATATTGATTATTATACCTTATACACTACAAATTTATAGCCAATTCAGGCAAAGTGAAGTTTCGTTTCAATAGGACTTTAAAGGGAAATATTGAGTCGACTTAGATTGAAAGATTAGTCTTCTGTAATTATGCGAATGCGTTATTCTTTGCGAGAACGGAGCTGCGATCTTGAAGGCCACAAAATGGCGTATGTGTAAAATCAGTGGCGCCACCTGTTCTGGATGACATTACCTCTCATCCTAGGTCAGCACTGGCCGTTTCACAGAGAATGACATAGAGAGGTCACGTGAGAATCACGCCAACTTCTCCGTTTTAGCGCGGGCGTTTCAAATTGAGGAGCAGTAGCGGCACCTTCGGCGGCAATTTTATGCACAACAAGGTGAATATTGGCACACTGTAAACAATGATTTACATCTACACGTATAATCTATCGATCTAGCTTGATTTATTGTTTCCATTTAGTGTCCCCCTATGTCGTTATGCTACGAGGGTGAGTCAGAAAGTCATTGCCCGTATTTTTCTTAGCCAAAATGAGATATCTACAGGTAATTACAGTGTATTCTACGTAATTTACACTGTTTTTCCACATTACCCCTACCGCTTTGCGCATTGCGTCCGCGCGGGAAATGTTATCTGTCAGCGACACACGCGGCCTCTCCGAACGCTCATTGTCATGCAAGTCTTCAAGCCTTTTCGGAACTCCCACCACCACCACTTTACACTTCTCAAAGCGAGACACCTTTCCCCATACGTGAACTGCATTTCTCTGTGGATTTCGATGGGCGTTGCACCATGCTGCACAGAAATCGAATCACACTTCGTTGCGCGTACGCCGTAGACGTGTGAAACACAACCTCCATCTTCAAGAACTGACAGCAGCGCCGTGCCGCGGAGCTACCAGCAGATAATCCGAGAGGTCCACCGCTGGGAGTGGATATGCTGACTTCGCGTGTACAACCGCAATTTGGCTAAAAAAATAGGGGCAAAGACTTTTTGATTCACCCCAGTATATTCCAGCGGAAGACGACACAAGAGGACAGACGAGACAACACAACACTTGTCTTGTCTGTTTCGATAATACAATACATCCTGCTAGGTCGGTTCTCACTGCCGTCGCGTTCGAATACGGTGGACTCTGGATAAACGGAGCTCGCTTAAACAGAACTACCGGATAAACGGGAACAGGGTTCATTGGGGATACTATGAACAGGCACTCTGCTCAATAGAGTAGCAGCAACAATGATCTCTGCCTCAGACAAACTGAAATGTTTCGGAACTTTATTAATGCAATATTCACGGCTGTCAAAGAATTGGTTGCCGCTATTCATTGGTTTTGCTCGTTGTCAGTTCCACACAGGCAAGCCCGAGCAAGGTATCACTCAGCGAGGTATTCGTCTTTATATTGAAGTTGACGTAGCCCTCAAGTATTCGCAATGCCCGCAACCTATAAGTGGTGAGCGTGTAAACCAAGACGGTTGTCCAGAGGAGGATCGCGAGCGTGCCAACCATGTTGTATAGCACATTGTGAAAACTTCGCGGTTTCCCCAGTGTAGGGTAGCCAACCGGGCTCTGTCCTGGTTAACCTCCCTACCTTCATTTATCATTTGTTCTCTCTCTCTCTTTATTACATTACCATGTCCCTTTCATTACGCGACAGTATAGCAAGTTACCAGGAGTGAACAACGACAAAAGTTTCCGAAGGAATGTAGAAACAAACTGATGTAAGGAGGCTTCGTACAGAACATTAGACTAAATATTCAATGACAATTCAAGCATTTCAAGGATGCCGAAGGTCGAAATTAAAGCAGGGCGGAAACGAACCTTATGCGTACACATACACAAAAAATGTGAACTGGGCGTTCCGCTGCTGGAGCTCCAAGTCCTGGAGCGGCTTGCACGAACATTTAATAATGAAAATAATAACGAATTTAAGAACGCGTTCTTAAATCTTCCGTAAACAAAGCCGAGTCCGCACAACAACGCGTTTTTAAATTCGTTATTATTTTCGTTATTAAATTTTCGTGCAAGCTGCATCTGGATTTAATCCCCGCCGACGCGATAACATTTCGATAGCACCCAAATTTTACAGTTAAGCCACTGCTTAGTTGGGCACACCTTTCAAACATCCCAGGCGACTTTCCAAAGTTGACTATTCCATTGTAAGGTCAATCGCCTTCTAGCCTGATGGTTAGTAGTGCTTGGCTATAGTCGAAGATGCTCATCACTTCAAAACCAAAAAAGCCTAATGAGGCAACTTTCTTTGAACCAGGGATTTATAGAGCTTACGGCAATATGCAGTACCGCTTAGCCGTTTTACCTGGCTTTGCCAGGCTCGGCGATTTAAACAGCCTTTCGGTGGTGGCTGTAGACACAACATACTGCATCGCTTAGCGACACTGAAAATATGTAGGTTGGTGTCCCGATGCACTGTAAAATATTGTACTCCCTTAAAGTGAGTGGATTTTAAATCTGTATATCATACATTTACACCCAAAACGGTGCAAGGCGGTGAGTTACAGACCGACTTATCCTTGGTACATGTTTAGGGTGTTACTTGTTTAAAAGTGCAGATAGTGTCCATAGTATAGCTCTGACGCGGAGTCTGTTACTTCGAATGTTCAAAAGTCGCCTCCAACCCCAATTATCGCGTGTAGGGGGCACATTTATTTTCAAGCAGTCTCAAGGGCCCTTGAATCTTTTTACCAAATCAACGATTTTCGAGGACTTCAAGGACACGTACGAACCACGTGTTTATTTTTTTTTTTCTTAGCGGAAGCCTAGATGACAACCTGCGACGTTTCCTTGCGATGTTTATTACTGCAAGCAAAAGTGATCCGTCTAGACATGGAGTGGTTTTATCGTTTACGCTACATCTGATGTTTTCCTTGCAACCGGATCTTTTGCATGTGTCTCCGGCACACAAGTCCTGCAGCGCCTCTTAGAGCGCGGCTCTTAGGCGTCCGTTACTGCGGCAAGCGTTGACATTCCCGGCGTAACCGAGCGAACGAGCACACGGAAAATGAGAGCGAACGCGGCGTGCAGAGGCGGGAGGGGGGTGGGGGTGGATCACATTTCCCCTTCCTCCCAAAGAAAGAAAGAGAAAGAAAAAAGGAAACCAGCCAACCACACGGTAGACAAGCCGTGTACATAGTCGACGTACATTCAGCTGGCACCATGCAGCTGCCATCGAGAAAATCAATTTCTTTTCTAAATAAAGAAACTGGTGGCGAGCTCACGCACTCATAATCGGCACTAATCCTTGTTCCTCCCTCAACAAATACTGGGCGTGCAGCGATCACGGTGCCGCAACAGGGTCCTAACATTGTCAACATATTAATTAATTAATTAATTAATGATTACAGGGTTCTAGGTGCCAAAACCACGATTTGATTATCAGGCCCGCTGTAGTAGGGATCTCCGGCATAATTTTGACAACCAGGGGATCTGTATCGCGCATTGTGAACATATGCAGCACACCTACAATCACCACAATGAGATGTAAGGTGACATTATTTCTTTCTTTATTAAAGCATAAAATATAGAAATGCAGTATTTCCGTCTGATTGTGACCAAATTATGGTGCAATGTCATGGAGGAAGCGTTAGACATCTGAAGAATCCAGCAAGCTCGTGATCGGAAGCGTAAGTGCCTAGACCGCCAAAAGAGTGCTGCATTACGTGGCGGGAAGGCAGCAGCAAAGCGATGTAGGCGAGATGACTCATCGGATCCAGCCACGGAAGCAGAAGCAAAACGGCATAATGGCGACGACCCTGCGGTTCGAGCCGTAGGAAACAGAAGCACACCGCTTCAGACGCCACGAAACCGTGGTTCGAGCCGTCAAGGATGAAGTGAGACGCCAGATTCGGCTAAGAATTGCACCAGTCAACACACAGGCTGCATGCAAACAAGTCCTTCACCAAACAGTTTTTGCACATGTCCTTTCGCTACTACGGCTCAGTGTGCGATCTCTTTTGGTCGAAGAACGATCTCTGCTGTTCCTCTGCCTCAGCAGGCGACACTCTCACTGGAGCTTCCCGAAAGCGACCTCTCGACTGCGCTCTTCGTGCCTGCGGTTTCGCTAACAAGTACCTCAATTGTAAAGAACCATTGGCTACAAGTACAAGCTTCGTCACATCACCTCCCGCTCAGCAACATAGGCGAGTCTTATGTCCGCGGTAGCGCTAATAAAAGGAGTTCATGCCAACGAAGGGAGTGAACTTCAGAGGGACTTGCGCTCAGCGCGGTTCGAAGTCGTCTCCGGCTGCCCTCTATCTGGCGACTGCTCTCTGCGTCTTTCGGGAGCCGCCGAAGGGGAGAGTCGGGAGACGGGGAGAGAATGGGTCGTTGGCGGTTCGTGCGAGCGGAAACAAGGGGCTCGTAAACATAGCAGTGCGAGACTGATTTCTCCCAGGATACCATTTATGCAGTTCATGCGATTAATGCGCGGCGGAGGCCAACACACCATCGAAGCACACATCGTAAACACACGCGTCGATGTAGACGTGATGGTCACTTAGTTTCCATGAAACATCCAACACGGCAACGGTTCAAACGTGCCCATCAAGAGACGCATGGGGTCGAAGTCCTTGGGCATCACCAGAGTAGTCAATAAATCTGAAACCAGCCGTGGTTGCTCAGTGGCCATGGTGTTAGACTGCTGAGCACGAGGTGGCGGGATCGAATCCCGGCCACGGCGGCCGCATTTCGGAAGGGGCGAAATGCGAAAACACCCGTGTACTTAGATTTAGGTGCACGTTAAAGATCCCCAGGTGGTCGAAATTTCTGGAGTCCTATACTACGGCGTGCCTCATGATCAGAAAGTGGATTTGGCACGTAAAACCCCATACTTTAATTTTTTAATAAATCTGAACTTCAACCATGGTTTTTGTTTCTAGGGGGCCTCGAGGTCCTCCTCTCTCGCCGCTCTGTATACACCCTACGCGTTTCTCGTTGACAGCATCCTCTGCCGATACTACAATTACCAACTAGACGACACCGTCTTAAACACCCGCGATGATCCCGCAACAAAAACCACACAGAAATTACTTATCGGCAGATATTCCAAATAATGAATTGTAACCGGTTAGCTCGCAAAGCGTATCCACTTGGCATGAACCTTCAGAATGACACCAGTTTTGAGATATTCATTACTGAAGTGTCTGACGGAATGCACAGACGTTTCAGTTACTTTCGTTTTTCAATGCAGAAAACAGACTTTTGTTTAAAAGGTAAGTGGAACAGCGCATTTTTACCACTAGTTTGATGGCGCACATCTCGAAGCGTGTGCTATCATCAGAATAGGTTTCGTCAGGCACGTACCCAGGATTTTCTTTAAGAGGAAGCTTTAGCTCGGGCCCAACTCCGACGCGGCCTATTCAAATGCATGTAAAACGCAAAAACGTTTTTATGAGATAACCCCTGGACCGATTTTGATGAAATTTGTTGCATTTGAAAGAGAAAGTCAAATTCTAGTGACTGTTGGAAGCGGAATTTCGATTTAGGGCTTGAATTTTCTTAAATCGATTTTCAAATATTTGACCGTTTGAAAAAAATGGAAGCACGAAGTTTACAAATTCATAGCTCTGCATCAAGAACTGATATCGCGGTTCTGTAAACGGCATCCATTAGATCATTCAAAGCGGACAAATTCAATATGTCATTTTACATCTTACGTGAATTTGTTACGTCGCTTACAACGGTTTTGCAAAAGTTGTATTTCCCTATGATTAAATATTTTTTATATTCATGTGTAACACATCAATTTTGTCCGCTTTAGATGTGCTATTAGTTGCAATTCACAGAATTGTATTATCATGTTTAGTGGTTGAGTTACATAGTTGTAAACTTGATAGTTTCGTTTTTTGAAAATCTTCGGTTATTGGCAATTTTTAATAAAAAATTCACGACCTAACTCAAAAATTCGAAACCAACAGTCACTAGATTTTAAGTTTGTCTTTTAAATGCAACAAACCTCGTCAAATTTGGTGCAGTGGTTGCCGAGAAAAACGAATTCTCCTTTTACATGTATTTAGATAGGGGCACTCGAGCTAAAGCTTCCTCTTAAGGGGGGGGGGGGGGAGGGGGTAGCGCCTAATGTAACTTTTCTATGCAAATGAGGGGAGGGTTTTTTTTTACTAGTACAAAGGTAAATAACGCCATTCGTCATAAATAACACCATTCGTCATAAAGACGAGTAAACCCGCAAAAGAGAATGAGATAAAGTGTATCTCACAGGCATGTATGCCTGTGAGATACACCTCTCCTTTACTTGGCAAACAAGGAACCCCATCAAATAGACTCGCGCAAAAAAGAAGCGTAAAATAAATATTGCTAAAGTAGAATACAGCTTAAAAAAACAGCAGTTGGCAACCAAAGCACACGGACCACGCGGGGCTGTGTTACTCCGTCAGTCAATCACAAAAGTAAACAAAATCTTCGTCATGCGGCCTTTTCGGAATGGCGTCGTACTTGATACCTCCAGAGCGTCTGCGGTTCTGGAGGAGTCTTTTCATCGGCAGAAGCAATGAGGTATGCAACAGACATGGACAAAGTGTGTGGTGTGTGAGCATTTCACTCTTGAAAAGTATGCGGTACAGTTCATTTCACTGCTGCACCCATTTTACCCATGAAACTTCACTGCCAACTGAAGTGAAACTTGACAATAACTAGTTGGAGCGAAGCAATCATTTTATTTCAGTTCAATAACAAATTAGGCTTTCGCCGTTCCCCTATAATACGCGAGGGAAAACGTATAAAATTACGCGCTAATAATTTTGTTTTTGTGGTTACCGCCTTATTTGGGTAACAGGAAAAGGAGGAACAGTGGCTGGAGGTTATGAGGGCGTGGGCGCGGCTTCAAAGCAGACTTAAGGTTCCGTGCGACTATAGTAGCGTTTTTTGAGCTACCTCTGGGGGGGGGGGGGGAAGAATTACAGAGAAATATACATTTTCGGAACAATCACAGTTCTTTTGGATCCCTTGTGTACTGCTCTACCAAGTTGAGGGCCTAAACTTACTCATATTGTTATTTGGGAAGTTGCGTAACGATGTGTGGCCGCCACTCCCATACAACCTCATAGAGCGCAGGACGCTGCGGTTCTAGACGTACTGCGCCCACCGCGGAATGCTAGAAAAACACCTACATAAGCACAGCAGAGAAGTGGCAACGTCAGGCGGCTCGACTGTTAACTGTAGAAGCGTCATTCAACATACACGGCATTGTTCTCCACTTCTGGCGATGTTTTCTCTACTTCCTTTTTAAAGAAAATGATGTTGATCCATAAATATTTTCATAAACAACGGCTAAATTTGCTAATTTTCGCTTTTCCGTCCTGTTTGGCTGTTGCCTTGGCGGTCGATCTGCCTTAGTAGATCGCTTAATTTCTCCACTCCTCGCGACTCCTGTTTCCAGTTGCTAATTTTGCACGAAAAGTGTTGTAAAATTGGGGAAAAACCAGACGAGGTAACGGGAGACAGATGTAATGCTTGCGGGTTTGAGGGTTATTGCATGGTTTGATGATGGACGCTGCCTGACGTTATTTTATTTTCCACCTTATCTAACCCATATCGCGGGTATATGGTTCCGAGGATCTGCCAGAGTCGCGGCGAGCCATCACTCGAGGAAATAATGAAGCAAAAGGAAAAGTTAACCGCAACTGGTGTTTTTTCCGTCTGCAACTCGTTCCACGAGCATACAGACCACCTGACCACAAACCGAATCCCTTTCCTGGTCTCTGGATCAGTTTAAACAAAACTGGACTTCCCACCCCAGAAGATGCAGATAACTACCGCCATCCAAAAGGAGTAAAAAATGCAGTAAAATGTTGACCGCCGAACAGCTGTCAAGTCTCAAAATTGATTAGGCGGAGCTTTAGAAATGTGTGTGAGGAGTGGTGGCATGGGCAGGAGGGGGAGGGATGTGCCGCTTAATTTCTGGGGGCGGCCCGGGCTCCTCCGCACCCCCCCCCCCCCCTCCCCGCCACTCTGGGTGCGTGCCTGGGTTCCGTCCAAGTGGATATGCCTTGCAAACTCATGGACTACAATCAGGAAATTGTATTTTGTGCCATAAAGTCATTAGTCAGAAATGAAGTAGTGATAATTTTTTTAATAAGCCGAATGGTGCATTTTGATTTCTCTTGCAAGTAATATCCGATGGTACGAGTAATCCAGCTGACAGACTAAAATAATAGCTGCCACAAGCGATCTAATTTCGTGATTATTATGTCCCTGTCACATTTCTGTGTGTATATATATATATATATATATATATATATATATATATATATATATACATATATATAAATTAAGTCATATACTCCTCTATTTTAAAAAGTGGTTCATGATATTTCTAACGCATGTAGTGTGTATGTTTTATTTATCCGGAGGATGCATGCGCGGCCGCATTTTAAACCAACATGACAAGGATGAAAATTCATATGGGCCTCCTAAAGCTAGACAAAAAGCAGTTTTTGTTTGTGAATAAAGCAGGTCTATCTCCTCTCTGTGACAAATGCCGGAGTAGTGGGTGAGACTGATCACAAATGAGATTCTATAAAGTACGACGCCTGCTACTCAAGCGCGTATACTACTAAAGTGTGAACCCAAAATCCTAGAACACACAACACATATTGCCTTGGGTATAGTGAAATTTAGGAATGTAAGAAAATAGGAATATATCGAAAATGCAAACCGGGAGCACCAAACTAACATTGCAGGTTTTTAGCTTCCCGAACACATCAAAAAAGGCAATGTGGACTTTAAAAGGCGGTTAGGAAACTTACTGAACATATTTCCTCTAATACACAGAACGCTGCTTGGAAGTCCGCCCCAATTCGGTATCTTACCAGAAATCAATTATTGCCAAGGCTGCTGCTGATCAGCTAGTAAATGAGACTTAAAGCAACCGGTGGTCTAATATATGGTTCATCGTTCACTTACTACGTCTATAATTGTAGCTATATTCAGTCACAACTTCAGACTTGAAGATATCGATGATGAAATTCTTGAATCAAATACACTTCGAATCTTAGCCCAATCATTTGATTGGCATTCGTGGTTTCAACTATTTGCACAACCCAAGCTGCCTTCCGTCGCAATGCTGATGCCAGGCACCAAAATTATTGGCTAGCAGGCGCTGCAAAGGGCTGACTTGCCGAGAATAATTAACCTTTCGTTGCTGCAGCCCATGGATTCTACTGAAACCGCTGGCAGAGAGGCTCTACGCGTACTCAGTCTCGGCTTTCAGGCGGGTATCACGATACGTGCGTGAGCGAATGAATCCCAAGACATCGAATAAAGAGCGCAGATCGCCGATTTACGTTGTTTCGAAATCGACGAGAACTTCGGCCTGCGCACGTGGAAGCGCTTGTCACGGACACGCATGCTTCCCATAACCGTGTGGCACTGAAACACATATAGTGAATACATACCTGATATAAAATCCATCTCAAAGCGAAGCTCGACGACCTGTTGGAAGCAATAATGATCAGTCAATGCCTTAAACTTTGCCAGAAACGCAGCACCTAACCGTATCAACGGCGCGCAGCAGCTTCACACCCAAGCCAACGTGGCGCGCAGTTTCAATGGCAAGACATGCCGCACTGCAATTGGTCCGTGATTGTACTTTGTTTTTGCAATAGTTCCGTAGATGGCGCCACGTGGCAAGCGGAAAAAGTTATTGAAAAAACGGTGGCACCAATTGCGTTACACTGCCGGTGGTCGGTGCGATCAAGGTTACGTACTTAAACTTCTGGAGTGGAGGCCGCCCTCCAAAAGTGCAGCTGGTTGCCGCTACTTGCTAGAGGGAAGAAGCCCGTACCTCCCTAATGAGAGAAGGCAGTCTCTTCGTCATATTTATTGGTTGTGCGCTGTTGCAACAGCGTTTAGCTGATTGTGACTTAGGTTCGGAGGGCAGTGCAACACCTCAGTAGGTCATAGCTGCACCATTCGCGCGAAAATGTCTTCGTTTCACTTGTAACATAAACTAGCGTCGTCTGCTCAGGTCTCTCATGTACTCCCGTGAACAAAAGTATACGAATCGGGGTTGCGCGATCAAACTCATTTTCTCCTCTGTCTGCGAATACAACTTGAAATTAAAGTCTCCAGTCCCAACTTTTCATTACGGATTTGCGAGTGCGCCCGTTAGTTTCCGTTTATGCGCATTAATTACGAAGAAATTCTGTTTTTTCGGCGACCCTGTGGTCCGTATACTTTTGCTCACGGGTGTACGTCGTGCGCGCATTTTCTTCAGTGGACAACGGTTCAAAAGGCGGTCGTAGTAATATAGGTGTATGTCAATATTAAATTTACATTTACATCCTGTAACTACTCGGTGGCATGTCACTGAGTGCGGTTCTTATGCAGCGGATGTTAGTACGAGGAGATGTTAGAGATGTTACATGTTAGTAGGGGAGGAGATTTCGCCGCTTCTTCCAGCGATGTCGGGTTGTGCTCGAATACATGTGCGGTGTGCTTGTACTACGACATACTGTTCGGTTTGTACTGTGTGTACGTTCAGTGCAGCGACTGTGTTTTAATGCGGAACACCAGCGAGCAAAACGCGTACACAGGAGAACACGTGGACAGGACGAGCGCTGGATTTACAAGGGAAGAGTTGTAGTTTCATAGCTCGTTCTCACGACTTCTCTTGCATACCCGTCTTTATGTTTTGTAGGTTTCCTGTTCAATAAATTGGCCGTACAAGCCCAGCATGAAATTCTGGTGTAAAAGCTGGGCTTGTGTCAGCCATTTTACAAGGATATTGCGGAGCGATATCTATGGTTTTGGGTACACCACATCCCTAAACGGGCGAATTGCGAAAAAAATGCGTGAACACTGCTTTCAAAATTGCAAAGTTTAAAAATTGATAAACCCAGGACCTGAATTACAAACCTCGCTTGTATAGTGAACCATTATGCATTGTAAAAGTTCAGATGCGGATTGAAAATGTTTTTTTGGCGTACCAATTATTTTTTGAGCTGAGGGCAAGCCCCCTTCCACGCTCTCTCTCTCTCTCTCTCTCTCTCTCTCTATATATATATATATATATATATATATATATATATATATATATATA
Source organism: Dermacentor andersoni (assembly GCF_023375885.2). Taxonomy (NCBI): domain Eukaryota; kingdom Metazoa; phylum Arthropoda; class Arachnida; order Ixodida; family Ixodidae; genus Dermacentor; species Dermacentor andersoni. Next base: position 58,204,452 of record NC_092822.1, read on the forward strand.
TTGTTACGTGTGGAAAGACACAGACGAGAGATGCTATTTACACGCTATTTACACTGGAGCCAGGCAGCCAGGCTGACACTCGCTCGTGCCGAGGGCACCGACCAACTTCTTCGTCGTTCTCGCGGCTGCTCGTCTCTCGCGGAATCATATCGTAATATTACCCCCCGGCGGCGAAAGCACCGTCACGGTGCTGTTAAATATCCAAGGGGCATGGAGAGTTGTAGGGCTTGAGTCGGGCAACGTGGACAATGTCACTGGTTGTCACAGCGGAGTACGTCGTGGGCGTGGCTAGAACGATTTCATAGGTGACATCGGTCACTTTGCGTATCACGCGATATGGGCCTGTGTAACAGAAAAGCAGTTTTTCACAAAGGCCGACTTTACGCGATGGGGACCAAAGCAACACGAGGGCTCCGGGCACAAAATGGACATCACGGTGACGGAGGTCGTAGCGTTGTTTCTGCTTGTCTTGAGACACTTGTAGACAAGCGCGCGCAAGTTGGCGAGCATGGTCAGCATGGGCGATTGCATCACGGGCATAATCGCTAGTTGAAGCTGTGGCGGACGGAAGCACAGTGTCCAGTGGTAGCGTCGGTTCGCGGCCATACAAGAGGTAAAACGGGGAAAAGCCAGCAGTTTCGAGACGGGAAGAGTTATATGCAAAGGTAATGTAAGGTAGAGCCAGGTCCCAGTCACGGTGGTCGTCTGAAACGTATTTGCATAGCATGTCTGTAAGGGTGCGGTTCAAACGCTCAGTGAGGCCGTTCGTTTGGGGGTGGTAGGAGGTGGTAAATTTATGCTGTATTGAGCAGGCACGCATGATGTCGTCAATGACTTTGGCCAAAAAGGTGCGGCCGCGGTCTGTAAGCAATTGACGCGGAGCACCATGCATCAATATAATATCATGTAGCAGGAAGTCCGCAACATCAGTTGCCCAACTGGTCGGAAGAGCACAGGTTACGGCGTAGCGGGTCGCGTAGTCCACCGCAACTGCAACCCACTTGTTTCCTGATGTAGATTCCGGAAATGGGCCGAGAAGGTCCAAGCCGACACGATGGAAGGGCTCGGCAGGGATGTCGAGCGGCTGCAGGTAACCAGCGGGGAGCTGGGAAGGCTTCTTGCGTCGTTGGCAAAGTTCACAAGCGGCGACGTAACGTCGTACGGAAAGGGCAAGGCCCGGCCAGAAAAAACGGCGACGTACACGGTCATAGGTTCGAGATACGCCGAGGTGTCCTGCCGTTGGTGCGTCGTGAAGCTCTTCTTCGACATCCTGCCCCTCCAGGCCAGAGAACACACCTGGGTCACGATGTGGGGCAACCGTGACGACTGGAGCAGTCGGACAAGCCGAAGCCGTTGCGGAGGCGGGTTCGTCACCGGGAGGCGTGGTAACAAGCTCGGTGTGTCGACCACTTCGGAGTTCCGTGGGGAGGACGGGGATCGCTGACCTCCACCAGAAATGTTACGTGTGGAAAGACACAGACGAGAGATGCTATTTACACGCTATTTACACTGGAGCCAGGCAGCCAGGCTGACACTCGCTCGTGCCGAGGGCACCGACCAACTTCTTCGTTGTTCTCGCGGCTGCTCGTCTCTCGCGGAATCATATCGTAATAATATATATTATTACAATATACTCGAGCGATGCTCAAGGGACGCGCCGCCGCGAGAACGACGACGAAGTGGGTCTGTGCCCTTATTAGACATTACGATTATCTATCTAATTCAAAAAATAAGCGTGCTTTATTTGCATTCCTTCGTGCTAGGAAGGTGCTACCAACACCCTTAACATTAGATTCAATTGTTTTGACCCCGCAGGAACTGAGCGCCTCTCTAGAAGAGATTGCCGAAGGCTTAGAAAATCGATTTACGGCCAGGCTTCCGGCTATTCATTCTACATTAGGTCCTTGGGATGGCTTTACTCCAATTTCCTTAGCTGAACTCAATGAGACTGCACTATGTTTACCGAATTCAGCCCCTGGCCCTGATGGCGTCACAAATGCAATGTTAAAAATATTGTTACAGGAATCACCTAACGTTCTTTTAGACCTGGTGAATTATTCAATTAAATATGCTTGGATTCCGTTGCACTGGAAGCTTGTCAAGGTAATATTGATGCTTAAGAAACAAGAAGGAAGGTATGTATTGGAGAACATTAGGCCCATTGCGCTTACATCAAACGTAGTAAAATTCATTGAGAGGCTTCTTCACCGTCGCATCATGAAATTTATTAATGATAATTCCATTCTTATTCCCTGTCAGATTGGTTTCAGGGCCGGCTGCTCCATCTGGCATGCCCACGTCGACTTAGAAAGCCGAATACAACTCGCTCGACGTCATAAGCAATACGCTGCCTTAGTGACGCTCGATATCGCTAAAGCATACGACACTGTGGAGCACACTATATTGATCAATCGGTTAACTTCCTGTGGTGTTCCTGGGTATATAGTAGCGTGGATTCAGTCATTCTTAGTTGAAAGAGAATTCTATTGCTACGAAAGTGGCGTTTCTTCTTCTAAACACAAACAAACGAGAGGCGTACCGCAAGGCTCAGTGCTTTCCCCGGTACTTTTTAATATTCTCATGAGCACACTACCTTGTCATCAAGAAATAACTACTTATGTTTATGCAGACGATATTGCGTTTTTTGCATCTGCAAACGACATCCACACGCTATACCAACTACTGCAAACTTACCTTTATGATCTGGAGAAGTGGTTAGATGCTAGTCACTTCACACTCAATGCCAGCAAATGTGCTGTTCTCGTTTTTCCGATACGTGACATAGTGCACATTTCGTTGTCTTACCACCTTCAAGACATACCACAGGTGGAATCTGTTAAATACCTCGGAATTATTTATAACGCCTCTCTCAACTGGCGCTCACACATAGATTTGTTGACTGGGAAAGGTACCCGTGCAATTGGCATATTGCGTAGGCTGAGCAGTCGTCGAATAGGATTGAGGAGAGATACACTCCTGATGATATATCGTATGTACGTTCGCCCTGTATTAGAATTTGGTTGCGTGCTCTTCTCTGGAGCTCCAGCCTACATGTCCCGTCCTCTAATCCTCTTAGAAAAAGAAGCATTACGTCTGTGTTTAGGTCTTCCTAAATTTGTTGCAAATTCTATTCTTTATCTAGAATCCCGTGTTCCGCCCCTTTCGTGCAGGTTCCGGCTTTTCACGGTGCAGACGTTCTTAAGGATTTACGAATCACCACTGCGTCATCCCCAAATAATCTTTATTTCACAACCTGCGTTGTTTTTCGGTGTCATCTGGCCGCGACTGCATAATCCGCAAATTATATTCGTGCAACAATTACTTGACTCTTTGGGCGTGCGCATATGTGATGTACTTCCTATTACCGACAGAGCTGTTGCCACGGATATTCAATTTGATGACATCTTTCCTAATAATGCAAAATTACTTCCACACCGTATTCTAGACGGTATATTACAAGATCACCTGAAATACCTTCAAACAAACGTTGTAATTGCTACAGATGCTTCACAATGTGAAGAAAAGTCAGGTGTAGGAATATTTTCCCCGATTCTCGATTGGACATTTTCTCTTCGGCTGCCAGATTTCATACCGATTTCTTTAGCCGAATTCATGGCCGTAGTGCTGGCATTACGCAAATTAGGACCATCAATTACGTCAGCCGTGATAGTCACTGATTCTTTATCATTGTGCTCATCCCTTACTGCTTCTAGTGATTCTCGCGTGATGAGGACATTTCCATCATTGGTACCTGGTCACTTGAGAAGCGTGCGTTTGATTTGGGTGCCTGGCCATAAAGGACTAATCATTAATGAAATTGCAGACTCTCTAGCCAAGGCATCGATAAGTGGCCCGATTCTTCCTTGCTGCCCTTTGACTGCTTATGTTACTGCAGCTAGATTTCGCAGGAGTATCATTATACAGTCAGTATCAGGCTCCGCAATTACTAACTCTGAGGATTACGGACATCTCCTGCACCCTTGGAACAGAGATTTTTGCCGAACACGGAAAATTGAAGTGTCCATCACGAAGCTGCGCTGCCGTATACCTGCATTGAACTTCTACCTCCACAGGTCTGGTCTGGTCCCCTCACCATTATGCTCATTCTGTGGCGAAGCGGAGACAATCGACCATTTCTTGTTGTCTTGCAGACGTTTTTCTATTATAAGAAAACGACTACTCGAAATCCCGCTTCGCTCTATTGGTCTAACTTTATCAGTGCCTGTGATCCTATCTTTTGGAGCCTCCATTGTTGGGTTCAGCCACAGAAATGTTTGCTTGGCGATCCAAAATTACCTAATTGAAACCAATCGATTTCCATGTTAGATTGATCGTTCTCCCTCCCAACCATTGCTTTCATTTATTTCTTATCTATTATTAATTATTATTGTTATTATTATAATTATTTTCTCATACCCGGTTTTCATCTGATTTTCTATTTTTTTTTCTCCAAACACAAAACGTTTACTTTTAAACTTGCACGCCCAAATTGTTAACTCCCTTGTTATCATTATTATTTTTAGGCACCTAATTAAACCGCCCGATTCTTCGCCAATCCCCCACTGTGGGTATGTGCCACGGCCACTCAGGACAACAACAACAACAACAAGAATGTCGGCCTGGTGCTCTGGCTCCAGTCCAGTGTATATAGCCTGTGAATAGGCTCTTTCGTCTGTGTCTTTCTACACGTAACAATACACAGATATATAAGAGCTCGTGTAAAAGCACGAAAACAGCAAACAACGCAGAATGTTTCCTGTGGTTTAGCACTGGTTAACCCTAGTTTAATTGCGAAAGCAAGAAGCGAGCTCGTTTAGCTGCATCGGCGAGCAGCCGCGTCTCGAGTCTTCACTTGCACGTTCTTCCGTTTCCTCGGCACGTCGTCTACGCAGCGTCTCATTCCGACGCTCTTGAGTACTCAAAGCGGTCTCTTTCGCAGTTGAAGAGTCACTCCGGGACGTGGCACTTCTTCTAGCCCCACCTTCGTTACGACGCTTCTAGAATCGTGCGGCTGTTCTTCTGACGTCTCTTGAGCGCGTTGTCTCTTCCTCGCTCCGTTCTGTCGTTGTTACGTCTCTTTCGTGCTCTCCATAACGACTAAATACACCGAGACGAAGCGCATATATATATATATATATATATATATATATGTCTGTGTGTGTGTGTGTCTTGTGTGTGTGTGTGTGTGTGTGTGTGTGTGTGTGTGTGTGCGTGCGTGCGTGCGTGTGCGCGTGCGTGTGCGTGTGCGCGTGCGCGTGCGCGTGCGTGTGCGTGTGCGTGTGTGTGTGTGTGTGTGTGTGTGTGTGTGTGTGTGTGTGTACCCCCACGCGAGGCGACACCTCCTCTCCCCCAGCGGGGCACATCTGGTGGAGGGGCGGCGTCGACGGCGGCGCCATCCGTTGGAACGCGGCTGCGGCGTTGCTAAGCAACAGCAGCTCAAGGTCGTTCGTCGGCCATGGCATATGGCATACGGCATACGGCTGCCTGCATACGGCATACGGCGCGGCGAGCCCAAATGGCTCGCTGGCTGGCGTAGTAAAGCTTTCGCTTGAAAAAAGTAATTCACCGGCGATTACGATGCTGCCTAATGCGAAAGTTGAATGCAGCTCTGTATGTTTTTTCATTTCGCGATATATTGGCTGGGGCGGACATCTGGCTTGTGCGGCACGTTGCAAACGGAGCCAAGTGTGGAGCGACTACTTCGCTGATCCGGATATCGGGAGAGCAAGTGCATGGATGACGTGCGAGCGCAACTCAGCAGCCACCGCCGACAGACCTCCCAGACGACGCGCGCCAATCTGGCGCCAGCTTGCAGTCATCGTCGCCGCGCGCTGTCGCCATCGCCTCCTTCGTTTTGCGCCTCATGGTTCCGCTGCAACCTCTTCTCCGTTTCCTCCTCATGTCTTTTATCCCCCACTGCGCTCCGCGTTCGCTTTCATCTTTTGCTGAGCTTGTCTGCTCGGTTACACCGCCACCGATGCCAAATCTCGTCACAAGAAGGGGCGCCCCGTAGCTGCGCTGTAAAAGCTGATGCCCACAGGGCTTTATTCGTCGTTACTTTCAACTGCAGTTGCAAAATAAAGTGAAAGGGCTACTGCTTACGTACTTATCCCTATTGGTGAGAACGGCGTCGTCGCCCATAACATCCACCAAATATATTGCACAATCACGCCCGCGACGGAATTGAACGCCGGAAAGCTTTATGCGGATTGCGCGGTAATACACCGCGCGACTTCGAAGACCGTTGACTTGACCCGCTGCACAGCAGCACCTATCGCATCTTTCATGTCACTTAGTGGGTAAACAGCGATGAATGTTCATTACACAGTCACATCACACAAGCTTAGTTTGTAAGGAGAGACCGTTCATAATTATCCAAACAAGGGAGTGTGATTGACGAAGCACTCTACCGATAGCGCTTCTCAATGTCTGCGGCAATAAATCGACGCAGGAATATTTTTTATCTACAACAGCAACACGCGTACGGGCAGATATACTTGCTAAAGGGGTTTCCTCTTTTTTATTTTCATCGCGAAACCATAAACCCTGGCGGCTGCGCGTATATCGCGGCCGCCTATGCACTAGCCATATGGGCGCCACCGCCTTCACTCGCTCCTGTAGGTGGCGGCTCGCACTGCCACTGTAGAAGTTTTATACAGCGAACTCTCTCTTGCGTGATGTTCAAGGGACAAAACGAAACAATTCACTTAAACGAAAGCTTATGAAATTCAATATTGACGGAATATGGAAAACCATAGCGCGCAGCAGGCATCGAGTGAAAAGGGCAAAAAATATTTATGGAGTTATCTACATCAGTCTATACGAAGTGCGTAGCAGTTACGTTGCTGCCTATCTCATTTTGAAAAAAAAAATCGCAAATTTTTGTTTGCACTGGTGCTTTCAAAGTACAATAAGTAACAAAGCTCTCTAGAGAGTTCATATTTCTTCGCACTTTTTCTGGCACAGCTTGCTGCTGAGACACGAAGTCTCGCAACGTTCCAAGGCCGTCTGTACAGCTTCAGCTAGAATTACATGATTTTACTCTACCCCTGCCATTGCATATCCCTCGTTGATTTCTTGTTCTTCGGGATGAACACTAGGAAACGATTTCTAGATCTCGTGGTTCAAGACAGGTTACCAGCTCACTGTCACACTGCACATTGCCGCCGCTGGAGGGGCTATTTGGGGGCTGCGGGTACCGGCTACGTCAGCACTGTAGGGCGCAAAACTTCGTTGAACTGATTTCAAAAATGAACCGAGGTCCACTAAGCAAGTTCGCTAAACTGAGATATTCGCTATTCAGAAATGCCTTTCCCTCAAAGAATTTTGCATTGAATGCATAGGTAAACTACCGGGGATATTCTAAAAGTTTGCTATTCTGAAATATTCGTTAAAGCGACGTTCGTAAAATTGCGTGTTTACTTATAATCTCCTTGGGTGCGATATCTTCTAAATCATGCGGCGTCGCTTTGGCTCTGAATTTGCAACTCATTTCCACGTTAGGTCGGTAGTCAGTAGTAGGCTCCAACGTATGCCGCAAATGTTGGGTTTCATCTGGCTTGGCTTAATTTTTTTCCTACATGAGTCTGAGAAGTTTACTTTAAGACTGGCAATAAGCGAATCGGCAGCGCGGAAATCCTGTAACGAAATGAGTACGTGCTGCGGCCTTGAACTTTAGCGCATCGTTCAATTTCTTTCTGCGCTGCCTGGAAGACAGCACCAGACGGAATATGGCTCCGCTGCTGTTCTTCTGACAACTGATCGCCTTCCTGCTTTTGTTGCTCTTACTGCCGGTTACCTGCCGATTTGTTTGTGCAAAGTTTTGAACTGTATGCAGGCAAAGCGTGTTTGTGCGCGTAAGTAGCGTCGCTACAGGAGCGGCTACGTTATGTCCTATGTCATCAGCTTTGTCATATGATTACGCCATCGGTTAAGCCGATTACAGACCCGCGAGTCGATTACAGACCCGCGAATTTAGGCGAGCCCTGCGTGAATTCAGGCGGGCCCTGCGCGAAGGAAAGTACGAGGAACGCACCACGTCAAAACCGTAGTAACGTGATGCGGTTAAAGAAGGCGTGGGGACCATGCTGCCCGTGTAACGATCCCTCCGAGGTAACGCAGACCCATATTAAAGGAACACTAAAGCCAAATACTAACTCGATGCGCACTGTTTAAATACAATTCCAGAAACGTCGCAACGCTTGTTTCGTGCCAAGGAAAGACTTCGTTTAGGAGCAAATTGCATCTGAAGGGTCCGAATACTTTTTTCAAAATTCAAATCTTGCGCCCCCCAAACCGGGGGAGTGGTGACGTTGCATACATGATCACCGCCCTTTGCTGCCGTCGGTGAGAAAAACGGCGCCCGACTGACGGTGGCACCGAGCCAACTCAGAGCGGTGGGTTCGCCGCTGCAGCTGCTTTTCACTCAAGTCGCATAGACCTTTCGGGTGTCCTGCAAAATCACATGGAAGTTGAATTCTCTGTTACTTGTAGTTTGGCGAGTTTCGCGAACCAGCAAAACCTGCGGAGCACCACGCGATAACGAAACTAATGAAATGAATCCTTTCGACCACCCGCGTCGTTGTCAAGGGAAATTTCAATTTCCTTTTTCTAAGAATGAAATAGAACTGAAGAAGCAGCATTTTATTTCGTCTTAGAGTACAATACACGGATGTTTTTTGCAACAAGTGGTTGAGTACCAGTGACATAATTTAACTGAGGAGTGCTTTCATCATCGGGTAAGTACTTCAATGTTCCCAATGTATTGGTGAGGGAACATTGAAGTACTTACCCGATGACGAAAGCCCTCCTCAGTTAAATTATGTCACTGGTGCTCAACGACTTGTTGCAGAAAACATCCTTACATTGTACTGTATTGTATTGTATCCTTGTATTGTATTGTACTAATACGATGTGGACAACATTTCCGAACTCAACCTCGGAGCTAGATTCCACGCGTACTTCAAGTAATTCTTGGATAACAGGACGGCTACGCTCCGATTTGCCGACCTCTCCACGGAGACACTCTCACTGGGGAGCAGGGGCACCCCCCAAGGCTCGGTCATCTCCCCTATGCTTTTGAACCTTACCATGGCGGGACTTGCTGAGAAACTCGGACAGATCTACGGGCTCGAGCAGACCATATACGCAGATGACATCGTCATGTGGGTCTCCAAAGAAACTCCGGGCATGGTGCAGGACATCTTGCAAGAAGCAGTGAACATCGTAGAAGAATTTCTAATTCCCACAGGACTCAGATGCTCGCCTACGAAGTCGGACCTGCTCGTACGCAGACCCACGAAGAACGGCCGCGGGCCATAGTCGTCATACTTCGATTATAATCAGGAAATTACCGTACGAACCAATTCGGGACACGCCATACCGTGCGTCGACAAAATCAGAGTCCTGGGTATGATCGTAGAGACTAAAGACGTCAGTGCCTCCACGGTTCAGAAGCTCATCACCAAAACCAACAATGCTATCAGGCTCATCAGAAGAAATTCCATTAGACCAGGGCATGCACAACACCCTGGAAGAAATTGTCGAAGCCCAGCAGCGCGCCCAGCTTGCTAGGCTTTCGACGACGCCTCCGGGGCGCACGATCCTAGGCAAGCTAGGCTTTGCTCAAGGAGACATAGAAAAAGACATTTCGAACCTCCCACGGGACATCCGCGCCAAGATCATGGTCCGATCTATATGCAGAAACGTACACCCCGAAAACAACAGGGGCAGACGACAAGCGAGAGGACAATTCCTCCTTAGCCAAGCCTTGGCGAACCGCGAGCGCTCAAATTTTGTGGACGCGGGGGCATACGCGGGAAACAAAGCTTTCGCAGTGGCGGTTGTGGACGGCCGCGGATCCACAAGATATGTAGCCACGATAATTACAAGAAAGCCTGAGCAGGCCGAACAGGTTGCGATCGCTGTTGCGCTCACCGACGACAATCTTTCCCATATCGACAACGACACCATAGCCGCTATCAGAGCTTCCCAAAAGGACACGATGTGGGAACAGGCTCTCAGAATTGTTACAAAGAAAGAGATTAAGAACCACGTCATATACTGGTTCCCGGCACACTTAGGACCAAAGACCGGCGACGTCCCCAACCTTAACGAGGCGACACACGAGGCTGCGCACGCGCTTACAGACCGCGCGGCTTCACCCGACCACTCGGAGAACAAGGACGCCCCCACTACATACAATGAAATCACTAAACACTACTACCTACAACGTAGAGAGTATAGCACGCTACACCGCACGCGCACTCGAGCTCAAGCGGTTACACTCAGAATGCTACAAACAGACACATACCCCACGCAAAACAGACTGCACCATTACATGCCTGCGCTCTACGACGTCATATTGCACCAATTGCAATACATCCCTTAACGTATATCATTTACTCTGGCCGAGCTCGCAAGCTCACATAAACTCCGAACCGGACAAGCGCAAGTTTGAAAAAGCAATCCGGAGCGAAGAACTCGCTCCCCAACTCTGGGCCGTTCAGCATGTCCACGACGCCGCCAGGAAACTCAACCTCCCGGTTCCGTCGTGGGTGACGCCCACTCCATGAGAGCCCAAAGATCTCATGGCCTGCAGGACTTTGAATAAAGTTGATTTCCTTCCTTCAATGTTCCGGGGGAGTCTCTAATCATGTCCTGCATTTACCTGAATTTCTCATTTAATATAGCCCTGTTCGCGATAATATTGACTCCTTAGAGATTCTCGACCACTTACCTATCACTTTAGCTTGACTTAATATTTGGCTTTAATGTCCCTTTAAAGACGTCTTTTACAGCGAAGCTGTTTATGCGGACCCGGTGCCGTTGTTGTCGTACTTCGCTACAACTATCATCAGCAATGGCTCGAGCATCGTCGTCTTTTCCCACCGCTGGCTCGTTGGCGCCCCTCCGCACTACCGCGCGAACGAGCTCGTGCGACTGCTCCCGCGTTTGTCGTGATCATCGTATTCTTCCGCAGCTGGCTCCGTTGCCGCTCGTCATTCCAGCGTAGAATTTCACTTCTGTCGTCGTAATGGGGAGGACGCGTTTACGGGGGTACGAGCCACTGCTTAAGGGGGTATGCGCCATTCATTGTATTAGGTGACGGACAGCTTTAATTTTGAAGTAATTTAATTTTGAAGAATCGCACGCGGCAGTGCCGGGCGGATGCTGTTAACGACGTCACAACTATGGCAAGACCACGAGTAGTGAGTGCTCCTGAGGAAGAATTTGCCTACCGCGAACGTCAGCCAGAGTTGGCTCGTGAATGGGCTCGTCGTTATGGGGCCAACACCGAGCTGTGCGCCAGAGATTCCTAGTTTTAAACGGCAGCACCGAAAGGCCGACCCCTGGCTGTGCGCTCGAGATGCGAAATTTCTCTCACTAGTGGCGCGCAAAGAAGGGGTGGATCAGCTTGCACGCGAAAAAAAAAAAGAAGAGCACTGCAAAACACACAGAAACCTCAAGCGCAAAGAAAAAAAGCACTGGGAGAACCACAAAAAAAAAAGAAGGAAGAAAAGAAGCGCTCCTAAACCATGCTCACCGCGTGAAGCACGCAAAAGCGAAAATGAAGTGAAAGACTGGCAAAACAAAAGATGTACAATAGAGACTACTTGCAAAGTTTGATGGCATGGTATAACACTCGGTGCAACTAAAACAGCTTCACTGTTCGACCATCTTCACGGACTGGAAGGGGTGGTGATTTTTTTCCCAGGTTTCTCAAGTCTTCAAGACGTCTACAGTTCAGCTTGACAAGACATCCGTACAGATCTAACAAGCTATTTTATCAAATGGTCAGCTAATGCTCCCTCCAGTTTTGTCTTGAGGAGTCTTGTAAAGCCAACGTCAAGCTGTACTCCAAAACTTTCTCATTTATTTCATTTTATGTATTCGCAAGATTAAGTCGTTGAACTTGGTCTTTTATAGTTTAAGGGGCTACTCCCTTGCCGATAATACATCCTTTTAATAGTGGGAAAGGCATATGCAAGCCGAACATAGCTGGTGCCGTGAGCCTTTAACTTTTAAGCAGCATACACACATGTTAAACTAAAGTTTACATGTTTGGAACACAAAGCTACGATCCTTTTGCAAACTACATACGTCAGATGACCTAGCTAGAGTCACGCAAATTTCATTTATCGCCAGCTGGAAGTTTGCCTCTCAGGCTGGACATTCGAGATTTATCCGCAACAGAAAAATGTGTGCACTCTAATGGCTGCACTTAAGAGGAAGCTTTAGCTCGGGCCCAACTCCGACGCGGCCTATTCAAATACATGTAAAAACGCAAAAACGTTTTTCTGAGATAACCCCTGGACGGATTTTGATGAAATTTGTTGCATTTGAGAGAGAAAGTTAAATTCTAGTGACTGTTGGAAGCGGAATTTTGATTTATGGCTTGAATATTTTAAGAAAGCTTTTCAAAAATTGAGAAGTTTGAAAAAAATAGAAGCGCTAAGTTTACACACTAATAGCTCTGCATCAAAAACAGATATCGCGGTTCTGTAAATGGCATCCATTAGACCATTCATGTTATGTCATTTTACATCTTACATGAATTTGTTACGTTATTTACAAGGGTTCTGCAAAAGTTGTAATAACACATTGACACATTTTTTGAGGTTCATGTGTAACATATCAATTTTGTCCGCTTTAGATGTGCTATAAGATACAATTCACAGAATTGCAATATCATTTTTTCTTGCTGGGTTACGGAGTTGTAAACTTGATAGTTTCGTTTCCTGAAAATTTGCGATTTTTGCCAATTTTTTATAAAAAAATTGGCAACCTAACTTTAAATTCGAAACCAACAGTCACTGTATTTTAAGTTTTTCGTTTAAATGCAGTAAACCCCGTCAAAGTTGGTGCAGTGGTTGCCGAGAAAAACGAATTCTCCTTTTACATGTATTTAGATAGGAGCAACCGAGCTAAAGCTTCCTCTTAAGTGCGATGGTTACTACCGTTTGCCAGAGGAAATAGGCGTGAAAGGTAAAAGAATATAATTGCAAGAATGATGGTGAATACTAGACAAGGGCTTTTCACTACCTCCACCTTGCATCGCGGCGTCACGTCACATGATCCTTCGGCTCCGTTATTAGAGAAGGCAAGGGAGTATTGCAACATCGTTGTCATGAATGTTGCTTATGGACACTGGTCGAGGCAGTGAAAGAGAAATAGCTGCAGGGAGGGTAGCTGTCCTCCTTGAACTAGCGACATTTCACTTACCTCTGTTTCCGCCATTACTGATCTCTTTCAAAAATTTCTCGCGGCAGGACGCTCCCCAGACGCTCCAGTGCATAACCAACATTTCCTGCAGATCCGGGTGATGGGCCCTTTACTTGACAAAACTCGTTCTCAGAGCGATGATTTAAATGACACTGCCCAAATTTGCAACAAGAGTGCAATGTTGTTCCGAAGCACTTTTCTAGACATGGCCACAATCAGCCATATTGTCAAATTTTGTGATGACAGCACCTTGGGCCAATCAGAGAAGCTGTAGCAGCCTTTGGGACAAGTGAGAGCTTGCAAGATGGCAAATTGGACAACGTGGCGGAATTTTACAATGTCCAGAATAGCATCCCAGGTTGTGCTTACTAGACTTCCGAATCAGGCCACGACTTCGGGTTGCTTGGGGAGTGCGGCACACTTTACTTTACGCAAAGCCCGATCGAAGCCCTTGTCCCAAAGCCGTGCATCTTTCGTACTTGGCCGAGCGGCGTTCGTAAACTGCTACCACCGCTGGTCATTAGGGCCAGGCGCCAGGACGGCTGTCAGTCGCATGACGTGATCCGCGTTTCGGCTAGGTCCAAGTCTGCGAAGTAGTAGTACTCCACGTTGTCGGCTAGGTACACGTCTGCGAAGTAGTAGCAGTTGAACGCGTGACTGCAGGGTATTTTTAGTCTGCGTAGGCTCCTCCGCTCCTTTAAGAAAGCGTGCAATGTGGAAGCAGGACTTCGAGATTTTGACATCGTTTCCGAGGCCTTAGTGAAGGATTCCGTTTACTCTCGGCACTGAGTCCAGTCTTATCCTGCACGTAGTAGAAGGGGTTCGCTACGTATAGGTGGTCGAAATTAGCTTGCTTCAGTAAGCCTTCTTCTTGGTGTCTTTGGTAAGCACTGCACAATTATAACAGGCGGGAAAGCAGAGATTAGCGTACAGCGAAATGAATTCATTCATTCATTCATTCATTCATTCATTCATTCATTCATTCATTCATTCATTCATTCATTCATTCATCTGTTTATTTATTTAATATCTACTGCGGTCTCAAAGGCGATGCGGCTGCGGATACATATACCAGCCGCGGTAGCCCAGTGGCTATGAAGTCGCGCTGCTAAGCTTGATGTCACGGTTTCTATCCCTGCCGCGGCGGTCGCATTTCAATGGGGTAGCAATCTAAAAAGCGCTTGTGTACGGTTCCCAGGTCGTCAAACACGAGCAACACCAGGCAAGCGCGCTGTACGGAATGAATAACGAAATAGACCTGTTGGTATGATTGATAGTGGCTCCGCATGGCGGCGTAAGAAGGCATTGTATGTATTGTCTGAACCAAAGCAGCTTCTTTCTTTCATATTTGACAAACGCGAAAGCATGCCTTTTTGCGATATTAGTAACGCTCAAAAAGAGATCATACCTTCAAATGCGTATTGTCATTATCTGAAGAAAACGCGTAATTTCAATATTTATTAATTGCGTCAGCGAAATCTAGGGGATTACTGATCAAAGTATTATTATGATTGAGCTTATAGAACGCAATTTTCCTGCTGACGTTATGCCAGCACCTCTGAGGAAATATTTTAACAAAAGATGGGCAAGGTAAACGAAAAAAAAAGAAGTCCGAGTTTCGCCGTAGCGCAAATCAATTAATGCGACACCAATATGGCGGAACAATTAGTGCTTTGCGGTCGGTAGGGTTAGACGACATCTGAATAAGTTAAAAAATTGGAGGACGCTTAAGCTTCGCCTTCAAGAGTGCAACGCGATAGCGTTCCCGTCGACCCGCCAAGGGATGCAACACAACGCGCTACGGCGCAGCGATCACTTACGAGGCGCCCCTCATCGGACTTAGCACCCACCAATCACGCTGTGAGCGTCGAGCAACGCATCGTTTGGCGCGGCAACGAAACGTGCGCCTGAGCAAGCGGAACGAACCAAGGAACTCGGTGTCTCGGAGGGGGAAACGATGTACGCCAGCCAAACGTCGTGATCGGCACGGGCAGAGAGATAGACCGATAGCGATCTAAAGAAAGGAAGGAAGCTTGATTCTGCAACCCGTGAGGGAGCACGGCGAAGCGTCGTCAGGGGAGAGGGAGTCCGGGCCGCGACGCGCCTCACACCAGTCCCCGCACAGCCCCAATGCGCGCGTGGCGCGCCACCTGTAGGGGCTCTGTGCATTTAACTCTCCTAGAACCAAATAGGGTTGGGGTAATTGATCTTATAATGTATGAAATTCATGTTTATGGAGCTGATAATGCGGGGATATATACAGAGAGCAGACGGTAATAAGTTTGTTTAGAAGTATGGCTCGAACGGCCACTGCCTCTAGGGGCGTTTGTAATTGTAGATGTTGACACGCTACACCTTTATCGAGTATAATGGCTACACCGCCAGATGATGTGATGGCATCATCACGATCTTTACGAAAAATAACATAATGACGAAGAAAGTTGGTGTGTTTAGATTTAAGATGGGTTTCCTGTACACACAGCACTTTCGGAGTGAGTTCGTAGAGAAGTTCTTGAACATCATCAAGGTTTCTGAGGAGACCTCTGACGTTCCACTGCATATTTAGCGTGTCCATAATGAAAATTTGGTGCTGTGTTTACGGAAATAGAAGTTATGCCTTAGATTACAGAGGTCTTTCGAGGCCCTGTAATCGGGGTTTTGCCCTTTTTGAAGCGTTCGAGGGAGCCTCGCCGCTCCTTAGGCGTTTGGTGCGCCTTCAGGACAGGTGTAGTGTCCATTGCCTCTAGTGAGGCTCCAGACACGTGCTCTTGCGAGCGAGAGGTTACCAGAGAGAGTGCCGCCTTGGAGGGCAAGACCCCTGCGCCCACCAGCCCGGAGGTCGATGGGGCTCCCTGAGGGATTTGGCTGCGCCGGCTGTTGCCAGCGCTGGAAGGGGCCGGGGAGGTTGGGGCAGCCTCGGCTGCGCCCACTACGGTCTCGGTGGTTCCTTCTGCTGGGTTGGCGGAGCAGCGTCAGCTGCAACCACCTCGGGGCAGATGGCGTAACTGCCGACCCACTGCCTGTGGGTCGAACAGCCGCCGGAAGCCTTTGTGCCGCTGCCCCCTGACGCGTCACATCGGCAAAAAAGTTCTTGGGCAGGTGGGATACCTGCTTGCGTGCCTCCTTGAAACTTATATTTTGCTTTATTTTAATTGTCACAGTTTCGTTTTCTTTTTTCCACGATGGGCAGGACCGCGAGTACGCGGCGTGCTCCCCATCACAGTTCACACAGTGGAGAGAGTTTTGACATGTTTCAGATAGGTGCTCGTAGGCACTGCATTTCGCACAGGTCTGGCGGCCTCGGCAGTTCTGTGAGCTGTGGCCGAATCGCTGGCACTTAAAGCATCTTAGGGGATTTGTGATATATGGTCTCACTCGGATTTTCACATACCCTGTCTCGATAGTGTCGGGTAAGTTGCTTGAGCCAAATGTAAGTATTAGGTGCATGGTATTGATTTCTTTTCCGTCGCGTCCTATTTTAGTTCTCTTAACATTGATCACGTTCTGATCATTCCAACCATCTAGAAGTTCAGCTTCAGACAATTCTAGCAGATATGCATCCGATACAAAGCCACGGGTAGTATCCATCGTACGGTGTGGGGTCACTGTGACTGGAGCACCCCGAAAAGATACAAGTTTCGACAGTTTTTCATATTGTTTCTGATCGGGGAGCTCTAGGAGAAGATCACCGCTAGCCATTTTTGATTCTTTGTATCCGGGACCGAAAACTTCCGTAAGAGATTTCGAGACAACGAAAGGTGAGATCATTCTCACGGTCTTTTCAGGCTTATCAGAGTGGATGACATGAAAGCGGGGAAAGTTCTGTGTACGATTGCCAAAAAACTTAAAGACATCTTCGGTGCGCCCTCGTTTGGAGGGCGATCAGGAAGTTTGGGGAAAGAAGTTTCCATGAAAATATATAAAAATTCGGCAACAGCGCCGACCGCCCACCACGGAGCCCAACGAGGGGACGCGGCAGAGCTTGCATACAAGTCTGCACGACGCCAGTCGTACGCCGCCACTATAACCAAATATGGTGTACCCAATGTTGGATAGCCACACAAGGTTAACCCTTGCCGCCAAGAAGAAGGAAGTAAATAGAAGAGAGAAGGAGACAGGAAAGGTGGAAAGTAAGGGAAAGACGAAGGTTGTAGGAAGAGAGAGACAGGAAAAGGCGACTGCCGATTTCCCCCAGGTGGGTCAGGCTGGAGGTGCCGTCTATGTGAAGCCGAGGCCGAAGAGGTGCGTTGCCTCTGCCGGGGGGTCTTAAAGGTCTCAACACCCAGCATCGGCTCAACCCCCAGGATCCCCCTTTCCCCAGACACGGCTAAGCCGCGCACGGCTACACGCGGGGGAGGGGCCAACCCTCGTGTGCTCGGGTACGTGGTGTCGCAACACACCAAACGCCTGCTTACGCAGACGCTCCTGCGGGGTAGGCGGGACAATAGAGCTGTGCGGTCGAACGCGGTCGGCATACTGGCATTGTTCCAATAAAGAAGTCGTGTTAACCGGTTGACATCGCCATAAACCGCGCCAAGCGTCTGAACGCGCTGGCTTGCACGCGAAAAGGTCTTAAGGCGCGCCTCAAAGTTTGGCCATTTTGAGCTTACAAGTGTAGTGCATACAATGCGCCCTAGCGATCATGTCTGTTAAGTATCACATTCCTACACGCCGGGAAAAGAGCCTAAATTTCAAACGAAACGCCGTGTCCCTTCACATCGCGGGCGACGCGCTTCCAGCCGGAGAGTCGAGGTCCATCGCGCGAGTGCTTCAACTTATATGACAGCGCTATCACATTGCTCATAGTGAAACGCCACTTCGAGAATTACTGAATGCAACGTCAGTTATTTGTTCAATATGTGGCTTCTCTAGACGAATTAATGTTTAGAGATATAATAAAACATCCAAACTAACGTCTCTGTATTTTTGTTTTACTTCATACCGTAGCAAGAGAAGCATACTTCCCTTTTGCCTGCTTGATCCCACGTCCTCCAGTCGTGCGTGCAGAGAACGAAACTACTTCATTTCATGCCGTGTTACAGCGCCACGATCAAGCTCTTTCATCCTGTCCCTCCTGCCTCAGTGCTCGTGAATCAGGTGTTCTCGTGCAGAGCGCTCAACATCGTCCGCTGCGCGAAACGACAGAAACGGAAGAGCTCGAGATTGTCACCGGAGGTGCGCCATTGAGCAGGAACGCGAGTGAGAAAAAAAACGAAGACGGGGCCCGTGACGTATTCGTCACGCGATCCCCCTACTCCCGTATGGGGGAACGCAGGGAAAGAATTTCGCTTGCGGAAGCTAGACGTTGGCAAGTGAAGAGTGTGCCTATGTTGGCGGCGGCGTTCGACTCCTGAAATGATGTGTTCGTGGCACTTGAAATATTTCTATCTCGGTTAGTATAGACTGACATGAAAATTCTTGCAATAGAACTCTTCTTAGAGAGCACATAACAGCTTGCAGCGTATAACAAAAATTTGCTATATGGCCTGGTGAGGAGCCCTTTAACAAAAACCGCTGTTCGTTGTGCTCTTCAATCCCGTCATCCACATTGACACACGAAACCGCTAGTTAGAGGTACGCTTCAAATGCTTACGTATGCAAGCGGCCATTTCGTTTATGCTCACAAGCGGCGCCCACTACTCTTCAACAGAGGACAAGCGGGGAATGGCATGTAAGGGAGAAAAAGAAGAGGAAAGGTTGGGAGAGGAGAAGAAAAAGAAAACAATAAACAAGGATGGCTCCCTTGTCATAGTGATGTATTTCAGTTTCATTACATAGCACAAGCGCTTTTTTAGTGAAACTGATCGAACTAAAATTCCATGTTTTTCGCGTTGAAGAGAAAGAAGAATAACAACAACCTCCCAAGGGGGTTCCTACATTGAAGAAGAGCCAAAATATTCACCACTGAGGATGATTGATGCGCTTTCAATCAAGTTACGGTGTTTAGAGCCTGAGAAGGGAATATTGAATGCCCACAAGGTTAAACTAAACCGCTTAGAATCAGTTCGCAGCGAGTGGAGAAAGATTGCTTTTGTTGAACATTTCCATTATCGAAGAAGACACGTCAACCGTGTCAGCACATTTCGAATAAAGTTCAGCGGCCGTTCGAATTTAACAAGCAAAAGATACACCAACATTTCAAGCCGGATGAACGAGCGGAAAAGCAATATTCCGTACGCTAGTTGCCCTCTCATTCGTGTAGGTTGCCTCAAAGCGAAAGAATTCGCCAGCTGCACCCTCAAGTAGCACACTGTGGGGTGTTGTCAGACAGCGTTGGCCAAGATAGATAGCTTCGACTGACACGACAGTGGGTCCTAGCACGGCCGAAATATTTTTTTTTCTCAGCACGCCTTAGTACAAGCCAGCCGAAGAAGGACGCACCCATCGATCTTCCACTTGTAACACTGTTTTCTTGTAAACGACTTCATTTTTCAGCTCGCCTCCTATTGCCCTTGTGTAAGTGTCGGGATCGTTGGGAAATGTTGAGACTAGACAGTACCAAGCCAGCACCATTCTCGAATGCTTTTTCTTTCATCCCGTTGCTCGCGCACTGCTCGTTGCAGCTGCGGTAAAATAATGTCGTGTTTGCGACAAAACTAACTACTTCTAATAAGGACACTCGCACGTAGTTTATTTATGTCAGTAATGAACTACAAATTACAAGATACAGTCCAACACTCCTACACGAATGTGCTGTTGTAAAGTATAATACGTACCTGTAAGGGATATTTGTAAGCGCGTTATGCGAAAAAAAAAAAACAAAGCAAGAAAATATTGAAGGATTTTCATCCAAATAAAAGCGTGTCACTTTCATTGACTCAGACAAAACCCATATGTGGCGGGTCTGCTTGCTTCCCGCGAAGCTTGGTCACATTTTCCTCTAAAGCATGTAATTGCACCACATAGAATAGTGGAAAGTCCTTCGCACAAGCGGAGCTGTGTAGATACTCAATAGTCTACCGCCTCCAGCTAAAACAAAACCTGGGCAGGCTACGCGACTGTGTCATCGTCGTATTCGTTATTGCAGAGGCTCGAGATAGATCTTTTCATGGCGTCCAATGCGGCTTTTAGTATGATTAGCACTCACATACTGCACCGAATGTACAGTATGTCTCTGGGTATGTATGTCAGAACCTAACTTCTTTTCCGACAACTTGGCTCGCTGGGTAGTCTATGGTCGTATGCGTAGACCACCTGGCTGCTGGGCCGAGGGAAGCGGGCTCCAAACCGATCATCGGACCAATTTGTGGCGCTGGGTATAAAACACTTCTGTATATGCTGATCTTGAATGCACCTTCTTGACGCCGGGTTGGGTCTGTTGTTATGTGCCCTTCGGTATGCGCCTTGGTATGTACCTCGGTATGCCCATTGGTATGAGCCATGCGTTCGGCACATTATAATGTGGAATAATCGTGGTTTCACTCATTTCCTAACGAGCCTCTCAGACACCGATTGAGTCACAGGGTATGCACCAGTGAGTGTGTGCCGCTCACGCTCTTCAATGACAGTCTTCCACCCTGTTGGGCACTCGGTGCTGACGCCCGTTATTGCGAATGGGTCGCAAGCCCCAAGGGTAGCGTTGGCCTGGCGGCCTGGGGCACTGGAAGCATCCGAAGGTCCCGGCAAAGCATGAGTAGACTGGTAACAGAACAACTGGTTTATTCTAACATAGCAAAAGGTCGACCGAAGTGGAGAGACGGGAGAGCACGTAACTCAACAGAACAAATTGGAGCCTCTCTCTCGGCGTCCGGGGGCAGCTGCTCTTATACTCTCGGCGTCGTGGGCAAGAAGGAAGGTCACGGGATGAGCCCACGCGACGGCGGAGCACGGAGCCCACGCGACGGCGGAGCACGGAGCCCACGCGACGGCGGAGCACGGAGCCCACGCGACGGCGGAGCACGGAGCCCACGCGACGGCGGAGCACGGCCGAGCTGAGAGACATGTTGGGACGAGTGTAGTGACGCATCGCCAACCCGCCGACGGACAGACCCCCTGACTCCTCACTTGGGGAGCTCCGCTCCCCGGCTGCCGCGCTTTGACAAGCGTGGGCACACACACACACACGCACACACGAAGACACGTGGCACTGAAACACGCCTGGACACGCTTGGCGGGGAGGCGTTGCGGCGGCGTCGAACGGGCCAAAATGTCCGCCGCTTTGAACGAAGCCCCGGCGTCCGTTGCATCCGCGCCGGCATTACCGCGCGTTGTAGGCGAAACGTAACAACCCCAACTTGGATCGCTGGGTATGCGACACAGGTACGGGCCGCTTTTCACATTAAGCATATCATAAAACATATCATCAACAATTACGCACCAAGTCTAGGGTATGTTGCTACTCGCATTAACGCCGCCAGTTATCTGTAAATAGATGCATCAACATTTTTGTTCTTGCTCTGAAAGATAGCTCACAATGCCTATATTCATTCTTACGACCGATAATGTAAGCCGGGCACATTCACGAAAGCAGGTTGTTTTACCATTGAACACATGTTAAAGATGACGTTCCATGGCTTTTCATCCTAATATCTCATATATTTTTATAAGCGGCGTTCTTATAAGTGACAGATTGTTCGTATGTACGCAAGTATAGTTCCCGTAACATAATTGAATTGGAACCTCCTGTGAACGATGTCAAGAAAGATTTGGATGTGATAGCATGATCAAATGAAACTTGCAAGTAAAAAATCCTAATAAACAACGAATTATACAAATTGTAGAAATAAAACGTACGACTTTAAATAATATATATCAGCAATCAAAAACTTCAAAGAAACCATGTTTGAACAACCTTAAGAAGGAATATTTGTTAAGAGTCCCTGTTAACACCGTGTCCTATTAGATATGTGATTTTGTAGTAGAATTTTCATGATTTAAATCATCAAGCAAATATAATGCATAGACAGAAATTTTAAAAGACGTTACTAGGTTTTTATGGAATGCAACATGGAAGATAATGAAGTATCACCATATTATACACTACAAAGCCGACCAGGCTATATGCTGCACTGAACCAAAGTGTACCCCAAGAGATCGAAATAAACTTAATGAATTATAAATTCACGAGCTCTAGGTGCCAAGATCACACTCTGATTCTGAGGCACGCTGTAATGGGCAACTCCGGACTTACTTTAACCACATAGGGTTCTCTAGCGTCCATCTAGCTTTAAGCACAGAAACGTTTTTGCATTTTGCCCTCATCTATATTAGCCGACTGCGGCCAAGATCAAACTCACGAGCTCGAGTTCAGGAACACTATGCCATAGCCACTGGGCAAGCCCTGCGGGTAGCATAGAAATAGAAGCACATAGTGAAGACAGGTTGAAAATGTTAAGCGCCGGTAACTAGGGGCTGGGCTGGGAAGTCTGCGGTTTCGCTTTCACGTTGCTCACAATTAACAATAAGGCTTTAAAAATAGTAGTAAAACAAACTGGGCAATCACTGGTTAATTTATTAAAGCAAGAAAAAAAAACACGCCTAGAACCATGGACATGGCGAAGAAGACGCCAAGCAAACGCACAGCTCTAGACGGCGTATTAGTCCTGTCTTTCTTCGTCTTGTTATATTGTACTACTTATGGGGGCTATTTACCCAGTGTGTGGCCGCCTTGTCCCTAGTTCAACGAGCCTTTTCAGAAACAAGGTGAGGCCTATGAAGGTCAACGACTAAGATACACAAGTTCTTGGTGTAGTGGGCACGAGCGGCGGTGCGGAATATAGGGTATTGTGTATTGAGACACAACCGATATAGGTTAATAAAGGAAAAATGAGACATCCACCCGTTCGTAGAAATTGCTACAAAGGAAGCCCATACGGGTTCCTCGAAAGAAAAGCCTCAGAGTTGAACAAAAATTCGTCCTAGTCCGGGACTTGCCTTAATAACTTAACACTTGCCTTAATGCTTCGTGTTGTCGACAAATTCGACTTCGCCTTGCTATGTGCTAGCCGCCTGGTTAGCCCAGATGGTAGAGCGTCTCATGCAGGCACTGAAGCTGGTTGCGTATTCTACGACCTACAACAGCCGGCGCCTTCCTTCGCTGCTGTGGTGCTCTGGTGCTCTGGTGTTGTCGCTCTCTGAATGGTTCTCTATTGCACAGAACTAAGCTAATCTTAGTTTTCTTTATTTAACGAGGTGCTTTACTATTGGTCTATGACCTTGTGGTGTCGTTCGCTAATATTCAGATCAATTTGTCGTGTCTATCCCAGTCTTTCGTGTCGTCTCCAGAGCCCGTGAGACTGCGTGCAATCACCGTCGTCGCATTCTGACAAAGTGTGAACAATGCCAGATTCCGTTCCTTTTCCCCAGTTCCTTTTCCCCCTTACAAAACGTCTATAGTGCTACAGTTTTGGCTTCGTCGTATACTAAAATACCAAGAAAGTAGAAGTTTCGCCCGAAAGGCGAACCCCTGATAGGGATAGCAAAGTATTCGAAAAAAAAAGAATGATCTTAGTTCTATTGGCTGTATTAATTGCCGCTAAAATTCGCTTACTAAATAAAATAGTAAACATGCCGTCATGCCCTTAGAGGCAAACCTGAAGGAGTATCACTCGATGGCCGAGAACACCCGCTGTCACAACGGTGACATGAAGCATAGCGCCAGCCTCGGGAAGCGAACACTCTCCGAAACTTGAGATTGTATCAGTCATGCGACGGACGTAGCGATGGATGGCAGTTCGTGTCACGGGAACGAATGCCAGTAATCGTTTATTGCATCGTATATAAAGCCACGTTGAGCTAGAGGGTTAGTGTGAAAGGAAAAGTGCCGTTGGGAGGGAAGGTTATCACGATAAAAAAAGAACGTGGGCACGTTTGTCCTCAGAAACAAGGATAAATACGTCCACAAGTAGATATGATACAGAGATTATGCGACCTCCAGCAATGTATGCGCGCGGTAACATAGCGCAAATGACGCGAACAGCCATTTCGTCTCGCCTACACTTTGCGCCTGATGCAGATTACCTCCAAGATTGGGTGCGAGGGCCGCATGTGCGCTCAGAAGCGCGAGGAGCCACGTCCAGCCACCGCCGCACTAGAGGAAGAGACCATGCTCACTTGTCCCCCCCCCCCTTCGCCCCTAGCGCGCGTGAATGACTCAGGTAGCAATGTTTCACATTTCCAAGTATTCAAATATGCTGGCGAAACTCAACCTTCTAATTATTAAGAAATGCTATGTCTAAGACGAAGCTGGCATGTTTACTTAATATTATCACATAGCTCTGTACCAATGTTTCATTTATTGTAAACCTGCCTTGTTGTAGCAACTGTGCCTATCTACTTCTGTCACGTGTGTCTTGCGTGAAGTACTTGGGATCTCTCTTTATTCTGATATTTGCAGGAACACTTATATAGAACACGGTTCCTCAGAAATTCAAAAAAATTGCTTGTCTGTTTCAGTCTGTCATGACATTGTGTCCGTTACATTATAGAGCTGAGGAGCCGAGGCACGCCGCAGGGATCAGTCATCTCCCCTTTTCTCTTTAACGCGGCGATGCGCGGGCTCCCGGACCTGCTTTGCTCTATCCCCGGGCTTCACCACAGCATCTACGCTGACGACGTGACGTTATGGGTGGCGGCGGATGATCCAGAAACTCCTCAAGAGGTCATGTAACGCGGCGTCGACGTAGTACAAGCTTATGCGGAGTCGAGGGGCCTGACGTGCTCACCTGTAAAATTCGAATACCTCCTGATCAAGCCCGGCAGACGTAGCTGTCCCGGGAGAATACCATGGGGGAGGCCCTTTCTTGAACTTAAGGTCGGAAGGTCTTACCATCCCGGAGCGCCCCAGTATCAAGACATTGGCACTAGACTTTCAGAACATGCTGCGCGGCGGGCTCATGTTAAAGAAACTCCAGAGGGCGACCAACTACACAATACAGCTTATTCGCAGGGTGGCTAATCGGCGCCACGGCATGGGCGATGGCGAGCTGCTTCGACTTGTGCAGGCATACATTACCAGCACAACCATGTGCTCGACACCATATGTCAAACTCGCAGCCACGGACTTAGCTAAATTAAACACAATGATCAGATGAAGCACAAAGGCAGCCCTGGGCCTACCGGACCAAGCGGCCACCGCAAGGCTGGAGGCCTTAAGCATGCACAACACCATCTAGGAGCTCTTAGACGCTCACCACACAGCCCAAGTCTGTCGTCTCTCGCTAACCCCGGCTGGCCGCACAGTCCTCCGGATGCTCAGTCTCGAGGCCATCCCCGAGGTTACAGAGTACATGATGAATCCGCGAAAGGCCTCTACCCCGCAACATGGACCCCGAGTTCCACCAGGGCTGTCGGTAGGCCCGTAGTGAAGCCATTTGGCAACGCTACAGCTCGCAAGATGGAGTGGTCTACACAGACGCAGCGAGACACCCTTGCGGCCACCTCATGACCGCGGTGATAGCGGATCACAACGGAGGATTGATAGAACAGACAACAATCCCGGCTGGCCGAGTGGTGGAAGCGGAGGAAACCGCGATTGCCATGGCCATGCATGCGGAAGCGAATAAGGTCATCAGCGATAGCAAGCAGGCCATCGGCAATTTCGTCCGCGGTAGAATTTCCAAACAGGCGTACCATGTCCTCACGCGGCGCTGCCTAAGCGGCTTGAAAACCCTCGTGTAGACCTCCGCTCACGCGGCTTTGCCCGGCAACGCGACGGCTCACAGTTTGGTTCGAGATCTCGCGCGCCGAGCCTCGTCCGCGGATGCGAACTGCGTGAACGAGGAGGAGAGACACGAGGAACCCTGCGAGACTTATTACGAAAGAGCCCATAGGCATCGCTTGAGGCGTCGCGCGCTCCCACCACCGGCCAAGCAACTCGATAAAACGCAAGCGGTCGCGTTTAGGCGAATCCCGACTAACACATACCCACACCCAAAGTACATTAACAAAACCAAGAAAGCGACTTATGCAGGCTCTGTTCACAAACAGGGACACTCACACACATAATGTGGGAATGGAACTCGCTCCCGTTTTCTCATCCCTTCGTCAGCAGCGAAACTGACTGGACAGCCATTTTAATCTGAAGTTTTGCGTGATAGTGATCGTGTTAGGATGTGCATTTACAAAGGGTGGGACTAAGTATGCTAGTTGTTTTCTACCGTTAGTTGCTAGTACCGTTAGTTGCTAGTTGTTTTCTCAACTGTCTCACCCGCTGTGCCCGCAGAAAAGGCTAGGAATGAAACCAGGCCCTTGTTCCTTCCGAATGCCGTCCAAAAGCAGCCGATGGTGAGGGGGCGCAGGCGAGACCGTTCGTGCCTAGTGAGGTCACAATCCGGGAGTGGGCGGGAAGAGGGAAGGGGGGCGGGCGCTCGGCGGCGTCGGCTTGAGCGCCGGTGTGCCAGCCGGCAGTCATTCTCCACTAGAGCAACCAGGAAATGTACACAGTGTTGCGAGAGAAGACAAGGCTTTCCTTTTCGAGCGCTCCAGTACTGCATCTAAACCCTCATGGAATCCTAGTGCTTTCTCGCAAGAGCACGTGCGCTTCACAGAACAACGACAGGTGGCTTTTCGGCGATGAATGCGCCCAAAAAACGGTCGCGAAGAGAGTAGGTGCGCTTTGCATCGGCCCTTTTTGGACGGCGGTGCAAATCCGACCACTACCAACCACCCCCAAAACGGCTGCAACAGCTAAAGAAAGCTATTAACTTTCAAAAATATCCTAAGAATGCATGCTCACTTATTTACGCTTACTCCCGCTGGCCGCGGAAATGTCTTACAGCGTAACGGAAAATAAACTAACGCACTTTTGATATTTGTTATGGTCATTAACCTGCAAGGTTTACAGTAGGCTCCAATAATTAATTTTTTTCTTGCTTTCCTTGCAGTGGGCTGAACAAATTTCTTTCACATTCGGAGCCAAAAAAACAGAAGTACACGTAGCTGATAATCAGGCCAATAGCTTGAGCCATGCCACATAGATTATTCCTAAAGAACTGATAACGTAGTTGGCAGTTGGCATACAAAGCTTTAGACGACCACAGTTTCCGTCAAACCTATTAACCGAATGCTAGTATGAATTGGAGCCTCCCAACATATTGCAAAGTGTTAATCATGTCGTATTATTATTATTATCATTATAATTTGATGTGAAAATACACATACACACTGAGAGAGGGAAACAGGTAAGGAGCAGGCTGGCATGTGTCATTGAGAGAGGCGCAAAATCTGCGTGCACTTTAGGAAAAAGGAAATAGAAAAAGTTGACTCGCCCTCCCGACCCTGCGAAAGTGGTTGTCTAACGAAGCTGTCGAAGACCACCACTCCAACTGCTGAGGGGTGTATGCAGTGCTTTATTGCTTCAGAGTAATGGTAGTAATGTTAATTTAGAATAATGGTGGTAACGGGAGCAACGAAAATTTTGACAGCACGCCGCCGCCCATGGCGGTGCTGCACCGACATTGAAATCGGTTGCTAGGCTGGTTCTCTTATATACGAAAGGCAAGGGGACGTCACACAGCACGTCGGAAGCTACCATCGCCATGGCAGCTTGCGCAGCAGTAATTTTTACCGGGAAACGTATGTGGGGAGCGCTATGTGATTCGCCTTGCTATCAGGACCGCCTTATCAATAATTATGGGCTTCCGATGCTTTCTTTTTTCTAACGTGTGCTGTTTTGTTTGTCGTATGCGTGATTGCAAAGAATGTATGTACTGTTCGCTGAACTTTGCGGAGTGCTTGAAGCCTTTGCTTCATGGGGTTACGAATGACGGCTCCTGTCCGTGCACTTCAGCCGAGATCGGCCCACATTGTTGCTGACGGACGCGGACGCGATAAATACTGACTAACTACAGGCTAACAGCTTCGCTGTAAATGAAGTTCAATATAAGGATAAGGGAAGAACAAAGACAGCAAGATGGCAGGCCACAAACACGAAAGTAAAGCAAGGCATACACTGAGCAAGCAGGGAAAGAAACATGCACGCACAAACGAAAACACCTCGTACCGTTTAGTAGTAGCAGTCACACTTTAAACACATGTTTAAATATGTATATTAAGCAAGAATATTATCCTGTTTTCACCTTAGTTGAAGAAAGCATTGCACTTGGTTCCCTGGGCAAAAATCTGCTACCAGCCACCTTATTGAGCCCATGACTTGTCCCTTGGGAGTAACGTTGGCCAAGTGGTTCAGATGCAAATATTTGCGCCAGAACTGGCCTAAAGATAATTGATTACTCACCCTGGGTTTATAGTGTTATACATAGCTAAATGAGCCCCCCCCCCCCCCACCCCGCCCCCAAGCCCACAAATTTCTTCCCACAAATTACAACCTCTTACGTCCATTGCTATTGTTTCTCCTAATTTTCAATATATTGCGCCTAATATCACTAGTACAATAATCGCTACTACAAGCCTGATAAATCCAGACGTGTTTTGAAGCAGAGTGAAGACGTTTAGGTGATACGTCAGCTCCCAGCACCTGTTCTCTCATTCTTACTGGTAAGGCAATCGAAACTTGTCGCTTCCCTTTCATCTTAAAAACGATATCTTATTGATGGTAATCACTGAGGAGGGTGTCGGCCAGAACAACTATAAATGGAACAATGCTTTTTTTCTAATACAAGTTACGACCCAAATTCCTCTTATTTCACCAAAGCTTGCGTCGATTCTAGACGCGCTGTAAATATGTTTATTTATATAGTGAAAACGCCCTACTATCCTTGGATAAACCGCACAAATGAGATAGAGGCCCGCGAAGATATTTGTGTGATCATTCCTTCGTCTCTCATCACAAACGCGTATATCAGTAGCACTCAAGTCGTTTAGGACCACCTTAGTATCTAAACAGACCTGCCTGCCTCAACTCCAGACCATCCGAGCTCGGTCTACCTCCGCTAATTCACCACTGCGCTCCCTTGTTTTGGGTGCAGAGGAACAAAAAAAAAAAAAAAGCTGGCATCAAAGCAAACTCTCTCCCCTCGCCACGTCAACCTGAACCTCTCATTCCTTCTTTGCTGCTTTGGAATAGGCTTTTATGAAACTGTGGGCAAAGCCCTTTCGTAGTCCGCGCCCAGATTGTTTTCTGTCCTTCCAACTGTCGGCCCTCTGCGACTTACTAACCGAAAGTTGCATTTCCCAGTTATCAGTTCGGCATATCTCGTGGAGAGAGCCAGCGAGCCAAGCTTAGCGGCCTAGTTCGTTGGTGCGACAGCGAACCCCGGAAAAACCTATGCAAGTGAGAGAAAGCGCTCGCGCTTCTAATGTACCGAGATAATGCGATAAACGCGGAACCCAGTTCTTATGTCCGAAATTACGGCCTGACTGGTGACCTTAAATCCTGTGGTGCAAAGCAGCACGACAAGACGCAGGACGAAAGAATGGGTCGGCAAGAAGTTAGTCGCTCATTGGTTCACCCTTCAGTTACGCAACCGCGAACAGATACGCGAGTATTGGAAATGCTGCGCATACGAGTTGCACGCATGCTCGCACAACTAGGCACGTGCAGTTACAAATGGTGTCAAAGTGGCAAGTAGAACACCGCGACCGCATTAAGCAGCACAGCGTAAGATTTTCCACGTACCGTCACAATATCTTTGCCCTCATGGCTAATGCTATAATAAAATCATCTATAAGTAAAGACTATTTTGATGTGTTAAAAGCGGTAAATTACTTCAGATCAAGATATAACCAGTTCGGATCCCACGTGCATCACTGTAGTGTCAAGTATATGGTGTAAATCAGACGGGCCACCCAGAGTTTAAAGCAACTGCCCATGCACATGGCGCCTCCAAGCGGCAGCCTCGAATCCAGCCTCATAGTTGAAGTCTCGTATTGCATTGTAGCTTAAATGTTACGAAATTTTGTGTGCCTTTTATTCACTAGAAGTCTAAAGACAGCAAATTCGGCTTTCGGCAGAATGAGTATGAGCAGTATTTCGTCAAATGAAAAATGCAGTGACCTTCCTCCATCATCTACCGATGATGCTTGCCGCCGGCGTTACCCTCGGTCTCGCTTTGAGGTCTACCTAACCCATTATTAGCCCTTTATTCCATTCGCAGGCCGCGCAGAAACTCTAAATGCGGGTTCGTGAGTAAAATATTGTGGTTTCTACAGTAAGTGTGCGTACATCGGCATTTCCCGTTTCCAAACACACCTAAGGTGGTGCAACCCTTCGAGGACCTTTCGCACGCATATTGTTATCGTGTTCTCCTAACCAAGCATTGAGGCTGCACGAGCTTTGACTCACTTCCAGCTACAAGGAGGTTACCGCTTATCCATGTTGTTTGTTCCACATCGGTTGTTGTACTGGGTCTTGTAAACAGCATGACCGCAAATTGCCGGCGCACGTTTTATGTTTAAGCTAAATAAAAGAACACCAGCCGGCAGAATGTATTTAGATACCTTTGAGAACGTATTCATGACCTTTTCTTTGGGCGCGTTTACACGCATCTCACCATGCGCAATTATCCTCTGCCCATCCGTTCCGGATAACATCACGATTGCCGACTCCTGTAAAGGGTGCACCACCACTCTTTCCATTGCAGCAAGGAGAAGCTGAACAATTTTTTTTAGACAGTACCAACCTTTTTGTATCAGCTTGCCTAAGACTTTGGGACTATTGTCGTCGTCAAAAAAAGACAACCGCATGACAGGACCAAAGTGAGCCGCAGATAAACACTGACCGTACAATTCAAACGCGAAATTGGTGACACATGTGCAATAAATAAACGAATCAGACGCGAGAAGAGCTGCACGTCAATTGACTTAACTGCAATTTTGCGATTAAGCATGGCGTGCCAACATTGTACACAAGCGAGAGCGGAAACGTCCATATTATTGTCCAATATATAATATAGAAGGTGGGGAGCTCCAGCAAACAATTTCCTTCAAAAAAAAAAAAAAGAAGAGAAAGACAAGAAAAAACTGAAGCAATTACCACTGCACGCGCTCCAAGCTTTCCTCGATTCTTACTGATAGCTGAGGCTCCAACAATTTATCGCATCACCTCGAATTACCCAAGCGAATAAAATGGTTATGGGGTACTGTGCAACAACTTACAAAATAGGTCAATCCTTCATCAGGAGAACCGTCACAGAAAGAGTTCCAGTATTGAAATAAAAGTTTAGCAGGCGTGCAGTAGCCATCCTTTCTCTTTTTCTTTTTGCATTTTGTTTTTGTTGTATAAAAAGCTTTTATGAGAAATTGATATCCACCGTACTTATACAGGATGCCCCGGCTAACTTTAGCCAGAGTTTAGATATATGCGAATGCCACGTAGCTGTTACAGAATCAGGGTAAAGTTGTTTGCCGGCGCTTTATGATACTTAAAATATGTTTTTCATAGCTTTTAATTAGTTGCTTTGTCTTAACTAATTAATCAACTGCTCAACTATTATAATTACATTAAATGTGTCAATGAGAAAACTTAGAGAGACATGAAAAACTCCTAATACAGCTTTCAGTTCCTCAATACGTGCTGTATAAAAGTGTTTTTCCGAGCATGAAACAAGCGCAAATTGCCGCGCTAGTCCGAAATTCTCGCGCGACTGGCCGCTCGAGGCACTTAACGTGTATTCGCAGGCGTTGGAAACGTCGCCGGACGCCGCAACCGTATTTTCTGCGGCACGGGGGCCATAGTGCTATCGCATGAAAGCCCTGCATTGAGCGGGGTATTTCTAAGACATAGATAAATAAACCTTCTAAACTCATGGACTATTTTTAACCTTCCATTTCAGTGGACTAGAAGCATGATATTTTGCCGAGGTTACAAAAAAGGTTACAGAAGCGATACTTACCCACGCCATTGAAAATCGAAGAATTTTTTCTCTGTTTCGTTGGTGTAGGCTTCCAGATGACCTTCCCACTAAGGCTCCAAAAATAAAATAGGCGGAACGAAGACTATCTTGAAGCCGCGAATGACTGCAATCACGTCTGAAAGCTTATACGAATCTTAGCGGAAAGCCGAGAATAGATCGGACATCTGGGGTACTGACCTTATGGGGTCAATATAGATCATTAGTTGAGGAGGGAAAGTAATGGTACCGGCTGAGTGATTTTTCACTTACATGGGCCGTCCAATAGGCTCGCGCAGCGGCCGCCAGGTACTTCCTGACGGTCCCTGCGTGGGAGACGCCCACTACGCGCTGATGTGCGTCCTGCGGGACCTTGATTAAAGTTTTTCCAATCCAGTGTCTGTGCAGTTGTGACTGAGCGATAGGCGAAAAAACATTCGTTGCAGTGCATTTGATTAGCGCTATCTATGATATTTACCAAGTGGATAAAGCCTGTGAAATAAGGAGTGATAAGTTATAGTCCGTTGTTGTGCTAGAGTTGTTACGTTTCCTTCATGCGTAGCAATTTTCCCGGACCTACAGATGAGTAGGATTAAGATAAGTGTGTCCAACTAGAGAAAACCCATTTGACGCAGATTTTGTAACGGTGAAATTTCGCAGCGCGATTTTGGCTTCAGTTACGATGACATATATCTCCATCGTCTAGAATGACCGCACCATGACACTCTATTAGGTCGACTTAAATGGTATTTTTTAATATTTGATCGTCGACCACTCAGTTTAAAGAGATATTAGACCTGTGGCCAACAAGAATCATGAAAAAGTGCTCTTTCATACCTTAAAATGAGCCATGCCACTCTTTGAAGCTATATGACCAGCGAAGCTGTTTAGCATACGAAACAGAGGAGACACGGAATTCAGAACATAGGTGCGGACTCATTTACCGTTATTTTTATATACAATCGCGTGAACGACGGCACCGCCGCCCCGAGGAGCCGGAGAAAACTACAGACGTATACCCGTCGTGGTTGCTCAGTGGCTATGGTGCTGGGCTGCTTAGCATGAGGTAGCGGGATCGAATCCCGGTCACGGCGGCCGCATTTAAATGGGAGCGAACAGCGGAAACACCCGTGTGTTTAGATTTGAGTGCACGTTAAAGAACCCCAGTTGGTCCAAATTTCCGGAGTCCCCCACTACGGCGTGCCTCGTAATCAGAAAGTCGTTTTGGCACGTAAAACCACATAATTTATTTTTTTAAACAAGACACGCGTGACGTTTCGACGGGACCACCACCACGGCAAAGTGGAAGGAAAAGAAAGGAGACGCGCACGCGCTTGGAACGCCGACAAAGAGAGGGCCGCGCGAACGTAGACATGGCCGACGCGGGTCAAGGTGTGGTATCTGTTCTTATCAGCTTAATATCTGATACTGGTTGCATCTGGACGCAAGATATCAAGCTTATTTTTTGAAAATCGGCTGGGTGCTTGACGCCTGCTTCACCTCCGCCGCGGGTCGGCCCGGTATTGCACTATCTTCAGGAACGGCCCAAGGTTTTTGGAAACTAGCCATATACAGCGTCGCTGTAGAATGCTTGGAGACAGCGAGATTGTTGTGTGGTATGAATGCAAGAAAAAAAAAAGTTTCTTAAATGAAAACATTATTTATTTGTAGTCGCTGTGTGTGATATGTGAAACTATTGTGCTTCGCATTGTTGCTTGAGCAGTTCAGCCTAATGTGCTATGTTGCGCGATGTTGTTGTTATTCGCTTGCGATTTTGAGAACTTCTTTGTGACATCGAGGTTTCTTTTACTTGTTTGTGATAATATTCTTCCGTGTGCGCTAACCGCTCCACTATTACTCCTACAAAAGTATGCGAAAAATTATCCAAAGCCAGTTGTATAATTGTACCATCTCTTCAAGAACAAAGGTGTAGCGGGCAGGGGACTTGTTCGCCAACATCACTATCAGTGATGTGATTAAAACGAAGGTGCGACATAACGCCCATAAAGCTTATCTCGCAGCCACAGCTGAAGTCCTCATATGAAGTCACTATAACAACCTCGTAATAAAAACGGAGAAATTCAGCTCATGAATGGAAACACTTTTAAATAACATTCAGGCATTCTTCGACGAGAGCTAGTTGGTATGGAGAATGGCATGTAAAAGTTCCGGAAATTTTGAAGTCATTGAAAAAAGCCGCGAAAAACAAACTTCTTTTACAAAAAATTCAAAAACCCTGGAAAAATATCCTAACCTCTCTTAGCGTACGATAGTAAAAATAAGAGAACGCGATTTCGCATGCAAAGATGTGTTTACAAGTGTTTTTCAATATATAGGCATTATCTAACAAATAACACACTTTTTTTATTCACTCAGACATTACTAGCAGCCTTAGAAATTGTTCTCTACCAACCATGAAAGCGGTGCACATTTATTTTATTAGGCTGGTGTATTGTCTGTACACTTCGGGCCCTTTGGTTTTTCAGATTATAGGCGGAGCCTGCTTGTCATATGTGCCTACGTGCAGAGCATATGTGTGGGATTCTCTGGGTCTTTAAAATTCTGCACAGAATTTCCAACCTCTCGGCTAAAGTGCACTTCCCACTAGGTTAGTGTGAAGTGCACTAGGTTCACACTAGGTTAGAGTGCTGAAGCACTCAAGATATAGAATATGGGCAACACATTTCGAGCTTTTTAGGTAGTTGTCAAATTACGGTACGGAGGCTAAATTGGTCTACATCCCCACTAATTATTTATTACAGCACCTCTTATGGGACCAGTTCTAAATGCGCAAGAAGTGCAGCGTTGCTTGGAAGTGACAAAAGAAGCTGCTCTTGTCCCCCAATGCGGAGATGGCGGCCATAAGCAATGAGAAAAAACTAAACAGCATGCCAGTCCTGACAGTGCGGTGGTTGAAGGCTACACAGTGATCATGTCACCGAAGCTGTTATATTTCCCGTTCCAACCATCCGATTGTGTTAGAAACGTAGAGGAGCCTGCTTTCTGCTCTTTCACAGTCGAGTGCTGGCTGACTAAGCTTTCGGCAGCACGGTCATAGTGTGTGGGTACGCTTCAGTGATGTCTGGTTATTTGAGGTCGCCATATAAGGTTTCGGTGACATTAATACACCGTTGAACACATCCGAAAGCACGTCCCCACTTGGCGCAAGTCTTTACCAAGTCGCGTTAAAGTGTCACATAATTATTTGCTTCGTAATCACGAAATTGAAGCTTCATAACCCAATTACTGTGTTGACAGCTGTCCAGTTAGGAAATCAGACAAATGTTTTCTGTCAGTATTCTTTTCAAAACAACAAATTCCTTACCGCGTGCCGGCCCATATGTCCATGGACAGACTATGCAAGGCATCTGAGAAACATTCAAAGCCATTTTATTCCTGGTCATAGTGAATGGGCGTGCTAGCTACCAGGACTGTTCCCTGTGTCATTTCTTTCCCAAAAAAGGTTTAATCCTTTGTCTTACAATGAGTGACGCAACTAAGAGTTGTCGCTCTGAGCAAGCGACAATGGAGATGCAACACACCACAAACCTTCGAGAATGTTACACGAGCGGTAGGAAATAATGTGTCTCCTGAATGTTTATACTCACATAGTGACGCTAATATTTCTTCCGCATAATTTACATCAATACACTCCATTATACCGGGTAAAGTTCTATTCTATCTATTTCCACTTTGTCTGTCGTGTGGCAAAGAAAGGGGAAAAAAGCAGTATTTCGCAGATAATCACTCTCTCTCTCTCTCTCTTGAACGGTTGAGCTACTGAGCTGCCGCCCAAGAAGTAACACTGACGAGCGTTAGATGAGCGCACACTGACCAGCGCATTAGGAACGGTTTTTTTCATTTGTTTAGTGTTCCTAATACATATAGACATTTGACAGATTTCAGTTAAATATACCAGCTGTTTATTTTTTTTTTCCGCACAACAATGTGCCTGCAATCGAGAAATAAAAACCAGCAGTATGCTCGATGTGACAAAAAGTTTCTCTACGTTATTCCGTGTGCTTCCACATGAGTTTGAAACTTCTGTTGTTTGCTGAGTTGCCTTATCGTGGCTTCTGAAGTTTGAGTGTTTTCTAAACGTCAGCCCTTTCATTCCCGAGAGATTAACTTTTCTTAAAGCAAAGACCAACTGAATTACAATCTCTGTTGGAAAAGGCCGCATCGCAAGCCGTATACCAAATATTACGAAGGCCCTCTGCGCGCTACTGCGCTGGAACCAGGTGTACAAGGTTCGAATGAATGGGAAGGAATGAAGCCGCGATGTTCCAAGGTGAGTCAATTCATCCTGAATCAAAACATTATTTCTTCAGCTCTAATGCGAACTTGGTACTCAGGCGTTGTTTGTTCTCCGCTATTAGGCGATCAACGAATGGCGCACAATGCGAACATTCCAGCAGACGAGCCCCCGTTTATTAGGGAGTTCAGGTGTGCGGACTTTTCGTACCTAACGCAGCAGCAGAACGTTCGTCGGCCATTGTGCCTCTACCAGACGACATAGCACTGGCTGTCGAATTACTCCTCTAGAAAACATTGCTTCGAGTACCAAGTTCAGCGCAAATACTCCGATTGAAAGGAGAAAAGTGGCTCCAGAAGATAAATCCGCAATGCTAGGTGCTAGGCCATTTCTATTTAGCGGTGCTTATTCACATTTCCACTAAAGTATCCCTAAGTGTGGGTTTCACATTTCGGGCACACATAGCCTACGTAAGCAAGGCGTGATAACACGCTCAACGAATACCATTTTCCTTGAATGCAGTACTGTCGTTAACAAGACCAGCGGTGGTGGCTTAGTGGTGATGGAGCTGCGGTACAGAGGCCAATGTAGTGGGGTTCCATCCAAGCTGATGCGGCCATACTTCGATGGGTGCAAAATGAAAACGGTAATGTACTTAGATTTCGGCGCATGTAGAACATCAGTGTGGTTCTTCACATCAGCGTTCCTCGCATTCGCATAGGATTTTTGGTGCGTAATACCGTAGACCATCAGACAAAAAAAAATGTATTTAGCATACTGCTAAGCGAACAAATCATTCTCAGTTGTAGAAACTGCGCTCCACACACACATACGAAGAAGAAGCATGCAATGACACAGCGAAAGCAGATGTGTGCCGTGCTGGGTGTCTTTTCTTAATACTTAGCACCGTTGTCCCAATTTCGCGCCAACTAGCATCGCGCTTCCTCCTTGTGTACACGCAAAGTACCCACAATTCCATCGAAACTGCGAAACTGGGATAGCTCACGAATAGAGCTCAGCAGCACTTTAAGGCAGCGGACTAGTGGCAGGTGAAAGTTCTCTGCATGGGAGCGTTTATCTAAAATTGGTCTTCGCGGCTCAGCAAAAGTGATCTGATTTTACTTTATACGAATTTATATGCTGCTCCGGGCTTTTTTTTTTTTACTTATTTCAACAGTGCGCAGATTTACGAAGCTCTCAAGCTCTGCAACTTGCGGCAAAATACATGTCTTTTAGCAAGCACCATCTTGGCCAACAAGCAGTTCTGTTGCAGCATGAGCCACATCGGCTTCCTTGATAAGTGTGGCTTCTTTCAGCGCTCAGAATTTTTGTCCGACACCTCTTGTCGTGATTGAAAGGGAAAAAAAATTTCAGCCGACAAAAAGCTCTGTCTAAAAACTGATCGACGAGCCCTCTTTTGTTTCTTGTTTTAGGTAGGTGCACGTGTTTTACCACCGCTGTATTGGCATAATTATTTTAAGTGCGGTGAACTCTTCTCGGTGTTGCATTTACAAGCGTTATATACAACGCATACGTTGCAGTGAATTGGGAACACCCTGTCAGGTGCCAGAAAGACTTGCTAACATATTATCCATTTGTGCCGCATACGCACAATAACGACAGAAACTTGTCTTTTCCATATTACACGCCGATAAGAGGCCGCTATCAGACGAGTTTCTTTTGTGTTGTTGGTCTGATGCAAGCAGCACAACTTTGATTTAATATCAGCTACAGCCTTTCTACAAGCTACTGGGATAAACAAATGGCTTTAGAAAAGACGCAAGTTTGTGGACTTTTACATGTGCACTCCCTTATCCTATCATCATCATGATTTATCAGCCCTTTTCCCTCTCGTCCATTTTTGCCAGTGCGCAGGAGCAGGCCAGGACAAGCTGTAGCTCAGACCGGCCAGTCTGGATTTTCGGGAATAATTTTTTTCTCTCTCGATTTGTTTGAAAAGTTGTTTTTGAAGGTTTCAGGCAAATACGTGTAATAAATTGATTTAGCGTGGTGGCAAAGGAAACAAGAATTTTGTTTACCTTTTGATTTTTGAAAACCCGCAATGGGGTAATGTTGAGCCATTTAAAAAGTGGATTTATCCCTGAGGCCTGCAATGGCTTCAAATAAGTTAAAGACCTGAACTAAACTGACCCCAGTGGTTTTACACACTTATTTTGTTGTGGTTTGAAAGGTTTTACGTATATGGAAATGGCTTCAGTATTTTGCCGTGTCGAGGACATCTCGATCTTCGAGTGTGTAAGTTAATGGTAAACCACTAGTAACAAGCACGCTTTGTCTAGATTATTATTTTGCAGAGCAAAAAAAAAAAGAAAAGTTCTGGGATGAGGAAAAGGTTGCGGCTATGAAAGTGGATATTGAAATACTGCCGCGGGTCCCAAGTTGGAGTCGGGCATCACTCTAAGCGGTAGGTTCCATACACGCTGTCACAACCAACGTTGCGAGCGTCAGATTAAGCAGCCTGAAGGGCAAAGGAGGAGGGGTGTTGTCTTCCAGATCACAGCAATGAACAGTTAATTGACTGACTATGCCGATGGCAATATAAGGTTCACTTAGCTCGCTGTTACAAATGTAGAAGCACACGTCGTAAAGGCAAGCGTTATTACGCGCCTCCAGTAAACACGTACTTAGGGTTCCAAGTAAGAGAAATATATACGAAAGAGGAACCTAATGAAACACTAGAAAATCAGCTTTCCGAAGCGCACTCAAAAGCAGGGCACAGGTGCGTGTTCATTAGGGTTCGCTCGGCAATGGATGGTCGCTTTGGAGGCAGCTGCGCGCACGCCACTTTGTGTAGAGATATTTTTGCTTCCTCTCTGTCCAGAAGCAGAGTGGTCGTCCCCTCAGGTCATGACAATTCCGGTCCCTCATTAAGGCCTCGAATGCTGATCGCGTGGTTTTTCACTAGCAGCGAAGCTCATTACCGCGCCATGGCTTCAGATATTTGCAACATAGTAAAAAGGTTCAAGACACCAATGCTTCAAAAATAAGGCTATGTGTCCCTGATGTTTCGCGCGACCCTCTAAGATTTTCTTTTAAAAACTTAAGGATATTTATTAACTTATTCACAGTCCTTACCCTCTACATATTTGTAGAAATGTTTTTGGTTGTGGTCCCTGACGTGTTTCCAAAGTGTTGCTTATGTGCGTTAAATAT
Organism: Dermacentor andersoni; assembly: GCF_023375885.2. Taxonomy (NCBI): domain Eukaryota; kingdom Metazoa; phylum Arthropoda; class Arachnida; order Ixodida; family Ixodidae; genus Dermacentor; species Dermacentor andersoni. The sequence goes on from NC_092822.1 coordinate 58,243,833, forward strand.
GGCCCTACGAGAAAATAATCGCGGTGGTTATTTCATTATGTATAGCGGCATACCTTCACCTTAAGAACTTAGGTTTGTTTTCAATACCTGGTGACATTAATTCCAAATTTTGGTAAAAAACGCGCTTTAGGCGCAATATTTCTTCCTAATTTACAAAGAATGGCAATATTTACTGGCGAGATTTCAATTAAACAATTAACCTTTTACATGTCCTGGACATCTAAATTAGAACAAAAATTTTCTTCTGTCGATTTATTGTAGGGATTGCCTGCAAAAACAAGACAAACGCAGGAAAGGTAGGTTACAGTCAACGTTAAACCTTGATTTCCCCAGTAACCATTTTCATGTAAACATCGTACACAAAGTTCAGATATGCTGTTTCTTGACCATCCGTTTTCGTTATTATCTCCTTTTGACTTTCGCTTTAAGCGTAATGTAAACTTTCGAAATGGGCCCTGAACCACAGTCAAAATAGTTCTGTGAAACCACCTCACCACGCAGTGCAATGGCTTACCTGCTTGAGGTAGTTGGCACGTTCAGCCCCTGTCTTTAGATTTCGAAATGGCTTTCGATAAGGTTCCAGATTCTCATCTTTTGCTAAAATTATCACGCCTAAACATCCGCCCACTTGTTCTTAACTGGATTCAGTGTTTTTGAACTAACCGAAAACAGCTCATGTATGCAAACAACGTTACATCTTGTGCTGCTCGATTTATTGTTTCAGATTACTCATATCACACGTTTTATCACTAAAATATAAACTAAACCTGAAACCTTTTGCCTCTCGTCGACGCATCTGTCGCCTATGCCTGTATCAAAGGTTCTTTTTATTGCATACCTCGTGACGGCCAGCAGGTCCAGCTGGCTCATCATGTTCGTCGCACAGGCCATACGAACTCGGTAATCCCGCCACAAGCCATCAGCACTACATTCCTGCAGTCATTCTTCGTCCGAACTGCCCGAGACTGGAATGTCCTTCCGAGACAAACTGCACTCATCCGCGATGCAGCACGCTTTAGATATGCCATCGAGTATTCCGACTCATCTTTCTAATGACATCTTCATCATTCCTGCCTTTTACGTGTCCACCGCTCGTGTAATGTCCTATTGGGATCCTTGAGGTATCAATAAAATAAATAAATAGAAGAAAATGAATTCGATTGATTCAGAAAATAACCATGTTTTTTTTTAAAGAAGAACTGTCATGACGTAAATGCTGGGCACTCCTTCCCCGTGACTGAGTAATTAAACTCTGCTTTCTTAAGGGTATGGCTCACATAAGCGATGGAACATTCATCACAAGCGGCTATACGTTGTGCCAAGGCTACACCGAGGCCAGTGCCGCTCGCCTCGGAGTCAACAAACGACGCAAATGCAAAAAGGCTTCCTCAAATCGACATGGTAGTGCTAAAATGCCATTGCTGACGGTAAGAAGATTGTCAGAGGTGCAATGAAGGGTGCGAAATTGCACACGAAACCCCGAAATTAGAAACATAGGTCTACGTAACTTTGAAGGGCCTTGATAGATGTTGACTTTGGATACTCTGTGACTGCGCGATCTTTCTCGGAATCAGAGAGGATGCCGTGTTTTGAAACAACGCGACCCACGATCGTCAACTTTCGAGCAGCACAGTGGCGCTTATTCAGGTTCAGCTGTACGCCGGCAGAAGCGAGACACGTCAAAATATCGTGCACGTGAGCAAGCTCTGCCGGAAAATCTACAGAGAACACAACTATCTCATCCAAGTAAGATTTGCATGTCTTTCATTCGTGGACACGAAGTATCTTATCAGTCATATGTTAAAGATTAGTGGTCGCGTTTCAGAGCCCGAATGGCATGATGTTAACCGCGTAAAGGCTATCGGGAGTGATAAAAGCTGTTTTCGTGTTGTCGGATTCAGCCATCGTAACGCGCCCATAGTCAAACGGCAGGCCCAACGAAGTGAAAGATTTTGCGCTGTGCAAGCAGTCAGTAGCGTCATCAATCGGAGGTAGTGGGTAATCTTCTATGTAATCTCGTTTAGGCGGCAACATTCGACACAACATGGGATGAAGCCATCTTTTTTCCGCACCAGGGCCACAGGCACCAGGACCTCAGGTGACTACGCGAGCGCGGTGAAAAACTCGAATGGCACGACGTTAAACTCGAACAGGCCATCAGGAGTGACAAAGGATGTTTTGGGGTGGGGATATTCAGCCACTTAAACCTGCTAATAGTCGGAGGGCAGGTCCAAGAAAGGGAAGTATTCTCCGCCTTGCAAGTGGTCAAGAGCGTCATCAATATAAAGCCGTGGGCAAACGTATTCAATACGAAATCGAATGGAGCCATCTTTCTTTCGCCACCAGGAGCACAAGTGATTATCAAACATTTTGGAAAGGATGAATGACTTTGCAATGCATAATGTCGCCCACTTTCTCCGTGATAATTAGGTGCTGTTCAACAGGAACGTCACAAGGGCGATGTCGCAAGGGAGCAGGTGAACCAATGTCCGTGCTATAAGAGACAATTGTCGTGCGAGCCAACGATGACTGTTGGCAGTCAAAGGAGGCCCATTCCGCAGCAATACTGCCATATTGTTGGTATTCAATTACAAGGAATAAACGAAGGTGAAATATGCTGCAATAATTTTTTTCTCTGTCGCGAAATGGTTGATGTATTACCAACTGAAACGAGATTACAAGCATGATCGCATTCTACTGGCGCGCAGAAATAAGGCAGGCATTCTTTTCACTGCAATGAGGCCCGATGGCAATGCTCGTTGCGAGAAGGGCATGTAGTCCAACATGTCCTGCACGTCTGTGCCCAGGCAGTTTAGGCACTGGGCACGTACGCCTGAAGGTGAGCGTGGTTAATTTGCGTATGCTGAATGGCCGCCGTGTACCACTGAGAGTTGTATCCATTGCTCGTTAGGTTGTGTTCTACTGCACTGCAGTTGGCGCACGAACCTTCAGTGCTGGTTGCCTGTGTAAGCTCGAGTAGACTGAAATTTTCCCATTCGTGCAATAAAAACTTGGCGTCCCCCCCCCCCCTCACACGGCGGGAAAAACAAATCATCCCGCCTGTTTTTGATGCGGAACGTTTGTGCTTGCTTTCAAAGCGCAAACTATCCACGCCATCCAATCGCGTCGTTTGTGTACGCAGCTCACAGTAAGTAGCACACTGGGAGAGTTCTGCAGGAGGTGCGAACTGCGCACCGCTTTACGTGACTCCTTGAGAACAAATTGAGTAGCCCGGCAAATGCGGCGGAAGAACGCGCACGGCATATTCGTCTGCCCAAGTTGCGGTGCTGACTGTCGCTCGCTTCGGCTTCTTTCTCTGAATACTGATGCGTTCCCCCTCGCTCCCCCCCTGCCACTAGAAATGAAGAGAAAAACGAAAAGTAGCAGAAGAACAAGCAGACAGAAGACGGAGCTAACGGGGAAGTGTGAGCCGTAGCGTCGTATGCTCTTGTTTGTGACGTGCAATTTCAAGGCACATGACACAGAACGCAGCTATACGTGCCACCAGTTTCGACCAAGCATACATGCGCCGTTCCTGGAGTTCTTGTGCCGCCTATTGGTGGAAGGAGCATATCGGCTATTTCTACGAGGTCGACACGGATGGATGGATGGAAGGTAGGAGTGTCCCCTTTGAAACGGTGTGACGGCAGTTGCCACCATACTGAGATTTTTATTTTTGTTTAACTGTGTTGTAAGTATTTAAATTCGCCATTTTTTTCAAATACTTCTTCCTACACTTTTAACCTTACGTCAGCTCTATGCTTTTGAGCCATCAATCTTCCAATCGCTTTTTGCTCATTTCCACCGCATATTTATTTACATGACTATTGCTATGTATAAACCCTAGGGATTATGGAAGCGTGACTCTGCCCGCATCGACAACACGATGGATACCATCACATTTTAGTATGAGGTGTTCTATTGTTTCTGCAGATTTACCACACACAGTACATGTGCCTTCTTCTTCGTTAGATTTCTTTTTATAGCTGCGTGCTTTAAGACATCCTGACCTAGCTTCAATGAGTCGGAAACTGCCTCTTGAGTTATCATAAAACGCTTCCTTCCTGATCTGCTGTTTGCAGTATCAATATAGTTCAACACTATGCTTCTTTTTCATTGAATTTATCCAACTTTTTTTTCCTTCCGCGTTTTTAACCTGCCGTTTAATGCTCTGTCTTTCTCCGTCTTCGTCTGAAGAATACTTACTGGTTAGCTTCCTAGTTCTTTTACGCCATTGTGAGTCAATGCACTTTTTGTATAAGTATTTAAATACCGTAGCTGCCCACCTGTTATCGTCCAATTTCCTCAGGCGTTTTTCGTATAGGATTTTACTCTGAGCTTCCCGTGCTTCGAACGATGCCCAGCCCATATCTCCCTGTACTGCTTCGTTTGTGGTTTTCCCGTGGGCACCTAGTGCTAACCTTCCCACAGCTCTCTGATTTACTTCTAGTCTCGACTGAACCTCTGCCCTTAAACACAGGACCGCATTCCCGAAAGTAAGCCCCGGCACCATTACCTCCCTTCCAAATACCTCTCAGTACCTCATACCTGTTGTACCCTCCAATACCTTATGTTTCATTATCCCGGCATCTTTTCGCCATTTTGCTATGAGAGACTGTTCGTGCTTTTCCGTGTACATCTGCCCTTTGTTTATCCATACCCAGAGATATTTGTATACGACCACTCGGGGTATTTCATGGCCTTGTATTGTAAGCTCCTGATCAGTTGTATCGTTGAAAAACATCCCACCGGACTTCGCTGCGCTAAAACTGGAACCCCCCATCCCAATAAGCGGCCCCGGGGGGGCTTTGTAAGCCCGCACAGGACACGCCTGGCTACAGGCACCGGGCGCGGGATGAGTTTAGAACGGTGGCGCCTTCACGCGGTGGCGCCACGAATGTAATGGCACGTGACGGCCGAGTCGGGCTCAGCAGGCGCTGCCGCCAGCTACGTTGATTTAATATGTTCCTTCGTTTTTTTTTTTCTTTTCTGATTTGCGTTGCAGAAATACCACTTGAAACAAAATATAACCAGGCACGTTGCGTTTCTGCGTGCACTAACAATTACTGAAACATGACAGAAGCTCGTTAGGCCATTCATTTCATTCGCGCTGCGTGTAGAGTGATCGGGGAGTGGCAGTGAGCGAAGGCAGTGGTGTACACAAAAGGAGCGTTCCGGCGAAGAGAACATCCATAAGGAATGGAGGAGCGCAAGAAGACGACGACGAAGAATCCACGCGTGCTAAATCTCACGCGCCGTCGGAACAAAATACGAAGAAGAAAGCAACCATTAAGGACCGAACACGATGGTTGACGTAGGAGAAAAGGAAGAAGAGGAGGTGAAAGTGAGGCGTGGTGGTGCTCGGACGCATGCTGTTTGTGCAATGCAAATCATGGGGCTGACTACTACAACTGCCATGCAAGGCCGAAAGAGATCCAAGTATTCGAAATAATTGAGAGGAGGCGATGCACTCGTCGAGAAGCCCTTGCAGAAGTTCAGAGCAGGAGCTAGGGTTATGCCGATGTAACAGCCCGTAAGTAATTTGACATGAACTCGTCAGTCTCTCAGACAATGGCAAGAGTGATAGAGAAAGCGATGAAAAAGCATTAGAAAAGATTCTACTAAGCCTACTTCACTGTGTGGCGTCAGTAATATCCACGCAATTTCCTCGTATGTCTCAGACAATAACAAAGAGCGTTTTTACGGCCGTCTTATTTACAAAGTCCCTTGAATGTCAGACTGATATTTCCTCTAACACTGTGGATTTAGCAAGACCTTCGACTTCAATACAGGTTAATTATGAACGCCATTCTGATTCAGACTCTCTAGGCAATCGAGATGTGAATATGGGCACTCGAGTTCTGAAACGCACAAGATCGCCTAACAAGAAACTGCCTAATTCTCCTAACTCTAAAACGAAAATGTGTGTGAAAGAATCACTTACGAGGACTGACTTTCTAAAAGACAGTATTGTGGGCCAAACAACTGTGGCTGCTTGTCTACCGTCAACATAGGGTGCCTAAGAATACTCCAGTGGAACTGTTGCTCAATACTTTCTGCAGTTACAGATATATTATATTTAAGCTCCCAACAATCTCCAGACGTTATATTATTACGTTATTAACGTGATAATTCCACAGTCTGCCGCCTGAAAAGTTTCCCATTACTGACGTTATCCATTTAAGATAAGTGGGAATATTTTACTACTCAGTGAATAGAAAGACAAATGTGCTTCTGAACAGCTCCTTCCGAGCGTGAACCCCTGAACCAAAAATTACCAAGATTTATTATGAATACTCGAAATAAACAATGAAGGCCTACTTCCTGCATCAACTCATTAAATTTTTATTTTTGTAGCAAAGTCGAGAAAAACGTTACTTAATTCTTTTAGACCTCTTAAATTCATTCATATGTATTAAACAGTAACTCAAATAACTATTGCCCCTTCATAATTACCTCAAAGCTTCCCTCTATCAGGAACCATAGGGCCTGACTTGCTGTGTGAGAGCGAGCATTTGAGCAATTTCTAGCACGCTATTGTTAGATACAACGCGTAAGGCGTCGCAGGTCAATGTTCGTAAAATTTCTTTAACCCTTTACTGCAGAATTTTCTGGTTCTTCAAAATACTATTCATGGAGTTGTAGGGAAGCATAACAGTACCTGTACTCGCATGGAAACTTACTTTAGCGAATGTCTGTGGTTTAAATTTGCAGAAAAAGGGTATGTTGCATATTTGCAACAGTGTGCAAATAAAGAAGTTGAAAGCAAAATATAGATTTAGTGCGATTCATACTCAGATGCTTATTTGCACGTGACAATAATTGGTGCACCTATGATTTACTGTGGAACAAAGAGAAGCATTTGTACATGCTTGTGCAGCACAGGTGGTTCTAACACTTCGTGCAGTACGTCATGCAGATTCCCGTGCAGCCAGGAAACAATGCAGTGTTTTCGGTTATTGTCAAAATGTAGAACATCGAAGCGCAGACGTAAAGCTTTGCCCGTGACGACGTGACACGGCAACATGCGGAGTGTTAAGAATGGCCAGCTGCAGTGCAAGTTTTGCCACCCAGTTGCGACTGTGGAGGCAACATCCCGCGAGCGTCACCGCACACCTCTAGCCACGGCGTGACTAAGTCGACTTTGTCATGAACAATACGCGCATCCTCCACTCCCCGCCGCTTCAGCTAGGATGCGTTCGACGAAGCAGGCTTTGTGCTGAAACCGTCACCGTTACGCTCTAGCCTCATCGCCGTTGTGACTGAAGGAGTTCGACGAAGCAGGCTTTGTGCGCAACAGCACAACGCCGACCTGATCTGCTATGGGTGGGGGAGTTGACGCGGGGACGCCGACGCAGGCTCCTTCCCACGCACCGACTAAAACGCAAGACAACGCGCTACTCGGAACGGCTCCGAGTTCTACGAAGCCCCTCTGACGTCGGCTCCGGACCATCGCACCGGTGTGTATGCGTGTGTGCGTGTGTGTGTGTAAACCGTCCCGGAGAGAGGCGGCCTGTTTAAAATGACTGAACGAACGTTCGCGTCACCTTGTATCGGGAGAGGACCGAGTGTTTAAAAACCGCTGTTGTGCGGCTGCTCAGGACACTCTCTCTCAAGCAGTCATGTTAGACTGATGTACTTTCTCAAACAGTCATGTTAGACTGATATAAATACGGTAAATAAACCCTTATTCCTCGTTCTCGATGAGAAGCAGTCCTTCCCTTCATCAACGTCCGCAGCGTGGATAAGTTGGACGACGGCATGGGCCAGCTACCTTCTAATTCATGCCCGACTCCAATCTTGACAACGGATCACGAGCGATGGGATTGAACCGCCAATCATAACAGGAGGCACAGCGTACTTTTGAAAAGAAAAAAGGAAATTCGACCAGAGAACATCTTGTCCACATATTGAATCGAAACGGACTTACACTCGTGGCTGTCGTGACTAATTGAATAGTCACTGCCTTCACTATCAGGAGGAATTGCTGGGCCATACCAGCGTTTCGGAGCCATTTCACTTTTCCGAAGAAAATAAACCATGTACACGTTGTTTCATTTGTGCAACATAGCAACGTTCTGTCGCCAGGAACAAACTATAACGAAATTACAATGTTTTTTCGAACCTACAGAGTCAGCAGGATGTGGAGCATAGCGTAAGAATTTTTTTTTTGCGTTTTGTCTTATGAAGAAATACATTTACAATTTGTAAAACTTACCTAGATCACTGCTCGCGGGTGCGCGCAGCCTCCGCCACGTTTGTTTTGGTAGAAGATGTGAAGGATTAGCACAGATTGCAGCACAAGGTGCCGCGTTTTACAGACCAATGTTTCGGATATGCAACAACGTGTGCAGGCAGCTCCAAACTGACTTTGCTTCGGTTTTTAACGCCGTTCATCAGAATGTTGCGTAAATACAACAAGGTGCAGTAAAGGGTTAATGGTAACCTATTTGTCAACTTGGAAACGACCCGTGTCACTTGAACAAAGTACAAAGAAAAAACTGCACCCCAGAAGCTCTCCACTGGATACGTTATTCTGACTGCATCCTTAAGTACCCATTACGCAGTTACGCAAACATCTTTCAAGGACGCTTCGCTCGCCAGTGCTGCTGTGAAACTGGGACAACAGATACTCGGACGCCAGAGAATTCCTCCAATGGATAGACGAACGAACGAATCCACAATGGATGGACGTTGTTCGCGGTATTTTATATTAAAAAGAAGTATCAATGTGTTAGGAACACACGTTAAGTTTTGTATGAAAATGTAACCCTTAAAACAACGAAATAATTATACGCCCACGGTAGCACGCGCTCTATAGAGGGCACTATGGCTGCAGCGAAACAAAAAATCTAAATCCAACCACGCTATTCCTATGAGCCCAATTACTGCCTGAGCAAACACACTTGCTAGGTAAGGCCATGCGTGTCCCTCATTTGTTACCTTGTCTCCTAGGGTTCGGAGAACGATGGGGAGTCGTGATTGCCTGGTCGCCGCCTTTGGCGACCGTCGCTTTCAATCGTGAGATAGGGAAAGATGAAGGGGCCCTTAGATCTGGCGGACAACGAGGGGACCACCACACGACAAGGGCGGTTTTGGCAGATCATTTGTCCAAGTGATTGCGACGTCCTTCGCCCGCCACCTCTTCCACTCTCTTCGCGAGCATGAGTGGAACGGTTTGTCGCCTGTGGCGACAAGACTTTTCGTTTCTATTTCTTCTGTCTGAGCATTTCTGCGCGATTGGCTTGCGTCATTCTTTTATATGAAAGAGGGAAGAAGATGCTGAGATGTAGGCGCCGAAGAAAGAAATATTTGCTCTAATTTCATAGACATATCTTCTAAAGCCTTTTTGGGAACTCGATCTACAGAATTTCGCTGCTGCAAACTATTGTCGCATTGCGGCATTGCTGGGCTGCTTGATATCATTTCCAACTTGAGAAGTTCGGTATTTGTTTTGTCCCACTGCATGACTGCTCTGTCCGTTGATACAGCGTTGTCATAGGATCATTATCAAAGGATCACTCATTAAGTTCCAAGAGAAAACGGCAAAATTCTACTAAATCCACGAGTGATTGCCTGTCTCAGACATACCTTAGGGACCAGAAGGGATAGTGTGAAGTCCCGCTAAAGGATTTGATGCTGAACAGTTCTCAAAGTTTTCTCCTGACGAGAACCTCGCAGTCGAATACTTGAAATATAATAGGAAATCCTAGATAGAATGTGCTAATAACATGATGAAAGCTAAGAATGCGGGAACGTGTGACGCGAAGCGTAGGAACACGAACAGGACAATCACCGACAGCGGTGCTGTGTAGGGCGCAGGCAGTAATTTTTCTAATCACCCTGAACTAAAAGGGTATGGAAGGTAACCCAAGGGCCGACCGGCTGGTTCCGTGGACTAAGTAACTGAGCTGCGGTCCGATCGAGTGACAAGCCGCCCTCTAAAGCGCAAGATATACTCGAACACCAAAGAGAGGAGCGGAGGCAAAATGCACGTCCGCACCCAAACTTAAACGGTCAACAGGCGAGGTGTTGGCGCAGACATCAAAACACAAGTGCCCAGATCTACATACACGTAACCGTATTCAACACACACGATACACTGATGAATGCCCGTGGTGTGGGTATACGGCAACGTTACCGCACATCACGTGGATGTGCCCAAACGGCCCGAAGCCTACAAATTCCGCACAACTAAAAACACAAGATTTTAATAAGCCCAGCGAGCCGCTTGTGCCAATGGAGCCGTGGACAATCGGCCCCAAACGCGGGACCTGAAATTTTGTTTTATTCAATAAAGTTTATCCATCTTCTAGTAGCACGGAATAAAATAGCCAGGAGGGCTGACAAGCCTCACGACGGCTTGCCGTTATTGTGCCACCGATTTTCGCTTCGTAGCGCAATACGTAGTTGGCGTGGATATCTACACGCCATTCGCTCAAAAACAAGAGATCTCAGAAACAAATCATCGCGCTACTTCGCAGCCACAAATCAGGATCGACGAGCGTAGTTCGGTGCCATCATCTTTCGCGCCAAGGCGGCTGAATTTCGCAATTTCGCAAGACACTTCCCAAGTTCGTGCTGTCTTCGGAAGTGTCTAGACAAACTCAGACGGAGTTTCCCACTACCATTTGCACAGGCATCAGCATCGACTGCTGTATCATCGTTCTTCCGAAGGATGCCTCCCACGTATGGTCGTAAATTTTCAACGAAGGTAATGAAATCTTGGCATTCTATTGCCGTCCTGTACATGACGTGCACTTGAACGCCCATTGTTTTCTGCACAGTCAGGTTTTCCTCGTGAACTCCGAGTTTCGCCGTCCACATTTCCACGACATGCAATGTGGACCGGACATTCCAACCTGGGCGGCACTTAATCAAACATGGCCGATGAACCGTATTCGCGCAAATAATTCTGCCACAATTACAGCAGGCTCCGTATTCCTTCTACATTTCTTTAACGAAGTGGGCATTCATAGCCGGCCCACAGGATGAAGGTCAAAGGGCTTCACATTTTGAAAACCACGTCCTGTGAACATTCCACTCAAAATAAGCCGGAACATTCAACGGCCACGCTGTGCGAGTTGGTAGGTATAAGTTAAAATGAAAGCAGTTCGGGCTAGGTCGACTTCTGAAAACTGAGCGTTGCTGTGTGAATAGACAAGCCTCCACAAGAAGGCGACAGAGAATTGGAAGTGTTGTGACTGCATCCGTAGAAAATATGAAATTTCCCTACAAGAAGAAAGAGAGCATTTCCGACTCAAAATGAATTCTATTGGGAAAACACAAAAGAACAGGTTTTAGTTTTTGAGGTTGGCTGTAGGTGCTTCTAAATGGATAAATGTTAAGTGCAATAATTTTGCAATGTACATAACACGCACATAACACGTCCCGTAACATTCACAACGATTCGGCTTCCTGTAGTACCTTACGAAGTATTGATTACTTGCACGACGAAGTAGCGTGTCATTCTAGCGAACTAAAAGATTAACAAATTACCATTTCATTATGAACTTCAGGATACATTGATAATATACCGAAATTGAAGCCACACAGGGGTGCAGTCATGTAAGTTTAGTCGTAATGATAAGAATAGCAGGATTATTTAGGTATGTCTGCCTAAAATGTGCCGAAAAACTACGAGTTGCCTTTCTAGTTAATATCCCAGAAACTTTCCTGTAGCAGTTCATGACGAATTGTAGAGAATATCTTGGAATTTCTGCTAAGCTTAATTTTTATGCTAATTGGACGCGACGTCAGTGCAGTTCGGCTTAAAGTCTGAAATTTCAGCAGGCTTTATAGCGAATAATCAAGGAGATAATTGGCGAAAGCTATGACTTCGGTACCTGAAGATCTGTAATTGCTTTATTTATTTATTTATTTCTTGAAATCGACGTTTCTCTACGGGAATACATCACTGAACAGCCGGATGAACGCTATTTCCTACAAATGATTTGTCAAAATCATTTTCTCAGTAAAAAATGCAATAATACGTAAACAGGGGACGTTGCACTGCTGTATGCAAGCCAGAGAAACTTTCGAGCACCTGTTAGTAATGTACAACATTAGTAACCTAACCTAACCTAACCAACGTTAGTAACCTATAACCTTCTTCAATCGCTCGCTAATGAATGTCATTATCACAGGAATACAAAAAACATTGGCATTTAAAGCTGGCGTTGCCAGAATAATATGCCACTAAAGTGCAAAGCGGCCGCATTATGAAATCGTTATTTTACGTTTTTCAATCGGTCTTATTCTTGTGCACCGACGATATTGTCTTGGTGCGCTTGGCCACATTTTACATTTTGAGAAGAGTCAAGTTCAAGTTGAGCAAAAGCGGTCATAGGTTATATGTGTAGGGAATGAGATAGCTCCTTATATTTTAGCATCATAGATCGCTTTAGCTTCGCCATGACATGGCAATAATCATTTTTTTATGAACAGGCCAGAACTGTATTCCAATGGCGCAATGTTTTCTGTAAGAAATTTCAGAAAATCGGGTTTTTCGTTGCTATTAGGTTAATATTCTGACGATCAGTTCTTGTGTTGCACTCGCTGTTCTGGTCGGATCACGGCTTGAACACTTTGGCACGGATCCCTTAAGCCTGCAGTCCACCAGGAATGGCTGCAGTCCACCCGGAACGACAACCAGCGTTTCTCATTCTGTCAGTCTAAGCGACCGAAAATCTCAGAACTACGCTCATCATTTAGCTTATCAAACAGCCACAGTAGCAGAACAACGAGCTTAATTAAGCATTAGGAAAGTTTCTACTAAGCGCACCACAGAAGAGTACGCTACTCCTAGTGAGAACGTATGTTGCTAAAAGTTACTCTCAGTGATCTGGTTGAAAAAGAGGCTTTCATGCTTTCAGCGCAGATTGGCTTCTTTTATGAAGCCTCCCCGCGAACCGCACGGCGGCTTTGCTCAAGGTGGGCGAGATACCAGCCACGAGTTTCTGTAAGCGAGCTTCCAAGTTCTTACTCCTCCAAGTTTCAAGAAGCCTCCCACCAGGAAGCCACCTAATTACGCGCGCCTAAATTGAATCCGCGAGGCCAGGAGGTTGGCCGCGGACAGTGAAAAATTAGGGTTTACGGGGGAAGCTCCGCAGGTCGCTTCCACACCTAATGTCACGCGCTTGACCTACATTTAAGCAGAGGTCGCATTAAATTTTTATATTTGCTTCGCGGTACTCTCCCACCAACTCGGCGCGCATTGTCGAAATTAATTAGCCAGCAAATTTCGTTACTTAAATTATGTGATGTTTTCGCAATTTCGCGATATCCTTTAGTCGTAAGACGAAAACCATTGCGTTCAGAAAACATAACCGTGGTAATGTTATTTAGAAAGCTGGCTGTAGGTGAATGTCTTAAGTAAAAATGAAGGCAATGCATGGCGCCACATCTATCGCCCGTTTTTTTTTTTCGTTCCTTTCGCATTTTTATAATGATGTGGGCAGCTTACATAATATATCACGGTTGGCGGTAAGATCAAGAGACTATTGTAAAGAATACATGTTATGAACATCGCATTAGCATATATTTTTAGTACTCGATAGATGCAGATAAGCTTCATGCTGTAGTTTAATGAAGATGGTTTCTTTTTTTTTTGCCCAAAGTACACGAAGAGGACAAGACGCTCCCTTGTCCTAATTCGGTTTTTGTTTAGCGCTGAACGAAGGATCGAAAGCTAGCTAGTACGCAGAATCAATCCATCACAGTGATGAATCATATTTATTAGTAGTTATTAAAACCAAATATTGATGTTATGCCTCGCGACACTGAGCCGCGTTACTTATGGGAAATTAGAGGCAATATTAATGTAATAGCTGAAAAAAATATAATGCACTTTCAGGAACTCCGGTGCATGAAAGAAGCTAATTCAGGAAATACTTTTCTTAATGTGGAAAAGCAGCAAAACCGGGCACAGTGGACATAGTAGCCCAAGTGTGAACAAATTATTGCACGCAATTTCCAAGCTTAATTACAACGGAATTAGCGACGAATGTGATTAGCGTTATAACACACTACTTAAATACATAACAAATTACTTCTCTATAGGATGAACCGAACGTCACGGTTAGGAGGGCAAAGATATTTGTTATTCGAGTTTATGAAGATGTGCTAATTCTGTACACTGTATCCATTGACGTCACCAGTAATAATAAGTTCGCACATGTTAGCATTAGCGCGTTTAGCACCATTGAATAATATATAATAATTTATATTAAATGCTACAGTTTCACATACCAAACCGTGATCTGATAATGAGGCACACCCCAGTAGAGGAATCCGGATCAGTTTCTATCACCTAGGGTTCTTTACCAGGCCTCCAACGCGTGGTACACGGCCGTTTTTGCGTTTCAGCCACATCGAAATATGGTCACCACGGCCGGATTTAATATCGCGCGCTCGTGCTTAGTAGCCCAATGCTATATGCGCTAAGATTCATTAAGACAACAAACTTCGTTAACAAAATATTGTGTCTTGTATGTGGCAGCGTTCACAGCTCTTCTTAAATGCGCGAAAATAAAAAAGCAGCGATAACGAATACGAGAACTAAAAAAAAAAAACGGAATAAAAAACGAGATGCTGCGATGAGACCAGTCCCAAAGCCCGCTTATGTACCAATGTCAGACAACGATTGCTACTCCGGGTTTTCGAACAACGAGAAACTTATTTTGATTCAAACGAGCCTTTCAATCTTATTGTACTTCTGAAAGATCCACTTGCACTTGCCACTATTTCACAGAAAATGAATTTCTGAACACCGTGTCGTTGCGAGTTTGTGTAATCCCGCGAACACGGTAGCAGACAGTGTACTGAATATTAAATATAACAAGCGAACGCGTCCTCAAAGCGTTCATTTTTCTCGCATTCTAACGTAGAAGAATACATGGACAGGAGAATTGGCCGCAGTGGCGCTGTGGGTATACGGTGGTGCGCTGCTAAGCTCGAGGACGCGGAATCACGTCCAGGCCACTGCGGCCGCACTTCGATGGGGGCCAAACGCAAGAACACCCGTGCGTTCTTGGGTGCAGGCAAAGGAAGCCGAGGTGTTCTAAATTACCCTGGAGTCGCCCGCTACGGCGCGCTTCGTAATCATATCGTGGTTGTGGCTCGTAAGACCACTGAATTCAAGTTTAATGCATGGTGGAACAGCGTCCAGGGAGTACGCTATCCTGGTATTGTGTTGCGACGGTTTGCTAGAACTGACGCCCCAATACGCGATGTATGCACGCTCCTTGATTGACATTACTACGAATTTCACATAAATTATTTAAAATTATATTGGGGCATATTGACTTCTTTTTTCGAGATTAAGTTAAATTGGCAAAGCCCGTGTTATTGGGCGCGAAATACCTCGCAATCTTTCTCCAAAATATGACAGTTTTTAGGAGTTGAATTGCACACTTCATCAAATTAAAATCAATGCAAAACTTTTTGCCAGCGACAATTGCCTTCTTTCATAGATGTGTAGCTTCGCCCAAATCATGTCAAAATATAAGGATCTCCCGAGTAAAATGAACTGCTTTTTTATACTTAACAGCTGCTCCCCTATCAGAATGTCAGTCTTATAACCTGAAGGTCGTGTATTTTTTCCCTGTGGACCTTTTCACCGGGCCAGGAGGAAAGAGCGCGCGGTGATGCTTTCCTCTTCCCTGGATTGTGCCGGCTGGCGCAGCGCTGCTTGAATGCGTTGTCTTCGCATGCTGCGGAACAACGTGGAGTTGTATTAGCTGTTCTCCTTTCATACGATAGCTCGTCCTCCGTTGATGCCAGTTCATACGAGGTCGTCGAAGAACCACTGTGTAGCGTTTCCATGCATTGATGATTACATTATGCGGAAAATTCTCTATGCGGCGCAAACATTCGACGTATGTGTGCTGTGAATCTTTTATTCCATCCAAAGGTATT
Organism: Dermacentor andersoni; assembly: GCF_023375885.2. NCBI lineage: Eukaryota > Metazoa > Arthropoda > Arachnida > Ixodida > Ixodidae > Dermacentor > Dermacentor andersoni. The sequence goes on from NC_092822.1 coordinate 58,259,751, forward strand.
ATTAAACGAAGAGCAGCGGAGTTTCTGAATTGCTAGCGTGAACTGGATAATCTTCTCACCACGAGGACCATTTGATAAATGTGGTAAAAAGCAAATAAAGAGAACATGTTTGCAGAAAACAGTATATTATTTTTCAACGTTGTTCCCTTCCAACTCCACACACTTTTCCAGCGGTGCTCCAATTTATTTTATCCCCTCAGAAAGAAAAGATAGCTCTAGGCCCTTGAAGTAGTCATTTACCACTGAGATAACCTCTTTATTTCAAGAAAATCTTTTACCACCCAGCCAATTATTGAAGTTTGGAAAGAGGAAAAAGTCGCGTGGGCCCAAATCCGGAGAATAGGGCGGGTGAGGCACAACCTTGAAGCCTAACTCGTGCAATTTGGCCATTGCAACAAGCGATCTGTGGGGCCTAGCATTGTCTTAGTGTAAGAGGCGTCTTTTCCGTGCTGACCAAGGTTGTTTAGTCTGCCATTCTTTTTTCAGTTGATCTAGAAGTGTTGCATAACATAGTCCTGTTATCATTTTGCTATTCTGTAAGTAGTCTACAAATGTTATTCCTCGTGAATCCCAAGAGACATTCGCCATCACCTTTCCGGTTGAACAAACAGTCTGCCTTTTATGCAGCACTTTCATCAGGCCCACTCCATTGCTTGGACTGCTTTTAGACTCTGTAGTGTAATGATGTATCCATGTCTCGTTGACTGTCGCAAATTGACGCGAAAATTCCCGTGGATTGCAATCAAGCATCGATAGACAGAGCTATGAAATGTCTGCCCTCATGCGCCTTTGGTTTATCGTCAGCATTTGCGGCACCCAACGTGCACAGACCTTTTTCATCTGTAATTTCTCATGAGGAATATTGTGAACTCTTTCTGGCGAGGTGCATAGAATTTCATCTATCTTATGTACCTTCGCTCAGCGGTCTTCTATGACTATTACACAAATTTTTTATAGATTTCTGGCGTGGTGACCTCCATTTGACACCCAGGATGTGCTTCATCTTGTGTCGCAGTTCGACCACGTTTGAATTTATTTATCCAGTAGTAAATGGCCTTCAGGGATGGTGCAGAGCCTCCATCAACTTCGCTAAACTCGGCTTTAATTTGCGCAGCTGTCCAGTGTTTTAAATAAAAATGCTTGATCAGTGCTCGAAATTCACCTTCTTCAAGTTTGGCGGGAATCACCACATAGTTCAGTGCCAATGGCTGTTAGAAGCTTACTAACTGTCAGTACGAACGAAAACAAGTTCTGCCGTCATATGAAGGGTGCTTCTCGCGCGCCATTTAGAAGAAAAGGTGATTGTAGCGCCAGTGCTTGTATTTTTACCATACTTATCAAACTACCCTCGTAGATGATCGCTTGACCTAGGAACTAAAAGATAAGCCTGCTCGTGTTCGGCCAACGTAATGAAACCCCGAAATAACTAAGCGCTAGTTGTTATAATATGTTTCTGTTAGCCACCTGCACCATTCTCACGCATTTCAACTCTAATATATTGACTTGAAATGACTGTGCTATATCGGAGCCAACCTCTTGTATGAGGTCGACGTCGACGGCGGCCGCATTTCGATGGGGGCGAAATGCGAAAACACCCATCTACTTAGATTTAGGTGCACGTTAAAGAGCCTCAGGCGGTCGAAATTTCCAGATTCTTCCACTACGGCGTGCCTCATAATCTGAAAGTGGTTTTGGCACGTAAAACCCCGTAATTTTATTTTTTAAAGCGACATTACCTCAGCTTCCGTTTATCAAAGCACATGCTTTAATTCTGAGCTATAGTAAACGGTGAGCGATTTTGAAGGTTACAGCATCTTGGCCACCCACGGAGCCTCCTATATAAGGGGTTTGCCGGCTTAAATTGCAGTCCTGCGCCATAAATTTTCGTTTAACCTAACGTGACGCAGTTCACACATCTAACACCCTATCACGGGTACAGTAGAAAATCATACATCACTCCTCATAGGTGTGATTAAGCTGTTAATTTTAAACCCGGCATATTCCTACGAGGTTAAATGCGTGCCAGAAACACGGTGAAAGTAAAAGCGCGACAATAGGCGGCGTAAAACGGTCCGTTCAAAAGGGGCACAGTTGAACTTTGACGGACTCACAAGTCTCTGTGTACATGTGATGCGTTACGAACATATATGGTAGTTTTACGCCAACGTAACGCACACAGGAGCAATTAAACGCGCCGCAGTAGGGTGCATGGGGCCTATCTGGTGCCCGTAACGGTTGTTACAGACCACTGGAAGCTCGATCAACTAGACTGTTAGCATATTGCCTCTACAGAATACGGGTATTTACTTCACTGCGAAGCCGAACCCGTAACTTCGTACCTCGTATATATACATATATACCAGTCTAGTGCTGTGTTTTTCTTTTCTTTTTTTTCTAACAGGATGAATTACGGCCGCTAAGACAGAACCATAATATAGCATGCGAGGGCTTATTGGCCCTTTGCCGGCTCCTGAGCTTGTATACTACTTCACGCCTGTGGTTTACGCGATATTTAACGCCTGCCGTCATGGCCGGGAGCGGCACTGGCTAACATCCCAGATTTGGTATGCAGGCGCAAATACTCAAGGAAGTGGTCGAGGGGCAGCCGCCGCGGTAACTAAGTTGGCAAAGCTTCGACTGCGTCTCGCGGAAGCCGCAGTGCCACTGGCGGCCAGCTCCTTACGCTTCCACTTTCAGTTTCCTTTTGAAGTGAAGCTTTCTGGCGAAGTTCCGCATATTTTTTTTTGTGTGTGTGCATATCTGACCTCTAACGCTGAACGCGTTTAACTGAAAGATGGTGCCATCTAGCAATGGTGTAGCGAAGACGTAGTTTATGAGTTTACCGTTGAAAACATAGAGTTTCATATAATAATTACTAGAGGGAATTCTGTCGCATGTGCCTACGGCAGCTGTAAGCCGGATGATTTAACCAGCATGGGAATGATCGTTAGTACGTGGATTTACGTGAAGTTTATCCTTCTGGCTTCAAACAGCTTTGGGAATTTGCAAACTTATCATTTTCAACAAAGTACAGTGTTATAAATAATTCGAAATTTGTAGAACACCTGTAGAAGCTTTTGTATAATATGTAGAAGCTTATAGCAAGGTTCGTTACAGCCGCAACACAAGACGAGGACAAAAGAAAGTATAGAACGACGACACAGCGCTGTGTCGTCGTTTTGTAGTAGCTTCGCCTTTAAGAGTGGAAGGTCATAGCACTGTAATATCCCTGACTGCTTCTCACGTTTCCCGGCAACTAACTGCAGCTTATGTGATCGTAATGTTTACCAGGAAACATTGACGGAGAACGCCATGCACGAAGGCGAGCTATCTGGCAGAACCGGGGCCTTTTGCGTGGGCAGCTATGAACGGAGGCGAGCGCCATCTAGAGGGTGTTTCAAGGAACCGGGAACGCCTCTCTATGAATGATAAAACTGATGGAAAAGGGCCTTGTGTTTCAGTTTCATCGCAACAGAATTACGTTTTCTCGTATATTCAAAATACAATCCGACGCTATCCTGTCTTTAGGTTGTGTGTAAGTCGTACTTTGCAATTTTTCTGACGCATTTCCCTTTGCGTAATTCAATTAGTTCAGTACCACCATTGCGATGCGTGGAGGGTCTGCCAGATACGCTATGCCTGGCTTGACATAACTTTTCCCGTAAATATGGTCGACACTGGACGCGGGACGACGGCCGCCGGATTTTTTGCGGCATGGAGCCTTTAACGCTGTTGCGTTAATAAACAACAGTAAAGTTGTCCAATGGCAGATTTGGAACGCAGCACCTCGAGCACACAAGTCTCGTATTGAAACCGTTACGGCACGGATGCGTGCGTCGAGAAGCGGCATAGAAGGCTTTATGTCGTGAGCAAGCTGACCCGTTGAGACGCGCCGCGTTTGAATCCGGTCTTGCACTAGACGAAACCGACGTATCCGAAACACTGCGAGCGTAACACAACATAGATCACTACTGAAAATTTAAGCAGATAACATATATATCATATACTGTACTGCATGTAAATATGTGCATGTAATATCTAGCCTCTCTATATTTCACTTTAATTAAAACAATTTCTTCGTGTAACATGCCGCTCTGCATTACTAATATTTATACCTCCGAAGGGTAGACGACGACGACGAAGTGATCCTATTGCTGAGTGTTTGTTCTCCGTCACCAGTATTTTGTGGTAATTCTCGCTTTCTTCCGGGGAACACTGTTCCCTGCCCGACGGGAATGGAAGTGGAGCCACCCGCACTCCGACCTGATGTAGCAGCGCCCGCGTCGGCAGCCTCAAGGAAGCGGAACAGCCTCTCGAGCGACAGCGAGGCTACCCTGATAGACTCGACCGAGAGCGACGACAGCTCCGACGACGACTACGTGACTGTCCTGAGTAAGAAAGCAAAGCGGCGGATGCTTGGGGCCTCTGTGGACACATCTACTATGAGGACTCCGCAAAGTTCGCCAAAGTACACCATCCTTTTCTTACCTGTGCTACCCTCCGACAACATGAGGTTCCTCAACAGGCAAGTTGCATCGGTTGAACTCGAGAGACTGTTGCCAAATGGCATTGAGGACGTACGAGTCAACCCTCGGAAGAATATTGTCGCGGTAGACGTCGCCGAAGCGTCGGCGTTAGATTCTCTGCGAGCTGTCACTGTTCTCGGTGGCATGAACGTCCGCACCATCATCCCGATGGGAAAAGAGACTACTACAGGCGTCATATATGACATTGATGCGGCCATTTCAGGCGAGGATTTACCACTTTTGATAAAGCCTGCCAATCATGGGACCCACATACTACAGGTGGCCCGTCTCGGAACTTCCAGATGCGTGAAAATTGTCTTTAAAGGTGACTGCCTTCCATCGCATGTGAAGGTAGGTCATTTTCGACATGCTGTCCGGCCATTTGTTCCCAAGCCGCTTCAGTGCAGAAACTGTCAGAAATTCGGCCACGTGAGCGCCGTCTGTGGAAAGTCTGCTGTATGTTCCCGCTGTGCAGCACAACACTCTGCAGGCAACTGCCAGGCAAAAACTTATAAGTGTCCGAACTGTCAAGGGCCCCACGATGCCTCATCAAAGGATTGTCCTAGAGTTAGGCGAGAACTCTCCATCTTGAAGAAAATGGTGAGGGACCGGTCGACCCATCGTGAAGCAGCTGCTGACGTCAGGCGACGTCGTTCTCGTCGCAGACGCTCATCAAGGAATTCTGCTCTCCGCACAAAGAATACGCGTGCCGCACAGCCTCTTGCTGTTGAATCTGCTCCAACCTCAGTGCAGAATGTTTCCAAACCGTGTATAGATAACGGAGCATCTGAAAAGACTGCCGTGAATGAGGAATGGCCACCACTGCCAAGGATAAGCCCTGTGGAAAAACCCCAACAAGGAAAGGCACCACAATGCTCCACCCCTCACCCAGATGAGCTGACAGATCATGACCGCCGAATTGTAACAATGCTCAAGTCTTTGATAAATGCGATTCGCACGCTTGTGGGCAACTCGAATACGCCAACAGCTCGAAGCGCAGTTCAAGTGTTGGATGCCCTGAGCCCAGTGCTTGCAAATCTTGCATAAGCACAATGGCTCTTCCACTGCCTTCACTCCGTGATGAAGTGCGTAGCGCGACAATTTTCCAGTGGAATGCCAGAGGACTTAAATCACGGATTTCATGTTTCCGCCAATACGTTTTCACGAACCGATTTCCTGTATTGGTAATATGTGAACCGAACGTGTCGAAAGCGCTAAGACTCTCTGGATACGAAGCCTTTATGGCGTCAACGTGCGGCCAACCCAGCAAAGTAATTGTTTACATCCGTACAGAACTGACTTACATCCCCCACTCAGTGCAGCCTCATGATGGAAACCAATACGTGTGTCTCCGCATTACAAAGAATAAAGTGGCCTTCACCCTTATCGGCGCCTACATATCCCCATATAGTCGGTTCGACGGCGACCGATTGCGAGACATCCTGACGGCAACTACTGGACCCTGGATTATCACAGGAGATTTTAATGCTCATCACTTGGCTTGGGGAAGCTCCAGAATAGATTCCAGGGGCCGGAAACTTGTAGAATTTGCTTCCGACCATGAACTTAGCATTATGAACGATGGCAGTCCGACGTACTTGCGTGGAGCGAACTATAGCAGTTGCTTAGACTTGACCTTGGTGTCACGGCAACTTGGTCAAAATGTTCGATGGTTCTCTGACATCGAGACTCATGGTAGTGACCATATTCCCACCTACTTAATTATCAATGGATTTGGAAGCTTCTCCTCTTGTACTTCACGACAAGCATATATAAGGTGGTCAACGTATAAGACAAAGTTGGAAGAGGCATGCAAAGAAGCTTTTACCAGCACCATTGAAAACCTTATTACAAGTGTACTGGAATCGTCTAAGTACACATTTACATCTGCGAAAAAACGTACGGATTTTGACATGGAACTTGAGCGACTTCGAACGATTCGCAGAAGAGCCGAGAGGCGATACAGGCGCACGAAGTCAATCCATGACCTTAGAGTCGCTCGACGTATACAGAAGAAAATCCAACGTCGTATGGACAGGTTGGAGGAACAACGGTGGAAGACGTTCTGCGAATCACTTGACCCCCGCAAGCCTCTGTCTATCATATGGAGGATGGTGCGCGGCCTTGGCTCGTCTCCACAGCAGCGACACCCATTCTCAGCCCTAGCCCTCCATCAAGGCCGCTCACAGGTCGATATAGCCGAATATTTCTGTGTGAAGATTGCGGGCAGTGTGGTCACCATCAATAGTGAAATTCTGGGTGAAGTTCCTGCGACGCTTCCCAGAATTGAATGTGTCCTACTCACTTGAGGAATTGAACGCTGCTCTGGCCTCATGCAGGCGCTCATCGTCGCCAGGACCAGATGGCATCACCTACGCTGCTTTATGCCACCTAGGTGAAGATGGCCGAAGCAGACTGCTGGAATGTTATAACCAGTCATGGAATGATGGCGTCGTTCCTGAGCGGTGGAAGTCCAGCCGCTTGATACCACTCCTGACGCCTGGAAAGTCGCCACTTGACCTGGCGTCCTACCGACCCATTGCGCTGTCCAGCTGTGTTGGGAAGGTCATGGAAAGAATGATTCTCACCCGCCTAGAATGGTATCTTGAGCGCCACAACGTATACCCCGATGCCATGGCTGGTTTTAGAAGAGGCCGTTCCTCTATTGCCAACGTCATCGACCTAGTCTCATCTGTACAACAGGAAAAACACCACAAGCGTATATCGGTTGCACTATTCCTCGACGTGAAAAGCGCCTATGATAATGTAACGCATGAAGCCATCCTTGATGCCCTCGAAAATAATGGAATAGGTGGACGCATGTTTCGGTGGATTCGGAGCTATCTATTCAAAAGATCCTTCTTTGTGCACAGTGCAGATGGCCGAACTGCTGACCATTACACTTACCGTGGCGTCCCTCAGGGTGGGGTTCTTAGCCCCACTTTGTTCAACCTTGCAATCCTTGGCCTTGCCGACGTTCTACCACATACAGTAAACCTTTCCATATATGCTGACGACATATGCATATGGGCCTCGGCAGTTACACGTCTCCAGGTGCGTGCACGGCTCCAAAAAGCCGTGACCCTAACATCATCGTACATGCGTGCGCAAGGCCTCAGCATTTCGACCGAGAAGTGCGCCTTAGTCGCCTTTACCCACAAGCCCATGACCTGGTACCCCCATTTCTATTGACCACCAACCAATTTCCTACGCAAAAACTCACCGATTCCTAGGCGTTATTATAGACAGAGACCTTTCATGGAGCCCCCACATCACATATTTGAAGAAGAGGCTTACTTCCATCTCCCATATACTAAGGTTTCTCGCCGGTAAAACGTGGTGCACATCCGTGGCATCTATGCTTCAACTATACAGGACGCTCTTCCTAGGATACTTGCGATACAGCACACCAGTGCTGTCCAATGCTAACAAAACTAACATCCATGTCCTACAGAGCATTCAAGGCCAAGCCCTTCGAACATGTCTGGGGCTACCTCGAAATGCTTCAACCGTGGCAACAATTGCCACTCAATAAGGACCTATATAGATATCGACGCGCTCCGGGTGCATGTTCGCCATATATCCAGAGTCCCTGACCACCATCTCGCTCGATTGCCTGAGAAACGACCCAGGGCAGCGTTCTCCAGATCAATTGCGGCTAACCGGCACTCTTTGTCTTTGAGGCACTCACCCGCAACAAGAACGCCATCCCCTATGTGGTGCTTGAAGAAGCCTCCTGTGTACCTTGCTGTTCCAGGAATAGTGAAGAAAGCTAGCCTGACCACCGCGGCTCTCAAGCAGATCACATTGGAACTTCTGCATTGTTCATATTCTAACCGCATTCATGTTTACACGGATGGTTCCGTCTCGGAAAATTCTACGGGCGCCGTTGTTCTACCATCTCAATCGGTCGTCATCAAGTTTAAGACATCACACGCAACGACATCTACAGGCTCTGAACTGGCCGCTCTTCGCGCTGCTGTCGAATACATTGAAAAAGAACCGCCCAACAAATGGGCAATATTTTGTGACTCGAAAGCAGCCCTCCAGAGCTTGAGAAGTTTACGACGTGGCAATTATGAACAGATGGTGTCACAAATCCACGAAACCTGCCATTGCGCTTCTGAAAGAGGACATATCATATTTCAGTGGCTGCCAGGACATTGTGGCATCGTTGGTAATCACCTCGCCGATGACGCTGCCCGACGTGCCCAGGCTGGCTCACCGACACTCCTTATACCTTTATCCAGAGTCGACGCTGCAAGAGAGCTACGCAGTCTCGCTCGTACAATCACGTTAGGTTGCTGGCATACACCTCAGAACTCTAAGTGTCGTTTACACAGCCTCGACCCATCACTGAAACTTACATTACCAGCGAACCTTCCACGACGTGACGCAACACTGCTGTGTCGGCTGTGGGTAGGAGTAGCATTCACCAACTCCTACAGCTATCGTATTGGAATGGCGGATTCACCAATGTGCGCGAAGTGCAAGTGTGAAGAGACCATCAGTCACCTTCTGTGCCACTGTTCTCGCTTCGATAATCAACGCGAGACTCTCCAGTGTGCCTTAAATAGACTGGATGACAGGCCATTTACGGAAGCGAAGACCTTGGGGGTCTGGCCTCATAGTTCATTGGCCCAGAAAGCAGTTCGAGCGCTTTTTCGCTACCTGAGGGAAACAGACTTGAGTGCCAGACTGTAGACATCCTATACCTAAGTTCTCTTTCTCCCTCTTTCACTCCCCATTCCCCTCCCCACGTGTAGGGTAGCAAACTGGACTCAGTCTAGTTAACCTCCCTGCCTTTCTGTCTTCCCTTCTCTCTCTCTCTCTCTCTCTATACCTCCGAAACCACCCTTAATATACCCCCAAACACGGTTCACCAGTGACTCACGCCATGAATGCTTCGCAGTACGTAGATTTCAGCTGGAGTTTAGTCTGCCTGCGTTATGCATTTTGTTTCTCCTAAAGTAAAGAAAAGCAGGTCATTGTAATATCCCTTCTTTGGATATAGCGTCTGTTCACGTTATCTGGTTACAATAAAGCGCTGTTTTTGTGTATGTCTATTTTTTAAAAAGTGATGAGAATTATGGGCGAAATGGTAACTTCTACATGCTCAGCCAGAATTATGCGCAGTTGCTACCACTGCACCACTTTTTATTAAAGGGATAAGCATTGTTTAGGGTCCAGTCGGTAATCTGTAAAATCTGTATCGCAGGATTTTAGAAGAACCCTTTGAACACAACACGATATACAAAGAACCACGAGCTTTCGACTACTCTTCATTGGCCAATAATATAAATAAATATACAGAGAAACACAAGAAATAAGAAAACAAAGAAACCAGCCAATCCCATGGTAGTATTAGCACTTCTCACAATATGCGTCTGGCTTTAACATTTGAAGGAATTTAGCGCATGTGTCTACGGTTTTGCGTGCTTCAGTGTGGTACTAAAATTCTGTGCTAAGAAGTAGAGTTCTACTATAGAATTCTATCACCAAATAGTCCTTTAATTTAGACGTGCCTGAGAAGAGGCTGGCTTCAGGAACGGATATTCTGCAATGGATCCCATCCACATTATCAATCAGGTAATTAATAAAGCTGAGGACTACAAATAACCTCTCTATATAGCTTTCGTAGATTAGGAAAGGCATTTGATTCAGTATAGATACAAGCAGTCATCGAGCCATTGCGTAATCAACGAGCACAGGAGGCATACGTGTACATGTTGGGGAATATCTACAAAGATTCGACAGCTACCTTGGTTACCTAGAAGACAAGTAGAAAGTTGCCTACCATGAAAGGGGTCAGGTACGGAGACACACTCTCTGCAATACTATTCACTGCATGCTTTGAAGAAGTAGTCAAGCTATTAGACAGAGAATTCTTAGGAGTGAGGAGAAACGGTGAATGTCTCTGGAACCTTCGGTTTGCAGATGACATTGTCCTGTTCAGCAACACTGTGGACCTACTGCAACAAGGGATTGATGACCTTAACCGCGAAAGTGTAAGTGTGGGGTTGAAGATGAATATGCAGAAAGAGAAAGAAAATGTTCAATAGCCTAGCAAGTGAAGAAGAACTCAGAATCGCCAGTCAGCCTCTATAGTCTGTACAGGAGTGCGGTTATCTAGGCCCTTTACTCACAGGAGACCCTAATCATGAGAACGAAATTTACAGAAGAATATATATGGGTTGGAGTCAATGTGGCAGGCATTACTAAATCCTTACTTGAGCGCACCACTGTCGTTGAAAAGAAGAGTATACAAGCACTGCATTCTACCGGTGCTAACATATGGGGCAGAAATTTGGAGGTTAACAAAGAAGGTCGAGAACAAGTTATGGACGGCGCAAAGAGCGATAGAACAAAAAATGTTAGGTGTAGCGTCAAAAGACACGAAGAGAGGGGTGTGGGTAAAGAAGCAAACAAGGCTAGCCAATATTCCAGTTGACTATAAGAGAGAAAAAAATCGAGCTGGGATGGCCATGTAATGCGTAGAATAGATGACTAACTGGGGACCATTAGAATCACAGAATGGGTGTCAAGGGAAGGGAAGCGCAGTCAAGGACGGCACAAAACTAGGTGGGACAATGAAATTAGGGAATTTGCAGGCGCAAGCTTGAATCAGCTAGTGCGAGACAAGGGTAATTCGAGATTGCAGGAAAAGGCCTTGGTCTGCAGTGGACATAAAAATAGGCTGGCGATAATGATCATAATCAAATTATTTTGAGCCAGAAGTGATTTCAGTGTTTTAAAAAACGATTTGCTTCAGTAAAGACTGGTTTCTTGAGTTGCCGTTTTCCAGATACTTTGCAGAGTTCAAAAAACGTGCTTCTACAATTTTTACTATTGTTTCATTTTACGTTCTTCTTTTTTCTCCTTAGCGATTGTTCCGCACGAAACCGCTCTTTCGCATTTCCAAAAAAACTCAGCTGGACCGACGATTTTAAACGACAAACCATCGGCGGTGAATATTTCTTATAAATGAGGACCCTGCAAACATATTATTTGAGAAACATCTTTGGAAAGTCTCTTGAAAAAAAGTCGGCCATCGCTGCCCTTAAAACGCAGTTGCGGATCTGAGCAACAAGCAAAGATAGTTTTCTGCGGCATGTGTTGTACTTTGCAAGCCGTGATTCAGCGCCTTCTACGACTGCACAAACAGTGATGTAATAAATTTGCCAGAATATCATTGCTTTCTTTGCGGCATGAATGCATGTTATCGCCACGTATTTCATTATTTGAATGATTCGCATCAGATAATTGAAAGCTTCCTGTCCTTTTTTCCCCACAATCGATGTAATTTAGAAATTTTCAATACTTACTTCACGGCAGGCACGGAGTCATTACATTAAATTAACGCTACGTGTAAACAATCGCCACGATGGTTACTTTTTTTCTGCTGTGATAATTGTGCCTGAGATACGTGAAGACCCATCTTTATTTTCTCCCAAGCAAGGAGAATGGGAATGACAATAAATGCTCTCATTTATTTCGGTACAAATACTTCGTTGTCACGAATGTGAAGCAAGGAGAAACATCATGTGGTGTTCAACAGAAACAGCAACATTTCCAGCAATTTCAATAAAGCCAGCCCTTTTTTCTCTGGCATGCATGAACTCCTGCAAGCAAAACTGCAACGAATTCGAAACATCCCTTTCTTTTGGATGGTTATCAAACTATCATTCATCGTTTCAAGATTTTCTAAATACAAGGAGGCTTGACTGAGGTCGCTGTTTTTGTGTCCGTCGATTTTTCCCTCCCAGCGGATGCCTGATGTTCTGGCACGAGACTGTGCAGCACATGATTTCTCAGTCAATGTCTCGTTCGATACAAATGAGGGGGGCTATATACGAAACAAACCTGACTCCTACCTTGATGCGCGGAAGCGAGCAGAATGTCTCTGGCATGAAAAGTAGCCACAATTGTAAGCTTGAGCTAACTGCGATCTCTATTTAGTGCTTAGCTTTCGGTCCTTTCAGCAATCCTCGCATCTAACCAACGCCTCTCCCCACTCCATTTCTCACCATCTCCAAAAGGTTATACCTTAACATGCACGTTTTAGCGATTGAAACACATGCCAGCCTTTTTTTTTTCGTAATTAGTAGTTCTTTGTCTGCTCACTGTCACATGTCCATTGTTTTTCCGTCAGGAAATTATTGCAAACGCATGGCATTTGTAGTCCAGCAGTAGCTAGAAGTAATTAGAGTGCGACTGACCACCCTTTCGCAGATTTTTTCGATTGTTACTTTGTGAAAGCAGTAAATATCCTTTCAATTATGGCCGTAATTGCAGGAACAGAACAAATGAGCTCCAAATGAGAACAATATTTAACGTGGGAGATGAAGATACTAGAACTATTTCTTTTTATTGCATTTTGAATGTGACCTAGTGGCTGCACAATCACAGAAGTAATTCTCTCTGTAGTTGTTGCGTTATATCACCCACAAATTTAAGAACCTCGTTCATGCCACTTCCGAGAGAAAATGTAACCTGCAGTTAGGAGCCCAAGCTCTCACCTTGAACATTTTGTCTACCAAATAGTAGGCGATCATGACATTTCTTGGGTAGGCTCGTTTCTGAATCCTTGCGTACCAATATATTTTTCTCATTTTCGTCAGGATTTTCTTTTTCATAACCAATGTGGCTTGGCCAGGCCAAGTTAAACTAAAAAAAAAAGTAAATGGCCATCTCTTAAGAAAGAGTTTATTATACGCTTTAAAGGCCAAACGACAATAAATAACATTGCACAACGACAACCTTTTCTCGTATGGGTGTATCGAAGTACAGTGAACATTTCTGTGCAGTTACGAAACGACGTGTCGAAATTGAAGCTACCTTCTATTTTTGTTTCGCTGTCTGGAGGGGCCCGAAGAAAATTTGCATTTGCTTTTTAGGCGCTTCCTAAAATTTATTCTTTAGCCGACACATATTCTGGTAGTTTTTCTTTTCCGAATTCTATGGGGCCAACAAACGAGTGCTCTGCTTGTAAAGACGACAAAAATGACATCGATAAGTTCACAAATGTAGTAACTCTTTTTTTCGTTACCTGACTTTCACTTCGTGGCACGTTCAGCGGACTCCAATCAGACGTACCCTGGAGGACTATCTGTGTAAGTAAAGCGTACGTTTGGCCTCCCCGAGGCCAAGCACGTCCGTGCTTCTATTATAACATTTGTCCTTTCTTATTACATTTTTTTCGATCGTTTTATGTTTTCTGCAGAAAGAGCTTTCCCTCGGGAAAGTTAACCAAGCACTATTTGCTTACAAAGTGTAGATGTATGCAAACGCACGTGCAGCGACGTCAAAACAGCTTGTTAAGTAGGAGTCAGTAAAGTCAGGTTAATAGAGAAGTACGGATATGGTTGTAGTTACGTTTACCTGCGACGAAACTTATGCCTCTCCTGGAAAGAAAGTTTCAAATCCAATTGAACACGAACATTCGAGGAAAGACAGTGTTCCTTTTTGAAAAACACGCGTGGGTTTCCGTTGTAGCTTCGTGCCGCAATCGGGTGGATGACAATATCGTCTTTTAAAATCGTATCCAATTCCGAATATTTGCGATCTTCAAGAGAAAATAAAATATCAAAGTTGTGCGCCGTCGTTTGATCTAAAATTTAATATATTGGGAAAGAATATGGCTCTTCGTTGAATGCGTGTACAGACGGATCGCTATCGCGGTAGGCATCCTCAGGGGCTTCCGTCGTGCCTGCACGTCGTGACGTTCGACGGTTTCATGAGCGTAAAAAGACGACACCAACAAACATGGAGCTAGTGGCAATCAGACAGGCAGTTCTCTATATTTTGTGACAGCCTCCTTCAGTATGGACAGTTTTCAGTATTGTGAAATTCGTCCTTCCGTTACTTCTATCTGTAATGAGTGTTCCTAGAGAGTGCTGGCTCTTCTAACTGCCTACAAATAAACGCTAGCAGAAGCGAGTGACCACCACAGTACATTTCAATGGATCCCCAGTTTCTGCGGTGCATAAGAAGGCACTCAGAGGAAGGCACTCAAAGATACGGAGTCACTGGCTGTAATTCCTTTTTCAAGAGCGAAGTCGGACTGTCTTCTCTCAAGTATTGTACAGAAAGTGACAGAAAACATGGGAATCAACCCGAAAATTGCCACAGACGACTCCAAAGATTGGACTCAAACATGCAATTTAGGCTACCACCGAAAAGCCAGTACCGTTATGCCAATTTTTTGCAGACTTAGGATGGGGGTGGCTTTTGCGCGTGGGAGCATGCGCCTTATGCGCACACCGAGTCTTCCGATTGTGTGGTGTGGCTTGTGCATGAAACTATATCACCTCTGCTGTGGCACTGCCCTCTGTACGTGGAAGGGCGATAGGTGTGGCAGTTGTGGTCTTGCACGCCTTGGTACATTACCGCTGTCAGACGACGTTGTTTTGATCCCTCAGCAAGACGTTAAATCTTGTTTTCAGGCCATCCAGGCCTTACTTGACTTTTTTAAAACGTACGGGCTTGGACTCCAGGCATTGAGTAGACCTGATTGCTTCTTATGTTTTGCATCCTCCCTCTGTAGTCGTAGTCACCCATTGTGCTCCCCCAGCGCAGAGTGGCTGGATAGAGAATTGTACCTCATGTCGACCTCTCTGCATTTTTATCCTCTCTCTTTCTCTCTCTCTCTCTCTTTCTATGCATCAGAACCAACTGAATACGATTCAAAAGGCTGCCCTATCACAGCAAGAGCAATGAGACACGGGAACAGTTGGTCACGATGTGCACGTATATAAAATGCTGCGTAAATTAAATGAGGCGAACGTAATACTACAGCATCACACATCACTTTAAATGTGCACTAACACGGTGATATTAGCGAAATAACAAACTGCAAGCCCTATATCGAGGCAGCTATTTATTATCGTAAAAATTGCGCTATGGCGCCCCTCCCCCCCCCCCCCCCCCCCATCCCCTTCCCTTTAAACCAATTTTTTGTGTTGTGTAGAGGGATATATTCAAAGAGTAACGAATGTTAGGCAATTGAGAATAGTGAATTTTCGTGAACATTTTCAATGAAATAGCAAGCATTGTTGCATTCGTAATCGAAATTTGGAATATTCCCACAGATACAGTGAATTGCAAGGCCGCCCGACATGATTTCACCGTCATTGGCTTATTATTTATTAAGCAATAAATTTAAAGGCTTAACTTTCTTAAACGTCGGCGTCGGTGCTGAGAGACGCCTTGCACCGGAGAGCCGTGGTATAACTTTCGCCACCTGCGGTTCTTTAACTCGCGCTTAATTGTATATAACGTTTGCGTTTCTCCCCCTTCGGAATGCAGACGCCACGGCCTGCAATTTCACCTGTGACCTTGTGCTCAGCAGAACATCGCCATCGAACTACCTCGGAGGGTCATGGAAATGATAATGTCTGCTTAATTTAAATTATTTGCCATCAACGGCAATTAGATCTGTGGAAGCTGAGCTCCCATACATGACTTGACAGAAAAGTTTCCCATGCTCCTTCCAAATTTATGTGTCATAAATTTTTTTTGATGCAGCAGGTCTGACATTATAACTGATTGATTCTGGCACCTGTGACACCAAATAGCTGGTGCTTAGTAGTCACGTTAACTTACGTCGATATTACAAAGCTAAACAAAAAAAGCAACGTGAATCTTTTCAGCGTTTAATTTGCTTTCAAGAGGAAATAGCTTGTACAGCAAAGTGTAAACTGGCTAATATCAAATTCCTTAGTGTTAAGCCAAGATCGATACAAATAAGTCACGCAGCTTCGCATGAAAAGCGGTTCAGAACAAATTGTCGCCGACATTAGCATGGGTGGTTATCAGAGCAGCGATTGAAACGCGACTATGTTTCTAGGGTACAAACACTGTGAAAGAAAAAAAAAGCGGCTTAAATTAAAACGAGACACAGTCAGATTCGTTCATTGAAAATAAAATACCTATCAATTTTATTTATGCCTGACAAGTAAGAAAAGACAACTCTACTATACTTTGTTATTATCAATAAATACCTTTTTTTCAGCGCCATTGTACGGAGGGGCGTTGACGCCGATAAACAGCTATCACTTGCAACGCAATGCAGCTCTTAAAGAGTGCAGTTCACCCGTTACAATACGCCCCTCCCTCTGGCACATTATGCTGCATTGCTTGTCGACACTTGTCGGGATTCGATGCCACGGGTAGCTTCATCTCTTGTTAGTCAGTTCAGTCAAAAGTACTGACTTACGACCGCGAGGTAATTGTTTACTTTAGTTGTTTTCGTGCGACTGCGCCGGGCAACGGGCTTGGCGTCCGACGATAAGACCGGCACTTTACACCTAAAGCTTTTGTTGGCCTGTACAGAAAGTATGTTCTGTGCAGTGCTGCGATTTCGACACCCTTACGCATGGACTTTACCTGCATCGCTTTCCGTGCGGGAAGCTCGACACAAAACATTGTTATTAAGGAGCTGTCTTAAGGTTCCTTTGTTTTTAAAGAAATGGCTTTCGTAATCTCCTACCCCCCCCCCCCCCTTTTTTTTTTGTCGTTCGAATGTCTCAAGCCGTTTAAGGCAGGATACTTAAATTGGATGACTACACATGTTCTGGCTGCTGTTTTGCCGCACAGACAGCATGGCACACTGGGTATGTGCTACAATTAAAAAAATAACTAGCTCCTGCCCACCCTATGACTTAGTAGATAGCTTTGCTCACTGGGTATAGGCCTCTGTGTATTGCCCTGAATAGATAATATTGGCACTGAGTATATGATATTGGTAAGTGTAACTCTTCACCAATCACCAGTAATGTATGTGTCGAGGGGACAGAGGGGGTCTGTAGGTGTAAAGATATTAGACCGATAGCACCCCATCCACAAAAGACACCTCCGCGTTTGCCACGGCTGCTCGATGGATTGCCGTTGCTACGTTACTGCAGTCAGGATACTAGTGACAGTGGCGGTTCCTAGGGAGTTGTAAATGTGATATTGTGAATACAACTGGGTATACTTTCTCGTAATATTACTTGGTACTATTGTTGGCAGTGGCATTGCCACTTCTTGTGTTTGCTGTTGCACCCATAATATTTTACGATTCATACATGGCCCGGGGATATACAACACGTCACACAAAAAAAGCTAAAGCTGGCATGCGAAGGATGGTGAACTATGCCCGTGCAGGACGAGGACAGAGGAAACTCTGGTGGAGGTCCGAAGCGATTCTGACGTGCAAATCGATCGTCCAACCTGGGTACAGGGGCGAAAGACCAATCGAGCAATCTAGTAGCTGGTTCCCTCCGAAGTTTCCCTCAGGATAGCTGGCGCTCGATGGGAGAGCATTCACACCTGGTAAAGCGAATGATTAGAGTCATTGGGGTTGAAACGTCCTATACCTATCTTTAAACGTTCAATGGGTGTACGGGAGGCCTTCTGGGTTGAGGCCTCCCACTGCCATGAGAGTTCCAAGTGGGCCACTTTTGCTAAGCAGAACGGGCGTTGTGGGATGAGCGCCCGAGTCGGGACGCTCATGAGAATTCATGGCGATCATCTTCAATGGCTTCTCCTCCGTTTTTTCCCATAGATTACAATATTAAATGAGGCATCAAATAAAACAAAAAGATGTCAACATTAGACGAAGTAAAATATTGAAAGTTGTCAAAGAGGAAGTCGAGGAAATATAAGCATCGAAGTGTGGGGTCGTATGCAGTCATTTTTCAAGTCAGACTGCCATTATCCGAGATGTAATGATGGCTTAATAAATCATAAAGGCTGACCAAAGGGGTAATATGCCCTTATTATTTGACTGTGCCCTATATGTGCTTGAAAACACGGAGTGGAATTCTTTCACTGTAAATATTCCGCCACAAATAGCTGCAGCACAGCTTCGCCCATAAATTAAATTTTTATGTTGCTCTTGTCTCCTTCTGTTCGGACCTCACGTTGCCCTGTAAATTTGAGAGCGCCTCATGACTACATAATATTTAGGTCGCGGAAAGGTCTGCCAATTCGGCCAAAGCTGCACGAGAACGCTTTTCTCTGTAGCACTAAAAATGCTTCCCACGAAAGCAAAATTTCTTTAGGCGTGACTGCAGTGTAGTTAGAGCTTGTAACGCAATAATTTTGGATTGCTCGAAAATGCTGCAAGGCTCTTCCGACGCCACTTTCATACATGGAAAACAAAACAGCCGTAGCACATGCAAAAGTTTTCCTTGTTATTTTGCATTTTGTCGCAGCTGAGGATCTTCTAGGATATCTCGCAGAGCCGTTCACCCATGCACCAAAGCGGAAAAAAACAACGTGAAAATGAATATACCACCTGAAATGCTCGCATAAATACTCATTTGTTGTAATGCTAGATTCAGTCCTCATGTCCTCATTGTTGACCTAATTTCAATAAGCCTGAGTGTTCATGTAAGAGCACAGCAGCAAACAACGTCCAAAGATAGAGAACATGGGCTGCTGAATTCGAATGGCTTATCTTTCTTCTCGTTCAGAAGCTTGTGTGTATCATATGGAGACAAGGTGCCACTGAAATATCGTTGCATAAATTTGGTTCATCCAGGTGTGTTACCGACTTAGGCATAGCAACCTCTGAAAACATAAGCCACGCTCACTTTGCATTCAGAGAGACGGCCTGGTGGGGTAAGATGCAAGCGAAATGAATACACATTGCAAAGGTCAGTACAATAAAATTACCTTTATCTTCTTAGTATACACTATCTCTGCTGACGTCGCAGAGGGAAAATCTACATTTTAAGAAAAAAAATGTTTTGGTCAGAAAATTTATGCTTTTAACTGCAAGAACAATAAGTTTAACAAAATATTCAAATGCCGCAATGGCATTCGAATGTTAAGACTATGGCACTAAGAAAAACAACAAAATGAGAAGCATAAAAATTGAAAAGAGATTCTGTTTCGTAGCCTATTCAAGAATTTACAAAGTCATCGGAGCGGCATACCTGAATATGATATACCTAGTTAGAAAGTCATGAGTGGTAAGAAATAATGGAGATTCTGTCCTGTGATAAAAAATGCAACGTTGGGAAAGAAGAAAATACAACAAAATAAATAATAAACCCAGGGATATTAACTGTATTCGATCCACGCACGAGCTGGTTCCCTGTTAAAGTACAACGAAGCAGGCGCCAACGTTTTCGCAACAACAAAATTTGCCATTCTATTCGCCATTCTATTGTGTCGGGCAGCACAGTGTATCATGCACACCTCGCCCGAAGTGTGCAGTGAATCCCAAGCCATGCGGCAGGAAAGCTCATTTGAGGTGACCGAGGGCGACGCGAAAAATTACTTTCCCTGATCCCAAGAGCATTCAAAATTTCGTACAAGTGAACCGTGGCTGCTGACTTGCTGCCTATAAAAATGGCCCTTTCAAGCTCACTTTATTCGCAACGTATAGTTACGTCACAGACTCCCTTGCATCGTCTGCCCTTACTTTATGAAAGTCATTTAGCTGAATACGCCTCCCAGGCGTTACGGGGACACGTGGCACCATCGACCTGCAGAGGAACGAGTAGAATTTGGAAACCTTCATTAAAATGTTGGTCCTTGCTCTTAACTCTACCTATGTCGAAACTTCAGTTCTTTCACGAGGTCCGACGATGGGTTTTCCTGTAAAAAAGTCCCTGATGCGCAAAATACACAAGTGCTCCGAGGTGGCGCTGTGGGAAAATGGGGTGTAGTGGGGTGGGCTGGCATGAAACGCAAATATAGGTCCGAACGTTTATTGACACCGCAGGTTGACAATTTGTAACGACCTCCTCGCGAAACGTCACCACTCGTGGCCATTCTTTTTCTCAGCGGGAAACAAACGTTTAGAAACTTTGCCTGTGCTACGAAAAAAAAAAAAACAAGCGCTACAAGTATTCCTCATTTGTACAAGAGAGGCTAAAAGATGCTTGCCAACATAGCAGGAATCTTTGAACGAAAACATGCGGGAATATTATTCGAGAAAAATACTGCGACACCTTTATGCACATTCCAGTAAACGTAGACATCACATGGATCAATAGCTTAAACCGATGCATAAAGCATGACGTGAACGGTAAGAAGTCGCTAGAAGCATAAGGCACAGCCCTACAGTTTGATGATGATTTGTGATGATTTGGCTGCAGCCCAGGAAGCAACAAATACCGCAATACACTAGACAGAACAGCGACTGGCAATTTATGTTCAATGCTGCTGGTGGCTTCTAATCACATATGCCCCGAAACAGACATTTAAAAGACTGCCTGTCTGGTGGAGAGACACAAATAGGCTTTGCTTAGAAACGGCCTTTTGTAGTATCGTGCTTTCGATGCTGCGAGTTTTATTAACGAAATGTTTCCTCAACTGCGTGCCTTTTCTTTGAGGAATCCGTATGGGTTTCTTTTGTAGCGATTGCTACGATTGGGTGGATGTCTAATTTTGCGTTCATTAATTACTTCCCTCCACCTTGCGGGTTTCCGCAGAACTGCCACGTCAAACACTTGCCTTTGCTTCCAGTTGTCGATAAATTTCATTTTACCCTGCCATCTGCTAGCCGCCTGGTTACCTCAGATGGTAGAGCGGCTGTCCCGGAAAGACGGCGGTCCCAGGTTCGAATCCCTGACCAGGACGAATTTTTCCTTAACTGCGTGGCTTTTCTTTTGAAGAACCCGTATGGGTTTCCTTTATAGCAATTGCTACGGTTGGGTGGATGTCTCATTTTCCCTTTATTAAAGAAAAGGTAACTGGTATATCAACCAGAATGGGGGTCTACAATGGCGCAAGCTCTGCATTCAATCATACTTCATTGCGGCAAATTACACAATAATGCGAACGCACCACGGGAAATATTCAAACGATTTTATGGATCACATTTATTCGGTGCAGATCGAGAACCTGAAAGACTTCAGTTCGAGTGGATACCATTCGTGCTTCAGTGAAATACTGGAGCACGAATTTTCCCTCCATTTAGGGAATGCTACATAGGTCTCTGCAATACTCTGCACGTCGGCAGGTGAAGTATGTTTCTCGCCGCACCGTTACGTCCTATCCTTAGTTCCCCTACGACTAAGTCGCGTTGCAAGTAGGCGTTATTCCCGGCGGGCTTGTCTTCAGACTCGAAGGGTAACGGGTGACTGAGAGAGCATTCTAGCACCACACGTGTGAGTTCAGCGATTTCAGCTTCCGCGTGAGCGAGCCATGAACTATGCCTCAGCGAGTTTTCCCGAAACGAAGCCACTTTAGCGAAGTCCTAGTTTCCGCCGTCCCAAGTCATTCCGGGTGCGTGTTACCTTCAAACAATTGTTAGGTACAGCACGAAACTGAAAGCTAATCAGAATTTGACAGCGTTCCGAGTTTTTCGGCTCGATAAATGGAGGGAATAAGTCAGTAATTGGGCCCTGCAGTATTTGAACGCAGACAATTGATAGTACTGGTGTCTTTCGAACAACGTCTACGTGAAGTATAGATCGTTAAAATATATGTTATGCCTCACGGCGTGCCGTGTATTGTTTTGGTAAAGCACAAAAAACACGAAATTTGGTGGATTAAATCAATTATGTTGCATGAATTGGCCGAGTGATGTTCTTTGGCCTTCACATCTACATCGCCTCGAAAGCTAGAAGTGAATTCAGATGCCCCTTGATCAAACTATACTGTATGCTCTAACTAAAGTTCTCGTGCAACTAAGTACGTAGGCTTATGTGCAAAATTAACAAAGCCTCTCTGCGGTTCTCATCTTCATTTTTGCATCACCTTGCAAGGATGTCGTTCTTGTTTCTCACTGAGAATGTTTTACAGGTGCAAGCCAGCTTCTTAAATTCGAATGAACGGCAACTGTTCCGTCAAGTTCTTCTCAACTGAGGTTTGGAAATTGCTGGGGGGCCTCTTAGTTTTGCCTACGACAATGAATTAAATTGTTATAAGGACATGTCATGATTTGAATCGTAACGGGGTAGCTAACGCACCGTTATTAAGGGGCGGATTCGTCGGTGTCGATCACAATAGCCTTAGATGCAGCGGTAGCACTTTGACAAATGCTGACCTTGTGATGCAGATTGCTTTTCCGTCTTTGTGTGCTTGTAAAAGGGCTAGTATGATATGTCAACTTCTTTGAGAAGCCGCTGTAACGTGTTTAGTCGGTGTTTTCCTTTTTTTTTTGCACTCTTTGATCGTGAATACCAACCTGTCGCCCGCTGTGTTTCTATATTAAATTTGCCCGCCAGTCCACAACAGCACAAATTAGCAGCGATATTTGGCAAACTATTCAATGGGGCTTCCGTGTGTTCCGGAAACGAGAAAAAATAATTCATTATTTTCATTTTCTTTTTCAAGATGCTGCAATATCAACTATTCCAAAGCAACTTGCCTTTGCAGCTCACACGGAACAGTATTTCAATATACAAGGCACCAATTGGACCTGACAAAAAATTTTGAACTTCAAGATCTTCCTTAGTTTTTGCCTAACATGCAACACAACGCGTCCTAAAAAATGAAAAATGAAATACCGACAGCGTCAAAACTCCGGCTTGTGAGTTAAAATGCCTTGTAAGTTTAGCATTGGCTTTTTTTTTCCGTAGTCAGCCGCATCATCATGATGTGGTACACCGCCAACAAGTTACATAATAATTTTAAGCATTAGAAACAGCAAGCTAAACGACGTGTTCAAAGGACGCAGTTTTACCGGAAAAGGAACTTTGGCATATCAGTAAAGAAACGATTTGCTTCCACCATGTTTAGCAGATTCTGAGGTGAAAGGCACGCAGACAACGACAAACAACAGAGACATACGCACACACACACAAGGCGCCTTGTATGTGTGTATCTCTCTTATGCATGTTGCCACCTACGCCCCTTTCACCTTCGAATGTGCTGAACCAACATTCCAGTTTTTCCGTCCCAACATCTTTAGTAGTTCAAGTTTGTGCTCCCTTGCTATGCTTGTCCGCCTATGATGTTGAAATTTGGCACTGTGCTTGACACACACCATTGTTCTAGGGGCTGTGTTTGTGGCACCGTATGATGTGCGTGCGTAGGTGTGTTGGCAATAGAGAGAGACTGTGCGTTTGTGGGTATATTTCTATGTGCGTGATGAGAGTGGTTCCTGTTGGGTTCAACGCTTTCGCAGGCGTAGCTTAAGAAAGCGCTGAAGAGTTCATGTCCTATATACAAAGGGGTGTACTGCACACTGCATTAATAACATGAACTAAACAGACGTACCGTTCATACCATCGTGCAATCCTCTCCTTCTTGTCAGCGGGGTCGGTGAAACACAAAGTCCACAAAGGCGTGCCCAAATGAGACTGGTCCTACATTTTAAAGAGAGCGGAAACGGGTCACGATACTTTCGGGATCGGTTCATTACTTACGTTCCCGTGTACTATTCTTCCTTTTTGTTTAGGTCTGCTCCAAATCGTTCAAGCCCGATGATATTTATACTCTGCTTTCAATCGATGGAAGGCTGAAGTCCTCAGGTAAGGCCACACTTTTCAGGTCACAATTCATTGTGAATCACCAAAATTGCAAAGACGCTCTGTGCGACCAATCTTTTTCTACTGCAGAATTCCTTATGCGGTTGGCGCAGCGCAAAACAGCGTGGTCCTCAATATTTCACTTTAAGCATTAGGCACGTCATTCTTGTTTTGTAACTATGTAGTGTACCCTTTACGCCGACAATTTTAACATACTTATGACAGTGAGAAACGAAAATGAACTACAGGATAAAACTGGAACAGCCCTAAATAATTATCATTTTGGCTCCATGCAAATTAATTTCTCCCTAGCTCCGCTAAATGTAACTATGCTATCGTTGCTCCTAAAGACACTCATTTAACGTTTAGTAGCTCGCTTGTAATCAATAAAACCACATTAGAAAGTGTCAGTTGTCAAATTTTCTCGCTGCCCACTTAGACACACCGCTTTCATGGCACACGAATGTCCATGAAAGAACACTTAATATTTACAGGAAAATACTTCTTTACAGTTTTGCGTTACATTCTCCTGTTAAGGACTTTATTATTATTATTTATATTATTCGTTCCTAGATTCACCCATTAATTGTGCTTAAGCAATTCACTGATTAACCTACCAAATAAATCTCAAACCCCATAAGGTATCGTAAAACACAGTCAAAAAACAGAGTTCGCTTTATTTGCCTATGGATTACTTAAACATGCAACCCATACCCGTCAATATCATCGTGTTTCGCTGCTTGCCTACAAGCTTTTACATACAGCTCTTCTATGGAAGCCCATAACGTTAACGTATCCAAAACATGCGTATTCACTATACTTTCTACCTCAAGTGCACCATTTTGCATACTCTTGACAAAGACTAACATTGAATGATATTAATTTTCTTATATTGCTGAGACACTGGGAAACATTTTGCCGTATAGCATCACATAATCCCCATCGTTTTATTCGTGTAAGCAGCTTGTTCGCGTTAACCCACTTAACTTACATTGTGACCAAGTTAACGAAGAAATTAAAAGGCTTTACACGCATTTGTAGCAAGCTATTGTAATATTTATATTGATGTTCGGCCTTTTATTTCACTTGTAGTTCCTTATGTTAAAAGACGGGCCCCTGTTACAACCATTGAGGTGGCTCTCAGGTGCTGCCTGTATAAAAATAACATGCCATGATATATATAAGAAACAAGACAAAAAAGCAATTAATTAAGAACTCAGTTAATAAATAAATGATATAATATTTAATAATTTATATATTTATTGACCAATTGCTTGTTACAGCACGATCTTGCTATCAATGACCTTCATGGGAAATTTTCTGAATTCCGGTTTAGCAGTAAAAAAATTCTACATATTGAAATAGTAGAAAAAGATACCGAGGAACTTTTGTTCAAATTCAAAAATACTATGAAAAATGAACTCATGTAGACCAAATGGGATTTGCAGCCGTGTCTATAAAAATGCTTTTTTGACTCAGATGACCTCACTTCAACGCGATCTTGCTGTGTTCATTAAATCTTTTCTGAACGGAAACTGCAAGGCACAGACATAAACCTTTTAAATGTCCCATCGAATGTGTCACATCAGTTTTGCTTCCGTTTCCGTTTGCTGTGTTGAGCTAAAAACGTGTTTCACGCGGCCGGCGCGAGTGTTCGGTGAACCCCGTAGCGATGAAAAGGAAAGTGACGACTCTTCGTGGTTTCAACTTTTGTAATTTTGGTGCAGCAGGAGCCCTTGAATTGCATTCGCTTCGAAATCTGTTCTGGGAGAATTTGGCAGAAGAAGTTTTCTCTGCCGCCTTGCTGGAGCTCCTCGCGAGTGCTCTCGTATTGTGTCGAAGCTTGTGCAATTTTTTTTACTTCATTTCTTTAGCAAGCCGTAGAGGGCCACCCATTTCTAGGCAATGAAGTTCATTTTCAAGAGAGGTGGCTGTTGTGCTACTTGATGCGCGGTTAATTATGAGACAGCATACTGAATGTCACGTTTAAGGAACGCAGCACCTTTTCTGTTGCGTGCAAGCGAGTGACTACAACTCGTTTAGTGAGCATAACGCTTCAAGTTTGGCGTCATCCCATCATATTGTGACCCACCACCACGTGCGAATACTGCCACACGTAAGCCGCAGTAGAAGACGCCCCTATAATGTTATTCAATGCCAACATTTCTCTAGTATCGCACCTGGACCCTAGCCTGTCAACCCATATTGCTCTGCGCTCATATATATATATATATATATATATATATATATATATATATATATATATATATATATATATATATATATATATATATTCATTCCGTGTTCATTCATTCCCTCATTCCGTCTGGTGCAAGGGTTTTCGAGCAGTTCGTCGCGGAACTATCTCCATCTAAAGCACGCATTTTTGGCAAAGTTTTCATGAAGGCAATGTGGTAGATAGCGTGTTCCAACACGAGCTAAAAATAAGCTACATGTTCAGAGCATTTGAGAGATAGCCTGAGCGGCGTTTGACTTGCGAGCTTTTGTACAATGTTAAATACACGAGATCCGATGGCAACAGTTTGAAGGAACGTCAAAACAGGTAGTTATAAGGTAACCTAACAAAATATTCAAGCCGGGGTAGGTTATCTTTTGGATTGTAATAAACGGAACTTTTTCAGTAATTCTTCAACAGAAGGCCGTGCATTTTTAACATTTTGGTTTTCGTATAAATACGGGAAGTATTAATGCGCCCCAATGCCAAGCTAGTGCAGATATGGCCTAAGTGCAAGAACATAATGGTAAATTTGTTAGTTCGGTGGAGCCTGCAGCCGCCAATTATCCACTGCTCAATTGGAAACGTTCAACACAGCCATCAATGTTGTACTTCATGAGCATTTACTATAACATGCACAGTTTCTGATAGTCATTATTGAAATTCACTGCGAGGCTCGTTGACAATGCTGGTGTCATTTTCCGAAATATTTTGTAACAAGTGGCAGGCTACGGGATTCAATATTAGGGCGAGGGCTTCAAGAATATGGAAGTAATGAATATATTGTGCTGGACCACCAGAAATCTCTATTATGTTGCCCTACGTTAATCCCTTCTACATCTAGGCGACCTCACGAGAGACACAACAACAAAAAAGGTTCCACTGATTATTGAAAAAAAAAAAATAGTATATTCCAAGCCTATCGTTGTGCTCTGTGCTTATGCTAAGCTCACATCACTGCGGTGATCTTTACTGCAGGAGTAAAACATTTCCGGTAATATCCATGTCCCGATGAATCTCGACGTTATTACGATTATCATTGGAGCAAGGTAGCGAGAGACCGTATTGCGAAATTGTTCCCTTCCATGTAGCCGGCTTCGTAAATTTTCTGTTACCAACATCTTGACTTCTCTGTTGTCGACGCTCCTCGCTCCATACACGCTCAGGTCCAATTCTTTCCTCTTCTTTCTGGACATACAGCTCCCTTTAATGCAGGCTTGTTCAATGCTCAGTAACTGATTCCTTCAATTGTTTGTTCGCGACTTCTTCATATCTTGTCTCTTGTTCTGCGGGTCTATTCGGTGCGCTGCCCAGAGGCACATGGGCCTTCTGGAGGATCGGCCGAAAATGTCAATTAACATGAAGCCACATGTCCATTTGCACATGTCCAATGTTCCAAGCTGTATACTCGGGCATTTACACAGTGCCACGTGCCCAGCTGCACATATTCGGCAGCCCAACTTAATTGTCCATTCTTGCACATATGCATTTGCCCAAATTGTTTTTTTTGGGGGAACATTCAGAGGGACAAGGACGACGATCGCCAACAAGACGAAAGAGATGATGTAGTGGGGCTAACCTAACGTTCGGCCATACTGGTTGTACCAGCCATATCTTCTGCAGAGTAAACACGGTCCCATTTAACCTTATATCTCTGCCCGTTTAATTTTTGGTGGAGGTGTGGGGTATTGCACAAGACGGAACTCCGCAGCGGGCTTGTCCTCGGCCGTCCTATCATGCTGACAGACGACCAGGTCGTTGGGTTAAGCACGGCGTCAGCACCCGGCGCATCCAGGCCATCAGCATCCGCGACACCGGTACCTTCGTTGGTAACGGCACCGACAAAGTCGACATGAAAGAATGGCTTGGCATATACGAACGCGTCGCTGCACACAACCGATGGGACCCGACAGTGATGCTTGCAAATCTTTTCTTCTACTTCCAGGGACCAGCACGCACCTGGTATGACACACACGGAGAAAAGTTGACCAGCTGGGATGTATGCGAGCAAAATCTTCGAGATCTCTTCGGCAAGCTCGCTGGTCGCAAGTTCGCCGCTGCGAAACACCTATCCTGTCGGGCTCAGACAGCTATACCGAGTCGTACGTTGCGTATGTCCTTGATGTCCTCTCTCTTTGCCACTGCGTCAATGCCAGTATGCCCGAGGCTCACAAAGTGACGCTGGTTGCAATGTGGGCTTGTTGGTAATGCATCTTCAAGGGGAGTATGGTAGCGCGATTCAAAGACGGGACAAGAGAAGACACAAAGGGACACACACAGCGCTGTGTATGTCCCTTTGTGTCTTCTCTTGTCCCGTCTTTGAATCGCGCTACCATACTCCCCTTGAAAATCACAAAGTGAGTCACATTCTGAAAGGCATCGCCGATGATGTGTTTACCTTCCTCGTTTTTAAGGACAGCTCGACGGTAGACGGAATTATCCGTAAGTGCAGACGTTTCGAAGACGCAAAGAGCCATCGCATTGCGGGACAGTTCGTGCGACTTCCCAACACCGCCGCTACGTCGTCATTCGACCCTTGAATCATTCATTCAGGCGGGAATATTCAGGGGAACTCAACGAAATTTATCGACGTTCGTCTCCACAACTTGGATCCGAACCAATGGCTCCGCCTTCCGTCAGGACAACCCAAAGCTGAGGAGACCCTTCTGTGCCGCTTAAGGCTTGGCCTGGCCTTCACGAATGCGTACCCATTTTGAATCGGAATGGCCAAGAGCCCTACATGCGGTAACGGTCGCTGCGAGGAAACAATCGCTCACCTTCTCTGTGAGTGTCCTCGCTTCAGTGCGCCCAGGAAAGGACTTTCAAGAGTGTTAGTCTTGACAAATGCCCTTTGTCGGAGCAAAAGATCCTGGGACACTCGCCGAGACCGTCCTCAGCACAGAAGGCTTTGAAAGCGTTGTTGCGCTTCTTGCGGAGGACTGGTCTTAGAGACAGACATTGGGCAGTGCCGCATTCTCCTTTTCTTTTTCTATTTTATTTTTGCTCTTCCTTTCTTATTTCCTTTTTTTTTTTGTAATCTCTGTTTTCTATTATCCTTTATTCCACTTACCCTCTTTCCCCAGCATAGGGTACCCAGCCGCTCTGAGAACTGGCTAACCTCCCTGTCGTTCAGACTATTTCTCCTCCTACACATATTCAGTGCGACATACCCACTTGCGCATATCCAGTGGCTTATACCAAATATACAAAATTGGCGTAAAACAGGTTACATACCGACGGATGTACCGAAAATACTGCGAATTTCGCAAAAAAAAAAGCTAATCGGAATAAAAGTATTTATGACGTTCTTTATGTTTCACGCGTCTCTGAGATACGTGATCTGTGTCAAAAATAAAACTTGCCACCCAACATATCGAAATCTCGCACAATTTTGAAACAATGTTTATCCCAACTCAACTGGTACGACGCTGAAACTTGCATGAAATCAGCCTTCTTTATTGAACAACCGTGAAAGAGGTCTTCGAACAATACCTTGGCACAGTAGTGAACAAGACTTCTATTGGACGGCTAAAAAACAGCGCCCTTAAGAGCATATGTTTCTGGAGCCCCTGCAACGAGCTTAATGGATAGCGAACAACAGAATAATGAAGATATCCCATGCAATTTTAACTAAAGACCGATACATTGACTGTGTTCGTGGCGCTATAGTGATTCATGCAATCTTAAAAAGTTAGAGTCGCTGTATTTCGACGAGTAGTCATTTTAATAACAGCCGTGCCACGCCTCACCATCTGGCTTTCTTTAGTGACCTACTGCTGCTATCGTGGTATGATTACCGATATAGCATACGTGCCTTTCTCAAGAGTACCTTTCCTGCTCTCCCCAATTAAAACAAAAAAAAGCCACTGCAAGTGCATGCAACCAACTTATTTCTGTTCTCTGTTTCTTGCTGCAGAAGTGTAGCTTTACTAATTTTCTTGTGTATTGAGCTGTGTAGACATCTCTATCGCCGCTACAGAGTCATTGCTTGGCACTCCACGCTGTACCTTGTACATTGGTGGTTCCCCATTTTGGAACTGTATTTTTTTAAATATAAGGCACTAACTAGCTCAAAACACCACTTTGAGTCTTAAACAACACGCGGAACTCAAAGTCAGTAGTGGGGCAACCTTCGGACAACTTGCAGCGCCTGCTTATGCGATTTTCCCAACATTGCATAACACATCTCCGCAGCCCCGTGGCAAGCTCTGAAACATCGAGCGCAGTTTAGTAGGCAACAAAAATGAAGTAAGACTAATAAGAACGCACCGCTTTTTTTCGCCGCTTTGTTGAATGCTTGTCGACGACAATTCTACTATCCTGATGAAGCTTCAAAGAAATCCAAAGAAATCCAAAGAAATCGATAGGGTGCCGCGCACGAATAATACGCTTACCAAACTACACACTGAAAGAAGAAATTGCCTTTTGCGCAACTTAGACCAGATTCGGACAACGACGAGCAGATGTAGCTGACGGGTCTCAAGCAGCCTAACAAGAGAGCCGTTTGTCCAGGTAGAAAATGCAGCACTTTTGTGAGCTACGTCCGCGCGTAAAAGAGAAAACTGCGATGTGTGGAATGTCAGTGAATGAACGACAAACAGACTTCTTTATCGACAGAGACAGCAGAGCAACTATTTTAGACAACTCGAAATTGAAGCTTCACAATGTGAGCAAACAGAACACAGTTACAGCAAAAAGAAAAAAAAAAGGAAGAAAAGATAAGCGAAGAACGTGCAGCCCTTATTCGTCGTTTAGGGGACGAAGAATACCGGAGCGGTGCGAACGGATCATCGAGCATCCGCATACACGTCTAGGCAACGTGATCAGTGGCTCTTTATGTACGACACCATTTCTGCAGTAAGCGAACAACTTCAATAACGCAGGAAAAGTTTTGTGGTGCAGTCAGCGCAGCTCGTGGGCGCTACATGCACCTACATGCACACCTACACATGCACACCTACATGCACCTACATGCACACCTACATGCACACCTACATGCACCTACATGCACAGATGATGCATGCTCGCCGGCGGCACACCTCTGCAAGGATTAACACTGTAAGCATTAGATGTGCGGCTTTTACATTGTCGGCCAGTGTGCGATGATTGAGTAGGTGCCGTCTGATCAGCGTGCATAGGCGAGAAAGAGAGAGAGTTGGGTAAAATATGCTTATGCGCTAAGGCCGTTTAGTGGAATGACCATTTCGCACACGGTTACCACTATAGCTGGCTTTCCACAAGGCCGAAATCTTGAAGTGACACTTGTGCGCGTAGCTCACGAGAAGGGAATACGATGAGGTATTGCTTAAAAGTATTGCCTCAGAAACTTCTAATGGGGCACACAAGGTGAATCATCTGTTTCGTTGCAGGAAGACGAGGAGGATGGTGCTAGCGGCAAGTGAATATAACTTTGAAAAGACACGCCAGCAAATTATTTGCATGGATACTCCTTATAACGTATGTGGTGCTAAACATATCCCACCAAGTATATTGCGGCGGGAGCATGCCACGTATCGGTAACACACTCAAGAGAGATAAGCATGGCGCTTAGACGAAGTGAAGTTAAGCACACTTCCGCTTCGGAACTCCACCCCACCTGCAACCGAGCAGTCCAGTGCGAGCACAGTAAGCGATTGGTGACTATAAGCAAGTACTACTAAAAGTCGTTATTCAGTGTACCAATCGGCGTCGCAAAAAAGAAAGACAAACTTGAGTAGAAGGCAATACGCTTCTCTCCTGATAATATAGGAACAAAATGGGACATATAGTCTTTCCGCGAGATTGGGGGTAATGTTTGAGCACGGCGATCTATCGTTATTAAGACGAATGAACACGCTTCTTATTCGGCTTAATAATTATGTATAAAATAAGAAAGTGTCCCGTATTTACAAAGTAGTTCACACAATAGAGCAGGTTTAATAAGGAAAGTAAACTAACTGTAGCTGCAAATATACATCAGCTAAACGTGACATCAGGGTAAAGCTTTCTTCAATCAATCAATTATTTTTTTTTGGTAGCGCACTCGAAATCTTTCCACGGGCTCTTGCGCAGAAAGTTATTGACTACCCTGAGACGCTTGATTTCGGTTATTTGGATATTTATTCATGTAGTTCGCCATGGGATGTAAAATGTTCCTTGCCTGTGGACGTAACACACACATTGTGCAGAAATGTAGTACAATATAAAATAGGTCAATACAAACAGGAGCATCGTCTGTAGTGTTTTGGAGTGTTTCACAGATGCCGAAGTTTTAGATTCTTATAGTTAATTAAAAGTTCTACCTACGGAGCAAAAGTGCTGCCGGCAGTATATGGTTGCTGTTATACCTAGCACATCCACATATATGTAACAACCTCTCGTTAATATTCAAATCAGGGAATTAATAGGCAGCCACCTCTGAACTTGATTAATATTTCGTGAGTCTCTCGTCTTTCATCATAGGAGGTATATCCTTGCGCACGTAATGGACACTGTAGAATTTAAAAAAATATATAGCGACATAAAGCGCCTGCAGTTTTGTGTGGGAAAGAAATTCTTTTTTAACGTCATTGCCCAGGTTCTACTTAGCTATCAAAGCTGTTGTTGGTGAATACTAGATCGTTGCGATCTGCTTCCATTAGGGAAAATGAAAGCTCACGATATACCTGCACAGAGAAAATTGCAAACCTACTAAAACTCCTTCTAACAAAGGAGCTTGCACAAATTAATCAGAGGCTCAAGGGCCGAGCTCTCAACTAATTAAAAGAGAGTTTTGATAAAAGAGTAGAGTTAGGTGTCACAAGCTTTTTTTTATTTTTTTCTAGTTTGAGTAGAAGCGTGAGGCAGCGTGAGACAGCGCGGAGATCAATTCGCTGGATGCTGCCGCTGCCGTGTTTCCTCGCTCCAGTATTTTGATGGAGACTTTCTGCGGTAATCAAGTGAGATGTGTTAACGTTTGCTTGTGAGCGTGGGACACATGCTTGCCAATTTAGTCGCTAAGTGAGTATTTGCCAGTTTATATGACCGGCAAGTCAACTAACCATCGTTGGCATAGCTGTCTACTAATGTGCTATCGCAATCGATGCTTCACCTTTCGGGCGGAAGTGCGACCTTTGTTTTTACCCTTACGAATAATACTACTCACTCATACCCGTGTGCGGAATCAATCAGTACCAAAGCCACCTGTAGTTTGCAGCGTAAAACTTCGTCGTTTATTTCATTCAATTCTTTCATTTTCTTTCGTTAAAACCTTCATATCATTTCTTTATAATCCTCGTTCCCATTATACTTCCTCTCTAAGAACAACGTTATTATGGAATACGTCAATACTTGTCAAAAAAGTGGCGGGAAAATAGGTTCTCGTATTTTGAAAGCATACATGAAATATGCCCGAGTGACAGCGATTTCTCTCACACGCCGGAGGGTAATGTTATATATATACGCTCCGGTCGCCCTCTACTGCACAGTGATTCTCTCCTCGAATTCTCCATCGATGCATAGCTAGCTACCGAAGGCCATGCGGCTGTCACTGCATGATCGATGGGAGGCTGTCAAGCTTTTAATGCAAAAGATCGATGAACTACTCCGCCCTCACTGCCACTTTTCCTTTAATTCGGCGAGCTGTCTGGCCGTGTTCTTTAGTGGTCCACGTCAACACAACAAGGACAGTGTTTAGACAGCGTTCGGAAAAGAGAGAAGGAAGGAAAAAAAGACGGATTGCGCGAGCGCCATCTTTAAACTAACATAAATAGAAACAAGTGTTATACGTGTGAGGCAGAATTGCCTCTTCGTATAGCAAATGTGCACTCTTCACATCATGGTTCCTTGTATATGGGCATTGCTAGCGTTATTGCCGGTTTTGCATTACCCGTTAATACTTCTATATAAGAGTCACGCATTTGCAATAAGCTTTGCTTCATATACAACGCTTGTCTATTTCATTCTTCGTGTTAGTTTTCTTTTTGGCTTGCCTTATCTTGAGCGTAATCCCACTCGCTCAGTCATTTATGGTTTGTATAGGATTACCTACCGGGAGGGGGGGCACTTGCCCCCCCCCCCCCCGGCTATTAAAAGTGGGGAGGAGGCAAAGTCTGTCATTTTTCCCCTCACTTTCGAAAGCGGGCACTTTCGGCGGCACGATGGAAAGTCCAACAAACCTACATTTGAAGCTAAGTATTCTTTCCTAATTGAGTGACCACATAAATAATGCTATTTTTTACTGCGCATGCCCAGCTTGGACAGCGAGGATTGTTTTTTGTTTCTTCTCGGGACACTATGTAGCGGAGGACGCGCGGGATTCACCACATAGGCTCGCATTGTTGAAAACGCCTGGCGCTGGACAGTGCCCGCCCTAAGAAATTTGTCAGTTTGCGCAACTTGCATTATGTCCACTTTTTGGGGAATGCTATATCCGTATTCGAAAACACAATCCGCTTGCTACCATTTACCTGCGGGCGAGGGGGCGGTCCAGATATCGTATAATTTTCCGCCGCACCAAACGACTGGTGTGCCGTACTGCATGAAATCGGTGGATTTCATACACACACACACACACACACATACACACACACACACGCACACGCACACGCACGCACACACACATACACACACACACACACACACACACATACACGCACACGCTCACGCACACGCGCACGCACGCACACACACACACACACACAAACACACACACGCACACACACAAGGGCGCGCGCGCGCGCGCGCGCACACGCACACATCATCATCATCATCATCACAATGTCTAGCAACTATGTCTTTAGACTGTCATCGAGTTAAGTGCCAGAAAAAAAAAGACATTATAAAAACTAGTCCACAATCTGTTAATTGCGCTGGAAACACTAGCGCAGTAAAAAAAAAAATATGGCTACGATATCCAAGACCACGGTGGTTGTTTTAGTTGACGTTGCGCTCACGTTTCTCGTTTGTGGCGGTAAAGTGAGGTGCTTCTACGAAGCCTAGAGGGGATTTGGTGCCGATCACCGTATTTAGATCGGTCTCAAGAATTTCAGCGAACCCGCCGTGGTTGCTTAGTGGCTATGGTGTTAGGCTGCTAAGCACGTGCTCGCGGGATCGAAACCCGGCCACGGCGGCTGCATTTAGATGGGGGCGAAATGCGAGAACACCCGTGTGTTCGCGAATCTACCCGCCTCCAAGCGCAAGCCTCACGCGAGCGCAAGCCTCAATCCTGCGTCGAATCCAAACTAAGTCGTTTCCCAGCCCACATTGGCTGGCCATAATTACCAACGAGCAATGGAACCCAATATGTCAAAATTGCACAAATCAAACATTGGCTACCCAAAATCACATTCTTTAGGGGTGCGAGGGCTTACCCCCTCCCAGGTCGCTCCTGCCAGCTCCCTCACAACAGACGTGGGAGGAGCTGCTCAGAACGCCGGATCAAAAACTACAAAAAGGCCCTCGTTGCCTGGGCCGAAAGGGTCGCTCCTCGTGAGGGGCCATCCTAGGACTCGGGCCTGCCAGATAACTGAGGAGAATCTCAATAAAGTTGTTACCACCACCACCGTGTACTTAGAATTAGGTGCATGTTAAAGAACCCCAGGTGATCGAAATTTCCAGAGTCCCTCACTACGGCGTGCCTCATAAGGACAAAGTGGTTTTGGCACGTAAAACCACATAATTTAATTTCAGCGATGAAACCACGGAAATTGTTGCGCTGTGCGTGCGAACTGCCGGAATGCTAGGCGAGCCGCATGATATTTTTTTTTTACTGACAAGAAGCCTTTCAACCGAGCTGGAGGTTGAAGAAAAGAAATGTTTGTTCCAAATAGGCCTCTTCGAATGGTGCAATCTCTTTTGCGCGGCGTTTGCTGACTGCGACAGGAAAGAATCACATACATCACTGTTTCAAATTACAATAGGCAATCCAGCGTTGTGTGAATCGTGTTACTGTGTATCCTACAGCATCCCTAAATGCATAGCCACTAACGGCTGTCGGCATTTCAGAAGCTAAGCATACCCATATCATTCGCTGATGGAAGGAGTCTGTTGGAAGGACCCAGTCAGTGTCTTTTTAGATGAAAGCAAATTAGAGTTCCAGTTGTGAGTCGGGATGCACCTTTCTCTTTAGTTAGCTGATCTGCGTGATAAGGTCGCCAGCGACTAATTACTGGCTTTTGTTTGTGCTGAAGGTATGCAGTGTTCGGTGTAAGACCCGGGCTCGGGAACACTGCAGGCACTGCGGTGGTTTTCTTTTCTTTTTCTTCCCATTCGTGGTAATGCAAATGCATGACTCTGACACGAATCGAACTGGTTATAATGAATTTGGCTGCTTGCACATTGTAGACTTAGTGTGTTTCTGTGTTCTAGGCATGTGTACGCGCATTTCAGCGATTGTGTATTTGGATAGCAGGCTCTTACAAGGCCTTCCTTTCCATCGGTATTTATTAAAGAAGCAACAAACAAGTGTTGGAAAGCAATCTCGCGGCACTGCGCATAGGTAGACTGCTCCAAAGCTGGAGCAAGCGCTGTTTGCAGTTGCTTTCAACTATTTTACGAGCAACTCAACTGACAATTTACACTGCGTTGAATGAGAAAACAACACCGGCGCTTACAAAGCAAAACTAAAGCATACTATCAAAATGATACATCGCCTCACGGTATAGTGTGTGTCATGATGAACTTCAGGCCTTCCAAGCTAGTTATCGTTCCTGCTTGCCTTCCTGCGCACAAAATTACCTGAGCGAGACTATACCTGCCGCTTAAAGCGTTATCAA
Source organism: Dermacentor andersoni (assembly GCF_023375885.2). NCBI lineage: Eukaryota > Metazoa > Arthropoda > Arachnida > Ixodida > Ixodidae > Dermacentor > Dermacentor andersoni. Next base: position 58,296,661 of record NC_092822.1, read on the forward strand.
CAAGAATGCTGGAGCACAAAAACAAACTAACAAAATGAGATGAGGCTTAAGCTTACATTATTTTAACTTAATGAAGCGGCTGCGTAAACAAATGTGCACTCTGATATTTGAAACGCCAGCACGAAATTTAAGACATATAAAAAGAAAGCAATCGTCTAGTCGAAAGGAAGAAAGAAGTCGTCGCGATCATGAAGCATTTCGAGCTAGCCAGCCTAGTGTCAGTAACCTTTTTCCCAATGCGCACATTTCTTATCCATGTCACTCTGTGATGCACTTCGACTTCTTCTTTCTGGTAACGATGAAATGCACCTGTATGACCTCCATAATTCTACACAGCAAAAGCCATTCGACATTTGTTTTTTTTTTCTTTTTCGTGCTCGTGCACAGTGGTTTCACGACAATTTCAGAACTGCGAGACGTTCAATAAATGCCATGATTGGAGAACCTATGTGAATCGACTCGTTTTCAGCGCGGCGGCTACAGTTGGCGTGCGATAACTTGGAGTCGCGAATAGATGAGGTCGAAGTTGAGTTGACAGCATTTATTTGCGTGTAATTGGATACAACTGCTTAGCATGTGTGGCTGGCATGTTATGCGTAACCTGACCCTGAGGATTAGAAACATTATTCGCCCGTGGGTGTTTGTCACTTCCCAGGTCGGTACTCTTTCTGAATAAGGAAGCCAGGTTCGTATCTTTAAAGATGAAGCTCTGAAAAACAAATAGCGACACGAAACACCGCTAATTGGATGCACACGAACAACATTAGTTTTAAGACACTTAGCATTTATGCTTCGTGTTAAACGGGGCTATACAGCGCCACCAATGAACCAGCTGAGCATGACAGCGAAGAGAAACGAGAAACTACTCTCACTTGTCTTTAAAAAGGAAAAAAAAATCATTGTGCCTAAAACTTCGTTTAGTGCGATATGTGTACACATGTTAAGATTGTTGCGTTCAAGAAAGTCGGTCGCAATAGTGTCTTGCCAGTTTTTGCAATCCGAAATTGAACTACAAGAAAGAAAAGAAAAGAAAAATAAGACAAGACAAAACCTAGTTTATCTGCTAAGTGACATCTCTCTTCCCGTCATTGATGCAATATTCCACACAGTACTTCACTCCTTTAGTCCAAACAGCGCAGCTTACTGAGTTTACGCCCATACGACTATTAATTTCGCACTGCTTATCAATTATCGTCCATTTGTGTCGGCCTGCTCGTCGCTGCTAAATACGGTGCTCAACTGTTCAGCTCTCAACGAGAGAACAAAAGGTTGATAATAACTTCTTTGGGAATTGTTAATTGTCGCATTTGCAATGCAACTCGTCACACTAAAGGTTTATAAAAATTAGATATAAATTCTTGTTTTACATGCCAAAATCGCGACCTGATTAACAGGCACGACCTGGTGAAGGGCTCCGAATTAATTTCGACCACGCAGGGGTTCTGTAACCTGCACCCACTGCACGCTACACGGTGTTTTCGCATTTCACCCCCATCGAAACGGGGCCGCTGCGGCCGCGATCCGAACACGCACCCTCAGGCTAAGTACCACGGCGCCATAGCCAGTAGGCCCCCACAGCGGGCTTACTGAAGGCTGTTCGCCCTAGAAGTCCACGTATACTTTCGCTGAAGACAACAATCGAGATCGTGGGACGAATATATAGGTGTATGCACTCATAAGCATTCCTGCAGGAAGTACATTACATTCTCCACGGTTGTAAACAACCGTTTCTTTATCGCCGCAACGTCGCAATATATTGGAAAACAGCAGAGAAGGTATTTCACCAACGCGAGAGAGTAACTGGTCTGCAGATATACACAGCCCTTGGCTACATCCACGGAGAGGCAATATACTGCCTCTTGCGAACGCCATTTAGAGCCGCCAGGCTCCTCAACATAGAAACAATAACAAAGTTGAGTATGTTCCGCTATCATGTTCATATAAATGCAAAAGAAGGAATGTTGTTATACCAGCAACGTTTCAGCACGTGAGGAGTGGGGATAAGGCTTCCCCATTCTTGTGTTCCTTGCATCAAGTCTGTCTTATATCCGTCGTTATTTCTCTGACAAGAATGCAATACTTGCTTGTGCCTTGTGGTGTGTTTAGCCTTCTATCTAGGTCGCTTTCGCAAGAGAGTGAGGGTTCTAGGCGCCCACACAAGTAAGATCTGTAGCTGAGCATGGAAGGTGGCTGTTTATGGGCAGCGCATTTTTTATTATTGGCCTTCACATTTTACCGTCCGTTGGCTGCTACATGCTGATCATTACCGGCAGTAAACACGAGTGCCCCGAGGACAACATCCCATGTGATTGAGTTCGCCGACTGTTTACTAAAGCACTATTTTTCGTAGAGTTGCGCACCTTGCATTGGCAATTATGCCGTGGTTTCCGTGCTTTCATTTAGGAAGTGATATTCGAGATACTGGCTCCACCATCAGTTTAGTTTTGTGCTGCTTGTGCAACTTTGCGTAGGGAGGCTGTGTGACATTACATGTTAAGGCACTGTGACAAAAAAGTGTTTCTTACGTCTTTCTTCGGCCTCTGCACCATGGCGGCCGCTGAGTGCGAGTCATCTTCTTTAAAGGAATGTTGGCGCGCATATGTGCACGTTCTCTTAAACACACTGCGTTAACTGGCGAGAACAACACAGCTCTAGTCACTACAGGAAGAAGGGCACAACAGCGCCCATTCTGTATCCGGTCCTAACCTCCGTATAATTTCTGTTGCTGGCTTCATTTTTCCTTTGTGAGCACGAACTAAATTTGCCGACTCATCCCGTGGCTTTGTCGCGGTGGATCTGGTTTGTGGACCGGTCGGCTTAGCAAGCGCTCTTTGGAGCACCTTAGATGGTTGTCTGTGCACTTTCCACGAGCAAGTTTCCGGGAATCTGAACAAATAACCTGAGCTGGTTGGTGCATATATAATATAAAGTAGTTTGGCCAGAATAACGTAACAGGGAAAAAACAGAAAGAAGACAAGAGCACCTCTGACAAACAATTGAATTTCATTCACTAAAACGAAATAAACTTGTTAGCCAGCCGTCCTTTTGTTCTCTTTTTGCTGTTTCTGCGTGACGTTACGGTTATGGGCAGCCAGTCTGTCCCCCGCACACACGGTGAGTGTGTGCAGCACAAGCATAGTGCGAAACTCTATTCTTTAGAGCTGCAAAGACTGTGCTGAGCAGAACGCCAAACTCATTTCTGAAGAATGGCATGCCGAGCGAGTTCAACTTACGCTTTTGCGGCAAGTAGCGCGTAAAGCAACACGGCTAAGGAAGAGACGGCAGAGTGCTGTGCCCAACTTTTCATTCCGCAGTCGGGTTTTTTCATTGCTTGCTGAAAGACTTTTTTTTTGTTTTGCAGATGCCCCATGTTCAACGAGAACAAGTACATAGTAGGAAGATCTAATGCCGTTAAAGGAGCCGTTTCTCAGCGTGTTCTACGTAGTGAATCATTCACTGCAGCGTCCAGCACTCGCTCACTGTAGTAAAAATTGAAGTGCATAAAATAAACCACATGGGAAGGAAGTGCAGGTACTACGCATCGCAAAACAGAGACCATTAGGCAACATTATAATGACTGCAGCAATACTAGGATCCACTGATGTGGTACACTTATGCTAATATTCGGTACACACCGTGATTTTCCATTCTAATTTATCAGCATTACTTCTTCTGGTTATAATAATAAATGCCATACCCGGTACAAAATCCCCCTGTCTTATGAAAGTACATGCGTTTCCGCCACTTTTATATAGTTAAAAAAATGATGTTCTTTTTTATTTCATTCCTCAAGCCTATATGTTGTTCGCATGCTCAAGTATATGTAGTTTACAAAGACAGAGGAAGTCACATTCGCCAGGCATGAAGCCGAAAAATAAAAAATGTAAATAACAAATGAGTTGTCGTGTTTAATAAACATCACCCTTACAGGAAGTCCTGCTGTTGTTGTACCCTTAAAGCACTGTATATGTATGTGACATGACAAAGGGGCATGGTCAAATTGCTTGTTTCTGGTGTGAAACAATCGCTAATACCATGCTTTATATCACTGCAGAAACGCAATTGGTAGGATAAAAATTAAAAGAATAAACGCAGCGCGTGGTGTTGCGCATTGTCTCTCATTTAGCAGTGACTGACAACTACTTTGAATTACTATAGTAGATGCTACAGCGTCTTTCTATGGTGGAACCAACTATCCTTAGTCATCGACGTTTATTTCCACGAGACCTCATCAATAAGCTCTGCCTAGGACACTCAGCATTCGACCAATATTGCGATGTACATGTTCTGGTGGAAGACGACGGCGTTGAGGAGTTGGAAAAGCACACCGAGGCGACAAAGGAAACATGTTTTAAGGCAACAACAGCAAAAACAACAACAACAACAAACAGACTAACCTTATTTATGAGCGTGAACAGGAAAAAATTCCTTACAAGATGATCAATAAAAGCAAAAAAGAATATTGTTTATATTGAAGCTGCACAACTTTAAGACGAATATGGGTTACTTTTCTGAAAGCTGTGGGAAATTTGGATACGCAAGTATGCGTTACAGACTCAGCCTTGAGAAAGCGACGTCTTTTTGTAACTTATCAGCAAAACACAATGCTGTTTTTCAAGAACAATATTTTCAGAGAACGTGCAGATGACCAAAGAAGAAAGATTGCAGGAATCACGTTTGATAATAGATACGTTCTTGCGCTGCATGCAGAACACTCACTGAAAGTCGCCTCTAGCAATATATGTAAGAGTGCATGAATTGCGTTAAATGCGCATTGAGTACAACTTCATGGACCTTTATACGTAGGTCACAGAGCGATACGTGCACGTGACATTATACCCTTTGAAGTATCGCGAGGGTGGTGTAGACAATACCTCACACAATCGAACATCTAAACTTTAGTAACTGAAATATTTCACTGCAATCCACCGCCTGCGCCAATTTCTTTCCCAGCGATTTTCTCTTGGCGCAGACAGGGACGTTCAATATATCAACTCATGTGCGGCAGCACATTAGTTATCAACTCAATATACATGAAATAAAGAAACAATTCTGCTTGATGCAAATTATGCACCATCATTTGAGTGGAGAATGCCAGCTACGCATGTGAATATTTCAAAATTAACGCCTATATCTCCAACTGCGTATCATTTTGTAGGCGATGTGCTAGGGTAGGTATTACAAACGTGTTGTAATTGGAATCGCTCACGCGTATGGTAACATCTCTCATGATTGCGAAAGCTAGCCGATTTGGCCGCTTAGTGGCGATGGCTTTGCTCTGCTGAGCTCAAGGTCATGGGTTTGATCCGGTGGGCGGCAGCTGCATTTCGATTAGGACGAAGTACAGAAATACTCATATATTTGCAGGCTGTGTCATAATTAATGGGACACACATTGATCAATGATTATCTCTCTGATTTCTAAAGATTTTTCATATCATTCCTTCACACATATAATCGATCTTGTTTTACAGCGAAAGCTGTATATGACTAACCTTCCGCAGTTTTTTCGGCGTCCGGCAACAGAAATGGACATGGCGATTCCTAACAAACCCATACACAATGTGTTTCATTGTTTACTTTGTGTGTGAGCACATATGGGTGTAGTGCGGTGGCGCAGATGTCAAAATGCCGAACAGATTAGAACGCTCACCGCAAACGATAGCGTGACGTCAAGGCTATCGCATTATATAAGCAGGCGAGGTATTGGCGTTAAAGAAAGCGGTGTTATCGGTGGGGCGGACACATATAGTTTGTACACCCGAAGAACAACATGCGTACAAGGGGCACCGAAGGAATTAACAGCCAGGAGCATGTACACGGCGCTGCTACGAAACGACCACGGATGAAGAACGTTCCCGCGATGCTGAACAATCAAATGACAATTATTCCACTCTGTGAAGATGGAATGGCAGCGAAAGCACTTTGCTTTTAGTTTGAAAGCTTTGACTGTAGTCAGCTTTCGCTGCCATTGCATCTTCACAGAGTACAATGGTTGTCATTTTTCTTTGTTTGTACTGTGTTTTACGCGGGTTGGTTTATTTTCCTCAAATTAACAGGCTCTAGTGCAGAACTACACGCGATCTTGGCAATGATGGAGGACAGACACTCTCCTTCCGAGGTCGCTAAACTTCTTCAATTTCACTGCAATTTCGCCTTAAGAAAGTTCTGAGGAAGAGAATCCAATGCCAGCTAAGAAGTATTGAAAACTGGCCTTGTAGCTCAATGTGACGCCGACAACAATAATAAGAGCCGTACGATGGGAGCTGGAGATGTTCCCTCACTAGTTGTAGAGAAGACATGGTTTGAAGCAGGAGCTGAGAAAGGAAAGACGGGGTGAATGCCGGTTGATGTAGGCACGTCCGGCATATTGGGAACACTTTGTAATTGTTTTCAGAACTCTCTTTCAACTTTCAGAAACTTTTTCACGTTTCAGAAACGTTTCAGAGCTTTCAAAACACTCAGAACCCTCTTTTACTTGCTCCGATGTCAGACGTTACTGATGCAGAGCATTCTTCGGAACTTCAACGCAGTGTCTTTCAAAGTATGGGCTGGGGTAACCACCACTAGCCACGTTCTTCTTGTTTTTGTAAGAAAAAGCGCGAAGATCGGCACTCACACACACTTCAAAGATATTCTAGAGGCTCATCTGCTGCCCTGGATGGTACCCGTCCCACTTCGGAGAGAAGTTTTGGACTGCGCAGTAGGACGGTGCTCCAACATAGCAATCAGAGAGCAAATCAACACCACGTCGTTGCTGTCGCGCGCTCAACGCCCCACTTCCTTCCAGCCTAATAGTGGCCATTGAGTTACCCTGACCGATTCGCAATCTTATTCGATGTGTGGTCTTCAAAAGGAGGCCTACACTTCTCAGCGCATCAGCATAGGGGCCCTGAAAATGTCGAAAATTATCCACGCGGATAGCTTGCGGGCCGCGATTGAGGCGCAACCAGAACGTATAAAAGCAGTGATGGAAGCCAAGAGCAGAGACATAGACCAAGATGACTTGTGTTGCGTTTACAATATATCGGGTAAATTGAGTTCAAAATATTTCCTGAGATTTTCTTATTGTTAAATGAAATAATAGGCATCAGCATTGTGCCAGTAATTATGACGCACGCTGTAGCTCAGTTGCACGTTAAAGAACCCCAAGGAGATCAAGATCTGGAACTTTCTGCTGCGGCGCATTAATGGTGAAATCACGGTTTTAGCCCATAAATGTCGTTACAAAGTTCACAGCTCAAGGATAGTTAGTCGTGCAGTGAGCAACTGTGAATTAAAAGTCATGTTATAGTGAAAGGTTATTCAGCATGTTAAACAAATGCATTGAACCATGTGGATCGTTGATGTTTTTAATATTGAAATATGTCTCAATTGTCACTGTCTAAGAAGTTTTTAGCCGATTCACGTTTTCTTCGCTTCTAGTCTGCTGACTTTGTTATCTAAGACGAACCTGATATAAAACCACTCGTTTCCTCATAACAGCATTTACTCCTGCGTAACACAAAGTGAGTGTCTACGTTCTTCTTAAAGGGCCCGTGAAACAGCTCGGACAAATTTTGTAGACACGCAGAGTACAGCGAAAGTTACTCATTCGTACCACAATTTGTTTGAAGCGTCTCACATTAAGAGAACTATGGATGATTACAAGTTACCTTCTTCCATAACCATGCATTTTCTCATCAACTCGTCCTCCGAGTGATCGGGGCTAAGCTCCGCCTTCACTTTGCGTCATGATGGCATGTCGTGTCGGGTACTTCCTGTTTTCTAGGACCGAGCGCGTGAAGCCTCTCGAACATCCTCGCCAGCTACTTGGCAGTCGACGCCAAGTCAGAGCTACCTGAGCAGCGTGCGTTGCGAGCATTCTGTCACAGCACCGAACGTGTCTGGCATTCCGGTAACCACGGGCGAGCTGGACGTTTAGATGGAAGAGTGGAGGCATAAACTCAAGCTGATGAAGGAGCTTAAACGTAGACGTATGTGAGTGGCCTGATTGGTCTGCACGAGCCAGCCACGGGGTGGCGCAGAGCTTAACCATCCAAACAAAGAGCTAATACTGCTCTAACCAAGTGCAAAGCATTTTAAACATTTACAAAAACAGCGTGTTAACGATTACGCCCCTGCGAAAAATTCACATCAACAGCAAAGAAAAATACACTTCGTTGCTGCAACTGTGTTTGGTAGAACTCTGTGCCGCCAGGTGGCTACACCATGCAGACCATTGAGATTTGCGCTTTGGCTCATCCCGTTAAATGACACGGTCAGGCCCAGTCACCTTGCGCTCGCGTTTACCCGAATATCGGACTCGCGAAACGCTATCATGGTAGTAATCCTCCGGGGTAAAGTGACAGCCACAAATGCGCAAATCCTGGCACCGATCGGATAACGAGAGTCCGATGCACTGAAGCCATTCCACTCGTCTGCTGCCTTGCAGAGGGACACGATGTCGCAGCTTGACATAATGCCAGTCCCTACGTTTGCAGTCCACAAGGCAACAAAGGCGAATCATGGTGCTCGCGAAATGACTGAGACCGACACTGACCACAAGCGGACGACACTTGCTGTGTGCCGGAAGTGCTTAAGTGTAGTGAGAAATTCTTCTTGTGCATTCTCTTTCTACTACGTTCTTTTTATAGAAACAAATTAAGTGACATTCCAACCATTACGAAGAACATTTGCTCATTATAAAGTTCGAAAAATTATCGATGACGCGCCCTGGGCAGCCAATCGGAGAGCTCTCCGTACTGGCCTCACTAGGGTAATTTACGTCAAATGGTTAGGAGCGGCTAAAAATTCAGTCGAGTGGTATGCTGCGATGGGCAGCGATGTACATCTTTAAAGCCTGATAATAAATTGCAGGCTTTATGCCGAAAACTTAGATGCGTCAATTAATGAGCAGAAGGACCTACTCTAACGGCTCAGTACGTTTGTACAGAATCGTGAAAATCTTTTCAGAGTCCTTTTTATAGCTATGTAACTTATTGTTGGAATTTGGGGTGTACTAAGTAACTGTGGTCGTTATAGTTGTATCGTCGATTTACGCGCTGACTGTTACTGTGCGGAGTGATTCTAAGATTAGATGGTTCTGGGCCCTTCTTTACAATTGCGACATTTGCAGATTTCTAGTTGTACTCTGGTTACTTATCGCGAGTTCAAAGAAGACAACAAATAAATTTGAATATATTTTCGGCAGGAAGGAATCGGCATAACGATTCACGAGTACACTGGCTCAAACATACTGCATGCTATGTTACAGGCGGGACAGAGCTTTCTAGAGAGCCACGAAGGGATTGAGAGCTGAGGTGACTGTGAACAGGAGTGATTCTCGTTGAACTTGAGTGAACACGAATATCGACATGGGTGAGTGCCGGTTACCGTTAGTATGAAAGCAAGTCAGTGGTGGAGAGCTTGAACCTACGTCAGCATATATGTGGGTGAGTGCCGCTGAGTGTTAGACGCGAGAACGATCGGGAGTGGGTGTCGGTAAGTGCGGTAAGTGTGACTATGAACGCTGGTGAGTAGTTCATGAGTATGATTGGGCGTGAGCAGCCCCGTGATCGAGTGCCCACGAATGCTTGTTCACGGCATCTGGGTGAGTACATAGCCTGCAATAACAGTGGGGACTAAGTACGCATGAATACCCGCCTATTCTCGCGACCTGTGTTGGCAGGACTCCACCAGGGCGTCTTTCTAAACTCAGAAACTTTCCCACGTTATATTTCTGAAATTCTACTCATAGTTGTTTGTTTTACCGTAAGCTTAATCGCATAGCAAACATTTTTCAATCGACAGTTCCCCTATGAAAATGGCCATGAACTTTTTGTTTTCTGTATGTTTCCTTCCTGTGCCCTATGTGACATATATGTTTTAATTATCGAAATAGACGACGGCTCTTGTGTCGGCGATGATCAAGGCTCAGATTGCAGGCTTCGAAACATACTAACGGCGCACGTGTCATTAATAAATATTCCCTCGACAATCACTAATATCAATGGTTAGAGTTCTTGAGCGGCACGTATTCTTTAGCCATGGAATTCACTTGATTTGCGACAAATTCACTGCTTAATTTCAAAGCGTCACTAATAGCAGCTCTCCTGGCTTCGGCGCGGACTTTGAGTACATAGTCACAAGAATGTCATTACATTGAACACGTAGAACTTCCAGGCTTACAAGTTTCGTTGTTTAATCAAAAGGCTCTTTGAAGCTGCCTTTGCAGCAAGCTATTCTATGCATGTGACGAAGAGCAAACAAGCACGTGCGTAAATCTCGCAATTTTTTCCTCCTATGACATTACTGGAAGCCATCGAGTCAAATTCTCTCGGAAACGTTATTAAGCCCGTCTCTCTACTTCTTAAAAACGTTCTAAACTCTCTAAAACTCACGCTCATTCAGGGCCGCTTATTGCTATACTCCTTCACGAAGTGAATTTTCTTTAAAGTCTAGGAGAGCGGCTGAAGCGTTCGGTAATCTCTAACTCGTCTTTTGAAGTCATTTACTTTCTGTGCGTCATTTATAATATCTTTATTTCTTTGCTGAAAGTTATTTCTGAAGGACTCAAGCTTTCGAATTGATTATTTTTACAGCGAAGCTACATATGGCTAGGGTTCCATGCATTTTCAGTGTTTGTGCACCAAGAATAAAAAAGGTGAGCGTGGGCCGATCCCTAAGATTGGGCAATACCGGGTCGACCCGAAGCAGCGGAGAAGCGGGCTTCAAGTATTCCGCTCCTAATAATAATAATAATAATAATAATAAATGAACAACATTAAATAAAATATACAAATTAAGTTGCATTGTTTTTAAGTCGGTGGGTATACTGGAATTGTTTGTGAACAACACATTGACTCACGATCAGGAGGCACAGCCAGAAACGCGAAGGGCAATATTGATGTACAACCATGCTTGCCACAATGCCACCGATTGGGGGAAGTCTGCCTGGTATGAACTAAAGACGGAACTGTAATGTTCACCGTATGTATGTATGTATGTATGTATGTATGTATGTATGTATGTATGTATGTATGTATGTATGTATGTATGTATGTATGTATGTATGTATGTATATATATATATATATATATATATATATATATATATATATATATATCCAGGCACACCCAAGTACAATAATGAGAAGTGATGATGATGCTTGGGATGCATGGTGTTTAACGGTGCAAGGGTCAATTGTGGCCAAAGAGCGTCAGAACAATGTTATTAATGCTGTGAGATGGTGCTGTGTAATATGGTGTATGCAGCATTGCTGGAAATGGGGCTAAAATTACCGCAAGGTTATAAGAACTATGCAACAAAAGTATGGGCATGTACACATTGAGGCGTTGATGTTTAAGAGTTGGCTGTGTTCGGAGATAAACAAGATGAGAACAGTTAAAGCTATGGATCGCTATCTCCGTTTGCCTGCAGGTCGGCTGGGCTGGAGACACAAGCTCTACGTAGGCAGTCGTTGCGCCAGTGCATCTGACAGTGAAGGCCAGCCGCGATACAGTATTTGCACTCGGACTCCGGCCCAGGAACATTCAACTGCACTGGCCTCAGTCAGGTTTCTACATAAGGCTGCATGTCACGATCGGTTTGTCAGGTTGTTGCACAACGAATATCGTGCTGCGGTTGACTGAATGAATTACTCCACTTGCAGCCCTGCTGCCAACGGCTTCCTCGGAGTACAGATGATAAGCCCAGCAAGAACAAGCTCAAACTACCCAGGAAAAACCTCATTCAATCCTGATATGATGTGGCTGTCTTTAGGTTCTGGGTGGTGGCCCAGCTGGCTGTTACCTTCGTAATACCTTTTGACAGTTTCTCCCTCCTCGATGTTGTAGTGACTGAATTCCCGGAATGAATCCACAGAAAAACTAGCGAAACGTTCAAGTATTTCATACTTTATCTGATTTGACGATTTTTCTTCGGTATTGAAATGCTCAGCGATGTACCAGCGCAACACTTGACCGCCGACGTACTCGCTGAATTGTGTAATCATGTTGCGCTTTGTCCACGAATCAATGCGCTTCTTTAACCGGAAGAGCTGCAGCCATTTGCGACTGGGGTGACGTCGGACTCCCGGTGGACTTCGGTATGGGGAGTGCCCTCTTTTCGGTGGCCATGGTGTTGATGATCAGGTGGTCAGGTGCTAGACCTGCCGACTTGTGTGGGAAAATAAGCCGCAAGGCAACATGGCGACACAAACACTATCTCCTTCAGTCATCCTGTTCCTCGTTTTACCCCAGTCTACTGATGAACCATCACATACACGATAATAAAGAGCTTTTTTGCTTTACAGGCGCATCTTTATCGCCGTTAAGAAACTCCCAAACAGGTGTTCACTTTTCCGGATGATAAGAACCCTGCGGGCGATATTTACATTTCTACAGCTGCAGGCTTTGTTCTGTTGGGTTAACGTTGGATACGAATGGGACTTTATTGTTTAATGGAGCATTGACATCAAACAGAGCTTGTAGCCTTGCTAATGGGAGAGCTATTTCAACCTTCTTTGATCTGGGCACTGCCAGGCGACTAAACTTTCTTCTATTGACCCACATGCCAAGCATCCGAAACCTTAAAAATAGCGTATTCGCAGTATTTTATCGATCGCCAAATAATGATTGATCACATCGTAAAAGCTCATCAACGGGCCCCATGCTCTGATTTTGGAAGAGCACTAGCCGTTTAGTCGATGCTTCCAGCGTGTCACAAACTATGAGTCGTTAAGACAAATTATCCTTCTAATATTATTATTGAAGCGTAGTGGCAGCCAGTGGACAACTAGATTGATTGAAAGTGTGCAACTCATTACCCCCGTCTATCTTATGCCTCAAAAATATGTAATGAAAGGGTGTCGTGCGTCTATGGAGCAATATGTCATGTCACGCAATATGTGACATAATATGTCATGTCACGACTATGAGCAATATGCCACGCTAGATGTGCAGTGAGCGCGGATTAGAGTCCAACGTGAACAGTGCATGATCAGTGTGCTGTGTCGTCTCGTGCTTGTCCTTAGTCGTTTGCGAGCCATTACATTGATGAGTACTTTAACATAACGAGTACTGTACCTCAAAGTGTCACTTATTTTTGTGACAGCAGTTATGTGCCGGAAAGCGTTTTTTTCTTTGGTGTGCGATTGACGAAATGCAGAAGCCTTCGCTGTCACTTGGTCACGACCGATTGTTCTTTTTTTCACCGGAAGAAAGAAGAAAGGAGTCCATTTTAATACTGACACGTGTACTTATCTTTATCGGGCGACCACGTTTCGCCGCCTAACAAATCTTATCGCACAGCGCGGGACGCGCTTGCATGTATCCGAAGTTTCTGGAAAGTTATCGGTGCTTCTAGCCGCAGTCTGTTGTCGCCCAACCTTGTGTTATCTGATTTATTCGCCTAACGCGAATGCTGTAGAACTTTGTGGAAGGCACGCGGGTCCTAACGATTAGTCTGGAACATTCGATGATTCAGTATAAAAGCCGACGCGCTTGACCCGCTGATCAGATTTCCGACGATCGCCGACTGTGTTCGCCGCTTTCGTTGTGCTATAAGTGTAGCCTGTTTTGTGGGCACAAGTTCGCCCAATAAAAGTTAGTTTTCTCGTTCACAGTATTGCTACTGTGTTCTTCTACGTCACCACCACGTGACATCTGGTGGAGGTGCTTTGCGTTCATGTACCGGACGCCCCCACAAAGCCGTGACCCAAGCCCTCACTCGGAAGACACCAACGTCGCCAAGAACCAGCGAGGTAGCCGCAGGCTGCAAGGACTGCCCCCGGAGCACGGACTTTTGCCTGAGACGACTAGGAAGATGGCCACCACGTCAACCCCAATGGCAGCCCCAGCGTCACCCATCGTGCTGCAGCAGCCCAGGGAGCCTCCGACGTTCCGCGGTTCAACTTTCGAGGACCCGGAAAGCTGGCTCGAGACGTACGAGAGAGTCGCTACCTTTAACAACTGGAACAGCGACGACAAACTGCGATATGTCTTCTTCGCTTTGGAAGACGCGGCCAGGACGTGGTTCGAGAACCGAGAAGCCACCTTAACGACCTGGGAACTTTTCCGAAGCGGCTTCCTGCAGACGTTCGCAAGCGTCGTACGCCGAGAACGAGCCCAAGCGCTATTAGAAACCCGGGTGCAGCTACCTAATGAGACGACCGCGATCTACACGGAAGAAATGAGCCGTCTCTTCCGCCACGCCGAAACTGAAATGCCCGAGGAGAAGAAAGTCCGCCTGCTGATGCGTGGTGTGAAGGAGGAACTTTTTGCCGGAATGGTACGAAGCCCACCGAAGACCGTGGACGAGTTTCTTCGCGAGGCCACCAGCATCGAGAAGACACTCGAGATCCGAAACCGGCAATTCGACCGCCGCACAAACTCGACGAACTACGCCGGAGTTCAATCACTGGCCACCGACGACCTGCGCGAGGCTATCCGAGCGGTCGTGCGGGAGGAGCTACAAAAGCTGTTCCCACCATCACAGCCTCAAGTGGCTTCGATTGCCGACGCCGTGCGTGAAGAGCTCCAACAACAACTTGGAGTAGCCCCTGTATCGCCCCAGCCTGAGCCGCAAGCGATGACCTACGCCGCCGTCGCACGCCGTCAAGGTCCCCCTCCGCGACCGCGCCAGGGCCCTGTCACGCCACAGTTCCGTCGTCCGCCGCCGCCAGCGCCAGCACGACCACCCGTCGCCCAGCGGACCTACGCGAGGAAGACGGACATTTGGCGCGCTCCTGACCACCGCCCGCTCTGCTACCACTGCGGAGAAGCGGGGCACATCTACCGCCGATGCCCATACCGGGAGATGGGACTGCGAGGTTTCGCCGTTAACGCGCCGCGGCCACAGATTGGCGAACGACCTCGCGATATCGCCGACTACCTCGCCGCCACTCAGTGGAGCCCTCGACGAGCTTCCCGTTCGCCGTCACCAGGCCGCTACCTGTCGCCGCAGCGCCGACCATACACTGGCCCAGCCCGGGGCCGGTCCGTCAGCCCATATCCGGAAAACTAAAAGCAGCAACCGATGGAGGTGCGGTTGCTGTTCGTCGAACTGACGAAGATCCTCCGCCGCTGACGACGACGCCGAAGAAACTACCTCGACGACATGACGACACGCCGCCGTCCCGAAGAAGTCGGAAAGCCAAGACTACACCGACGAAAGACGACTTCACGACGCGACGTAACAGCTTCAGTTCAACACGACGCAGCCGTGATCCGACGCCAAGACCCAACTGCAACGCAAGACAAAGAACCACCGACCTCGACGTGCTTCTAGACGGCCACGCAGTCACCGCCTTAGTCGACACAGGCGCCGATTACTCAGTCATGAGTGGACACATCGCCGTCCAGTTGAAGAAGGTTAAGACTGCATGGGAAGGCCCTCAAATTCGGACCGCTGGAGGACACCTGATTACGCCGACAGGAATGTGCACGGCAAGAATTACCTTTCACGACCGGACTTACCCTGTCACCTTCGTTATCCTCCAACAGTGTTCACGAGACGTCATTCTTGGCATGGACTTCCTCAACCAACACGGCGCAGTCATCGACCTGAAGTCGAAGTCAATAACGCTGTCGGAAGATCATGCGATACCGCCGGAGAGCCCTCGTAGTCACCACGCCTTGAGTGTGCTCGAACATCAAGTGAGCATCCCGCCTCGCTCCAGCATTGTTATTTCGGTCGGCACCGAAACACCCGCTGACGTAGAAGGCGTCATCGAAGGTGACCAACGTCTACTGCTAGACCGTGAAATTTGCGTCGCAAGAGGGATCGCTCGACTGCACGGAGGAAACACGAAAGTGTTGCTGACAAACTTCAGCCAGGAGTTCAAGCATATCAACAAGGGCACGACGATCGCATACATCGAGGAAATTCAGGAAACCAGCGATGCCTTTGTCCTCTCGGATTCTGTTGCATCTACCCCGACGACCGTAGTTCCCGAGCCAGACTTCGACATAAATCCAAGTCTCCCCGTGATTAAGCAGCAACAGCTCAGAAGTCTGCTTCGACGATACAAAGACTGCTTTTCGACGTCATCGAGGATTCGACAAACACCAGTCGCAAAGCATCGCATAATAACCGAAGAGTGCGCTCGACCACTACGCCAGAGCCCTTACCGAGTTTCGACGCGAGAACGTGAAGCTATTAGGCAACAAGTCGACGAAATGCTGCGCGACGACATCATCCAGCCGTCAAAAAGCCCGTGGGCCTCTCCTGTAGTCCTGGTAAAGAAAAAGGACGGAACCCTACGCTTCTGCGTCGATTATCGTCGACTGAACAAGATCACGAAGAAGGATGTGTACCCCCTTCCACGGATAGACGACGCATTGGATCGGCTCTGCAACGCTAAATACTTCTCGTCGATGGACCTCAAGTCTGGCTACTGGCAAATAGAAGTCGACGAGAGAGATCGCGAAAAAACTGCCTTCATCACGCCAGACGGCCTCTACGAGTTCAAGGTCATGCCATTCGGACTGTGCTCGGCGCCTGCAACGTTTCAGCGCGTCATGGACACGGTGTTAGCCGGACTGAAGTGGCAGACGTGCCTTGTTTACCTGGATGACGTCGTTGTCTTCGCCGGAAATTTCAACGATTACCTTAGGCGGCTTGCGACAGTGTTAGAAGCCATCAAGTCATCAGGGCTCACTCTGAAGCCGGAAAAGTGCCGTTTCGCTTACGATGAACTTTTGTTCCTAGGCCACGTGATCAGCAAATCAGGAGTACGCCCCGACCCACAGAAGACAGCTGCCATCGCAAAGTTCCCGCAGCCAACCGACAAGAAGGCAGTGCGCAGATTCCTTGGCATGTGTGCCTACTATAGGCGCTTTGTCAAGAACTTTTCACGCATCGCTGAGCCGCTGACAAAGCTAACTAAATGTGACGTCGAGTTCAAGTGGGAAACGCCGCAGGCCGACGCATTTCAAGAACTCAAACGACGCATGCAGTTGCCGCCCGTACTTGCGCACTTCGACGAGCACGCCGATACCGAAATACACACTGACGCCAGTAGCCTAGGCCTCGGTGCCGTCCTAGTCCAGAGAAAAGATGGACATGAACACGTGATAGCTTACGCTAGCCGGTCGTTGTCAAAAGCGGAAGGCAATTATTCTACAACCGAAAAGGAATGCCTCGCCATCGTTTGGGCTACGGCGAAATTTCGCCCTTACCTCTACGGCAGGCCATTCAAAGTGGTCAGCGACCATCACGCGTTGTGTTGGCTAGCTAACTTAAAGGACCCTTCAGGACGGCTGGCGCGGTGGAGCCTCAGACTACAAGAATACGACATCACTGTAACATACAAGTCCGGACGAAAACACTCAGATGCCGATTGCCTATCACGCGCCCCCATTGACCCACCGCCGCAAGATGACGAGGATGACGACGCCTTCCTTGGCATAATAAGCGCGGAAGACTTCGCCAAACAACAACGAGGGGACCCGGAGCTAAAAGGCCTCGTCGAGTATTTGGAAGGGCACACCGACGTTGTCCCTAGGGCATTTACGCGTGGATTATCTTCGCTCACGCTTCAAAACAACCTACTCGTGAAGAAGAACTTCTCACCAGTCCGCGCCAGCTACCTTCTTGTTGTACCGTCAGCGCTGCGTCCAGAGATACTGCACGCCCTACACGACGATCCAACCGCTGGGCACCTCGGATTCTCCCGGACGCTGTCGAGAATACAGGAAAGGTATTATTGGCCGCGTCTGACCGCCGACGTCGCCCGTTACGTCAAGACATGCCGAGATTGTCAACGACGCAAGACACCACCGACAAGGCCAGCAGGATTACTACAGCCGATCGAACCTCCTCGCCGACCATTCCAGCAGATTGGGATGGATTTGTTGGGGCCGTTTCCGATGTCAACATCCGGGAATAAGTGGATCGTCGTGGCGACGGACTATCTCACCCGCTTTGCTGAAACTAAAGCTCTACCAAAAGGCAGCGCAGCCGAAGTGGCGAAATTTTTCGTCGAAAACATCCTGCTGCGACATGGTGCCCCAGAAGTCCTCATCACCGACAGAGGAACGGCTTTTACAGCAGAGCTCACCCAAGCCATTCTGCAGTACAGCCAGACAAGCCACAGGAGGACAACTGCCTACCATCCGCAGACGAATGGTCTCACGGAGCGCCTGAACAAGACCCTCGCCGACATGCTAGCAATGTACGTCGACGTCGAACACAAGACGTGGGACGCGGTCCTGCCGTACGTAACCTATGCGTACAACACGGCGGTACAAGAAACAACACAGATCACGCCGTTCAAGCTGGTCTACGGCAGGAACCCGACGACGACGCTCGACGCCATGCTGCCGCACGTCACTGACGAGGAAAATCTTGACGTCGCTAGCTATCTCCAGCGCGCCGAAGAAGCCCGACAGCTCGCCCGCCTGCGGATCAAGAACCAGCAGAGGACCGACAGCCGACACTACAACTTCCGACGACGCTTTGTCGAGTACCAGCCCGGTGACCGTGTTTGGGTTTGGACCCCTATACGCCGACGAGGACTGAGCGAGAAGCTCTTGCGTCGCTATTTCGAACCGTACAAGATCATCCGACGTATTGGCGCACTGGACTATGAGGTCGTGCCAGACGGCATTTCGCTGTCACAGCGGCGCCGCTCACGACCTGAAATTGTCCACGTTGTGCGACTCAAGCCGTACCACCAGCGTTGACGAACTTTGGGACTTCGCGTAACTGCCCTTCGGATTTGATTTCTTTTCGTTGTTTTGTTACTTATGTTTCATAAGTGTCCTTTTGTGTTTCGCTCTCGTACATTTGTAGCATCGGGACGATGCTTTTTAAGAGGGGGGTATTGACACGTGTACTTATCTTTATCGGGCGACCACGTTTCGCCGCCTAACAAATCTTATCGCACAGCGCGGGACGCGCTTGCATGTATCCGAAGTTTCTGGAAAGTTATCGGTGCTTCTAGCCGCAGTCTGTTGTCGCCCAACCTTGTGTTATCTGATTTATTCGCCTAACGCGAATGCTGTAGAACTTTGTGGAAGGCACGCGGGTCCTAACGATTAGTCTGGAACATTCGATGATTCTGTATAAAAGCCGACGCGCTTGACCCGCTGATCAGATTTCCGACGATCGCCGACTGTGTTCGCCGCTTTCGTTGTGCTATAAGTGTAGCCTGTTTTGTGGGCACAAGTTCGCCCAATAAAAGTTAGTTTTCTCGTTCACAGTATTGCTACTGTGTTCTTCTACGTCACCACCACGTGACAATACGATTGAGAGACTGCAATTAAAATTCTGGTTACGGCTACTCCTTATTGTATATGGTTAAGAACGACAAAGAGAAAACCTTATTGCAGCCGAAGGTAACTGTAAGCTGCAGTAAGTTGGGATTAAAACAGTCCGCACACTTTTTCAATAGGAAATTCACAAGCGCGCTTCACACATGAAGGCACACACCTTTGTGTGGAATTTAACGTGAGCAAAGGGAATGTCACTCTACGGCAAATACATGGTGTAAACGAAACGTGTACGCTTTCGAAGGAAGGAAAGAAGATAGTTATTTGCTCTACACATGGCGCGATGTGCCAGATCGCGCTTCTTTCTTTGAATATCAAGTATACTATCACCTGCTTGCATTTGCTCTCATGCATACTGTTGCTTATTTCATTTCATTTCATTTATTTACTCTCAAGGCCGTACAGGCATTACAGAAAGGAGTGGCAATGTAAAAAGAAAAAAAATAGCTAATGAGGCCGCACATGGTCCCAGATAGCCGACTTGAACACATCATGGTCTGTGATAGTGACGATGGATGCGGGAAGGCGATTCCAGTCTTGACTTGTTTTCATGCGAGAAACGCTGGCTAAGCGATAGTAGTTAGAGAGGATAAACCTAACTGAGTGGTTCTGAACCGATTCTATGAACTGTGTTAACGAGCTAGTGTACGGGTCCCATATCGATGAAGCGTACTCAAGTTTAGAACGCACGAGTGTTTTATATAGTAGTAGTTTCTAGTAGTTTTTTAGTATAGTAGTAGTATAGTATATAGTCGTAGTTTGTTAGTCACATAACGTTATGCCTAACGTTTTCCGTTGTTTTGATCATTGCACTGTTCATAGCTATCTCCAAGATTTGCTATTATTCTCCAACTTTCGTTTTTACGGGCTAGTAGAGACACGGATTAATGTTCTTTTTGAGAAAGTTCCGAAGCTTCCTTTTTCTGATAGACCAACCGCCATAAGAGCTCTGACGTATTTTTATAACTCTGAAGACTCCCTCCTTGTGAGCCGAGTCCCTCGTAACTTACCTAAGAGTACTACGTCTGAGAGGTAAAATAGAGCGATTGATTGTTCTACGAAGTATCTTTTTCTACGAAGTATACGAAATCATCACGAGGTTCTAAACCACTACTGATGCCGCTGATATGCTCCAATAGTTCTATTATGATTGCTTACTCCTGTATGCTGCTGCTTCGAGAGTTTCCGGTACCTGCACAGTGGATGGCTGTAATTTCAATTCAATTCAATTCAATTTATTTCCAGAACTACAAGTGTTCTGGTGGACACCAAAGGCTAAAAGCTGTTGGAAAACAGCTTGACTAGGCCGATGGTCCATTACAAGGCATACATGGTGGTTGCATCAAAATTGTCACATTGTTAGACACTCAGATTAAATTAATTACATTAATGCACAATAACAAGACCGCAAATAATATAAAGACTAAGAGAAAAGACATAATTGATACATCAGAAAAGTGGAAGTATGTGTGTAAGGTTACTAACAAAACTAATACAAGTCGCTCTGATATAGAGAGTAGATAATACAGACTAAAAAATGAAAAAAAAAAACATTCGATACACCAGAAGATAGAAATACATGTGTATGGGTTACAAAATTAGTAATACGTACAGTTGTCTCTGAGAGAACGATAAACAATCACTGATCACATGTTTACAAAATGCATTCGCAGTTCCTTCGATGAAGAGGTATATGTACCTTTATATTTATTTAAAATATGTGGTAGATTATGTTTTAATGACTGTAGGCTTTATTTATTACGAAACCACGGGACATACCATGTATCACTATTTCTTGTATTGAAAGAATTGAATTTTGGTGCCAAAGATGCAGTAGACACTAGGAAATTCTTGAAGGCGGTATTTGAGAAATAAAATGAATGTAGAAGGCGAAACGTGTAGAAATATTCTATTTTTATAATTTTATGCTTTAAGAACGCTGGCCGCGTTGTCTCCAGATAACCCATGTTGTCAATGTGCCGAATCATTTTCTTTTGCAAAGAAAGGATTTTCATAATGTTTGTCTTTCCTGTAGTCACCCACACTAAGCTACAGTAATTTAAATGGGAAAAAAATAAGGCATAAGAAATGTTCAGTTTTGCTTTGGTTGGAAGAAGACGCCGGCATCGAGACAGAACGCCTGTGATAGCAGACATTTTTGTGCAGATATTTCCAATATGTTTATCCCAAGTAAGGTGCGAGGAAAAAGTGACGCCTAATATCTTATGTTCATCCACAATTTGCAGTTCTTTACCCGCACACACTAAGGTTTGATTACTAGTAATAACTTTATTTTTTGCGCGAAATACCATTACTTTAGTTTTCTTGGGGTTTATTTTTAGGCAATTAGCGACTGACCATTCATATAGCTTATTGAGTAGATAGTTACATTTTTCCATTAATTCTTGTGAATTCGGACCAGAAATGAGAAGATTAGTGTCATCGGCATACACGATAAATTTTACAGTTGTATCAATATTAGCAATGTCGTTAATGTAAAGGTTAAAAAGCATAGGACCTAGTACGCGACCTTGTGGCACGCCATTTAGTAAAGGAACAAAACTTGACTTGTCGTGTTTTATACATACTGATTGTTTTCGATTGGTAAGGTAAGACTCAAATAATGCTAATGGAGTACCTCTAATGCCATTCTGTGATAATTTCCATAGCAAAATTTTATGATTTATACACTCGAATGCCTTACTGAAATCAATGAATAGTGCGAATGTGAAGAGATTTCTTTCTGTTTTTTAGTACATGCTCCTTGAGTGTGAGCAAAGCAGTTTCTGTTGACCTACCTTTACGAAAGCCGAACAGAGCACTAGATAGAATGTTTTGTCTGTCGAAAAAGTTTGATAAGCGAGAAAAAATATTTTTTTCTAATCCTTTGGAAAATACTGGAATGATTGAGATGGGTCTGTCATTTGACACGTCGTTTCTGTTGCCTCCTTTAAAAAGTACAGTTACCCTACTCATTTTCATCTTTTCTGGAAACACCCCAGACTGTAAAGCTAGATTAAAAATACGCGTTAAAGTGGGAGTGATGTATTCTAAAACATACTTGATAGGTTTTATTTGGATATCATCAATGTCGAGAGCTTTACTATTTTTGAGGTTCATGATAGTGCTAAATACCTCAAATTCACTAGTGGGATTGAAAAATAAGCTGTTAGAAACGGAAAGAAACGATGACATATCAGGCCGAGTTTGCTGTGGCACGGTTATACTTGCAAAGTACTTATTGAAATGGTTTGCGAGTGCTAAACCTGAAATTTCATTGTTATTATAGATTATCCTGTCTGGTGAGGTAGCATGCTTTTCGCGGCCAAGAACCTTATTGATAATGCTCCACAAGGTTTCAGGATTGTCCCACTTGTCCCAGAGACTCTTAAACGAAGTTTTCGCTTGCCGACTTAATACTATACAGTGTGCCCATGCATTTGCTCTATGGTTTCGTTAAGAAAACCTGGACCCAAACTTAGATAATTTGTCTTCTGTAACAGCCTTTGCTCATTTCACCAGTGTTGGGGTGCCTGCCGTTCGTGACAGCCATCGCCGTACTAACAAAAGGATCGTCTTGCGATGTCCAATCGCAAGTGCCACTTACGCAAGACAGGTTTTCTGAACGACGTCCCTGGATTCTCTTGGCTCTCCCACTGATGCAACTGCGGTCTGAATGCATGCCTGCACAGAAAGAATAACGGCCTATATAGCATCTTGCGTTGAGCAAGAACCGCTGAGTAGAGGCGACGAGCGCCCACAAATAAAAGGAAGCGAGAAGCTCGGCCCTGCCTTCTACTCACGCCATCTTTGGTGAACCCCATGTCACGGGAATGGCGTCCTCACAACGAAAGGGAATAGCGTTGCCCAGCGGTCGTTCTGCGAGGTCAATCTCATTTGCTTTCCGTCTTTTTGCCCAAAGATGAACGTATTACTGTAGGCTTTTGCCACACTGCTTCTTCTCCAGGTCTCGACCTACATATCAGCCGTACGAGCAGAAATGGGACAGGCGAGTCTCGACAGCTGCGCATGCGTCGGTGACGCCATCAATGAAACATGTATAACTGAAGCGCGCTAGCCCAACAGAAGATGTTGTATGGTTTTGTGTCCTTCCGTATCCTCTGTAGATGAATGCCTTACAGTAAACGGAAACAAAGGGAAGTCGTACATGCAGTAATATATCGTAGCAAGAATGTTCAACAGGCGTGCTTGCTTTTAATATTGGCGTATGGCCACATGCCGGTTGAACAACAAAAGAGGCAAGCGAGGGCGTTTCTTCATGACATCAGTCCCATTCGCCTTCTATTAGTGGAAAGGTGTACACCCAGAAACTCAGCTTTATTTTTCATTTCACTTTAGTGTCAAAAGCAGTCAGACCAGAGGCTTCTGATTAATCTCTTTGACGCTGAGATTATGCTCACCTACTCTTGATTCTCTTCATGGCTAACGCAGAACTTCTGCATAAATACGGCCGCCTGATGTTTATGTTTCAGCAAAAGTACTGTGTGTGAACGCTTTCGAAAGAGTCGCTGGCAGAAGAAAATCGGTTCTACGTTTAGAAAATGTTCTTACAGTATCATTTATTGTAAGAACCAATTCCAACTAATCGTGATGGTGGACATGTTGTGTGCAGGGGCGGTAAGCACGCAGGAATAAAAACCGTTGCGAGTATGTGCCCCGAATGTTTACCCTGTGAGGCTACTTCTTTCTTGAAGTGCAGAACCTCATATGTAAACTTCGACGAGGTTGAAACACGACAAGAATAATATTGCAAACATTTTCAGCGAACATCACAATCATGATCACTGAGTGCAGGTGTGACTTGTTCTCATTTACTTTTAGCTTTGTTATTTATTTTTGATCAAATACAGCACATTTATACAGGTGATACCTCTGCCATGGTCGCTGAACATTCTGTACGCGGTTAAATTCAAAAGTTCCTCACTTTACGTCAACGATGTTTTGTTTATGTTAACTTGCAATTTTGGATTATATATCTTCGATGTTTCTACTTTTCACGTTTTTTCATTAGCGTCCTATGTATCCTTACCGCTTTTAATTCTGGGCGTTTATTGCAACATTTTCTTTTTCCACTTTTCTGCGGCCCGAGAGAAAAGATGTGTACATTGAGAAAGTGTGCACATTAAAGTTGCAGCAGCCATTTTATTCATTTTTGTGTGCGTAAGTGTGTGTTCAGAGGCTGGGAGAAGGTCTTGCCTAATTGTCTGTTGTTTTTTTCTTACTGCGTTTCGAAGGAAAGGAACAGTGGTTCCACGTATTGTTTTCTTTCCTCTACTCTCGTTACAAACCAATGGCATCTCGAGCCCTCCCCACGAGTACACTCTGTTGTTTTTGTGATGAAGGGATTTTTTTTTCTGCGAGCACCATGCTTACTGCTTTTGGGATGCTTGAATCTGTGGCGGTATGGGGCGTGTTTTCACTGCGCTGCTCTGTATTAGTGCACCACCCACACTAAATTGATTTAACGCCACAGTCGCACCTTTCAGCGTTCTAGTTCAACTCAAACACCACAACCCATCAACACGTTTTTTTTTATTCTGTACGTCTGATTTCAATACATAAAAATTTTGCACAAAGGTGTTTGCATAGCCTCTCAATTCATTATGAAGTCGCTTTTTATAGTGCATACAAAACGTCTTTTTTGTTAAAAAAGGGAACGAAAAACGTTTATGCCTTGTAGAGGTGCCGGATACTTTTTCACGGCGAGGAAAGAAAATGCGACATACACAAAGCACAGCAGGGAGAGTTGGTTATTCAAACACTTTCGTAAGTCGTGAGAACGTTACCCCTTAATAATGAAAGTTTCTTTAAGCCACTGTAAGAAATAAAACCAAACAAAAGGCCTAGAGGGATCTTTCCACGAAAAAGAGCCACGTGTTGCTAATTTATTTAGGTAAGTTTTGTGCCAGTGAAGTAAAAAGAAGACGATGGACAATATACATTAGCCTACTTTTTTTTCTTCATCTTTTTTGAAAACATCGCAATGCTGCCTTTTTTCTCTCTATACAAGACGCTTAGAAAACTTACTCGAAAAAGCAGGAGCAGTAAAGCTTTCGGGCGAATTCAACAAAAACAGAAAGCGTATGTGAACATTTGCCACTGCGCCATTGTAATTTTCAGAGAGCGATTGCTCCTTAATACGCTATTGAGTGCCCGCCGTAATGACTCAGCAGTTCCGAAATTTGGCGGCTGAGCATGAGGTCGTGCGCTGGATTTCCTGCTGCAGCAGCCGCATTCAGATGAGGACGCAATGCACAATCGTTCATGTACTTAGATACGTGCACGGTGCATGTTAAGCTACCCTAACTGACCAACATAATCAAAGACCCTTTCACTGTGGCGTCTCTCGCAGCTTCAGTGTTGCTTTGCCACGACGAACCCGATCAGTCATTTATGAAATCGATTATTTGAACGATCGTTCATTAATTTACTCGATCACTTTGGCGGTATTTGTTAAAATATTTTCAAATAGTTTCGCAACCATTCTTGCCCTCTCATTAAGTAGTAGAATTTGAAGAATGTTCGCTGCACGAAACGTAACTTAAATGCGCCAGACTTCGTCACACACGACAAGTTCCCTGCACACTGATTAACAGGAATGAGTAGAATATGCTAATGGCACATATATTAGGGTAAAGTTCGGCTACGCTTGATTCCAATTTGCTGCCGTGAGGACACCGTTTGAGTGCTCCCTCTTGTACTCTCTTAATGCAATATTCCCACAAATTGCTGCACAAGATATTGAGGAGAGCTTCAAATTTAACTTTTTTTTGGCATAGCTGCATTCAGAGCGAGCGTTATAATTTACAGGATCGCGTGTGTGAATAACAACGCAGCAACGGAAGGCTAACAAGTACTCTGAAAAAGTACAGAAATTGGCTAATGTTTTAAAGCGCTAGCCTTATCAGCTCGTTAGTCAGAGGTAAGCCGATCCCTGAGCTTGTGCGCTCTACAGCTGTCATGGGTACGGGCCTCTCGGTATGTGGAACTGGGTATGTGCCACTACGTATGTGGTCATAGCACTGGGTGTCTGTCATCGGCATCGTCAAGCGATCGCCACCGTATCGTTGTCGCCACGCTGTCCTCGCCAGGCCACCGTGAGCACACAGTTGTTGTCACGCCATCACGGTCGTACTGTCGCCGCCACAGCGGAATGCTGTGGAACAAACAGGACCTTCAAACCGCCATGCGATTCGGCGAGCTTGAGATCTGTAGCGAGAGCACCAAGGCCAAACTACAGCCTACTGTATAAACATTCGTGTTACACAATCGGAACCGTGCTGTGAGGTTTTGTTTTTCGTTAAGGTCTCAACGCTTAGCTAAAGTTACATGGTGCGGGATCTTTGCAGGATTGATACTACCAAAATACACTAGCACATACTGACGTGTTCTTTATTAGCGAGACAACGTTAAGGGCCCCGTGTGGAAGAAAATCCAGCGCCGGCGTCTCGCGTCGAACGTCGTTTCGGCAGAAACTTATTCCAAACCATGCAGACCCTACCGCACAGACCCTCCGTGTAGCGCAAGGAAGTTACTGATATAATTGAATTTCTCAAAATTATATACGTCAGAAAAATCGTGAAGTACGACTTACACGCATCCTACAGAAATGATAGCGTCGGATAGTAGTTTGAATATACGAGACAGCATAATTATTCTGTTACGCGGAAACTTAACGAAACCCATTTTCTAGCATTTCTACCATGCATCGAATGCCCACGGCGTCCGCAATTTGTGCGCGCTGGCGCGCGCTAATCTTGGAGGCTACGGAGCGGGGCACCCGTTCCCTTGCAACAGCTCCAGACGGCGCTCGCCTCCACCGCATCGCGGCCCACGCAAGAGGCCGCGTTCTTACCAGATAGCTCACCTTCGTGCATAGCGTTTGGTGCCACCATTTCGGGTTAAACATTATAGTTACATAAGCTGTAGTTGCCGGGAGGCGTGAGAAGCAATCAGGGATCTATTAATGCTATAGTGTTCCGCCCTTAAAGGCGAGGCTTAAGCGTGCTCCAAATTTATTGGTCGTTATTTTCTAATTTTTTTCTGCGCATGTGTTTCATGATTACTTCTAATACAGCAAAGTGTTAATGTCTTTGGACCCATATGGAAAAGCATACACGCTCACCTAAACCACCTTTTCATGTTCTGCGAGCTGAGACTCGCAATATGGGAACAAGAAATGGGTGGCAGAACAAATCTATTTTATTACAAGGAAGCGGCAAATTAGGCAGAATTCGCGACTAACATGGAAGGCGTAAGACTTCAAGCGCAAGAGCAATGAGCATGTCTATATTGCGTCACATAATGATCAACTATCTAAAACGTGCAATGTTCCGTAGACTCATCACAAAAAAAAAAATAATGGCCACTCCCACAGCAAGCACTTCGGAATGAAACAATTGAACAAGCTCGCCGTGCTGACAACAGCCGTCCGCCTGAATTATTATCCACAGGAGTTCATCAACCGGCAAACATATGATATTTTACACCAACGACATCACAGATCCAGACAAAAAACTAACACATGGAACTCATATACACAAGTTCTTCAAGTCCAACTCTATGCAGCGTGCGCACAACCACTATAGTGACTGTGGTTACGCGATGAAAACAACACGATGGCGAGTGCGGCTCGGTAACGACGGCAAAGACAACGACACGATGACAAGACCAACAGTGTGACGACTTCACCAAGGCCTTGAAGAGGACGACATGACAACGAAGTCAAATACTATTACGACTATTCTGGAGACGGTGGCACGGCTGCAATTTGTTGACTGACAGAATCTGCGCCGTGACCATCTTCAGTTTCGTTATTTCCGATTGTAATCGCTGCACTTTTTATTTTGAGGTATCCGGGTTTCAACAGAATATGCGAAAAAATAGCGCAGGGCAAGGCACGTCTGCTTCTGCATGCAATCAGTACGTGATCGTAAATATGCGGCACAGCTTCCTTTTGTTGTTTTCCTTGATATTTTCCTTGATAAACACGCGGGAGTCTAAATTCAAGCAATACTTGATCGCATATGAAGGCATAGAGAGCTATTGGAGTCTGGGCATTTTCTTTTTTTGTTGTTTTGTTTTCGGTATATGCTCTCACCATAAGTTAGACGTTCTTGATTTATTGACAAATTATAAAATAAGAAGAAGCTTGTTAAAAATATCTTCACGAATTTGGCTACCGAATAACACGCTTCAATCCAAAAAAAAAAGTTTATCATCTTTGCGTCTAGAATAGAAGAGGTAATTATTTTTCAGACCACACAATCAACTTCCTTCCTCTTTGAAGACATTCTGCAGTAGTTCTGACATATTAGTGATAACTTCGTTTATGAGAGTTATTTTCTATCAGCAAGCGCAAAGCAATGAATTCGCCATGCGCATACTTCGTGCACTCGAGCTGGCTATCGCAGCTGGCGAGACGCACAGTCTGGATCACTTATTTTTCTGTGTATTCTGCAATACAGCTGTGCCATGCCTGGTGTGGCCG
The DNA here is from genome assembly GCF_023375885.2 of Dermacentor andersoni. Classification (NCBI taxonomy): domain Eukaryota; kingdom Metazoa; phylum Arthropoda; class Arachnida; order Ixodida; family Ixodidae; genus Dermacentor; species Dermacentor andersoni. The sequence goes on from NC_092822.1 coordinate 58,325,427, forward strand.
CTTCAATAATGTATATAGGGTTTCCCAGCTAACTTTAGCCAAGCTATTAAGCAGAAAACAATGATTAAAATAATCTGGTAAAAGATACGAGTGTGAGACCTACGGTGTCCGGTAGATAGACCTCTGAGGACCAAATACTGAAAGCCTCATAATAGTATCTTGCACTAGATTTTTTTAAATCTTTCTTTTTTTAATTGAACACCTTGGCTAATGTTAGCTGAGACACGTCGCACGTCGTTCAAGACGTAATACGTAAACTTAACATATACTACTGACGGTTGCACTGAGGTATAACCATTCTTCATAGCGCTTTTACTGTTCACTGCCACTACCTTTGTTCAAGTGAAGTTTCTTAGATGTTCAAGAACTAAAAGCAGATACCTATTTGCAATTTCGTCTGCTTGGCTTACCGCGACTTTTAGCACTTTTGTTATAAAGTGTATTTTCCAAAATAGAGAGGCAAGTTTACTGATTTCGCCGCACGTATTCGTTCTTCCTGCGATCTGGGAGCATTGGACGCAGCATCGCACTCATCTAAGCGCGCTTTGCTGACCTCACGTCCGCTATTCTTTCCTTGCGCCGTCAAACTCAAATGTTATTTCAAGGAAGAGACAGCAGTAGCACTGACTTCCTTGTGGCCTCACTTTCAGTACCGTACAATGCCTCTATCTGAAAAAAACTAAGAGGCAAAATTTATGATGTCAGAAACGCCAAAGGGCTCTAGCGCTGCGCAGGGAAATTAAGTACGCCTCGATGGAATGTGCATATTTTATGAACGCTGAAACTATTTCATATAGAGCAAATTAAATGTATACGCGTACATTGCGAGTTATATACTTATATATACATATATGAACAGACTGCGGGGTTTGCAGCGGCGCCCTGTTTTTAATATATAAACGCGAGTATGAAACTCACCCAACTCATGGCTATGAAAAATAGCTGTATCATCCTTCGTCGTCTAGCACGTTGGACCCGGAAATAATAACTAACCCAGTGGGTTCATGAAATCACTCGAAAATTACAGAGAGCCGTGACGTTTCTTGCGGTTTACCTTATATGTTTTGCAGATGCTGACGAATAATTTTGCTTGTGGCTTGCAGACATCTTAACTCAATGGATATTTTAGTTATTTTTTATTATTATTATACTTAAATGAAAGAACGAACGAACGTGCGTTCTTCAGTGGCAAAAGGGCCAGAAATGGCCAAATAACGCCATTCCAATGTTATGGGTTCGCAGTGGAGCGATGAATTCGGGGAAGTAGATGAGAGGTACGTGGCTGGTAAAAGGGCCTAAAAATAGTCGCCCTAAAGTGCGTAGAATCTACATGTAATTAGATTATGGCAACGACTGATGACATGTACTACGAAAATCAGAAGTGCATTGCGAAAGAATGTTACGATACATAATATATGTCAGATGCGAGGATTGGCAAGAAGCACTGGTGCCTAAACAGAGCCTTTGAACCGCAAGAGCCTCAAGGTATTTGCTATATAAAACTAATATCACAGAGGCATCCTCTGGCGACAGGATGTGCTACGACTTTATTGGGCTGCAAACATGTAACACAACATCGTTCAAGAAGCCTAGGACTGCTTTGGTGTCAAAAACAGTTCTCAACCAAAAAAGATTACCGGATGAAGAGGGATGTATTGCCGGTATGCTAAAGCAAGATGTTTCCGTCAACTTCGGCTTCCCGACACTCGAGAGGGACGAGGAGGACGGTAAGCCTTTCCCCACATCTACCCCAAGTTGGAGGCTCATTCCTGGTAAGTAGAAAATTATGGGTGCCATATGTGTGTCCTATTCTGAGTCGGCAGAATAGAACATCAGTTCACCGTATTTTCGTTGCGGGAGGGCCAGGTACCTAAGTGTGGCTTAACTAAATGGAGCATATTTTCTGTTTCCGCGTCCCACAATCGTTGCCAGTGGCTTCGCAGTTTCTATCCCAAGAAAGGCTTCAGATCTGTGGCAGGGACAGCAGTGGTAGGAATTATAACTTGCGATGTAAGTTATGGGGCCATTTGGTCTGCTAGCACATTACCATCGATGCCTCTATGGCCATGCACCCAGCATATAATGACATGATGGCTAGAGATATACACTCAACGCAGAACGGAATAAAGCTAAAGAAGTACAGGTTTTTTTTACAAAGCGATTTCAAAGCTTTTACGATGCTTAGAGAGTGTAAATATGATCGTTTTTTTTTTGAAGTTTTGATTTCCTTCTATGCGTCACAGTCGACAATAGTGCATAGGCATCAGCCGTATAGAGATCACGATTGGACTATGGTGCCGTGATATATCACTCTGCCGTCCCGACGCACTAAAGACGCTCGATTTTGTCCAGCCTCTAGGTATCCTCCTGGCCACTGGTGCTTTCAGAAGGAGTCCCATCGAAAGTTAATACGTCGAACCAAACGAGTGGTCACTCCATCTGCGAAGAACATACATCAGCCTAACATATATTCTGCAAATTCACTCTAGTCATCAACATCGGTGTTCTAATACCGTTAACAATATGACATGTGCTGCACTCTTTCGTAATCGTCCCTCTGTAAGACAGCCTTTTTCCAGTGCGTGTGAGGGAGTGTGGCGTTGAAACGGATGTCCCACTCCTCGAACGCTGCTTAATGCCTCCAGCTAAGCTGCTACCGCCTTGGGAGTGGCAGTTGATACAATGTGATGTATATTTTCTAGAAGCTACAAAACACGCTACAGAACTCGAGATCCGAATGGATTTCCCGCAACTCCAGTCCAAGCTCTCATGCACATAGTTTTACACATACGCTTCCAAGTCCCAAGCCAAGGTATCTTATGTAGATCTCGTTCCATTCTTCTAGGAATTCGGTGCAGCGCACCCGGAAACAAGTATCGTTCATTCTATTTGCCTGCAGGAATAGGCGACAACAGGCTTCACTTTTAGCGTCCAATTTTGTGTAGTGCACATAAACACTTAAGTAACATGACCTTACGCTAAGCATTCTGCCTGTTTTAAACATCTTGTCCACTGATATAACAGAACAATCATTCTATTATAGCTTATACAAACGTTGCCGTAATTCCGTGAAGACTCAAAATTTATCGTACTTCAAGTAAAAGCATGCCGACAAAAGTGTCCACATCGTTGGCCATTAAAGCAAATGGCGACACACATATCGAACCATAATTGTAAAAAGCAGAAATTCGCTCATTAGCATGCTATACCTTGCGGCAATTGCACATTATTTACCTTTTCTCTATTTCCTGCGTGATCCATGTATTCGTTTAGTTATAGTGAGACTTGTGCGTAACGAAGTGCATGTAAATAATTACTTCTAACGCATTACACTTTTGGTAATGTTGCAATTTAATGATTACCTTCCTTCAGTGAATATATAAGATGTGGCCACTGCTGCTGCTACAGAAACACATATACGCGCGCACACACACATATATATCATAAGAAGCCAAGAAAGAGACACCAAGGACAACATAGGGGATATTGTACTTACTAAGTCAATTAAAGTAATGATAAATAATGGAAATTGAAATGGATGGCGAAAGAACTAGCCGAAGATGGTGAAGGATCCCGCGTTTTCGCATCACGCCTGCCATTTGAGTCTTACCAGTTGAGCTACCCATGGCGCTGTCTTGCTATCCACTTTCCGGGACACTTACGTTTTACTACTGGAACCAACCCTGGGAGTGTTAGCCAGCGCAACCACTTACAAAACTTGGCGGCGGATGTGAAGCATCCTTTCTGCCGCAGGCGTGCCAAGTGGGATCGTTCCCCACCTGCGGCCAGTTGTTTTTTCATCCACTTTCATTTCCAATAATTGATTTTTTTTAATCATTCAGTCAGTACAACTACTTTCCCCTATGTTGCTCTTGGTGCCTTCGTTTGGTCGCTTCGTATAATATGTATAATAAAAAGTGGGCCCGTCAGTTCCCTTTATTCTCTTTCACACATGATTATATATATATATATATATGTAGTAGGCAAAGAGGGATTCTTCAGGCTACCTTTCAAACGTAAAGAACTTGAGTGGTGCTACAAGGTAAACACAACAAGTATTTAATTTCGACAGTTTCGATCGGTGGACCGATCGAAACTGTCGAAATTAAATACTTGTTCTGTTTACCTTGTAGCACCACTCAAGTTCAATATATATATATATATATATATATATATATATAGATATATATATATATATATATTTCAGCCTACTTGTACGACCGCTGCAGGAAGATGGCCTTTCCCAGCCATCTCCAATTACCCCACTTGCTGGAAATTGCACCTGGCACTTTCGTGATTTCATCACCCCATGCAGTTTTCTGCCGTTCTGGACTGCGTATCTGTTACCCCGTCAGCATGTCGCTGATAGTTTTCTCGGCAACGTGGGTGAACTTGGATAGTCCATCGTCTTATGGGTAGTGCATTGGTCTGCTGCAGTGAGGGAACCAGCTTCGAAACCATTTGTCTCGCCAACGTAGGTCACAGAGTAGGTCTGACTTCGTATGCGTGGATCCTAAAAGAAGCTTTCAGGGAGGTAGCGGGCGTCGGCCTGCTGCTGGTGGTTGGCGGGGACCACTTAATGTGACAGTGTGCTAAAAGAACTCTCTTTGACATCAACTTGGGTTCCTGGATATGCTGCGCGTGGTATGTGCCATTTTACAATGGGCCTCTTTGACGGAAACTTGTGTCAAGGGGTATGTGCCACTTTTCAAAAAGCCCAGAAAAAAGATCCTTTAAAAAGTCTCCACTGCTGGGAGAAAACAAACCTGCGTCTCATATGAAGAGAAATTTGCCTGAACCTGCCTTGAGGCAAACCCGTCTGCAGTTCATAAACGTGCCCCGCGCGAACTTCCAGGCGCCGCCACTAGCTGGCGCGGCGTGTCCGGAAACCCGAAGAATTCAAGGAAGCGGGCAATCAAGTACAACGTAATTGAAAGCGTATGCAGACAACCAGGAGTCATCAAAAGTGACAGAAACTGAGACAGAAAATTGGGTACAAATAATGGAAACAATACAGACCACGCAGATTTACAAGAATAGAAGTGAGGTAGTTGCTGGAGATTTAGAATTGGTACGCTACAGCTTGCCCGAAGTGAGCCTCATGCACTCAAACGATCAGGCTCTCAGCTTACCTCGCTTTCTCCTCCGTATGAAGTCACGTGTACGGTAATGACATTTGCTTCGCATGCCTTCCCAAAATACTTCGAAAGCTCGACTAAATGACGCCTACTACATATCTGATCAGCAGGAGTGTGAAGCCTTTCATGCCGAGTGCGTAGCCATAGGTCGTTTAAGAACGGACTGGGCTTTTATATAATCGCGACTGCTTCTTTATATGGCTCAATATTTGCAACACTGTTCTTTACGTCACTCACTCTAGTTTTCTTTTATTCCGTATTTTCTTATTGTTCATGCAAGAGAAAATTATGAGGCTCGGCGAACTCCGCAGTGCATTTTTCCAGCCGCAGCAGCGCTCCTGATGGCGGGAGTGTAGTGCTGATTTTTATTGGCACTCCCTTTTAAGCAGTGTGGTGACAAATAGTAACCTAGTCCCCTTCAAATATTCATGTTTTAATATATGTATCAAAGTCTAGCATTCTGCCCGATCTCTTCTCTTTCTTTGCTCTATCCTATAAAACATCTACATCGTACATTCTACCTATGTCGGTAACGACTCCGGCTCTAGCAGTCGCTTCCGTTTATGTAACACATTTCTTCCGCACTCTCAACCGTCGCATTACTTGCATCACGGCCTCTGCACCCACTAAACGCATTTCTCTGTACTCGCAATTCTTGCCTACCTTCTATCTAGGCAAATCGCACTAGCCAAATTAAAACGCGTTCATATCGAGTCAAACGTCTTGCTGCGTCCGTACGCTAGAAATATTTCTGTAACCTAATGGCTGTTTGTTTCCCAGGCGAAAAACTATCTCAAATTGCAGGCAACTTAACTGCTACCAACATCTCCTCCCTACTTTCACTATATCCTATATGCTTCGCGTAAGTCTTCTATCTGTATTTATCAGTAAGCGCACTCACCGATAAAAAAAAGCACAAGAAAAGAATCAGTAAGAGACAAAAGGGGACCGTTAATGTTCATTTCGTTGCAAAGAAACGACGAGGAACCTCTTAAGGTGAGTTTGCGGCTGCGTTCGTCCTCGTGGATACCTTCCCCACGCATCTTCTTTCTTTGGGCTTTATCTGTTCTAAATACCCCATCGCATTCTTGAAAAAAAATTTTAGAATCCTCCCGTGATTTTTTTTCAAATGTCTCCTGCATTCATTCTTTCATTTGCGAGACCGCATTTTGTCGTAGAAGCAGTGCCCGATGAGAAGCAACCAAACAACAGTATCAAGTACCGTGCCTCCCGCTTTCAACTGTCTCGGCCCATTAGTCGCCCACTTCAATCAATGTTTGTTAAACTTTATCTTTCGTGAAGCTTTGTGCTTGTTACAACATTTTGATTATGTACCGGACGTTCACTTCTACCCTGTGGTCTGTTCTAGCACGTGTCTGACCTGATGCGACCTTTCGATGTTTTAGATTTTGCCTTAGATGACGTTTACAGGAAGCACGGTGTTTCATTGAACCCCAATCACTTAATTGGAATGCTCTGTACTTATACTACAGTGTTGATAATTTCATCTATACAAAGCACCGAGGCCGTGACCGAAGACAGCTTTAGCGAACACTTCGTTGAGGGATGCTGGTGATGTAACCCTGAGAATTTGTATATATTTATGTTTTAATTGTTCCAAGATAGCTTCCTCGTTAGTCCTTAAAATATATCTTTTAGTTAACTCAAGCGGTGGCGGGAAAATGCCATGGTAAAAGTGAAAAAGCCCTCAAGTCAAAAATCACCTTTGATGGGCCCAGATGGCTCCCTAACATGCTCGTTTGTCTGTCATTAGCAGCGCGAAACAGGCGCATGTATCCCCTCATTGGAATGAAATGGGGTAGAGACACCGAACTCAGTCAATGTTTGTTCAGGGTGTTTACCAAGGCGATTTACGGGCTACATACGTGACCAACGAGTTCACTAAAAACGTCATTAGGACTCCGGAAAAAGGACATTCGCCACATAGTGATCGAAATCTCGCTAAATATGACTTTCCTGCTAAGTGGCCAAAACTGACCTTTTGGAAGTTAGTGCTTGTGCGCTCCGAGGCGGCTTATTATAACTGTTATGCTACTTTCATGTACTTTTCTGCGAAGTTAATTTCCCTATACTACAAGACTTGGCGTGATTGCTGGCTCATACGTTGATCCACATAAAACTGTGTGCATATATATATATGTATATATATATATATATATATATATATATATGCGCACGAGCTCCAAAACAAACATGCCGTTGTTGTCACTCCGTCACTTTCATTCCGTTGTTCACCTTTGTTGTCGTGCAGTCGTAAACATTCCACCGTCTTCATTCGGTCATCGTTACTGGTTTGTCATCTCGACGTCATCGCTCCACCGTCTTCACACGATCGTTATTATTCCGCTGTAGTTATTCTGTCGCCTTCACTTTATTGTAATCATACCATCGTCACGCTACCTTAACCATGCGGTCGAGGTTCCGAAGGGATCAGGCCACTGTTGCCACATCGCCACCGTTAATGCATCATCGTTATACGTTGGCGGTCGTACCGTTGCCTTGAAGCCATCGTCATCGTTCCATCATCGCCATTCTTGCCTCTATCGACTCTATCGTGGTCATAAAGTCGTGGTCATCACTAGGTCATCGTAATCGTAATCATTCATCGTAATCATCGTAATCATTCAGAATTATAAAATTATCGTGGCCTTGCCATCGCCATCACACAGCCTTGGCTGTTCTATTCTCGTCACTTCAGCGTCGTGATTGCGTCATCATCGTCGTTCGATCCTCGTCATTCTTTCGTAGTATTTCCGATGTCACACCGCCATCGCCGTATAGCCGTCATGATGCCGTCATGGCCGTTCGATAGTCATCGTTCTGCAGTGGTCATGGGTGAGCTCAGCCTTTCTTGAACACCTCAGATTTACAGTGTTCAGCCTTTATGTTATTTCAATCACCACTTTTATTGCAATTAACATCCTTGGAACATTGCACGCACTTTCCGGTGTCTATATGTTCCTGCCGGTCTGTCTCCTTCTACGTCTGTGTTCCTAACCCTTGTCCCGCCAACTTGAGGGGCATGGTGTAATCGTTAGATCATTGGGCTGATGTGATGAGGGAACCCGGCTCGAAATCAACCGTCGGACCAACTCGGGTTGCTGGGTATGCGCCACTTCTTTTGTGCCGCTCTTCAGTGAACCATTTTGAAGGAACAACGAAGTTCTCTTTCATCTATATCAGAAACGCATGCTAGAAAGGATGCGGTACTAGTCCACTAACCTACGATGTTAGCTGACACCGCGTTGACCCTTTAATGACGGCACGCATAAATACCCGAAAGAAATGTATACTCTTGACCTCAATGTGCTAAATACATCGAGAGTAAGCGTTATGAACCAAAAGGCATGTATTGCGAAAAAAATTTCAGCAATAGGGGAAGAAAACAAGGGAGGAAACTAAGGTGGGCTTCACCCCAAGCTGCCTATGTATTTGTTTGAAATTTGTGCAGACAGCTCTCGTCATATGTGAACCACAGGTGCCGATTTGGTTTGCTCTACATCAAGCGCGCGACACCACTGCATCCGGAGATCTTCAAATTCAAATTCAAATTCAAAAATCAGTTTATTCAAACGACTAATAAGAAATACATGTGAACCATCTGGGCTCTTAGCCTTCTCGGCTAGACTTGGGCCCATGCAGGAAGTGCGAAAAAAAAATCGGTCTGTCACCGCTGGCCATTATTTAAAGAAAGATAGAGTGAGTAGCGTTCCAAGCTTTTTCTTCCTCGTCCTACGTTACACCTCCCAACTAACAAACGACAATTACTCCTTGTCATTCTGTGTTGGCCGAATATATTTAGCAAAAACTGCGTACTGAGTGCGGCAACTCAGCAAGAAATAATTTTATTTTTTTCGGTATGTTGCCTGTCGGCAACGCTCATCCATAGAGCGTTAAGAAAAGACGTGGTAAACCACCATGTTTTCCACGTGGTATATGCTCCGCACGCTCCGTCTTTACTGGGAATGCCCCTAGGGTGATCCCGTCTCCACACTCTACAATTCCATCGAACGTTTCTCTCTCCCTTCCACGCACTTGGGAAAGCTGGACCGCTCCACCAACAGAGCTGCAATCTACACTATACAGTCGCTGCTAGTAGCTTCCATAACATATATAAATAAATAAAGACAAATGGACTCACCACTAAGCTGGTGACTCAGTTGGACTGCGACAGCGACAACTGGCCAGGACTACAAGTCTTTAAGAAATGAATTTACCTCTCTCTCTCTCTCTGTTCGAAGTAAACTAGGGTCATTGGGAGACGTAGTGAGAAGCGTTTAGTTATAAAAAGGTAATGTGTATATGTATATATATATATAGAAGGTTACCCCGTCAGTGCTTCCAGTGAGGTACCTAGATTGGGCAAATTGTTTCACTCCTGAAAAGATAGAAATGTCGTATGTGGCTGTTGTACATTACTTTCCGGTGGAGAGAGGGCCCTTCTAGATAGAACCACTAGTTTAATGTTACTGAGCTCCGTACCCTGGGAAGGCAAATTTTCCGAAGTGAGGATAGGCCAGGACCCGCTCAAAGTATATGTGGATGGCACATCCATGGCAGTGGATGGCACATCCATATCGCAAGTGCTTTGTACCGCTAGTTTCCGCCGAACATATCCCGACATTGCGATTCATGCAATTAATGTGTTGCATCCAGACCGTCCTACTATAGTGCTTACATGTGAGCGCTCACTAGCCTAAACGTAATGAAACGTAAATAAATATCCCAATCTCATCTAGAAATCACTACGACGCCACTATAAATAAGAAACAGCACATTATTTTGACGGCTGTTTAATGCGCCTATTTTTGCAGCGAGTGCAGAGGTGCACGTTGGTATAGAGGTCACAAGTACGCCCAATAAAGCTTTATCCCACCGCTTCTGAACTAAACGTAAAAGCGCAAACAACTAAGACGAGCCACAAAAAGAAAGACAGGACACTCCAGATGACGCGGTTATCCCACCGCGTCATCTGGAGTGCTTGCATATCGGCGAACGCCTCTGACGACCCTCTTACGACATGGTTCACCTGCTTCGCACCGTTAAATTCCAGTGATTCTTTTACTCCACAGGTACGTGTCACTCAGATTGTTAGTATTAGTGCCGAACAGGCGAAAAACGAAGCCTCCGCGCTTTCCTGGTTGCCCGAAGCAATTAAGGGCATTCGCCACGCTGCACGGAAGTGGCTAGACAAAGTACGCGCCTTCTCCCTGAGACTTCGTGGGTGCTTAAGGAATCCCGTCATCGAATTCTTGCTTCAGCCACCAGATTCCAGCACCTTTGAAAGGCATATACGAGCCGGAAGAAACAAACATTTCTAATGCCACGACCGTGTCGCTGCATTCCAATTTCTTTTTTGATGATATTTTTCTCCCACTTCAAGACACTCGAAGTTTCACGCAACCGCCAGTTATGTCGAATTTACCCGCGTTCCTCTGTTAGCAGAACACCTTCGCCAACTCTTTTATATAAGACATAAGTACACCTGACTGAATTTGTTGTTTTCATGTGAACAGCTGGAATTCGAAAGAGAAAATAGGGGTGTGAGAAATTGACCTGTGTCTCAGGATACCACGTTGCTTCTCTTTTTCACTGAGATGCATATTCCGACTCTTGGATAAGTAGAAAATACAGGTTAGATCACATAGTAAGGACAGCTGATCAGACAGACGTCTTAATACTGCGCAGATATCTCATGAATTGCAAGAAAGCTTCAAATTTTTTAACTTCTTTTGCTGTCTTGCAAAGAAGCGCCATCTCAGGTTGTATATTGCCTCCAAAGTAGGAGCCGACCTAAAGTTCTGCACTCCTACTTTTTTCGTACGGAGACCTCTCATGCAGAGGACAAAAAGAACGACTGATTTAAAATACGGCTTACAATTGTCAATATTCTCGACGAGACGAAAGCCCGCCTCGGTAACCTGTACAGAAACGCCACGCTAAGTGGGTTGAATGCGCAGCCAAAGAGATATGCATAATGACGGGCGGTGCGATATGAGTACGGTGCGCAAATGTATCACGTTGCTCTCAGAAGAGTAACGCGTTCTATTCCACTGAACGAGATACGGATAATCTTGTATGTATGAGAAAGCACCGGAATGCTAATTGCGATATTTGCCTGGCCATACGCATGGCATGCTGCATTCCCGATGAGAATGTCGATGCACGAAATGAGCCACTCTCCTACACAGAACACGAAACAAAGTAAATTTACACGCACTGCATACGTGGTACATACTATGAGAGTGCCTGCATGATGAGCGGCATCGGAGCCAGCGGAAGAAGAAGAGGTCAACGGACGTGTGAGGGTTTGCACGAGCCCTCGCTGGGCGCCCTTGGGCGCTGTCAGCCAGGACTGGGACCTGCTGACGTGGACTGTGGTGTGATCGCACCTTTCCCACAATACATATAGTACAGCACAAGCAAATCCCATGCACAAGTAATAAGCGAAAGCAAACACCCTAACAAGCACCTATACAGCGTCTGGTTCAAAACAGTGTCTCAGTGACAGAATAAATCCCTAGCACTGTGCGGAGAGAAGTATCAGACGCCCTAAGGTATAGCGCTCACAAGTTTCCACGTAAACGTAACGCAGATTTTAGGGGCCCTGTTATGGTCGCAAAGCGAGCGCCGACGCACAAAATATGGCGATGAATGGTGCTTGTGCAATTAAGTGTCGAGTTTGTTGCTGGCTCAGGACGATTTCGAGTTACGCAACGCTTCGCCCACCTCTTAGCCTATAGGATAGGCTCGTATGATATTGTTTTTTATTTCTTTTTTTCATTTTTGCTAGCAAATACGGGTTCCGTGACAACGAGGAACCTTGTGCAGTTCACGAAACATTTGAATGTGGTAGCAAGGTTTAGGGTTAGGGTTTACCGTGCTAAGGTTTACATTTAGAGAAGCTACTCGACCAGCGTTCTAAAAATACACGGAAGCGACAGTTGGGACGACGAAGCAAGCGAGAAAACTGATGCTTTGTCGCAGCAACAGCGCCCTAGCCTCTACGAAGCATCTAGAACGCTTGCCTGGCGAGCACCATAAGTGACGCGGCGGGTGTTGTGGTGATGGAGTAGCTTGAATGGACTAGGTACGGCGTAAAAGATGTGCTTATCCGGCAAGGTATGTTACCTGAGTCATATAGAGTACATCATAACAATCTGCAAGTTGTTCCAATGTTTGCTTTTACTTGAGCACTTCTTCATTCATGCCGACGTGTCATCTATCATGCGATCGGCCCCACTGCGAAGGCCAGAGACCGGTGTTCCTTCTGCTGCTCACTCCTGCATGCTTTGAGCGCACAAATGCTAGCTTTCCTTCTGAGCAGCTGCGAGCATACAACATCGTGCTGGATACAGCATACACGAAATCGAGTAGACGGTACGTTTCAAGCTGGCTGGAAACGTAGTATACACGTGCGTGCAGCACTCCTTTTAATGGCCTGCAGCTCCCTTATTTGCTCCACTTTTTGAACATGTGTACTTCCTCCACTCTATGTGCGCGTTTATCTCCTCCCCCATCGGGCGTGAAAGAGAGCCAGATGTAAACTGCAACACCGTGGCAGCTTGGGCTAGTCGGTACATACTCCACAGGGCAACAGCCAGACAAGGCGACGGACAAGAAGGGGAACTCACACCAGCGCTGACTGACCACCGAATTCCTTATGAAGAAAGGAACACACATATATACCTAAAGAAAACAAAAGTACATAACAGCGCATGACAACAAGAATGGGACACCGATTAGGTTTCCGCAGAATTACTCCGGTAATGCTGCGGGAACCTAATACGTGTCTCATTCTTTTTGTCATGCACAGTAATGTGCTCTTGTTTTCTTTGGATATATACGCGCGTTCCTTTCTTAATAAAGAATTCGGTCGTCATTCAGCGCTGACGTGAGTTCTCCCCCTTGTCCTCCGTCTTTTCTCGCTGTTCCCCTGTAGAGAGGTAAACGCTGCAGAGGAACGTAGTTTTTGCCCTGTTGGAGACAAGTCACGATACCGAACATTTTCCACCAGAGGTACGTATCTCTTGCTGGGCGACTGTTAGTCACTTCAAGTCTCCTTCTTTCCAAACGCACTGGTCTTGCTTGGAGTGCCGTTTTTAATCTATAGATAAATGGGTTGTATTGATGAATTTTAACAAGTTTACGCAATATACTCAATGCGACACAGCATCATTAGTTAAACAGAAAAAAGATGCATCGGCAACACGTGTGTGTCGTTTACTAGAAAGAGCTGAAAAATGTAAAGTTGCGCAATATAACATTTACTTCGGTGCTTTCTGGCTCACGCTACATCTACGTATGTGCTGGATGATTCTATAACTCTGCTTTTTTATTGATTTGTCATTGCTTTATGCAGAATTGTGTGATATTGTAAATTTGTGAGCGCGTGTATATTATTGGGGAAGAAAGATCTTAGCTAATGTTTTGCTTATGTGGCTTGCAGGAGGAATATTACAATCACACAAGAGGAAATATTAGGCGCGGTTTACGAAATTGACTTAATTTCAGTCTGAGAGGGGCGTGAGCGTTCTACTGTTGTTGACATAGGCTTTCGCTGCATTAAAGGCTCCAAATTAATACTGCGCACTCATCCTTCTTTTTTTTTTTCGTAATGACCTCTGTGACGGCGCTGCCTAAAAGCCTTGGTAGCCTCTACTTGTGTTCACCATTGCTGTTGCGAAAGATCCAAGTTTCGGTTAACTTAGCTGTTGTTCTCTTTATTTAAATATGTAGAAATAATTGCGCAAAGAGGAAACTAAGCTGGCCGAAAATTGTGCATTTGGCCCAAGGGAGCCAAACTTGCATTTTCCTCAGTGCACCTGCGATGTTCAAGCATAAGGCACAGAGCGGTCACCCTCCTTTACGCTTTCATGTTTGTATGTGTAATGTGCACTAGGTCTAGCTCAGGGAGCATAATAGGCAGCACCCCTTACAGTAAGAGCGGCGGTTGTAAAAGATTTTGTCAGCCGTATGGGCAAAATTTATGCTTTCACCGTCTGTTGACTTCAGCGAAGTAGAAACTAACAAAGAGACATTCCTTTGGTTCTCCGTGTTGCTCGTGCCCATCTTTCTTTAAAAAGCAAGACTAAGAACACCTCAATTGTTACACGCATCTCACAGCCACAAAGTGGTCGTGCTGCTAGGCTCAGAGAGGAAAAAAAAGTGCTTCTGAAAACAAGATGCATAACATGTTAAGGAAATGAGGATCTCGTCCTCAGAATACCAAAGCCCCTTTCCGCTTCTTTTTAGTGAAAATCTTACGGGTACTACCATTTCGCCTTGCCAGGTGCGCAAAAGACTGTCGCCCTGCATGTGAAGCGCTTCAAACCTCAGTTGCGTTCATTTTTCTGCGGCTTCCTTCTGTTCAGTATAGTGGCAGATGGTGGCGGCGCATGGCCGCACGAAATTGTCGCAAGATTAAGTAAGCTGTAGGCATGCTGCGCTTGAAGAAACAAGCACGGCAGGCACGCGTAAGTGTCGCTGTAGCCTGCTACAAACCTGCTAGCTTGCCACAAACTATATGTATACAAACAAACCCGGCACCAAGTCCTGCTACTCTAAAGGAGCGCGAAGATTAGCGCCAGGTGATGCACTTGAAAGGCCGATCATTGCTCCTCGGTACACAGGTAGGGTACTAGTATATGTCCGCTGGGAAATTTTTGGTGGAGCGACGAACTGTTCGTGTCGATGAGCTACACGTTTCCACCCCCTACCCCCATTTGTGCACAAACCACGCGCACACAGGTGTTCTGAGAATAGACGCCGGTGTTCCTTTCTTCGTAGAAGGTAAAAAAGAAAGCTAATCTTTCGCAACAAGCGTCGCGTTCAAAGGCTTTCGGGGTCGTCGGGGCGCCATAATTTGCTCCTATCTCTGTCTTGTCCAGAGCAAAAGTTGGCGACATCCCAGACCACTCCCTTTCCTTCTTCCTTAGCCCTTACCTTGCGCATTTCAGGCGCACAGTACCTGTGTCTGACCGCAGTATATTCATTTATGGTAAGGTTGGCGTAAATGAGCCCCAGTAAGCAGAGTGGTATCAAGTAAAATGGGGCTTGCACATATAGTTGCCTGAGTGGTCTCGTCGAAGAAGGGCTTGCAGTGCACTCACCGAAGAAAAGAACAAACTAACAGACAAACAAAATGTGAGCATATTTCAGAGATTTCTTCAGTTTCGAACTCATTTACTGCGAAAGCAGCAGTCTCTAGCAGCTAGCTGTTCAATTAATTGATTTTCTTTCTGTTGAAATGCGCTTTACTTACAATGCACACAACATCGTCATCGTCCGCTGCGATGCTGTTTATAGTGTCCTCCGAACAACGACAACAACAATAGCTTATTCAATATAAAAAGAATTGTAGGTACACGTACGCGCATGCCTGCCAAAGCCGCAGTGGCCTTGAAAGACAGCAACCTGGCAAGTAGCAGTCAAATCGCAGAAAACCGAAGATTTCAGCGACAAAACGAAAAATGCATGCTCATAATGCGCATACAGCTAATGACGATCGTCTGCAGGCATTATTGTATATCCAAAAAAACCATACAGTCTACACCGATGGAAATATGATAATGTACGCAATCACTGTAGTAGACTAACACCATATATAAGTGCTAGATGTAACGCAACATAAGCAACACATCACTGAACCTAAAACCTCTATAGATATTACGACACTGGAGATTAAGTCTTCGCAAGCCTGCGCCAGTACATGCATGATACACATAATTCAAAGATGAGTGAGCGCAAATATGCAGGCACGTTATATTCGGACTGATTCGAGGCCGACCTCCTAGTGCGCTGAGCTATATAGACTTAAAAAAACTTGAAAGCGCGTTTTAAGAAAGTTTATTTGTCCCTTGAAAGGCAAAAAAGCCAAATAAATTAAAAATTTTATTGTTTATTGATTGGATTCTCATAATAACGCGGTTCATACCATGCCTCCCAAAGCTGCAAGGTCAGCATATATTGACTATGTCGTCGTGCCCATTGTCTCCACTGCCGAAGTTGGCTAGTTCGCCTGCTGCATGGACGACGATGGAAAGTAAGCGGCGGTTCATTGCCGAAATCGAGCGTAGCGGTTCACCGAGAATACAGACGGCCAGCAAATAAAGCAGTAACTGGGCCGGGATAATGTGCCCATCATGCCACCGCCGTTTACTTTTCATTTTCGACACTCCGCCGCCCGCGCTATCAAGGAGACCAGCCGGTCGGGAACGGCGGATCTCAAGAGTGACAAAGAATTGAGTGAAAGGCATTGCCCCAGATTTCGTAATGATCGAGACGCCACCAGAAGGTGAGACTGAGTGTAGACTACCTGCACTGTCACATTTGCTTCCGTGGAGCGCTAGCATAGCGTTGTAGCTGCATTCTCCTACACCGCTCTGCACGACCGCGGACCATTCCCGTGAGCTGTTTCGGGAGTGGTCCGCGGGATTAGAGAGATGATGCGACATCAGCCGTTGTCTGTGCGATGTGACGATTGAGGTAAGTGAGTGTTTGCAGTGGCAAAAAACAATGTGGCTAAGTGTACGCTTCCGTATGGAGCTCGACGATTCAGAAAACCGCTTTTACCTATGTACGTATTCGCTGAAATTTACCATTTTCTTTTTATAGGTCCTCGCTGCAGCTGAACATAGGTGCACAATGCTACGTACGCATTGCCACGGTCTTTCATAGGGAAGTTTGAATGATACGACTGTTGATGTCGGGATCTTTTTCCCAAGGATGCACTATGCAGCTGATGATTATGACCTAAGCGCTGTCGCAGGAGAGAAGGAAGCAAAACGCCTTGCTCAGAATTGCCACGTAGTTAATAACGGCGCCATTATCAGAACAATCAACGCTTGTGGCTTGGCACACAGTTCTCAACTCTTGTCATTCCCAGTTCTTCGCTGTAACTGCGCATTCATCGTAATCTTGAAACGCTTTGTGTTTCTCTGCAGTGTGTAGCAACAAAGAAATGTGAACGGAATGCCGGCCTAATACATAGTATGCACGTGACGTCACATCCGCTGCTGTCGTCTGCTTCCGCTACCTTCCGCCATCTTGGGGAACCTTATCAACAGGTGCGCGAATAGGCCAATAGGTTCCCCAACATGGCGCCGCCGTAAACCGGAAGTCGCGGAGTATCCGTGAATGACGTACGTGCATACTATGTATTACCGAAGTTACAGGGTGCCAGCAAATTGACCCCGCTAATGCTAATAGCATTCTTGGCATTGCGACGCCAGCTTTCTTTCCGGCTATCTATCTAGCGGCTCCGTCACCAAAAACTGCGCCGATTTCGAAGGTGGTGCAGTATCAAATATGCGCCGTTCGCGCAGGTATGTGCATCTGAGTATGTGTCGCTTTTAAGAACCTCTTTGACGCCAACTTGAGTAACTGTGCTTGTGCCACTGGCAGGCGCGGACTTCGCGGCGGCGCCTGCATGTCCAGATGGAAGTTCCAGAGGGGATCCCGGCTCCGGTGCACCCCTTCCACATGGCGTGTTTTATTGGCTGCCTGCGTACTTAGACAGTCATCGTATATGAGTTCTGCCCGAATTTCTTTTCAGGAATGCACCGTTTCAATGGCATTTATAGTCCTTCCGAGCGAAAACAGCACTTAAATTTTCTTTCCTGCAGTGATCCGTAAAACGGAGGTAAAGCGCCTCCTTAATCTCTAAAGATGCTCGACTGAAGCGACGCGTACGCAGCTCATCCTGGCGAGCAGAGATTTTTTTTTTTTTTTCTCAGGGACTCGCATTCACCGGAGTGCAGGAGACCTCAGGCTCGTTAAAGTCACTTCGGAACTCATGCTTCCAAATACATTATCCCATCTTTGGAACGGATGAAGGAAGGAAACATTTCCGTATTTTTTAAACTTTTCAAATGCAATGCCTCGGTGACTTCAAGCCGGCTTAAGGCACCTCGAATATTTACGAACCGCATAAGCGCGGCCCGTACAACTCTTAGAACACTGGAGCTCTCTGCTCACAAATGTTGGGGTGTTTAGTGAGCAGAAATGCTCAATACGGCTTAAAATTTAATGAAGAAGAAAGTGAACCAAAAGCAGGGTGCGCATGGCTCAAAACCAGCTTTAAAAAAAGAAAAGAGATAATCTTTCTAAATAATGAGGAGTGGAAATTTGGGCGAATACATCTGTTTCAGCATATTGCTGTAACGTGCCGTTTTCAAAGCTCGTGCATAACGTGTCTCTAAAAATTCTTCATTGATTTGGAAACGATGAGCCAGCGCCCTGTAAATCGGCGTGGTAGGTAGGAGTGGCGTTTTGCTGCTGAGCACGGGGTGCCGGTTTCGTTTGCCGGCTGTGGCAGCCACGTTTCTAACTGTATAGGGAAATAAAATCTAAGAAAAAAAATTTTTTTTTAGGTTGAGGTGCAGCTGAGTTTAATTCGCAGGTGGTTCAAATGTGTCCGCTGCCGGCCTGTTACGGTTATTCGCATCCCCTGTGTTGGTTCGCGACGTTAACTCTGATAGTTTGAATTGTTCTCCAAACACTGTAGATTCGTACATTTAGCGCCGTCCACTGGATAATGCAAAAGGATAGAGAGGATAGGCACCCATCTAATTATGTTTCTCGTTCTTTTCACCGAGTGAAACCGTTACACTTAGAGCCTAAAATTCAAATTATTAGAAACGTTTGCGAGCAGCAAGTGTCACACAGACATTAAGATATTCAAAGTTTGTCCCAGGCACCCCCCGAACGTTGGACCTCAGGTACACTCTTCTTCTTTACTTCGGAATGAATGTTGGTCCCACGCATACAACTTCAATAAATTTGCTTGAGTGGCGATTTGAACGCACCGCATCGCCTAATAAGTATAGATTGAAAAGATAGAAGCTCCTGTAGTTGCCAATTTTGAAACGTACGGTGAATACGATACTCCAGTGTTTTCGTACTGTTTTCTTGTTGCCTGCATGCACAGATCCCTGCGACGTTTCTCTTCTTCTTGTTCGGCTTTGTATGGGCACCTTTACAAATCCCTTTTCAATGCGGCCTTGGAATAATGAGATGCATTCCAATTAAGGTTACGAGGTCTTCTCGAAACAGCGGCGCAGAAGACGCAAAGAAAAGAAGGAGACTGTGCACCGTGCAACCGCTGCAATCTGGAGAAAACGGAAGTTTCTGCAGCTGCCAATAAAGCAACGACAATTGTGCGTCGCTGTGTAAGGTGGAAGGGGACTAAACAAGCGCTGTTTTTTATACAGCGGCTGCTACATAATGCCGGATGGGTATTGCGTTTAGCCTTTGATGGGTGGAAAAGCAATCCCCGAAAGTTGCAGAAGGTAACGTGAGTGCTTACTTCTCTTGAGCTTTAAGCTGTATACCAGCGCTGGGTAATATCGTCGAGTGCTCGGTTCTGGGCATGATGCTGTTTGTTTCTAACATCACTGAAGCGCGAGAACAGACCTTGTAGACAATCCGTGCCCTCCAGGGAGAGTACACAGCAAGCGGAAGAAGTACAGTAATGAAAGGCCTACTGTTCAACTAATTTTTGCTTGCACACGCGAACATTCATTACAAGAGTGCCAAAAAAGAAGTTCACCAATCCCGCACGTGCATTATACGCAAGTATGGAAGTATTATTAAATTCTCAAGATTGCCTTAATTAAAAAAAATGTTGGTATCGGCATGTTCGAGCTAAGCCTTTGTTCTGGCATCTGATGAGAAAAACATCACTGAAATCAGCCAAGGAACAGCTTACATTAGGAGTCGGCAAACTTTATCTTCTAGAAAAAGTGTCCCCACACAGCCGCCACCCACGAAGAGAAGTTTCTGTGAGCCTCTGTGATAAAATAAGAATGCAGCGACAGCTTGACTCAACAAACAGCGCCCCTAGCGTGCATGCCATGCATCGAACTATCAATTTCACAGTATGCTTGCACAAACACACATTTTAAATCATGGGCTCGGTGCAGTCAATATACGCCAATCAAACACAAATCTTCATTCTTGAAAAATATGAGATGAATACAAGAAAGAGCCTAATAGTTTAAATATTACCGTAATGCTGATTTCCTTACTAACAAAGATTTTAACGAACTTGCGGCATAAACTGGCAAGTCGTTGTGAGCACAAAACAAAAACAAAATGATGATGTCTTCCTGCAAATCTGTTCAAAAAAATTGAAGGTGAAAACCATGCAGAACACGCCACTTCATTAGCTATCGACTGCAGGGTGAGTGGTCACGTTGTGTAACGCAGGTGTTCTTGCACAAGGAAATAGAACGTGGATCTACAAGTCCATGTTCTCCGTGGAGATCGCCTTTCTTCTATAATTCTACCAATAGCGCCCCTCTCAACTTTGCCTGGGTTTCCTGACACAACATTACCTCACAAAGACCCATTAACTCTCCTCTTAATGAATTCGCATGAAATAGGTCAAGCGGCATAAAGAGCGATTCGATTGGAAATGGCCTGGCAGTATAAGCCTAACAATATTTATCACCGGTAAGGCAGGGATATTTACCGTTATGTGCTAGCTTTGCACTCGTATAATTGTTCAGCTCGTTGTGGATCCGTATAGGAACTGCTACACCTGACCTTACCTAAAATCTACTGTTAACTTTGTTACTGGTACAAGTTGTGTGAAGAAAAATAATGAGTGTTGCGTGAATATGCCAGGGAATTTTTTTATAATATTTAATTATATCGCCACGCCTGACAAATTTTCCTAAGAAGACGAAACGCATAAGCCTGAGATGCAATGGCGGTTATGAAATGTGGCGTCTGCTTACGAGCTGCCGATGACGATCCTGTTGGCCCGAAGAAATGCGAATATTCTGGTTGTTTTAGCGACCACTGCTGCATTTGAGTGAAAATATTCGTAAGCGCATTATTAAGGTAGTAAAAGCTAGTATAGTCCTTAGATCACTTATTTGCACGAATTAGTTTTAGTTACCTTAGTACAGATATTCGTACGGCAGAATTCCCTTCGGACGTAACGGTATAACATAAATTCCGAGTAAGGACCAAAAGCTGGCACTAGATTTAGAAGTGTCCAAAACTGTGTCCCCAATGTCTTCCCCAAGGAGTCCCCAAAGGTGTCCACAAAACGGCGATCAAATCAACCTTCTGTATCTTTTATTTTTTCCATTCAGCCTTTATGGACTATGTAAGAAACTGCTATGGCACAGAAATGCATACTGAAAATGCATCGAGAATAAGCATATTCAACGAAAATTAAAAATATTTTTCGAAAATTTTGTCAGCATAGGGCCGGAACACCAAGCAGAAAAGTGAAAGTGGGTTGCACCGCAAGCCACCTATGGCTTCACTTGGAATTTTCACAGAGAGAGCTCGTCATATGTAAACCATAGTTCTGTTGCATCATCATCATCATCATCATCATCATCATCATCATCATCATCATCATCATCAGCCTACTCATGTCCACTGCAGGACGAAGGCCTCTCCCTGCGATCTCCAATTGAGGAGATGATTTCATTAGGGAGGTTGTGGCCGAATGCTGCACCAGGGAGGCCAATTCCTGTTCTGGTGAGGGAGTGTTTTTGTTCAAGCTTAGTGGGCCTACCTAATTTGGTTGTACCTGGACTAATATAGCCCCACTCGCTCTCGGCATTTTTCGGCGGTGTTAGGCGCCACTCCTAGCCTGCAGATGTAGTGCACTGGCTGCATCACCGATTTGACACCGCTGCATCTGGAGAGCTTGCGTCGATCTTTCTCTTCTGACCACGTTTTCAAATGAAAGCGAGTCGGGTGCCAAACCTGTACTTCCTGGTCATGCCTTCGTAATCGAAAACTACAAATCGCGCTTGCTGCCTGTCATTTAGAGTCGGTCGAAGACAGTTAAGAACTTCGTGCTCAGTACCAAAACTCAGCAGGAAAGAAAAAAAAAACATTTCTTGTGTGTTCTTTACACGGTGTTTCACTTAACTGGGCCCAAACGTTTAAAATATGCAAAGGTTACGTAGCTGGACAACACAAAAGTAACGTTTGCCGTCGCCTGGAGTAGTGACATTATTTCTTGCTTTCTCCCTGATTAGATAATTAGTCCTAATTAATTAATCAACTTGTCATATATTATAGTTAGATGAAAAGTTCAATTTAAATTTCGATTTCAGTTTATTTCTTTAATAACTAGATAGACATGCTTACACAAGTATACAAAAGGAGGTCCCCGAGCGTATGGCTGAAACGGGACCTCCTGTCAGAAAATATATACATTAGAGCAAATGCACAGCATAAAACAGGAATACAGTAGCCACTAAGTGGAAGTAGAAGATTATGCAAAGTAAATGTAGGACAAACTGCAAAATAATGAGAAATCTGCAACTGCATTACTTCAAATTGAGACAATCCTAGAACGACATGGGAAGGCCCGATACACATTTTTTTGTTGCTGAATACGCGCTATATAAAGGTTTTTTTTTCCCGAGTGTTAAAGATTCCTGAGAGTGTAAGTAAAGTGCCTCGTGCCCCAGTCGTGCGGCAATTTTTCGCGTATTCGTAGGCGTTTTTCAGGCTCGGAAAAACGCTCTCATGTAGCACGTATTCAGCAACAGAAAGGTGAATCGGGAGTTTCTCACGTTGTTCTACAATTTTCTTAACACTTTTAATCTAAGTATAATAATGGAGTTGATTAATAATTAATACTAATTATGTAATTAGATGCAATCCCAGAAATAATCTGAATATCTCCAAGCGAGGTCAAACAACAATTCTTTGGTTTTGTCGAGCTACATAACATTTCCACATTTTAGAGGTTTCGCCCAAAACCCGAAATACCCTTTATAGTATATAAATTCCATGGCTGAATGACTCACAGTGTTCAGCGTAGGCAATGCGTTCACTGTCCAAAGGACAGATATTGTTTCTGTATATTCACGCTGTCGTATAGGAGTATGTGTGGAGGGGGGGGGGGGGGGTTGTACGAAGGAGGCTTATTCCCAACATACGACACCAGGCAATCATAACAGGAGACTCTGTCAACGAACCTTCGCGACCACTCGGCCTGGGCAGGAGACGTCCAAGCTTAGCGAAAGCCTTGTGTGCAACTTGGCATATATGCTTCTGCAGCAGCAGCACGTGCACGATTGCCTCGCTCGTCTCCTGCCGGTAGGCATGACGGAGGCTTCGTTTCTTCGCCCCTTTGTTGAACGGTGGGGTCCTTCCTCTTCTGGACGAGGAGCTGAAAAGGTGACCACACGAGAGCGCCGCAATCGTGCGGGCTCGTAGCCAGTGACAGCATCAGAGTACGGCTCCCTTCTCGTTAGTAGGTCTACGGAGTGCACTGGCTTGCCTTGCTGCGCCCGAGAAGTGGAACCTTAAGTTAGCTGCCTCGCTACATAGGGAAACGTTGGATTCAAGTATAAGACTTGTTTATGAAACGCGTTAAGGCACCGAGAAGTGAAGGATGGGAAAAGATAAGTATAACGCCAGTTCCTCGTATACGGGCCCTAGATGCAAACACCATGATCAAAATAACCTTAGAGGGCAATATTACGGTCTACCTCATAATCTGATGGTAGTTTTGCCGCGTGTAACTCGAGAACATTTTTTGAGATACAATTGAAAAGGAGCGTGCCGAATGTTCCTCTAACTGTCAGTGCTTCCGTGCAAAATGAGGGAAGCGTGAACCGCACAAATCGGCCCCAGCACGCAAGTGGCCATGCTCCGGCTGGGCTATATCTTGTAAACGAATTCCATGATGTTGTGAGCAACGTTGAAGTTGAGAAGGCATTTGAGCGCACTCGACAGCCACTTAGGTTTCCCGGATGTTGTTCTGAGGCTGGCCTCTTCCTTTAGGATAGGTTTATCCTTTGACAATAATTCTACTTTCCGTTAGTAATGATCGATGCAAGGTCTCCGTTAGTAATACTAAAAAAAAACTATTTCACGTATTTATGCCGCATAAGTATGCAACTCCGAGCAACTCTTATGTGAAACGCAATGAAACTGTACGAGAGAGTTCCAGCACCTATGGGCAGTCTATAGGGCTCTGGCAATCCACAGCCCAAAACCTACCCAACACTTTGCAAACATAAAAAGACATCCGATGCGATCCCTCCGCTATACACGAACTTTCTTCAAATGCTTCAGTACATCGGAGCTTGGCACTTCAATAGTCGGCATTATATCCAATGCATGTTCATGTTTATTGTGGCAGCTCTACGGTGCAGACTCTATTCTGCACAATGTGTCTAGCAGCATCTGTGCCGACTTCCCTAGCAACTGCCAATATATATATATATATATATATATATGTGTGTGTGTGTGTGTGCAGTGGGGCAGTGAAGTGTGGACGGCAACAATTCCGGACAACAAAAATTTCCACGTGAGAAACGCTGCGACATCTGTGACAGACGTCGGTTCACGCTGATGCGAAAGCAATTCCCTCCCTTCCATTCTCGCTTGTTGGCATCTTATCGTAAATGTGTGCCGTTTGTGGTCGGTAAAGTACTGTCTGTGCCGAATAATTTGTGTGTTTCTTCTTTCATCTCTCCCGTTTCTGTCGGACTCATTTCTGCACTTTCTCGATAAACGTGCTTAAAAGAAAGCGCTAAAGCGCGCTCTTCAAGCGTAGAAATGACGGCGCTAATGGGAATGACGTCCTCATTTCCACCTTGCTCTCTCCAATGACATCCCGTATGTCCACTCACTTGCCAGTTTAAGCTCGCCTATTTTCGTTCGCTTATATTGAAAGGCAGAAAGGACTCCGGTTCACCAATTTTACAATTGTTAACGATCTCGACACGTCACATTAGGTACTCTTGCTTTTTCAACTTGTGGTTTTTTTTTTCACTTTCCATATTCTTTCTTGCGTCGCTATTCTTGAGACAGTGCAAATGCTAAACGAAGATGGGGATACTGTCTATTGCCTGCGAAGAGTGCGGAGTGTTGACGCAATGACGGCAGGTGCAGAGGTAGACGGAGGGCAATCAGGAGCCTGCAGAGTCTGCACATCGTAAACGTCTATAATGACTTCAAGCTGATTTGGTTTCCTTTGTTTTCTCCATTTAGCTTCAAATCACTGGAAATTGTCCCCGACCCTTACCGTCAAATACCCATTTGCATTTTTTTCACACGCGGTTTATTCTTTGAATTTGCCTGTTTTTTATTCTTGCCTTTTCCTTGCTTTTGTCTCGATTTCCTTCACCTTCTCACTTTCCCCTACGTAAAAGAGTAGGCCAGAGACAAATCACTTCTAGCCCACCAAAACCGCTTTTTCGATTCTTGCACCAAAACTTTTGCTCTCTCCTTATTTCCTCATTTATAGACTCCAGTACTTATTGCTTTGACAGAGGGATTTGCGTGTGTTGACCTGGAGAGGCAAAGCAGAAGAGTGGGTCTAAACATTAATCTGCAGAAAACTAAAGTAATGTTTAAGTCTCGGAATAGAACAGCAATTTACAATAGGTAGAGAGGCACTGGAAGTGGTAAGGGAATACATCTACTTATGGCAGCTCGTGACGGCGGATCCGGATCATGAGACGGAAATAATCAGAAGAATAAGAATGGGCTGGGGTGCGTTTGGCAGGCATTCTCAGATCATGAACACCAGGTTGCCATTATCCCTCAAGAGAAAAGTGTGTAACAGCTGTGTCTTACCAGTACTTACGTGCGGGGCAGAAACCTGGAGGCTTATGAAAAGGGTTCTACTTAAATTGAGAACGACGCAACGAGCTATGGAAAGAAGAATGATAGGTGCAACGTTAAGCGATTAGAAAAGAGCAGATTGGATGAGGGAAGAAACGCAAGTTAATGACATCTTATTTGAAATCAAGAAAAAGAAATGGGCATGGGCAGGGCATGTATTGAGGAGGGAAGATAACAGATGGTCATTAAGGCTTACGCACTAGATTCCAAGGGAAGGGAAGCATAGCAAGGGGCGGCAGAAAGTTAGGTGGGCGGATGAGATTAAGAAGTTTGCAGAGACAACATGGCCGCAATTAGTACACGACCTGGGTAGTTGGAGAAGTATGGGAGAAGCTTTTGCCCTACAGTGGGCGTAACCAAGCTGATGAAGAAGAACATGAAGATGAAGACGACGCCGACGACTACGACGATGACGACGACGACTACGACGACGACGGCGACGACGACGACGACGACGATGATGATGATGATGATGATGATGATGAATGTTAACGTTACAATTTTGCCACAGTATTACAATTTGAGGCGTGTATTCCGTAGCTCACGCAGTGCTTCCGTGCACACGTGTGGTGAGTTAAAAGCTGTGGGGCTCACTTTTTAGGACTTCCCGACCTTCCGTGACTAAGCCTGAAAGTGCTCTCTTGTCCAAATATATCCAGCGCGAAAAAGGTCCACAAATTATCCCATAATAGTATTTCGAGCTCACCAGTTCATTTTAAATAGAAGACTTCTCTTTCGCGAACCATGAAGGAAATCAGCACAGGCTCTGCTTCGGGCGCACACCTATTGCCAGCTTCCGCTCCCAGAGAGGACATAAATGTTTAATTGCGAAAGCAATAATCATTTACCATCTCTTTTCGGAGTGCAATGGACCCTGGCGCCTATGCTCAAAGCCATAAATATTGAGCCGACCCAACGTCGGCTTCAGTACTCGCGCCACACGCTTTTCTGTACTCTTGCTTGCGCCACAAGAGCGGCCAAAAATATTTGATACAGCACGTGCTTCCAGTACCCACCGTGGATAGCTGAAACAAAGGCTGCAATAATAACGATGAATTATTTCACCTGCGGGTAAGGCAGGTGTCCGCACAAGCATTGCTCAAGCTCTGAGCTGATCGGGAGGAACTAAAACGAACAACCGCCCGACCGCACAAAAACGCGTCAAGGGCCGCGATTTCGTTGTAGCAGAAAGGAAGCCACTGAAGAGATTAAATTTTTCAGAGCAACAAAGCTGATAAAGCTAACGTGAAGAAATTCTATATTTTATTCAAACTGGGAATAAATGTGTTAGGAGATTTGGGATGGTAAGGCAAGCACGTGCAGAAAAAAAAAATTTCGTACTCGTTGGCCGAGGGACCAAACCACAAATAGCATCACGAGTTATCTAAAGAGCGACGGGTCTCAGTAACTCACCGGCTGTCTTCGTTCCAATTTGCATATGCAAGCACATTACGAAAATATTTTAAATAAGAAACGATTTTTTTTATAATTTTCGAGCGACCACCATTCCTCATTAACAACTTCTCTAGATAGCGGAGCCGCTAATATATCTAACCAGCCAGGGGCGCATGCTCGGCCATCTTTCTACCAATTTATCTGCTGGTGCTCATCGACAAATGGTAAAAGTGGCCGTTAGGTGGCATGGAGAAAGGTGTAACAAAAGAAACTTCGACTGGCAGGATTGAGGAGCCAAGCTGCTGGCCTTCGACTTCATGTAGAAGAAAAGTGGGCACAAGAAAAAAGGGGGAACATGATGACGGTAAAAAGAAGAGTGCTATGATTGGTAAATAAAAAGAGCTTTGTGCACCAGCTCATCTCAGACAGCATGAGACATAAAATCCAGTGCCATGTTGCTGAGTCACGGTGATTCTTGCTCAGATATGCCAGGACGTGAGCACGCCGCGCGCTCGCACTCTTCCTGAAGTGACTCAGAATCTCAACTCTGAAAGTGGGTGTTCGTCCAAGCCAACCAATTTGTGTGCCAGCTGTCATACTACTACGCCTTTTGCTGTACGCGTGATTTCTTATACGAATTGCTTCACTATATTTATAAATCGCATGTTCACATCTTCGAGCCTTACGTTTCTTTTTCCTTTTTTCACTTTGTTGTTCTTGCGTGTCCGTGGTCAACACTAAGTGCCGGTCGTTCCGAAATCAGATGTGGAAAAACGCACAGAGCTCCACAGCAATTTGTTACTGCACGCATCCTTACGAAGCTACTATATTCAACTGGCTTTTTTTTTTGTTCCCTGTCTAATCACATCCAGATCATATTAGGTTATAGGCAAGATTCCACGCCTTTCACAGGCAAGCCATAGATGAGTGCCCATTTTTCATAATTGCAAAGCTGGTGTTTCTGTCGGGCCGTCTCGCTCTTCTACTTATGGTGGCATAGTCATTTCTGCAAACAGCGTGTGGAACCACAGTTTGCACGTATTAAGCATGATAAAAATCCAGACGTTGGCCTCGGGATTAAGCCACGCGCAAGAGACAAACACCTGCATGCGAAGCTAGCGAGTCGACTTCTTTCCAATGACGACGGGCGCCAGCTATAGTTGGGAAAATGTGAAGTGCAGAGAAGCGCACTTGCGAATTATAAGAACGCTCTGTGCCTTCGGAACATGGTCAATCCGAGAAACGCGCGCAGCTGAGAAAAGGTGTCTTTGCAGATCTTCGCTCTCGGCTCATCTACGGAAAATCTTCACTCTGCTCGAACCTTGTCTACTGTACGTTGGCAGAGTCTATATTTTTTAAATGCGAAGCATTCCTTGCCTAATTCTTGGCACCTTTCTGCTGGTAGGTAGGTAGTTGTGCGAGTTCCTGCTTTAATAAAAAGAAAATAATGTGCAACCGATGGCTGAACTGCACCTCGGCCGTCGAGCACAGCAACCCATTTCTCTTTCCATCAGGTACTATTGCACGCATACATATTTCGTTCGAAAGCCAGCCAGCTCCTTGAAACGCAGGGCCTTGAGCGCCCTTGCCACTTCATCGTCTTTCCTTGCGGCAGCTCACGCTCTGAGGCCCTGTGTTAAACTGCACTATCTTCGGGACTGCACAACTTTGCCAAGTATGTCTTTGTAGCAGCGAACACTACGTAAAACTGTGCTACATTTTAGCGACTTTATGATCGTCCATGTTAATCATGTTTTCACATTTCTTCGCAGCCCTCCAAATGCCATCGGCGTTTTGTGGTCATCCACTGCCTATGTAGAAAGCTACGATTGCGATGTCGTAAGCACACGTGGAGCGGCAGCCGTAGAAATGATTCCCCGGCCGCCGCACAAAACGCAAAACATCTTCAACGTGGTGTTCTTCATGCTGCTGTCGACACATACACGTGCACTCACGACCCACACACACACACGGCGACTCAATTTACGCAAACATCTTGGTCCACCTGGTATCACTTTGCGGAACCCCCAACAATGCAAGATAGCTATCTGCAAAATTCTTCACGTAAAATCTGTTCCCATAGTGCGAGGAATCCGCACATTTTTTTTTTCTCTTCCTCCCTTGCCAGACTCGGAGACACATACTGTTACTGCACATCGAAAACCTAATAACAGAGCGTGGCCTTACACAGCCTCTTTGAAAGACGACTGATCTTCAGGGTGTTCATTATGCGACCTCGTGCATGCTCACATGAATTTGCAGCAATCTCTGCTTCTTTCTTTGGCAAAACGCACTCTTAATGTCTTGCGTTTGATAGTTGTAATATTTTGCAGTGATATGCCGCGTTACGTGGAAGCTTTTCGTCTTATTGTGTTGAGACTGCACGTTCCTATTGGCTGTTCTGGTAATGGTGACTGTGGCTAGACGTTCGCGAGACGCTAGTACACTGCGCCCTGTGTATAGACATTGTATAATTGGCAATCCACATCTTTCATGATGTCTTATTCATCAGCTATTCTTGCTCAGACTTCATTTTTGTTTTGTGTTTTTGTTTCACATTCCTCAGTCGCTGGAGTTTATGTTTGGTTCTTGAGGTAGCGATTCTAGGATAGCCTATTTTCCAAGGTTTATTTTAATTAATAGAAAAATGCAACATAACCACAGTGGCCTGCATACAGAAGAAGACTCATCACAACACAGAAGTGTGCATTTATGATTATCGCATATAAACGCTGAATTGTAAAGTGCACCTAAATAACAGGAGTTGGCTCTCACACGTTTACGTGTTATTCATCCAGTTCTTTTTTTTTCCTCATAAGGCTATGTTAACGCTCTATACTACAGAGGCTTGAATAATGAGTAATGCCCTGGCAGTAAATACTATCGCGAGCAAAGAGGCATGAGAAGGGTAATACATGTTAGGAAGACCGTTTATCACAAGGTGATACGATCGAGGCTAAACTCTTGGCAGCTCCCCAGCTTTAAAAGAAACTGCCGCAGATTCTGTTCTTTCGTCGTTCATCTTAGCTGATATCAGACAGCCTGTCTCATTATTTTTTGTCCAAGTCATCGCCTCCGTTTCATGCAAAAAGCTCTCCAGGCGCTCGCTTGCCTTCTGACTCGGTCGAACTCCGCTCTGCTGCGATAAGACTAGCTCTTAATAGGCTGTATTAAAGCTATAAAAATATGAACACCACAGAACGCCATTTTTCTCTATCTGCACTGTTTACACTTTTTGAGCATTTTTCACTGCTTCCGTGATGAGAAGAGGAACTGCTATTAAAAAGCACCATGGCTTCATTCTTTTGTGGAACGGGCCTACCACAAAGAGAAAACAAACTGTTAGAATTGTTCATTAGGGCGAGAGAATTGAGTTTGGCAGTAACCTCCTCAAGGTTTCTTTCCGCCATTACAACTATACGCAGCTGGTCTCAAAAGTTTATTTTGTCTTACTTTTCACAGAAAACCTTTCGGTAGTATTCGAAATAAGAGGAGAGGAATGACGAGGATACTTCGTACGGCAGTGCGAAAACTACGCTAAGTATTACAAAAAATTACACCCGGCTTGTTGGACCTTGCCGAATCGCAACCAATTGTTCAGCGGAGCTTTTACTTTCGAGCTATTGCAGCAGTTCGTTGCCTGTAATTTAATCACGTACTTGAAAACTTTACCCGTACGTGACTGTTCCGCTTGAGCCAAACAAGATGCAATGCAAAAGCAACCTAGCGAAGATGGTCTGGCGACATACAGGTAGCTATGTAATGATGGTATTGACATTTTGTTAATTAATCTGTAAGACATAAATACAATGAACAATTGGAGAGGAACAATTTAAGGAAGTTGTAGAAACAAGAACGCTAACAAAACCGTATGAATCAAATAGACAAAGCAAACCAAACCATATAAGGGAAATGAAGTCTTACTTATAATTGAGATGTAAAAGTAAAAAAAGGTAAATGAAAATTAAGGTGGGTTACAAGACAACTTGTCGCATTTGGAAGCCAAACTCACATCTTCCGCTCTATGCGAGCGATGTAGGTTACCATTAAGGTATCCCGACAGCAGTCAACAGACGACATTAGTTGAATATTTGTGTACGTCTACAAGATTAGCCCCGGCAACGTTGTCTCATACGAGGCTTCATTGACCGTTTGCCTACTCACACGTTCACCTGCTATGTGACGCCAGTTGTTAAAAAAGTGTTCTACATTCGCCCCAATGGTCGGGAGTGGTGCTGACAAGACTCTCAGGACTATTCCTGTATACACTCACAAATACCAGAAAATGTGTATCTGAGGCCATAGTGGCTTAATAGTAAAGCACCTCACGCGTAAGGCGGAAGATGTGAATAGTGTTTACAAAAGAGGCAAGTTGCTTAACTACACAAATTAATTAAAAGTAATCGTTAACTTCTAAGCGTCCTCTGACTTCATCGCCTGTGTAATAAAGTTATTACAAACAAAAAAATGCCCATATTATAAAAACTTGTACGCTAAATTTGTTTTGTAGTAGAAGATCCCAGCCAATGGCGATGTCGGACATATTTTTAGTGAAGGCAACTGGCCAAAAGCACATTGCCTTTATGAATGAAAACATTTGTCAATTCAACGCGAAAGGGTACACGAAAGCGTTCCCAGGGGCTCCACATAAAACGTTTCCCTTCTCAAGTACTCCTTCCTTTTGCCAAGCTCATTTCGCTGTTAATACGTCCAGCTTCATAAATGACAGTTATCTGATCTTACGAACAGTTTTAGCTCTGCAAGTTTTTTTGTGAATTAGGGGCAACGTTTCTCGGACTGACAGGCTATCAGGTCTTTTTTGTAATTTCGCTTAATATCGTATACTTGTGGGGGCTAGTTTGTACTTCTCACATGGCAGAGTAAATTAGTTTAAAGTAATATAGCCAAACGAAGTGACACGTGCTCGTTTGCTACTATGTTATCCTGAGGCTTAATTCACAAAAACTTCTCAGCCTTTATTAAAAAAAACTGTTCCAATAAAATTGCTTGTCAAAGAAAGTTACAGCGAATCCCGTTGCTATAAATAATATGAGCGAAGACTACAGGCCAACGGACATGAACTATTCCGAAAGAAAAGTTTCATGGTTTCGGCCTTTCATTCGCAAGTGCTCTTTGCCATTGGCTGGTCGCCTTTGCTACTAATATGCGCAGCATTAGAATTGGCTGTAATTTTTTCTGCGAACAATTCTAGCACATGAAAAGTTTGCGGATGCGGATTTTGTTTGGAGGGGGGAGGGTCGGAATTGCAAAGCAATTTGCTGGTAGGTGCTCTTGGCCATTTACTGGCTGCATCCGCCGATTTGGTGGATTCGTAGCGCTTAATAAAAAGCAGGAAAACCAAGAGAAGAAACCACAACAGGACGCGGAGTATACGTAGGGATACGAATAGAGGGGCACGTCCTCCCTGCCCAGTTGTCTTTCCTCCTTTCTCATAAGCGCTGGAAATGCCGCCAAATGTCAAGATTCCCACAAACCCCAGCACTATGTCATATCTCCTGCATTCGCTAATATACCCTGCATGGCTGGCACGCTTGGTCTTACGAACAAAGTGTGCCTCCTGTGAATACGGGTCTCGGTTGGTTCCTGCCTGTCAGCCCTGTTTTGTAATTTGTTTTGTTGTTGCTCGAGCTTAAACCCCTATCCCAAGCTGTAGTGCGGGGCAATGCGCACAAACTCCAATAACGTGCACCGTCGAGATATTGGACAGAGCTTAGTAACTTGAATGAACTTCTTATTCCAAATATATGACAAGTATGAGTGTCATATTATGCGCATGTAGGTTTTTCTTGCCTATCCCTTCTGAGGGTTGCATTGCTTCATGCGCGCGCGTGCGTGCGTGCGTGTGTGCGTGTGCGTGTTTTAGGGTTGTACAGTGCACGTACGTGTAGGCAGAAATGCGGAGCCACTTTATCTGTTCACTTGAGGAGGAGCACGAAGATAATGTATATATCCTAAAAATATCTTTGTGGTAAACCACAATGCTAACAATGCTGACACGGCAAATAAAGGATTGCGTTACTCATCGAAACTATCCTTTTTTTTATTTAAGTATAACTCAAAACGCTGAACGCCGTCACCGACTGTACAGTGCCCCCAGGCTGTTATCTTAAACTTGCACTAAGCCTTACTTATCCAAGCACCGGAAAAAATACTCATAATATAGCTCCACTTAGACTCATCGCCTCTTTATGTAGTGAGGCTCAAACGACCCTAGAGTTTTATTTACCTACACTCCATACTACACGTGACACTTAATGAAAGTTTTCAGACCTAGAAAACCAAGCCCACTGGCCTTTGCACGCAGTTTACACGTACGTGCTAGGTGCAAATGTTTATTTTGCATTTCAAGTTTAGACCTTTGGAAGGAGCATTTAGTGCTTGTCGCATACAAAATTAATCTGTATTGCATATGTGGAGTCCTTGCAGCTTTAAAAATCATAAAACGCACTTGTAATTTTCGAGCTGCCACTGTAGATAAAGCGTAAACGCACACAATGTATTCTTCAGTCCCAACCAATGAAAAATAAGAAAAGCATTAGTCAGGTGCCTTTGCCTCTAATCAGATTACAACTGTAAATTTATGAAGCTACAGTCACCGCAAAAAATTCATTTTAGCAGCAAATTAAAAAAAACGATAACGCTCTCCCGTCGGCGCTTTCAGTGGCGCTCGGTGCATTGTCAAATCTTACAGCGAGAAAACATGGAATACGAACCACATGCCTAATTTCACGCGCAAGGCACCCTTAACCTGAGGTGGGCACAATCGAGGTCAGGTGAACAAGGTGTATGTCGGCTACAACATAAACACAGCTCCTGCGCGTAACATTAACAGCCATTTCAACATAACCAATCTTGTTTCAGCTTCACCATGCACTGTTGAGTCCGAGGGCGTTGAACTCGTGCAAATGGAATACGCTGCCCATAACGTAGGTGGGTGTAATGCGGCCGTTCTCAGTGGCAAGGAACCGCGGGACACAAAAGAAATGGAGAGTAAGGAGAGAGGCGGTTGCCAAACACAGTCATCGCTGCCCCTTTGGCTCCCGGTAAGGGTGCCGATCAGCGTTTCTCGTGATGATGTCAACGCAGCAAGGGTTCCTCGTCTATCCTCCTCCCGCACATTCGTTTTCAGTGTCCTGTTGATGTCGTTCTGCTTGTTTCCGTTTGCTCGCTCGCGTACTGCGCGGGGCCTGGCAACATAACAAGAACGTATTTCCAGGGATGCCTGAACGTCGGAGGCGAGGAGACTGCGCAACGCGGCCGGCGACCCGTACTGTTTATATTACGCCGAGTGGCGCAACCTCGGCACGGCCTCGGGGTTATTTATTGCTTGCCACCTCATCCTATTGCGGAGAAAAATAGTGCGTGCAAAGCACCCGTGGTTCAGTTGAAGCATTTGGAAAAGGCCGAACGCGGCTTAAGTGCTGACTTTCGTGAAGAGGCGACGCGAAACAAATCACCCATGTATTGCGGCAGGTTTAACTCTAAATTCGTATTAATAAATTGATTGACGCTGGGAGCCTGCGGGTGACCCTCAGTTGGGACGTTCGACGTGGTATCGATGAAGCGGGCAGGACGATATCATTTCCGTCTTAAGAAAAAAAAAACGCTTTATAATGTTCTCCTGCTTTTAAGAAATGGGACGACACCCGGAAGCCTACTATATCAAAGCGCTTGTGTCTTCACTCGCTTATTAGATATTTTCAACCAAATTAATGACTACTCTATATGAACGAGCGATCCTAAAGTCGGACGATCGGCATTCTCGAAAGCGAAACGGTTTGATCTATATTAATCAACCTTACGTAATCAAAGCATGAGCAAGCAATGGCTATTACAGTCTGAGTTAGCATTTATAATTTTACTAATGCTGTAATGAGAAATTGCCCCTGTATTCTGTGTTGAAACAAGGCGTGTTATGACAACAGCTTGCCAAGACAAGGGAATCAGAGGTCGCTGGGAATGGCCTTTGCCTAGGAGTGGGCCTAATAATGATGACGTTGATTAATAATAAGGTAGTAATTACACACAAGTTATCATTTAATTAAAACGGAAGCTATTGAAATACGCTGATTTAGTGCAGCGTAATGCGATTCTATAGCTAGTCGTCTCCTCACTAAATAATAATGAAAGCAGCACTTCATTAATTTTGCAAGATCATTTTCCAGAGGCGGCACATTGTTTCCTTCGTTTGATCTACTTATTAAGAATGAGTGAATAATAAAGCGCTAATAACTAAATTATGATGCATAAAAGAAAACTAGGGCAAAGTTGTTTGTATAAGTTGAGCAGATCATTTTCGTCCGTTCGTATCATATAAATTTCTTGTTATTTCATCGCCAGAAAACATGCCCCGCTATAACTCGCCTCGTTTTACTCGCCCCGCGAGTAAAAAAAAACATGTTTACTCTGGGCACTGGCAGGCGACTCGGAGCATTAAGCGTACAGGGGCTCCAATGAAAGCTCTCGAACAGCATAAAAAAATTTACTTAAAGTTTCAATCACAACATGCAAGTTGTCATTTGGAAGCTTTTGCGAGACGGTGAGCCAATTGAAGAACGCAGAAGTTTGTTGTAAACGGACACAAAGCCATTAAAGCAGTCATCAAAGTTTTCTTGCAGAGGGATAGAAGCCAGGACTACTCAGCTTCTCTAATATAACATCGATGAAAAACGTTTTTTATGCAGTGCAGAAATCAAACACTTTGTTAAATTTGAAAGGAGGCCATTATAACAACGCATCGAAGGGAACACCTACCCCGCATCTCTCAGTTTATTCTAATACATGTTAGTTGGCGGAGAGGGGGAGGAGATGTTAAATATTTACGTATCCAAGCTATAATTATTTTCATGCTCAGGGATAAAAAAAATGGCGAGACCTTGTTGAAACCTCATGAAAGGGCCACATGGTGATTGCGTGTTTGAACACGTACTGCATCTCTTAGCTAGATTTTGCAATGGAATGCGATTGTGAGATCGAATACTTTCTTTGTTTCTAACGCAGACACAGTTTATGGTGAGGCATCTCGCATATCGCCGGCATCACAATGCAACGAAAGCCACTTCATGGCTTGCATTGCCGCGCCCGGCCAGCTCTCTTTAGGCAAAAGAGTTAACCATTTCTAAACCGTGTGCTTCTTCTACGTTAAGTGAATGGTGTTGTAGGTTTTCGGTACTCGTCATCTCGGTTGGGTTACTCAGCTCTGATCTTGTAATTGCTTATTAATACTTAGAGATCAAGCCTTAAGCTATGTTTATACAAAGACGGCTTGCGATACCACCGGCGCGTATTGGCATAGCTTCAGTCTGCATACGCTAGGATAAGATCTCTTTTGAAAAATATGTTGCGGTGGGTCAGATTGTTCTGAGACATGGTAGGCCACTGCACTACGAAGCAATGCTATGAACAAAGACGCGATGAACTGACGCACCAGACACACATGAAGCGCGCAAAAACACAGAAACGAAGGGAACAATCACCCAACACCGAGTGGTCTTGATTATTTTCTCTCTTGGTTGTGTCTTCATGCAGTTCATGTGCGTACAGCGCCTCAGTTCATCCCGTCTTGATCCTTAATCTTACTTCGCATTGCAATGTTGCAGCATGCCTTTCATTAGTTCATGTTAGCTCCAGCTTTCAAACGACTGAAACTTTTATCGAGGTACAAAAATAGGTGACATTTCTCCGAGTCCACTTGTTGGAATGTCGAGAAAAAATAAGGTAGGGATTCTTTCCACATTTAGGGGTCGGAGCACATTTATATGCCAGATCATTGCCCCACAGCTGTCTAGACTTCATTCTTTCACACAAACACTTCTGCTTTTCTTCCTTCCTTAAAGCGCAAAATCTTTATGCGATATACTGGGATTGCGCATGTACATAACACTGGACAGAGGAGTTCATAAAATATTCTCCAGCTACACCACGAAGCATAAATTATGTGTTGTCGCAGCATCAGAATGTTACCGTCCTTACAAAACTGTTCAACTAGAACCACTGAACACTGAAGAAACGAAGAATATGAATGCGAGCGCAAAAGGGATTGCAAAACTTTTCACAGGCACTTGAACAGCATATATCTTCGCAGAATATCATTCACCATCGAGTCGCTCAAATAAGTGCACAGAAAGACAGGAACCGTGCCAGGCGAAAGCCTTCGCGACGCGTATCATCTCACTGGGGCGTTTTCTACGCTCATGTTTATTTATGAGAGATACCCGCCATGGTTGCTCAGTGGCTATGGTGTTAGGCTGCTGAGCACGAGGTCGCGGGATCGAATCCCGGCCACGGCGGCCGCATTTCGATGGGGGCGAAATGCGAAAACACCCGTGTACTTAGATTTAGGTGCACGTTAAAGAACCCCAGGTCGTCAAAATTTGCGGAGTCCCCCACTACGGCGTGCCTCATAATCAGAAAGTGGTTTTGGTACGTAAAACCCCACAATTTAATTTATGAGAGATGGACGTGTAAACAAAGTGCAGCGGCAAATGAGACCAACGTCATTCGTTTTCTGCAAGACTGGTCTGAATATGACATTAATATTTCATTACCCAAGCACCGTAGCTTTGTTGCCTATTATAAGCACTATCTCACTTTACTATGTCGGGCATTATCTTGAAGATAAGAAGGCCAAACTTGACCGGTACTGCATCATTCGCGGCAGAGTACGCTGTGAAAAAAGCATATATACAGATCCGACGCACATGTTGGAATCTGTACGGGAAGCAAAGTTTACGTGGGTAAATAAATTCTTGACAACTTGTCAAATATCAAGTCTAATATATTACACAAGTTGTCCAATATCATGGATGTTTGTGTTTGTCCATCACAAATGTCACAACTTTAGTTTTACGTCAATGTTATGCTTATGCACGGCTTCATTCACAAGCTTTGGCGAAATTCGAACTCTAATTCAGACAATGCTCACTGCGAGACGTACAAGCGGCGATATCACAAGGATGAAGGCGATGTGTGATGCTTCTTACGGAATAATAGTGAGGATGGTGTATGCCTGGAAAAGTATACCACCTATCAAGCAAGATTTAGGAATTCTGTACCTCTTGTGCCAAAGTGGGACTTCTCGAGGACTAGCTGAGAAAAGCCCCACCCCTAATGGCCCATGCCGAATGGCTAAATTAAAGTGTGAAGTAAATATACAAATCTGTCAAACATAGTTCACAATACTCTTAACAAATCGGCGGCTTATATAGACAACAGTGACCCCACATTATATCTTCAGGCTTTATGTAGGAAAAACTTCAAGCAACATGCCTATTCTCTAGGATCGGCCAAAAATGGGCGCACATACAGTGACACATAAAGAGTACCTAAATAAAAAATAAGTAAACGAAAGGATTCGACAACTGAAATTCACTATTTCATTACAGCTGGATGTGTGTAAAGGTGCCTGCGAACAAACATTACAGGTCCAGGATTTTTGTAGCGAAAGTTATTTTTCTGGTAAGCAGAACACAGGTGCGCACACATTTGCGGGTACTTTTGTATAAGCTTTGAATGTCGATCCCTAAATACATCGACCCAGATAGGGACCGACCCTACAGCTGAGTATTTGAATAGCGCACTTGTGGTTATCGGGGAGAACTAGTTTCTTCGATATTTGCCAACGCGCTTTGTAATAATTAGGAACAACGACACGTCGTCGCGAATGTTGCAGCAATATTAGTGACAGGTGTGCATCCCGTACCATCTATTTTTGTTTAGGCCACCGCTTTCTTTGTAGGCTGCAGTTGACAATTCAATTTATACGCGCCGCCATTTTTTTTAAGTACGGTTTTGCCAAACTTTGTGTTCAGTATGGACCCATATTTCTATGTTCCTTTGTGATTGTAGCGTTTCAGGACTGTTTTTACGTCTGTCGTCACGTCACTGTAAAAAACAAAAATGATGACCTCTGTAACTATGGTATAGGTATGTTCTGTTAACAATCTTCTCTTTATCCGACCCACGAAACAGCAGCCAGGCACCCAATACTAATGGGCAAAAGTAGGGAAAGAAAGATTCGCTGTCTTAGATCGTTACGTATAGGCAGACATAAATAAACAGTTATTCAGAGTATATTTGCAAGGCGACCAAGTGCCTAACCATATGGTTGTGAACGCGCGCCGGATTAAAAAAGTATTCCTCATAGAGGCTCCTCTAGAGGAATAGTACCGTGACAAGACCCAGGCAGCCGACTTCTTCGGGCAAGCCTGCGTTTACTACTGACGCTTGCCGTTCACAGAAACAAAATACGACAGGAACCAGAAAATAATCCAGCTTTGATTGCACAAAGCCACAGCGCGATATATTCTAACCTGATCTTTCGTTTTCCTTGCAATCGGGCACGTAGGTTGATTATATTTACAATGGCTGACGTGTCCATTCTAGCGGAAGGAATATATACGTTCAGCGTAAAGAACGAAAAACCGCTCCTCTTTTGCCCCCATAAGCTCACTCATAATAACAAAGACGGAAGCGACGAGGAAGTAGTTCGGGCTTTCTACCCGCACCTGGCACAGTAACCCTGTCGGGCTTGAGCACATACACCGTCGCGATTGTTAATCACTGGTTTCGAAAACTACACAGCAACAACGCACGATTACAACTTGTGCAGTGTATGTCAGGCTGCGTGCTCCACGAGGTCGGTAATTAAATTTTGTTGTAATTGCGCACGGTTGTGTCGTTTTTATGTTTGCGGCAGACGATTCGCCCCATGCGCCACAAGAACTCTGACTAAATCAACTGCTAGCCTATATGCCTCATTCATCCCAAACTAGAGCATCCGTGCGTATTTCACAAGCGTGACCTAATTAGCCTTTGGAATGCGCTGCAATTTCTTCAAAATCATGAATTGAGATTCATCGTCTAGAACTACTACTATTACCGCAGGATCATTGAGCTTAAACGTAACGTCAAGGGGATTATCTTACAGCCGCACCGTAAAATCAATGAGGTACGCTTTTTCACAACTCTACAACTTTTTTGCCGACGACAAAAAAAGAAGGCTCGCAGCAAAGTGGGTATGCGCATAGGTCAGCCTGAAAATCGCGTTAGCGCCTTCGTTATCGCGCCTATAGAAATCGATCAGTTTTATCGACAGCTATTGTACGCGTTGTTAAACATTTCCGTTGGAAATATTTTACTAACAACATTATGCACCGTCTGACACCGCTACTAAACTTTAAGTTACGTTAACATTGACAATTCCTGGCAGATCTGGGAGCCTGCAAAAATAGTAATTCGACTGCAGGTGTCGTCAAAGCTAGCCTCCAGTGCTACTAGGACTTCTTCAATGAAATACACAAAAGTTCCACTTTGGTCGACTCGGCATCATCATCTTTAAATGACAGTAGCAGGGAAGACACAGTACCGTCCCACGGGTTGTCAATATTGCGACCTGACGCATAGGCTGTTTCAGCGATGTCTCAAGGAACGGCAGACGCTCATCAGTGTTTGTTATTTTGATAATTTACTTTCCTCATCGTGGATTGCTTTTGTCCATCAGCACTTCGTCAGCGTATGTACAAACGATTACGGATAAATTTCCCCGCATTCTGGGTTTTCCTTTCACTCAGATAAGTTAACGGAGTCAATTTCAGACAGAAGCTTGACCTAAACATGACTATATGTTTAACCTCTTACATTCTGAACGCCAGCTGTGCGACTGCCCTTAATCATTACTGCAAAATATTGTTCAACACTTCGCATCGCTGTACAGCACTGCACTGGAACTGAACAAAGCATGTGGGGGCTTCAGCGCCGGTTCAAAGCACCACCTCGTTCCCACAGAAGAGCTGATCGAGGGCAATAACCAGGTATGAGGATGTTTCGGCATGCCCCCTGAGCCTGACAACAATTGCTTCGCGAGCCTAAGGATTGCAATAAAACATAAACCAGGTGCCTACTGCGTAGAGTAAAAACGAATGCTCTCTGTACAACACGAACTTACCTGTTGTCACATTTGCGAAGCTGCAGCTTTTCGGCAAAACATGGGCATGACTATGGCGAGTATTGACGCCAGCAAATCTGACGTAATGACGCCAGAAATAGAAGCACCAGTGATCAGGTTATAATTTTATGTATCGCAGTATACGTTGCAACTCTTACGTCATGAAACAAAACGTTCAAACAATATCAACAAAAACGAGCACAATTCTCGCGGTAACAAAACAGTTACAAGACTGCCAATAAATACAGTAAGTGTCTCAAATTTCCGCGATTCCCGCGTTGTTTTCGGAACCTACGATGTCTGATGCCATGTTCCCAGCACTGTTGTCTGAGAGAATCGAATTACACCAACCGGTTGAAGAGTGCCCGGTGAAGATGCTACTAAACATGCTGACAACTCAGGAAGATTAGCAAGTAATAAAAGGAAGCTCGGGTTTGCCGTCAAGGTACTGAGCAATACACGTTCTTGCTGCTTTTTTATTTCTTCAGATTTCCGAGTCGCTCGCTGGATAGTCCGCCCAGCGGTAGCCTACTTACAGGTTTGAAATGCGTAAGCATTTCTATGCCTACCCAACGAGAAATTTGTCTATCACCTAAGACAATGAATGGCTCATAGCCTTTTAAGCAATGGTTCGTACACCCGTAAGCAAGCAAAAAAAAATGCAGTTGCTCATACCCGTGTAAGGCAGAGGTTACAAGCGCTCAGCAAAGTGAAGCGAATAGTGCGCATATTTATTGAAATCACCCATACAACACAAGGAACAGCATATGTTTCAATAAAGAACAAGCTCAAAACAAGCATCGGCACCACCATTAAAACCTTGCACACCTCCTTCAACAAATGTAGTGGTGGTTTAGCAGCATCTTCGCTAAGTTAACCCTAATTCACTTTAATTAACACCAAAGCTCGTGGGTTCAAATCCCACCAAAGGTTGAGGGCTCGAGTGCCGTAATGAAGTATATCCTAATTACATGTTTCTAATTAAATTCACTCTAATTAACACAGCACCAATGGTCATTCGTCCGATTGTCATAATGAACTGTTTTATTTAAACCTCGGTCATCATGTTCGCTACAGAACATGATAAGCGAACGACCGATTAGGGTTGATACGGGTTTATATTGATCGGATCATGTTCCATAACATTGGTAATGACAGCAGGCTGCATGGAGATGAGGAAGCGGCACAGTGCTCACGCATACTTTGACAACCGTCAGAGGAGTTTCTGCATGAATTTTTTATCTTCTAATGAGCAGCAATAGTCATCCAAAAAGTTAGCGAAAGAACAACTGTGACAAGAGCCATTCACAGAACGCTCCCCAAAGTCACGCAACATATGCGACATTATGAATAGCGGTGAAGGATGCTCCAAAACTTGCGTGACATTCGCGCAACGCACCTAACGACGACCGAGTTCCAGAGAACACTACAACAGTGAATAGGTTCCTCGTTGTGCTCTTTGCGGAACAAAAGACAGCCATTTCTTAGACCGTGCACCATTGTCAAGGACGATATATCACAACCGCCATGCCAATCCCTGCTCATGCGTAATGCATCCTCTTCCTCAGTCACGGCTTTGCGGCCAAACTGTGTCGCATTGCTAACGTGCTGTATGCTGGCCGTATCACGGCAACACAGTGCTGAATTTTTCATAAGCCATGCTAGACGACGTGGCGCATGGAGCAGGCTGCTGAATTTCTGTAGATGTACATGGCACTCTTACCGTAGTCAGCGAGACCCTCATGAATTCTGGAATCTCGGCAAACAGCACCACCGAAAAAGGCAGCCCCGGGATCGATTATCTCTGCCGGAATCAGATTGAGCGACTGCTTGAAGTTTAGGCGACGGTCGATGGGTTTTTATTCGCCTGCACTTCGTGAACTAGCTCAGGCACTTCGTGGTTCGGTTCCGCGGTGCAAGAATGCACCCTCTGCACGGGGATTCGTTCGGCTCGAAAAGTGCCGGTAAAGTCCACGCACACTCCCTGAACTTTCTGCACCACTGCGATTCTCAGTGCCGATGTTGTGCGGCGACGAAGCAGCAGATAATTTCTACAGTGACATGGCAGTCGAGGGCCCTACAAGAAATATTACCATGAGCCGAGTTGGGCCACTAATCGGCGACGACGGGCCAGATGTCCCGACCGAAACCAGAATACCTAGGTGGCTATTATACACGTCTATAGAGAGGCGAGAAAGCCATTTGGACTCGAATTAAAAATTATTTTTCGCCATGGGAGGCTGCCCTAAGCAGCCGCTATATTAAAGTACAGCTATGGGCTGTCCATGGGGCCCGCGATG
Source organism: Dermacentor andersoni (assembly GCF_023375885.2). NCBI lineage: Eukaryota > Metazoa > Arthropoda > Arachnida > Ixodida > Ixodidae > Dermacentor > Dermacentor andersoni. The sequence continues at coordinate 58,368,872 of NC_092822.1, forward strand.
CAGCAGAGAGGCTCGGCCTTCCTGTATCGAAGTGGGAGCGGCCCGCTATGTGCTGACGCGGGTTCCGAAGAACTAGAATAAAGTTTTGCCATACCATACCATTTAGTCTACATAACGAGTTATCCGACTTTTGTCTCCACTGTTTACACGCCAACATTGCAACTGAGCCATCGTATTGCTAATTTTCACTGCGGGAGTAATGAGAGAAAGCCGCTGTCCATTCTTTCCTTTACGGCATGGCAGCCGCGCATATAAAAAAATGCATTCGCAATACAATGTCACCCTACGCCAGACAACGCCAGTAACACAAGGCGTCACATAAGGACGCAGCAGCAGAAGAACTGCACCACATCGGCACTTGTGCACCGCTTTCTCGGAGGGGCTAATTTGGCCCAGCGGCTGCACTTATGTAACTGGCACCGGACGAGCTTGGAACTCTGGAGTCAACTTGTGGATAAGTGTATGCTAATCGTAGAGAACACGTATTTCTCATGAACCGAGAGAAAGGCCCCATACATAATGTAAGCAAACGTATCACAGCACCCCTCTACCAAGAATGGTATTTAATTTCGAACTACGAAGTATGCGTGACCTCTTTAGCCTAGGTACACAAATCACTGAACACTAGCTGTTTGTGCCAGTTGTGTCAAGTGCTGGCCAGAAAAAAAACATCACCATCGTCATGCTTGTAAATTTAACCCCCTTGCTGCTGAATGTCGCCCTGTTTCACTTCATTGTGCTGAGTATTTCTAAACCCGATCACTTTGCACAAAACATAACCGTGTTTGATGGGATATATGCGATAGGCCCCGTTCCTTCAGTTGTGCATATAGGACAGTGTTGTTCTCAGATTGTTTCATGCCAGTAATAAAACCGTGCATCTGTTCTGCGTCTGTGGTTTAATTGCATTGGCAAACAATCCAAGACGTGCGCCTTTACTATCGGCCAATATTGGTGTAATCTGCTATTGCGTACTCCCTAAAAAACGTACATAGCGTCATCCTGTCACCTTGACTGCCTTTGCATCACGTCTGTAGCTCCTCAGGAGAAAATTATTCATCTTTGACGCATTTTGCATAAGCCCATCATACCCTGTGAACGAAGGGGTTAAACACAACGCGTCACAGCGGAATGCACCGGTGCGGGCTTACACGGAGATGCTCGAGCAGAAATTCATCGAAATAACGGGGCTATGTATGTGAATCATTCTGCGGAGGAATCACCCACAGTGTATTTGTCGTTCGTCCCCGAATATTTTCACAAAAGTACCGTCAGCATAAATTGAAATACCAATAGGAAACAATTGATCTGAACTCGGATTGCGCCTAATTACATGGAAGTATGACGCGTAATCGCTTTGTATCCACCTACTAAGTATAGGGGTAATCTCTAGTGTGCATTTGAAGTGTGAAGTAAGCCACTTTTGTAAATTGAGCTGCACCCGGAAACGGATAGACGCGTTGAATATCTTCGGAATTGGTCGCGGTTGAAATAAGGCATAATATAATCGCTCATTTACTTTCAGCACGACCAGATAAAACGACAGCCACTTCGACAATTATTTAAATAAACTAGTCCTCATAAGTTTGTACTTTTCACTAGAATTTTATCCATACCAAGTTGGGCTATTAGGCGTGCATTGTATTCTGCGGTGCATTTACTCACAGGTTATAAATTTTCGGAACTCCCTTTCCATAATTAAAATAGAAATTCTCGAGCACTCAAAGTACTGCTTTACGGTTATTTCACCCACATTGTCATATACATACTGGTAAAATCAATCAATCATTCAGAAATAATAGAAGAGGGCTGACTACCTTTAAGTATCTATGGGGCTATCGCAAGGATGCAGAAGCGAACAGAGTTCTGGATAAAAATCAGATTCACGTGTTCTTTTCTCTGACGCAACAGCTCTGAAACTCCGCCCACACTCTAACGCTCTAACTGCGTACAAGAAGTGCAAACAAAAGTACATCACGAAAAATGAAGTCGACTGTGTTTTGTCACCATCACAAAGTACAACAATAAAGAAATGTGCCCTACCTTATTAAATACGCGCTTCGTAAGCACCACATTAAGGCACGACCTCGATTTTAAAGACCATCATGAAAGTACGATGACGAAAGTAATAACAAACAACAATGCTTGCCTTCTGACGTTTAGTTTGCCTCCTGGCATTCTCGCGTTACACCCAGTCATATATAGCTACAAGCCCACAAAACATTCCTCATTTAAATCATTATCTACCGTAAGAAGGAAAGAAAAAAAAACTCTAAAGTGGCGAATAAAAAATATCACCCAGGAAACAATACAACTTCGGATGTGGATCCTTCATCACATTTGCACGAGCTATAGGGATGAATATTCATGCCTGCCGGTCACAATACCAGCAGCGAGTTCTTCTGCATTAAAATAGTTGCAGCTGATTTTCCTTCGTGACGCAACGAAGAATGACAATGCTCTAACGCGGTAAGAGATCACACTGCCATGTAAAAATTTAATGTTGCTGCATCAAGTAACAATTAGATGGCGCATGCTATATCAAAATGTAAACTGATTCCTGAGATATGTGCAGCTTCCCGTTAAAGGTCCTCCCATATTATACTATCTCCCTTCTTAAACACTGGAACCAAGAGGCGCATTAGAAGATGGGACGCACAAACAACTAACCTGACCATCGCATATAGATAGCCCGTAGACTGTGCAGCACGAAAGTGTTTATGAACGTGAGCACTTTAAATGTGACATTTTGTTGAAAACAGCAAAGTGCGTAAGATGCCAGCAAACTGGCATTTAGCCAGCTTTCGCACCAGCGAACTGGCCTCCTTAGTGCGAGTTTTGAGCTTAACTATAGCTCAACAAAACAGCACTGTTCGGTTGCAGATTTCACTTTGCACAAATAACAAGAAAAGACCTGAAAGTGCGAAAGTAATTCTGAATTACCTAATAGTAACTTTAAAAAATGCGCTAAAGCCACGCTTTAAGATCTGCTGTCATAAAACTGTGCACAGGTAAGCAACCAGCTGTCTTTAAATACGTTTCCAGAGTGCAGAGTGATCATTATTTTCATGGCTCTCGTCATCGAATAGTAGACTCCCTAAGCATTAGCATTCGTTCCCTGCAATCTAATCCTAGATGTAACGGGGAAGCAAAAAAGAAAAAAAAAGCTATTTGCAACAAATTACCTTTAAGGAGTTTCCTCTAATTTTCATATAGACGTCATATTCTTGTTTGTAACAAATATTAAGGCATTTCGTAATTAAACCTAACATTTGTGCAGTCAGATCAGAAGGTTGTAGTGCCGTACTCGCTCAGAAAAATTGACTCCAGGAGCAGCAGCAGGCATAACTGAATGCCATATTTGAAAATTTGGTAATAAAGGTTTACGTGGCTTCCACCAGAGATGCTGGGCTATAGGAATTTATTCTCACGTTGTTCTTTTTTGGCGAACCAAGAAAGTGCGCTATTTTCAGCAGAGTGTTACATAAACAACAGAATCAAGGTGATATTTACATGTGGACGCTTAGAGCAGACGCCAGCTAGCGACACAGACAAACAGGAAACCAGCTCCGGTCAAAAGGCGTCTCAGATTCTTGAGTGCGCAGTTAAAGTATACCCGCACACCACCCACTGAGAAGGCCAGAAAACTATCACGATGATCAATGGCGTTTCATGTCTGAATAGCCAGATACGGAAAAAGAGTGACACGCACGTGGTGATGAGTTTTCGATGAAACTTTTACAAAACACAGAAATGAAGTGCGAATGGTGAAATGTAGCATAGCTGAGCCTGAAATCGGTCGCTGTAACTTGCGTCAAATGTATCAGTAATAAAGTAATGAAAGTAACTACAGATGTGTGGTAATACCATAAATGTTTCTTACGAAGGGATTATGTAGTAAAACGTGTAGGTGAAGGTACCACTGGTGCCTCAACAGGACACTCGAACGCAAGAGTTGAGAAGCACGTGCTCCGAAAAAATGCTATCGCAGCAGCAGCAGCCTTTGGAGCTCCCTACGAATCTAGGGAGCTGATTGCTAGAAATGTATCGACTTCTTGACGAAACCTTAAACTAATACTTTATCAAAAAACGGTTCCATGAAAAGAATCATCGCCAGGTGGAGGGGTAAGCGTTCTTTAGACGCTATATGAAAGTACTTGCTCCTTTCAGGTTTTATTTGCTGGCACTCATTAAAACTTGAAGTACAGTCAGCGTCGCGCCGCATTTGCAAATAATAAGAGGTTCGTCACTAGTCAACACACGAGAGTGCGGGCCATACGTCTGGCCAATTCTAAAATGGAAACAAATTACCTTTTATTCGTCGTACTTCATAATGGGTGGCTAATTCACTAACTATGGTCTAATGACGTGGAATTTACATGGCGTTTCAGCGTGCCATAGGCGCTGGTAATAACTAATAAGGGTTTCCCCCATGAAAGACTTCAAATTTATTGCAGCGACATGCAGACATATAGACAGAATCTATTACAGGGAAATAGAGGACGAGTTTCCCTTTCTTGCTACGGAAGCGGCAGCTTCATCTCTATATACGATTGTTGCTTCAACACCTCTGTCGCCGGGCGCCCAGCATACTGTGACGCGCTGGTTAAACGTATACGGTGGCCACAGCAGTTAATACAGCTCAAAGAGCGCGTGATTTGTCTGTCTACAAGGCGAAATAAAGATTTCACCACGCTTAAAGAATCAGTAAATATAACAGTTTCTTGTAGATGTATTCTCACGAGAGAGAGAGAGAGAGAGAGAGCAAATGATAAAGGAAAAGTAAGAAGGTTAACCAGGACTGCGCCCGGTTGACTACCCTACACTGGGGAAAGGGAAAAGGGGACGGAAAGATTAAAAGAAGAAGAGAAAGTCTACTGGGTATGTCGTTCGGTCACTCAGTCCGGATAACAGACGCTGACTCAATCCAGTAGCCTTCAAATATCGCAGCAGAACTTCTGTGGCCTTTTGAAGCTGCGATATGCGAGGCCATGGTCGCAAGATCTTCTTCAAGGTGAACGGTGTTCTATCTAGCTGGTTGAGAGCTGTGCAGAGGTCATGTCTTTCGTTTTGAAAAGATGGGCAGTAGCACAGTAGATGTTCTATAGTTTCCTCGGCACCGCAGGCATTGCAGTCGGCGCTATCAGTCATTCCAATCAAAAACGTATATGCATTGGTGAATGCGACGCCCAAGCGTAAGCGGCACAGCATTGTTTCTTCATTTCGCAGAAGCCCTGGTAACAGCCGCAGTTGCATAGAGGGGTCGAGAGAATGCCATCGTTCTTGGGTGAATTCAGGTGTGTGCCACTTCTCTAATGTCATACGGTGTGCTACCTTGCTTAGGTGTTGGGCTGCGTCGGTCCGCGATAAAGGTACAGAAACAAGGGTTGCTCCTTCGTGTGCTTTCCTAGCAGCTTCGTCAGCGAGGTCGTTGCCGGAGATACCGCAATGACCAGGCAGCCACTGAAACACGACGTCGTGTCCTTTCGCTATCATACGATGGTGCATTTCTCGTATCTCCGACACTAGTTGTTCACAAGACCCGCGACGAAGAGATGACAGAAGACATTGTAAGGCCGCCTTCGAATCGCAGAATATTGCCCACCGATTAGCGGGTTGGTTGTTAATGTAATCAACGGCACCTCGGAGGGCAACAAGCTCCGATCCGGTCGATGTTGTCATATGAGAAATCTTGTATCGGACGCCAATTGATCGCGATGGTATAACCACTGCGCCGGTGGAGCTGGTCTGAGTGGAAGAGCCATCCGTATATATGTGGACTTGGTCAAAGTAGAAAGTGTTCAAAGAATTCAGAGCTGCTTGCTTCAGGGCCAAGGTAGGCAGGTCGGTCTTCTTCCTTATCGCTGGAACCGAGAGACGCACTTGAGGTTGTTCTAAACACCACAAAGCTGAGGTTGAACGTGCTGAGGGTGTGAAGCCTGATGGTAGACAGGCACGATGGATGCTGACCTCGTTGGAGAAGGACGCCTGTGGTCGTCGTTCTGGCAGGCAGGCAAGAGAGCTTGATTGCATGCGTGAAACATGCCGAACATGGGCCCTAAGCGTGTCGATGCTAATGTAAGTCGCGATCGGATGGTCCCGAGCCATTATAATGGTTCCTGCTGTTGAGGCGCTCCGCGGAAGTCCTAGGCAAACACGTAGTGCCTGTGCTTGCACGCTCTGTAGTTCTCGAAGATTTGACTTGCATGTTTGAGCAAGCACGGGAGAACTGTAACGTAGCAATCCGATGAAAAGTGCTCGATATAACTGTAGCACGGAGCCCACTGAGGATCCCCATGTTTTCCCGGCGATAAACTTGAAGACATGAACAATAGATGTGAGCTTCTTCTTCAAGTGGGCAACATGAGGGCTCCAAGAGAGGTCCTCACGATATATTTCACGATATATTTCACGAAAATTCTCACGATATATTTCACTGCAGACAATAGGGAAAGGCCTCAGCCGTAAGTGTACTTGTTTCGGGGTGCAGTTAGTCGGATTCAGAAAATGATAGTCCGACTTCCGGATAGGACGTGCCAGCTTGTGACTGATTCATCAGTGAAAAATTGCGGGCAAGGATATTTCCCTGAAGTTCAGGAATATATATTCGAATGTGTGGTTTTGGGGCAGGCTTCGTGACATAACTAAACAATGTGCCATGTTCTACATAACGCAATTGCTGTGGCAGTAACATCTTTGCCGGAGGCATTACGCGATGTTCAGGAAGTGGAACGCCCATTTCTTCGAGTTTTCTCACCTTCAGTGAAAAGGACTTCCTTGCTCTAGGTCGGCTATGGAAAAGTGTGGTACACGTGGTATCACTTATGGTGGCGTTTCTGGGACGTTGGAAGTTTCAATTTAATTTAGGAAAATATTCAAAACTAAACACACTTCACGATTAAGGGACCATTCGTTTCACTCCACAAAAGCACCTCGCACAGTGTTTGTCCTGAAGGCTCTGTTGCAGCGCGGATGCCTAAATGGTGCACAGGATCCATCATTTTTAAAGCACTGGGTGCAGCGGACTGATAGACTATCGCACCATGGTCTATGCCTGAACAAATGAGGCTTCTGTATAAGTTTCGCAACCCCTTCCATTCACTTCCCCATGTGTTGTGCCACATTTTTTGAAATGTTTGCTGCTCTTAAACACTTACCATTACGACACTTTATGCGGGGAATGAAAGTTGCTTTACAGTCCAGAATGGTGACTAAACATTTGTGTAATGTGCGCAGCGGTTTGTGCTGTCCGAGTAGTTCTCCAGGATCTGCTACCAACGTTCTCTAGCGTGTGATTAGAACGCATTAGCTTTTATTCGGATTTGTTTTAAAGCCATATTCAGTGGTCCATTTGGACATATTGTTCAGGGCTAGTTGAACCTGTCGCTCGCACCCTGTAAGGTTACAGGATTTGTAACCTAATTGACATGGCCGACGTACAGGGAATAATGTGTGGCCGAATGCAATGATGTGCGAAGTAAATTAACCTTTACTAAACGAGCGTACAGCTGAGCACGCCTCCTTCTGGCACTCCAATTTCCTGTATGAGTGGACGGGACAGTGCATTACCCATTTTGATTCAGAAAGTACGATTGTGCAAGTAGCGTTCTGTACCGTTTATCATGTTGCTGCCGTTGCCCATTGCCGACAGGTCTCGTAGAATTTCCTAACGCCACGTTGTGTCGTACGCCTTTTTCATATCATAGAAATACACTAAAAAAACTCTATATGAATGAGCGCATGAGGAATGTTCGTTTCGGTGCGCGCTAGATGGTTGGTTGGAGACCGACCTTCCCTGAAACAACATTGATGAGGATCAACATTTTCTGTAATCAAAGAAGCTACTTGAAGACGACGATTAATCATTTTTTGAACAACTTACAATGGCAACCCGTGAGCGCAATCTGACAATAACTTGCCAGAGAGGAGAGGTCCTTCCCCCGTCTTGAAACCGGAACAGCAATGTCTTCTTTTCATGCATATTGAAGGTATCAAGCAGACCACATATCTTTGCAAAGTGCAAGTTGTGCCATCGTAGTATCATTGTGAAGGTGGTTAATTGTCTCGTACATGATTCTGTCAGGTCCGGGTGCAGAGCTAAGACAAGCGGTAGGGGTAAGCTCTCAGCTCGGTGATGGTAAAAAGAAGGTTATAAGGTTCGGTATGTCTACACTTGTGGCAGATTGCTGCCCATTAAGTCTGCTTAGACCATCCCAAATTTTTGCCTCCTGGGTGTATGAGTTTATAGTCAAGAGAAACATACCCCAGCTTGGCCTTCTTGGCCGTCTTCCGCGTCCGCCTTCCCTGTGACCTGATGCGTTTAAACTCAGCGAGATTTTCCGCATTTGTAAATGGGCACAATATGTTCCATGCTGTATATTGTTTCTTTAGCGCCTGTTTGCAGTGATTATTTCTTACGCACTTGTCGACAGATATTGCTATGCCGCCGGACGGGGCCTCAGCATCGTCACGAGCTTTCGGGAAAATGGGATATTTCCGGAAAAAGTTTCTTTGCTTGGGTTCTAACTGGGTCTCTTGAAAACACAGCACCTTTGGATTATACTTATGTAGGCGTTTTTAACGTCATCTAGATTGTGGAGGAGGCTTCCGACATCCAGTGTCATCAGAGCCCATTCAAGGCACCGTGATGCGAGTTTTGCCTTTTTTTTTTAGTAGTCTAGAGATTTGCGTATCTCGATAGGCGCTAGCTGCGCCGTTTATCTGCGTGTTGTGTTCATCGCCTCTAGCGAGGTGTTGGACACAGGCTCTCGGGAGCACGTTTGCCATGAGCGCCTCGCCTCGAAAGACAACACCTTCGAGCCCAACAACCCGGAGGTTTATGAGTCCTCCTTTAGGGATGGCGAAGCAGCACTAGCTGCTGTCGCCAAGGGGGCTTGTGGCACGGCCGCGGCCCCACTCTTTGTGGGCCACCCAAAAGATACCAGAGTCTGCTTTGGCGTCGCCCCATTAAGCGCCGCATCAGCACACCCTGCGGCATGGAGGAAAGGTACGAGATTTCGCGCTTCTTAAAAAAAGGTATTTTCTTTTGCTTTGATAGTAATAATATTTTTCTCTCCGTTCCACGTAGGACATGATGGTGGATATTCTGCATGGCCGCCGTCGCAGTTAGGACAGCCTACAGCTGTCTACAGCTGTCAGAAAGAAGCGTGTTGATGGTAACCGCATTTTGCCGTGATCAGTCCGCCACGGCAGCTTTGAGAGCCATAGCCGAATCTTTGGCACTTCAAACATTTACGTGGATTTGGAATGCGCGGTGTTACTCTTATCTTTTTATGTCCTGTTTCAAGGGAATCTGACAGGTCGCTCGTAGAAAAGGAGAAGTTAAAATGCTCAGGAGGAATTCCTTGATTGTGGCGCTTAATTTTTATTCCTTGCACTCGAGTCACGTTGTCTTCTTTCCAGCTTACAAGAGCTATTCTTCACTCAGGTTCAAAAAGTAAACTTAGGCGGTCACTCCTTTGCTTGTGCTAATTCACTCATGTGGAGTCACAGTCACTTGTAGATTGCCGAATACCTCTAAATTTGAGAGCTTATCGTCGTAGTCCTTATAGCGAACCTCGAGGAGGAGGCCGATGCTGATAATTTTGGTCATATTGTAACCTGTGGCCAGTGCGTCGTTGAGACATTTAGCAACACTGAAAAGAGATATTGCCCTGACGCTCTTTTCAGGGCCCAGAATATTAACCACATGAAAACGTGGAAATATTTATTGCCTTCAAACATCGCCCTCATTTTGTGGGAGGACGATCTTCAAGTCGGGGGAATGACGAAGCCACACGTTTTTTACTGATTTCGGCATAGGTGCCAGCCGCCCACCATGGAGTCCAACTAACGCCTGTCATCGCCAGCTGTACGCAGCGACTTTAACTCATGGAATAGGTATCATCAAGGTTTGTTATTACACAGAAGGTTAACGCTTGCACCTGAAAATTCGGAGATGAGAAGAAGGGAATAGAACACAGGAAAGGCAAAGAGAGCAAGGAAAAGGTTGGAGAGGGGGACAGTAATAGGTGACGGCCGACGTCCTCGGTACGGTCAGTCCGGGGTGCCGTCTACATGAAGTGGAGGCCAAGGAGGTGTGTTGCCTCCACCGAGGGGCCGTAAAGGTTTGAATGCACGGCAGCAGTTCAATCTCCAGGATCCCCTTTTCCCGGGGTAATGCTAAGCAGCACATGGCTAGGCGCGGCAGGGTTCGATTCCCATGTGCTCGAGTCTGTAGTGTCGCCACACACCGAACGTCTGCTGGCGCAAAGGCTCCTGCGGAAAAAATATCGCGACATTTGGAACGATAACAGGTTCGCTTGCACAAACGTATGCTTTTAATCAATGTGTCCGCCAAGCTCTCTGGTGTCTATGGCCTTATTTAGCACGCCGGCCTCCATTCAGATCACGAACTCGACACATGTGTCCCAAAACTGAGCGGTGACTTTTATGGCGCGAAATCGCAGCATGGTATTCTGAAAAAACTCCTCATCCGCTCAATGGGCTCTGTGCTATGGCGCTGCCTCTGGCACGCGCAGTTTCAGCGCCAGTTCCTCATACTGCAAAAATGACCCTGGTACTCCTCTGTATCACTGTTGCCTGCGTCAAGGCTTACAGTTATCGCTCATAAAAAGCAAGGCCCTCGTCCTCCACAATTCAAACACTGCCCAAAGTGGCCTAAAGACGAACATCGCTCTTTCAGAGCACAAGCTCGTACCTGTTGCTGGTCTTCGGCTAGAGTTAAACAGTCATACCCGTTATGATTTCAGCTTCACACCCCAGGTGTGCTACGGGGTGTTAAATAAATGTCGGACGCCCTATAAGCGAGAGCACGAAATTCGACGCGGCATATTTACCGCTAAAATATGCTTGAAATGGGGCGTATGACTGCACAAAAGAGTGTTGTGGACGTGAAATTTCGGCTGTTTCTATTTGATTTTGCTTATAGTACTTTCCGAGATGGTATTTTGGTGTCGTGCGCAAAGACCTTACGCTATGTAAGTAGGTGTGTCCATGCATGACGCGATAGCCCAGTGATGCCCCCGGCGGTTTGCGCCAGAAACTAATTTTGGGCTTTGAATATAGAAGTCGATGAGGAGTTTTGCAAGCGATGTAGTATCAAAGCTCTCGATTCTGAGACCACTGGCGAACACCGCAGAGAGTGCCCTTACACATGCTTTCACTTGCAGTGAAACTATTACAAACTGGAGCTATTCTTTACTCATCGCTTGTATACGTATGACTCAGTAAAAAAAAAAAAAAAAACAGTACCCTTTCATAAAAAAAAACTTTTTTGTTTAACTATATGACCGAAGCATACATTTGACAGATTAATTATTTTAATCTGCTCATTTCTTTTTGTCTAATGTCTCATTTCTTTACTTCGTTTATTTCATGAGGTTTCGAATATTTACCATGACACTGGCATCGTTATATGGCACACGTATTTATATTGTGAGAACAGATTTTCTATCATTTGCTTTTAGTTCTACGCGTCTGCAGACAAAGCAAGGACTAACGTCAGAACAAAATTTTTATAACCGTGGGACGTCCTACAGGGAGCGCACGGAATGCCAGAACACATATTTCCTTTTATACGCTTATTCCTACTGTTAGTAAACTAAACTTTAAACAAATTTTTAAAACATTGGGAAGTCCAATAATTTACGAGCAATGCATCGCTGAAGCAAAAGCTTCGCGCTTTTGTACATTTATAATCCCTATCATATCCATAAAGTCAGAATACTAGGTCATCGTAATGAGCCACCAACCATTCTCTGCTGCTTTAAACGTCACTTGGAGACTGAAGAAAATATTTCCATTCGCAGAGGCTCACTTTAAAGCGAACAGTGTGAAGCTCATAATTATTTAATGAAAGCGAAGGTAGAAATCAAGAAAAAAAAATTGGCCAGGCAACAGCGGTTGACAAGCCAGACAGACAAGGTCTTCCAGGACCCATTAGTGTACAGTGACGTTGGTTGTTCCAGTCGTCTGCAGAAAAGCAAGACACCCCCCCCCCCCCCCCCTCCCTCCCAGAGAACCTTGTCATTGCTCGATGTCAAGCGCTGTTCAGTGGCTTTTAGCTAGCCTGCGTCACCTCACCCTGCTTTAGTAATATCTTATTCTGGCATAGAGACATCCCTTTACCTACCCTTATGTTTTTTTTGGTTTGCCTTCTTTCTGTTTGGACTGAATTATTCGGGGTCGACCACCATTCTTAGACTGCGTGATTTGCGGCATCGGCCAACATTTTTTTCGTTCAGTAAAGCCGCACTTCCCGTTCCATCAGAGGCGAACGCAGATTTAACGAGCGCATCTGGGTTTCATTTCGTTGCGCCTTTTTCGTTCCAAGAGCATTCATTTTGTCGTAATTTTCGTTGTTATTCCGTGCTCTAACAGACCACAAATTCTCAATTGTATGAGATGAACACGGTAACATTCCCCGATCCAGCGAGCTTTACAGCGATAAGAAATCGTCAAAGAAAACTTTTTTCTTCGGAACTATCCGCAAGCAGTACTTGAGGCTTAAAACAACATCTAGGAACCGCTTCTCGTGATGTCCCGTTTTATTTTCCTTTTTTTTTCTTATTAAGCATAGAGCCGAGTGACTCATCCTAGTGGTATCGGCAGAGTGGCAGCGTCCTACAGAGCCAATGGCGAAGTGCGAAAACAGGGGAAATACATGACCCTTGGAAACCACTTACACCAGCTTATTGGTGCTCCCTTGTAACCTTAACGGTCGGAACTCGCTAGTGAAAAATAATTGGATTTGTGAGCGAGGAAATTGATGCTCTCGGCTTCGCACAAACTAGGATTGCGGCCCGGCATAAGAGCTCAGTCCTTCCAGTATCGATCCCCTAATTAATCTCGGTGTATTTCTTTGTCTGTATTTTCCCTTCGGAAATCAAAACTGGCAGCGTTATGACTACGAATCGGCTGCAATATGCTGTTCTTTACTCCAATTATCTTTTGCTTTTCGGTGTGATTTTCACGGCTGGTTATCTGATTCCCGTACAGAAATTGCGTAAGTGGCAGCATCCCGTGACCACTTGCGACAGAGAATTCGGTGCTTCCTGCAACGAACCAGTGGATGTATAAATCGGTAAGCGGAGAAATAATAAATTAGTAGGGTAAAGCTACACACAGCATATTACTTCAGAGAATATCGGAGATATATACCGTATTTACTCATGTAAAGCCCGCCCTCTTGTAAGGCCCATACCCCCCCTCTGGAGTGAGAAAAATTCTGGGAAAAAATATCAAAAAAATTTCACTAAGCATCACGTACATGCTAGTGCGCTGGTTAATTTGCGCAAGCCATTCCAAGATGGGTCCAGTTCATGCACCCCTATATATATATATATATATATATATATATTATAAGAAGCCAACAAACACTGACGCCAAGGACAACATAGGGGAAATTACTTGTGCTTATTCAATGAAATAAAGAAACGATAAATTAATAGAAATTAAAGTGGATGAAAAAACAACTTGCCGCAGGTGGGAACCGAACCCACAACCTTCGTATTTCGCCTGCGATGCTCTACCAATGGTGTCAGTGTTTGTTGGCGCCTCATGATATGCCTCATAAGAATCGGGCCCTTCGGTTAACCCTCTTCCTTCTCCGTTATAATATTGTATGTATATATATATATATATATATATATATATATATATATATATATATATATATATATATATACACATCTTGGCGACTCTAAGTGAATTCATTGACAGCTGCCAGTAGTTGCCCTTATTTGCCTCGCAGTCGCAGCGCATTTACAAGTTTCAGTGAGAAATCATAAGCCTGCCACGTGTAAGGCCACCAGCAGCTAAAATTCCAGAAAGACAGCGGGGGCCTTAAGCGGGTGAATGTGGCAATACATCCGATAGATTTGTGGGCGAAATTTTTGGGAGATAAGTGTAACATACAATCAGTAAATTATATGTTGTAACATTCAGATTCTTATCATCAGAAGCGAACAAACACTGACACCAGGGGCAACATAGGAGAAATTACTCGTGCTTCAGAAATGAAATGGAGAAACGATTAATTGATGGAAATAAATGTGGATGAAAAAAAAAAGGTTGCCGCAGGTGGGGGATGATCCCACAACCTCCGCATAGAGGGGAGTGCATTTAGATGCAGCCATTCGTATACTATCCTTGAGAAAGTGAACGCCAGTTCGCCGATCCCTATAGTTACATATCGTAGGCACTGTCTTATACTCTAGTCACACGGATCACTTTCGTTTGCAAACGAGTGTAATAGGGAGTGAACTGCGGAAGGGAGCCAATGGTGGTCGCGAGATTCCGTCTCAGTGGGGATTCATCACAACCGAAAATGCTCCATTTGACGGTGGTATTACTAGTCCACTAGATACGATGAGCATGAAGAAATGGTAAGAAAATTGATCCGTTTAATATGTAGCATTCAAATTGATTACTGGAAGGATACTTTTGAAATGAAGAAAAACTACTACTTTCTATGGATTCCTCGGTCGTAATTTCTCAGCCGTTTACAGCGCGGGATCGACTTATTACTTACCACGAAATCTGCACACACTACCGATTAGACCGCTTAACCTTTCCGCCACTCATGGGCAAATCCCCGCGTAGGTGTGAAGTTCTGTGGCGACAGCTGCAGACTCGCACCTTTCCGTCCCCTTACCTCCTCCACCGCATTCAACCCGCCATTTACCTTTCTCCCTCTTGTAAATTCTGTGTCTCTCCCAGAGCAGACTTAAACCACATCATGTAGGGGTGCCCTAAGCACCCCCTTCCCCCTTTCCTCAAGCAACTAATATCTAGTGAGGAGCAGTGGGAGGCTGCCTTGCGCAGCTCCAGGCCCGAACTTCAGGAGGCCATCCTGGAGTGGGCTGAGAGGATAAAGGAGGCCTACTTCAAGTAGTTCCTCCCCCCACCCTCTATTCCATTGCCCCCTTCCCTTTAAAGAGGGATAAATAAAGTTTTTCATCATCATCATCAGTCTCAATTCCTCTTTTCATTGTTTATGTAATACCACATAGCATAATAGGAGGCACGAAGGCAGTATTACAGGATACATACGAATTCGATGCTTCGTAGTGCCTTGACAGCACACCCACAATGCCTTTAAAAATGGTCAGAAAACTGATATAAGTTAAATTGTGTTTGACTTTTCTGAGGAATCGTGATTTAAGAGAATATTTGACTTCCTATTTGCTTTTGAGGCTTGGAAAATAAGAAAAAAAATGCCGCATATGATGTATAATTAGAAGCATCACCAGCGATAAATGGTGCCAACAAAGCGAGAATACCGCTTTTCCGGGTCTCCTGCAGGGTGCACCGAGGTCAACGTTAATGGAAACAGAAATACTTGCAGGAAATCTTTTCTGCGATTAGATGTATGGGCCACTTCTCTCCTCCATGGTCTCCCAAAGAAGGAAGTAAAAATGTTGTTGTCCTTTGTTTGTTTGTTTTATTAGATGTGTTTAAAAGATGGTGCCTGTAGCTGCACCACCGGCAACTATCCTATAATTGTGCTCACAACAACTGAAACGCGCCACTCCGTTTAGGCCTTCTCAATGTCAAATTATTATCTGGGTGTTGTTGGCCTGAAAAAGAAAAATCTGTTTTCTCACATCTTCTCCGTGGTCCTGTCAAACTGCCAGGCTTTTCACTTTCGCCCTGACAACCTCCTTTTTCGTGCAAAGCTCACTTAAGCTCCATGCTTCGGTTTATGCAGCAATCCTGCGCACATAAACGTACGAGTCAGGGCTTGACAAGCGGGTTACGTAGGCGACTTTCTAGTCTCACGAAAACATGTCATGGCTAATGGCTTACTGCGAGTTCGGGATGAATAATTTTCCGTTTATTTATTTTCTGTTGGTTTCACCGTGTTTAGGCATCGATAAGACGACGAAGTGTGCCAACACCCGACGTGAGCTCCTCAGGGACCCGGTTTTTCGTCTTCATTTGTGAGTTTCTTCGCTTGACCTCTGCACTATGTAGCCAAAATACGATCGACGGCTTGCCGCTTCACCAGGCGGGAGGACTATTTGGCCTCCGAGACGTACAGAGGCTCCCACTGCAACCGAAGAAGTTGGCAAAGAAGGGACCCCGTTCCCCTCATCGCGTGCCTGATGCAAGTGGAGAAATGAATGCTACTGCAGAACAACAAGCGCCCGCTGTGCAGCCGGCTGGCAGTGACCTCTTCAATCCAAGTGCGACAACGGATGCTGAACTCGGGAAGAACTTTTCAAAGAGGGCACGCAGTGACGATCATGAGCCGTACAGCAATGCCACAATAGTTGAAACCGCCGACATGGAAGCGGAAGACAGAAACTTCATCGCTGTGACGTACAAGAAATCGCGCCAAGCTGGAATACAAGTGATTTTGAAGCCCATTGACCCCGAAGCGTCGTTTTGGAAAGCGAATCTAAACAAGATGGCCAGCGAGGTTATTACCACAGAGAGAGAGAACGTACAATCATTTCGTGTGACGAGGGAAGGTAACTTTTCCATGAATGTGTCTTCTCTCGCTGCCTCTAGCAGACTACATGAGTTGATTCATATTACATGCCTTGCCGTGGAACCATACGTACCACCATCGCACACGATAAGTGTAGGAAAAATATGACATAATCCAATTCAACACAGTGCAGACCAACCACTTGAGTACTTACAAGATGGCGGCGCCATTTCCGTTAAGAGGCAGACCAGGTGGCTTCGGCGAGAATATGGAGCAGTGGAACCACACGCATTTGGAACCGTCATCCTACAATTCTTGCCTCACAAACCGTTGCCAACACGCGCTTGACTTGGATTCACGAGTCATCCAGTCGAATATTTAGAACCTGCAACTCGGTGCTAAAATTGCCAGCGATTTGGCCACATGACGACACATGACGACATCGTCGACACGATGTCGTCGTTATGCTACATTTGTCGATCCATCGACGTCATTCCTTCTTCGTAATACTATCGGAAACTCGCTGCCGTCATTCAATCGCGATTATGCCGCCGTTGTCATGCAATCGTCTTCAATGCGTCGTCACATAGGCGATGTCATGCAACTTTTGTCATACCGCTGTTGTCCAGCCGTCTTGGTCGTGCCATGTCGTCATTCCCACTTCTTCATCCGGTTTTGTCTTACCATCGTGGTCAAGTCACCATCGTCGTAATGTTATTGTCATCATGCCTTCGTCGTCACGCTATTATAGTTACACCACCATTATAATTTAATAATCGACATCTCATTGTCGCCATGCCATCGTCGTTATACGCGTTTGTCGCTACACCGATGTCATTCCTTGTTGCTCATTCCATCGTCAATGCGTCAGCGTGATACAGTCGTCGTCATGCCTTCATGCTCCTTCACGAACTTGGCAAGCGATTGCCATAGCGAAGTGCTATGATATGGGAGCATGCGGCGCATAGCCCAATCAAAGAAGGCCTCAAAATTACCACGTCTTGTGTTAAATAAACGGGACTTCAAGAATATGGTCATTCGTTACATTGCTGTGTTGCTATTCGCATTACCGTGAACAGTCATCGTGAAATGAGTTTGCCATCGTGTGTATGTGGTGTAGTGGTCGCTGAGGAAATCACGCTGGCGCGGTAGTAAAATAAAGAAAAAGAGTACGACGTACGTTTAATAAGCACAGTATATTTGACTGACGTTTCGGCTGGTGGACCAGCCTTTGTCCAAGTAACATGTACATGCATTTGGGCTTTCTTATAAACCCGCGATACATCAGATCAAGTTGTGTGCAATAATAACAAGAAGAAATAAACAACATAAATGTAGCGATACCACTGGTGATAGCGATACCACACACGTGGTGCACAGAGCAGAAATGAATCGTTCGTTTCTTCAATATTACAGTGCAAACCACTTGAAATCAATAAAAAATAAGACAATTAAAAGAAACATGGAGATGATAAGGCGCCGTGCGATAGTACATTCAGGGTGCAGGTGAAGCGCACTGATAAGTCGTCATAGTGAGCAGGATGAATTATCAGGACTTTTATTGGCACGCGTACGGTGGAATAGAGAGTCGTGAGCAGATTACGGACATTATGTGACACGGAATTGACGCAACAGTGAAAAACAGACAATAATAATAGAGGGTTCTTGAAAAAAAGCTGCGTCTCATAGCATACACAAGGCGTCACGGCTAATGTCAAGGATGCTTAGTAGGCACGTTGCAGTTGTTAGTGTGCCTGTGCTTTCGTTAATGCCAGATGACACGGTGTTAAACTTATAGATTAGGTAAGACTCGCGGACTTCGCGATCTTGATTGGAATGAAAGCCTGATTCAAGTATAGTGGCCCTGACTTTTTCGAAAGAATGCCCTGGTAAGGAAATATGTCTTGATGATTGAAGGTTAGGGAGAGTATTGGCATGCGATCTGTGGTTAATAACGCGTATTCGAAACGAGGTTTCTGTTTGGCCAATATACTGTTTTCTGCAAACTGTGCACTCCGGCATGTATACGACATTCGAGGTATCGCAATTAAAAGATCCGCAAAGTTTTAGGGTAAAGTCTGAGGACGTATTAATCACTCTCTCTGTGGTTTGCACGTGCACACACACCTTGCAACACGCTTTGTTGCATGGGGCGCAGCCAGAGGTCTTGTTGCGCTCAGTTATATTTTGAGGATGTTAACATATCGCGGAGGTTCTTACACCGTCGGTACACGACGCGAGGCGGTACGGGAAAAATATCGAGAAGATGTTCACTTTGGGAAAGGATATTGTGATGGCGGTTCAATATAGAAGAGACTTTTGGCGCTGATGCTGAGAATGTTAGTACAAGATTGGTGCTGTTACGTTTTTCGGGTAACTGGTTTTCGCTAAGAAGATCGGCTCTGTTTAATTGATGTGCTCGGCATATGGCATCGTGAACTAACTTTGACAGATACTGCCATTTGTTTCCTTGTGCTTAGCAGTGCCCAAAATATATTAACATACCCCTCTTACTTCACCAACCACTGGTATTTCCTCGGAAGTAGTCCAGTTTCCTATGCAGTGATAGGCGAGCTTACATATTATTATGCACGTAGACCTCTCTGTCACTTTGCTGTCGTGACATTTTTATAGTCGCCATAAGAGCAAAGTGGGCTATAAATCTTGATATGCGCAGACTTCCACGCCATTTCGATTTCATGACATCTTTTTCTTATCGCTGTATATGGCAAAGAATATAACATGGTGGAAGCCACCGCCAAATAAATGTTTCGTTATAGCCATGGTCAAAGCGCAAAACAAAGTAAAACAAATCGCTGTATAAGATTGAAGAAGCCACTTTATTCAATTACCGAAGGGGACCGTAATGCGCGTTTAGGAAAATCGCTGTGTACCTGCGGGATTCCCCGAGTTTCTTTCACTCTTTTTAGATAAGCCTGTGTAAGTTGGCCTGCTGTTTCTATTTTTTAATATCACTAGCGTTCTGCCTGGAGTGTCCTTCGCCTGAAAAGTTATGGGATTATTCCTTTCTCCTTGCTGTTTTTTCCAGTCAGTAATAAAATTTATTTCTCAGCCCACAGGAAAAGGCAGAAGACATCCATACTCACTGTAATAGCATTAAAAAGATCAAAGCTTAGATAGTTCACCGGTTCATTATTGATCGAGCTATGAAACAACAAATCACGAGCAGTACAGTGGTGTCACGTATAAAGGCACGTGACTGGAGAAGCGACGACGGTAACGGGGGTCTGCGGCACATGCGCTGAATTGCGCAGTGTTCTTCTCCACACTACGCTGTATGGATATGGTTGTGATCACGTGATGGCTGCGGCCGGAATAGGCATGCATGTGTATTTATATTCGTGCATGCATGTGTACATGGTGCTACCGGAAGGCTTCTAGACGGGCGCTGTTTTCAAGAAAGTAACTCATTTGTGTGTGCTCAAACAGTCTCTCCTTTGAGATAGTCCCTTGGCGCAGCAATACAGTGCTCCCAGTGTTCTTGCGAATTTCCGAAGATGTCCTGCATGTGTCCTTTTCGAAAGGAGTTCATCCCTCTTCGCGATTAGAGCCTAATTAAGGCAATAGTTTCAAAGTGACCGAAATTTTACCTCAGTTCAAGTTAAGACAGCGCGGATGATTTTCGCATTTCTCAGATGGGTGTTCTTAGCCGCTGCTTCAGCACAGCTCAGTCGACCGCAGTAATTCTGAGAACAATGGCTTTTTCTCTCTTCTGCAATTTGTTGTCACCTTAATTTATCTTTTTCAATACAGGAGGCCTTTATAGCTGTGTTCAGAAGTGGCTTCGATACTTGATTCATATGAATCAATATAAGACAAGAAGGACGTTCACTACACTTCAATTTTTCATGAAGCTACTTAAATGAGTGTCACAAGGCGTGACACACTGACATTCCTTCGTATTGCTCGTTCAATTACAGAATCAAACTAGAAGCAACAGGTTAAGCGGTACTAAACGCAGTGCGCATAACACTACTCCAAATGAACGGAAAAACTGACTAGCGAAATGAAGTACTTCTCTTGTAGCGCAATGACACAGTGTTTTGGTGCCGCTCAACACACGCACTCGCAGTAAGTATCTCTAAAAACTCCCGAATGCGAATCCTCAGTACGTTTGATGCGTCGTACTTTCGCGAAAGTTTTCTCATCTGCTTATTCCAAAAAGTTGGGCTTAGCGTTTCGACATCGGATGACGCTGCACGAACTAGATTGCGTCGCAATAAACGCAGCATTAGGCGGGACTTTCTGCTCATTGCATATAGCTTCTTGCCACGTACGCGAAGTCGCGCGATTCCTATAAAAAAGAAATTCTAGACATGGCTGCGTCTCTTATACAGCCGACAAAACTTAACGCTAGTGACTGCATAAGGAGCGGTAGTTTCCATGCAATTCCATTCGCTAGAGCACCTTCTCCAAGTTCTTCTCGCGACGCACACCTTCTTGTATGTAGTCACGTGTTCGGCTTTGCCATATAAAACTAAATCAGCGAGTCACGTGTCATATGTGCTAGCAGTCTTCTGCGTCCACGCAGAGGTGCCTTCGCCCACCCGGAGGGGCTGAGAGCGTTTTTTTTTCTCTGGAGTCTTCATCTTTTGCTCTCTTTTGCGCATTTTCGCGAGGGCATACTTGCACCGTATCCGGAACGAAAGATAAAGAGGATGCATGGAAGAAAGCGTGTGCGAATATTGAACTAATTTAGAAATTTATGTCAAGTGAATCTTTAGTCAAGCAGCGTGTGTTAAATCATGTGCCGTAACAAAAAGAGCTACGCGTAAGACATTTTCTTTTTAGTGCTGTAATGCGCGCGATGTCATCGAACAGTTATGCTCATCCACCACAATGGTCAAAACTTCATCCTTAGGCAATTTTTATGTTTACGGACTACAGCGCTTACAATTATACTGAAACGCAAGCACCAAATCAGGTGGATGTCTAGTCTGAGTTGTCAACACAGTTAGATCACCTGAATGAAGGCGATGTATGGGGCTTGTTGAGGGGGGACTGGTGATGACAAGGGTATGCACAGAGACGCACCGCAGTTAGTATGGTTACGCGTATATATAAAACTCTATAATAAGAAATTGACTATTATCCTCTCTGATTCGGTCCTCGAATCCAATATTCAGTATATTCGCCAATGCGAATATTTTTCCAGTAGTATTTAGAGTACTTATGAGTGCGAGGCGTGCAGGGCCAATCACAAAACTGAAGTACAAATATAGCAAATTTCATTGCCTTTTCACAGTGTACACACAGAACGAGAACTTATATGAACACACTGCATTTCCCCGGGAGCGATAGTGCTCAATCTAAACCGCAATTATTCACGCTCAACTTTTGGTCAGACGTGACATTAGGCAATGAGTACTGTTTCGTCTTCTTTATGGGATACTCCAATTGTGTGCTGTGTAGCGTATAACACTGGATACGCCACTTTGCACCATTATTTGATGTACCCTAATTTCCGGACTATAAGCAGCGTCCTTTTTTCAAAATTTCTGCTGGTCCGTCGTATACAACCTTGCTTCCTAGATATACGGGTAAAACCGCGCATTCTTGTGAGCGTTCTGTTTTCTTTTTTCGCTAGTAAATAAAGCGGGCGTGTCACCATTCTTGAAGGACTATTATCTTGTATTATCACTGCACTCAACATTGCGACAGATGTCAGCTCATAGGGCTCGCCGCGTAGCAATCGCGTTGACAGAGACATTGGTTTTCGCACCACTTATGGCGCCATCTACGGCGGCCAGTGTAACTATAGAATAAGTGTTTTATTTCCTAGCTCTCCCTGGCACCCACGAAATCCTCTCCAAGCCCGTTTCGATTTGTCTCGAAAGTATATGCAGTTTGCTAACGAGCACATAAAACTGCCTTTTAGAATTTTAGTCCAATTATGTACCACCACAAACGCTCCGAAGAAATGTGGGGCAGCTTTCACACAGAACAAACACTACATAATTACCATACATAATTACTACATAATCACATTAGTTACGCTATAAGTGTTCTAAAGATGACGTTACAGCCAATCTTCACGCGCTACATTAGAAAAGAGGCCGACAAATAACAAAGGAAACTTAAGGCCGAAAAGCTTTGTGAATTCAGCTCTTCACTATTTCTTTATAATTTTCCTGTGGAGCTCGTATTTTCGAAATGCACTTCTTATTGTATAGTGTAAAAACACAAATTTACTAATTTAACGAATCCTGAGAGGCCAAGTTCGCTTTATAATAATCTTGAAAAAGCCTCTTCTTCATTTAAAACCAATTTGAAAGGTATTTTGGTATTTGAGACAATTAGATTTCAGCACTGTTCAATTCGTATCCGATTCCATCCCGTAAATTACAATATGCACGCGCCTAATATATAGCTATAAGTAGCCATTCTGCGGTTATAATTTCACATCACCATGTATACTCATTCTCGACGATTGGGCCAACTAATGATGCACAACCAGTAACACATTCCGAGTGGCTAAAGAAAACTAACAAAAAAACTATAAACCTACAAGAAGCTTCCGGCCGAAACTTGCTACAGGGGCATTGTCATACAGTGCGTAGCACTGTTGGTAATCAAAACTTATGTAGCCTATACTGTGATCTTGAAACCAAGACTTCCGCATTTTAAGAGAGAAGCCACTCCAAAGAGTACGACGCACACTATGCCGACCGACCCAATAAACTAATTTTTACCGCCAATCTTGCGTTTGGTAAATGAAAGAAATGTTAGTGTAGTGTTTACTTTTCTTGCATCCTTTTTCCGCCGGCACGATCACCTGCGTTCCAACGCTTCCTCTTCAGAAGCTTCTTCCTGTTGCTGCACACGCAAGTGGCTTGTTGCTTGCGTTTCCTGCGCGTTCCGCGCACGCGAAACCTCTCGCCGGCGTTCTAACCAATGAGGCTTTACGAAAAATTGTGGGGTGGCAACTCCCGCATATTATTACCACAGAGGTGAAGCCAGCGCTTTCTCTTACTTCATCGCTAAAGGCGTGCTGAACTGGGCGAAAAGTAGTGGCAGAGCAGTCGCTCTTGCTCCGTGATAAAAAATTCTATAGTGATTAAAAAATAAAACTTCGTTGTTTCGGGCTAGAATACGGCCATTGGCTTAGTCGTCATATCGCGATCTCCCCCAACAAGTTGTCAGAACGTTCAATTTTGATCCTAAAACTAGCGACGCAGACAGACAAATCAAGAATCATCTGCATGGCCAAATTGTCCGTTTTAAACCGCTGAAATCGAAAAAAAGAAAACGCTTCCTCTACTCCGCCACATCCTAACGTTAATCGATTCCCTTAGTAAGATAGTGGCGACCGGCTTCAGTTTCAGGGCACCCATAGAGTTTCTCACTATATTACCTAGAGGGAAATCTGGCGCTGCTGCGCTGTGGTATGCATGGGAATGCCGGTATGTTGTGGATTCGTACTGGCATCGTTCTCGGAGAGCCAGGCAAGCAGCGTTCCGTCTATCACAATGATTAATTTTCTACCAAAACAGCACGTAAAAAGCTGTTTTAGCTTTATTATTACACAAGAACGTGTTTTGTTTAACTATGGAAACTTGTTATTGCATATACAATCATATGATACGTAAAAAGTATCAGCGGGCCGCTAAAGTTGGAGGACAGACGACAAGATTCGCGCTCGCTTTGAAACAGTTTATCGTCTGTTCTTGCTTTTCTTCGCTTGGTCACGCATTGTAGGTGAGTAAAGATGTAATATGCATGAATGAAATATTTTATGAAGATTTTACGTTAAGAACGCGTTATTTGTATAGCCATATCCACGTTTTAGACGAAGCCTCTTACGACACCAGCCAACACAAGCCTCGCAGACGCATATGCCGTCATTCCCATGATGGCACACCGCCCCTTAGTCAACTCCCATAGACGGTGGCGCCAGATTTCCCTCTAGGTGTTATAGTGAGAAACTCTACGAGGGCACCATCTCCACTCCTGAATATTTTTTTTAAACCTCCTTGGTTCTAACTGCGCCTCGGTAAGGCCAAATCAAAACTTGCCAAGCATCCTAGCGCGCTCGCTTGCCCGCGCGAGAAATTCATAAGCGTGTTCTATGTCGCTTGTCGATGAACGTATCCGTGACGCAGTGGTGTCAATGTCGGGCATCTGCAATGACGTCGTCTGTTCGAAAACTGCCGTCAAACAATTTTAACCGTGTTCAATTATTTGTAAAAGACCACTTCGTTTAAAATGAGTTTACAAAGTCACGAAGCAGTCTGAAGCCAGAAGGGCGAAATGTTTGGCAAATATGTGTACGAAAGATCCCTCCCCGCTGGTTGGGAAAATATCGCGTCCGGGGTTCGAGGGCCCACAAGTAGGTGGATTCAAGCGTGCAGAAGTTTGAATATCCACAGAAATTGATCTAATCAAGCCTAGCTGGCGGTACGGGTTTTCTAAGGACGCGATAGGAAGGGACGAAGGGAATGGTGCAGAAAATGACACTGGGCACCTAGACAAGGAATGCTAGGCCTGAAAAAATTGCTTCATGTAAATGTGCTATCCCATTAATAGATTTATGTGCTAAGAGCGAGCACCTACACGACTATAAGACTACCACAGGTGCTGTGTGACAAAGCGCCAGCACAGAATTCAATTAACGATACGGAGCACTCCAAATTCAAGACCAAATTCAACTTTTTTTGTCACTGAAAAAAATGAAGAGACCCTCGTCAGTAATGCCAACGAAGAAATAAATCAAAGGCGACCTGAAATATATTTTTTTCGACCACATCATCGTGCAAATTACGGCCGAATATGTAATAAATTCCACTTTTGTCTAGTATCTTTCTTGTGTAAAAAATTGAATGCATACGTGCCGAAGAGCATTTGTGTAAAATTATGTTTTCCAACTAATCACATAAAATGCTCTTAGAACGCCAAAAGAGAGCACCTCTTATTAAATTCCTAAACTCGGCAGTTTTTTGTTGCTGTTGTTGTTGTTGCTTTTGAGAAATTGTAAGAGACTGGAAGAATTCATGCGGCTACCCACCAAGAGGGTTGTTAAATAAGATTTTCTATGACACACACGTTTACATAGGTGCACAAAATTTGAGTTCATGGTGGAACCAAGACATTCTTTTTCGACTAAAATATCTTGCCAGTATTATTCATGCGGTGTAGTGAGCAGCCAAGAATTTTGTCGAGAAAATCTGCAATGGTGGAGCCCGACGTCTTCGGCACTTTGCCTGGATTATCCCAACTGCAGGATTAATATTAAAAGTGGAAATGGTAGCTAACATTAGGGGCGGAAAAACAGAAATACATAATAATGAGCAGGTGGATGTCGCTAATATTTCAAATTAAAATATAGCAAGCAATGAAAAATAGCGTTCAGCCAGCCTGTGAATAGAACCGACCACCGGTGGCGTGGTAAACAGTGAACAAAAAATTGCACGCTCAAGGTTACCGGTTAGTTTTAAGGCTATCAACCGTACCCTTGAAGCTATGACACAAACAAAAGTGCTTGCGCCAGCGAGTTCAAACTACAGCTCTGGTTGGAGAAAGCGTATTTTAAAACTGGATAATAATTCTCTGGTTCGCACCTAAATATATGAGACCCAAGGGTTTGAGAGTGATTGCTCAGAAAATTTACTTCATGCACTTTTGTCGTTGGTCGCAGATAAGATAATGCTTACGTGCATAAACGCTTGTGAAAAGAGCAAATTTCATGTGTGCTTATCAACCATTTGCTGTTTTCATGAAGAGTATAATTGGTTATTGTGGGCTTGGTCACCTTCATGGTGCGCGAACTGTTACTCTCGGCGTAGTACAAGGATAGATTCCAGAAGAAAGGGAGCTGTAGTCGAATGCAAGAACGTATGACGTAGGGTGACGGCATCAATCAGGCACAGCTGTGCAGGTCGGAATGGGTTAACACATAACGCAGGGGATTGATATGCTGGCTTATATTTAGCACGCCCCAGTTAACGTTAGGCAAACTGTTCAACGAAAATATAAATATTCAAGAAAGGGCCGTGCAAGATACAATTTTATTACCTATGGTTTTCTACCTTCATAGGTATGACATCCGAACATGATATGTCCTCATACAGCATCCGGCACCGTTCTCTTTGACTCTTTTTTTTTTCGTTGAACTCCTTGCCTAACGTTGGCAGGAATACAAAGCGCATGATGACATGATAAATGAGTAAAAACCCTTTTCCGATGAACATACTTGCAAAGCGCCATTGCAGGCTTTCATTAGCTTTCGAATCCTTCTCCTTTGATGTGCAGTACTTATTTTTTCAAATATATTGCTATTCACACGTATCTCGCTGTTTGCTTGCCTCTGCGCTGAAATCTAGTATTCAGGTAGGCGCGCAATGATTTGTTTTAAATTTACTTCACAAACGCGCGTTGCACAAGAAGCACTAGATATGCTTTGTACCGTCCTCCCGAAGTACACGAAGTAATTTATATGAAAATTACAGTGAATACATTGCAAGTGCCGAGTTATTACTGGTACAAGAACGAAGCTTGTTGATAATTACATTGAAGCAATAGTTGATCCACAACGGACGAAGCGTTATAGCTAGTGGGTTCGCTACGCTTTACAAAGTTTAGTTAAATTTCTTACGACAGGACAATTCCATTCGTTGCTGTGCATTCAGTGCAATACACCCAATGAGATTCAGCATGTGCGCTGTCACTCTCATCGCGACATCACCGCGCCCTTTACAGGAAAATACTTCACTGAATACACGAGTGCAAGTAAGGACTAGCGATATTCTAAAGCCTTAGCAGAGAAGTGCAAGGGGAGGCAATCCGGTTCGAAAAGGCCGTGCTGTTCTACTCACGCAAGTCAGGTCTTATAGATCATTTTTTTTTGTTTTTGTTAATCATGCTGACTTCATTTGTTTGTTGAATCATCACTTTTGTATACGTATTTTTGTTTACTTTCTTTGCAGTCTACCATTCGCGTCTACTTCAATGCCTTAAGCGAACAGAGAGAGAGAGAGAGAGAGAGAGAGAGAGGGCTCTTTATTAGAAAAACAGAGAATTTTGCCGGCGCGTATATAACTGCTGGCATGCTATTCTGTATAGGGATGCGGAATTTAAAAAAAATTAAATTAAATTATGGGGTTTTACGTGCCAAAACCACTTTCTGATTATGAGGCACGCCGTAGTGGAGGACTCCGGAAATTTCGACCACCTGGGGTTCATTAACGTGCACCTAAATCTAAGTACACGGGTGTTTTTCGCATTTCGCCCCCATCGAAATGCGGCCGCCGTGACCGGGATTCGATCCCGCGACTTCGTGCTCAGCAGCCTAACACCATAGCATACTGAGCAGGATGCGGAATGGGATTAAAAGATTCCAGAAGCAACATGCCCTTCTTATAGCAAGGCTGACATCCGCACATTTCGTTACGCTGCTTTTCACTCTCACAAACAACAGACCACAAGAACTTATTGGAAAGTCTGCTCCACATGCAACTCCACCCAATGTGCTCCAAACTACTTACGGCATATTTTTTTTCTACTTACACTTAACGTTTCTTCTTCAGTTCATGGTACCAGCATGCTTTCGAGAATATCGTTGTGAGGATTGAGAAAGTCATGACACAGTTGTAATGGTACATTATGTTTTTGAAGTGGATTTTCAATGTCACTTCCGACCATTCCTTAGAAATAACAAAAACAATTGTTTCTCTTAGGACAAAGCAAGGAAAAGCGCCACTCACTCGTCCGGTACAGCCCATTATACTTGGCCTATTTGTTGTTCTCAGCACGTACCTACGGTTATGATTTAATACAATATAGATACTTCACAAATTCCGATTCATACCCGACCTCCACGTCATTATTGCAGCGCCCTCTACATTGAGCAGTTATGGCTATCAATTTTGGGTAACCACTTTCGATTCTCACCACAGCTGCAGCTCTTGATCACTGCAACACGCGCAAAATGGAAACAGGACTACGTTGAAAGACTCTTGAACATGTGTACCTAAACCCTACTACAATGTTTCCTAGCAAGAAAACAAAGAAAGCACATCAAGAAAATATGCAAATCCATATTACACCTTGAAATATAGCGTTTGATTAATCACTTCACATATATCATTGCGCATTTCTTGCATTCGTCTCTGGCGTAAGAAAATCAGGCGGGTAAACAAACGCGTGTACCTAAACCCTACTACAATGTTTCCTAGCTACAATGCTTCCGCTCTATAATGCCACGTTAGGTGGCGTTGGCACGATGAAAGAGTTGGTGCACACGACGCATCGTGGCTAATACATCGAACTGCTGTGCCGAAGGACCGAGGTCCTAATCTTGCACTGTGTATCAACTATTGGGCAAGACAGCAGCTCTGTTCAGTAATCCCCGGTCAGGAAATTCCGGGTGAGTTCGCAAAGGAGGCTTCGCTATATATATACATATAAAGAAAACATGACGAGCGACTCGACAAAAATTACCTAGCCCAATATTCTGGGTATAGTAAGACGAGTGTCTAACTTGCCGCTTGCGCCCCAGTTATTCTCACTGTAAGGATCTATTCCAAAAAAAGCGTCAATCTTGAGACAGGTTCGTGTAATACAAGTTTTAGGTATGGCTATGAAGAAAAACTCGCCACAGCGTTTATAGGCAAACGTACTTGGTTGATGAAGCTGGCATTCAACTGAGACCACGCGTGAGCAGTGTCGAGCGCAGACGCTAGTGCACTCCCCAAGTCACCTGTACGAGCGTTCCTCGCCATAACATTCATGAAAAGGGCGTAACGCTCTTCAGTGCAGCAATCCAAGAGAACGCTTGCCATCAGACTGTTTTCCTTTTCCGTGCGAAGCAGAAGTGCTGAACATTCACCTGAAAGTCAGCATTTTGTATTGTTTTGTAGAAGAACGTGTCACATAGAGCAAGAATTATAGGGTCCGTGAAACGAAGGTGTGTACATGGAAGGCGGAAGTCCCCTTAAGGAACGGGCAACTGACGGCTGAATGAAGAAAAACGGGCCCTTATGGACCGTCCAAATAAACCCAATACGCACTTTCCAGTCGCTCATCAATTTCTAGCCATTCCTGTTCGTTACGCATAAAAGCGCGGCGACTATTTTCGTCTGGCTCGAAGTGTCACGGGACCACCGATAGGTGGTTCTCCTTTAGCTGCAGCATCATTCAGCGGAAAGATTCCTCCGGGTCTGGAGACAAATAAAAAAAAAAGAATAAAGAAGCGGAAGAAAGGGGAGGAAATGGGGGAAGAATTAAGAAGAAATAAAGGAGAAAGGAAAAGGAAGACATCAATGAAAAAATTTAGCGTCCCATTCATTTTTATTTGTTAGGTTAAAAATGCTTGTTTATTCGTTGGCTGGGAGTTCATGGGATCAAGGACAAAACTGAAGGGTTCCCTGCTGGCTGTTGCTGTTTGTGATACCGACATATTCTTTTCTGTGTCTTCGAATATTACAGTGAAAGGTTCTTGGCCTTCTGTCCCAAGTCTGGCGTGGCGACCTGGCCGCTGGGAGTTCAGTTCTGTTGGGTCGATTGGTATCGCGGGTGATATATTTTTAGATAAATATATATAATGCAATCGAAGTGGCTTACACCAGGTGTTCAAAATTAAGCTTTATGGTTTAATGAAGTTACGTGGCCAGGGGGACACAGAGTGAGATGATAATTATCGCTGTCAGCAGCCCAATTATATAAAATTTAATAATTAACTTTCTATTGACTGCATTATGTATGTATGTTTGTATTCAAAAGCTAGAGGCAGTAGTGTTTCTACACAGTTTCACTTTGAAGATTTCTTCTACCATGTCTGGGCCCTGGAATATCCGACTCCAAATGTTAGTTCTTCGCTTCATTACACGTGCAACAGTGTGAAGATCGGCACAAAGCTCCTGCCTGATGTGGCGCAGCCATTGCGTGCGGCGTTCAGTCTAACAGGGCGGAGGCACAAGCACAGGGAAAAACCATTCCCCTCCCCCTCTCGGCTAGTAAAATCAAGGTATGACAGAATCAGATATGACAATAAAACTTGCAGTACTTGACGATCAGCAGTTACATCATATGCGTAGCGCAGCAAAGGACCATGCCCGCTCGTCTAGTCACCATTACGCAGGCTAGCGACTCCGCTAGCGGCTACTCCGGCTACTTCGCTAGCGCCATTAGACAGTTTTAGTATAGCGTAAAAAAATTAAATTATGAGGTTTTACGTGCCAAAACCACTTTCTGATTATGAGGCACGCCGTAGTGGAGGACTCCGGAAATTTCGACCACCTGGGGATCTTTAACGTGCCCCTAAATCTAAGTACACGGGCGTTTTCGCATTTCGCCCCCATCGGAATGCGGCCGCCATGGCCGGGATTCGATCCCGCGACCTCGTGCTCAGCAGCTCAACACCATAGCCACTGAGCAACCACGGCGGGTAGTAGTATAGCGTAAAGCAGCAAACGCAAAGAGTTAGCGTTAGCGTTAGCGTTGCGTCCGCCACACTGCGCATGCGCTGTATGTAAACGCCGCTGGAGCTCTTACGTACGTGCGCTATTTTCAGGATTTAGCGGTGAACGCTAACGCACGCAAAGGGAGCCTTACGTACGGCAACATGGCGGTGCCAGTCGAAGTGAGAGCTGCCCGCTTCGGATCTATCGAGTCGTCGGCCTGCACTGTTCGGCTCATTCATTCCCAACTAATGCTCGTGTTCGCTTTAGATTTGTGTGATGATGCTTCGACAGCGGCGTACAGGTGACAAATGGACGCTGTTTACGATATACGTTCTCGTTTAGCGGTGCAGTAGGCTTAACGAGTAGGTTCGCTCATGTTTGCTCATGTTTGCTGTATCCGCCTCGAGGGGGCGCCCAAGTGTATTTCGCTCGTTCGCTTGGTGTTAAGCCGCATGTCAAGCCGGTGCATGTCACATTTTCCGCGGCAAAACAAAGTAGTGTGGTCGGTGCAGTGGTCACAATGCGTGCGCGCTTTACTAACGACGACGACATGAACCTCCTGAACGAGGTTTTCGCCTTGAACCCATTCGGATAGACGTCAAGATGGGCGTCTGTTGCAAAAAACTGGAAAGAAGTGGAAAATCCGCTATCTCAAAGCGAAATTGCCGGCGAAACGTCCCCTCCGGAATACACTTCGATATTGAGCCTCTTGAGCCTCTTGAGAACACGTACAACCTGCGCTGTCGCTCTCGTTCCCGAAGCATGAGGGCGTCTATGTCATCCCAACTTAGAAAGTACAGGTAATATGGGTTCCACAGAACACTCGATCGCGGCATGCTAAGAATAATCAGTGTGTTTCGCGACTCTCGAAAAAACAACACTGAAACCAAACACCTACATGCGTAATTAACGCAGCAACTGTGGCTTTGGGCAAGCTTGACTTAGGGACACACTTGTGGATTCGGCATTGGACTAGCTCGACATTTCTTGTGGATTTGGCTTGCCAGTATTTCGTGTTTTTACATCTAGATGGTTCCGTATATGTTTGCGTTAACGTTAGTGCTTTTCTCCGTTCCGCTATTCTAAAACACTACCTTGTGCCGCGCAGTGCAGCCTTTCTTTGCGTTAGCGTTGCGTCGCACGCTAACGCTAAAGCAAGCGTTTCACGCTATACTAAAACTGTCTATTATCTCGGAACGGCAGCTGTCGCAATCGTTACAGGCTGCGGGGTCGCGTACTGAGCACGCTACTATGCGCACACTAGTACTCCCGCTGAACGGGTGCACATTGCTCTGAGCGGCACAGGCAGTCAAGGTCAAGCTAACATCATCTAATATTCCACTAGATGCTATTTAACGCCGGCGGTTTCCCATCAAATTCATTAAGCGCACCCTCGAGGTGCCACTCCTACAACGCCACTGACGGCGTGTCTCAACACGCCTGCGTTCTGAGATGCCTGGTAGTCGCCAAGGGCGCTGTTTCTTCAACGTAGGAGGGATTGTCTTCCGTTCTGCGTCGCGACAAAAAAAGGAAGGAAGGAAAAAGTGGAGAAGGAAGGCAGGGAGGTTAACCAGTTTTGCCTAACCGGTTTGCTACCCTACACATGGGAGGGGGATGGGGGGGATGAAAGATGGGGAGAAGAGATAGAGGGCACATAACACGGCACACACATCGTTGGTTACAGTCTGTCACTCTTGTGTGGTACGTGACATCACTGTCACAGTCGCTTGTCCAAGCCCGTATCCTTCATAAACCGAAGTAGTCCCTTCGTCGCCTTCAGCTGCGATGTCTTCAGTCGGCGATATGTGAAAATGGTTGCAACTGACAATGGTCTACTGTCAAGGTGCGCTAGAACGGACGCCATGGACTGTCTCTGAACATTATATTCAGGACAGTCGCACAGAATGTGTTCCAGCGTCTCCTCGCAAAGACAGGCATTGCAGAGAGCGTTGTCGGCCATTCCAATGCGAAACGAGTAAGATTTCGTGAAGGCCACCCCTAGCCATAAGCGATAAAGCAGGGTGGCCTCACTTCGGCGGAGTCCGGTTGGCATACAGAGATGCATTAAGGAGGGCAGGTCGTGTTGATGATCGCTGCGGTTGGTCTGGCTGCTTGGTGTGCACCATAGAGAGAGCGTGATCTCCTGTGCAAGCACTTGAAGTCTGCTGGCTGCGTCGGAACGTGAAAGTGGTATGGCCTCTTCCTGTGTGTCTTCAAGAGCTGTCCGAGCGGCTTTATCGGCGTCTTCATTTCCGATGACGCCGCAGTGACTTGGCAGCCACTGAAACGTCACGCGATGTCCTTTCTCATGTGATGTATGAAGTAGGCATCTAATATCGAATACGAGCTGTTCAGATGCCCCGCGACGCAGAGCTGATAGTACAGATTGTAGGGCTGCCTTTGAGTCGCTGAAAATTGACCATTGTCGAGGTGGTTCCCGATTGACAAAACAAAGTGCAGCTCGAAGAGCAGCTAGTTCCGCAGATGTAGATGTCGTTGGGTGGTCAGTCCTAAAGCTGTTTTTATGTAGGACACCGTCCGAAAAGCCTAAGCAAAACGTTAAACCATCTGATCGCTGTGAATGCGTTTCCCTTCGGGTTAAGCCGTCAAAATATTTTTGGCGCGCAGTGAGAGATGATTAAAAAGCCGAGAAACTTAAAGCAGCACTCAGGTGCCTGCAGCGGAGATTATTACTCCAGAATAATACATTATGCAGCAATAAGCTAGCCTCACTTATACGCAGTACAAATTGCTGTTCTTTCCATCAGGCCACTTTATAGATCATGCAATCTCTAGGGGTAGCTCGTAATTTATTCTGCGATATCTGGATGCCGCCTCGATGGTGAGCAGATGACGTCATTTTCAGGCATCTTTATTTCTCCCATTTCCAACATGCAGGATCTTTACCTTCAGATAGCAAGGCTGACGTCGTATTGCAAACGTCTAACCTCTCATACTGCGTAAACCGACTTAATGCCATATTGTAGCGGTTGTCTCTTTAGAATGGGCAGAATTCAGAAAGCTTTTTTTTATTTTAGTGGTTATTTTATTGGGCGATCTTTTTTGTTAATATTACGTTTGGTGTCACAATTGGCGACATCTTCTTCAGTGCAACGGAATTTTTGTGGATATATAAGGACCCAAGTAGCCAGGCTAGCAGTATAGTAGAAGCGGTGGCAACTCCTGTGACTATTTCTCGTCGACTGCTATCGATGACTTTTATCAAAAAAACATCCAGCTGTCGACTTTCGCGTTCACTTTTTTTTCAGTAATAATAACAAAGTAAACAAAACTGCAGGTCGTTGTAACAGCATTAATCTCCTAGAGCGAGTTGCCTGGAAAAGAAGTCGTGCTACGTTGCAGCAGTTCGCCGGAACTGCATCAGAGGCCCCAGAAAAGGTAAAGAACAGCCCCGTCTCAACCTTTAAACAGCTTGATTGTGCCATCAGTTATACCCACGTGATTCGAGCTTTATTGGAAAGCCTTCTCATTTCTTCAATGACCAATAAAACAGCTTTCGAGAATGCACCAAGCTTGCTCAATGGGTGTCTAGTCGTGCACGTGCCTGACCTGATGTGACCCGCGAGTTCATGTCCTTCGCATTCCAGACTTCGCCAATAGTTAATGCAGCATTACGGTCAGCTATCCTCGTGTATAAGTGCCTCTTGTAAGCCTGTATAGCGGTGAACTCCCTTGTGACATGCCGCCGCCAGTTCTTACCTGTTACTTTTTTCTGCCCTTCCATACTAATCTTTCTGTCTTCTACGCATTTTAATGGGCTTTTTTCTTTTCTTTCCTTTATGGCTAACGACTAGCTTATGGCCTGATCTCTGGGAATCCAGAGGCACGTACCTTTGCTGACGCATTGAATATCGATCCGCGACACAAATTTGTTATTTCAATTTGCCGACAAAACAAAATAAGGAAGAAAACCATCTGAGCTCTGGTAACTCCCGGTAAAAAATATGGACATATGTGATCCACTTTCTTTTCAACCTTTTGGCGCACTTCCATTATGATAAAGAAAAGTAAGTTGACGGCGGTAAGCCAGGCCTTTACTCTTCCTCTGACAATGTATTTTGAATAGCAAGACTTGTTATTTCAAGCAATATATAAAAGTGTAACTTATACAACCCGCCGTGGTTGCTAAGTGGGTATGGTGTCAATTTGCTGAGCCCATTGTTGCGTGATTGAATCCCGGCCACGGCAGCCGCATTATGATGACGGGGAAGTGTGAAAACACCTGCGTACTTAGATTTAGGTGATCGTTAAACAGCCCCGGGTGGTCAAAATTTTCAGTCACCCTCTACGACGTGCCTCCTTATCGGATCATAATTTTGGCACATACAACCCCACAATTTATTTAATTTTGTAAAGCAAAGCTGTATAAGGCTAGCCGATGTGTCCGTCCATCACTATTTCGGTCAGCTACCCGCCGCGGTTGTTCAGTGGCTATGGTGTTGGGCTGCTGAGCACGAGTTCGCGGGATCGAATCCCGGCCACGGCGGCCGCATTTCGACGGGGGCGAAATGCGAAAACACCCGTGTACTTAGATTTAGGTGCACGTTAAAGAACCTCTGGTGGTCGAAATTTCCGGAGTCCTCCACTACGGCGTGCCTCATAATCAGAAAGTGCTTTTGGCACGTAAAACCCCTTAATTTTATTTCGGTCGGCTGTATGCTGAAAACTCCTCCGGCGCAACCCCACGCGCAATCGTGGCAATAAAAGAAAGGTATGCGCGTGATTAACCAATATCACATAGATAGCACAAAGGCTCTTTACTCGTATCCACGGCATCGTGCTACCTGACCCAAAATTTCCATTCACAAGCTGGCGTGATGTTAGCGGTAACGTGAACATCACTGTTGCCTACTCGGGGGCAACCCCATTTCTTCTATGGCAGTCGCACCAGATAACATGACGTCATATATCGCAGTGAGAAGGCCCTGTGTTATCTAGGTGGTGTTGGATTAGCTGCACCAGTCGTGACGTCGTTGCTCACCGTCGCAGCCGAGCGCGCGCACAGCAGTTTCTCTCTAACTCCGAAATGGGTAGGCCACGCGTCATACGAACTGCTTAGGAGCAGGCAGCTTTCGATCAGCAACGCCACGAGCAGAACCGAGAACGAGCTCGTCTTTGCCGTGCAGCAGCGCGGGCACAAGAACAGGTTCGTGCAGCCGAGCGCAAGCAGCCCCTGCGTACCGAGTATACGCCAGCCTACCAAGCCGTCGTTTAATCAACCATCGGGATTAACGCTGTGATAAACACCGATGCCGCAAGTTTCAGCTTCTCTGGTTAACCATTTGTACGGAGAGCTTGGGAGGTGATTTCTTTATTTATACATTTCTGCGAATTATTTATTCAACAAGAGCCCATCAATGGCTGCCTCAGTTTCCTTTCAATCTGGTCGAATTTTGCAAGATATCAAATTAATCGGTAAACGTTTGTCCACGCCCAACATAATATATGTATATATATGTTTAGTTATATCTGTATAAGTAGAGACCTGAGTTGTCTTCTTAACGTCTCTGCTGTGTGTCTCTCTATCTAAATGTAATATACCGGGTATTTGTTTTTAGAGTATACAGTCTCTTTAAACATCACCTGCGGCAGATAGCGTAATTGTAGTCATATAGAGCTCGAATATTCAACGCGGCGGACATTACACGCGTAACAAATCGAAATAAGTTATCGGTAATTGACCATCATTTACTTCAGGTTTAGATTACCTAATTTGTGGCTCATTTTGCAATTTCTGAATAACACCTGGTACGTTTGAAAAGCGTACCGCGTGCCTCTTAACGAGATCGTGGTACTGGTAAAATGTGAAAACCTCATAATTTGTGTAGTAACGATCATTCGCATGCTCGATGTACCGCCGGGCTTTCAGTTATCGTAGATGACAGCGAAAACTTTTCCTTTAGGTATTTTTTTGATGAAAGACTATTACAGACATATATATCTTATGGAAAGCTAACCTAAGCTGCATGCTTGGAAAGTATCATACCTTCACGCTCTTTACTACAGTTGTCTGCCACTCCCAAGAAGTAAGGAAGTAAGAACGTCCTAACAGGGTCAAGTCAGAGATAGAATTAGGAGGTAATAGCTAAGTGAGACCAGTGGCGAGACAGATGCGCTTAGCAGCTCCACGACCACAGCTCAAGGAACACACGCCATGACGTTTTCTAGGTGTGGCAGTCGCGCTACTCGGTGTCCATCACGCGACGCGAAAACGCGTAGCTCCCGAGAGGATGATCCAATTTCTGTCGCTGCTCATCTGTTGCGGGGCTTGTACGCACTTTCCTCCTAACACATCACGACATCCTCGTTGTCCTATAGTTGCTTCCGTTATTTCCAGGCACCCGCATAAACCTAGAAGCGGTACTACAGGGTGCATCAGCTAACGTGGGTCCAACTATATATTTTTGTATAATGGAGGCTACGAGATACTAGGAGCGGTGCAACAGTGTTTTTCAAGGAGTTGCCTCGCGCAACGTTCGGAATATTCTTTTACCCATTGATTTGCTAATCATTAAATTTCAATTGCGTCAGTTTACGATTACTCATAACTGCGTTGGTTCGAACATCAATTCGCATTAGAAAAAATTGTATTGAACAATTTCTAGCCGACTATATGTTACCAAATCACGACCATATCAAGCCGACAGGCAGTAAAGGCAAGGAAAGCATGGGGTTAATTAGTTGTGGTTGAAATTGAATTGTAGAAAACAACGAAGAAAGAAAAATGAGAGTGGAAGAAACGATACCTTGTCACCGGTGGGAACCGAAGCCATAACCTTCGCAGTTTTGTCTAATTATTCAAAGTTTCACGGTCAACGCGAACAACCATGCGACGTGAGCACACGCACACGCGCTGCGCGTGCGAAACGGAGGCATTCGGAAACTAACTAGCAATGGCTGAATTGTGTGCCACGAAACAGGAACTATGCGACGTTGTACCTTTTCGCTGACGCTATAGGTAAGCGGTCCAGTTACATTGCATCCTAGAGCTATAGCCGAACTGGCTTAGGGCGCAATGCGGAGTACGACCGAAACGCAGGAAAAAAGGAAAAAGAAGAAAGACAATGTTCTTTTATCGGTGCTGTTTCACTGCACCCCCCCCCCCCCTCTTGTCACTCTTACGTGGTGACGAAGCAAGCCAATACGTTAGTTCTTAGAAATCCCGTGTGAAAGCGCTGTTGTCACGCGGGTGGCCAGCGCTCGCTTCCCATGCTCTTTAGCGTTGGGCTTTAGAAATTTCAAACGCAGGAAGTATATCTAGGGAAAGTGCTCCAAGCTAGAAATGTTGCAAAATGATCTTTCCTACTGCAATGCGCCACTTGAGAGTGCAGGTTACGCAATTGCACGCGCACATAATAAATATGTTACCTTATTATTCACTAATAAACTAATCAGTGATACCAAAATAAGTTCCTCAGTTTACACAAGGTGACCGCCATGAAAACACCACTGGTTCCTTCCTTCGAAACTTGTACTTACGCACAACTGTCAAAAAAGTGCATAGCCGGCATAAAGCGGAAAACAGTGGTACATTAGGGAAAATAATACGTTTGTGAAGAAATGAAGGCTTTGAGGTACGAAAATAATTCGGCAATGTTTGCATCATCTCGTTGACAAAATAAAATCGATATATATGATTTTTTAAGACGAATGAGAAGTGCTTACTTCCACGCTCGATTTAACCTGCAAAACATATTAAGCTAACTGCATATTTGTGTATTTCTAATTAATTTCGTGGTTCATTAGGCCATGTTCAACAACTTAAACTAAAACAGGGGCTAACATAGACGCCAGAGCGCAGCACTCAGCAATAATTTTTGACATCTCTGATTCAATAAAGGAATCGCCCTATATAAAGTACAAATGCGTCCTTGCATACGCCTCCCCCCCCCCCCCCCCCGCGAGCAATTGGAAAGCGACCACTACAACAGGAAAACAGAAGCCGCAACCTGTTTTCACGCTCGGCCTTAGAACAAGATATGAACTGAGCTACCACATTTTGAACTGTCAAGAAGTTTCCATAATTTATTTCATAAG
Organism: Dermacentor andersoni; assembly: GCF_023375885.2. Lineage (NCBI taxonomy): Eukaryota > Metazoa > Arthropoda > Arachnida > Ixodida > Ixodidae > Dermacentor > Dermacentor andersoni. The sequence goes on from NC_092822.1 coordinate 58,407,806, forward strand.
AACCTCCAATGAGCTTCTCGTAGCGCAGCACGTTTCTTAATCCTTACGCAAAGCGAAAACCATAAAAAATATTTATATTCCGTGCGCTGCGCCGCTATCGAATACAGGCCGTCGGGCGCCAACAGCAGCAGTTTATGCATCAATTTCCATAGCTGTCTTTTGCACTCAGAACAAGGAAGGCAATAGCTCTTGGAAGTTGCAGAGAGTTCAGCGAAATGAAGGGATTAGTTCAGTAGTTTTTTCTTGGTTTCTTCTCTTTTTTTTGCGCCAACTAACTTTAAAGTTCAGGCGTCTTTTGATGTTCACACCCTTCTTGCCAAATGTCGCGTAAATGTGTTTTGTTGCGCGTTCATAATATAGCAAAGTATACGTAGAAGCAAAGTGTTGTGAAAATATGTGTCATGATAACTTACAAATACCTCCCATGTTGGTCCATATTGGGCACCTCACTCGATAGCCAAAACTTGTTATTTCTGCTTGCTTTGTCACTTTGTTTTGTCAATACATTAAGTTCATTTTAATTGTATCATAAACTTTGCCTCACTACAGTGCAGAACAAATTGAGGGATATAAATGTATTTTCAACGTTCTTTCAAAGTAAGGACATCGTGCCGAAGTAGGCCACGTTTTCCACCTAGCCTTGGTTCCAATTTTTGCACTCAAAAATGCTTCTAAGGCAAATATGTTGGTTTCGATGAAGAAATAATTGTTTTATTTTTATGGGTTGAAATAAGGAAAGTACATAAAATTTTGTCAATTCCTCCTGCTCTGAAATTATTTACTGCGACAGCAGCATTCTCCCACAATGAAGTCCAGCATATTTGTTTAAACAGTTTCCTCAATGAATTGCCGCACTAACGACGAGGACAGGGACAGGAACCCAGATGTTATAGCGTCGGTTGCTAAAGGGGAAAATAGTCGTTCTGTAAGCACTTTTATTTTTTAACGTAATAATTAAAGAAACCCGTTTTTTTATAATTTGAAAGGTAAAAAAATGAAGTTATAGGGTTTTACGTGCCAAACACACTGTCTGATAGAGACGCGCAGTAGCGGGGAACTGCGGAAATTCGGACCACCTGGGGTTCTTTAACGTGCGCCTAAAACTAAGTACGCGGGTGTATTTGCATTTCACCCCCATGGGTTAGATCCTGCGGCCTCGTGCTTAGCAGCCAAGCTGAAAGGTAACTATAATTGCTAATTGATATTGAATAATAATTGATGAAAGGTAACAATAACGGCCCCTACTACTGCCCCGGAAAAATCAGTGATGTTTTATTGAAGGTACACCGCCGCAAGGGGTAAGAAAGTTTTAAGACTCAGCGTCGCAGACACGAGAAAGTCCGTCCGACGTACCTTCAGGCACAGCGATCACGAAACGGGGCGTCCGTGCCCACTGCCTCACAGCGCGCGCAGCCAGCTTCGGAGCGTCAACTCGACCCCACTCCGCAATGCCGCCATGTGTAGGGGACAAAGGCACACAACACGCGCTAGGATACCTCCTCCGTAGTGCCTAGGCAGCCTGATGCATTCAAGGAGCAAAAGCCTCCAGAGTTTCTCGCGCCCGCCCCTAATCACACCTGCGCACAAAAGGCCGGCGATCCCTCAAATGAACGTATCGCGCCGGAAAAGAACGTCCCTCCTCCCTCGCCTGACCCCCATTGCCTCGAGCGCCACTGGAGGGGACACGCGTCCACGATGCGTTCCTCGCTCGCGCACGCGAGATTGAACCGCGTTCGACGGCTCACCCTCACACGCTTTCACTCATACGGAGCCTCACAGCGACGGCGACGGCATAAATGCTACTGGGGACGTATTCTGAAACGTTCGCCGCGGCGAAAGTTTCGCACTGGCCACGCCTCCGCTGTTGCGGCGCGCTCTGAATGGCTGCTTTGACAAAACCAGAAATTCAGGTGGCGCAAGTGAATTTCCGGTTTTGTCAAAGCAGCCATTCAGCGCGCGCCGCAACGGCGGAGGCGTGGCCAGTGCGAAACTTTCGCCGCGGCGAACGTTTCAGAATACGTCCCCTGGTGTGTCCATATAATTGCTATCGCAATAAAAATAGAGGAGGCACTTCCGGAGACGGAGGCGAGACGCGTCACATTGCCAAGATTGACCATATGCTGTGAACCTTCAGACGCTACAGAGCTGTGGCCCTTGGCATGCGTCTGAGATAGCTACGTAGTTGGCGTTGGTAGAAGAGGAGTTGTGCTACCGATGCAGAAAAATTATCGGGTTTTACGTGCCAAAACCACTTTCTGATTATGAGGCACGCTGTAATGGGTGCTCCGGAAATTCTGACCACCTGGGGTTCCTTAACGTGAACCTAAATCTAAATACACGGGTGTTTTCCCCTTTCGCCCTCATCGAAATGCAGCCGCCATGGCAGCGATTCGATCCCGCCAGCTCATGCTTAGCAGCCCAACACCATAGCCACTAAGAAATCATGGTGGGTTACTACCGTTGGAGAAGAGGTACTCGTCTTAAGAGGAAGCTTTAGCTCGGGCCCAACTCCGACGCGGCCTATTCAAATACATGTAAAAACGCAAAAACGTTTTTCTGAGACAACCCCTGGACCGATTTTAATGAAATTTGTTGCTTTTGAGAGAGAAAGTTAAATTCTAGTGACTGTTGGAAGCGGAATCTTGATTTAGGGCTTGAATTTTCTTAAAGAGATTTACAAAAATTCAGAAGTTTGAAAAAAATAGAAGCACGAAGTTTACAAACTAATAGCTCTGCATCAAGAACAGATATCGCGGTTCTGTAAACGGCATCCATTAGATCATTCAAAGCGGACAAATTTTATATGTCATTTTACATCTTACGTGAGTTTGTTACGTTGTTTACGAGGGTTCTGCAAAAGTTGTAATTACATATTAATAAAATTTTTGAGATTCATGAATAAGATGTCAAATTTGTCCGCTTTAGATGTGCTATTAGGTACAATTCACGGAATTGCAATATCACCTATTCTTGCTGAGTTACAGAGTTGTAAACTTGATAGTTTCGTTTTCTGAAAATTTGCGATTTTTGCGAATTTTTAATAAAACATTGACGACCTAAACGGAAAATTCGAAACCAACAGTCACTAGATTTTAAGTTTTTCTTTTAAATGCAACAAACCCCGTTAAATTTGGTGCTGTGGTTGCCAAGAAAAACGAATTCTCCTTTTACATGCATTTAGATAGGAGAACCCGAGCTAAAGCTTCCTCTTAAGGAAGACCGTGCGAGACGGCGATAAACATGTATGTATGTATGTATGTATGTATGTATGTATGTATGTATGTATGTATGTATGTATGTATGTATGTATGTATGTATGTATGTATGTATGTATGTATGCATGTACGTACGTATGTATGTAACCGTTTACCCACCTACATAACTCACTGGGTAGTCTACGGCCGAATGGGTAGCACATCGCGATGTTTTGCTAAGGGTACAGGTTTGAAAGCCGACCTTCAGACCAATTTCGGTCACTGAGTACATGGCAATATGCACATATGTGCCGCTCTTCAACGAACTGCTTTCGCGCCGATATCAGTCATTGTAGAGGCGGGACAGCGTAGGCGTAGGTTGATGGCCTGACAAAAAAACAGGCAGAACTCAGCTCCCTTGCGTTTGCGGTCACATGCACACCTAAGTTGAATTCTCACCCCCCGCAGGTGTTGGCAAAAGCTGCCTGAAGGCTTACGGTTTTGCTCAACATGTAGAAGTTGCACAGAAACGATAAAGAAGCGAAGGCTAAAGGATTCGTAGTTTTCATTCAGAGTACAAGCATGTACGAAAACAAAGCGTTCGGTCCATAACACGGATCGTTAGTTTAATTATTGAGTTCACAAAAGTTTCCCAAAAAGCTTGTTTTGCAGGAAGTTGTGGAACAAGAGAGCACCACGCTTTGTTTGAACTGAATACAGAAGTTGCAGCACGATGGCACACGAAACCTGTTTGTTAACTCATGGGTCCCATTCAACTTCTCCGTCTGCAGGCAATAAATTGTGTTATTTTTGGACTTGTCTCATTTTGGCCTAAGTTTGTCTGCTTTTGCCACAGGGATGGGGTTCAAATGAGGCATTTCGTACTTCTGCGTGATGATCGATAAATCTTACATCTTCCATAAATCTTTGGTCTTCTATATTTTTCTATAAAATAAGATTTGTTTAATATTAAGGCTAATTGCGCTGTCATTATCTTGTTAGCCGAAGAAAACAAGGCAAACGGAAGGCTCCCATTGTACTTTGTTACAGCAGTCACCCCGTATGATAAATGGAATTATTCGGCGAATTTCTGTCTCATTTCACCTGCCTTAATATGCATAAATTTGCAGCATATCTGGTATTGACCATCACGTGATGAGGTCGTCTTGCTAACCACTGCAGAAGATATCATAGCACGTCTTTATTTGACAACTCACGTGTTTTGCAGAAATACAAAGCGGGAAAGTCCACATTAATACATGAAGCGTTTTGCGTAACAAATGACACTGACGAGTACGCAACTATTCCTTTAATTGCTTTGGCAAACAAAAAAAAAAGAAAATTCGATAATCCCGACAAGCGGTTTAGTGCTCAGTGGAAAATAATGGTGGCACAAGTCGAGTTGTGCCACGCTTTTTGCCCTCCCTTGTAGGCATGCGCCAAGATGTAGGCTCTTCTTTAACCACGTGAGTTGCTGTCATTGTTTTCCGAGTTGGTGAAATTGAAGACCAGCATTCTGCAGTTTGTCGTCCGCTTCTGACTGCACACCTCTTTTCATTTTTTTTTTCTCTTTAGCGCCGGAACATGTCTGTCTAAATTCCAACTAGCCTAACTCCCTGCCGTAAACTCTGACTATATACTGTAGTACCAAACGGAAGTATGGGACCTCGTGCAACGAAATAATGTCAATGACGATGACGTCAACAGTCAGTAACTCATACAAAACGGGTTGCTGGCTCCTGGGTGCGTACTTCTACACAGTCGGCTCCGGAGGACGTCATGAGCAGTGTTCCGGTGAGCTCGCGAAATCTCAAGGCAAGTTGCCAACGAAAGCGGCAGCGGAACCACCAGGCCCACGATCGTCATATGTGTGGTTCGGTACGGCACGGTCTTTGTGCGGTGGCATGGTGGTGAGCCGGCGGCTGCATCTTCCCGCGACCTGATGCGTTTACTGTACTAATATGCAGAAAGAACGCTTTACCTAATTACGAGTAGGAGACAGTGATTGGGAAAAAAATACAGCCACCATACGTTTGTGGTTCATAGCGAAATTCTAAGATACGCTGCCTTCACCCCACGCATTACAACCTCAACAGTGGTGCACAGCAGGAATTTAAATTTATTCATGCTTTGTATTAAATGCTTCCTAGATTTGGAGTGCAACATTTTGCCCTCCACACATTTCTTTCAAGGCATAAATATCTTATTTTAACACCCTTGCTTTTAGCAGAGGAGTGCTACCAGGGTCCTTCCATACTTTCCGTCTGCATGGTCAGGAAAGTTCCCAGAGAGTTTCATATATGGACGGAAGGTGGCACCAGAGACGCTGGCGTACTTAGAAGCGGATCAACAAGCAGGCTATAAAAAGAAATTCTGGAGTGGCAGCCCTCGCAGATTCTTACCAGTAGAGATGAAGCCACCGCTTGTCCTTACTTCGCCCCTGAATGCGTGCTGAAATATACAAAGAACAGCCACAGTTCAACTGCTCTTGATCTGTTATTATAAAGTTCAGACTAATTGAGAAATAGTAGAATGTTGTTTCGGACTAAAATGCTGCCATAGGAGGAGTAGTGACACCCTGATCTCCCATACAAAGTGCTAAGACTTTCAGGCTTCATGCTAACACCAGCGACGCAGACCGGTTCATCGAGAAGCATCTGTATGCCAAATTCGCTTTGTGAAGGTCATTGGATGTAAGGAGAACACGCTTCCTGCTCTCTGCCAAATGCCATCGTTAATCGATTCGCCTGGTAACATGGAGGGGGCCGGCTTCACCTTTAGGACATCACCTCCACTCCAGAAGTTCTTTTTATACCTGTTCAATCTGCCGCGCTAGACAGCAGGGCTGCGCGATCATACAAGTTTTTCGCGAGGAAAGGCGCCTCTTCCACATTATCCAAGCATGTTTGCAGAGTGAACATGCAACGAGAAATTTGGAAAATGCTTCATTTATACACGACCAGGTTGTATGATTTATGTGGCCTCCCTTACCCCTGAGCCTTCCTCGCACAAACTGCTTCGGTCGGCTCTCTCTGTTCGCACTTTGTCTAGTTGTCGGCTAGAGAAGTTGGTCATAGTTGGTTAGCTAATTCAGTAAGTTATCTAGTTATTTGTTGATTAGTTATATTAGTTAGGAATGTAGTAACCCCGTCTTGCTATGTTGTACTAGTTTAATTAGTGAATAATTTTTAGTTCAACTAGACAACCTGGTTAAGAAGTTGGTTAGCTTTGTTCGATTATTTAGTTTTCCTGACTTAAATAAATATAGTTTTACTTTTTTTGTTGGTTCGCCTATTGGTTGGGTTAGTATTGTTGGTCAATTTTTATTTAGCTAGTTATTAGCTGTTTCAATTACCTCAGATATTAGTCATGGAATCTTATGAATAATTTGGTAACTTTAGTTAGCAAATATAGTTAGATTACTAGCAAGTTAGGCTAGTTTAGTTCGTTATTAGTCTGGTAATCAGTCATTTCAATAATTCCTCTTTTGTTCGATTACTTAATTTTATAAATGTATATAATGATTAAACTAAGGTAGGTTAGTTATTCATAGTCATATTTGTCTGATATTATTTAGTTTAGTTTAATTGTTTGTCTAATTAAATTCAATAAGTTAGTTATTAGTGAGTTTAGTGATTTGACTAGTTTAGTTACTTGGTTACTTGTATATTAGGTTAATTAAGTTATTTATCAGTTGAATAATTAGGCTATTCTTTCAGTTGGCTCTGTTTGTCAGCTTGGTTAGTTCTTATTACATTCAGTATCAGTGAACTCAGATAATTATATAGCTAGTTTAGTTAGCTTGGTTCTTTATTATTTATGAGATTTGCTTCGTTACTTAGGAAGTTTAGCCTTGTAATAAGTGCACTTAGTAAGGTTAGATGAGTAACCTTGTAACTTGACCGACACACAGGCACACAACAAGTGTTAGGCATCGTCATTATCACGAATCACGCTGTCATTATGCGGAGCGAGATGTACAGCGCCAGAACTGAAGCATGAGAGGGTGAAAGCGACGACGAAAGCCTTTTACACATAATTACGCAATACTACGGCGCGAAACCACTCTGTAGCCAGTTTCAGACTGTATAGAGTAGTCCCACGTGTGCCTTTTGAAATATGAATTATAGCCGCCGTTACAAAAATGCAGGGTGAACCTGGAAATGAAACAAGGCGTTGTAGTTGCTTCGAAATTGTTAACGTTAAAAAATGTTTGAGCACTTTACGGAAACAAGGCGGCGATTTCCACTTTGTGTCGATAATATTCACATTACGACAATGGCAGGCGACCCCTGCGCAATAGCGGGCGTACGCACAGAACGCCAGTGGCGTCTGCCGGGCGTTTTCTCCGATGCCCTTCTACCTACGTCAGCGGCGTGGGGCATCCACTGTGGGCCCTATATGAAGCGTTCTCACGTATCGTTAGTTTCGTGAGAAGATACAAAGTATCGAAGGGCCCTAGTACAACCGATGCTTTCACCCACAGCGGAGCTGCCCATATGAACAAGGCTTCATTCGATGAGGTAGCTCCTGCGTGAATATTTGGTGGTCTATGGGATAATAAATTTGACAGATCATTGTTACATGAACCTACATACTATCGTTGAACTATAGCGGCGTTCACGGGTGCTCATTTAGGTGCGTTTTCGCACCGTAACGTGAACTCCCCGGGGAAAATCGTCGCAAAACCAAACAAAATGTATCGACATCGAACGCAGATTTTTGCACTTGTGTCAGAAGAAGCTTTCGTGAAGCGCCTAATTAAATAATGTATAATTTTTCACCTTCAGCAACGCGTTTTGCGGCGCACTAATCATGCACATGCCCGGCGAATAAGCAAGACTCAGACGAACCCAACACGCAACCCACGTGATGCAGGCGACCGCGGATTATGTTTCTTTTCTGGATCGGCCCGCTTTTCATCACGCCATCTAGGGACTGGTCTAGTTAGGAAGCTCACTTGCAAGCCCTCGTCTCTTGCAAGTAGCCTCCCTGATCCCAGTTTCTTGTATATTATATAAATGTTCGGACCCCACTTTTGTGGAAATCTACGAAGCCGAGTAGTAGCAAGGGAAAAAAATCGCATAGAAAGCTTCGCTATAAAGAATCAGTCGCGGGAAGGCTTATATTTCATGGAATGAGGACACTTTGGTACTGTTTGTAGTTTTACTCCGTAACTTCGCCGAGAAGAGAGCCGGCCACCGGCACATGCGTAGGGTTAGCACAGATGGTAGCACAGATGGTAGCACAAATAGTGAGGGCGCGCATTTATCCCTAGCGTGGGCCATGCACTTAGTGGAATTGTGCCGTGATTATGACAGTGTTCGTATCGTCTCTTGTTGAATAAATTTTTCTGAACACCCATGCCCTTTATTCGAGGTGGGTGCCCTATCCGGCGGGTGCAATCATGGGGCTAATCGAACGGTTTGGGGGCTGCACGTGCTTTGTTTCGCGTACGACTATAGCTGTAGGCCACGCAATCTCAAGAGACGCGGTGAAGGCGCATGGAGTGCAGCACAAACGTTCGCTCCCTTATTATTACGCTTTTCATCACGCCAAGGCTGTGGCAGTGAGTCTTCGTGATCGTTGAGTGAGAGCTGTTCGTGTTTGCTCGTGTATGCATGACAGCACGCTTGCTAATTTATTAGTAAGCGCATGCTTACTGTAGTAGTACGCCCGAAAAAAAAACTACGAACATTATTATTAAAAAAAGAATGATCTGAGCACAGCAAAGCTATACGAGTTGCGAATGCGAAAGCATTATTGACCAACTGCGTGCCGTTAAGTGGCCCTTCGAGTTGTGAAGTCCTCACGGGCGAGTGAGCGCGTTGCGAAGCTTGGCAGGGCCTGTGCACTTTAATCCGTGACGTCATGCTATACCTTGCGCGACTGCCATAGAATCTAATGGGGACGCTCCCAAGTAAGTCGCGGTGATTTTGACGTCACCGCTTTCGTCACGCCGTGCTTGAAAACGGAAATTTCGGTCCAAGTAACACGATGTGGTAAAGCAGAGTGCACAGGCGTGCTCTCTATAGGAGACGCTGGTTGAGCCCAGCGGGTAATACAGTTAGCTTCTGAGCGTGTGCTCGCAGGTTCGAAACTCACTACCGTCAACGTTTTTTCTTTGGAATTTATTCTGCTTTTTTTTTAATCCAATAATTTCTTGATAGCGATTATCGAATTGATGTTATAACGTACCCGTGTGCTTGCCCGGGCAGGGAACGCGCGGTTAACATGGACGTGGCTTCACATGGCTTCACATTGTGACGTGGCGCCGGGGCGAATGATAATTTAGGTGCCGTTTCGCTTCTATAGACACCGACTTTATCACTCAGTGGGCCATTTAATGCTTTTGCATCAACAATATTAGCAGGTTACGTCGGGTAGTTGTGTAATACTTCGCTATCGCTATCAATGCTCCCAGTTTCGAGCAACACAACTTTCATTTCTGTTTTCTTTTTCTGCACTCCTGGTTAATGTGAAACCTTCAGTATGGATGACTTGCGCTAATTCAGTGTGCACTACGAAAGACAGGTGTGGTGCTATGGTGGACATTGTCTAATTCCACGGTGCTGTTGAATTCGCCGTTTCTTCGCCTCTGATTGGCCCGGACGGCTCTTGCGGCTTCTATGATTAGCTTTAAAAGCTATCAAACGATTTCCGAATCTCGGGGAATTTGACAATGCCAAGAAGAGCACGCAGAAACCGAAGGCGCTGTAATACTCGGCCAGACTACCTGGCGCCCTAACAGATACGCGGAAGCTTCGCCCCTGTAGAATTCCCTTTATAGCCTCAAAGCATCGTCTAGTGCGGTGTCATTCATTGCCATGAGGGCGGGATGCACGTTCAATGAAGCGTCTTTATCAAAGAAAGAAGTAAATAAAACATAATCAAAATGAATGAGACAATAAATTTATACATTGTTTCAGGGCGAAGGTAATAAAAAAATTCATGAAACTGAATGTTTTTTTTTTTTTTAAAGAACATGTGAGACTCACGTTGACAAACTTGTTTTATGCGCACACTTGATCGCATACCGCCTTACATTTCCGTTTGAACTTGCCTCTTCAGAGCGCCCAACACTCGCACCAGTCCCAATATTGGAATTAAATTCGGAGCGCTTTGAGGTACACAAATCGGACACTTCTCTAGTTCTCTTGCTGGTTTTGCGGGTCAGGTTGAGCTGCAGCATCTTTCTTCACTTCTCGCCATCGATATATTGGACAGAAAGTACCCCAGTGTTCCCCGCTTTCCGATTTGCTTAAGCACCCAAAGGGACAAATTAATTCAAAGTCCCCCACGATCGCTTTTGTCAAGGCCCAAGAGCTGCTTTAACCCCCCCCCCCCCCCCCCGCCAACACACGGCTATCTTTATGCTCAGTTCTTTATTTCGTGTCATTTAAAAATTAAAACGAAGGTTATAGGCATGCCGCATCCAGGGTGACAATATCGCGTGAACAGCCCGGACACACCTTTGCATATGGAATCGTCACCTTGTACTGCAGAAGCAACAAAACTTAGCACATACCACGGTAGTCCGTTGTCAGGCACCCGGAACACATGGCAGTGGGAGCCATCATGGTTTCAGCAAAAGGAAAACAGAAAAACTTAACTAAGCATACATATGCTTTAAGTACGTGACTCACGGATGATTATCTTGTGCCGAAACGCGGTGAAGAATGTGATATCGAGTGGTTTTAAGACATCTTAAAAGCGCTGAACAGCTAATTTGAATAAATTGTTGTGAAATATGGGTGTCAGTTAAGACGAATGTAAGTTAAGGAGAGGCCATAGTTCCTAACTCCGCCTCTTTATTGTTTTTTTATGGCCTACTTGGCCCCCACCCGGCACGAGCCACATATTGGCGCAATAGGTGACATCAATTGCAGTTAACAGAGAGGCGACCTGTGCTTTTTGTTGTTGAAGTATAAATGCTATTTCATTTTCTTTTTTTATTTAATAGAAAATACACATGGTTCTACCTGCATTCCTGACATGTGGTTGCTGTGGCTGTGAATATCTTGGCTCTGGGGAAGGACTCAGATATATCCTCAGTCGTCAAGCAGTGTGTTTCAGTGAGGACAAAATGTGCCGCCCATAAAGGTCTTCGAAATTGAAAAGCTCCGACTTAACGGCGGCATCCACAAGCGACTTCGACGCGAAGGTTCTGTGGTGGCCAAGAAGCTTGTTCCCATGAACAGGCATAAATACGGATAAGCCGAATGAATTTATGCGCGTTTGACATCTACGATATAATCTCGTTTTCTTGTTTTTTTCTTGACAGACGTGTTTCGTCGTTTCGTCGGATATTGAAAAGTCACACGTATATGTTTACCGATATCACCCAGAAACTCCGAACAGTTTTTACGACGTTACATCTACAGGTAAAACATTAATTTCCGAGTGGATGAATATCGCCTCACGCGCCAAATAGTTGTGTAAAAGATTGCAACATCTGCCAGAATTTATGGTCATGATCCTCGAAACTCTAAGGCGGACTTATATCAGGGGTTGTCTGGCGAAGAACACTATAATATGTACACTGTATATTTTACCTTTAGGAGAAACCGTAATTTAGTCTAAGTATGTTTCGTTGTTGAATGTTGATGTTCCTTTACAGTCAGCAGAAGACACCATGGATAACCTTCGAATTTTTAAATATGCGCACCAAAGTGGCACTAGCCATAACTCCAGAAGTTATAATCATGTGTATAGATGTGCAATTATGAAGACAAAGAAAACGCACTCATTTCTGCCATACGTCGGGGGCATAGGACCGCCAAAAAAGAGACAGTTGGGCTAAAACCCGATATATTTATTTCCTTATTGGTGCTTAATTCAACTTTTGAAACACTATCATTCTACAGAAAGTACGTTTTTAAGCGCTGCATATAAATATCTACATATGGCAAAGTAGATGGCTCGACGAAAACAGCATGATGACAGTGATATAACAACAATTGCATGACAATGATGTGAATACAACTGTGTGACGAACATAGCATTATGACATTAGGATGACGATGACTGCCTGCCGAGAATGACGTGACGACGGCGGCATGACGAAAATGGGATGACAATGGCTGAATGGCAATGACGTGATGTCGAAGATATGACCACACCAGAATTATCTCCATGAAACGACAGCTGGATGACGACGATGGCGTGAAGACGACGGAATCAGCACAATCAGATGACGGACATGGCCTGGGGACGATGCAACGACCACGACTGCATTACGCGATGCTCTTGTCCGCTTCTTTTCTCTCGTATTCGTGCACTGTTGTGCTGACCAAACCGGTTGAAATGTAACCAACACCCCAACAAAATACCGTGTTAATATTATAGTGTAGCGGGGTTGACGACATGATGATCATGGTGATGATTATTAAATGTAGATGATGGAATAGCAGCGACGAATTGATATGATGGTGGGACCGCGAAGGAAGGCCACAATGGAATGAAGGTGACGATATGACGACAACGGCGTGTTTGTGATTGAGCTCACGTGCTTTCTTACGCATACATCACCTGCCAACTCAAGCCCCCTCCTTACACCGAGTGCCTGTTTGCACTAGCCTGGTACCAACCTAGTGGGCAAGATAGCACATTTTATATACATCTACAAATATATCCGGCAAGATACTGAACAACCTATAAACACCAGCCAGCAGGTCGCAGCAGCAGCAACGTAAAACATGGAATAGCAGACAGGAAAAAGAGGCTTCTTTTAAATAAAGCATTTATTTGGTTATAAAGAGATAGTGAACTTTAATGAGCACCAGCAGTTCAGTCGGCTGGGCCTAGGCCTCCCACGATGGGACGTCGAGGGCTTGCCTCTTCGCCGCTTTGTAGGCCTGCTGGGCCGCCCAGAGTTGGTCGTCGAGATGGGAGCTGCGCAGGGCGGCGTGCCATTTCGACGAGAGGGTCACGGGATTAAGGTCTGGGTATTGATCTTTGCACTCCCATAGGATGTGGGGGAGTGTTGCTGATTCAGTTTTAGAGACCTTGCACATCTGGCTCGGGTAGATGTCGGGGTATATAGTGTGATAGCGTGTGAGGGAGGGGTATGTATTCGTCTGTAACAGGCGAAGGGTGGTTGCCTGTGCCCTGTTTAACTTGCGGTGAGGGGTGGGGAAAGTTCTTCTTGCGAAGTAAAATGACTTTACAAGGTCGTTGCATCTTGTAAGGCGGTCGCGTCCTGCGGGTGCACCTGCACCGTCTCTAAAGCACTTATTATTATACCTCAAATACCCCTGCAAAAGAATTTGAGGTATTGTAAATAAATAAAATACATTACTTTTCTCTGGATAATTTGTAAGAAATGCTCACTCGCTTCTTTCTCTGCTTTAGCCGTTTATTTTTTCATTTCTGTTTTATTTACCGGTGGTAACAGACCACACGGGTTGTGCCAACATACGACAAGCATTTCTGTCGTAAGCCGTGGCAGTGTTGGATGACGGAAGCTTCTGTCCTTTTGACGCAAATTTCTTGTGACAAAAGCTACATTCTTCGAAGTTAATAGAAAAATTTATCTGAAGAAAACAAAATACTTACTTGTGAACTGCTTTTCCTGGTTAAGGTGTTGTATTTGACGTTTTGACAAACGCCACAAGATAGGCTATCATAAAAGTAAATTATCAACACAAATATTCCAGATACAAGTAACATATGTGCCCCCCTCCCCCATAACTATTGTTTAATGAAAGTTTACTTCTTCCTGGATGCGTCAAAAGGTCAACTTGTTAGCCTCAAGCCTTCGCAGTCAACTTGGTAGTGAAGACTGAATTTTGTAATGTCAGGCCGAAGTTCTTCTAATCTACCACATGCCAAAATTGTTCCCACAAGCGCATTGTGGTGTTATCTCCCTTCTGTCCTTGTTCGCTGGCGCTAAATATGCTTTCCAAATCAGTTTACCAGCACTCCCAACAAAGGACAGTGTTCTTCGCAACTCAAGAGATCACTTTTACTTTAAGACAACTTATAATATTCATATATATCTAAAATAATTTCAATAGAGGCACAAACCGTAGTTTACCAGAGAGAGATCATATAACCGTCATAAATATAATAAAAGCTCTGAGTCGAGCGAGCATTTCTTCGCATAGAAAATTGCTCGTGTTAGCGCTATGTTTAAGGGCTTTTTTATTTCTGAACCAATATTTACTCTGAGTGATTGCTCCATCCTAATTGTCTCACTTTCCCTTTCCTACCCTCGATCTTTCGTTTCTCTCTGCTATTTCCGATGCTTATTCTGCCCTCACGTGCATTTTTATATTGCGTTCTTCGGCTCACCACAATGCATCAGCCTCTTACGCACTGCACTCTCCAAGAAGACACCAAACTGCCCGAACGATTCCTGCCCTGCCTACCTCCTGGCAAACAGCCGCAGGCAACAACATCTTAACGGGTCGAGACTGGAGGGTGCATATCTACAAAATGCATCTCTTCTGATCTTCCTGCTTCCCTCACACCATGCAATAAATAGGCAGCAGAGCGACAGTTGTGGGTCATTGCCGAAGCTATATAAATTTGTAATATCCAAGGTGCTTGGCACCATGTGCCTCGCTCTTATTTTTACTTGCATCACCTATTACGGATACCTCTGCTTGTACAAACCGGCCATTTCCTACAGGCTTAGTCTCCGAATTCGCTTTCTTTTTCTAATTGGCTCGTTTATTTATAAAATAACATTTGCGTTGCTGTTGCAACCCCTATTCATTTATTTTATAATTGGTTTTATGCCCCATATACCTCTTGGTGGTGCGGGCTTACCCCCACATTTATATTTTTTGTTTCAATATACACCAAGGGGGAAGCAAAAAAAAAAAAATAACGACAATTCGCAAAACGATGTGCAGTAGACTGTAAAAGGTAATGGCGCTACTAAGCGTGACAGCATACTCATAGCGTTACTTGCTAGCTTCGAAAGCCCTATTGCACGATCGACACTTTATTCAGATTTTGTCGTTGAAGCTGTGTTTTGTCATTGGCGGCTGCTTGCTTGGTGGTCGAGAAACATTGTTCAAGCTTAGCCAATAAACTCTCAGGTCCTCACATATGACCTTGCATTTGGCCTAACGTTTCTTCAGAGGGGGCGCCATGTGGTTTTGTCATCAACAAGTGGGAATTCATAAAGATATCAAAAGGGCTATGAAACCTTGTTTTCAGTTTTCTCAATGGGAGAACATACCCATGAGCAAGAAATAGCCGAAAGGTTGATGATCGTCCGCGGTTTTCATGCCTGCGCCCTTCAGCCTTTTCAAGCTTTCGGGGTATTTGCGTCAATGAACGCGAATAGTGTGTATGCACAAGCTGCCACGAATGAAGTACAAATACTTGCCGTATTCTGCCTAATGCCACAGCAGGCAGAAGCACCATCATTGCCAGCCGCATGTTGGTTGACATACTTAGGACTCCGCGTTGGTGACCCGTACTTCATCTCTCAATATCATCAAGTCTTATGAAGGCCTCCAAAATTATTCCCAAAATTTGGTTATGGAATATGATAAATCTACAAAACCATTCACTTTCCTTTGAGGGAAAAGGAGGGGGCACGAAATTCCAGGTGTTTCACGTAAATTAGTCAAGGCGGGCGTCGCCATGTCCATCATGTTGATGACGTTTTGGCTGAATTGTAGTAATAAGTGGCAGAGAAGACCTAGCCCGAAAGTTAAGCCTGACCAGTGAAGAGCATTCGCGGGGGTAGACCATGAAACCTATAATGCTGACTGGTATTATGGGCGTCATACCAAATATCGCCTATTATCGCAGGTGGCAATCAGTCACTCGCCATTCTGAGCAATGTATAATTGATAGCGTATGAGGAAATTGCGCTTGCACATCATCCAAACATGCTGTCCATTCATACATACATTGTGAACCCTGTAGCGGAAGCCCTGTGAGTGTTAGCCAGCGCAACTCGCGGAAAATGCACGTGGATGTAGAGCATCCTTTAAACCACAGCTGTCCCCATGTAGGTGAACTTCGGAGCAGGCAAATGGCCAATAGAACTACGTATACCACTTTATCGCATCAAAGCTGCCAGATTCTGGGCCCTCGCCATGCAATGACCGAGAAACCTAAGGTTAACCAACCTGCTCGAGCTTTCGTTATTTACAACTGCATGAAGCTAGGTGACGATGAAGCCAGAGGAATCCTGATAGTTGTTTGAGTTGGCCGAAACGAATCACAGAAAAGCCGCGATCAATCGAATAAAAACATCTAGTGTCATGTTTTCCTTTGTTTTAACGATTGAAAATTATCATTAGAAACAGTGATGAAAACTTTCTTCAGATATGTTTTATCAGCACCTTAAAAGTTGTAGTTCATTCTCGCTTTTAAAAGCAACCGGCTCACCCCATTTTTACAATGTAAGTTCTTATTGTCTGATTGGTATTTGCATTTATTTATTTGTAACATGATATTTATTACAATGAATCATATGCTGTGTGTACAGGAAGTGTTAACAATAATATGAGCACCAGGTAGTCATAAGCTATCATAGGTATGCGGATAATATATACAAAGGAAATGTCACACAAAGCAACATTCTTCCACCACAACAAAAACTTGTAAGAAGTTAAACGTCTAATCAAAAGATAACATTCCGGGGCTGACATTCTTGATTGTAAATGTCCTTCATGAGTCTAATCATTGGGACGAAATGCGATTTTGGGGAAATTGTTCTTTCTGCATTTGGGTCTTGCGTACGAATTTCGCATTGGCTATGCTGGTCTACCAGCAAAAACGTATCGTATGATACATCATCACACGAAGAAGAAGATATCCAATACTATGAGAATTTAGTTCAAAATATGTTTGGAAATTTATACGGAGGGTATCCCAGAAGGAGACATTTTCTCGCCACCCCCTTTCAAAAGGGGAGGCCAATAAACTATCATTATTATTATTATCATCATCAACAGCAACCTACCGTGCCCCGCGGGTCAAGGGATGCGACATGTGCGCCACGTGGTCTGAATACCTGTGTTTACTCTTCGGTACACATTAGGGCGCCTCCTCGCAAGGTACGAAACGCTGCTGAAGAAGCGAATGCTAGTGCTACGCTCGGCTGCAACCAGGCAGCGTCGGGCTCAGCAGACCACTGTGCAGAAAGCTGGACAAGCCGCAGCTCGCCGTCGACGCTGGACGGACAGTTCGGGTCGCGCTCTCGTGAAAACGACGAAAACGGACTTCGCCGCGAAGACCCGGCGTTGCCTCGTTCCGAAAGTGGTGCTCCTATGGATCCGCTGCCCCAGTTAACGCTGTGACCATGCTGCGCGCGCCGGGCATGCCTGTCGCTTTTTTTAATAAACCCAGTAAGTCATTATTCAAAGAGTGTCTTGTTCGGCCTTGATGTGCACATATAACTTCTTCCAAACTTCTTCCCTGCTAATTACTGGAAAAAGCTCCCTCTGTTTAATTAGGCGACTGCAAAATCTCTCCCTGCCGGAAGTCTCTACGCAAAAAAAAAAAAATACATTTTCAGTCTCGTTTTTCTGCCGCGCAGAAAAAAAAAAAAGGCTGCTCTTTCTCATTAAGTCGCTGCCATCATCTTTTCATCAAAGTTAATTCAGAATGTCACAACCTAATTTTTTTTTCAGATCTGTTGTAACACGTTTTTACGTATTTTTTGTATACTTACCGCTTATGTAAATCATCGATGCGTGGTCCTTAGAAAATAAAATTAGGTCCCCAAGTATCATTGGGGATAGTTGGGGATACTACATAACGTACTCGCTATGCCGGGAATCACACTTGCGTGTATTTACTGCTCTTACGAGGTAAGCCTTCGAGCCAGCCATCAGTTGCTGCAAGTGTCAAATCTTGCGAACACCTAACACATAACCACACAAAGATTTACTAACGACGTGACACATAACTAGAGCAGCACTCGTTATTAACAAAGCTCGTCCAACTTTTTAGATGCGAAGCTGTCTTACACATAATGATACGACAGGTTTCAAATTTACTGAATCAAAGTTTGACCAATAGGAGATATCCCTTAACCTTATTCGACATACAAAAGGTTAAGTCTTCGCAGCAGCCAGGGCATACAAAGCATGCGATGAATGTAAAATGAATGCCCAACCCCGCATTCTTTTCACGTGTTTAAGCTTCCTAAATATAATGAATCTAAAGCTTTATTAAAGCCGGAATGGCGCATTGCCTATTGAATAGAACGCTGACCTTTTTATGAGCTTCTGAATACACGCGTGATTAATCAAACTGACGGCAGAGCATGTGCTTATATGAAATAGACAAAAGCTGTACACTTCAGCGCTTTTGAAAAGAAACAAAGAGCTTGTCACAAAGCCACTCAACTTCATCGTGATCAGATTCGATCTAATATAGAAAATATAATGCTTCTTATAAATATGGCCTTAAAATGAACGCCAACAGAAGCAAACCAAAGCAAGAAAAAAAAGTCCTCAGGGTTTTTTGCGTTTATTGATAAGTACTTCGTGAAAATTTCGTCCTGAAACGCACGTGCTGAGCAAAACGTTTTTAATAGCGAATGTACCGTATTTTTCTTATGGAATGCCACTTCCGAAAAAAAAATCGCACTGAACGTTAAAGAGCGGAGTTTCGAACTATAAACACGACTACTAACTTAATTTATTATAATCAATCCCCATCACCCTTGTTTGTGTATTATGGCAAACTGCACATGACAGAGAATAAAGTATCGTATGACGCATAAAACATAATGACGGTGGGGACACAAAATGCATAGTTTACAATAAGAGGAAGCTTTAGCTCGAGCGCAGCTTCGATGCCGCCTACTTGAATACATGTAAAACGCAGAAACGCTTTTGTGAGATAACCACTCCTTTGACTTGAATGAATTTGGTTGCATTGGAGAAAGAAATGTAAATTGTGGTGACCGTTGAAAGCGGAATTTCGATTTAGGGACAGAATTGTATAAAGGCAATTTTCTAAAATTGCTAAGTTTGAAGAAAACAGAAGCGAGAAGTTTACAAATTTGTAGTTCTTCACCAGGAATAGTTATCGCAGTTGTGAAAGCAGCATCCTTAATGGCATCTAAAGCGGACAAATTCTATATGTCAATTCATAGCTTACGTCAATTTGTTACAGTGTTTACAAAGGTTTTGTAAACGTTCTACTTACATATTAATGGTTTACTTGAAATCCATGGGTAATATATCCTTTCTCTTTGCTTTAGATTTATTGTTAGGTGCCATTTACAGAATCGTGATACCTTTTCCATTGTTGAGTTACAGAGCTGTAAACTTTATAGTATCGTTTTCCGAAAATTGGCACTTTTTTGCCAATTTATAATAAGAAATTGACAAACTAAATAAATAAATTGCAACTAACAGTCACTATATTTTAAGCTTTTCTTTCAAATGCAGCCAACCACGTCAAGTTTGGTGCAGTGGTTGCGTCCTTTCCCATGTATTTTCGTAAGAGCTCCCGAGCTAAAGCTTCCTCTTTATGGAAGGATACAAACTACCATATTTGTCTACAGTGCTCAAGAATTGTATAGTATATTTTCTTCCTTTCTTTATACCTTTCATAAATGTTAGTTGTAGGGACAGCTTGACACACATGTTTACATTGTTACTTTCTAACTACTAGAACAACATCCGAAATCACGTCCAGATGTCTTTGACTCCTTGGGCAACTGAAGAGCTCAATATCTGTCGCTCTCACTGGCACCCCGACGTGCCGTAAATATCAAAACAGCCCTCAGGGCGACGCACAGGAGTGCGAAATATGCCGGAACCAGTTGGTGGTACACAGCCCTCCCTCCGTAGTTCTTCCATGTGTGTGCCTAACTCATTGTGCAGCGTAAAAATGGCGGGGGGTTGGGTGCAGTGATGTGAGTCATAAAAGCCAAGTGCCCGCGCAAAATTACCATTGGGATCATCATCACCATGAGCATCATCATCATCGTTATCATCAGCAACCGGCTATTTTATGTGGAGGACGAATACGTTTCTCAGAGAGCTCCAATCACTCTTGTCGTGCGCCAGCTGACGCCATCCTCTGCCTGTAATTTTTCTTATTTTTTTACGAACTCATATGCATGTGGTGTATTCGAATTTCTTTGTTTTACATTGTTCGTGTGCGTGTTGTTTCCTGGTCATCTAAACGTCAAGCGCGAGCGTAGAAAAATTCCTTAATTTGTACGATGAGAAGACATTGTACTCTCGCCTGTTGCGTGTATACTGTACGCCCATATACTGCTTTAATGACAAGCATTCTTTTATTCTTTGCGTCAGCCCAGGGAATTAACGGTCGGTTGGTACGCACGAAGGCATTTCCTATCTCGCCTCGTTTCTGAGCTCTGTAAACAAAATAAATTATTCGCCTCAAGTGCGACCGAACAACTGCTTTCTAGCAGAGCAGCCCAATGCTCTTAACACTTGGCCACGATCCCACGCGTAGTCCTTTCTTGCGGAAGCTGACTAGCTGTTCGAGAGACGTTTGGCGCTTACCGCATGCGCCAGTGTCTCGCGCTCTTTCCTCGCCGCAGCAAGCGCTTTGAGCTACCGTGTTATGGCATCTTCGGGTGGCCATTTCGGAGCGCTCTAGACCTCTCTCGCGAGCGGCATTGTCTTCGGCTGGTTGAAAGAGGGTGCGCGTCTTGCATTCGGCTGGTTCTTTTCGATCGCTCTCCTCCATATCCGAGCGCTCTGAGGTGGTCCGAGCCCTGTCGTCGGAACAGTTGTCGAAATTTAGAGCGCTTGCGACAACGTCATCACAGCACAGCGTCGCCCCTGTTGGCGACGGTTGACCGTAACCAAGGCCCTCTAAGTCATGCTGGCGTCTCAACGAACGCTCGTCCCACAGGTGGATCCACCGGCTTTGCCGGAAGCGCCGCGTGCTTTGTAATAGGCGAAATATCTTACTACTTCCAAATATCGTGCTATTGCCAAAGTCATGTGGTTTCGCATCTGCCATTTCCTCCTCCGAGAGCGAAACACATGTTCATCTTGCGCGCTTGTCCTCTACCTCTGAAGTCGGGGAACGCCGGATCTGTCCGACTCTGCTTCGGAAGATAGAGACGACTAGTCAAAGATACCATTAGACTCCATCCCCATCTTCGGCATCACCGACATTCCAGAGTACGTTCCTCGTAGCAGGTAACCTTATGCGTAGGAACCACGCGACACTACCCCCTTTATGAACGGCCAAGGTAAAATAGATTTTAACGTTTCATAGCCAGATTGCCAATGCGATCGTAATTTTACCATGCACCACATGAAACAGTAATAGGTATGTCCGATTCATGACGCCACAATCCGTGTACCTCTCGGTTTCGCTCATTCAGTGCCTGGGCAGAACGGAAAAATTGCCGTGTCCTAAGCTCACATCGAATGACCGGAGCAGAAGTCGTGCCTTCGGCGTCACACAATGATCGGCACCGTCGTCTTGCTTTTGTCCTGGCCCACAGGCTCGCGTAGAAGACACAGGTGTTCGCCTTACATAAACATTTGGAAAGATTGGATGCGCTTCGTAGACGATCACAAGGAAGAAGACGGGACAGGCGCAAACTAGCAACTGTGGTTTATTCGAGGGAAACACTTAAATATCAGTTCATGCCAGCGCAGGCGCATCAGTGCATCAGCAGCAGATAACAGGAGAAAAAGCACAATATCAGAAAAATACAATGGCGTGGCGTATTTTGGAGGACAGGAAAATTGTTACTGCACTGGAACAGAATGAGAATCTGTGCATCAATGGAAATTGTTCTTGAGGGAGTGGCAGTATGATGTGCAATTTTTTGTTGTCATGCTCTTGATTAAAGCGACGGTAGCTCAAAGGAACAGCGCTTCACCCTTCCTTCCTCAATGACCCGCCCGGTAGCCACTAGCTTCTTGTCCATTCCCGGTTAGTGGGCGAGCGGCATTAATCAGAAAAGAAGGGAAGCGAAAAGAAAATGTTGGTCTTCACTATGGGGGAAGGGGCTGCTGCAGGGGTAAGTGAATTTAGAGTCGAAGAAATCACTGAACTTTTTTTTCGTTTTCTTTTTGGTTTGAACACCCCCAGTAGTCGTAGACGACAACAAAATGCTAGAACACTTTTATATTGTTGTTTCTTGCATACCGTTCGGCATCCATGTCAGCCTACGCTGACAAATTTCGAAATGTATTCGGCAGAACAAGGCCACAGCTCACAAATCAATTATTTCGCGCGAGTTGTTTTCTGTTTGCTTGACAGCACCGAAAATCAATGTCTAACATTACGATTGGTCGATATATGTGCGAAAGAAAAGTTCTAGCCTAAAAACATTTTTCTAAGTACAGGTTGTAATTCTTTTTAACGGGTAGGGAAAGGAATACTGCATCCTTGTCAAAAATGTCCTTTTCATTCCATCCACAGGACAAGATCAGTCTATAGCCCAGCCTAACTGAATTGTTGTTTCCCTTCTTCCGAAGTTCTTTCTTTTTCGTTACGCCGATGTATAAAGAAGCAACTAACCTACCTACCAATAGATGTAAGTACAGGACACAGCCACCATTTTTGCCCCATGCTTCTCCACATGCGGAGCTAAGGAAATGGAACGTACAGTGTGTTGGCGTGAGGAAGGGAAAAAAAAAGAAAATTCGCACAAGAACGATCAAGAGCGCGTAGGCAAAGAAGTAACGCCGTTATCCCGGTGATAAAAGCACATCTAAAGAGCGCTCGCCGCTATACGCAAGACGGGTTCGCGCGCTGCGGAAAATATGTGCCGCTTCTCGAGCATGAAACACGCATGTTCCCGTCCCTATACCGTTGGCGCCACGCATCCCAGCTGCCGCACGGGAATTCCCCGTCGTCGTCAGAATCAGAGTGGCAGCGGGGATCCGTCCTTTCATGCGCGAGAAATTGTGTTGTTGTTGTTTTTTAATTCCATCCACGCGCTCTCGGTGCCGTCGTCACTCCCGTGTTCAGTTCTCTTTATCTTCCTCTGACAGTTCACATTCTTTCGCGACAGCCGCAATACGAAGGATCACAGCCTGTCTACCCTTGCCCTTTATAATGTTGTTTCTTTTTATATAAACCGCT
Organism: Dermacentor andersoni; assembly: GCF_023375885.2. NCBI lineage: Eukaryota > Metazoa > Arthropoda > Arachnida > Ixodida > Ixodidae > Dermacentor > Dermacentor andersoni. The sequence goes on from NC_092822.1 coordinate 58,431,022, forward strand.
GCGTTGTTTTTATACTTTGCGATATCATGCCCAAATGCAACCACAACGGAAGCATTAAAATATTAACAGGAAACCCGCAAAGTATTGCTTAAAAGTGCCGCCTTGTTTAAATGCATGGGGCTACCTGCAGCGGCGCACGAGGTCGTGGCCACGTTTCGAGAGAGTCTGACTAGGAAAACATTTTATTTAGAGCGAAACCTTTACTGGCCGCGAACTTGTGATTTCGCCGTGGCGGTGCTCCGAGGAGGCACATGACGACACAACGCGCGCCACGCCGCGGATATTTCTATCTCTCTCGCTCCCTAGTCACTACTGCGCATGCGCCACTAGTAGCACGGAGCCACAGGTGTTCCGCCGCTGCGCAGCGCCGCGCCTTTCCGTCACCGCCGTTTGGTATGACGTCACACCGCGTTCCTCGTCGTTGCGCTCGCCTCCGCTCGCTTTGCCAGCTGCGTCGCATTTTCCGTATGGTTAGAAGTAGGGAGAAACTAGATTTGAATAGTAAAGCGTGGGATGACAGAACTAAATTAGAAGTGTAATGAAACTATTGTTAAGAATTTTGTTACAGTGAGTTAACGTAAAGAAATGAAATAATAGAAACTAAGGATAATTTTAGAAATTCAGCAACGTACTCTTTTCGTCTCTCTAAAAAAATTGTAAGCTGCAAGAAAAGCATTCTTGCGGCTGGATCGCAGCGAAGTCACCCCAAAACTAAGAATGCTTGGCGAGGTCAGCGATAGGCCAAGTTTGGTAAATGAGTTTTCTAATAGTTTTCTTTGTCTTACAAAGCGGCGGCACGAGAGAAAATAATGTTCGATAGTTTCAGATGCACTGCAAAAAGAACATAGAGGGGACGTAGCTAGACCAGACCTGCGTAAGTAAAAATTTAGAGGAGGTATACGACGTCTCAATTTTGTAAAAGAAACTTCCAATTGCCTTGAAGGACACCAATTATTATTTCGTTGTACGCCAAGGTGGTGGATTCAGAAGACGGTGTTAACATGGTTATTGCAGAGTTTTGAGATATAGCGAGATTTCTGTATCTAGCCGTGGTGACATAAGCTGAGGTCGGCAAAACAGATGGTATAGCGCCGCTGAGGGATGCTCGAGCGAGTGAATCAGCCATTTCATTCAAGTGCAACCCCTGATGTCTCGATACCCAAAGCAAACATACTTTTCGTAAGTACAGCGGTACCATCGAACGAAATGTTATTTCAATCGCTGAATTTAAAGATGCAGTTAGTGCTGTGCATACAGATAGTGAGTCGGTCACAATAACGGCTAATGGGTCTTTTAGGGGTAGTTTTCGTAATGCTAATATAATCGCTAATAATTCTGCCTGAAATATGGGTGTGAAGTTGGGAAGGCGAAGGGAGTAAGACCATTGAAGAGATTCAGAGAACCCTTCTCCTGCCTTCTCATTGCACAGAGAAGCGTCCGTAGCTATTAGATTGTCAGTGGTGAGCTGGTGTAGGTGGCCGTGTAAGATATTAATTAAATCTCGCTTTGGTAATAGTTTAGCATGATTTGGAAATATGTCCTCGAACTCAATTTTGAGGTCTGTTAATGCATCATTTTAATGGTAAACTTGGCGTATGGCCACATCCAATTTTTGTAGCTGTGCTTGTACGAATATTATCTGAGGACTGTGGAATGTCGACCACGATACATAAAAAAACTCAGAAGGTTCAGTCATAAAAGCATATTGCGTACGTCTTTTTAAGTAGTCATAAATTTTTAATATGTCTGAACCATAAGTATGCGGAATCTGCAATCTAGGGTGGGTAAATGAGCCTCCTGATATAAAACAGCGTTGGCAACAAATCTCGGTGGCCTAAGGCATGACCGTAGAGTTTCTTTTTCTAAAAGTAAGAGAGGTTTAATTTTGTAGGTGGGGCCACAGAAAAATATTACGCGGCCGAATTCTAATAAGGCCCGAACATACATTTTATAGATCATCAATAAGGTATCCCTGCGTAATTCAGAGAGACGGTGGCTGAGCCGGCGGAGCATAGCAACGGCTCGTTCTGCCTTTGTTTTAATATGTTCGATGTTACTGCGCCAGGTGAGTTTGCCATCGTGAATGACACCAAGCTATTTGACTTCGTCAACTTGAGGACTGATTTCCTGTCTTTATTGTAAAAATAAATGCACCTGTGCAGTTATTGGAAATACTAATACCGCGCTTTTGCTAATATTTAACGACATACGTAAACCCTGTAGCCATGTCTCCAGCATTCCTAAGTAATTCTGTAACGACTGTTGCAGTGAATGTACATTATTAACGGACGTAAAAAATGCTATATCTTCCGCGTAAACATAAACATGTACTTCCGGAGACAAAGGAATTGTGCTTATCAAAATGTTAAATAATATAGGGGAAAGAACGGAACCCTGTGGTACACCTATTATCTGCTTCTGTTTGGACGTCGAAATACTACGTTGGTAATAATAAAACTCTCTATCTCTTATGAATTCATAGATTCAAGCGGTTACATATTTTGGCAAATTCGTACACTGAAGTTTATCCAATAGAATACAATGTTCTACAGAGTCGTATGCTTTTGATACATCTAGCGTCACCAAAGCTGCGTACTCTCGTTTGCGGCGAGCAAGTTTTATGCGGCTCTCTAAATTTACATGGGCGCACCATATGGAGTGGCCGGGACGAAATCCAATCTGGCAAGGACTGAGAAGGGTATCATCCTGCATAAAATTTGTTATACGGCCATGCAGAACCCTTTGTATTGACGACATTAGAAGTAAGAGAAATCGGTCTTATGTTGTCTAAGTCATGATGATGTTTGAGGTTTAGTGGCGCAAGGGCCAGGTATGGCCAAAGAGTGCCATGCTAGTGGTAATGAACACGCAGTGGTCTGATGGGTTCTGTGAGTTTATAGTGACGTGGCTGCAGAGATGCTTAAAAGACTTGGTGTAAATTGCATAAAATGTACACGTAATAAAATTATGGCAATGATTAATGACGTGTACTATGATAACTAAAATGCATTAAGAAAGAATGATGCATTATATAAAATTTGCGAGATGTTAAATTGCTTAGACCACTAATGCCTCGCCAGAGCCCTTGACCCACAAGAGCCTAGAGGCATGTGCTATTCAAAATAATTATCACAGCGGCATCCTCTGAAGAGAGGAGGCGCTGCGAACGTGTGGGGCTAATTACATGCAACATCTTTCAAAAAACCTAGGACTGCGTTGGTGTCAAATAGTGGTTCTGAACCAAGTAACATAACAGGATGAAGGGGAATGTGCTGCCGATATACTAAGGGAAAATGTTTCTTTCAGATTCGGCTTCCCGACACTCCAGTAGGACCTGAAGGACGGTCAGCCTCTCCCCGCATCTACCACAGGTTGGAGGTTCGTTTCCCGTGAGTAAAAAGTTATGTGTGCCAAATGTGTGTCCTATTCTTAGGCGACAGAATAGGACATCTGTCCGGCGTGATTTCGTTACAGGAGGCCAGAAACCTAATTGTGGCTTGATTACATGCAGGTTATTATTTGTTTCCAGGTCCCACAAGCGTTACCAGTAGTTTCGCAGTTTTCTTCTTAAAAAAGGCTTCAGGTCTGTGACAGAGACCGAAGCAGTAGGATTAACTGCATGCATTGAAATTGATCTGGCCACCTGGTCCGCTAGAACGTTACCTTCGATGCCCCTATGTACAGGCACCCAGCATATAATCACATGTTGGTTAGATATATATGCTTTGCACAGGACAGAGTAGAGTTCATAATTTACCGGATTTTTGTGGTTACAGATTGACATTAAGGCCTTCACAACACTAAGCGAGTCCGTATAAATAACTGATTTCTGGAGTTTTGATTTCTCTATATGCTTTACAACCGACAATAGTGCGTAGGCCTCAGCCGTAAAGATACTAGTTTCCGGATGTAGTAAATCGGATTCCGAGAAGGATGGACCGACGGCTGCATAGGACACCCCGTCGCGTGACTTCGATGCATCTGTGTAGAACTCCGTGCAGGAGTATTTGTACTGTAGTTCCCGGAAATGCATTTGGATTTCAATCTCTGAAGCGTGCTTTGTGACTTGCACGAAAGATATATCGCATTGCATCAGCTGCCACTCCCAAGGAGGTAGCAGCTTGGCTCGATGCTTTAGGCGGAGCTCGAGGAGTGGGACATGCATTTCAACACTAAGCTCCCTCACACGCAGCGAGAAAGGCTGTCTTACGGAGGGACGATTATGAAAGAGTAGCATATGTCATATCGTTAATGGTATTAAAACACGGATGTTGCGGATTAGAGTCAACTTTCAGAAAATATGTCTGGCTGATGTATGTTCTCTGCCGATGAAGCGACCATTCATTTGATTCTGCATATAAACTTTCAATGGGACTTGTTCTGAAACCTCCAGTGGCCAGTCGGATTTTTAGATGGTGGACCGGATCCAGCATCTTTAGCGCGCTCGAGGCTGCAGAATGATAGACCACGGCGCCGTAGTCCAACCGTGATCGAGTGAGGCTCTTGTAAAGATTCATTAAACATTTCCTGTCGCTGCCCCATGTTGTGTGAGATAACACTTTCAGTAAGTTCATTGTTTTTAAGCATTTCACCTTGAGATTCTTTATGTGTGGAATAAAAGTTAACTTAGAATCAAGTATGATGCCCAAGAACTTGTGTTCTTTGTTCAGAGGAATTCGCTGGCCATACATTTCGATACTGGGATCTGCAATGAGCCCTTTGTTTCTCGTGAAAAGCACGCAAGAACTCTTGTTGGGGCCCGGTTCCCTTTAAATCCGTTTTCTTCTGCCCATTTGGACATTTTGTTCAAGCCCTGTTGTACTTGCCTCTCACATACTGTAAGGTTACAGGATTTGAAACCTATCTGTATGTCGTCTACGTAAACAGAATAAAAAATGGCTGGTGGTAATGAAGCACGAAGGGTGTACATTTTCACGATGAAGAGCGTGCAGCTAAGCACACCTCCTTGAGGTACACCAGTTTCCTGTAGAAAAGGTCGCGACAATACATTGCCGATTTTAATGCGGAAAGTACGTTTGGACAAATAGCTTTATAGTGTATTTAACATATTTCCATGGATGCCCATTTCCGATAAGTCTCGCAAAATCCCGCATCGCCACGTTGTGTCATACGCCTTTTCCTTATCGAGAAATATCGATAGGACGAACTGTTTATGTATAAATGCGTCCCGGATATTTGCTTCAATACGTACAAGATGATCAGTTGTGGAGCGCTCTTCTCTGAAGCCACGCTGATAGGGATCAAGCATTTTGCTCTGTTCAAGGAAATGAATGAGTCGCCGATTTATCATTTTTTCAAACACCTTACAAATGCAACTTGTGAGGGCTATCGGGCGGTAACTTGCCACTGAGGAAGGGTCTTTGCCTTGTTTCGAAATTGGGACCACAATGGCTTCCTTCCATGCGGTTGGAAGGTACCCTGCATCCCAGATGGTGTCAAAAAGTGTGACTAGTGTAACTTGCGTATCATTGTGTAAGTTTTTGAGCATTTCATACATGATTCCATCAGATCCTGGTGCGGAGCTCTTGCATGCGCTCAAGGCAATTCTCAATTCGGCAATACTAAAAGGACGGTTGTAAGGCTCATTCTCTCGACTTTTTCTTGTTAATGGCTTACGTTCTTCTATTTGTTTATATTTGAGAAAAGATTGCGAATAATTGTTTGACTTGACACGCTCTCAAAGTGCTCCCCAAGTGAGTCTGCCTGATCTTGCAGTGTATCGCCCTGTGTATTTACCAGAGGGAGTGAATATGTTTGCCGCCCTCTAATTCTATTTACCCTGTTCCAGACTTTGGCCTCATCTGTAAACGAATTAATACTCGATAAAAACTCCTGCCAGCTTTCTCTTCTGGCCTGTCGGCGGGTTCTCCTGCCTTGGGACTTTACTTCTTTAAAGTTGACTAGGTTCTCTGCAGTGGGAGAAGCGCGTAGCAACCCCCACGCTTTGGCTTGTTTCTTACGAGCGATCCTACAATCGTCGTTCCGCCACGGGACACGCCGTTTACATGCCAAGCCATTTACTTCTGATATGCATGTAGATGCAGCATCTATAATGAAGGCTGTAAAATACTGCACAGCAGCATCAATTCCTAAAGAAGACATGCCATTCCATGAGATACTAGTGAGAGTTCGGAACTTCTCCCAGTCGGCTGTATCGATCTTCCACCTAGGAGCCTGTGGTAGATATTCGTTTTCTTTATGTGTTCTTAGCAGTATGGGGAAGTGGTCGCTCCCGTAAGGATTGTTGGTAACTTCCCATTCGAGTTCAGGCAGTATACACGGGGAAACTAGGCTGGGGTCAATTGAAGAAAATGTTCTGTTTGCGATAGAATAATATGTGGGTGTCTTCTTATTCAGCAGACATGCACCGGACGAAAAAAGGAATTGTTCAACGAAACGACCTCGCGCATCGATACGAGAGTCTCCCCATAGGCTGCTGTGCGCATTGAAATCGCCAAGAACAACATAAGGTTCTGGCAATTGATCTATCAAGGACTGAAAAACATGTTTGTTTAGTTGGTAATGTGGGGGTATGTAAAGCGAGCAAATGGTGGTGAGTTTGCTTAGTAGGACAAATCGAACCGCCACTGCTTCAAGGGGCGTTTGTAGCTGTAAAAGTTGACACGCTATACTTCTATGAGTGACAATGGCAACACCGCCCGATGATGCGACGGCACCATCGCGATCTTTGCGAAAAGTTATATACTGTCGGAGAAAGTTTGTGCGTTTGTTTTGTAAGTGTGTTTCCTGTAAACACATCACTTTTGGATTGTGTTTTTGGATGAGTTCCTGCACATCATCAAGGTTTCTAAGAAGACCTCTGACGTTCCATTGAATTATCTGTGTATCCACGTTGGTCGTAAATAGGTGCTGTGCGTACAGAAACAGAAGTATTAATTACAGAGATTTCAGAGATTAGATTACAGAGCTCTTTCGAGGCCCTGAAATCAGGGTCTTGCCCTTTCTGGAGCGTTCGAGGGAGCCTCGCCGCTCCTTAGGCGCTTGGCGCGCCGTGAGGACAGGTGTAGTGTCCATTGCCTCTTGTGAGGCGCCGGACACATGCTCTTGCGAGCGAGAAGTTTTCCGTGAGAGTCCTGCCTCGGAAGGCAAGACCCCTTCGCCCACCAGCCCGGTAGTAGATGGGGCTCCCTGAGGGATTTGGCTGCGCCGGCTGTTGCCAGCGCTGGAAGGGGCCGGGGGGGGGGGGGGGGGGGAAGGCAGCCTCGGCTGCGCCCACCTTCGGGGTCTGCTGGGTTGGCGTAGCAACGTTAGCTGCAGCCGCCGGGGGGGGGGGGGGGGGGGGGGCAGATGGCGTCACTGCCGCCTCACTGGGTGTGAGTCAGACAGCCGCCGGAGACCGTTGTGGCGCTGCCCCATGACGCGCCACATCGGCAAAGGTGTGATTTGGCAGGAAGGATACCCGCCTGCGTGCCTCTTTGAAACTTATGTTTTCTTTTACTTTAATTGTAACTATTTACTTTTCTTTTTTCCAAAAAGGGCACGACTGCGAGTATGCAGCATGCTCCCCATCACAGTTTACGCAGTGGAGAGAGTTTACACAAGATTCAGAGGTGTGCTCATTAGCACTGCATTTAGCGCAGGTTTGGCTGCCTCGGCAGCTCGGTGAGCTGTGACCGAAACGCTGGCATTTGAAGCAACACAGGGGATTATGAACATATGGGCGAACACGGAGCTTGATATACCCGGCCACAATAGACTCGGGCAGAACACTTGTGCCAAAAGTAAGTATCAGGGGTTTGGTCTGTATTTCCTTATTATCACGCCTCATCTTAATTCGCTTAAACGTTGATGACATTCTGCTCACTGAAGCCCTCCAAAAGCTCAGCCTCAGTCAGCTCCAAGAGATCATCATCAGAGACTACGCCACGGGTTGTATTCATAGTACGATGCGGAGTTACTGTTACTTTGGTGTCGCCAAATGATACTAGATTGGGTAGCTTTTCATATTGCTTCAGGTTGCGGAGCTCCAAGAGGAGATCACCGCTTGCCATTCTGGATGCTTTGTAACCTGTACCAAAAACTTGGGTGAGAGGCTTGGACACGAGAAATGGTGAGATTGTTCGTACGGGTTTGTTTGGTGTTTCGGAGTGGACTACGTGGAAGCGTGGAAAAGTTTCTTTTTGACGGGCGAAAAATTCTAAGACATCATCGGTGCGCCCCCTCTTCAGGGAACGATCAGGTAGTGGGGGAAGGAAGTAGCCATAAAAGATTGTAATTTCGGCAGTAACGCCAGCGACCCACCGCGGAGTCCTACAAGGGGATGCTGCAGGGTGTGTGAAACACGGCCTGCAAACGCCAGCTGTATATTACCACTATAACCAAATATGAAATAACCTAGGTTGACTATTCACACAAGGTTAACCCTTGCTGCCTGGAAAAATTGGAAGTAAGCGGAAGCTAGGAGAAGACAGGAAAGATGAAAAGTAAGAGCAAGACGAAGATTGGAGGGAGAGAGAGACAGAAAAAGGCAACTACCGGTTTCCCCCGGGTGGGTCAGTCCGGGGGTGCCGTCTACGTGAAGCCGAGGCCAAAGGGGTGTGTTGCCGCCGCCGAGGGGCAGTAAAGGTCCAAACACACGGCATTGGCTCCACCCCCAGGATCCCCTTTTCCCCGGACACGGCTAAGCCGCGCACGGCTACACGCGGGAGGGTCCAACCCTAGAACTGAGGTGAAACAGCGCGAAAAAGACGAGGACACAAGGAAACAAATACCACAGACAAGCGCTGACTGCCAACTGGAGACCGCGCTTGTCTGTGGTATTTGTTTCCTTGTGTCCTCGACTTTTTCACGCTGTTTCACCTCTGTTCTAAGTATGAACCAACTAGCCCTCATCAAGATCTTACTAATGCAAAAGTCCAACCCTATTGTGCTCGGGTACGTGGTGTCGCAACGCACCAAACGACTGCTGACGCAGACGCCCCTGCGGGGGTTGTCTATGTCAAGCCCACCTGATTTTTTCTTTAATAGTGGAATAATTTTACCTAATCTCCACTCTCTTGGAGCCCATGCATTCTTGAGAGATAAATTTATTATGTTTAGGAGGTCCTGATGCGCATAATCAAATACATTTTTTAGCATTCCTGTTGTAACTTCATCTGGACCGGGGGCTGACGCCGGTAATGAACTAATAATGCCTTCAATCTCTGTCGCTGTTACTGTTTCAAAGTAGTCTCCCAAGAAAGGTTTCTTTAGACCTAACGGCAATTTATATTCGAAACGTCGCGCAAGTCCTTGAGCAATTCTCTCGACTGATTCCGATACTTCTTTTGTCGATAGAACGACAGAATAGACATTCACGGCCGCCGGTATAACTTTACGAGATGGAAGAAATTTAGACAGGGCCTTTTTATTGCAATACTTCGAAAGGTATGTGTAGCGCTTGGAATCATAATCCTCCTTAGCTTTTGAGACTGCTCGTTTAAATGTAGTAGCTATATATGTATAATCAGACCAATTAACAGGACTTTTGTTGCATAAAAGTTTATTCCACGCAGCTTTTCTACGTCTAAAATCTTGCTCGCACTCAGAATTTCACCAGGGACAATATGATCCACACTTAGTAGATTGCGCAACAAACTGAGCTTTTGTTTTGTTTTTTGATTAAGAATTGAACATAGGCTCATTGCTTTGATATCCCTCTCCATGCCCTCCTGAGCGTGTAAAACTGATTTTAACGCCTTTTTACATTTTCGTAATTAACAAAAGTGCGCACATTACTATCTAAACTAGTTAACGGGGTAAGCAGTTGAAAAATTATAGGGAGGTTATCACTGTTAGTTCCGGAGTTTACAGCCTTCCAGGAGGTGACGGACATGCTCGAGGTAGCAAACGTAAGATCTAGGGCGACTGATCGCGACTGATCCCGAACGGAAGTATGTGCTCTCGAATTTAAGCAAGGGAAATCCCAAAAAACGCCCAATCCCACAAGCGTTTGCCACAAGTGTCCGTTTGGAAACCCCACGATACCTGATGAGAATTAAAATCTCCCACCAGTATGATGTTCTTCTGACTACGAGCAATAGAGGTATCCAGATAGCGGGTATCTTGCACTCCAGTGGGAAGTACTTGTTAAGTATAGAAGAATGTGTGCAACCGGTAAGTATTATATCCAATGCTAAGATTTCACAGTCTGGGGACATCATCTGGTATGTTATAGTGGCTTTATGGCAGATTTTTGATGAAACAAATAAAACTAAACCACCGCCTCGGGATGGCCGATGCAATCGAAAACATCAGAAATTTTTGAGATGAAAAGTCGACCAGCAACAAGCCAAGTTTCCTGTAAAATAATAATATCTGGAGAATCTTTAGAAATACGATATAATAAATCTGTTGCAGTGGAAAGTATGGAACGACAGTTCCACTGAATTACTGTTAAATTTCCTACGGTGTGTAAATCCGAGCAGTAGAGACTGCTTGGTCTAAAACGCTCTCTTTTAAGAAGTCCTTTTAAGAATCTCTCTAACGTACTTTTTTGCCTTGGAATTGGTGGAAGAGCTAGGTTTTTTCCCTGTCGGTGACCTTGTTCGTTTAAGAGATCGGGGGTCCATATCTACATCTTGAATTTCCATCCCATCTGCGTCGGAGAGACAGATTTAGTCGACTTTCTCAGAAGTTGACGGCTTTGATGAATCGTTATTTGTGAATGTCTGCGCGGTCGATATTTCAATTGGTGGACTCTGCGGTAGACCCGATACCGGATCCTCAATATTGGCTTTATTAGTTAGTTGAAGCCACGGAACTAGTTTGATGACAGCACCTGAACAAAGCAGTCGGTGAGATTCGTCATAATGCGCTCCATTGCTTTCTCCAACACCTTTTCTGTGGAAGCTGCCACAACCTCAGAGATTGAGTTTTTCATACACAGCGTTTGACGAGCCGTTATACCAGCATACCCCTGAGTCCTGCTCTGAATTTCTCCGATGGCCTCACGACGAGAGCATCGACGTCTATCAATTATTTCGAGGATTTGTACTTCTTTTGACCTTGCAGGGCAATTAGGCTCATCTGCTGGATGGGGACCACTGCAAAGGCAGCAGGACTCATTTCGGGAAGAACAGTCATTTGAATGAAGGCCTTCTCTACGAATGCGGCATCGTATGTTGGACCTGCAGCCTTTTATGGAGTGCCCGAACCGCCAGTACTTTAGACACTGAAGGACAAGAAGTGATAGAGGCTCAACTCGGTATATAAGTGGCCATGCCTTGATTTCCGATGGGGCGTTCATTCCAGCAAAAGTAGCAATGACTGTTTCTGTGGGTATGCGCTTATTATCAACGACACGGCTGCAACAATACACAGAAATCACGCCTGCCGCTGAAAACATTTCGAAAATTTCTGCCGGGCATACACTTATGTCGACACCGTGGACTAGGCCTTTGGTACATGCAAGGTGATGAGGAATGAAACTGCTCACCGGATGTGTCGCGAAAACATCGCACTTAGTAGTAAATCTTCAATACAAGCCTGGTCTCAGGAGCAGCAAAGAATGCCCCCTCGGCCAAACTGTCGAACCTCGGTGATTTGTTGAAAATTGGCCGAGGCCATCAGGAGTTCTGTTTGAATTGCTTTTGGATTCTTCATGCGAATCACTCCGCCATCACTCTCCGATACTTCGATAAAGCGCACACAGGCAGCCATTCGCGACCGCGCTGGCGCGTTTTGACGACCGCTCATTTTCGGAGCAGACTGTCCTGGAACGCCGACTGCTACAGTCGTCACACCACAAGACAGGGATCGCACTCTTGAAGTTTTTACGTTCGAGTGACCTATTGGAGAGACAGTAATTCTAATGAATGTCCACGACCTTCCCTACCTTGTTTTTTTTTTCGTTTCCTTGCTTTTTCTCACAGCTGTTCTTTCCATTTTTCATTTCCCCTCAAACTTCACCCGGTGCAGGGTAGCGAAATAGAATATTACCTGGTTAACTTCCCTGCCTTTCCCATCCCGCTCATCCCTTTCTCTCTCTCTTTCTTGGTCTGCAGGCATCCTCTACAGGAGCAATAACTAGCACGGGAGGTCTGAAGGTGATCAGAACACATGTTATGCCCTAAGGCGACATATCGCTTTGATAACATTAAGCGCGGTGAATTTATTCGCTTGCAAGAAATGTAGAAGCACACGGTTATATTTTATTACAAATGACTCGATTCGTTTCTAAGCCACGCAATTACATTTAAGCAAGTGACATTGCTGAAAAGGAAACCATCTGTAAACTTGGGAAACCTCTTGAAAAAAAAAAAGGAAACGCAGCTTGGTCCGATTGGTTATATTACTTCCCACGTTTCACCGGGATTTGAGAGTTCCTACGAGCGGCAGTCGCCTACGACGAAGCAGCTCGATTTTTAGCCGCACACGAGAAACCTTATCGTAGCATACAAAGCACCAACCGAAAGAGCCGCCGTGAACCTGGATTTCATTGCAATCTTAGTTTACTTAAATAGTGTTGCCACCAAAGGTAACGGACTCTGGAGTTGCCCATTCTCAGCGTTCGCATGCACCAGCGCGTACTGGTCGTTTCTGGTCTCAGAGGCCAGGCGTATACTTCTTGGCGGAGGCTACTAAATTGGACAGCGTCTCCAAAAGCAAGCAAGAGAGAGGAGCCCAGTTGCCGCGTGACGCGTTTCTCAGCATTCGCGAATTTCGGAGGCCACGCACGGGTTTAGCGGCGGCGCTGCCAGGTGGCGCGCAGCGTTCATCGGGAAGCGGGAAGGAGGTGTCCCGCTTGCAGTAGACGCATCATCCCTAACTCAGTTCAATGGTGGTAGTACGTTGTACCGCTATATTAATTCAATGCCCAAGCGCATTATCGTCGACGGTTATCGTGAGCTGACTTCTGCCGAATATTTAGAATCTTTTCAGACTTGCCAAACCAGGGATTAAATAGCCGCTTTGTTACAATAGAACCGTGAGCTGCTAATACAGTTTTACTTATTTTGATTTCTGAAAAAAATTTTCGGATGAAATTTTCAGAAGCTTTCGGAAAATTTTCGGAAGATTTCGGATGAAAATGTTAGGTTGAGCAAGTTCACTAAGGTACCTGTCTCGAGGCTTATCATGGCTTCCCGTGTGTCATTCCGTGTGACTGTTGGTGTAAAAAACGGCCCTCAATAGTCCCGCTGCTGCTCATGAATTTCAATAACGCGAGCCAAGACTGATGAGCTTACGTAGTTAGTCCCCGCGTAATCTCCGCACCATCCGCTCTCCACTAATCAACCAGTGATGACGTCGCGTGAGAAGTACCATAATTCCAAAAATAGGTGGCGCCGCTTTAAGTTTTCATGTTTTAATTTTCTCGCTTACAAAAGTTGTATTCTCGCTACGAGTGATGAATTCGTTACCTAGAACCACGTTTTATTCTAACTCGAGCGAATATTATCGCTCAGTGTCTTCCTACCACTGTTATGTTTCACTTATTTAAGAAAACAATCTTTTTTTTAACGTGACCGGTGAAAGAAACACAGTCTCTAAAATTCGTGCAGGTAATGAAGCCGTGACCCCAAATGTAAGGCTCACAAGTACCATCAAAACGATCACACAAAAGAAAGCGTAGATACAAGCAGATTATTTGCTTTGAAACAAGCCTTATTTTAATGGATTCGAAAGGAATGCCGGCTACAGTAAACACTTCCTTCCCTTTTCTTGTTGTATTATAAAGGCTATAAACAGGGATAAAGTGCCCCAGAAAGGTTAGCCAGCCTTGTTTATAATCTTGTTTATAACCTTCTTTATAACCGTTATACCACAGTGTGCTATTCCATCTGTCAGCCTGTTTCTTGATTTTGGGATCCCTTTTCTTGTTGTATTTCATGGAAATATCTTTCTTTTTTTTTGCTGAGCAGTTCTGAGAAAATAACAAGCAATGTTTGGATCCCAACCGAATATCTAGATACCTATTATGAGACTCATTTGTCCCTTCGCCTTCGGCGGTTCCCTCTTGACTGAGAACTTGCGCAAAAACACAAAGCAACAAATCTTTTGGTCATGTGGTGAATACAGGAAGCAATCAGTGACGTAAACGTGTATGTCTGTAAACGCCGCTATTTCAGCGATTGCTCCTATATAACGTATCCATAAACATGAGTGGGCCTGGCTAGCACAACGACCGGACTGTTCTTTCGGCTGAATTGTCGGAGCTAAATGACATAGGAGACATCCCGTTTCGAGACAACAGTGCCGAAGGGTATTTCAAGAGAATGGCGCATTCACCCAGCCATGCGGTATAGAGTATTCCATCAAAAAACAGAAAACAGCCAACTGAAGGAAGACGAATAGCACCTTAGAGAGCTATATAATATTGCAGTGCCCCACTTCGTTTTCTGTATAACCGTTTCATGTTTGCCCTATGTCAGTTTATGGCACGTATCTTCTATTCCGTGCTGTTGTGTCAGTATTTTTATGTGCCCGTCGTCCGACGAAGAATACGAAGACTGCGATTTTCCGTCCTACCGCGTCTGAGGATTCAAGCCTGCATCGATCGCTTCCGGGCAACGAATGGCTTTCTCGCGGCAGTGCACTTTACAGGTCGGCGATGGCCTATGCGTTGACTTATTCCCTGGAGAGTGTCTTTTGAAGAATTTATACATAAAACGAATCTAGCAAGGTCTTCCTCAGTAGGAACCATTCATCGTGCCTTAATTTCTCTCACCTTTTTATTCGTCCGTGTACCTTGTTTTATAATCTTTTTCTTTTTACTTTCGCTCAAAGATACTTTTTTCGTTTAATATTTTCTAATGTCTTTCTTTCATTTTTTTTATTTTTTTCGCTTATGGTCTGCTAATAACACGGCTGCGCTTTTCGGTTAAACTTATGTCTGGCCAATAGGTAATGCTTTTATGGATGATACTGAATTAACCAAAACCTTTCGCGCTACAAACGCACGTTCTTTAAAGAAATTGAGAGTATCCGCATTTTTACGGAACATCAGGAGCTTAAGAATACCAATAAAAACACGTAATACAGAAGACGTTACACAACCAGGGGATCACGGAAAGCTCACACCACCACTTTTACTCTCCCCCGCATTACTCACTGTGCTGCAATAACTTTACCCTCATGTACTCTCTACAACGGCTGACTCGAACGGTCGCTCTTTACGCGGGAGAAATGACACAGAGTTATCTTCCAAGTACTGATATCGACCACCAGGATGAGGAGGAGGACGAAGTGTGCAGGGGTGCGTGGCCTTTTCGAGAGCTGGCTTCTTTCGAAAAGTGCACCGCTTAGCCAGCTCCCACTTGTCAACTGCTTGACAACAGACTTTCGCGGCCGCAGCCTCAGCGTGAAGTAAATGTTTCAACACACCTCTCATAGGAGCGTCGTATGTATGCGTGACTATGTAGGCGACCCTAGCAAAAAAAAAAAAAAGAAGAAGAATTGCTTACTTCGAAAGGGTTCTACTACGTGATTTCTAGCAGCATTACAGAGCCTTCAAAATAAGGAGTAGCAACTGGAGATGTGTGCGATCGCAAGGTAACGCCAGAAGTTGCGCTTGTGTCGTACGCATCCGCACTTCTTGTACGCAATTGACTTGCGGAAGCCAGGCCGTTGCATGCTTACGTTAAAATAAAAGTCTAGTATATTTCTTTGCACATGCGAGAAACAGCTACCGAGCGCGCGTTTCCTCTTTTTTTTTTTTTTTTTTCAGGTAGGCTCTTTCTTTGGAACCTTGTGCCTAGCATAGTGCTGCTGAGACTTTCGCCTTCATTTCGCATAGTTTTCTGCAATTCCTTTCTGATAGGTGACAAACGTCATCTGAGCGCTGAAGGTGATTAGATTTGATAAATTCACGCCTTTATTACAAAATAAAGCAAATAAAAACAGGGCCGAGCAAGAAATATCAATCGGAGGTGTTCACGCAATGATTAGGTAAAATACTTGTAATAGATAGCGTGCAGCAGCGTACTCATTGCTATAGGGCACATGCGTCCTCCCCCCCCCCCAACTATATTAATCTCGCATAAAAAAAACACTTGTAAACAAGCATCTGCTTCTAGCAGCGTTATCCGGAATCCGGAAGTTCATTCCTGAGCCATATTGCATATAATGAACTCAATGCCATTTATGCATATGGGAAACCAGCGTTCTCCTGGGGCACTCTTGAATATCGCCCCTCAGCGCCGTAAGTGAGAAAGCGCTGCTGTTTAATTCTCCCAAAGTTACGCGAGGTACGCTGGGGACACCGGGTTTTTCAATTTTACGAAACTGTAACCTTAGTGAACTCGGCCTATTCTTTCTTTGTCGTTTCTGCCGACTGGACTCGACACCGTTCACCTAGAAAAAAATACTCGGACCGTGGCAACACCCGTCACTGGCTCGAAAAGCGATTCGTGCACTAGTGCAGTACTTGAAGTGCACGGGCTTGAGAGACCGTTTATAGTGTCCTTGTCTATGGTGGTCCCTCCCACACGTACTCAGTGCTTACTCTCTCCCTTTCTTCCTCTTTCTATTCTCTTTCCCCCACCCCCAGTGTAGGGTAGCAAACCGGATGCTGATCTGGTTGACCTCCCTGCCCTTTCCTATCCTTGTTTTCTCTATCTCTCTCTCTCTATCAGTGTGTGTATGGAGAAGAATGAAGAGGCTACGATCATTGGGGGTGAATTTCCTTGCGAAAAACGCTTTAGAAGTGCCTTGCGCAGAAAACAGCGCAAGAGCCATGCACCAACAGTTATCTGCAAGCATGAATATACCACCGATCGTGTTGCGGTACGGTTTCGAAGGTATCGGCGCACTTTAGGCGCTCTTTGATGCAAAACAACTCGAGAAAGGCGTGGACTGCATGCAGCAAATTGTTTTCTTGCTTGAGAAAACGATACCTGACAACGACAGTTCAACGTTTCAACGAAATACAATTTACGAGTGAAGAAGCTATAAAGGCCGATCGACTTCAAATAAGTGATCACTTGTTCCATTTCTGCATATTCCAGACGCAAATAGCGACAGTTATTTCGTAAGCGGAGGGATGTCTATTTTCTTGAAGCCGCTTATGGTGTACCCGAGGCCGGAATTCAAGACGCGTCCACGTTAGCCACACGGCAACCGGTTGCACGCCGTTAGCAGTTCGCGAACAGCCTGTCGACGGCACTCTTGCTGGCAAACGGCGAGATCTCCCTCTCACACAGATTACTCCCCTGCTGGATCTCCCTTCGTCACAGCGACGTGGCCATTCAGCGACAGAGGACTGGTTGCGGCTATGATCTGGCCTCGCCGGCAGCCTCACCACCGCTGATCACTCGCCACCGATGTCGTCGCTTGGCCTTTTACGATTCACTTCGAATCTGTAGCCGACCGCGCTCCAGAACGAACAACCGACGCACCCAAGCAGCAATGTTTTGTTACCGTTGTTGCCGCTTTACCCTCTCCTCCCAATAATTTCACACGGAGAAGAAAACCTGCTGATATTTGCGGTGCCGCTAGCTGAAATGCGAGCAAGGCGAAGCCGGTTCGCTGTGCACAGTCGGTAGCCATGCACTGCAGCTCAACTCGACTTGTATCGGAACTCTTGCCGGTGCTAAGCGTCTCACCGTTGACGTGGTGTTTAATGAAAGTAAACGATACGCGTCTATTCACACTAGTGCACATCATCTTGAAAGCAGCATAACCAGTGTTTTGTGTCGGCGGTCGCGGCGACGCACCGGGGAAGCGTAGATGCGCCGTTGCCGCAGTGAACACGATGTGTTCACTGTTTATGTTCGCGGTGAGATTGCACCATTGGCATTCTCATTTTCCTGAAATTAAAATTCAATTGTGGGGTTTGGTGCCAATACCATGCTTTTGTGGCACACCGTAGTGGCGGACTCCGGAATAATTTTGACAACCTAGTGTCCTTCCACGTGCCCCTCATTCACGGGACACTTCTCGTTTTCTACCTTTTCATACTGCCACCAGTTAAACTCGCTACGCACCTCTGGAAACAGAGTGGGCTTTTGTACGGTCGCTGGGACCCATATTACACTTACCGGCCACGCAAAAATGCCGGTGGTACATATTCCTGTACTAAAGACATGTGTACATTTTTGTTCCGGAAGAATTGCCATTGTCGCTTTCAATAAAATCAAATGCGCACTGATATTCTGCCGGAGGAGCTGTAGGATAGCTGAAACGTCTGCGATAGCGCCTGCATGAATGCAACGTCGCCGTCGCCATTGCTCGTAGCTTTCACGAAGAATAATACATTCATAGCGCTATATTAAAGCTTTTCTATTTGTTGAAATCAAGCACGCAGGAATAACGACGACCTTCAAACTGTTTCTTTCACGCGTTTCGCACGTCCACCACTGTACCGCCGATGGCAATTTCCTGCTGTTTGTATGACTAGACAACGCGTGCAATGTCCGCAAGGAGGCGCTGTGTGTCAACTCGAAACTCCTACGCTGGTACGCCTTAGAGACTCTTGTGAATGTTTATGGTGCGTGCTATCCATAACGTGTGGTTCCAGAACACCTATACATGTTCAAAATATTACGGCTAAATAGCTTTTAGCATTACTGTATGCGTGAGGTTGGAAAAGGTGCACAATGTAAGGCCTTCCTGCTTTTACTAGACTTTATTATGGGAATTAAAATGTTCATTTTGTATTTCGCGGGTGATGTTAGTAAAGAAGCAGAAATGCCATCTTACAATCGATGAAAGATGCATTGAGAGAAAACAGCACTTTTGGAGCGGCACAGGAGAGAGAGAGAGAGAGAGGAAAGGCAGGGAGGTTAACCAGATATGAGTCTCCGGTTTGCTACATTACTCCGGGGATGGGAGATAGGGGTTAGAAAGAGAACAGAAAAAAACGTTTAAAAAAGCACGCACACATGGAGGCACGCACACACAAGAGGCGTTCCAGTTAACGACGTTAACAAAGGACGGTAGATCGCAAAAAGAGCAATAGTGCTTGCACGGCCATCTTCTGTGACGGTAGGTCCTTTCCATGGTGTAAAATTCTTTTTTCCGATAGCGGTTGGTCGTCCAGGTGGTCACGTTCGTGGCGAAGGCAATCCCTCTGTAGATTGTACTGCGGGCAGGCGCACAAAATATGGTCAATTGATTCTTCATGACCGCAGTGGTCACAAGTTGCGGTGTCGGTCATCACTATGCGGAATGCATAGGCTTTGGTAAAGGCAATTCCCAAATACAGTCGATATAAAATCGTGGCGTCTCTACGGCGAAGCTGTGATAGCGCTCGAAGACTTAATGTGGGATGAAGTGAGTACAGTCGCGTATTTCTTAAATCTGGCTCATTCCATTGTGACGCGGTGCACTGCCGAGCAAGTAGGCGGAGCTTCTGTGCTGCGTCAGTTCTAGAAAGTGGAATTGGGACATGGTGCTCCTCAGTACGGGCTGAGCGGGCTGCTTGATACGCCCGTTCATTGCCGATAATACCGCAGTGACTTGGAAGCCACTGGAAGGTTATTTCATGGCCTGCATCACTTATATGGTGTAACGTCTCTCTAATATGTAATATTAGTTGTTCGTGCGGCCCGCGTCGTAAAGGTGGCAGTCGAGACTGCAGTGCCGCCTTCGAATCGCAGAATACCGTCCACTTGTGTGGTGGTTCATCACCAATGTGGTAAAGGGCAGTAAAGAGCGCTGCGAGCTCTGCTGCCGTCGATGTTGTCGCGTGGGTCGTCTTAAATTTGGTTGTCGTAGCTGTCGCTGGTATGACGATTGCCGCCGCGCACCGGTTTGGAAGGACAGATCCATCAGTGTAAATATGCGTAGAGTCACGGAAGTTCCCGAACAAATATAGTAGCGTGAACTGTTTAAGGGCTGGTGATGATAGATAAGCTTTTTTCGAGATGCCAGGTATTATGAGGGTGATTTTAGGTGGAGCGAGGCACCATGGAGGAATCGTAAGTCTCGCAGCGGGAGTGAAACAAGCTGGCAATGATTCATCATATGCGGGTATTGTTTGGCTGAAAGATGTGCGTGGTCTGTCCGCTGGTAGAGAAGCTAAGTGGGGAAGAGGGGTCCTGGCTAGGTGCCTTATATGGGTGCTCAGAACTTCAATTTCAATGTGGGTCCTGACAAGGTGATCTCTAGCCACTGTTATCGTAGCCACTGTAGAAGCACTCTGAGGCCGGCCTAGACAGATCCTGAGCGCTTGAGCTTGAAGACGTTGTATTGTGCGTAGATTTCTTTTACCTGTGTTGGTTATTTCTGGCAAGCTGTATCGCAGAAATCCTAGAAAAAGCACCCTGTATTGTTGTAACATGGCACTTGTCGATATTCCGCAGGTCATGCCAGCGAAAAACTTGAACAGGTGGCAGATGCCTGTCAACCGTTTTTTCACGTATGATACGTGCGGACTCCATGACAAGTCCCTGTCTATTATGACACCTAGAATCTTGTACGATCAGACCCGTCGTAGTATTTGGCCATATATCATTACTCTGTAGTTTGCCATGGGTTTGCGCATAAATGGCACTAGTGCGCATTTCTCGGAGGAAATTTCCAGGCCTCGATTACGGAGGTAGATAGCAATTTGTGTGGCGGCTCTCTGAATTCTCGCTCGCAATTGTAGGCGTGTTACCGGTCCTGGCACTGAAGTGCGGCTACACAAAGCTAGTGATACCTTAAGTTCGTGGATTGAGAATGGTAGATCCATCCGGTGATCACGTGGTGGCGGACAGTTACTCGAAGGCGATGGAATGTTGGTAGCTGTGACTTGGCCGGATAATCTGGCGCAGAGATCCTCTGCCACGTCAATCTCCGATCTCTTTTGAGAGAGGGCAAGCGCCTTGAATGGGAATCGCTGTACGGGGAGTGTGCGGAGACCGCGCACCGTTCTCCATAGTTGCGATAAACGCTTGCGTGGATCTAACGACTCACAGAAGGTAGTCCAACGTTGCGATTCGAGCTTGTCTAATCGGCACTGGATCTTCTATTGCGTGCGTCTGGTGGTCCGTAAATCATCTATTGTCTTCGTATGTCGGTATCTTCGTTCAGCCCATCATCGGATTGCTCCAAGTCGTTCTAGTTCCACATCAAATTCCGTCAGTGTCGAAGAGCATGTGAGAATACGCATAGTGTCTTGCACCGCGCTCTTGACTGCCTCTTTCAAGTCGAAAAATGGATTGGCGTCGCAGTGTTCTTCCATAATAGACTGAAATTTAGACCAGTCCACCCTTTGGATCGTATCCGGTATTTTGGAAGGGGACAATCCTCTGATCTTGATGTACGTGGGGATATGGTCGCTTCCATGCGTCTCAATGTCCGCAAACCACCCTGAACGTCTCACAAGGCTTCGTGAGACGAAAGCCTAGTCAATACAGCTGCTGTACGTGTGGCCACGTAAGAACGTAGGACTTCCATCATTCAGCAGCCAAAGTTCATTACTGGAGGTGAAAGATACCAGAGCTGTGCCTCTTGCGTTGATCTTCGGACTTCCCCAGAGTGTATTATGGGCGTTCAAATCTCCAATAGTGACCCAGGGATTGGTAGTTGAGGAAGGAATGTCTCGTAGTCTTTTGTGATCAAATGGGCTTGACGGAGATAGGTAGGCGCCCACAAAAGTAAAGGCCAAATTCTTTTTCCTTACGTTTAGGCATATATATCGATTGTCGTCATTAGGTGGTACAGGCTGATGAACGTAGGTGAGGTCACGGAGAATAAACACCAAAACCTTACTGTTTTCACCAACAGTTGACGACATAAACGATTCATATCCAGAAAGCCTGATCATGTTCGATAAGTTCGGCTCGCAAATAACAATAATGGGAAACATATTGGCGTGCACGAAGCGACGGAAATCCGGAAGGCGCGCTCTGAGTCCGCGGGCATTACACTGAAAAATAGCTGCTCGTCGGACCTCATCCCTGAAAGACAGTGGCTGGTGAGCCATGGTGTACTCAAGAGTCGCCAGCACCGGACTCGGAGCGTCCAGTACTTGAAGCGAGCTTCTGGCAGACGGCGGGTGCATGTTGCTAAGCGACCTCGAATGGCAATCATTAAAGGCCTAATAAGGGCTATCACTTGCTCGTCTGTTTTCCGCAACTCCTCAGATACAGCACCTTGCTGTACTGGGTGCGGCTTCTTCTGCGGCTCTTCTGCTGGTCGTGTAGGCGGAAGTGGCGGCCATTCCTTTGTAGAGAGAAATCTGGCAGTTTTCTCCCTTCCAACATCGGTGTTTGGAGTGCTAGAAACTACCGCTGATGGTGCTGCGTGACGAGTTGTCTTTTCCTGAAAAGTTGATGTTTTCCGTCGTGAAGACCTTCGAAGATGACGTCGTCTTCGCCCCACTTTCACAGCGGCCGCTTTGTGCGTAGAGTTGTCCCTCACCATTGTTTAAGAATTGTGATCTCTTTCTTGATCTGGGCACAGTCTTTGGAAAAGGCGCAGTGATCACCCTGACAGTTAGGAGACTTCAACGGGGTTGCGCTGCAGTTGTCTTCTGAGTGGGGTTTGGTGCATCGAGGGCACACGGCCGAATTTCTGCAAACACCCTTCACATGGCCAATCTTCTGGCAATTGAAGCATTGCGTTGGTCATGGAATAAATGGTTGAACCTGGTGGCGAAAGTGGCCGACCTTCACGTATCATGGAAGGCAGTCGCCTTTGAACGTTATCCTCACACAACATGTGTTGCCGAGGCGGCCAACAGGCACAATGACGTTGTGTTCATTTGCTGTTTTTTATGAGAACTGCGAGGTCTGCATTAGGTATTTCATTGCCAATGTCATAGATGACTCCTGTTATTGTGGCACCATTCGATGGCCAGATGGAGCGGACCTTGATGTTTCCCTGCTGCGTTACATGTTGTATGTTCAGCGCGCTCGGGTTCATCACATCGATTGCCAGGATGTTTCGCCTAGTGTTTATCCTGACATCCTTTATCTCGTTCGGCACGGTTTTTTCTAGATACACGGAGAGTGCTTGCCTGTTGAGGACGCGCAGGTTGTCAGCAGCGTTCTGTGGCACAAACAGAATGGAATGAGGCCATCGTTGAGGCGCCGCGCTTTCACAGTGTTCAAGCTGGACGCCGAAGATGAGCTGAGAATTCTCCGTTTGGCCTTGCGGTACTGGACAAGTCGAAAGCTATCTTCTGAGGACTCGTCACCTGATGGCGAGTACAGCTTTGTGTCCTCGCTATGAGCTGACGTATTTCCTCGCTTCCTCGAACCGATGTCCGCGGGTGAACGGGAACCGGGAGGGTCCTCGGGGTGTTGTACATCCATCACCGCAATGGAGCGGGCGGTAGGTGCAGTGAGAAGTCCAGAAAGGCTCAGAGACGGGCGAGATGTGTTCCGCAATCGAAGCATTTCGTCTTATACAGGAGAAGAAGACCGACACAATGACTGTCGCCTATTCTTATTCCTTGCAAATGCGCGGCTTAATAAAAAAAAAGTATTAAATGGTTTCGCTTAGCGCTCTGTTTAGTTTGTATTGCTGTGTATTTCTCTAAGAGCAACCGGAAAAGCACCAACATGCTTCGAAACAAGACGTTGACACATGCCAGTTGCAGCTGCTCGTTGAGACACACATTAATTAGAGATAGAAAGGCAAAACTTGGTTTCTCGTTATGTAATATGTGACTCTAAAGAATCAACTCGCCCAAGGCAAGAGTCTGTTGCCAAGTGTTTATAAATTTGACTCTGTCGCTTCCCCCGCCAAAAAATTCAAGGGCTTTCGACATGCCCAAGTATCATCGCCATCGCAGTAACCCCAGAACCACATCCGTCTGATGATTCGTTGTATTTATGTACATCCGTGTTTTCTTTTTCTTGCGCCACATAAATGAGTACCGAAAATCTAGCTGCTGTAATTCAACTCCGTAATGCTTTGCGCATCCTAAAATGCAACGCTCAGTTTCATACCTCACAATCCTGGATTAAGGACTGGACAGCTAACGCATAATGTATTGTAGCGTTTCTGATACACTGAAGGAAAATGCATTTCAATAAATGTTAGTAAAGCCAGGCAATGTCTCAATGATTACTATAGTTAAGCCTGAGCTAAAGTAATATGTCATTGCTTTTGCACAAACGTGCCATCAAAACTTGAAAAC
Organism: Dermacentor andersoni; assembly: GCF_023375885.2. Lineage (NCBI taxonomy): Eukaryota > Metazoa > Arthropoda > Arachnida > Ixodida > Ixodidae > Dermacentor > Dermacentor andersoni. The sequence continues at coordinate 58,455,056 of NC_092822.1, forward strand.
AATGGTGAACGAGTTGTTATAATTTTCTTTAATGTGAAGCGGTGTTTAAGCACTTTAGGATTACATTTATAAGATATATTTACCTTACGGGAAAACAGTACTTAAGAAATGTAGTTGTCGCTGTAGGGCATACTTGCTACCTAGGAGACAACAAGACGAAAAATGACAGTCTAGTGTAAGGTGCAGCTAAAAAAATCGGGCAAGACACGTTTTACAATCCGGATATTCTATCAGGACCTCATTGCACTCTAAGCCAGCCTTAAACGCCTTCGGAGTAGCTTCCACAACTTTGAAAAGTTTTTTTTTTTTTTTTTTCAGTTAACAATTATACCGTGCACGGTCGTCAGAGGCAAGAGAGCGTTGAAAACATTCAGTATTTAGAGGCACTGCGTGTTCCCAAAGTTTTTGACTCTCGTGATAAAATTCATCGAAGGTCCCTCCTATTTCTCTGTCAAAAGCGATGTGGAACTGAGGTGCATGCTCAATTAGAAACTGCTGAGGCGGTAATGCATATTACCCTGAAGAAAAAACGATTGAAGCCAAACTCTATTTCCCGATGAAAAAATGATATAGATCTCTGCACTTACGCGTTCTACAAATGCACACAAATTCGCGAATATAAACATGAAGCACAATAATTAGGTCCGATTCAATTTATAAGAAACCCGCAACTCTGTGCAATAGTGATGTGACAAAGTTACAGCCCAGAAAGTTCAATTATGATTTGCGTTAAAATGTCATGTCTGAAAAGCAAGTTTTTCATATGCCGCATTTACATTTCCTTCGTATAACCGCCTACCTGGTAGTTTTGTCGACTCGACGTTTTCGCTCAGGCGAGTGTTACGGAGGTCCAATGTCTTTCGTGTTATGCCTTTTTTTCCATGACCTGACAAATTGAAAAAATGTTTTTTTTTTTTTCTGATGGCTGTCAGAATAAAATAACAACAAACTTATTTTCAGGGTGGGCTAAAGTAAATCTTCTGCTCTTTCTTCGTGCGTTAAAGACTAAAACACATCCCTTCAGCGGTTACCTATCGGAACATTTCAGCGTCACACATGCACTTCAATAAAAACAATTGTTGGAACCGAAATCATGATTTGATTAATAGTTGAGGGAGAAGCATTGGTGGTTTTTATTCTTCATACCTAAAAACTCGAAACACATTACCGCGCACGCAGTGAAAAATGAATAATATCTAAATAACAACATACTTGACCCGCGGTATAGAAGGCACGGCAACAATGATGACATTTCTTTTTTTAAATTTTCACCCCTCAGTTTTATATGCGCATCGTAGCCTCAGTTGCTATTGCACCGTAAAACCCTACACAACTAACTACTCAGCTTCTTCATCCCATCCTCCTCTTATATCAAGCAGAAGGGGGAGTGCTGGAAGTTTCTAGCGTGAAAAGTTTCGTTTGAGACGCCAACCTCCACCATGCTGTTTCATTGCTCGCGAGCTTAGGCAAGAGTACAAAGTTTCTCAACGATGTTTACGAGTCGCTAACCAGCCAGCGCTCTGAGACGCAATTCAGCATTCTGCGAGAGAGAGAGAGAGAGAGAGAGAGAGAGAGAGAGAGAGAGAGAGGAATATAGGAAGGCAGGGACGTTAACGAATCAAGGGTCTGGTTGGCTACCCTACGCTAGGGGAAGGGAGAAGGGGAGGAGAGAGAAGGGAGAGAGAGTAAGTGTAGAGACGTGTACGGACAGTACTTGAGTTACAGCCGCTGTCGCAAACCAGACGTTCTGAGAAAGCACAAAAGTGCCTTCACTGCCTTCTGAGCCGACGAAGCATTCTGAAGATTGCATTATCGACACGGAGGAGGGCGCGCCAGTTCGCGCATAATTAGGTTCTGCCTCGACGAATCAGGCGGTGCACGGGCCACCGTAAATCAGATAAGCGGTGCCGGCTTGCTCGTAAAGCGATGGGGGAAGCTGGCTAACGTGCTGAGTCGGCCCGTTTGTAGAGGTCGCGTGCAAATACTGCCAAATGGAACTAGTGCAGGTTGATGAACTCATCGGAGCTGTTTGGCTGTTTAGCGTGTGGCTGTTTAGCGTGTGGCTGTTTAGCGTGTGAAGCGGTACTATCTAACGTCGACAGGGAATTCTAACATTCTAACGAATTCTAATTCGACAGGGTACTATCTAACGTCGACGGCTTATGAAATAGGTTCACTTGTTAGCAAAAACGACAATGCGAACGATAAGTGCAAGGGCTTCGGAAACAAACCTGTTTCGCACGTTTCGAGCTAAATAACATATCACTGCCAAACAACCATGTCTCGAAATACGTATGGCGGTAAAATGAAATTGTTCAATAGACCACCTAGTCACAAAGGTCTTATATTTACTTAAGAGCCCTTCTTTATTAGCTAGCGATTAACTATATTACAAAAGCTCTATAAGTTGCCTCATTAGGTCATTACGCTGGGTGTTTGTTTTTATGCGGAACAGTTCGATCTGAAACGAACGTGATATCTAGACCACTGCCGTTTCTTTGCAGATTGTCATAAGTGCCAGCGCACATAACCCGCAAAAAAATAAGAGTTAATTCACTAATCACCTAAAATTTGATATTACGTAATTTAGGCCATATGCCGTGATTTCGAAATTGAAGCCAAGGAGGTGAAAAATTAAGCCTGCTTAGCAGAAATTCAAGATATTCTTCTCCAGAACCTCTTAAAAGTTGCAGCCACGTTCAGGTTAAAATTGTGCCTGACTGTTAAAGGAAGCCGTTTGGGAAACTAATCTATTATGGTAATGTACATCACTGCACATTTTAAGGTCACATATCTCGAAAGGAGAGATAGTATTTCTGCTAACGGCATGACTTCATTATACTCCACCTCATTTTCACACCTAATAAATGTACCCTAAACTTGGTACTTAAAGAGGTAATCGACGAATTCTAACCGAATAGCAATATTACCGTCGCAAAAATTCTTTACTGCTAATTTCCGCCTAGTCACGTAGGCTTCCCGCAATAACGACAAGGGTGTAGATGTGAATGAAATAACTAATGAATGAATTTTTGTTTTACAGAAACAAGCGGGAGGTTACGCAGTAAAAGCTACATGCTGCATCGCGACAGAGCCCCGGCCCCCATACAGTTCGCCCACGAGCTGAAATACGCTTGCAAACACAGACAAAAAGCAATACATCAAAAACAAGTGCAAATATAGCCCACATAAACAGAATAGTTTAAACAAATGACGAAAGAAAAAGGACCAATGTAAAGGACGAAGAAAGAAGTGCACGATACAGTGCTCGTAGTGTGGAATTTTTTTCTTATTCTCATACATAGCGCTGACTTTTTTTTGTCTTGTCATAAATCCAGTCAGACTAGCCCAATTCGCTGTCCTAAATTGACAACACTTAAAAAATTGCTCCGTATCAAAAGGAAAGAAGAAGCCCTGGTATATAAACACCAATTTATAAGAATTTCGACTAGGCAAAAAATTTGGTAAAGGGCATTGCGTATTCCCGCGTTACCTATGCCCATTCACACCGTCGCTGCCGCCGTCCTTCGATCGGGCCATGCGGCTCCTCTTGTCACGCCGCTCCTCTGCTGCTCTTTCACTCATCTGTCGCTACTGCTCCGCCAGCTGCTCCACTGACGACACATCTCCCAACTTTCCCTACGTCCAAGTTTCAGCTTGTATAATGCCCTCACATTAAAACCCTTGCCAAGTCAGACTGTGTAATTGCAACAGCATCGGCCCACCGGTTCCTTTGGTTATAGAGCCTCGAGTATCAGCCGGCTCTCTTGTTTTTTTTTCCTGTAGTGGTACCAAATGTGAAGGTTTTTGAGCGCCCTGTAACTATTATAGCATTAAAAGTAAGTGAAAGTGATCGCTGAATAAACATTGTAATTTCTTTGTTGACGGGAGCAGGGAAGGGTGTTGTTAGAGTTATCTCCAGCAAAAACACTTCGGATATGCGTTGTTGCCGAAGACCAAAATGTGCTGCAATATGGTATGTACAGTATATCGTTATAGACAATGCTAAAGATATTGCGGCTTGTTTTGCTTTAATCGCAATATGCTTTTATTTGTAGGGTGCACCGCGTAAACGCAGTAGAAGGGGCAGACGAAAAGGCCTCACGGAACTGCATGTTTCGTAGTTTCAGTGATGCTCATTGTAGTGCGGCTTTCCATTTGTTTATCTTGAACTGAAGCGGCCAAATTACGCTCAGTGCTAATCTTTCTTATACTCAAGATTTGTGATGACAGAATAAAAACTAGCAACACGGCAAAAGTTTGAGAATCATTAACGATAACTTGACATAAAGGTCTAATACCGGTAGATGTATGACGGTAGATAATAGAGTTGATAATGTAATAGAGTCATAATAATTACAGACTGAATGGTTGAAGCTTCTGTCTTTTTTAATAGCTGGGACTATGAGCATTTGGTGCATCAAAGCACAATCAAGAAAATTACCAAACAACTTTGTTTCGATTCAATTCCTGAAACTACAAAGAAAACTGAGCCGTAATATTATTCGTACAGTAGGATAAGTACAGTCCATTGCTCAAACGTTCACAATTCACGTAATCCTTCATTGCCTTCAATCTGAATCTTACTTCGTATAAAAAACGATGCCACACGCACAGGAAGAGAAATTGCGGGATCGTTTTCATCTTGGCGCTGGCACACTTCGAGAATAGGAGCAACATTTGAAACTCAAATTCGGGTCCAGAACGCGCAGTGCCTTCAGCATCAAAATACGCGTCGCAGCTGCCACGAAGACCTCAATGGGTCCTGAAGCTTTCTTGCGGTCATCTTGCAACATCGCACTTGGAAGTGGCGGCAAGAGCCAACCCAATATTTGTCCGGAATGAACGCTTGCTCGCAAGGGCTTGCGGTCAGTTCGAGCAAAGTACAACGCACCGTAGATGGATCCAAGCGGCCTCAAAGTATCGCATAGAGGGTTCGCGGTTGTTTACGTTCTACCGTCACCTTGAACGTTCAGAGCCGTCACTTTTTCAGTACGGTGAAAGCAGTCTTTAGAGCTTATGTCCGAACACGTGGAGACCTGAAAAAAGCTCCGAAATTTACGACCTATAGCAAGAGACTGCACATGTGTGCGACGTGCTCTATATATATATTGCGAACGAATGTCGATTATATCATTTTTTTTTCTTTACGGCCGAGGCGATTATATTCGCAATATTTCATTCTTGAATGCGTTAGTCGATCCCCGTGTTTATGCCTGCACGCCCTGAGCACGACGTGACAATAATACGAGGGCCTCACTTCGCGTGAAGAAAGTGCTTTAAATGTCGTGGCCAAGTTGTAAGCGGTAGGGCTTCACAGGCACCTCGATATATATATATATATATATATATATATATATATATATATATATATATATATATATATGCACAGTCATCTTTTTTTTTATATATACCACTTGTGAAGACTAGTACACAGAGAAAGCAATTGTTGCATGATTCCGTCCATTTTGTACACGACTTTCCTCTCCACCCACTATACATGACATATTCGATGGAAAGGATTTGGACAAGTCGGATCGGGAGTACGGAAGAACCAGTCTAATATGTTACGGAACATACGACTAATCAGATTCACACTATGACTGGTGACAGTCTTATTTCACACTCAATACAATTATTTCGAACGAAGGCGCTGCAGTGTCGACACGTAAACAAAACTCCCACGTTACGCAGCATATTGCGAGGAGAAGGGTTTAAAAAAGTTTGTCTTGTTTTTACCAGCCGATAGAAGGAGCGCAGGGGATTTCATTTCCTCAAGGTGAAACAAACGAAATCACCCTAACATTCAAGCTTAGATCGAGACTCCCTTGGAAAATGACGGGGAAATTAGCCTACTAGTTGTGAAATATGTTGAATATATTCGCACAGAAGTGGTCTGGAAATATCTATCGAACAAAATGCAGCTGTCCTCAAATACAATTCTCTTGCAGTTTCTAATATAAACACAAATTTAATCACGTTATCTTAATAAACAAATTTGTTAATTAAGTACTTTTTGACTATTACTTGCACAAAAATGTGGGTCTCCAATGTGAATAAACCCCTAGCGTAAGGAGCGTTTGAGGATACAGCATAGATTTTTCAGTACAAGGACTGAAAATTTTACTATGATGCACATTTATTTGTCTTCAGGTTCTAAGCACGCCGTAACGCTGAGACATTATTACTCATCATGCTAATTGTTCTCTCTCCTTGATGTTTAAATGTTTTTCACACGAAATGTTACAGAATTTCTGACAATTGTCTAGTGATACGTAAGCATTCTTTGGCTCGGCTGTTACTTCGATTTTGCTTATTTGCTTTTCGTTTGTATGTCTACCCATCGCTTTTCTGGTGCCAAAGAAGTGAGACCCGTGTGCTGAACGGTGTGGAGATGAGTTGCCAGGAAGCTGCATGGTCCCTTCGAAGCGATCGTATCAAGTGAGCCGGAACGCTGTCACAACAAGTTTCTCCATAGCTGCTTTTTTCCCTTTTCTGTTTTATTATCCTGTTTTACTTCTTTGTTATGACCTTGACGCGGCGACGGCGACGTCACCAGTTTTTCAAACGCCATCAATCAGTTAATAATAATATTATTATTACACTATTATGAAATGTATCACTCAGTTATTCTTATTTTTATACTCAGGTCAGTTACCAGGAAATAACCCAGCACTACAGGTTAGCCAGGGCAGTGTACCCGCCAGCACACAAATCGCTTAACAAGCGACAAGAAGTAGTTTGGAGACGACTTCAGACGAACACCTACCCCAACCCCGTAGCCTATCACTACTACTACCCGGACCAATACCCTAATACATGTAAGCATTGTAAGGAAAAAGCGGATCTATTCCATATTATGTGGTGGTGCCCAGCCGAAAATCACACAAATCACGAAATAAGTAATACTGAGCAGTGGGAGGCCGTGTTGCTCAGCTCCGGCCCTGACCTGCAGGCCAAGGTCATCGAGAGAGCTGAAGATGCCGCCCGGGCCCAGGGGCTCGTGGCTGCCTAACAACAAGGTCATCCGTCAATACCTTGTTTTTCAATAAAGTCTTCTTCAATAAAGTTTTCAATAAAGTCACTATACTCAGCAGCCCCGCGTCAGGCTTCTCTGCACACACATCCGTAATGAGGAAAAGTAAACTTTCAACGCAGCCTGACGAGATCGGTTTTCCGTCTGATAAATTTGATTTCTTTTTTTTTTTTTACGTGTAAGTGTAGATGGCGCGTCTGTGAAACCGGCGAGATTATGTTTGAAGCCGCGAGGGAAGCGAGTGCGGGGTAGGAAAGCGCCTGGTAGTGAAAAAGAGAATGGCCGCGTTAGCGACATTTCCGTTTGTGTTTCCACGCCGCGGTTCCCGCGGTGCATGTTAGCGTCGTCCATACGCTTGCGCTTAAGTCGTGTTCATGAAACATCACGGTCACTTTTTGGTTTCAATTGGTGCGTTTCGCTTATGAAGCTACCAATGATCTACACTTGCAGTAAGATGGATTAAATGAACTTCGCAAATTACGCTTTTTTTTTGCAGGTAGTAGGTATCACACTCATCACACTTGTTATTCACCCGGTATCACTCCGGATGAATTTCGATCTCCGGGGGTTTTTAACGTGCACCAGATGCACGGCACCATGGGTGTTCTTGCATTTCGCCCTCACTGAAATTCGGCAGTCGCGGCCAGAATTCGACCCCGCACCCTCGAGCTTAACAGCCCAACGCAAAAGCAACTACGCCGCCACGGCAGGTCTGTGCTAAGGTAATTTCGGACTTCGTCAAGAAAACGTTGGGAAAACATTGCAAAAACGTCGTTTTAAGTAAGTTTAATGACTGAATGAGCACCGAGGCCGTCGTGCTACAAAATGTTCCAAATACACGTATGAAAACAAATAAACAAATATACTGGAGGCTCGTTTTGCGAAGAGAGCAAAGTGAAGAAAGCTGGTGATAAGTATATAGCTCACTAAGTAAGCTTCAAACACAAATTTGCGTCGCGAGTTGAATGTTATTTACCGTTAGCGTTTGGCCGGACCCACTCCTTGAAATCCATCGCTACCTTGAGTCGGCACTTCTACCCTTAGCAGCACACGACCACGTGAACGACGTTATTAGAGGCGTTTAGCTCATCTTGATTGTGGTCAACGAGGCCGGTTTCGCCAGATTGGCGGGTGAGTGGTGGTGTAAACCTTAGTGGCTGGAGGCGTGACGTCACCAGGTGGAGTCACCACTCTAGCCACTCAACTGCTTATTGTTTGCCCCCTCACCGTCAAGTATAGCACGTGCGAGCGTCCGTACCCGGCCACGACCTCCCTAGCTTCACTCATATTTTCCACTGGAAGAGGAGATGAAAGCGTCGTCACTCGTGGGACTCTCTTAGGGGTATGGCAGTTGTTTCCCGGTATTTAAATCTCGCCGTTCTCAGTGAAATTTGTCAGGCTTCATTATTGCACCCAATAAATTACCAGCGTCAGCGTTTACAACAACGCTCTTTCCTAATTCGCGACTGCGCTTCTCTACGTGGTACACTTGCCCATCTAATGACAGGACTGGTCATAGTTCGAATAAAGAGCAAGTGCCATAACTGCACCTGCTGGGGCTTTGTTTCTCGCACGTGGTTTCATCAAGAGAGCCTTGCTTATATATTCCGCGTTATAAGACAATCATATTGCGCACATCCAAGCTCTCCCCGCGCCCCCTACCCTGCTAAAAATGGCTACAGCGCAACCACCTAGTACGGCTATAGGTAGCTCACAGCGAAGCCATCCGTACAATTACGTAAAAGTTTATACCTTGAAAGCGGTGTGAATTCTTCGGACAAGTCATATGCATGAATCTCCTGATTTCTGCCGTTTAAGGGTTAGTCTCTGTATAGCTTAGAATTATTTATCGAATTACTACCTCCATCCATCGCAACAGGTCTACCACTGCGGTGTAAATTGAACCCATCAATTTCTTTTCAGTATTTCGTATTTCTCACTTTTCCATTGTATTCCCAATTGCAATCCTGAAAGACCGTGGAAAGTATGTCGAAAAGATTTGTGAACATCGTGATGCAAACGCACTCCTTATCTTTGTCAACCAAACGTTTAAAAATTCGTCTGCGTCAAGCTGGTTCCAAGTGTCTATGCCAATAATTTTGATAACTCGATAACAGTGAAAACATTCGTATCGATGTGCACCACAGCTCAGCCTCCACTGTCACAGCGGCAAGCAGACTAGACCAGCCGCGAAGAAAACAGATACAGCTGCTCTCCCTTGCAGGTGCACATTCGTATAACAAAACCTCAAAGCTATGCTAAAAAAAAAAAAGCCATGGGCACCCTTACCTTTATTTTTTTTTTTACTCTCATACCCACAGCGCCATTTAGGCATTACAGTGGGAGGGGGGGGGGGGGGTGAGGGTTTACATACATCAATGTAAACAGCTTATGGCATCCAAACCACAGCATTAAACTGTACAATACAATGAAAGAGAAAAAAAACCACAAGGGGACAAAAATGGTACATCAGGATATCAATGTACAGCACGACCAAAAAAGGCAGGAAACGGCATCATACAATTAAGTAATAAAGCATATGTAATAATAGCAAACTCTACAATTACTATATACTGTAAAATAAAGAAGAAAATTTCAAAGAGCATTTGCAAAATGTTCATTATTAAGTATACCAACTAATTTCAATGTCGGGATGCCGCATGGCAAATCAGCGCGATATGAGGTCCAACCCCAAGTTTGTCATGAGGTTCTTCGCTCTCATAAGGTTTAAATGGGCTTGTTAGTGGCACCGAATTCTTAACTAAGTTGTTCACTCCTGTACAAAAACTAGTACCGCACCGAGAATGCCTTAACCTCGACCAGTGCATGTACATGCTGCTGCAGCTGGTTGCGCAAGGGATGTTGAAACCCATGGCGCCGTCGTGAAACCAAATCCTCGCGACAAAAGACACGCTCTGTCGTATTCCTTCTTGTTTTTTTTTTCCTGCGTGTATATGCGGCATAACTGCTACGGCAGAATATAAAGTATTGAGATTCAAAATTACGCACATTCAGCAGAACCATGCTGTCGTGCAAATAAGTAAAAGAAGGAACACGAACTCATAATAAAAAAATTTGAATACGGATGAGCTCGGTTGATGTAATAAAACCTTTTCTATGAGCTAAATATTGCAAAGCCTTTTTTTAGTGTGCTGTTGTAATAAAGCTCTGTTAAAACTGAAAGTGGCGCATGCGGTTATGCGCAACACAGGTAGTAAAATGTACTAAGACAGTGAAAGGGCTTACGGGCACGGAACTAGATGAAAAGCTGGACATTTCCGAAGTGTCACCCCGCCGCCCCGTCTCTCCCCTGTTTACCTGGACTTTGGATTTGCAGCCATCTATATCAATACACATATGATTGTCTACGGTGCTTCTATTGTCTGCATGTGAGAGCTGTTTGGAAATTCAGACTTTTCCACGAGTCGCCGCCATAAAAACCTTTGAAACGGACTATATATAGTTGAACAGTGCATGACATTTATGCAGGAGCGCACGCATGCCAACTGTGCACGTGGTATTGCCTAACACGTGAGACTGAAGCACTAAGAGTCAATAATGTGACTGTTGAGTACCAACTTATGTCGTATGTGTCCATTTCCAGAATTATTTATTTCCGTTACTTCATTTTTGCCATGACGATGGCGTGAAACCCACATAACAGGATCAACCACTATCGGCGGAGATGCCACTATCTTCTAAAGATGAATTTAGGAAAACAACGCCAGTAGTAGAATAAGAAGAAGAACATCGTTTTTGTTCACCCCTCCCTGAACTAGCTATATGGTGGCTTTCTGAAATATTTGTTCAAATTTGCGTATGCTAATGGGTGCAAACATTGGGCGGGAAATCGTCAACATGCCATACCGATGGAGAAGGTCTGCACGCCTTGATGACGACACTTCAGTAACAGCAGTCCCTTTTCCATAGCTGTCAAGCAAACTTCGGCTTCAAAGCACGGCAAGTAATACAGACACACCATGCTATTCTGTGAGCTTGTGTCGCCACGCTCAGTATGAGCGGGAACGCGAAAGCACGTGGAGAAACTCTGGCGCATTTTAGCTTACACAGAGCGCGGTCGTACATTGCGTTACGACTGCGCATAGCAAAGTTATCCTGAGAGTACACTATAACGGTTCGCGCTTCGTAGAGGATTGCGCAAATTATTATTAGTAACACACAACACTCCCGAGCTTGCGAACAGAATAGCAGTCATTGCAACAAAGGCGCGGATTCAATGTTAGGAATGTCGACCCATTCATTCTTACGTTTTCGTGCCTTCCAATTGTTTTCGTGTGGGTGCGCGTGTTCAAGGATGCTGAAATGGAAGAGACGCACAAATTACTGAGAAATGCGTAAATAGCAGAAAGCTTGTGTCGTAGTCACACGGATTTTTTTCGCCCGAAACAAAGTAACTTTCTAAACATAACAGCTGCAGTGATTACCTACTGGGTGAACTATGTCGCCACATTCCTATTCAGCCCCAAAGATCTCCGACAAGGTGAAACCATTTCCCAGGCCCTCGTGTAATAAAGCCGCGCAAAACACCTTTCTCGTTGCAGACAGAACAAGGCCTGCCCGAATGCTACGTTGTGTGCAGGAGGAATGCGTTTACGCCGGGGAATAATTTGTGGGCGTTGGTGTCCTGGCTTCCTAGGTCTGCTTTTTTTTTTTTTTTCAGTTCTGGCAACTGCTAAGCCATGTATACGAGATCTACTGCATACATCTACTGCTAGATACTCCGTGACAAGACCTGGCTTTTGCCTGTTGTCTTTGACGCATCGTCAGAACAAACAAATATTCATTGGTGGCAAAAAATTTGTCTGCATTTTTTGGGCAGCTTTTGACCGGCATGTTTGACATTAAGTAAATATGTTGCCACGCCTTTGCCATTTAATACGGCAGCTTAATGTACGAATATATTTTCACCTCCAGACTACATTTCATTTCGCAGAAATCCTTTGCGGAGTACAGTAACTTGCTTGTATGAACAAAATCCGTCGTGGCCAGAAAGTCTGAAAAATCTTTTTGCAAGTACTAGTGACTGCAAGAACCTCACGTAGGCTGTGGTACATGAAGCGGGTGCAGTACATCCCCGATTAATGAAATTCGCAAAGCCGAGATGGAATCGCCAAGGAGTGCTTGTGTTTACGAACACTGTATTTGCAAAAACCTAATTTCACTGGCTTTTCATTTAGAAGGTATTTAACTTGTGCTCCATAACCATTAGGAGAAAGCAGCGCAGACTTCAGCCGTAAAGCGTGCCGGGTGAACGGCTTGTATTGAATATGGCCTGGCATGGTCTGAATACATGATTATTCGAGTGATAGCACTTTATTTGTTTTTACTAAAGCACGAAAAGCGCATCAAGAGCATTAGGCGAGGCAAGACATGGGCGCAATTATCGCGCGAAAGGCAAGCCTTAATTCTGGCCCATGCTACGCGCTTACAAAGGAAGTAACTTGACACCTTCTCCCGCTTTCAATAAAGAACAAAGGAATGCATACACGTTATCTACCTACATCTCTAACAGCAGCAATCGGGCCAATATAGTTCAGTCATGATAATAGTTCACGAACTTAGGCACCCAATCACGAGAACCTTAGAAATAAAATTTGCTTTCTCTCTACCATTATGATCCGTCGATCCGTTCCAACTTACCCACATGACCTTACCCAAGTCGCAGTAGGTTTAGTGATTGCTTTTAATCTTTTGAATGAACACTTATATCACCAGCCCGTGATGAAAAGTACGTAGATATAGTACGCTATACTTGTGAACGTAGAGCCCCCGAGAAAGTTTGTACGTTGGTTGAACAATATTTTCTGCACAAGTTGTGTACTGTGTAGCGAACGTATGTATACCTTAGAGTGCGTTGGTAAAAAAACATGCGCCAACTTCTCATAGCCAGCCTAGCAATTTACCGTAAGTCGATGAAATAACACATTCAGGGTACCCTGCCTCATGTTGACGCAGGGTATGAATAATATACCAAGAATGAGGTGTGAATGAGGTACCCCAGCAGAATATAAATCATGTGCCCTGAATGCGGCATCGTATCCTGCCTCAGGGCACTCTGCCTCCCTCAGAAACATTCGAAGCAATATAAACTCGGACCTTAAGGGAGCTCACGCTTGGTATTACCAGCCGACATTTTCAGTAGCCTAACCTAATGATTTCAAGGATCATGGCCTAATGGGTCAGGCACTGGGCTGCTGTACTAGCTCTACCGCGAATGTTTGATTCCGCTGTGGGTCACGCATTATTTTTGCTTTTTATTCAAGCGAGGTGAAACAGAAACCTAGCTACCCACCTCCCTGTCGCAAAGTGCCGATAATGAGACAGAGAGTGCTTTGCATTAAAATAACTAGAGCCCGCGTGTGCCACAGACGAAGTGACGGAACTCGCAAATAAAACAGTCTTTTTCGACTGCTGCCAAGCACAATAAGGTCCTAATAAAACCAGACACTTGTCGGTTTTCTCATTCATTGTATCGGTTTCGGTATCGCTTCGAGTCGCAACGGAACCGCCTGTAACGTTTCATCGCCTGAGTACAAAACCCAGCGATCATATTATGGTCATCCTGTTAGCTTCATCGGCTTCCTGCTTTTTTCCCCTATGCATACACAAACACGCTCATGTCTCGCACAAAATTGTTTCCCTCACCTACCCAATCATATCAGTCCTTACAACAACAATTTGCAAAACCCCCAAACGATATGGAATGGCCAGCTACCTGTAACGTCCCTCGCGTGAAGTCCCTTCCGGCAGCGCGTGCGATAGGTGCCGCTTTCAAGCCATGAAAGAGCTAATTGAGATGAAATTTCCAAACATTATGCTCGAGCAGCAATTTATGTCTACATTCGCACAGACAGGTATGTGAAACACAGGTTAGGCGACAAAAATCGAGCAAAACAGATTGTTTTAAAGCGAAGGTTGTTCGCCGAGCTCCACGAACATTTTCGTACGTGTCTGGCCTCTAACGCCGAACGCCACGGACGCATGCTTCGACAAGCCGCGTAGAACACCCTTTCTCGGGGGCAAGCCAGCGGTTTGAGACGCTTGGCGCGTTTTGACCGGCAGTTGGACTAGAACATGGAGGAAGGAAAGATTAGGAGAGGCCTCGGCCAACACGGACGTGTGGGAGAAAGTGTGGCGGAGCTCACGCACTGTTTTAGAACGAAAGCTCTACTCTTCGAGGTAACGCTCCCAAGGGCAATTTCGGCGAGCGTTTAACCTTCAGCCGTCACGTCACGAGATCCGCTGCGGAGAGGCGTCGCCGCTGCGCTCGCTAGTGCCTCGCCGCTCTGTACCACGTGACTAGGCGAGGATCTAAAGGCCTAAATATATCCAACGTAGCATGAGCGCGCGCCCACGTTACGTCCCGTTGGCGAGAACAATAGCGTCTATAGTTCGACCGATGGTTCGACGCACTGGCGTAGCCAACGTAACCGAACGCTTCCGTCACGCTCCGGCGCGCCCGGCATCGAGCGACGCTCGCTTGCGCGCCGATAACGTCGGACTATAAACGCGTCTTAACAGCTGCATAGACGGTGCTTAGTCGCTAGGTCTCGCCATAGATGAAGCACGCGCCGGTGCGAGCGCGTCTATACCTTTGCCGAAAGCGCCAGGCTGTCTGAGCACCCTGCCGATATAGCTCGAGCGCCGGCAAGTAACACTGAAGAACCGCGGCTAACCACGCTTCACAACGCTTTCGCGCGTATAACTAGGTTCAAGCCAAGTTGAGCCCCAACCACTTTTTTCGCAAAGGAGCACTGGGACTGGTTCGCCAAGCGTCAAGGTTGCCATAGCAACCGCGCTCCTCAAGCTTAGGCTGCTGCTGTAGGCCTCTGAAAAGTGAGATAAGGGTTTTTTGGTCCATTGCTTTCCCACAGCACATTCTGTTCGCGAGCCAAGCTGATTTTCGAGCGTGGCGTTTAAGCTTGAAAGTTGTGTGTTGTGTGGTCTGTGAATGTGAGTCTCAGTCACGAACAGACGCACTCAAGTAATCACGGTGCGGGTCTTCGTCGTCTTCTTCAACGTGCCACGGAAAAGCACAGGAGCGCGCCTGCTTCACTAAAACTCTTATAGAGCTTTCGTAGGCTTTGTTCTGGCGCGCGTCAGCAGCGCACACTTTCGGCGGCTCGTAGCAATGCAAGTTCTCAGCTCGTGCCTATCTGCCCCGGCGAGCTGATTGGAGGCGCAGGGGGAAATGGCACACCAACATGGCTGAATCTCCGGCTTCAAAAACGTGACATCAGGGCCTTTCTTATTTTGTTTCTTTTCTCCGTGTACTAGAAGAAACGGACGCATCGGAGACAACACGAGTGCAAGACCACACTGTGAATCGCCACTGAAACTTTAAACGTCATGAATGCGTAATATACGCCATCTAAATATTTTTATTAAAGTCAAGCTTTCCTTGCTTCTTCTCCCGGCTTTCCGGGCGCTGATGGTGTGGTCTGGCTCGTGCGCACCACTGGGTTTCTTGCAACACCACCAGACGGCGCTCGGCTCCGTGCGAGATCGGGGTGCCTTAGAACACGCACCTATAAAGTGAGATTTACGACGGAAGAAGCACGTGCTTGCTGCGGTAAAGCTAGGGAGACTATGGAGCATGTTTTATTAGAATGTGAAGACGTCTACCAAGCGGTCGATTTAGGCGCCACTGGCCTCCTTGAAGCACTTGGGTTCAGTAAGAGCAGTGGAAAAGTAAACATGTCCGCAGTAGGCATTAGTAAGAGGCGATTAGAGGATTAGTCGAAGAAAAGTAGGGAAACGACAAAAAATAGAGACGTACAAAAGCACAGTTCAAAATAAGGAATCAGAAAATTTGGGTGGGGTAGTTCACGGTAGTTTTTTTTTTCTCTTTCTTATTGTTTAACCTAGGTAGGACATTAGGCAGTATAATAGCAAGAGCATGGTGGCGCAACCCACCGCCTTGTTCCAAAGGGGACGCTCATAACATCCATCCATCCATCCATCCATCCCGGGAAGGTGTAATGGTTCCAGGACTTACATTTGGAAAAGCGGTTGTTTGCTTGAAATCACGAGTATAATCAGGACTCGATGGCAACCAAAGGTCAGCGCGACGCCTCGCATTGGGCACTCAAATAAGTAAATGGGCTGGGAGGGTGTTCAGGTATTTGTAAAGGAGTAACATTGATTCACATTGGAGGAAAAGAACTAGGAAGCATACCAGCAAGTATGCGGCCTGTATGGTGAGCAACAGGGCAACAAAGAATGTCAAGGAGAAAGTCAGGGAGGCTTTAGGAAGGAACATAAATGAACCCAAGTTTTTTTACGTTCGAAGGAAATACACACTCATTGACTCACCAAGATGGTCTAAAAATGAAACGGAGACGAAATGCACCAATAATGAAACATTGAAACTTGGGCACTGCAACAGGCGCTAAGGTACGCGAACACGGGGAAGAGACATATAGGCAGGTGTGTTCGCGTTGCTTAGGGATTCTTATACTCTCTAAGTTTCGTTATACCAAACTAGCGTAAACTTCTGCATTGAGACAAAGAGCCACTTTGAGGCTATACACCAAATACGAAGCGCTGCAATGAATTACGGAAAGCGTGCAGATGCAAGTGGTAATGTTTGCAAGTGAAATCATGGGCTTTAAATCAGAAATATTGGCGCGGTTGGAAGCTAACCAAAGATCAGAGGGCCAATGATCATTGGAGGCCCACAACGAAACCACAAATAAGGAAGTGTAGGATAGCCTGGGTTGACCTCCTTTTGAAGTCAGACAAGCTGCGAGCTACATTAGCTTGGAGGAAAGGCTAATAAACGTGGATAAAAAAGAAAGAATGGCTGTATAAAGGACACAAATATGTGTACCTCAAAAACGGGTACACGGAATGGAGGAACATGCCAAGAATGCGGGCTGCAACGGTCAAAAATAGTATGGAAATGATGGAAACAAGGTAAAACATGTTTACCAAAAAATTGGGTGTGTCGCCCGAAATGCCAAGCAGTGACTGTGATAGCAAGGTTTAGCGTTGAGCTTAAACTTCTCAGACGGTGTGTGCCGTAAATATACGCTGGTCCGACTAACGCGGACGCGATATGCGTGGGTGCGGGAAAATTTCTGGCACCCTCAAAAGCTTTACAACTCCGCGTAGGGGCGATAACGACATCGCACAGGCTACCCGTCAAGATCCTGCGCGGTTAAAACTATATCCATTTCACGGTTTAGCTCTGATATTGTTCTGAACATTTAATGTTTAAGAATGCGCCAAGATTTAACATAAAAGGCACGTGCTGTGAGTGTTAGGTTACATGACATATGTTTGTGGGCTGCCAATCTAAAGATTCTCAGGAATAATTTAGCCAAGAATATAAGACCTGGTATGACCAAGCGTAGTGTGATAGAATAGCCTAGCAATATAACGCGTGTATGGTAATAGTATAGCTTAGTGTATAATAGTTTAGCATGGCATGCCATATAGCATGCAGATACCGAAATATATGTAGACCCTCACGGCAATGCCGACGCCGACGACGACGGGGAAAATTCACTACGGGCCCTAGGAATATCAGTATAATTGCTATGGCAATAACATTGCAAGGAAGCAACCAGGAGCTAAAATCTGCATGATTACAGAATCGGAAGTACCTTGCGATTTGATTCCCAAGCTATCTCGCATGACGAGAATAACATACCAGAGAAAATATGCGCCACCAGAGAAGGCAGGTGTGTGCTGCAACACAAGCCCGTAAACATCTCAGCGCATTCTATTCACCCAGCGACACCCGTAGGGCAACGTCCACCTTCCAGAGGGATTGAGAGTGAACGAGGATGGAAGGATTATTTGGTGGGCAGGTAACGTAATAGAATTTTAGAATATTGGTGGAAACAAGGCAGGAAAACATTCCTAGGACGGGATTCATTGCTAGCGTATGTAACGGGAGAATAGAGAGATGGAGCTTTTAATCACGAAAGTTTAAGATTGAGATATGACAACCGAGGTGCTAGATGGCGACAGATGTATGAAAACGTGATTACATCAAGCAGGCTTGGCGACTATCGGCCGCCACCACATTTCAAAGGCAATGAAACTAAATGTCATTACAAGCATCATCATTATCATCACCCGGTTGTGGGGGATTGGCTTTGACAAAGCGCCAGGAATGCCTTCGCCCCTAGACGCCGATTGAACAAGACGGTGAAACACACTTCCAAACAGTCAAAACTTTACTGAGGTGTCCAGCTTGCCAACCTTGTTTTCTTGTAGTCGGTGATAAAACAAATGGTACCCAAATGTCTTCATTTCAACAAATACACTTTATGAAGAGCACATTTACTACAATAATGAGAACCTTTCTGACCTTTCTATGCCTACCTTTCTAAGCGTTAGGTAGCCATCACGGAGCAAAGTATCACTATCGGGAAAGCCAGAAAACGATCGCGTGATGGTGATGATTGCATAACTCAAGTACATGAAACAGGTTTTAGCTGGAGCCAGACAAACAACACTTTCATCTTAGAAAAAGCTTCTTTTTTTAAATTATCTTTCTTTCGAGACCTCACTTCCCGACTTGTATTCCGTTCTTTTATTCATTCTGGCCATTTATATATTTGCAGAAAGAAGAAAAGGCTCAGCACTTGCGCGCGTGTGTTATTTCTGCCCAGAAGAAACTAATTCATTTGACTCCAAATCAACCAGCGTTATTTCGGCCATCGCAGAAATAGTTCAACTCATTTCAACATGTTTGTTGAAGTTCAGAACTCATTCTCCCTTTCTGTTCTTCTTCATAAAATTTTCAAGTATTTCTTTTTAAGCCGATCACGTGATCTACGTTTTTTACCTTGAACACGAAGGTTTCTGGTAAAAAATTATAGCTTAACAGATATTTTTTAGGAGGTCGGTTGAACCATCAGAGCTTTCAATATTTTTCAGCTATACTATGTCAACCAGGCTACCATTCTATGGGTATTCAATTTCTGTCTTCTCGATGTTCCGGCGTTGCGAGAAAAAAATTCACACTTTGCAATTTTACTCTCTTTTGCCTATGCCAAAAGCACTTGAAGTGTCAAAATATTCGAAAAATTGGCTATTGATGCAATCACATCCCTTCATTGTCTTGCCATACACAGCATATGAATGACCGGATTGAGCAATGCGCCTTTAAAAGAAATATTGCCTTTTGCCTTCTAGCTCGGCGGGCTGGGAAAAGTAAATTGTCGACAAAATTGTACAATACATTTGGAAAGAAAAATAAACACATGGAATAAGTCTTGTGCCCCAGCAAACATGTGCAAATTTCTCTCAGCTATACGCACAATGTTCGAAAAAAAAAAAAGAACGTTGTTTGATTTGTCGCGGAGTTACCCAACTACCTGACAAGTCTGCAATTCATGCCATTTCCGTGGCATTCGCTAGTTGGTTTCGACGCTGTTATGGCCACACTTTACCATGGTAAAAATGTGTCTCCATTCGTGCTTCGATTTCACACCATTCTGTACCCTGTGCTGCAAGTTCCCGATCAGAAATTAACAACCCAGAATACTATACTTTCAGAACACGGGGCTCTGCTACCAAATTAGAAGTCCACGCCATTGACTTGCTCTAGACACTACCACAAAAAGGGAACCGTAGACGGCTCGTTACTAGGCATATATCTTATTTCCCTCGCTCATTAGGTTGTTCGATCACTACGCTTGATTTATGCTCCGAAGGCTTGTCACAAATTGAAAAGTTTGTCGTCCTCGAAAGTAGCAGGTCCTTACATGTCGTTCTAGAGTTTATATTTCCAACGGAAAGGTTCATCCCATGCAAGTGTTTTTGTCTCTACGTCTGCCGAACGTCGATTGCTCAAAAACAAAGAAGGCACGTCTTACGATAATCCGGGGACTCCCTGTTTTTTATCCACCAAGTTCTCTGAGTGTCAGGCCACAATCTATTTTGCTACAGGCTGAAACGCCCTAGGACACGAGAGATATCCTTAGTGGCGCCACCACCCGAGCAATGTCTCAGCACTGCCGCACCCTCCGTCGAAAACTTAAAATTGAGGCGCATAGATCAAAACGCGATACTAATTTGGCCATGAGCTCTGCATTCCAGTGAAGCAGGCACACGCACCTCGTCCTGACGAGCATTAATTCAATGCCGCCTGTGCTTCCAGCTCACGGAATGTTCTACGCTTCGGTGCTCGACGGCGAAAATTCAGGAAGTGCACACAGCGAATTCCTCTCTCGGCTAGGCTTTAATGAAAGCAGTCGATACGGCTGCCTAGAGCCTCCACTTAATTTAGGCGCGATTGAGCGGAAGCTGCACATTCCGGCCGTGTCTCCAACAATGACCAAGAATGTCTGCCTCAGTGAATTGGTTCCGTTTAATGGCCAAATGAATGCGCTGCATTTTAGGCGTTCGATGCAGCCAAAAATTATTTCGTCTCTTCTATTTCTATAGAAATTGAATAATTTCAATCAGTAGAGCAGTCAGTTCCACGAGCCCTGACACCGTTGCACGCGAAGTGGTACTAGTTAAGCAGTTTCACGTGGCCGATAGAGCACTAAAAACGCTTCAGGTACGCCGGAGAACATTATGCGACATTAGAGAGTTTTAGATTATGGGACGCAAGCGGCTTGCGTACGCAAGAACTAGGAGGCACGGTACTGCGCATGCGCAGGCCCCTACGTTCGCGCATGCGCAGTGCCGTCGCCCCTAGTTGTTGCGTACGCAAGCCGCTTGCATCCGCTAACCTAAAGCTCTCCATTATCCTGTGAGGTCGAAGTGACTGGGGGGACACAAAAATTGTCATAACGGAACGAGGTCGACGCAATTATCATTTGTTTGTTTTCCAAAGCAATTGCTGCTGAATGTTTTGCTACACCGACCACGCAAGAAAATATAGAGTGAAGTCAGAAAACATGCAAGAGAACAGTAGCCCTGCTGTATGTTTGGCATGTCGGTACTCTAAGTTAGATAACATTTTCGGCGCCAATGGACGGGGACATACGACAGACGTAGACAACTCAATGCGCTAACTTCAATTCGTTCCCAGAAAAATAAAAGCACCATTTTACGCTGTCCACAGCTGCGTCACCTCTCAGATGTGGTCTCCCTTGTGTCCTCGTCCATTGATGCAAAGCAAGAAAACTGATTGTTACTTTTATTTGAAATGTATAAATAATAATTTAAACGGCAACGAAAGTAGACGAACAGATAACTCGCAGCAGATCAGAGCTGAACTCACGTCTTCCACATCGCGCGCCCGGAGTTTCACAAAATTAGGTATGCCAGCAGCCATCCTGCCAATGACTTTATTGGCTATTTTGTGTCTGCGTTGAGGAGAGGCACTGCGAGTGTTACTGAGTGCCACTCACGGCCAACGAGGTGGATGTCCGCAGGTGTCAAGTAGTACACGAGCTTAGCAGTAGATATCTGCAGATTCGGATGGATGTACATGTAGGCTCAGGATCCGCAATAACATCTTAGTTAAACTTTAGCAGTTATCCTGTCTCGACTTGTCCCTCGTCCTTACTGCGCTGTGTTACTTGCATTACGACATTTCGGTGCCTGAGAATTATGGTCCCAAATTACGGTAAATATGTTTACATGCCCTTTTGGTGAGGTAAACGGCATTAAGCGGCTTAAGAGGTGTGGAACAGAATCCTAACTGCATACGGCGTAACGTGTGGACATTTTCGAAATTTCAACAGAGCCAAGTCTAGACAAGTTTCGCAATCACAGTTGTAGGGCGTTAGGTTTCTACATGCAGTTAGTGTTAACTTCACTTTTGAATGCGTAATGGTTGCTATGGTTACCCGACGAGAAAACTTTCCGTCCGTCTCTCCTACGCGTAAGACGATCGCTTTCAAGATGGAGCCAGCCAGCTGTGGAACGAGAAGACAACGACAATCGCGCGAGCAGTGGCACGAGCGCGTCTCTGTGACCACGTGACCTGTACAATCAGGCACTCACCACAACTATGGAGCAGCCGTGGCTTCGTATGTGAACGCCATCAGCGCACCTGGCGCCGCCACCTGCAGTAGTTTGTTTGCTGTATCAGTACACGTTGCGCCGCCTTCCACAGCAGTTCGTGTCGGCCCAGCGCTGTCGTATTCACCGTAATGGCGCCAAAACGACCGCAGCCGCTCAGTGAAAAAGAACGGAAACGCAGGAATGAGATGTATCAGCGTCAATACAGATTAATCCAGAAACAAATGAACCAGTCTCGTGCAGGTCCCAATTAACAGTTAGGTGTTGAAACCACGCTTCTCCCTCTTCACGATTCTTGCACGCTCGTTCTCGAAATTATACCAAGCACACCAGCGCACGACTACTCGACACCAAGTCGATACAACCAAATGATTACGCATCACTCAGATAGTTTCCTGAGGAGGTTCTACGTACAATTTCTTCTCTCGATCAATTGCACGCAGAGAGGCATTGCAATTCAAGCAGGAATCATAGGATTAAAAATGGTTAAGTACAGCTCACCACAACCTCCTGCGTGCGGCAACTGAAGAAGATAGATCATATGGCTATAGGGAATCCTGCGTTCGCTTATAGGGTCTGTGTGAAATCTTCTTCGTCTGCAGTGAATGAACAGTCGGGAGCAAAAGTCTAGAGACCACAGCCATGCAACGTGAAATTGCCTTAATGCATGACGCTGGTGAAACAGGTTGTTTCTGCTTTTACACTCCTAAACAAATTACACCCTTTGGGACTTATATTCTCCCTAAAC
This sequence comes from Dermacentor andersoni, assembly GCF_023375885.2. Classification (NCBI taxonomy): domain Eukaryota; kingdom Metazoa; phylum Arthropoda; class Arachnida; order Ixodida; family Ixodidae; genus Dermacentor; species Dermacentor andersoni. The sequence continues at coordinate 58,477,801 of NC_092822.1, forward strand.
AATAATCGTCATCTCTCTTGCAGGCATGTCCTTTCTTTAACGCTGTAAGCTCGGCACTTCGAAATCTGGAACGACATGCGCGTCATCAGCATGACATAGCATTCGCGACAGCATAGTACCGAGCGCAGCGTTTTCAAGAAAGGAAACGCGAGCAAGGCAGATGACAATTATTGTTGTGGGACAAATATACACCCCAAAAGGTGCAGCTGTTTTATGAGTATGTCCAGGCTGGGAAGAAAAACATTTAGTCGCACCTCTGCTCCCCAATTTCTTGCTCTCTGCTGAACATTGCTTACATTGTAGATGTCTTCTGACAAAGGCTGTATATTTAAAGTTTCTCAGCGGAGTGGTGTTATGAAATGACCAACCGGACTACTATAGATGGCTGATAATGGAAAAGGCATTTGACACGCAACTTCGGCAGCATCTGCATAAAGCAATTGTACTAGCCATTATTCGTTGTCGTTAGGAATGTATCGTCTTCGATCTTTGCATACTCAGTTCCGTAGCATTGTTGCCCTTTGCTTCAATCCTTTTCAGAATTATGTGGAAATATACTGCGCGTACCTGTTCACTGACCAACATTTTCCGTAAATTTTACGAAATATGGCTAATTTTACGATTTTACGAATGTTTCGTCATGTTTTTCGGAAAATAAATGTTGTTTGCAAAAAAATGTTTAGATGTTGGTTATGAAAGGGGGAATGCAAGATCTCAAAACTACAATCAAAAACGAAGTTTTGTGTTATTTACGCGACCTTCTTGAGGCAATCCAAGACGCCGTATGTTAGTAGGGTAGTTCGTTCGAGTAAGTTTATTCAGTCTATTTGCTGAAGCAGGCCAAATAGGCAACAGCAATGTCGCTGAAAAAGTCAGTTCTATCTAAAGACAATGCATTCCTTGTAAGTTTCTGTTGATCCAAGTTTGGAGCAGACTGTGGTCTGCGCCTAAAGTTACGCAAAGAATAAACAACGCACGTATGGGGGAGAGGGTCACCAGAAAAGGTGTGTCCTCAAGACAAAGTTCTTAAGAATAAGTACCATAATTCCCTTCCCCCCCCCCCCCCTGTTAGCGCGATATTTAAGAATCTGAAATTGCACATTTGGGCAGATGTGGATTGTGTAAAACATGCTTCGCGCACAGGGTTCGCACGCGTAAAATGGCTCATTCACGATCTGGCCTCGCATTGTTTGAAAATTTACGCTTATTGAGTACAAACTGTCATGTCACAGAGAAAGTGAAACGTCTGACATGTTTGTTTTTATCACACATTCTTATCACACATTCACACCTATCACACATTCTTACATTTTAGTACGTGTGTCTAGACAAAGAAAAAGGTTATAATAACGAAGGAGGTAAGAATACCGTCACTTTGTTTACATCATGGAGATGCCTGCATTAGCGTATAGCCGTAGTATATATGGAAATAAGGGATTCTTCTGTAATACCGAAAACGTTTTCTCCCGATATTCACAGAGAAAAGAAAGTGGCACAACGTTCCCTGTCATAAGCAATTCCTGATAAAAATCTTTCAGTGTCAAAAAAAAAAGAACAGTAGAAGTTGTTCCTATGCTTCAAGCTCTCCCCCCTTTCTTGAACATTCTTAAAAGAAATCACACCCTTCTTACCACCAGTGGCTGTGGCACTTCACAATACGCGTAGTTTTTTAGCGATGTTGAGCTCCAGGCCATTTCACATAATGCGTATTGTGCTATGATAAATCATGGCCTCGTTTATGACGTGTATTTACCAAACGCCACCTCGGGAAAATCGCCACTTCACGATTTGCCCTAGGGAAGCAATGGAGCATCATTAATGGAAGACGCGTCATGGGCTTCTTGAGAGCATTTCGTTCGGTGAATATTGATGGAATTGCAGCTGCTAACGCGTAACATTGTTGAAACCGGTGCACTGTGCGGGGGATTTAGTTTTGTCCCCTGCGGGCTTTGTTTTTGATGGCTGTTTAGGGAGCCTTTAAACTACACGTAATTCGGGTCGAGCACCCGGATTAATTTTAATGTTTTATATCGCAGAGTGACTGCGTCGAACCCTCTCTGTTTGTGCTTGAATAAAATATCCATCTTATTTCTATCGCAGCGAATTATCAGAGAATTATTTCTATCGCAGTCTTTTGCTTATGGCGAAGGCCCTCATTCTTCTTGATTTTACTCTGATTTTGCTCTGATTTTACTAATGCAGTTAAGAGGGAGGTAGTATTGAGGCTCTGGAGGAAAGCAATTGACATAAAAATCAAAGCTGGCTTCTTAATGTAATTTCTCGGCGGCAGGCGGACTTTTAAAACGAAGCACTTTTTTTAGAACCCTCATGGAATTTCATTGCCCTGGGTGCTGGGTACTTCGGCTGCCTTTGTAATTGGCCCATACGTATAGAAAATGCGTATTGGAGGTGTGGTACCTCTAACCATTAGGCCACAATAGCAGGCATACTCGTATCGTGCCATGGCCAACCAGCTGTTTGAGATGACCGCTGGATGCGATGCATTGCTAAGCATGGTTGTGTGGAAGTACACGTGTGCGCTCCTGTTTAGTTTACCCCGAGGACGCAGCAATGAAGGGGGCAAGTTTATAGCAATTGAACGACCACCTCACGAAAGCTTTGCTTCACGTAGGTTCCCAGATGTGCGTAGTATCTGCAGAATCTTTATTCTCAAGGTTGGAGCCATGGAACTCATAATATGGGCAACCATAGTTGACGCATTGACGGGCTTGGGGATAATACTGTGTTCGGTAGTCAATCTGCCCTTTAACGTACATGAGCGCTTTCCTCTTTTTTCAGGTTGCCACAATCACAATACCAGCCGTGGCAGTGGAAATGTGATCTTGTAATTACAGACTACGGTATCCACAAAGCTACCTGGGCCAGAGAAGTCCGCTGTTAGCTCAAAATCACTACATCATAAATGTCGTTACCAGAGTCATGCATTTAAGCTCATCTTTGTTTTCAAATTAGGTATCTTTTTTCATGTTTGTGTGTGTTGCCAAACAACGGAGAGTTTAGGGCACTGCTAACCTTGGAAGCCTAAGTACGTATAACAGGCAACTATTACCTCATTATATATTTTTGCGATCCCTTTTGACATATTCAAACTGACATGACTATTTCCGCAGCAAAGAGGTCGATCTCTCAAGCTAATAACGCAATGTAAAAATGCAAACGTCAAAGATACTCTTCTTTAATTAACTTCTCAGACCTCTACAATCACTCGCTATGCTGTGAACACGTCACAGAAGACCAAAAAAAAAAAGATTATGGGGTTTTACGTGCCAAAACCACTTTCGGATTATGAGACTCCTGAAATTTTCACCACCTGGGGTTCTTTAACGTGCAGCTAAATCTAAGCACACGGGTGTTTTCGAATTCCGTCCCCATCAAAATGCGGCCGCCGTGGCCGCGATTCGTTCCCATGACCTCGTGCTCAGCAGCCCAACGCCATAGCCACTGAGCACCCACAGGGAGTGTCACAGAACACCAAGTGGTCCAAGGTATTTTGGTACACTCATATATATACATATATATGTGGGTGTCGCTCATGACCAGTTACAGGGTTTCGGAACTCTAAGCTCAAACAACTTAATTTTGTAACTCTTCATCAGGAGTGGCGTTACCTACTCTCTTCAAAAGTAATAGCCAGTCATATCTGCATTATAAAAATCTGTATTTGTGATTACAACTACCATATAACCGAAGTACGCTAAAACCGTACTTCAAAAATGACAAGGAGCGTAAAATTCTGGAATAGTGGGCCTTGCGCGACTGGTGGGAGAAATTAGCAGTAACAAGGCGTACATCTAGAAGCGGGGGACAAAGAGTAGAGCTACTGTTGAATGTCTAGCGATAGATCCGCAGATATATACCCTTAGGCACGCATGCGCCTCATAAATCATTGAATTAAACCACACTATAACACATGCACATCATAGCCGTGTGTTCATGTATTCGCATAGCAATTTGCAGAAAATGCTCCACGACGCAAATATTCTTGAGCCCTCGGCCGTCTATAATGTGCCGGCGTTAAGAGGAAGCTTTAGCTCGGGGCCAACTCCGACGCCGCCTATTCAAATACATGTAAAGCGCAAAAACATTTTTCTGAGATAACCCCCGTACCGATATTAATGAAATTTGTTTCATTTGAGAGATAAAGTTAAATTCTAGTGGCTGTATTTATTTGTTTGTATTTAGATCCTGAAGTCTGTTACAAGAATTTTCAGAAATTTGAAAGTGTGAAAAAATAAAAGCACCAAGTTTACAAATTCATAGCTCTGCATCAAAAACAGATATCGCGGTTGTGTAAACGGCATCCGTTCGACAATTGAAACCAGACAAATTCGTTATGTCATTTTACATCTTACATGAATTTGTTATGTTGTTTACAAGGGTTCGGCAAAAGCTGCATTTCCATACTACTAAATTTTTTGTAAATTCATGTATAACACATCAAGTTTGTCTGCTTTAGATGTACTATTAGATGCAATTAACAGAATTGTATTTTCTTTGTTGCTGAGTTACATAGTTGTAAACTGAAAATTTTAGATTTTTGCCAATATTTAATAAAACAATTAAGTACCTAAATCAAAAATTCAGAACCGGCAGTCACTAGATATTAAGTTTGTCTTTTAAATGCATTAAACCTTGTCAAATTTGGTGCAGTGGTTGCCCAGAAACACGAATTCTCCTTTTACGTGTATTTATATAGGAGCACCCGAGCTAAAGCTTCCTCTTAACATGTGGTACTATATTATTATTATTAGTCGTCTCCGGAAAAAACAGTTGATCGCATACGCTCGCGTTGTGCCCCTATTCAACTGTACGACTTGTTTAGCTCTATTTAACGTGAACCCTCGTTCAATGCGGTTATTATATATGGATCCAATAAAGTCGTTGTTCGGTATAATCACAAAGTTTAGTCGATTCCTTGTGGTTTTGAATGAATTCCTGTGCAACCTCAGCGGCAACACTCAGGGTGAACGCCGAGTTGAGCACCATATTTGCTACAGGTACTTTCACTGCGAATATTTATGAACATCAATACTAACAGCAATGTAATGCTATTGTCTCTTGACGTTCATGACATCGAAGAATGTGTCAAGTGAAGAGTATTCGCATACTCTTCTCGATGTGCGACAATTACACTATCCCGTCAACCCTTAAGCAACCTGAGCGCGTACGTTTTAAACTGACTAGAACGAAAAAATGTTTTTGATCAAGACCTTGGCACTATTGTCTCATAAATAGCAGCCGCTGAAGGTCACAAGAGCGCGGCGGCGAGTCCTAAAAGCAACCGGCCTGAGACAGAAAATATATAGCATAATGAAAGCTGAAGGTATCAGCTCTGTTAAGGCACGTTCACACTGAAAGCGGAGCGTCTAAGCGGCCAAGCGATTTTCAACGCGGCGAGGCGGTGAGCGCGTGCGCGCCTGTTCAGACCAGACGGCTTGCCAGGCGGCGCGCACCGCAAGGAAGGCAGAACATCTAGCATTTTCATGGCTCACGTGTCGCCATCTCGTGGCACCGGTCGTCAGTCGTTAACGCGCGAGCGCGAGCGTCGCCACCGCGCCACCGTCGTCTGGCCAGCCGCTCTCGCTTGCTAACCACTTGCGAAGAATGATCAGCTCGGACGAAGAAGACGAAATAGTTGGCATTCTACTCGCCACTTCTTTAGCAGCTTTTCAAGACGAGCAGCAGAAAGCTCGAAAGGAGACCAACGCCGCTGGTGGGTTCGCTCTGCCTTGCAAGAACGAGAGAGAATGGGTCATGCCAGTGCTTTGATTCTTGTATTCAGTGTCCTTGTATACGTCGTGTCTCTTGTGATATAGCATCGGGCAACATTTGATTGTGTGGACTTTAACTGGAACGCCTTTTTCGTGTGTGTCTCCATGTGTGCGCGTTCCTTTTTTTCCTTTTTTTTGTGTTTTCCTCTCTGTAATCTTTCTAACCCCTATCCCCCATCCCCAGTGTAGGGTAGCAAACCGGAGACTCATATCTGGTTAACCTTCCTGCTTTCCTCTTCATTCTCTCTTTCTCTCTTTGATTGTGTCGATCAAAAGCGCAGCGGAAAATTCAGCTGTCTCGGTGGATGCCATTTTGAGTCGCCTTGTCTCCTCAAGCCCTCATTGGCTGCGGGAAAGCGGGAAGCTCCGGCTGGGCGGAAAAAAATTGGTCCGAGAGCGATCGGGCTGCCCGCCTCGTTTTCCGCCTGCTTTGCCCCCTTGGCGAGGAGGTTTTCGCCGCTTTCCGCTTTCCGCCTGCCCGCTTTGCCCGCCCTTCCTTCGGTGTGAATGCACCTTTACGTGCAGGGCTTGGTACTTGTTCAGATGAGATTTCAGAATTGACATGAGGAGGACAAGAAAATGCATAAAGCAGAAATTTCGAAATACAAAAGACAAACTGAACATACTGGAACGGTCAATAAAAAATCTACACAAGTCCTGAGAGGCACATGTATAACTGCAGGTGCTTCATGGTTCTGTGCGCATCCCTACGACTTCTGCGGGTTCATTAGCATCCACAGCCGGTATTTGTCCTTGCATATGAAGTGAAATATTTGTTGCTAAATGCGCAAGCCAGTAGCCTGGCTAAACGGCCATCTGTGATATGGCTCTGGGAATGCTATTTCGCCGGTGACTCCAGTGCACATCAACTACTGACTTTCTCTCCGTGCCCCGATATTTTCCTTTCCCCTTACCCCAGTGCATCGTAGGCAACCATGCTCAGTAATGGTTATAACAGCGCTGTGTTTCGTTTATCCTTCTTCGTTTTCCTTCGGGCCACAGACCCTTCGGTAGAATAACAAAACATGTTATACGACAAACTACGTTGTAAAACAATGGAAGTTGCCTGGTGCTCATTAAGAGCAAAAAACTCTCAAGCAAAGCGGACCGCATTGACTGTGGAAACCACTCTGGCAAGTTTCTCCATGAGTTTCTGCAATAACAAGTGCCATACTAAAGCATCCTAAAGTACAAACGCTATATATATTTTCTCTGGGGGCCTCTGAATGCACGTCGGGTACACCGAACGCAAGTGCAATTAGTAATGACCTCATGGTTTGAAAGGGTACGCGTACGGGTCCCTTCATTTTTTTGCTTCACACCATAAAAGAACTCGCTTGCCGCTGCTTTCTTGATATTCTAATTACACAGCAAGATTGCATTTTAGGGGGCGAATTGTTCAATATTACAAATCTCATTATTTCATTTATCATTTTTTTCGTATTATTACTTTTTGTTATCATAATACCACTCAATTCTTCGCTTATCCACTACAACGAATCAGCATCATGTACGATGGCAAACATTTCTAGACTGAACAGGTTAATTAACGCGAGAAAAGAACACAGGCACAAGAAAGGGAGACAAAGACAAGCAGAAAGGCAGCGCTAGACAACATCTCTAGAGCTGCGCAAGCTATTGTTGCCAAAGGTTAGAAGTTGTTTGATACGGTGGATTTGACTCTATTCGGAGAGAACACTCAGAAAAGGGAGAATGAGAAAGACAAAGCAGGGAGAGCAGATCAGGCTCGGAGTTAACAAGAAGTGAGATAGCTCGCCACCTCTGTTGGTTTGACTGAGTATCGGGTGATCTTATCCATTTTAGTTCTTTATTAGTGTATTCTATGCTTAGTATTACCCATTTCAGCGTAAGCTGACGTCCAAAAACTCTCCATGGAGGAGTTTTTCCCATTGGACGGCTTCTCTTCCCACTCATGAGATATCTTAAGATTTCTTCCCACGCAGCGGTGTAGCCAGCATCCCCGTGGCCATTGTGCCTTCGAATGGAGGCTTCATCAGACTGAATAACCCTCAGGCTGACCTGTAGGCTCTTTATGCTGCTACATCATTGCACCGGACTATCTCTGACGTAAGGCAGTTCGGCCATGGAGGCACTGTTTGTAGGTCACAAGACCAGACATATGTTGCTGACTTATTCAAGTGCACATCTTTCGCAGACACTCCGGAGAGCGCATTTATCCTTACTCACCTCGCGTGTACCAAGTGCCGAGGTGTGTACGAGGTGTCGACTCAGGTTCAGCTCCTACAGAAATACTGGAAAAGTTAGCCGCAGCTGTGTTGATCGCCGTATATCGCTATAATCGAGTCGTGGAAAATAATAGAGCCCCAAGCGAATCAGAGATAGCCACTTTTGCTGGCACTTCCTGCCCATCGGGGATCAAGGTATGGGTCCTTTTATTCAAAGTAGAGCCACTTGCGCCACGTCCGTTTCAATGTCACAATTGCTGACGATTTGGCCATAGTATCGGTGGATGTATGTCAAGCCAATGGTGCTGCACATGCGGGTATAGTCACGCTCCAAGTCATTATTCTTCCGGAAACGAGCGATGCTGCCTTTGCGATGGAAACCATCCGACCGTTCTGTGTGGGTTCCAGCAGTACAGATACTTGACGTTATGGATAAAAGACGTTGCTACAGAAGAGTAGCTGCGCATATTGCAAAAGAAAGGACATTTGGCTATACTGGAGTTGCAGCTAAGCAGAATTCAGTACCTGATTTATCTCTCACTTCAAGCATAGAAAACGCTGTTCAAAAGGCCGTGGCTAAGACAATTGATCAGTAGTTGGTGAACCTTGTTTAAAGCATCGCACATGCCATTTCTGTGCGAATGAATACGCTAATGCTAGCTACTGGCTTATGCTCTGTAGCAAATCAGCCTATAGGTGTGGGACAACGGTCTGGCGATGGAAAGAGGGGGATAACTATCTCTGGAGATGGCACATCATCGAATAGTCAATTGTGAATTGAAAGACGCAGAATACAACGCTCTTGCTCAAAGACAGCTATGTAGACTATCAGTGAGGATTCTTCCTCATTTCTTCATTCCAAGTCTAAGAAATTCCAGTCGAAGTTTACCTTGGAGGATAGTGTATCAAGGAAGTCCCTTTTGTCTGCAGTTCCTTCTTCATCATAGCATTGTTAAAGGTGCTTCAGCGGAACTGCCCCTCACTACTACCAGCTTTTGTCGATTTCTTTTCTCTTACTAACCAACTTAATCCTCATATAATAATATTATAGGAAACTTGGTTGACAGCGGAGAAAAATTGTGATTTAAGATTTTACGGATATTTTCGACTAGACAGACCTACAAGAGGGGGTGGACTAATTATATTTATTTCTGATAAAATGTATCATAAAGCTAAAATTTTCTTTCAATCACGTGTCCTGAATGCGAAATTCTGCCTATAGAACCCACTCTTCCTGGATATTCCCGACTTTATATCATAAATACTCAGTTTCCTTCCGGTGTACAGGACACTCGCTCTCTTGACGGTGTTTTAGCTAGCTGTGGGCGCGATGATTTATTTGCTGGGTATTTCAATTCACATCATCTTTCAGGAAGTTTCAAGACAGATTCATGCAGTACGCGCTTATGAAATTGGTCATTAGACAATAACCTTTCTTGTGTAAATTCCGGATCAACTGCATTTCTGCCTAGTCAAAATCAGTCTGCAATCGATCTCACATACCCTAGTTAGAGGCTCTCTGTGCCTTCATGGTCAACTATTGATTATGCCTCTAATAGTGGTCAACTTCTGTTATTCTTTGAAATAGTCCGCTCTATTACAATAACAGATAAACGAGTTCATAATTTTGTAAAGTACAGTGCATTTAGTAAGTCCTTGCGATCTGCGATTTCATCCCTTCATGATGCTTCCAATGGACAGAAAACGAAGATTATTTGTTCAGCCTTCGAAAAGTCAAGCAAGCATTCGAATTCGCAGTTTGGTCCAATAACGGTTACGCTTACAGCCCTTGGTGGAATACCGACTGTTCAGGCAATTATAGAAGGAAAGCAGCGTAAAAAAAGTTGCTGTATAACCATTGTAAAAGAAAATTAGAGTGATTATAAGTTCTACAGGACTTTATTTAAGCATACAGTTTATGAAGCAATAGACTACTACTATTGCAAATATTTTGATTATCTATAAATATTTTAAAACACGTGTGTATTTTTCAATTTACTTCGTAGCAGAAAGGCACTCCCGCGTCCGACTAACATTGACTCGATGGTTTTCACTGGAAAAGAAATGACGCAGATGGTAGAAGAAATCGCGAAGGGTATAAAGGTCGATTTACTTCCCTGTTATCTCCATGTACCAAGCTACAAATCCAGTCAGATGATTTTATTGAGATCACTATGATGGAATTGGCTATGGCAGTGGACAGTATGCCTCATCCCGCCCCAGGCGCTTTTATTCAGTTTCATTCGTAATTTATTCGTAAGGTAATCTTATTCAAGAAGTCCCTAGGTGTCCTTTTAGACATTGTAAACATTTCTACTCGATTTTCGTCAATACCTTCCAGTTAGAAATTTGCTCAACTTACCCCGCTTTATAAAATTAATGGTGATGGATTCACGCATGACAATATTCGATGACAAACTAATTTCTAATTCAGTTATATAATACAAAGGATTTTAAATGTACGCCTTATGAAAATAGTAGAGGGCAAAGATGCACTCAGTCCTTTCCAAATTGGCTTTTGATCTGGTTGTTCCATTTGGTACGCTCATGTGGAACTATAAAGCAGAATAACATTCCAGGCAAATTGCAGCTCAAGTAATTTTAAATATATCTAAAGCTTATGAAGAAGAACGTAGACGGATGTACACCCTGCACCTCCACCAGATGTCACGTAGTAGTGACGGTGAAGAAAGCAGCAAAACTGTGAGCGATGAAACTAGCGTACCGGTGAAGCTGGGCGAACCTGTGCCCTTAAAAAGAGGCTACATTCTAGGAACAACGATTGCGGAGAACACAGTCGACGATCGTCGAAAATCTGATCTGCCGGTCAAGCGCGTTGGCTTTTATACATGAGCCATCGAGGGTTCCAGACTAGTCGCTAGTGTCCGCGTGCCTTCCAGAAAGCTACATCATTCGCGTCGCGCAAGCAATCGTAATACACAAGCTTGGGTGACAGTAGACAGCTGATAGAACCATCGATAACATTCGAGAAACTTCCGATACATACGAGCGCTGAGCGATAACATTTGTTCGACGGAGAAAAGAGGTGACCAAAAAAGGATAACAAGACCTTGATTTGTCAAAATACAAAATAAAATGGTATAATGAGATTCGAACTGACCGAGAATTGTTCTCTGAAAGGATCCTCGTCAAATAGACGTCGACAGTCGCGTGGGGTTTCACAAGGAGCCGTCACCCGTCACCTTTACTATTTATCATATTACTAAGCTCTTTACTTTGCTATAATGACATGTACACATACGTATATTCAGATGACATCGCGTCTTTTACCTGAGACAACGACATCCACTTTTTTTACAGTCGATTGCAAACATACCTGCAGGCCATAGAAACCTGGTCATATAATATTCGTCTGTTCTCTAACGTGAGCAAATGCTCAATTATAGTTTTTCCTTTACTCGATCCAATACATATAAACCTGACCTACCGCCTGCAGTATATAGCTCTGGTGGTGTCGGTAAAATAGCTGGGCATAATATATGATAACCAGCTTAGTTGGTGCGCGCACATTGAATATATCAATAAAGAAGGTGTGCAAGCGATTGGAATGTTGAGAAGGCTTTGCAACAGATTATCGGGGATGCGCGGAGACTCTCTTGTGATGTTTTAACGCGACAGCGTTAAGGAGCTCGTGTCGCAGAAAAGCCGGTGTCGTCGGCGTCGGTTTCGGTGTCGGTGTCGGCGTCCGCGGTGTTGGCCGTGAGCGATAAATCCCGGCAGGCACTTAACGAATAAAAAACAACTTGCAAGATGGGCTGGGTGGGAATCGAACCAGGGTGTCTGGAGTGTGAGACGTTACCACTCAGCCACGAGTTCGATGCTTCAAAGCGGTGCAAAAGCGCCTCTAGTGAATGCGGTGTTGCCTTAGAAACGAGCCGTAGAAAGTTATACTGCGGTGTATATCGGTAATTATGAACATGTAACTTACAGAAGTCGCAGTTACACGAGTAGCGAAGTGCGTTTCCGCTACATTTCTTCAGCGCTTTCCGCACACGCAGAGCCAACTTGCGGCAAACACAGAAGACCCTCTCCTCTCAATGTACGGCGCTGCCCCGACAGGTGGCGCGCCACGCGCGCATTGGGGTTGTGCGGGGACAGGTGCGAGGCGTGTCGCGTCCCGGACTCCGTCTTCCCTGACGACGTTTCTCCTTGCTCCCTCACGGGTTGCAGAATCAAGCGTCCTTCCATTCTTTAGATCACTATCTGTCTATCTCTCTGCCCGTGCCGATCACGACGTTTGGCTGGCGTGCATCGTTTCCCCGGGGCTCCGAGACACCGAGTTCTTTGGTTCGTTCCGCTTGCTCAGGCGCACGTTTCGTTGCCGCGCCGAACGCTCCGTTGCTCGACGCTCACCGCGTCCGATGCGGGGCGCCTCGTAAGTGATGGCTGCGCCGTAGCCCATTGTCTTACACCCCTTGGTGAGTCGACGGGAACGCTGTCGCGTTCCACTCTTGAAGGCGAAGCTTAAGCGTCCTCGAATTTTTAAAATATGTATGTGCAGACAAGTTTTGAATATGGATGTGTTCTACGTTAACAGAGAGACTATAAGAGTTGGGTCGAATATTAAAATGCAGAAGACAATGATAACGATCAATAGCGAGGGCGAGGGAACAAGAGTTCAGGATCGCCAGTCAGCCTTTAGAGCCGAGATAAATTACTCACAGGCCACCCTGACCATGAGAAGAAAATTTACCGGAGAATAAAAACGGGTTGGAGCGCATTCGGCAGATTGTCAGGTCCTGACTGGAAGCTTACCAGTATCAGAAAAAAGAAAGGTGTACAATCAATGTATTGTACTGCTGCTGACACATGGGGCAGAAACTTGGACTGACAAAGAACCGGACAAAGAAACAAGTTAAGGGCCGCACAAAGGGCGACGGAACGAAGATTGTTAGGCGTAACGTAAAGAGACAGGAAGACAGTTGTGTGGATCACAGAGCCAACATGGATATGCGATATTCTAATTGACATTAAGATAAAGAAATGGAGCTGGGCAGGTCATGTAATACGTAGGTTAGCTAACCGGTAGACCATTGGGGTTACAGAATGGTTGCCAAGAGAAGGGAAGTGCAGTCGAGGACGGCAGAAAACTATGTGGGGTGATGAAATTAAGAAATTCGCAGGCGTTAGTTGGAATTGGTTGGAGCACGACAGGGGTAACCGGAGATTGCAGGGTGATACCTGCGTCCAGCAGTGGACAGAAAATATGTTAATGATGATGATGATGACGATGTTCTTGAACGGGAAGCTTTACGCCTGTGCCTTCGTTTGGCAAAGTTCGTTGCCAACAATGTATTATACCTACAAACTCCCTTGCCATCTCTTTTGTGCAAATTTCGGTTATTAACCGTCCAAATATTCCCAGAGATGTACGGATTCGCTATAAAATTACAAACCATTTTTATGTTTCAACCTGCAATATTATTTCTACCTTCCTGGCCTCAGTTCCACACGCCTCAGGTCGTTTTTGCTGAAGCACTTGTTGGTCCTTTAGATGTACAATTATGTGAGATCCCTCCTATTCGCAGAGAGACAGAATCTCTAGATAATTTCTGACGATATGTGCTCAAACAACGCAAAACACATCTCTTACAATATGTTAATAGAGCTATTACAAAATCACTCATTGGAGCTAAAAATAAACGCTCCAGTAGCGACAGATCCATCGCAAACAGAAGAAAAGTATGGAATTAGAATTTTCTTTTCCGCTTTAGACAGCTCCTTCTCTTTCAGCCTTCCTGAACACATATCAGTATCTATAGTTGAGTTTCTGGCGGTTACTTTGGCTCTACTGAAAGTGGACTCATCAATCTGACAGGTTGTAATAATAACAGATTCTCTATCTTTATGCTCAGCTCTCAGTGCAAATAGTGGATCACAGATTTCACGTAGATTTCCTTGTTAAATACCTTCTCAGTTAACACTAACTAGATCGGTAGGGGTGCCTGGTCTTAAAGGATTAGTTCTCAATGAATTAGCAGACAGCTTGGCGAGACCGGACATTAGTCGTCGAATTCTCCCGATCTTGTCTGTCTCTGCTTTAATAACTTATACTAGGTCCAGGAGCCGGGCAATCGTGAAAAACTCTTGGAACCTATCATCGACAGATTTAGGTCATTACCGACACCTCTTATTTCCTTAGAACATAAACTTCTGCCGTAGTAAAAAAGTTGAAGTCCTGTTGACGAAATTCTGATGTCGAATACCTGCATTAAACTGTTATCTCCATCGATCTGGTCTGGCGCCCTCCTCTTTGGGCTCGTACCCTGGTGAAGATGAAACAATAGAACACTCCTTCCTGTCATGCTATCGCTTTACCACATAAAAAAACCCACAAAAACGCACACTTTATGAGGTAAATTTTATGGTGCTGGATTGAATATAACGATTCCCGGTATTCCATCTTTGGGAGCCTTTTCTCTGGGACATTGTCATGGGGATGTTGGTGGAGCTTTTGTGAAGTATATAATTGAACCAGGACAATTTCCTTCTTATATTCTTAAAATTTATCATACTTGATTTCAATAGCGATTCAATAGCGATTCAATAGCGATTTCAATAGCGATTCTTTTCACAGTCCGGTAATCCTTTTCTTAAATCTCGCGATTTTTGGCCAATGCCCCATAGTGGGTGTGAACCACTTCGGAGGAAACCAAAGCAAAGCAAGATCAGGCATGCTGAAAAGGACTCGCCATGAACAAATTTGTATGAACGGCCGACCGTCTCTGGATTACAATGACGCTGTCAATGACAAACCAACCTTAAGGCGACCAAGCATTTAGCAGCCCTCACGGGCCTTGGTTGTCCTTCGTTCCTTTGTCCAGGAAACGTCGTCTATGCTTCCCTTATCGTAATTGCATTACCTGGGACGGCCTCGATCTCGGACGCGCTAAACGATATTGTCCACGCTTTTATAATGATGAATATTGCGGCCGTCACCACCACGACTACCACAGTCACAACTTCAGACGCACTATGTCTTTTGAGAAATCATGGAATTGAATAATTTTTTTACTGCCATGTTTCTGCTCAAGACCAACTTAAGCCATCGGGGCGGCACAGAAGGTTAGGTATTAGGTTAGGTAAACGAGGACGTGGGTTCATGTGCTCACCATAAATAGCCACATTTCTCCACGGACGCTATGTAGCATCGTTGGGTTCTTTGAATCTATGGTCATAACGTTAAAGAAAAACTAAGAGTGCTACTGTTACGCCGCAGTAGCAAAAAGCTAGACTGCAGTTAAGAGTGGATGCCTGAGATCCTATAGGAAATGAAAGAGGACATCGGCTGAGAAATGCAGTGACTCATTTCGCCATTTGAATGATATAGGCAGGTTCACTTTTCCTGAACAGGAAAAAACTTGTTCTTTCCACCTATCCTTCCCATGCCAAAAAAGAAAACAAAAGGATAGCGCTTTCTGAGCTTTAATGGTATCGTCTTTCGTACGCTGCCACGATAAGCAGCTCACTCAAGGCACCAAATGATGGACGTCGCACGCGAGTAAAAGCGATCAATCAGAGAAGATACTGGGAAACACACTTCGTGAAGGCAGGAGGACAATAAAATCGAAGAAGAAGAGGCAGTAGCATTCCCACTAAACTGTTTTCTCAGCTTAATAACATAATAATACGCCTTGAGAGGGATCAGGATGTTATAACGCTTACGAGCCCTTTCATTCAAACTTTCTTTTTACGACCCACGATCCCGCTGAGACGATGAGCACATCACTCGCGTAAAAGTAGCGACCCAGAAAAGACCCCGCTTATCTCTGACTTACTCTACCATGAGCGTTTTAGAAAAGTTATAGCGAGAAAATGCTCGCCTGCTAAAGATAAAAAATCCAATCAGTTAGCTCTCAGCTGGTTTAGAGCTTCGTCGATGCTTGATCTCGACTCCACCTCGTCGAAATAGTCCCTCGTGTAAAGAAAACAAACGGGTCTCTGGCATTCAAAGCGGGCGAATGAATTACTTTTCCCTGATATTTTCACTGCTGATAGCGTTACGAAGCTAACTGCACAGTGAGTGCTGTAAGAATGTATTACGTTGATTGGCATAATGTAGAGTTTGAAGAAATAGGAATCCGGCGTTCGAAATTGAGAGAAGTACTACATGAATCCGCGCATTATTGCTGCAGTCGCTTCCTTCCACGTTAGTTGCACATTTTGAGATCAGGGGATCTTGTGTTAATTCTAATTGGCCACTCACGCAGTTCGCATTTTAAGTGCATCATTTATAATCATAGAATTGTAAGTACAATTTAAATTTCCACACCTTTTCCGCCTAATCTATTTGCCGTTCTTTTCTTTCGTCCCTTTTTCTAGCATATTTGTGCGCATATATTTGTTTTTTGCTGTGTCTGCGCATTGTAGTAATTTTTGCTGTAGTTTACCTTTTTCTAATCACTATACTGTTCATGCATGTTTGCAAAATCTGATACATTGTCGGAATATCTCACTTCGTATTATAATCCCTTACTCATTATTACGAAGAAAATGATAGTGCAGGAAAAGCAGAATGGCTTTCTCTGACTTCATTTTCTGTTTTTCTGTATGGCTGGGATGGGCGACAAGATTTAGCAATTTCTCGTTTATGCAAAAGCCGGCGATAACAAATCTCCCACAATTTCAAATTTTATCCAAATATGCCCTGTCAAATTCTGCAGACGTTCGCTATTATTTCAAAAGGTAGCGTTCTAGAGCACAGGGAAGCTTTTTTGAACGCTGATTAGGCCGTTTTCTTTTTCATATCACATCCAAAACGCGTATTATTTTTCTGCACTTACCTTACGAAGCTAAATGACGCCAACGTTCTAAAGCATTGTCGCAATTTTCTTTTTCGTTTTTTTTTGTGCTTTTGAGTCGTTCTGTGCTTCTTTTTGTTCTTTGTGCCTACCTTACGCAATACAGATGATCATCAATTTATCTTCATCGCAATAAAGACACGAGAACCTTAGTAACTTTGCCCCGAGAAACAAGACATGTTATATATTGCTTCCGAGGTTATCGATTCTCTCTTCCGCGTGTGTCACATGTGTGGTGGCAAGGGAGGGAATTGATATATCTATCCAGAACAATCATTTCTTTCGCTCAGTATGACCGACACTAGAGACCTCGGTTTATTGCAGAGTTGAACGCAGAGGCATGCGGCTATTTTATCTATACCGACGCTATGGTCAAACCTCGCCCTCAGATTCCAAGTGCGCGTTTCATAGTTTCCTCATAGTAAATCATTGCAAGCAATGCCTAAAAATAGTAATTCAGTCGAGAAATACATGACTTCATGCAGAGCCGCCAGCTGCGAAAATACTGGCCGCAAACCCTGGTGATTTATAATTCAACAACTTACAAAAGGAGAATTTTGCGATTGTGCATATTTTCACAATGTATATACCTCGGATCAGGGCCCGTCTCATGTTGAGTGAGTCATTCGTTCAGTTTTGTCATCTGGTGAACACCACGTCAAGGTATCAGTGGTAGAAGAATTAGGCACTCCGACGCTTAAAATCTGTACATAACGCCTTCACTGACTCATTGATTTCCGACCAATATTCCAAGTATGCAACCAACCTTGCTTTGCCCTCAAGGTTGACGACCTGTGCCCAATACTTCGAGAGTAGTGCGCCTACAGTAAATGTGATGCTATAATAAAGGGGGCCTTAATATGGGGTTTCGTAAACTGTTACACACAAACGAATGCGATGTTCAAATTTTTGTTGTGCAACGCTCGTACATCGTACGCTACTTTGCAGAGCGAGAGTCAAGCCTGTGATCTTTCGCCAAAAAATCATCATGCACTTCACCAGCCAAAATGTTAAATAAACTTCTTCAAACTCACGTCACGCAATAGGTGTAAGCTTGAACGCCTGCTCATTGTGGAATGCCAAAGTAGCGGATGTTAAGGTGTACCCCACGATGGCTGACGTCTTATTGGTCGCGTGAACAGCAAGAAATATTTTTGAGTCTCATGTCTGCAATCCCATTACATGAATTTATCGTATCCATTGAGTTTAATGTAGGAAAACTTAGCGCTCAATTGTGTCGGTCCCACTAGGTGTTAGCCAACATTGAATTCCTTGTGCTCCAGAAGCCAGCATTTGGCAGAGTATCACTCGCTGTAGTTGCTTAGTGGCTATGGTGTTATGCTGCTAAGCACAACGTCTTGGCGGGATCGATTCCCGGGCACGGCGGCCGCATTTCGATGGGGGCGAAATGCGAGAACACCCGTGTACTTAAATTTAGCTGCACGTCAAAGAACCCCAGGTGGTCTAAATTTCCGGAGTCCCCCACTACGGCGTGGCTCATAATCAGAAAGTGGTTTTGCCGCGTAAAACCTCATAATTCACTACCTTTTTTGGGCAGAGCATCCGCAGAACATTCACCGGTTGTTCCTTAGCAAACAACACGTGCATGTTCTAGTTTCAAATGGCAATTGCGCGCTTCTCTGACAGACGGCTTTTACTGTCCAAAGCAAAATAGCTATCGGAGACGTAGCAGAAGGCTCCCGATCGATTTTGTCCCTGGAGTTTTACGTGCCCACAGCGATGAGTTAAATAGGACGCACGCTGTAGCGGGAGACTCCGGCTTGATTTTTACCATCCGAGGTTCTTTTTGAGCGCTTTGAAGCCCGGGTACACGAGTTCTTGCATTTTACTCCCATCGAAATGCGGCTTCGAAGTGCGAAGTTTCGTTCCTACCGAAATTTGCT
The DNA here is from genome assembly GCF_023375885.2 of Dermacentor andersoni. Lineage (NCBI taxonomy): Eukaryota > Metazoa > Arthropoda > Arachnida > Ixodida > Ixodidae > Dermacentor > Dermacentor andersoni. The sequence goes on from NC_092822.1 coordinate 58,496,526, forward strand.
TCAGCAACTTCGGACTTAGAAGCACAACGCCATAGCAGCTACGCAACCATGGCGGGGCCAGTTTATTTTCACCAGCTGAGATTTACTTGAAGTCCATTCAAAGCGCGGTACAGAAGTGTTTTGCATTTCATCTCCCTCAAAATGCTACAGGCTCAACTGGCAATAAATCACAGTGGCGGCAAGTACGCAGTGAGTGGTATGTCTGTGCGTACATCAGCGTATATAAGCTAAAGCTGTAATTTTATATTATAAAAATATATATAAGATATAAGATAAAGGGCTGTGTTGCTGAAAAAGAACTTGTATTTTACTGCTAATACAAGTAAAGTAAAGCGACAGCCAGGGTTATTTACCGAAAACCCGAGAGCTCTTACGCATTTCGAAATAGGACGTGACTTAAATGGCACGCAGGCTTAGGCTACTGATTTCCCGCAACCATGAAGGCCCCCTTTGCATTTCCAGCCTACGAGTATAAATGTGGGCTCCTGGTTTCGATTATAGTCATTGCCCTGTGACAGCGCTGTAACTGAGCGCAAGGAAAGAGCTGAGAGACTGTATCGTTGTGAAATCACTGTTATTGTATTCACTGCTCTATCTGGCTCTTTCTATAACGAATGACTCGGTCAGACTAATGCGTGCACGCTGCAGTACTGAGGGCTTTGTGAAGAGCGTTGCCTCCACCAACAAGTTAAGAAAGTTCCATTGGTTGCATGCACATTGTGTGGCATGAGACTAAATACGCACGGGTTATAAACAGTCCACACCAGTGAACTGCGAATCTAATTGTGGTGGTCCATGTAATAATTATAACCGTCCCACGAGCATGCAGGTGCGCGTGACCGTGACAACTCGAATTGAAAATGAATTTAGATGAGGGAGGGCCTCTTAATTCCTCAGGATACGTGCACAGGATGTATCTCCAACACAAATTGTACACTCCAATAACTTGAAACTGAGTGTGTTCAGATAAGGACAGACTTAGCAGGGTCCCGCCTTTTTTTTTTCGTTTTCAGCGATACCTTTATATGAGAAGGACAAATGTATCTCTAGAAAAAAATAAACCTTGCTGTTGCGAGGTGTGTGGCGCATTTTGTGAAAAGAAATGCCATTCCCCAAAGGTGGGAAACTATCACTTTTGAGATTGACAGATTTTGTAAGCTTGAAGACCTATATTACTTCAAAACTAAACCCCATGTACACTGCCAAACATGTTTCGGCTATTTAAAACTAATAGAACTACTGGCCCACGAAACTAACATATGTGGCCCACATTTTTTTATATTGCCAAGCTTTGCTCTTTCAACAAGCACATTTCACTGACGCCGGGATCTGTGGCCTTGTGGGGCCATTTTAGCTATAGCGATGTAGTTGAAACAATTTCTCACAAGCCTTGAAACATTTTCTTGCGAATTGCGCAAATATATGTCATATTAGGTATTTCTTTCATGCAAAATTCCCGGAAATTCCAAAATTGCATGAGTTGTGAAAACTGGCCAAGGTGGTTTCTTAAATAAATCGTTATTCGGTATCTTTTATTGCGAAAACCGTATTTCGTAATAAAAGCCCGTTAATTCCAAAATTGCTTAAGTTCTCAATATTGACCAATTAGAAGGGTGTGCTTTAAAGAGCTCGCGATTCGGTGATCTTCAATAAAATATCACTCAATGCCCTCGCATGACGCATACATATATTGTTGCAAAAACACGTTGCATTGTTTTAATTTAGGTAGAAAGAAAATGAGCCAATATTAGAACTCTGTATGAGCATCGCTATGATCCCTGGAATTCTAAAAATACAATCAAAATTACATTCATATTGCATTCTAAGCTCGTTGTTTTTCTAGTAGTACAGGAAAGCGACTCTTATTTTGTCTTTTTTTATACGTCTGAGCCACGAAGTGAGTTCAGTTTTGGTTTCAGGGTTCCTGTATCCCCTTTTTTCGATGGGAAGTTAAGGTAGCAATAACTTGAAAGCACGCACGAGCTAGCTGTTTAGGACTGCTCTGGTGAAACTACTTCTGGGACTACTCTATAATTACACGAGTTAGCTGAAATTCTCCCTGTTTACATGACCGATATGCACCAGCCTAGTGGGGAAGTGTGATGACGTCACTGCAGTGAAGGAGTCAGCTGTGTGTGTTCAGATAACCGTCGCCAAAGGGGGTCACATATTCCTATGCGCAAGCTTAACGGGCGAGCTAGTGAAATCAGCGAACGTCTGTCTGAAGCCACGAAGTAAACGAACGAGGAAGGCACCTATAGAGGTAAAGAGGATCGCGCGCAAAGTGACCTTCGTGCTGTCTATCGCCCCAGCGCAAACTCAGCGGTGAGAACACAGCGCCCACGCAGCTAAGAGCCGCCGGAGCCGTCGGCACACCTACAGTCAACAGATCACTTTCAAGATAATGCACACAGGGGTGCGGAATACGCAGTTGCTGGCGGACTACAAACCCTACAACGCCGCCCTCCTCCCTTCCTTCCTTCCTTCCCCTCCCTGTGGGACGAAGCGCGCGACGGAATACAGCGCGCTGCCTCCCCGCTTACCTCTTTCGCGCACGCGATATTGATCCGCGATCGCCGACTCACCGTCGCACCATATGGTCGTACGCTTTCACTCCCACATACAGCATACGGCGCGCGGGGACGATGTTATTCCTATATGTTATACAGCATACGTTACACATTATACAGCACGTAGAGCATGTGGCGCGCGGGCGCGATGTTATTCTGATGTCATCCCTATAGAGCAATTATATAGGAATGACACCTTCACGTTTGCGCGCAACCGGCGTTCACGAAGTCAAACGTCACTGTAATTTTTATTTTAACTCAAATTTTGTACTAGGAAGAACAACATGTTCGGGCTAGGGAACGGACACAACGTTTCCCCCCCAGAAGTATTTGTTTCACAAAGGAAAGATCAGAACTAACAAAAAGCGCAAAGACCTCGTTATCGAGTCGCAAAATGTTGCAACTTAAAATGTGGGTCGTATAGCCAATACAGTTTTCTGCACTGTAAACGTTTTAATCTAAATCTAAAACGTCCTCGAGATAGGCAAGCTTTATGCACTTCTATAGTTCTGGCGTGCGAGGGACATCCTTACGAAATAAATACATATTGTATTTCCATATTTTTAGACCTCTCGCAGAATTCTTCCGCTTTATCGCCTTAGCTATAATAGCCCCAGAAAGCTACTCATTTCAGGGTCAGTGAGATGCACTGATGAAAAAAAAAAGTTTCGACCTATGTAAAATGCATATATATATATATACTATGGGTGAAATATGTGTAAGTTTCCTTGGCCCAGTAGTTCAAATTGTCCAAAATAAAAAAAAAAATAAAGCGTTTGGTGGTGCACAATGTTTTAGCTTTGCACTGAAGTCTTCTAATTTGTAAAATCTGTAAATCGCAAGAATGATCTTCTCCACCATTACGTACGCAATATAGAACGTTTAAACTTCTATTATACAATGCGCTATTCTACTTGCATATCAAATATTGGCAGTTCGTTTGCGGGAACACAACAAAAAGGAATTTGTAAAGAATCATCATCTTGCAGAAAAAAAAATGTTAAGAAATATTGTAAACGTCCCCAGGAGTCACCCTTTCCACCCTCTGTTCTTTAGGTACTCTATAATGAAAATAGACGAGCTATATCCGCATTACTTGTGTTCACGTTATAAGCTTGAAGTGAAAAATAACAGCTATTCCCTACTACGGTTGGCATCGCTTTCTAAAAGGACCGCACCTTATGAGAGTCGAGGCACGTAGCCATCGCTAATCAAAACGTGCAGGACCGGATACGGACTACAAATGGTAAACAGAACGCTACCGCATTTGTTACATTTCTGCCATAACGGATTCCCTCCCGAAACAGCGTAGAAGCAGGAACTGACATGGTTTTTTTCTGGCAAAACTCCTTTCTCATGGCAGAATTTCACATGGTTTTTCATCTCTGCGCGTGTACGCTATACGCACTGCAAAGTAACAATGTGATGTTCATACTACACAACGTGCACCATTTTATTTCATCATTTCTTTCATTGTGTAGCGCTTTTTACTTGCACTTTCTTCATGTTTGCACGTTTCCTTAATCATTGGTGTTTGCCGCAGCTTAAAAAAATTTTATTTCTCGAATCAGTTATTCTCACTGTTGTGGACGATTTATTGCTGCATTACTAATTGCTTATGGTTTTCATGTTGGTATACCAAAAACCTTTTGTCTCTTGTATTTTGTACTTCGTTAGGCTGGTAACTAATCAAGCTGACTCGTCAGTGTTTTTTCCCCGCACTCCCTCAACTTATGAATGAAATGAATGATATTATTAGTATATTGTTATTAGTGAACTACAATTGCGTTTTCGAAATGTGCGCGGCGCTTTGCAAAGCAGAGGTCGATTTCTTTCTGCAGAGATATTTGCCTAACTCATATAAATACATCCCTTAAGCCTGTCCGTTTATGAATACACCCAAAGGACATCCCCTAAGCTTCTCCTTTTACCAACACACCCAACTATATCAAACCGACAAGTCTACAAAGTTAAGCAGCACGTATTCTCACTTTTGCATAAAAGATTTTCAGCCGAAATCACTGATAAGGATTGAAGGGATGCATACGACGGCAATTTTTTTATGGACGTTGCATTACATATCGCCAATGTTCTTGCTTTTTTGTTTCCGTGAAGCTCATCCTGTGGCTTGGATGTTATTTTAATTAACAGCGTGGAGGACCTACTTATGGAAAAACTGCAGCAGACGTTTAGCGATCCTATCGTCCATGATACAACGACGATAACGCCTTTTCTGATACCTTCGTAGCTTTGCAGCTCTTAGTATCTTTCCTCGAGTATCCCTCGCTCCTAGGCCGAGCCACTACAGTTGGGGAATGTCCGCTGTAAAAGCTTTAGCCGCAGAAGCACACTTTCGGCATATCACAAGCTAGTCAAGTCTTGTACATTAGGCCCATGTGACGGAAGCCGTAAAGGTCGCCCAAGACGCCATTCTTCGCAGACAATATGGTCTTGTTGCCCTCTTAACATGGCATGTGAACCGTGCAAGTGTCTGCCGTTAGTGGCGACAGTAGGCTCTTGCGTTGTAGCCAGCTTATGCCGTACAGTGGCAGGCAGGAATGCGAAGACATTGCCAGAAGGCCCGCAGCCTCACAAGGGCAGAGACAGTTAATGATGTCATCGTTAGCATCTGAGTATACTTCTCTACAAAAGCCTACTCAGAGTCATTGCAAAGTGGTTTACGGGCAACAGCGATGTGATAACCTTCAACAATTACCCGAAGGGCTGCTACCCATCTAAAAAGCCGGTCATCACAATGTACACAGATACTTTAAAAAGAAATTCTGTTCGTAACAGCTGCTTGACAAGGCCACTGACATGATTGTAGCATGGATACTGGAAAAAAATTACAGGTCCTTGACTTCACAAACACCTTTGCGTTCCAGTAGTTTTTCGATTTTGTCCCCAGCCTACAGAAAGAATCGCAGACGCTATTTAGAAAGTAAAAGCAAAAATGTCAATGCATGGGCCGTCAAGTAGACGAGTGTTGAACTAGACATCAAGATTAGCTAACAAAGCTGGAGTAGCCAAAGCCTGTGGATAGGTCACCGATCATAATGCAGTTGCGTATCTCGTCACTCTCAGGAGGAAAATTTCGCTCCCGCGAGATTTCCTCTTCACGACAACGTGTGCCGCAAATGCCTGGACCTAACGCAAGTGGTCGTCAAGTGCTGCGGTGCTTTCGAGTAAATGACGTGTATATAACCGTAAAATCACTTCCTTGGTGATAAATTCTTTTTTTAAAGAATCGTCGTTTATCAGTAGGCCCTCTGATATGAAGTTGAGAGGGTTTATAATGAGCATTGGTCAATCATATGTCCCGGCTAAGTGCCGCACACTGATGCTTGGTGCGTTGGAAATGCATAGCCGCGAGCCATTGAATGATTAATACAGGGCGTTCCACCTTGAGAGGGCAGATAAATTATAGCTGTATAGCGCACACACACAGGCATATTTGAGATGAACGAGCTTCATTAGAAAACCTTGGCTGTTTTGATGAACTACAAATATCGCCTTTCTTTCTGAGTATACAACATTGAAACGGCTGCTTAAAGGTGGTATTGTTCTTGCTAGAACGACAAGGCGTGTTCATGGTCTTTCGAATGTTTGCGTCCATGCATAGTTTCGCCTATGATATCCTCAATAGTAAAAGAAACGTTACTGCGGGCAAAATTTGTTGAAGAATAAATGTACAGAAGAACAACGTGTTATGACAACGTACGATAATGTCAGAGATAGTTATCATTGCGTCAAAATGACGAGCGTGAACCCGTAGACTTCACTGGCCACATAAAGCCAACAGACAATGAAGCCAAGGAAAGCATCGGGAAAATTAGCTGTAGTTGAAACTGAAATCTAGAGAACAATAAAGAAAGGGAAATGAGAGTGGATGCGTGCACGCATGCGTTGCAGTACCAAGTTTGCTACGGTGACGGGCTATCAAACCGTCCATTTTTGTGATCGACCGTTCACCCTTGACAACCTGCCGTCAAGGATAGTGCGATTATAGGGAACGGGCCGACGGCCTCGTCAAAATGGTTCTCAGAATGGGTGATTTATGGCCACCAGTGGAGTCTCCTGTCAGGAGAGGTTTGGGCAATCAGCGAGGTGACGGTCCTTCACTTGTCCGCCGCCCAAACTGGCGCGTCCATCCAGGAGACGGGGTCAGTATGCTACCCCTCCCCTCATCCTCTATTTGTGCCCAGTGGTGTGCTTGTGTTTTCGACGAAGCTCCCTTCGGAGGGAAAGGGCAACAAATCTCCGGATTGGTGGGACTTGATATCATCGGTCTCCCGACGCCGGACTGGGTAAGGTGATTGAACAATGACCACGCAGGGGATAAAAAGACTGATGGACGCTTGGAGAGATCGGCGCTCCAACTTCTTCAGGAAGACTTTCTGTACTACTTCGAATTTTCCTGCAAATATGAAATACAAGCTTGTTTGTAAAAACCTCTTAGATATCGGGCTCAGCCTCATGTTCCTTTACTCCTCCACGAGGAAAGCATATTCCACATCCTTGGACCCTCGGTCGCAACAACACTAACTTGGGCATTTTTTATGTTTACTATACCAAGCATTAGGAATGTTAGCCACCTTGACTCTGAGCGGCGCTGGTTAACACTCCTAGGGATAGATGTAGTAAACATAAGTACCCAAGTTAGTGGACGGTTTGTCAGTAGTCTCCGTAGCACAATAAGTACAGCAACGCCCGCGTGATCCGAAGGTTGTGGATTCGGCTCCCAGCGGCGACACGTTGCCTTTTCGTCCACTTCAATTCGCCTCCTTGTACTATTTTCTACATTTCGTCTACAGCTAATTTCCCCGATGCTTTCCTTGGCGTTGTTGCCTCTTGGATCTATAGGGTCATGATTAACAAAATCTATCCCTGAAGGCCATGCTGCGAAAACGTTTTCACTCTCATTCATTGAGTGTTTACAACCCGGCCCAACTTATACCTAAATTGCCAGCATTTCGATTCTGACTGAACGATTCCAACTATTCGACTATTGCTATTTGTTTCAAATTTTACAAAAGTGAGCATTTCTTATTGGACATATAAATTTAAAATTTTATGCAGATCCAGCGCGCATCGTGTAACCTATGTCAATTAAGCGAAACATTCATGAAGCGTTTAGTCAAATGGTGCATAAGCTTTCCCATTTCATTTCAGTGTCTGTAGCGCAAAGCAAACTGACGCGTATGTTGATGGCACACCCGTGCCATGGGATGCGACACACGCGGCAACAATTTCAATTAGCTAGTAGGTGTTGGCATGACAGAAAAATGCGTTCAATTGTGGCCTAATGGTTCGAGCATCTGGCTTTTGTGGTACACGGGACCGAGGTCCCTGCATCTTACCATTGAGGACGTATTTATTATCTTGTTTAATATGGGTCATTCGGCCACACAGAAGCACCCAGTAAGTAGGGTCAAGAAAACCTGACAGTGCGCGCGTAGAATGCATCATTATAAAATTCCACGAGGAGTACACTCCTAATGTATTGCAACGATGAAAATTTGAGAAAGTTCGTACGGATTCACGCGGAATGCGGATGTGCAAACAATCACAAAATAAGTAATTGAGAGGACAACAAGAACCCGACTATCAATTGGAAAGTTGTACCAGTGGTGGAAGAAGACACACAAAAACTATCTGCACAGGATCCCTGGAAAGTCGCGCTGACCCGTCAATCTGAGGAACGTTCGGATAATTGTGAAAGATAAATGTTTAGGCATGGCAATTCTTTGTGCAAGGTAAAAAAAGGGCTGACGCACACACGCTAGCGCTGGCAACGATATCCCACACCTGCACCTAAAGGCGGTGTGCTTCTCTGTTTTCGTCGTATGAACAGAACTGTAACTACTGTTATCCCTTTAAAACGGCTCACGCTATTCAGCCAAGTATAACACCAAAGCCCACTACAGCAATCATCGAATTACAGAGTTTTGAATTTAGAGTGCAGGTTTCAGAATCCCGTTTCCGAGTTGAGCGTCGGCGTCGGTATAACCGCGCGAACGCGCGCTTGCCGCTGCTCGCGCGTTCGTCTTCGTCTTCCACCACAGCTGCCTCTGACGCCGCTACTCACGTCAGCGTTCCCACACTGCCCCTCCCTTTGCGAAGGCACTGTTGATACTGGCCAACTGCCAGTCGGTGCGCTGATTTTTTTCTAAAATGCTCGCGCGTTCGCCGTCGTCTTCTACAACAACTGGCTCATCGCCGTCAATCGGCGTAACCGCGCGAACGCGCCCGTGCTACTGCTCACGCGTTCTTCGTCGTCTTCGGCCTTCGTACGCAGCTTGTTGCGATGACGCTCATTATGCCAGCGTTCCCATACTGTCACTCCCTCTGCGAAGGCGCTGACAGCACTGACCCAATGCCTGTCGGTGCGGTGATTTCAATCCAAAACGCTTTGCCTCAATATATCGCTGAATGAAAAGACGTATCGAGCTGCGCTCAAATTTTACATTAGAGAGCATCGTAACGGCCGGACGTTTTTTATTCTCCAGTATCGTCTGCTTCAGTCTACCGAAATTTTGTAGCATTCTCCAAATTACTGGACCATATCGGAGTATTGAAAAACAGCAACCACACATTTAGATCTTACTGACTGGTCGACTTTTGTACTAGACGCATGACAATATCGCAACGAGATTTTTTGCTGCTGGGCAGCCACTCTGCGCAAATCTGGTGGTATGCTGCGTTATAAAACAACATTAATGAATCCGGATTTCTTAATCGCTTTTTTTCGACCTCGTTTTCAGCATTTATGAAACTTATTCAGTGCTAATGGCTGTGCTAAACGTCCTCGTATGCAGCGTACGTCTTTTAGCAAGTTCCCTGTTTTAAAGGAAATAAAAGAACAGCACAGTTAATTTGTGTTCAATAGACATCGCGCATCATTCGCCTCTAGAGGAAGTAGTAGTAATTCATTATCTTGATGTGATTCACGTGTCATGTGATCAGCTGTTACATTTCCTATGATTTCCCATTGAGTTGGAATCCACTGTAAAATTATGTCGTGATGTCGATCTTTCGCTATGGCGTATGTCTTCTGTATTTCGTACGTCAATGTGCTTTTGCTTTCCTTAAGCTGATTTCATTTAAGCACATCAATGCGGCTTGTGAGTCACTGAGAATTACCCAGCGAAGTGGTTCTGACTGCTGACATATGTAATGTAAAGCAGAAACTATTGTGTCAATTTCGGCCGCTGTGGACGTTGTGATGTGTCAAAGCTTATAAGCCCTTTTCTCTTTGTATGCAGGTATATGAAACGCAGATATAGAGCTTTGTTTCCAGCATGATCCATCGTTATACACATGAATGCGATCTACGTAATTAGCGTAAAGATGTGATAAAGTTCGTTGCTTTATTGCAACTACGGGCATATCACATTTGCGACCTACTCCAGGAATTGAAGTGACTATTTCTGGAATTGCTAGTCGTCATGGGGGATGAGTTGCGCAAGTAGGCCAGTATTCGTAAGCAGGCAGTAAGTTTTTGCACCGCCGTATTTCTTCATGTACGCGTGCAAGGGTTCTATCCTGAAGGTCTCTACATAGTGGATTATTAGCCTGTTGTGTAGCCAAACGAAAAAAGTGACGACATGTTTCTGTAAATATTCGTGCATGAAAAGTTGGTTGACGGGACTCAGCAAGTACCAAAGCACTGGCAGATGCAGCCGGAATAGCAATACATAGGCGAAGGCTTCTGGCCAGTAATCTTTGAATTGTTTTCTCTGCATTACACGATATTCCCCGTAGCACAAAAGCAGAATATGCTATGCTTTGTCTAATGATTGCCGTGTGAATGCGTAATAAGGAAGAGGTTGAAGGGTGTTGACTTTCTCCTCTAATTATTTTATTTTTGGAGCCCATGATAGGCGTCTGTCTATGACAACACCCAAGAGCTTGTGTTGTCACACAAGTTGCAGATGCTGAGAGTCTAGCACGAGCTGGAATCTCTTCAGGCATTTGCTCGTAAAAGGAAGTACGGCAGTTTTCGCATGTAAAACAATCATACCTCCGCTTTTGAAAATATCATTAATTAGTATTAGGAAAGCTTGTAGCTTTTTCTGAACGGTTGGAGTACTGGAGTCAGATGCTCATATGCACAACTCGTCTGCATATGGTGGGTAATTCAAGGTGTACCGCAAACTCACGTGAAGATCGAGGCTTGCATTAAGAACACGTGCTTCGCATCTCCCGTATGCGCACGTTTCCCGAGTTCCTGATGTCTAAGTGCCTTTCTGAGTATTCGCGTGTAACTTTCATGTTTCTCTCTCGCAGGAAACATAGACGAGAATGTCTGCAAGCACGTTTCGCTGGAGCGCATTACCCAGGCTTTCTAACCAGCTCGACAACAGTGGAGCTGCTATTCCATGCAACTTTGCGCTGTTAGTGCGCCTACACAAGTCTTGACTGCATGCCAAGTAGGCTTTTGTTTCCTCATTCCCCATATGTTAACCACCCGGAGCACAGGTTGTATCGCTTGTATTTAACCAGTAAAAAGATTCGCCACCACAACCAACTGAGTTGGCGCGAAATGACTAACAGAGCAACCAGCTTTCTTTTTTGTTTTGTTGTTGTTATTGAGAAGTTGGACTAATGGCCCAGCGTTCTTGTAGGATATATATATATATATATATATATATATATATATATATATATATATATAGGCGTGTTCGTCCCAGCTACGTCGGCACGGCGTTTGGAAAAGGGCCACAAGGCAGCCACAGCCCGAAAAACCGACAGACACACGAACGTCAACTTCTTTCTCTGTGCGGGCACAAAACTGGCGCCGTAGTTCTCCGGTACAATGTGTATAGCTTCAGTTGACCCGCGCATTTTTTTTTTTTTTTTTACCTTGCCGGTTTTTTCTTGACTCCTGTAGAGACGAAGCCGATGGAGTCAATGTTTGCAAAATGAGCAACAACTTATGAACATTTTTCTCTTGTTTCGCATGGTTCCTGTGCAGAGATAATCCGCTTAGCACAAACCGCTCATTCTGTTCCACCGAAGTTCCAGCCGTCACTGACGCTTGCTAGTCGGCTCGACGAGAGCTCCGAATTAGAAGATTTGCAGTTACAAGAAAGGCAAATGGTGTTTCTGTGCACTTAAATAGCTATGCCAAGCAACGTTATACAAGTGCGAACCTGCAGGACTGGCGCTATGAAGCAGTAATTCAGGAGACCCCCCCACGGTCCTCCGCAGACAGGTAGTTGATGTGAGGACACTTCCTAGAAATTACAAGAACTAGGGTTGTCCACACATATTGCTGAAGAAGCACCGAATAATTTGGTGCACTTCCTGAAACATGACGGAGCTGATGAATTTCAGGCAAGCGAGATAAGAAGTTATCTTTGTGCGAAAATGCAAAGGTTTCTCCAGCGCCAGCAAGAAATAGTAAGGCAATTGCATGCAAATTGTATAAGCCATTGTTCGGCTCTCTTCTCAGGCTTACCTTTTGGCTTAAATGGCGTTAAAGTAATTGTTTCTTTTTTTTTTTGTTCAGGACGTTTTTGTGCACTCAACGTTATGTTTTGAATTTTGGAGGGTCACTTTTGTTAAGGCGAACTACTGGCAAGACGAACCGATCTTCAGGGGACATTGGAGCTCGTCTTCACAATAGATTAATGTATTGCATTCTCCCGACAACAAGCGAAACGGAATTGTTCGTCGAAATGTTGAGGTATATCTTTGTTTTTCTGTCATTGAGAAAAAGTAACATTCTTTATTTATTCATTGATTGCTGGCTGATTTATGTATATATGGCTGCTTCCTCGCTGAGTGACTTCACCTTATGCATGATAACAGCTACGGTATTTCTACGTTTCATGTCTATTTAAACAAAACCACTTTAGGTCAGTTTAAGCTTATTGCGTATGCAGAGGTGCCATCTATGGGCAGTTGACATGCAGGTTGATTGAGCGCTCCGCCTTGTAGGCCAGGTATACGCTCGGCGTTGGTTACTGCCCTACTGCAAAAAACCAGCGTCTTCCAGTGTCTTCCAGTGTGAAACCAGCGCGTTTTTTTTTACAGTGGATCGCACTGCGGACACTAGTGCTCGCTGGGAGTCATTGGGACACCAGTGAGGACGCTGGATAAGAGCTGGGTCACACTGGAAGAGACGCTGGTTTCCCTGCCATGATGCTGGGGTGCACTGGTTTGTTGTCTACACGCGCTGGTTCTCGCTGCAGTTCATTGGCTCGCACCAGAAACTGCGCTGGTTGCACTTGTGCCGCACTGGTTCCATTACGCAAGGTGGATAGGCGCTGCCGAATATTAAATGCTTTATCCAGTTTCCTCGCTTGAGACTAATTTCTTGTCCTAAATCATGCTATATCTTGGGGTCACAAAAGGCTATTTCGTGTCGCAGGTTACATGGAATAAAGGTGCGTGATTTGCCCTCTTTCGGTTTCGTTCGTCCCGTTCGGTTTCGTTTGTCCCATTCCTTACGGCACACTCACCCGTATTACGGAAATCTTGTCACAAATAGTCGTCACATTCTTCGTACGCAATCCCTCTCAAGTATTACGGCTTGACAAGGCAGAAAAGGCAATGCTGAAGCACATAGCTTACATATGTATCACGCTGGTTCGCCAATCGCAGCGATCGCTGTGATGAGCAATGCCACCGGCCTCATACAAGTGGCTAGCGTAGAAATACAGTGATTTCAAGTCTACTAGACTTGAAATACGGGAGAATGATGCTGGTGAATCACAAATATTTGGTAGCGCCTGGCGCGTACGTGTTTCGGGGTTGCCTTAGGTTGGCCGTACATGAGCATGCGCTCTTATGTTTTAGTTCCTACGACAAGCAATCCGACAGTGGGCAGATTCTTCAATTACTGGCTTTACACAGATGCCCATTTTCAACATTGAATTAAAGCCGATACACCCAAAAAAGTTTGCAACACATACACACACCGCGGCTACCGATGCGCGTTACATGTTTGCACCCCTAAGAAATGTTTCCGCATACTGTAGTTACCTATGCACCGAGAGGCTACACACTAGTTCACTGACGAGCTTGTATGAAGAGACATTGAGTAAATTTCACAAAGTACGAGCTAAAACATCTCCAGATCGTTTCCCAGCACGCCACAGCAATATTTTCAAGCGGCGCCGCATTCCAATCCTGCACGCCCGAGAGGAGGAAAGGCTCGCCGCACGTCCTTTCCTCCTCGCCCAATAAGAAAGCTCCATATATACTCGTTTAGTTGCCAACGCCACTCATTGATAAAAGAGGCGTAGTCTCGCCTGAAAGGCGAATCATCAATTGCGATAGCAAATTAGTAGACAGTTACACGAAGTAGCGATAGTAGTTTTACCGGCCGTAACAACTTGGAAACATTCGCTAACCGAATTAACAAGCACGGTGTTGACCCGCACAGACAAACATGAACGTACCACACTCAATGACCGCGGACACTTGCTGTCCAAACGCGGCAGCAGCAGCGAGCGAAGTGACCTTCGTGCTGTCTATCGCTGCAATGCAAACAGCGGCGAGAAAACAGCACGCACAAGGGTATGAGCCATCATCTGCAAATCGCTTTCAAGATACGGCGCGCACAACCACCTGCCATCACGCAAAGTACGCAGTTGATGGCGGAGTTGAAGCCGCCCCCCACTCCACGCTTCCTCCCCACTTTCCTCCCTTTCACGTTCGGTATTGAGTAGCGATCGTCAGTTCCCCTTGCTCCCTGTCGCGAAATGCACGGTTGCTGCCGGAGCCCAGCGCGCTCACTCCTCCCTTTCTCCCATCACCCCCACGGCCATTCGCGCGACGGACGACGGTGCGTTTACTCTCCGCCTTCTTCCCTCGCGCGCGCGAGATTGATCTGCGTTAGTTGGCTCCCATTGCGTGATTTTACTCACACATACAGCATACGCCAGGCGGCGACGGTTTTATTGCCTTTGGATTTATAAGGAACATCACGGCGACGCCGACGGTGACGGCAACAGCAAAAATGCGCCTGGAGTGTGCATATAATTGCTATCGCAATAAAATTACGTCACTTTACTAGAACATAACCAGGTGAAACCATGATTGAGGAGGTTTACAGCAGCAGAACGATGACGATGATTATGTATACTGAAGCTATTGTAGCGTAAAGGAACATGGATGACGGTCATATAAATATGAGCAGAAAATTATTCTGGTTGATAATATGGGCTGCACAAAAAAAGTATCCGCAATGACTTCAGTGGTATTTACGACCGTCAGCAGTGCACGGGAAAGCATGGTATTCGACACTGATTTCTAGCCGTCTGCACAAGCTGAAACTCGGAGCGCGAAGTTCGCAACAGGTAGTCTGAAAACTTTGAAGCCACGTTACGGGAATGTTTATTCAATTAAACAGAGCAGCAGGGGCAGATTTTATGTCCACTGCATGAGGGATCCTCCCGCTGATTTCCATTTGTCTTCGTCTTGGTACAGCGGACTCAATCTTGTTCCTATCAATTTCAAAATCTCATCAAAGGTCTTCATTCTACGCCGCTCACTACCATAGGTTTCCATTTATTTGTGCCCGTTCTGTAACCTTAATATATTCCTTGCATTGTTGTCTGTACATTTGATAGCTTGCAGAACTCCATTTCTACTTTGTTTCAACTTCAGCATCAGCTACGTTATCTTGTCGCTATAGATTCTCGTCTCGCAAGGTTACGCCTCTCGCTTTTTAGTTTCTTCGCTCATTGCGGGGTATTTCATGCTGCTGTTACACGCGAAACTCACGCAAATTTAGCACGGGAACTATATCTTGCCGTCTTAATCTGGAGAAAACATGTTTCCTAGAGTACACTAAGCAGCACAACTTTCTTTTCTCTTTGACCAAATATTTGTCTTTCTGTTTCTTTACTTTTCCATACACTGGGCACACAAGACCATTCCGTAATTAGTAATCCAATGAGTAAGGTTAGAGGACTCTGTCCGTGTCTCTGTTTGGGCCTCTTACTGGAATTATTCCACGTACTGCACAAATGGCAGCAACACTACAATGCTATCTCTGCGCGAGCGACGCGTTGCAATTAGCAACGTCCCTAATGAAGTTCGGCCCTTTCTGCACCTCGTTTGCGCACTGTGGTAGCAGCAGGCAGCGCAGCGTGTTCCAAAGGCAGCTGCAAATCACGCTTTCATCTGAACTACGTTGTCTGACACAGATACCTCTTAAAGGAAAATGACTGTCCATTAGCGGGGAAGAAAGTGTAAAAGTGCGATGTGCTCCTTTTGCTTTTGGTAAATAACTGGTCTCTCGGCACACAATGGCGTGTAAGCACACAATGGATGTTGCGCCAGGCGCGGTCATATGCCGGGCTGAGAACAGGGAGAACAGCACGTGCCTCTTCTCAACGTGCTTAAATAAAAAAAAACAAAGGAGCCTGCAGTTCTAGGGCAGCCAACGTTAGTAGCCCGTAGTGTCCGCCCCAACTATCTGCTCAATTTGGAAATAACGGAACTGTGCAGCAGAGAGTGGTCACTGCCAACTGATTTCTGGTTTTGGTCTGGCTGCGGAAGCACCACATTTACCAGAGCGTTAGCAGTATGCGTCGCCCTACGGCGCCTTTAGTAACTGGAACGGCCGAGAAGTTCCACACCTGGTCCATATTTGAAAATATCGCACTAAAGAGTTCGCCTTTAGATTGAATGTTAGCTAAAACTAGGTGGCAAGGTTTACCTCTAAAATTTTGGGCGTCCGCCTTCGGCTGACCACGCTTTCTTATTTAACAGAACAGTCAACGCAACGAAATTATGAACGACGTCTTCACTAAACTCAGATTACATATGGCCTCGGAAGCGGCTCGGTTTTTAGTGCTGGAAAGCTCTGGTGCATAACCTTCTCCGAAAGCCTTTAACCGATTGTCGATCGAATTATGCCCAATGTTTCTGCTACTGCATGGGAATTTTCATTGATTTAACATTTATTGGGCCAGCAGAGAACGTCGGCAAGATCCGAGACGGAGCTGACGGAATTCTGTATTGCCATGTTTGCTTGTTAGAAAAGCTAGCCTACTAACTGCGCACTCAACCACTTATGGCTGAAGTTAACCGTCATGCAGCAGTAATGAACTACACGTTCCTTTTCTTCCGTTTTTGCCGTATGATTTACTTTTAGTTGCCCTGGTGAAGGAATGTGTGTGGTTTAGTGGGGCAAGGGCCAGGTATGGCCAAAGAGTGCCAAGACAGTGTTAGTGATTTCGCGGTGGAATGATGAGTTCTGTGAAGATGTGACTTGGCTGTAAAGGGGCCTAAAAATAGCCGCTGTAAAGTGCGTAAAATGTACGTGTAAAATTCTGTCGATGACAAATGACGTGTTCTATGAGCATTAAAATCCATCGTAAAATAATGATGCAAAATAGAAGATATATGAGATGGTAAAATTACCTGCAGCACTGCTGCCTCGCCAGAGCCCTTGAAACACAAGGGCCGAGAGGCTTGTGCTATACGACAGAACTATCACAGCGGCATCCTCTGAAGAGAGGAGACGCTACGAACATGTGGGGCTAACAACATGCAACACAACATCTTTCAGAAAAATTAGGACTGCGTTGGTGTCAAATAGCGGTTCTGGGCCGAGTAACATTGCAGGATGAAGGGGGATCTGCTGCCGGCATGCTAGGGGAAAATGTTTCTTTCTCTCAGATTCGGCTGCCCGACACTCCAGGAGGACGTGGAGGACGGTCAGCCTCTCCCCGCATCTACCGCAGGTTGGAGGATCATTTTCAGTGAGTAAAAAATTATGTGTGCCAAATGTGTGTCCTATTCTGAGGCGACAGAATAGGACATCTGTTCGACGTTATTTTGTTACGGAGGGCCAAGAACCTAACTGTGGCTTTATCACATGCAGTTTGTTATTTACTTCTGCGCCCCACTTACGTTGCCAGTGGTTTCGCAGTTTCCTTCTTCAAAAAGGCTTCAGGTCTGTGACAGGGACCGAAGCAGTAGGATTAACTGTATGCAATGAAATTGATGTGGCCATCTCGTCTGCTAGAACGTTACCCTCGATGGCCCTATGTCCAGGCACCCAGCATATAATGAGATGCTGGTTAGACATATACGCTCTACAGAGAGTGGAATAGAGCTCAGTAATTACGGGGTTTCTGTGATTACAGTGTGACTTCAAGGCTTTTAAAATGCTTAAGGAGTCTGTAAATAAAATTGTTTTTTGAATATTTGATTTTCTGATATGTTTCACAGCCGACAATAGTGCATGGGCCTCAGCCATAAATATACTTGTTTCAGGGTGCAGTACACGGGATTCCGGGAAGGATGGACCAATGGCTGCGTAGGACACCCCGGCATGCGACTTAGACGCGTCTGTGTAAAACTCTGTGCACGAGTACTTGCACTGGAGCTCCAAGAAATGCATTTTGATATGTGTCTCTGGCGCATGTTTAGTGACCTCTACAAAGGATGTGTCACACTATCAGCTGCCACTCCCAGGGCGGTACTAGCTTAGCTGGAGGCATTATGCGTTGTTCGAGAACTGGGACATCCATTTCCGTGCTAAGTTCTCTTGCACGCAGTGAGAAAAGAAGTCTCATGGAGGGTCTGTTATGAAAAAGTGTTTCACAAGTCAAGTCGTTAGCGGTTTTGAAACACGGATGTTCCTTATTAGAGCGAACCTTGAGAAAATACGTTAAGCTGATGTTGGTTCTCTGAAGATGGAGTGGCCACTCATCCGACTCTACATATAGACTTTCAACAGGGCTTGTCCTAAATGCGCCAGTGGCCAGACGGATACTCAGAAGCGCGCTCGGTGCGGCAGAGTGATATACTACGGCACCATAATCTAACCGTGATCGAACTAGGCTCTTGTAAATGTTCAATAAACACTGTCTGTCGCTACCCCACGTTGTGTTGTACATGATTTTAAGTAAGTTCGTTGTTCTAAGAAATATTTCTTTAAGATGTTTTATGTGAGGAATGAAAGTGAGCCTGGAGTCAAGAATAACACCTAGGAATTTGTGTTCTTTGTTGACCGGAATTTGTTGTCCGCCAAGTTCTACACAAGGAACTGGAACCAGGCCTCTCTTTCTAGTAAAAAGAACACAGGAACTTTTGTGGGGGTTGATTTTAAATCCATTTTCGTCTGCCCACTCGGAAACCTTGTCCAAGCCCTGCTGTACCTGTCTCTCGCATACTGTGAGGTTGCAGGATTTGAAGCCTATTTGTATATCGTCTACGTATACGGAATAAAAGATGGCCGGAGGCAGTGAAGCACGTAGTGTGTTCATCTTAACGATAAAGAGAGTGCAACTCAGCACGCCTCCCTGGGGTACACCAGTTTCCTGCCTAAAAGGACGTGACAGTGCATTACCGACTTTTACTCGGAAGGTACGATTTGACAAATAGCTTTCAATAGTGTTCAGCATATTTCCACGGATGCCCATTCCCGACAAGTCTCGCAAGATCCCGTAACGCCATGCTGTGTCATACGCCTTCTCCATGTCGAGGAATATTGATAGGAAAAACTGTTTATGAACAAATGCATCGCGGATATTTCCTTCAATGCGCACAAGGTTATCGGTAGTCGATCGTCCTTCTCTGAATCCACACTGATTGGGATCGAGCATATTGGCGAGTTCAAGGAAGTGTACGAGTCTGTGATTAATGATTTTTTCAAAAAGCTTACAAAGACAATTTGTAAGAGCTATTGGTCGGTAACTTGCCGCCAAGGAAGGCTCTTTACCCTGCTTAAGAACAGGGACCACAATCGCTGCTTTCCATGTGGATGGGAGCTATCCCGCAGCCCACATAGTGTTGAAAAGTGTGAGAAGTGTACGTTGGTGTCAGTATGTAAGTTTCTGATCATGTCATACATGACTCGGTCAGGTCCCGGTGCAGTGCTTTTGCATGTGTTCAATGCAGCTCTCAACTCGGCAATACTGAAAGGCTCGCTATACGGTTCATTCTCTCTGGATTTTCGTAAGATGGGCTTTCGTTCTTCTATTTCTTTAAGTTTCAAAAAGGATTGGGAATAGTGAATTGAGCTCGACACGTGCTCAAAGTGCTCCCCAAGTGAGTTTACCTGAGCTTGCAGGGTATCGCCTTCTGTGTTTACCAAAGGGAGTGAATATGTTTGCCGCCCTCTTATTCTGTTAACCCTGTTCCATACTTTGGCCTCATCTGTATAAGAGTTGATGCCCGATAAAAACTTTTGCCAGCTCTCTCATCTGGCCTGTCGGCGCGTTCTCCTGCCTTGGGACTTTGCTTTCTTAACGTTAACAAGGTTCTCCGCAGTGGGAGAGGCGCGTAGCGACCCCAACGCTTTGTTCAGTTTCTTTCGAGCGATCTTACATTCGTCGTTCCACCATGGGACACACCGTTTACACGCCAAACCATTTACTTCCGATATGCATTTAGATGCGGAATCTATTATGAGGGCTGTGAAATACTCTACAGCAGCATCAATTTTTAACGAAAACATGTCAGCCCATGAGATACTGGCGAGAGCTCAGAATTTCTCCCAGTCCGCTGTACCGATCTTCCACCTAGGAGCCTGTGGTGGATATTCGTTTTCTGTAGGTGTTCTTAGCAATATGGGAAAGGGGTCACTTCCGTAAGGATTGTTGATAACTTCCCATTCAAGTTCGGGCAGTATACACGGAGAAACTAGGCTCAGGTCAACTGAAGAAAATGTTCTGTTTGCGAGAGAATAATATGTGGGTGCCTTCTTATTCAGCAGACACGCACCAGAAGAGAGAAGGAACTGTTCAACAAGACGACCTCGCGCATCTATACGAGAGTCGCCCCACAGGCAGTTGTGCGCATTGAAATCCCCAAGCACAACGCAAGGGTCTGGAGGAGGAGGAGGAGAAACTTTATTATTGCAGAAACCGTTGCGCGGTTTATTCCTGGGTGGTTCCCTCTGACAGGGCTCCACTGGCGATCGCGGCTCGCCGGGCCTGGTCGAGGGTCGCCAGTTGGCTTCCCAGGTCCAGGTCGGAGAGTCTCGCCTCCCAAGACCACGTAGTGAGTGTGTGTTGTGACTCGTGGCGAAATTGCGTCGCCCGGACGGTCGGTGCATTCATGTGTTATGTGCGCGAGTGTCGCTGTGTGGTTGCTACACCAGGGACATGTTCGGGACGTATAACTGTCTGGGTAGATTGCGTGTAGACGAGACAAGTGTGGGTATGTGTTAGTTTGCAGGCGGCGCCAGTCCCTTGCCTGGAGTTTATTGAGAGCTTTGTGCGGGGGAGCGTATTGCGTTCTTCCGAGCCGTTGGTCCTGTAGTATTTGTTGACCTGTCGTTAATAACTCGTGGGTCGCTCGTCGGTCTGTCGGGGGCTTTAATTCATGTATGAAGGACTGAGATTCATGTTTAGTTAATTTGTAATGGGGGGGTATGTAGAGCGAGCAGACAGTGATAAGTTTGTTGAGGAGAACAGCACGAACCGCCACTGCTTCAAGGGGCGTTTGTAGCTGCAAACGTTGACACGCTATGCCTTTCTGAATAACAATGGCAACACCGCCCGATGATGCGAGAGCATCATCGCGATCTCGACGAGACGTAACATACTGCAGGAGGAAATTTGTGTGTTTCGATTTTAAGTGGGTTTCCTGTAGACACAGCACCTTTGGATTGCGTTTGTGGATGAGTTCTTGCACGTCATCAAGGTTTCTAAGAAGACCTCTGACGTTCCATTGTATTATCTGTGTATCCATATTCGAAGTGAATAGGTGCTGTGTGTACGGAAACAAAAGTATTAATTACAGAGATTTCAGAGATTAGATTACAGAGCTCTTTCGAGGCCCTGTAATCGGGGTCTTGCCCTTTCTGGAGCGTTCGAGGGAACCTCGCCGCTCCTTAGGCGCGTGGCGCCCCTTGAGGATAGGTGTAGTGTCCATTGCCTCTTCTGAGGCGCCGGACACGTGCTCTTGCGAGCGAGAGGTTACCAGGGAGAGTCCCGCCTTGGAGGGCAAGACCCCTGCGCCCACCAGCCCGGAGGTCGATGGGGCTCCCTGAGGGATTTGGCTGCGCCGGCTGTTGCCAGCGCTGGAAGGGACCTGGGAGGTTGAGGCAGCCTCGGCTGCGCCCACCTTCGGGGTCGATGGTCCCTTCTCCTCGGTTGGTGGAGCAGCGCTAGCTGCAACCGCCGCGGGGGCAGATGGCGTGACTGCCGACTCACTGACTGTGGTTCGGACAGCCGCTGGAAGCCTTTGTGTCGCTGCCCCCTGACGCGTCACATCAGCAAAGCTTTTCTTGGGCAGGTATGAAACCCGCCGTCGTGCCACTGTGAAAGTGATATTTTCTTTTACTTTTATGGTCACAATTTCTTTTTCTTTTTTCCAAGACGGGCAGGACCGCGAGTACGCGGCATGCTCGTCATCACAGTTGACACAGTGTGTGGTCTTCTGGCATGTTTCAAAGTAGTGTTCGTTTTCACTACAGTTGGCACAAGTCATCCGGCCTCGACAGTTCTGTGAGCTGTGGCCAAACCTTTGACACTTGAAGCATCTCAGGGGATTTGGCACATATGGCCTAACATGAATCTTGAGGTACCCGGCCTCGATGGTGTCGGGCAGAACACTAGAGCCGAAAGTAAGTATTAGGTGTTTTGTCTGAATTTCTTTCCCTTCCCGCCTCATCTTAATTCGTTTGACACTGATGACGTTCTGATCACTCCAGCCCTCCAGGAGTTCAGTTTCAAATAGCTTTAGCAAATCAGCATCGGAGACGACACCGCGGGTGGTATTCATGGTACGGTGCGTGGTAACTGTAACCGGAACATCGCCAAAGGACACTAGTTTAGGTAGTTTTTCATGCTGTTTCTCGTCACGAAGCTCCAGTAGGAGATCGCCGCTTGCTATTTTCGACGCTTTGTAACCAGGTCCAAAGACTTCAGTCAGGGATTTCGATACTAGAAAAGGTGAGATCATTCTCACCGTCTTTCCAGATTGATCAGAGTGGACGACGTGAAAGCGGGGAAAGTTACATGTTCGGTTGCCCGAAAATTGAAAGACCTCGGTGCGCCCTCGTTTAGCAGGGCGATCAGGAAGTGGGGGAAAAGAATTTTCCATGAATTGGCATAATAAATTCGGCAACAGCGCCGACCGCCCACCATGGAGCCCAACGAAGGGGACGCGGCAGAGCTTGCATGCAAGTCTGCACGACGCCAGTCGTACGCCGCCACTATAACCAAATATGGTGTACCCAAGGTTGGATAGCCACACAGGGTTAACCCTTGCCGCCAAGGAGAATGAAGTAAATAGAAGAGAGAAGGAGACAGGAAAGGTGGAAATTAAGGGAAATACGAAGGTTGTAGGAAGGGAGAGACAGAAAAAGGCGACTTCCGATGTCCTCCAGGTGGGTCAGTCTGGAGGTGCCGTCTATGTGAAGCCGAGGCTGAAGAGGTGTGTTGCCTCCGCCGGGGGGCCTTAAAGGTCCAAACACCCAGCATCGGCTCAACCTCCAGGATCCCCCTTTCCCCAGACACGGCTCAGCCGCGCCCGGCTACACGTGGGAGGGGCCAACCCTCGTGTGGTCGGGTACGTGGTGTCGCAACACACCAAACGCCTGCTGACGCAGACGCCCCTGCGGGGAGTTGCCCTGGTGTAGTTGCTTCCCTGCACCTCTATTGTCATTGCACATAATTCCTGTGGCATTCCTTTGGTACATAATGCCAAAATCTTATTCTTTCTGTGAATTGCTGGAACTTATGTAGAACAATAATAAAGTGTGTCCCTTCCGGAAGTATATGATGAATGATACTAAGAGTGATAAACCGTAATAATGCCAAAAGTTCCACTGAAGCAATAGCTCACGCTCAAGGCATACGTTCAACAGACATTCTCTTAGCAAGCAAAACATTTTTGCAAACATGTTCCCATTACGTCGCAGAAGGTATAGGAGATTAAGATGCGCCTGGGCTTTCTTTTTCTTTCTTTTCTTTTTTGCGCAGCACACAAGTTCTTCTTTCAACTGCGCGTCTGTTTTACCTCTCAGAGTACACTGTTCCTTTCAATGATAAATAAGCATTACCAGTATTAATGAGCAGTTTTTATTGCTTCTTGTTTGTTAACGACAGTCTAAATGTGTCGGTCGGTCACACCGGCACTACAGCAAACGCGATCGTATTTGAGAGGGATTAAAAGAATCAGCGAAGGCAGCTGCACCGTATTAGCGAAAGCACACGTGGACCTTAGCATAGCGCACCAAGATAGTGAGCGGGGCCGGAGTGTAGGGTCTGTAACAGCCAACGAAACGTTCCCGAAGGTGTCCGTCTCCGACGACGGTAATTCTTCATCGGAACAAGTGAAACTCTGAAATAGATCTCGGAATATAGGGAGATAGTGGAGACTATTAGGGCTGCCTTTGGAAATAACGTCTTCCTAAGGATTCAATTCGACGCCGTGACTCATTTGGCAGCGCTGTAGAACATTCTGCTATGATGTTTTCGCGAATGTGATCTAAAATGATGCATGTGATTTGACAGAAATATTAATGCATTCCATCAGATATACCCGGCCTAATCTTAGCGTCTGTGCAGAAGTGAGCACGTGACAGCTGGAGGCTTCATTTCTCAAGGCGACCAGCTAGTGCGCACGTCATAAGTAGCGTCGTGTAGATTATTTAACACAATGATTAATTCGTACGCAGCGGTCGTGCTGTCCACTTCTGTAAAGCCGCCGATGCAGAATTGAAACAACCTTGCATTTAATTTCAACCTCAATTGCGACTCACCCGGTACATAAACAAGACATATTGTTTAATACCATTCCAAATGTTAGCACGGACTACCGTTATGGTAAAGTTTAGCTATATCTTCTATTTAAATACTGCGTTGTCAATAGATCGTTCTTTATCTCAAATCCTGACGTAGTCATTAGACTGAAGAAAAAAGAGCGTTTGTTCAGGCGTTTCAATTGTTCACTAAGTATAGTATTTCCCATTTAGGAACATATTTAACACAGCTTTATTAATTCACGATACGACTGTTCACAACTACCCGTCTAGCTCTTTATATTATCGTGTCAGGAGGGTCTGCAACACGGTCATTTTTTGCACGAACTAGGTAAATGTGTTATCAGAAATAGAAGAAATTGTAGTTCAGAATTTACTTCTTGGAATAAGCTTCCTGTTCATGTTAATTAAATTCCGATGTCCCAATATGTACCACTTCGCCTAGCTCTCGATTCATCCGCATTTTCTGCATTTTTTTTCTTTAAAAAAAAAAGATTTAGTTCTTTTCCACACTTCTGTGTAAAGTTCTAACTATACGTTCTGTTTGCTACAATCTTGTGTACTAGCCCATTCATGCCCTATATGTCTTGCTTGTGTCTGTTTTTTATTGGAAATACTGAGTGGATCCCGATGGCCTTTGACCAGCAATCGAAATATTCGCATGCGCTTATTTCTTTGAATAAATAATAATAATATTTCCTGAGTAAACAATAATGATGGTGACGTTAATTACGTTTTAGGTTCCCTTCTGTCGCGTGAAGGAAGTGTATCGCTGAAGGTTAGTGATTCCGTTTAAACACTCAACGGTGTGGTGTGAACAGAAGCAATACTTGTATTGGTTTTTTTTTCAGACACACGTGAAACGTTTCTTTTCTTGTTAGCGTCATTCCGGCATTGAATAAAAGGTTAAAAGAAGTTGCAGCTTCAAGCCCTTTAACTGTAATCGCTATATCATAACGTGCGTAGAGCTCGACTGAAAGTATTTCAGATGACAATAAGGGCGACTGCAATAAAGCTCGCAGAGCCCACATTCCATATCATGAGATCTTTTGAGAGATATGTCGTCAAAGACGCCGGGTTAACTGTAATACTGAAGGCAACGATGTGTAGAAAACGGAGCAAGAACAAAAAAATATCTAGGCAAAATATCTGTACTGCAATGCGAATTGCAGCTTTCACTGATGGTTTTTTAACGAGCCCTAACGTTTATTCAATAATATTCTCGTTGAATGGGCAGAACGAGTATTACTATTATCTGCCTGCAAGAGCGCATGTCGCGATGGACGCGATTCTTTGAGGCACTAATTTTTTGGCTTCATTTGCGCAGCGCCAAAACCAACCTCGATTAGAATGAGGACAGAGCCGGTACGACGAGGTAATAAGGAGTTGCTTCTGTTTTCTGTGGCCTGAATATACTCTGGTAATAGCATGTTGTAAGGGCACATGCAAAGATCGTAAGGGCTCTTTTTTGCTTTCTTACTTTCTGTTATTCTGCCCTATTCATTTCCTTTCTGCTGTTTCTACCTTGTTTCCTTTATTTCGTTCAACATCTCTTATTTGAAAACAGGCGTCGGGGTTGACAACATTTTTCTTTTTAATTCCCCTGCGCTATGTTTATCTTTCACATCCAGTGGTTTCTAAACTGATCAGTTGTGCAACGATAGTTACATTTGGATCAGCCAGTGATCGGTAATTATCGCAGAGAACATTGATTGAGCAATGCGTGCAACGACCGATGCCGTCTTTAGAAGAGGACATTAGGAGGACATCGCTTCATCACTCTTCCTTCCATTTGAGATGGTCGAAGAAAAGCTTTTTCTTTTTTTTTTTCTAATGACATTGCACACGAGTAAGCAAGAACGGAGACTGCCTCCAAATTGTCATGAATGAATTTAGTTTTTTTTTTTTCCACAATGCTATCGTACAGCACGGGCAAAGCACGCCCGATTAAACAAGCTTGCACGAGCGTTAAACAAATGTGCGTTACGACTGTGGCCGGATGACAAAGAATGATGGTATCTTTAATGGAGATGAATGAGAAAGAGAGACTGTCTCTCTTTACATTTATTTCCGCGGCTATCGGTTCAACATTTACCTTCCCAAAATAGCATATATCAGGGACTTGCTGCTTCGTAATGGAATGAGGTTCTTGCTTTCCAGTACGCTTTGTGACATAATGTCCTTTCTTTTTTTGCTTTTCTAATGAGATCAGAAATAGGGATATTATATTTTTTGTGGTTAAGCATGACAAATGCAGTCCTTTTGTGATTGTTAATGGAACGGTTGCCAATGCCGTTACCCTTGTGGGCACGAGCTGTTTCAACACGTAACAGCAACAGCGAAAGCATATTTTACTGAAGCTTAACTACCGCGCGTTTACGTGCATATATCGCCCCAAAACGCAGTTATATAGCTGTTAAGTAGTGTACATGTAACAAAGCAAGGACGAAGGACAGCGGTGTTGAAATGGTTAAGGCCGCGCGCATCCATCTGACATTGACATTTGTGCAAGTTGACGGATATCTGGCGATCGAGACGCCTATAGCCTCCTCTGTCTGCGGACATCGTATTTGAACGAGTGAGCATTCGTGGGACGTTGATAACACTGAATGAGAGAAACATGAACAAAAATAAATGTACGAAACAGTACGCAAACCAAGGTTCACCCAAATGATTAAGCGATGTTTGGACAAAAAGAAGCGTTTGTACCTAAAGGCAATGCTCAAGAAATCCGGTCAAGCTTCGTCAAGATATTCATTGTTTCCTATAGAATGCACATGGAGTACAGAGGCCCACAGTTGTATTTTTTTAGCCGGAGTATATTACAGTTTACAAAAAACACACTAGAAAATGGAGGTGCGTACTCCCGCACCTAGGAAAAAAGTTAGCTCGGTTTGGCCCTCAGTCCGCTGCTACACTTGTTGTCCTTTATATTGCTGATCAGTTTGTTATATTCTTTTCCATTTTATTTAATGCTTAAGTGCTTCTAAATGTACTAGCAAAATTTTATGATAGCTGAACTGTTATACGTTGTATTACTGTGACCTGGCACTGCATATTGTATGCTATTTAGCGTTTGCATCGTTTTGTACGACAGGTTCTGATGCTATGAGTATTAAGCTATTAAAAATTACTAAACACAATTCAGCTTCAAGGTCAAACATTACGCAACAAAATGTTTGCGTGTCTTAAGAAGACTGCAAATTGTTAAGTGAAGCCCTTGCTTTGCGTGGCCTTCGCACTCTCCGTTCGGATATTACACGGGGGCAGCCTCTTCAACACACTTCACGGGGTTTCTGCTTGGGTTAAGTAAAACTGGAATGTAGAAAGTGCGCAAGAAAGAATGAATGGCTGCTGAAGCCGGTGAATACCGTCGCATGAGAATTACCGAAAGAAAAGAAACAAGCACCCCTCCCGTCGCAAATCTGCTGGTTCCTTGAGGACACCCGGCAGGATTTCACTTGCCCGGAATGCTGGCGCTGTAGTTCCTCGATGTCGTCCCTACTTTTTGTCCATTTCGTGTTATCGAGACCTGTGACTTAGGAGGGTGGCAAGTTTCGCTTGTTCGTATTCCATTACATTGCACGCGCGTGCAAACACAGGACGGCAAGGCATAGGAACAGGTGGTGGCCCTTATTTCTTGTGGTCCGGCTTTACCACTTCGCGATACACGCCGTTGCAACCGAAACTGAACACATAATTCTGTGGACATGACCAGGCGTGGCGCGACAGTTGTGCAAACATTGCACTGCTAAACGCTAAAGTCATGAGATTGAATTTCGGCCGCGATAGCCGCAATTGGATTGGCGGGAAATGCGAAATGCGCACATGTACCTTGCACTGGACCCATTTTTAAGAGCCCCAGGCGGTCAAAATTATTCCGAAGTCCCTCTATGCGGCATTCTTCATTATCACATACATTTTGGCACGTAAAACCCCGGAATTTAGTTTTCTTATCATTTAAACACATGTATATAACCTATAGATGAAGTTTTTGGTTTTTTTATTAAATTATTATCAAGAACGCTTCCGCCTGGTTTATTCGATTCTACTCATGCATTATAACGAGAGTAGCACACAGAGCAGAATACATGTATGCATAGAGTAAGAGACTTGCCATGTTATGTCAAATCGCCATTTTTCTTTGATATTAAACAGCTGGATTTGCATGCTATCATAGACAAATGAAACTAGCAAGCCGCAATTAAAATTAGTTAAAAAAAACAGGGAAAAATAGGTTTCGTGCGCAGTGAAACCTTCGAGTCTGACTTTAATTTTTTCGTGGGCTACTTTCTTCACGAAAACAAACTGCAGCCTAACAGAAAACATCTGAACTAAATTACTCAGTCTTCTGTTCATGTTGGATTATGTCGCTAGTGCACTAGTTAACTACAATGCTGAACCTTTACTGGGTGACGCCCTTAACATGCATGTCTACCTGAGTCTTTGAGAAGTTGTGATTTCCCCTGGATACATATCAGATAAAGACAGACCACATGGGTGGCCACAACATAAGTCTACAGTCGCACAGCCATGACACGAGGGCTCACGCAAGGCACTAAGTATCGCGCCACACTTTACTTAAATGTCGGAATTCCGGAATGCTGGGGTCTTACAGGCCAAAACCACGATTAGATTACGAGGCACGTCGTAGTGGGGGATCCCGGATTAATTTTGACCACCAAAGGATCATTAACGTGCACTAAATGCACGGGACCGCGGCCATTTTTACATTTCGCCTCCATCGGAATGCGGACGCCGCGGCCGGGATTTGATCACGTGACTTCGTGCTTAGCAGCGCAACAGCAAAGTGACTAAACAACCACGGCGGATGAATCAAATTCCCGTCGCGGCGGCCACATTTCGATGGAGGCGAAATTCAAAAATGGCCGCGCCCCGTGCATTGAAGGCACGCTAAAAAACCTCGAAATGTTCAATATAATCCCGAGTTTCCCAGTACTATGTGCCTCGTAATCAGACCGTGATTTCGGTCCGTAAAACTCCAGAATTTTCAAAAAAAAAGGGCATTGCAAGAAGGACAAACAAGGCCACGCTCACTGCGATGCGGAGGAGACTGCAAGACGTAGTCCGTGAGCCAATCAGAGCCCGCTACCACGCCAGGTCTCCCTGACTACACAAACCCCCGAAATCAGTTTAGCTAGTTACATTAGGTATTATATTTTGATGCTGACGTAGTGCATTTCGTTTTAGTGCTTATCTTCTGTCTTCGTCCTGGCTGTTTTAGCCAAAAACGAAGTTTTGGTTGGTCATAACAGCTTTGCTCAGCGTGTACCTATACGGTAGATATGAAATGGTAGTCGACATCAAATGAAGCCGTAAAGTTCAAAATTTTATCGGCAGGCAAGACGTACCTCCGCCTTTATTGCCCCCCCCCCCCCTCCCTCTACTCCGCTACACCGCAACAAAAAAATTAGAAATTTTCAATCATTGCGAACGTTTTGTGCCAAAAGAGCCTCGACAAAATCTACGGTTGCAAGCTAGCGCTGTTCACAATATCATCATCAATAAAAAAAAATGAGGTTGGTTCTACCTCTTTATACGGTTACATCTGCGGCAATATTTTGTTTTCTCTTGGCCGCCTTGTTGGCGTCATGAAATATGGGTAGAAAAGAAACAAAAAGGCAGCAAGCTTGGAAAGTCTAACGGGCTGAGCGGAACTTCTATGATTTGTGCGCAGAAACTTTCGTTCACACACAGTTCCCTTTTCAAGCTCCATTTAACTCCACCGATCCGCTCGCTTCGAAAAGTCCGAGTCTTATACCATCGCGCACGCCATGATTTCCCCGCTTTTTTTTGTTTTAATTCCTTCCCTGCTGTTTATTTTCCTTTTCTTTAAAGAGATTACCTGTTCGCTCTATGAACCCCATTTCTCCGTTCTCTGAATGCCCTGGAAGCTTCCACTTTGAACGGGGGCTTGTTTAACTCCAGGCTGTTTACTACGCAGCAAATCGCAAAGAATTCGACGACCAAGTGAGGAAAGTGGCTAAAGGCACAAGTACGAAATGGTGGGTGCATTCTCGAAGCTCCCTCTTACGTAATTTTGTAGCTTCAATTTTTTTTTATTCGTGTGGATACGAAAGCGTTCAAGCAGTAGGCGTTACTCGCTTTGTTCTCAAAGTGTACACCCCACTTCTCTCGTTTACGAGAGTTTCGCTCCTGCTACCTTGCACCTCGTTTGCGCTTGCTTTAGTACAAATGCTTCCCGAGGTTCAACACGTGTCCTGTCATTAAAACAATGAGGGCGCGATGAACTCGGCTACTTGGAGCACGAAAGATGCGTTCCTTCTCTTCTGCCAGAGAATCCATGCATTCCCATCACATTTTTTTCTCCTGCTTCGAAACAACTTTTCCTTGTTACTTTATGCACTGCCCAAATCTGCGCGTTCTTCACAGTAGACCTTGTTTCACTTGCGTAATTCATGTAAGCAAAGTCAGACCTTTTTTTGTATTGCACTGGATCAGTTTCTAAGCTCCTGGTCCTCATTCAGGCTGCGCTCATGTTTGTCTGTTTCTTTTGAACTTTGTTTTCCCAGTTCGTGGCCGTCTGTGTACAAATACCCCCACTCTCAGATTACACATACTACGCTACGCTTTCGTACCACTAAATAACGACGGCAACATAACTTCATTGCTGATTGATGTAATTCATAACCGCCATCAGTTGGAATGGAGGTGTGACGGCGCGCTCACTCACAGGTACAAATGAAAGCAGGGACGTGGACTTTGCAGTTTATTGGGCGAATTTGTTCACTAAAACTAAGTAAGAAACTACTTGGTGGTGGCCTTAGCCACGAGCGCGGTCGGTGAACGTTCAACAGAATGACGACTGCTTGGCAGTTTCCTTACCCGCGTGATTCAACATTCCAGATGCGCTCGTCGCGTTCACGTGAGTTCCAGGTCATTCCAGAAACATCTCGGAGCGCGCCTCCATACTAGTACGTGGATGCTTAGCAGTTTTCAAGCTTGAAGGAGAACGCGAGGCTTATTGGCAGCACCACTAGATGGCGCAGCCTGCCCAGAAAGAAGCGCGAGAGAGAAGCCCGGTTGCCGCGTGACGCGTTTCTCAGCGTTCGCATGCACCGGCACCACATGCATTTCGGAGGCCATGGGTAGACTCCTCGGCGGTGTCGCTAGATGCCACCTATAGTGTTCTTTGGGAAGCTTGTGACGGAGCGCTTACTAAGAGCCACAACAGGCCTTCTGGTCGATTCAGCAGCTTGTACAGTTTGTTCTTGGAACACTATCATGTACTAACGGTTGATGCGACCAGTTACATAAAAAATCTGAGGAAACTCTTCAGAATTTTCATTCGGATTGCTTGTTGCAATAGTGCTCACTTCTAATGGAATCTAGACCAAAACGCTCGGCAGCATCCATTTCGAGGATAGCCTCGTGATCCTCCTTTACCATGAAGCCAGTGAGATGTCCATTGAATACGCCGTGATGCTTAACCCTTCTATGAACACAGGTTGGTCATGCTAAATTTTAGGAGGCCAACGTTAAACTGGCCATGCACCGAAAAGGGTATTAGGTTGGGCTGATAGCCTGTGGCTAGTTTCATTAACACTGCTTTTTCGAGAACCATTGCTGTGGCGAGTCGGTCGCGGTCACTTGCTAACGGCGGTGATAGACAGGTCGTGATCGTTAAAGTGGTTTTCTTTCTCTGTTTCTGCAACCGCTGTCCTTGATATTCAGCATGCGGCGGAATGGTTCAGCCCGTCAAACGTACGACAAGCCTTGCCAAACACTGAGCACCGTCAAGGTGTGGGATATCTTGCACGCATTGAACACATGAGTTCCTGGAGTCACTGCTCAAGTGGGAGCCATGTAATACATCTTCATGTCACTGCCTCGGCATGCGGTTCATTTTCTTTTGACCACACCATGCTTTTGGGGCGCAGAAGTGCCCGCCACATTCTACGTAGAAATTGTTTCCAAACGTCAAATTGTTATCCAACAGCAGCTTTAAGCTTAGCTCTATCGTGTTCGCGCCACGAAATATTCGGTCTCCATCGCTGTCTTCCACGATACGTTCAGGGTTAGAGTACTTGCCTTGCCTTTTTAGATCTCACTAAGAATTCTTGAACTGTTCTCCTTCTGCCTGTGCCCTTTTCCAGAAAGCGTACTTCTTATGACCTAAGGATAACTCAACGAACCTCATTCTGTTGCTGAACTCAGTATTCTTCAAACGTGGCGACAGTGGCTTGGAAATACACCTTGTTCTCTCCCTCTCCGAATACAAAATTAACTTCTATTGCGTCCTCGCCAGTCATGCTCAGGAATATAACGCTGTCTTTGCCACCCCTGTTTAGTGGCTTATCGAAGCGCTGCGTCGACTGCAGGAACAGTTCGAACCACTGCATGAAGAGTTTCCAGAGATCCTAATTTCCTGCGGTTATACGTGGGTACTTTAGGGGCCTGATGCCTTCCACGTCTTTTTCGTGGTACCCACTGCTGGTGCCTGGCTTCAGGAAGGCACCCACTTCTGACAGCATGCACCAGGCATGACGAATGACGAAGTGACGGGCGCAGGCCCGTGGCCTGGGAACATCGTGAGCGTTCGGCGATTGCGTGCTATTTAATGTAACCTTAAATGAGAAGGTTATCACTAAAGCAGGGGTCGGTGCATTTGAGCAGCGGAGCAAAGCTAGCTTTGCACACAAAATGATACATCATGAAGCTTTTAAAACCTTTTTTCGCCCGAAACTATTATACAATGTAAAACTACAGAAGTCGGTCGCGTCCCTTTATCGTGCAGTCTATTATATAGGCGTAAAGATAGCGCATTGCTTGCATAAAGAACCCCGTCTCCTTAAAGCTCTGCCGCATCAGCACCGTTGCATACGCGTAGTGGCCAAATTTGAAATAATAGGGCTATGATGAGACACGCCGGAATGCACAGCCAGAATTCAATATCATTGAAAACATTGCAGAAGTCTGAAGAAAGAAGGAAGGCTCCCTATATCTGTCGCTTCAATGAAAATAACTTATTTCGTGGAGAAACTTCGTCACTTTTTTTCCAATCTAAAGCCCACAGTACAATGTAGGCACGAAATTCCGTGGAAGGACAAACTTTATTTAGGTAGCTGCTTGCGTGACCACCACTTACTTACGTCCAGCGCACGAGAGACCTTCTACTGCTTTCCTACTCCTCGTGTTTATTATTATTTAATTTATTATTATTATTATTATTATTATTATTATTAATATTATTTCCCCTTAAAGACACACGTGGGGCACTACATAAGGGGGAGGTCGCAAATAAAAAAAATTCAGTGCCATTCCAGTCTGTGACGGTGGATAACCAGCGGAGATGTGCACAACTATAAACAAATAGAATAAAACAAGACTACAATATTGTACAAGTATGCACTTCTTCTGTTTACTTGTATTAACATTTATCTCGTGACCACACTAATTATTGCTTTATGGTCGCTATGATAGACGGCCAAAATAAATTTCTTACTAACGGATATTTTTAATAACTTCCGGCTTTCCGCATATTCACAGTGTTAAGTAAGAGTTTATTCTAACTGTCAATGGCAGCTTGTAAGGTATTGTTTCGTCAAAGACAAGGCCAACACTTAGGGATATAAACGTCCACTGCGGTGCGCGTGTGGTAGGAAAAGAAAATGAAATAAAGCATGCCGGGAAGACTTACGGACCTCGTAAAGTCATTCTTTAAAAAGCGAAACATTACGAAGCAAAATATTTAGGCGTGTGAGATAAGCCGAGCCTCGCATAGAGTCTCTAAAGAAGCGCACATACAAAAACGAACGAGCACCGTCGTGCGGGGATTTGGTAAACACCCCATTCTCTACCGCGACGTGAAAATCTGGTCGGTGTGCACTTAAAACTCGGAAACTTTCCTTCTGTGTATCATGCCTTATTCACGCCGTTCTTGTGCAGCAACGTTTCTTCATAAAAGGGCGCCCAAGTTAAACAAGTGGCGAGCGAGCACGTGGACATCTAGTGTGCCCACTCCATCATCTGGTTTCCTTAACGGTAACTTCCAGTCAGACGACAACATATTTCACCTCGCACGGGGTTCACCCTTAGCGTGAGCTAAGTGGGGCCCGAAGGTGGCGGAGTCTTTGCCGTCGCTTTGAAGCCGGAAGAATTGGAGGCTAGTTATGAGCGTGGCCTTTTTTTTCTCATATTCATGCAGCAAACGCCCGACAGTGGCCTTGAAGAGGGAGGAAGCTGGAAAGTGAAGAGAGTTCTTATAGTTTCGCTAGAGTGCGAACAAAGCCGAGAAGGCCAAGGGTTATGATGAACGGGGCGTCATATGCCTGCCGCGTTTTGCTTCTTCAATGAATATTCATGAAGGCGTCACTTCGGAAGAAACTTTGCGCAAAAGCGTGAGACGGGTCAGTGTGTTTTTTTTTTCTTTGTGTGTTTGAGTATTCTTTTTTACAGCCAGCGGTGGCGTTTTCAGCGTTAGCGAAGACGCATTCCACTTCTAGGTAAAAGTTTTTTTCGTAGATTATTTTGCAGTGACCATTCTAGCGAAGCGCTATATCCCGTTGGGTTTTAACAGGCGGACTCCTCAATCTGCTTAAACGTCACTGAGAAGTAACTTCTGGTGAGGAAGCACAGCCATTTGTTGGGCGTGCTGGTAAACTGAATGCATATTTAGCGCCAGCAAACAAGGACGGTAGGGAGACGACACCACAATGCGCTAACTTCAACAACTTGATTTTCAGGAAATACACCTATATAACCCATGCACAGTGGCGCCACCTTATCCAAATCTTACCCATCCAAAAAAGCCGTCTCCTTATCTAACAAGTCGACTGAAGGGGCACTAACACACGTATCACTATTCCGCCAGATAGCCTGAGCCTCAATAATCTCTCGCACGTCTTTATCTTTGTTCTTCGCAAGAACCCGGCAGGATCCATACACCGGCGCACAGCCGCATTCCTGGCAGTGGGTTGATAGATGACCGTATTGCTTATTTTTCACATTTTGGCAATGCTCGCGTAATCGGTCATTAAGATATCTTCCTGTCTATCCGATGTATTTTTCCCACAGCACAGCGGAAGCTCATATACAACAGCTTCTACGCATCCCACTGACGCTTTTCGATGATTCGTAGAGCATCCGGCAGCTGGCTTACGGTACGGGTCCGTTAATCGACATATTTTTGCCAGCTTTTCTGGTGCGGAAAAGATCACTTTTGTGTCCACCCGGCTAGCCATTTTCTCAAGTTTATGTGCCGTTCTATGCAGGTAGCGCACTACCGCTGCCTTATTTTTACGTTCCGTCCCTTGATTTGCCGTGTCCCGGGTTGTGCTATCTGACCTGCACTTTGAAGCAGCCCCTCGGCGACCGAAACTTGCACTGATTCCGGTGCACTGAATCAAGTGTGTTCGAAGTATTTCCTTGGACACTTGTGGACGCTGTTAAGATTTTGATGAGACTCAATGAAAGCATGAGTTCGAAAACATATCAGCACTTCGTGAGTGGTGTTCAAATGTTTCCCAGTTCACATCAGGCAGGATAAAATCCCCTAGAGGTATTATGGTATAAAGTTTGTAAACAGGGATAAGGTGCCTCAGAAAGGCTGGCCAACGTTTCGATAGGAGGACCTATCTTCGTCAAAGGCGGCCTCGTCATCCTCGGCGTGTTAGTTTTAAAGGGTTAGTGCAGTGACGTCACGTGCGGGTGTTGTCGCTGGCGGCTGGTTTTAAAGAGAGAGATTACCAGAGGAAACAAGCGCTGTCGTCCGACGTCTGTGAGCTTCATTCTCAAGACGAGGGGA
Source organism: Dermacentor andersoni (assembly GCF_023375885.2). NCBI lineage: Eukaryota > Metazoa > Arthropoda > Arachnida > Ixodida > Ixodidae > Dermacentor > Dermacentor andersoni. The sequence goes on from NC_092822.1 coordinate 58,532,572, forward strand.
CAAGAGCGTGAGAGTGGGCACGCGGGGAGAAAAGAAAAGAAATTGAAGCAGAAAAAAAGGAAAAAAATGAAGAAAGAAGGGGGTGGGGGAAGCCAGGGCGGCACCAAGACAGACAAAAAAGGGGGGAGATTGAAAGGAAAAGAAAGAGAGAAATAAAATTTTTAAGAGACACGGGGGCATGGGACAGTGTTGGGGATGCGAAAGGTTAGGAGGTATTCAGGGGGAGTCGTTGGCGGCATGTTTTTGAGGCATTAGAACGGCCGGTCAAGCGGTCAGTGCGTGAGTAACACAAAAGACAAAAAAAAAGACACAAAAGAACATGAGTTGAAAGTGACTTGAGTAGCATAGTAGCAATACGTCGAGTAATATTGAAATAGTTAAGATGGCGACGAGGAGTCTGGGTGCAATGTATGGAGTGACTGAAAGGCAGCGGCATGGTCTTTCAAGGGGCACTGCCCCGTCGCTCAACGTAGGTGTCGTTACGGCGGCATCCAGAAGTGGCGATACTCTGGGTTGAGGCGCCGAAAAAGGCATATTGACTTCGGAATGTGTTGTTGAGGGGGTTTCAAAAAAAAGGTTTAAAAAAAAGTAGGGGGAAGGGAAGGTAGAGGGGGAGGGGGGACCGAAACTGGAATAACAAACAGGAGGGTGACGCGCGCAGAAGCGGGCGGGGGCAAGTGTACATGGAAGAAGGGGGTCGCACATTTGGTATAGACGTAAAAACCTGAAGGAGCACATCAAATTGAGCAGTAGGCAGGAAAAAATTTTTTTCGAAATGGAAGAGTAGGTGAGGTTAAGAAATAAAATTAGCTGGTGGCCTAATGTGTTTTGTGTATTGGTTGATGATATGAGAGTTTCAGATTTAAGTTACCGCTTTTAATGATTCTAAGTTGCCGCGTGCCAAATTAATTGCTGTTGGGTGTAGGCAACTAAACTTGTGTATGAGGTATGATTCCGTATACTTCCTTTCGCGAGGGGAACGGAAATTTGTTTGTAGTATATAGAGCCTTGCTTTGTCAAATATATGACCATGTTCATTAAAGTGGCTGGCTACTGCTTTGGGTAAATTGTGTTTTGTGTCCGCGCGGTGACCATTGAGTCTTGTATTACTTTGTTGTCCAGTCTCACCTATGTATTGTTTGCTACAAGCGGCGCATTCTAGACAGTAGACTACGTTGCTTGATGTGCAGATGAAAGCAGAAGTTACCTTTTGTGCGTAATTCGACGCTGTACTTTTTACTGTAGTAGTAGATTGAATGTGTTTGCATGTAGAGCACCTGGGGCGGCCACAGGGATTGGTTCCCAACTTCCTCTTTTTCTGTAGTTTGGCGTGAACAAGAACATCTTTAAGATTAGTGTTGCGTCTGTATCTACTCTGGGAGAGTCGGGAAAAATCTTCTTAAGTTTCTGGTTGCTGGTGAGAATTGGGTAGTATTTACTTAGGATGTTATTCACGTTTGGGAGTGCGTTTGAGAATTTAGTAGTAAGAAGAGGCGTTGTTGTTCTTGTGATCCTCGGGCGGGGCTTGAGGACCTCGGCTCGATCAAGTTTGGTTGCAGCGATGTAGGCTGTTTGAAGGTCACTGTTTGGGTGGTTCCTGTTTGATAGCGTTTCTTTAAGGTGATCGAGTCTCTCTATGTAGTCTTGGTTTTCAACGCAAATGCGACGTAGTCGTGTGGCTTGGCCTTTAAAGATTCCTTGTTTGCAATGTCTGGGATGGTGGCTGGTATATTCTAGGTACTGTTGTTTGTCGAAAGGTTTCCTATACAGCGTTGTCTTAGCTCACCATTGTCAATGTATATTGTTGTGTCCAGAAAGTTTATGCGCTCAGTTGAGCATTATGATGTGAATTTTATTGTTGGGTGAACAGAATTTAGAAAGGCTACATATTTATCTAGACTGTCTTGACCATGTCCCCAGATTATGAGCATGTCGTCTATGTATCGTAGGTATGTGTGGGGCTTGGTAGTGCAGCGCGATAGGAAATCTGTTTCTAGAATCCCCATAAATATGTTCGCGTAGGTTGGTGCAAAAGGCGTACCCATGCTTGTACCATGTATCTGTAGGTAGTCATCATCATCAGCCTAGTTACGCCCACTGCAGGGCAAAGGCCTCTCCCATACTTCTCCAACTACCCCGGTCATGTACTAATTGTGGCCATGTTGTCCCTGCAAACGTCTTAATGTCATCCGCCCACCTAACTTTCTGCCGCCCCCTACTACGCTTCCCTTCCCTTGGAATCCAGTCCGTAACCCTTAATGACCATCGGTTATCTTCCCTCCTCATTACATGTCTGGCCATGCCCATTTCTTTTTCTTGATTTCAACTAAGATGTCATTTACCCGCGTTTGTTCCCTCACCCAATCTGCTATTTTCTTATCCCTTAACGTTACACCTATCATTCTTCTTTCCATGGCTCGTTGCGTCGTCCTCAATTTCAGCAGAACCCTTTTCGTAAGCCTCCAGGTTTCTGCCCCGTAGGTGAGTACTGGTTAGACACAGCTGTTATACACTTTCCTCTTGAGGGATATTGGCAACCTGCTGTTCATGATTTGAGAATGCCTGCCAAACGCACCCCAGCTCATTCTTATTCTTCTGGTTATTTCAGTCTCATGATCCGGATCCGTGGTCCCTAAGTAGATGTATTCCCTTACCACTTCCAGTGCCTCGCTGCCTATCGTAAACTGCTGTTCTCTTCCGAGACTGTTAAACATTACTTTATTTTTCTGTAGATTAATTTTCAGACCCAGCCTTCTGCTTTGCCTCTCCAGGTCAGTGAGCATGCATTGCAATTGGTCTCCTGAGTTACTAAGCAGGGCAATATCATCAGCGAATCGCAAGTTGCTAAGGTATTCTCCATCAACTTTTATCCCCAATTCTTCCCACTCCAGGTCTCCAGTATCTTTACATATGGCTCATCTACACCCTGATTCCGTAGTGCCTTCATGACTGCTGAGGTTTCGACTGAATCAAATGCTTTTTCGTAATCAATGAAGGCTATATATAAGGGTTGGTTATATTCCGCACATTTCTCTATCACCTGATTGATAGTGTGAATATGGTCTATTGTTGAGTAGCCTTTACGGAATCCTGCCTGGTCCTTTGATTGACCGAAGTCTAAGGTATTCCTGATTCTATTTGCGATTATCTTAGTAAAAACTTTGTAGGCAACGGACAGTAAGCTGATCGGTCAATAATTTTTCAAGTCTTTGGCGTCCCCTTTCTTATGGATTAGGATTATGTTAGCGTTCTTCCAAGATTCCGGTACGTTCGAGGTCATGAGGCATTGTGTATATAGGGCGGCCAACCTTTCTAGGACAGTGTTCCCACCATCCTTCAACAAATCTGCTGTTACCTGATCCTCCCCAGCTGCCTTCCCCCTTTGAATAGCTCCCAAGGCGTTCTTTACCTCTTCCGCTGTTACTTGTGGGATTTCAAGTTCCTCTAGACTATTCTCTCTCACCTTATTGTCGTGGGTGTTACTGGTACTGTATAAATCTCTATAAAACTCTTCAGCCACTTGAACTATCTCATCCATATTAGTAACGATATTGCCGGCTTTGTCTCTTAATGCACACATCTGATTCTTGCCTATTCCTAGTTTCTTCTTTACTGCTTTTAGGCTTCCTCCGTTCCTGAGAGCCTGTTCAATTCTATCCATATTATAGTTCCTTATGTCCGCTGTCTTACGCTTGTTGATTAACTTAGAAGGTTCTGCCAGTTCTATTCTAGCTGTAGGGTTAGATGCTTTCATACATTCGCGTTTCTTGATCAGATCTTTCGTCTCCGGCGATAGCTTACTGGTTTCCTGTTTAACGGCGTTACCACCGACTTCTATTGCGCACTCCTTAATGATGCCCATAAGATTGTCGTTCATTGCTTCAACACTATGGTCCTCTTCCTGGGTTATAGCCGAATACCTGTTCTGTAGCTTGATCCGGAATTCATCTAGTTTCCCTCTCACCGCTAACTCATTGATTGGTTTCTTATGTACCAGTTTCTTCCGTTCCCTCCTCAAGCCAAGGCTAATTCGAGTTCTTACCATCCTATGGTCACTGCAGCGCACCTTGCCGAGCACGTCTACATCTTGTATGATTCCAGGGTTCGCGCAGAGTATAAAGTCGATTTCATTTCTAGTCTCACCATTCGGGCTCCTCCACGTCCACTTTCGGCTAATCCGCTTGCAGAAAAAGGTATTCATTATCCGCATATTATTCTGTTCTGCAAACTCTACTAATAACTCTCCTCTGCTATTCCTGGAGCCTATGCCATATTCCCCCACTGACTTGTCTCCGGCCTGCTTCTTGCCTACCCTGGCATTGAAATCTCCCATCAGTATACTGTATTTTGTTTTGACTTTACCCATCGCCAATTCCACGTCTTCATAGAAGCTTTCGACTTCTTGGTCATCATGACTAAATGTAGGGGCGTAGACCTGTACAACCTTCATTTTGTACCTTTTATATTCACAACAAGACATGCCACCCTCTCGTTAATGCTATAGAATTCCTGCACGTTACCAGCTATGTTCTTATTAATCAGGAATCCGACTCCTAGTTCTCGTCTCTCTGCTAAGCCCCGGTAGCACAGGACGTGCCCGCTTTTTAGCACTGTATATGCTTCTTTTGGCCTCCTAACTTCACTGAGCCCTATTATATCCCATTTACTGCCCTCTAATTCCTCCAATAGCACTGCTAGACTCGCCTCACTAGATAACGTTCTAGCGTTAAACGTTGCCAGGTTCATATTCCAATGGCGGCCTGTCCGGAGCCAGGGATTCTTAGCACCCTCTGCAGCGTCGCAGGTCTGACCGCCGCCGTGGTCAGTTGCTTCGCAGCTGCTGGGGACTGAGGGCCGGGGTTTGATTGTTGTGTTCATATAGGAGGTTGCGGCCAAGTACTGCACCAGGGTGGCCAATCCTGTTCTGGTGAGAGAGTGTGTTACCGGTTCTGGTCACCGGGATCAGGCCGCACTCCAGGCCTGTTTGTGCAATTTTCTCAACGCATGGTTTTTTTTTCTGGTATTTTCCGGTGGAGAATTGTGCGGCCCGGGATTTGAATCACGGTCCTCTTGCACGGGAGGCGGATACTCTACCGTCCCCGCAGGAGTTAAATTTAAAAATTAAATTGTGGGATCTTACGTGACAAAACCACTTTCTGATAATGAGGCACGCCGTAGTGGAGGACTCCGGAAATTTCGACCACCTGGGGTTCTTTAACGTGCACCTAAATCTAAGTACACGGGTGTTTTCGCATTTCGCCCCCATCGAATTGCGGCCGCCGTGGCCGGGATCCGATCCCGCGACCTCGTGCTCAGCAGTCTAACACCATAGCCACTGAGTAACCACGGCGGGTCCCGCAGGAGTTGTAACTCTCTTCAAATTCAAAGTAGTTATGTGTTAGAACTAATTCAAGGAGAGACAAGTAGACTTCAGTAGAGGGTTGTGCATTGTGTTTAGACAGCGTTTGTTTTATCGAAGATAAACCATCAGGGATTGGAATGTTGGTGCACAGCGCCGTGACGTCTAGTGTTGCAAGAATTGTGTTGTGGGGTAGTGTGCCTTTAGTATTAATGTACTCTATAATTCTCAGCAGGTGGGGCGTATCTTGTAGAAATGACGGAAGTGTTTTCGGCAAGTCACCAAGGTAGTGGTTAAGGAATGTGGAGATGCTCTCTGTCGGGGTGTTGTTGTTTGATACTATCGGACGGCCTGGGATAATAGCAGTGTATAGTTCAGCAGATGGAATTTTATGAATTTTCGGAAGGAGGTAAAAACGCCCGGCAGTTTTGTTGCTTGGTTTAAGAAATTTGTATTCTGACGGTGTTATCAATTCACCAGCCAAAAGTGATTTCAGCCTGTTGGTAATTGTCACTGTGTAGGACAATGTCGGATTGTTATCTAGTTTGCGGTAATGTTCTGGGTTGTTTAGTTGTCTGTAAGCCTCGTGCTTGTATTTTTCTATTGGCCAAATACCTATACTTCCACCCTTATCTGCTTCCTTAATAACAATGTCATTCCGGCAACTCAGATTTCAAATGATATGGCTCTCCGACGCAGTTATGTTTTTAGGTCGCTTAGATGTCTTGGATTGGCTTATAATTTCTTTAGTGACAGTTTTAAGGTATATGTCAAGTTCTATGGCTTGTTCTGGTTCGGGAGTCCAAGTGGATTGGCCTCTAAGTGGTGTCGTCCCGGTGTCTGGTGTGTCTGCAAAAAAGTGTCGGATACGCATTCGTCGGGAGAATTCTGAGAGGTCCTTGTGAAGCTCGAATTCATTTATTGTGTTGTTCGTGGGGCAAAAGTTTAGGCCCTTGCTGAGTACGTGTATTTCTTTTTGGCTTAATGTTCTTGAAATGTCTATAACATTGGAGCGGTTTAGTTCTGTGGAAGTTTCCTTCCTGTCTCGTACTTCTAAACTCGAGGTCCCTCTTGTCTGTGTGTGGTGGCTGTTTGGCTGGAAGGTTGTTTTTTGATTAAAATTTTCTTTTTTCGTTTGTTTTTGAACCAATTTTCTAGATTGTTTTCCGTCGTAATGTTCTAAATCTCTCTTCTCATCTGGTGTCAGGGTTATGTTAAGAAGTCTGTGGCTAAAAGTTTCGAGTTGCTGTTCGCAGTGTTCTTTGAGGATATTCAAAAGTGAAAGTGAGGCATTATGTAATGTTGTTTGCCAGTTTGCGCGATGGTGTTGTGGGAGTGTTCCTAGAGCTGGTACAGCCTAGAGTGTTAGACCTTTAGGAATTATATTTTTCTCTGTGCAGATTGTGTAGGTTTTCAGATGGGAGGTGTAGCTCCCATGTTTTTTGGTAAGTTTTCTAGCCTGTAGGAATTCGGTGCTTCGTGGCATTGAAGAGTTATTGATTTGCGATGTCTGTCATTTACTTGTCTTTTTGCGGGCAGATTTGCGTGGGGTGTTTTTCTGTTCGGCCGGTTTATTATCGTATGCCTGGCTTAATTCGATCTCGGTCTCTGAGTTTGTGTGTGTGCAGGCAGGCGTGTGGGGGTCTGTGTGTAGACTTCGGTGGTGGGTTTTCTGTTGTCTGTTGCCACTGTGTCTGTTTTCACTGTGGTTGATGTCATTTTTGGTGTTGTGTGTGCCTTGTGGTTCTTTTCAGATTCCGCTGTCTGTGTTCCAACTGTTCTTGTGTTGACGGTTTCTATTGTGCAGTGGCTTGCTTCACATCCCACAGTCTGTATTCCCTGTGTTCTCGAAGTGACTGTCGCAGTTGTGTTGTTCGCGGTGGCACGCTCCGCAGAGTTGGTGGGGGTGGTATTTGAGGTGGAAGTTAAAATAGGTTTTCTGTACTTGTCCTTAATAAAAGACTTGATGTGTTGGGAAACTAGCTTTATTCCACTGCGGCTCAAGTGGAAGCCGTCCCAAGCTAGGTGTTCGTGTGGTGCTTCGTGTATTTCTACGTGGTGCATGGTGTCAACAATCTGATGGACGTGTTCTAAGTTGAAAATTAATGAGTTGAGCTTGTTAATCTCCTCATTGTGCTTCATGAGAGCATTAGTTTGGTAGATTAGTGGGCGGTGTTTGTTTTGTAGGCGGGGAGCGACAGTCGTTAGGGTTATATGTGCGTTTGGGCGAGCAAACAGACACAATGGCAACAGACAACCGAAAACCCACCACCGAAGTCTACACACAGACCCCCACACGCCTGCCTGCACACACACAAACTCAAACAGAGACCGAGATCGAATTAAGCCAGGCACACGATAATAAACCGGCCGAACAGAAAAACACCCCACGCAAATCTGCCCGCAAAAAGACAAGTAAATGACAGACATCGCAAATCAATAACTCTTCAATGCCACGAAGCACCGAATTCCTACAGGCTAGAAAACTTACCAAAAAACATGTGAGCTACACCTCCCATCTGAAAACCTACACAATCTGCACAGAGAAAAATATAATTCCTAAAGGTCTAACACTCAAGGCTGTACCAGCTCTAGGAACACTCCCACCCCACCATCGCGCAAACTGGCAAACAACATTACATAATGCCTCACTTTCACTTTTGAATATCCTCAAAGAACACTGCGAAGAGCAAATCGAAACTTTTAGCCACAGACTTCGGAACATAACCCTGACACCAGATGAGAAGAGAGATTTAGAACATTACGACGGAAAACAGTCTAGAAAATTGGTTCAAGAACAAAGGAAAAAAGCAAATTTTAATCAAGAAACAACCTTCCAGCCAAACAGCCACCACACGCAGACAAGAGGGACCTCGAGTTTAGAAGTACCAGACAGGAAGGAAACTTCCACAGAACTAAACTGCTCCAATGTTATAGACATTTCAAGAACATTAAGCCAAAAAGAAATACACGTACTCAGCAAGGGCCTAAACTTTTGCCCCACGAACAACACAATAAATGAATTCGAGCTTCACAAGGACCTCTCAGAATTCTCCCGACGAATGCGTATCCGACACTTTCTTGCAGACACACCAGACACCGGGACGACACCACTTAGAGGCCAATCCACTTGGACTCCCGAACCAGAACAAGCCATAGAACTTGACATATACCTTAAAACTGTCACTAAAGAAATTATAAGCCAATCCAAGACACCTAAGTGACCTAAAAACATAACTGCGTCGGAGAGTCATATCATTTCAAATCTGAGTTGCCGGAATGACATTGTTATTAAGGAAGCAGATAAGGGTGGAAGTATAGTTATTTGGCCAATAGAAAAATACAAGCACGAGGCTTACAGACAACTAAACAACCCAGAACATTACCGCAAACTAGATAACAATCCGACATTGTCCTACACAGTGACAATTACCAACAGGCTGAAATCACTTTTGGCTGGTGAATTGATAACACCGTCAGAATACAAATTTCTTAAACCAAGCAACACAACTGCCGGGCGTTTTTACCTCCTTCCGAAAATTCATAAAATTCCATCCGCTGAACTATACACTGCTATTATCCCAGGCCGTCCGATAGTATCAAACAACAACACCCCGACAGAGAGCATCTCCACATTCCTTAACCACTACCTTGGTGACTTGCCAAAAACACTTCCGTCATTTCTACAAGATACGCCGAACCTGCTGAGAATTATAGAGGACATTAATACTAAAGGCACACTACCCCACAACACAATTCTTGCAACACTAGACGTCACGGCGCTGTGCACCAACATTCCAATCCCTGGAATGTTGGAATCCCTGGAATCCCTGGAACACAATGCACAACACTCTACTGAAGTCTACTTGTCTCTCCTTGAATTAGTTCTAACACATAACTACTTTGAATTTGAAGAGAGTTACTACCTACAGATACATGGTACAAGCATGGGTACGCCTTTTGCACCAAGCTACGCGAACATATTTATGGGGATTCTAGAAACAGATTTCCTATCGCGCTGCACTACCAAGCCCCACACATACCTACGATACATAGACGACATGCTCATAATCTGGGGACATGGTCAAGACAGTCTAGATAAATATGTAGCCTTTCTAAATTCTGTTCACCCAACAATAAAATTCACATCAGAATCCTCAACTGAGCGCATAAACTTTCTGGACACAACAATATACATTGACAATGGTGAGCTAAAGACAACGCTGTATAGGAAACCTTTCGACAAACAACAGTACCTAGAATATACCAGCCACCATCCCAGACATTGCAAACAAGGAATCTTTAAAGGCCAAGCCACACGACTACGTCGCATTTGCGTTGAAAACCAAGACTACATAGAGAGACTCGATCACCTTAAAGAAACGCTATCAAACAGGAACCACCCAAACAGTGACCTTCAAACAGCCTACATCGCTGCAACCAAACTTGATCGAGCCGAGGTCCTCAAGCCCCGCCCGAGGATCACAAGAACAACAACGCCTCTTCTTACTACTAAATTCTCAAACGCACTCCCAAACGTGAATAACATCCTAAGTAAATACTACCCAGTTCTTACCAGCAACCAGAAACTTAAGAAGATTTTTCCCGACTCTCCCAGAGTAGATACAGACGCAACACTAATCTTAAAGATGTTCTTGTTCACGCCAAACTACAGAAAAAGAGGAAGTTGGGAACCAATCCCTGTGGCCGCCCCAGGTGCTCTACATGCAAACACATTCAATCTACTACTACAGTAAAAAGTACAGCGTCGAATTACGCACAAAAGGTAACTTCTGCTTTCATCTGCACATCAAGCAACGTAGTCTACTGTCTAGAATGCGCCGCTTGTAGCAAACAATACATAGGTGAGACTGGACAACAAAGTAATACAAGACTGAATGGTCACCGCGCGGACACAAAACACAATTTACCCAAAGCAGTAGCCAGCCACTTTAATGAACATGGTCATATATTTGACAAAGCAAGGCTCTATATACCACAAACAAATTTCTGTTCCCCTCGCGAAAGGAAGTATACGGAATCATACCTCATACACAAGTTTAGTTGCCTACACCCAACAGCAATTAATTTGGCACGCGGCAACTTAGAATCATTAAAAGCGGTAACTTAAATCTGAAACTCTCATATCATCAACCAATACACAAAACACATTAGGCCACCAGCTAACTTTAATTCTTAACCTCACCTACTCTTCCATTTCGAAAAAAATTTTTCCTGCCTACTGCTCAATTTGATGTGCTCCTTCAGGGTTTTACGTCTATACCAACTGTGCGATCCCCTTCTTCCATGTACACTTGCCCCCGCCCGCTTCTGCGCGCGTCACCCTCCTGTTTATTATTCCGGTTTCGGTCCCTCCTCCCCCTCTCCCTTCCCTTCCCCCCCACTTTTTTTATGTCTTTTTTTTTTCAAACCCCCTCAACAACACATTCCGAAGTCAATATGCCTTTTTCGGCGCCTCAACCCAGAGTATCGCCACTTCTGGATGCCGCCGTAACGACACCTACGTTGAGCGACTGAGGCAGTGCCCCTTGAAAGACCATGCCGCTTCCTTTCAGTCACTCCATACATTGCACCCAGACTCCTCGTCGCCATCTTAAATATTTCAAAATTACTCGACGTATTGCTACTATGCTACTCAACTCACTTTCAACTCATGCTTTTTTGTGTCTTTTTTTTTTGTCTTTTGTGTTACTCACGCACTGACCGCTTGACCGGCCGTTCTAATGCCTCAAAAACAAGCCGCCAACGACTCCCCCTGAATGCCTCCTAACCTTTCGCATCCCCAACACGCTCCCAAGCCCCCGTGTCTCTTAAAAATTTCATTTCTCTCTTTCTTTTCCTTTCAATCTCCCCCCTTTTTTGTCTGTCTTGGTGCCGCCCTGGCTTCCCCCACCCCCTTCTTTCTTCATTTTTTTCCTTTTTTTCTGCTTCTATTTCTTTTCTTTTCTCCCCGCGTGCCCACTCTCACGCTCTTGTCCCCTCGTCTTGAGAATGAAGCTCACAGACGTCGGACGACAGCGCTTGTTTCCTCTCGTAATCTCTCTCTTTAAAACCAGCTGCCAGCGACAACACCCGCACGTGACGTCACTGCACTAACCCTTTAAAACTAACACGCCGAGGATGACGAGGCCGCCTTTGACGAAGATAGGTCCTCCTATCGAAACGTTGGCCAGCCTTTCTGAGGCACCTTATCCCTGTTTACAAACTTTATACCAGAGTGTGCTATTCCATCTGTCAGCCCCTTTCTTGTTCCTAGAGGTATTAGTATGTCCCCTAAAAAGTTATTTTGCGCATACAAGCACAGTCTTTCGATCACTTCAACCTGACATGAGGGACTACGATAAATACAGCCGACGACAATATTGCATGTAGAAAATGTTAGTTCACGAAAAATTCCTTCCGCTCCTGTGACATCAGGTAACATGACATAAGAAATTTCCTTTTTAATCAATAAGGCCACGCCACCACCGCGTGTTAATCGGTCCTTCCGTACGATTACGTAGTTTGGTGGTGTGATTTCCGCATCCCTTATATCGATTGCTACCCAAGTCTCAGTTAAAGCAACAAAATCTGCTTCGATACCAAGAAGTAATGCTTCAAGGAAGTCAGCTTTCTTTAGTGTGCTACGTCCATTATTATTGCAGAAAGTTATTTCGGAGGGAGTGCGTTGCGCCGGGGGCGTGTTGTTTGCCTTTCTGCTTCCCGTTTTCTTTTTCTTTTTTCTTTTCTTTTTTTTTCTCAAGATAGCTGAATGTGCTTGGATTAGGGCCACATTATTTGTTTCGTCATCCCATCAGTGGAGGTCATCATTGATACGCAGTTTGTGGTAAACCAGCGATACCTCGTCCCTAGATTATTTTCTAGTTTTCGCGTAGTTCCATAGTTTTTCCCTGATATTTCTTAGACGCCAAGAAATATCTTCGCTGATTGAAAAACTGCTTCCCTTCAGCTTATACCAGTTGCTTAGCATTTGTGATTGGTCGCGGTAGTCCAGGAGCTTCAAAATAACCGGTCTGGTCTTTTTAGCCGCTGGCCTATTTTTAAGGGCAATATCATTGTGTGTCGCGATGCTCCACTTGATTTCGGCATGTATGTGTGATTTGTGTGCTGTGTACGGCCTCTGTGCCGAACTGTTGTTAGGAGCAGAAGCCTTCGTCCGGTCCTACGGTCTTGAGCACCTGCTTCTTTTCTGTTGTAAACAGGATAAATAAATTAATTCATTCATTCAAAAAAGAAAGCTCAAGTATTCCGCGTTCGGGGACAAGCTCGCCTCGAAATTTGACGGCGCGGTATCGTGCGTCCTTTGCACTGACGCCTTTTTTTCGGCTTTCTTTTTTTAGCCCAGAAAGCAGTTCGCGCGCTTTTTCGCTACCTGAGGGCAACAGACTTGAGTGCCCGACTATAGACATCGTACACCTAAGTTCTCTCTCTCTCTCCCTCTTTCACTCCCAATTCCCCTCCCCACGTGTAGGGTAGCAAACTGGACTCAGTCTGGTTAACCTCCCTGCCTTTCCGTCTTCCCTTCTCTCTCTCTCTTTTCGGCTACGAAAGCACGACTGTCAACCACCGCCGGCCGCGACCACTTAACCGATCGAATTAGTTAAATAACGCTGTTCGCTTTGAAACGTGTCAATCCCCATATTGGTCAGCGCTCTGCGCTCTTCATTAAAAGAAATCTGCATCACACCTATGCGTGTAAACCATCACTTCACTGTTCCCAAGTGTCATAAGCACAGGCGGCATGCCGATGCGCACGTCTTGACAGGAGAAACACCGTCTTTTTGCTCCAACGTCCTTCATAGTAGCTGAACCTCATTCTGGGTTTCGCCTGCATATTTACGCCTGAAAAAAAAAAACTTATCACATTCGTTTCTGCCTAACTCCTATGAAAAGGCGAATGAAAACGCTCGTGAAAATTTACGCACATCAACACAAGCGTGACTTCTCGGCAGTCCCAACCGAAAGAAGGTATCCCCCACTTCTCCTGACTCAATTGTTTCAAAATGCAGCCTCGAATAACTTCCTCGGGCGCCCACGCAGTCTCCAGTGCATATCCTGTCATTCCGCAGAGAGCAGCATTCTGTCGCGCAAACAACATGAAGATCGCGCTGGCTGGCTTGGTGACATATCCATTCGTAAGCAACCACATCTATAATTTACGTCGCTGAACTTCGCTGTCTCCCCACGATCGCTACGAAAGTTCTGGAAGCTGACTGCATTTTCAAACGAACTCTGTTTTCGTGGAACACCCAGCTCGAGTATCTGTTTCACGCTTTCGTATGCACTGAAAGACGCCGGAGAAAATTTGAAACTGTATCGGCTTCGACGCGCGCATCACTCCTCTGCTACTCCGCGCAGTGCGAATGCTCATCACGTTCGCTTATCTCAGCCTTTTCGCTTCGAAAAATAACTAGACCCGCGTACCTTACGGCTTTCACTACAAAAGTGAAGAAAAAACAGTCAATGGGAAGGTTTGCGCCGAGCGAATTGGTCTGCTGCCTCCGGATATCAAAACAGTTTCTTAAACAAATTTATCTGTTTTTTGTTTCTTTCGTCCCTATAGTTCTCTCAGGCCCACAGAGTAGTGACAGCGTTGTAGAACTTACTTTTTATGACTGTTTGACTTTGCACATTCTTCAGTTGAAGCGTTGAATGTTGGCTCGATATCATCTACATAAGCCGAATGTTACATAAACGCACGCAGCACATTAGAAAGTCGCCGCAATAGAAGGAGCTTTCAGCAGCTACTCATTATATGAGTAGCTGCTACGCAACATACGCAACAACCTTCTTTCTTTTTTTAAGCGTAGTTTGTTTACGACTGCCTACCATGCTGTGCCATGATGCAGCTGTGAGTGATGACTGTACTGGTCTCGTTCTTTAATCTTTTTTTTTTATTTTATTTATTGATACTTCAATTCCACTTAGGGGATTTTGGCAGGAGGGTACAAATGTTGAAAAGATCCCAAAGAAGGCAACCGACAAATACATAGATACATAAAAGTAAATAAACTAATATAAACTAAAATAGAAGGCATACGGTAAGTACTACGTTAGACACGATCTAAACAAGCTAAGTGAAGGCTGTTGAACTTGGGTGTTAGTAAGCTAGTTCCATTCAGTTATTGCCCGCAGAAAGAGAGAGTATTTAAAGGAGTTACGTGTGTGAAACGGAGCAATTGTTAATTGGTGTCTTTGTCTAGTGGCATACCCGGATAAAAAGGTTATTACGTCTGAAGTGTCTAATTTATAGTGCCCCTTTACAATCTGATACATAAATTCTAGTCTAGATGACCGGTTTCTCTGGCTTATTTGTGGCAAGTGGGCTCTGGTTAAAAGGGCAGAAACAGAAGAATGTCCAAAGCTGTTATATATGAATCGCACACCCTTTTTCTCTACGCTTTCAATCTTGTTAATATTGGGCCTAGTCAAGGGGTCCCAGATTACGGCTGCATAATCTAATGATGGGAGAATAAGCGCTTTATATGCGGTCATGCGGACATCAGGAGAAGTAAATTTTAAAGCTCTTTGTAAAAAGAACAACTTACAGTTTGCATTTCTTACTACATAATCAATGTGTTTAGTCCAGTCTAAGTTGCTTGTTATCCAGAGACCCAGGTATTTGCGATGAGGTACTTCGTGAAGAACACTGCTGTTGATAGAATAGACAAAAGTTAATGGTCTTTTTTTGTGAGTAACTCTCATGAACACTGTTTTTTCATAGTTTATATACATGTGCCACATATCACACCATTGAACAATTTTGTTCAGTGTATCATTTAAAAGAATTTGGTCAGCTGTACTGTTCACTTCCGTGTAAATCAGGCGGTCATCGGCATACAATCGTATTTTGACAGGAATGTTGAAGGCAATATCATTAATAAACAAAAGAAAAAGAAGGGGTCCAAGCACAGACCGCTGGGGAACGCCTCAGTCCACACCAAGAATTTCAGGAGTTTCTCCATTAAAGACAACAAACTGTTTCCGATTGCTAATGTATGCGGCAATCCAGTGTAAAGGTTGCTGGTTATTTTTATTTTCTCTAATTTGTGCAATAACTTCTTATGAGAGACTTTATCGAAAGCTTTTTTAAAGCCCATAGAAGTTACATCGGTTTGTTTGCCGTTATTTATTGAAAGTGCAAAGTCATGTATAGTTTCTGCTAGCTGGGTACACGTAGTACAATACCTTGTCGAAATTCATGTTGATACTTTGTTAAAATATAATGTTTGCCAAGAAACTGCGTTATGTGGTTATGTATAATATGTTCTAAACGTTTACATGCAGTACAGGTTAAGGAAATCGGACGATAGTTCTTTATACAGTCTTTCCTCCCATTCTTATGGACAGGTTTTACTCTGGCGATTCCCCAGTCGTCCGGAACTTGCCCCTCATATAGTGATCTAGAGAACAGAACACACAAGTATTTTGAGGCCCATTCTGCGTATCTCTTAAAAAATGCGTTTGGTATGTCATCTGGCCCTGGGGACTTCTTTATATCGAGTTTTAAGAGCATTTCAAAATTCCAGCTTCACTAATTAGAACATCTAGTATGGGTGGGAAATTTGCGTCGAAGTGTGGTAAAATATCATTATCAACAGTGAAAATGCTCTTATATGGCTCATTGAAGGCATTTGAGATTTTTTTTTTTGCGTCATTTACTTGTACACCTTCCATATCAAAGACATCACAATCGCTAGAAGTCGGGCGTATGTGCCACCAGAATTGCTCGGGGGACGTGCGTATAAAGTTAGGTACGGAATCTCCGAAATACCTTTGTCAGTTTGTACTTGTGTTTTTAGCTGTAATGTAATATCCGCTATTTTCTGCGCAGTATAGGAAGAGTGTGGATTTTTGTTTTTTCTTTAGCCTCTTGAGTTGCCTTTGTAACCGCAATGAGTCCCGAGAGATGCAGGCGCTTTTGCGCTTCGACTTCTTTACAATACGCGGAGCATATTTATCCATGCATTCTTTTACAATTATTTTGAATTGATGCCAAAGAATGTTTATATCTCCAGAATAGGATGAGAAAATATCTGAATTAAAGGAAAGCATGTCAATGATAGAGACATTATCTGCTCGTGAAAAGTTAGGGAAACTAGACGTTGGGTTATTACGTTCATTTGCTGCACCAGTCAATTCCAGCAATACTGCAGGATGGTCCGAGATACCAGGTATTACCTCACAGGAAGTTTCGGCTGCAATTGAACCACTTACAAAAAACAAGTCGAGTATGGACTTTGAGTTACCCTGAACCCTGGTGTGATTTTGAACTACTTGCAGTAAGTCGCACGCGAAGGCCATATCTATCAGTATTTCACAGTGATTATCATTTCAGTTTCGGGCTGTGAATGTTGATCAATCCACCTCGGGCAGGTTGAAATCGCCTGATAGAATTATTTTGTCCCCAAGCCTCACTTGTGTATCTAGATACTTTCTTAACTTTTTGAGGATGCCAATATCAGAACCAGGAGGCCTGTAAATAGCGCCTATAACATACCTGTTGTTACCACAATGCACTTTGCAAAAGACAGCCTCGACACCAGGCACATCAGGCATTTTTTTCATGCCTAAGGATTTGTTAAAACGAATAGCCACCCCACCACCCTTACTCTCGCGGTTTTTTCTATGTACGCTGTATCCAGCGGGCACAAATTCACTATCATAAATGGACTCGTTTAACCACGTTTCAGTGAGGATGGCTATATCAATGCTATAGGTCAACAACAATGCATCTAGCTCAGTAACTTTGTTAACGACACTTCTGCAGTTTACATTAAGTACTTTCAGTGACAGCGCATCATGCTTCTGCCGTCAATTAGCCTTTTTGTTTAACCTATAGCGTGAACCAGTAGTTTCGTTCCACCCGAACATGACGTCATCCACGCTTAGTTTATCAAAAATTAGTTTCACTTTGGATCCATGTTTCCTTTCATCAGCTGATGTGCCCCACAATTTTTTCCTTATTTCTCTTATCCTGTAGCAAAAGTCTTCCGAAATTGACACCTTACTTCCCTTAAGTTTGTTACAGCTCTTTAATACAGCTATCTTCTCTCGGTAGTCCAGAAACTTTAGAATAACAAGACGGCATTTATTTTTGGCCTTCTGCCCGATTCGATGACATCTTTCGATTCCCGTGACTTAATTAAGAAGTCGAGGCATTCGTGAACTGCAGCTGCAATATGTATGTTCTCGTTATTTCGCATTTCCGTAGCCAACATTTTCCGCCTCATAAACAGTTCCTTCCTTCAATTTTTCTTTTTTTTTTCTGCGAATGAAAGCACTTTAAAGACGAGCCATTTGTAAAACTCAATTTGGGTACCATATTACGAAATCTGCACGCAGTGATTGGCGATCAACATGGCAATCTGCCGACTGTAGAGTCACCTCTTTAGAGCAAAACACAGCACGAAATGTCGCTTTTGAACACAACAACCAAACATCTCGGCAAACACTGCTAGCGCAGCCAAACAGACAGTATTAACAATTAGGACCTTTTTGTTCAGTTAGATTACCCTTGGAAGCACTTGCTTAGCGAGGGAATAGTGACAGCACGTTTCATCTTACGGCTCACATGAGTCTGGTAATCTCCCCATGAATGGTACCCTGATGGCTCGGAACTGGTCAGATTTAAAAAATATATATGGTATGAACCCTAAAGTGTGCTTCATAGGTCGTTACTCAAGGCTGGACTGAGCGATGGACAGTGCGCCTGATCGTCTCCTTCCATCGAATTTACCGCTGACGCACCGTCATCGGAATGCCAGACCAACGCGACCAATTAAATAAGTGCTCCCCGTACACATGACAAGAAGGCGCAAATCGAGCTGCGGAGAGGTTTAGTTTAATCAATTTTATGTCGCTACGCTCACTAGAACACTAAAATCGCTTTACAATATAACTGTTTTGAATGGATTGAGTAGATGAATTATATTCAGCCTTAATTAAACCCACTAAAATTATGCTATAGCCATTTTGCGGCGCTAATCAGATATGACCTAGGAATCGTGTTACTTGTGTACGAAGCCCGCAAAAAGAAGGCGTCTATTATTGCCTGGTCGAAGGTACGTCCTGGAAATAACGGCAACGAGGGGATGATGTGATGGCAATATATGTTTGACTCGCTGTTTTCTTTTTTTCCAGGCTTTGTGGAATAAATCAAATAACACAAAATATGCTTAGTTCGGTTGCTTGGCACGTCGAAATGTCAGTTCTTCAAGGTGGCAGCTTTGTTACACCATGAGACGGGAAAGAATTCTAGAACACGTCACCTCGTCACCCGTGAAAACGCTGTTGTTTATGAACACTTTGCCATAGACAAGCTTTACTTTATCGCCAGGACTTTAGTCATGGCTAAAACGGACTGCCAAGCTTTTTTTTTTCTTTTCATCAGTGTCGCCTGTGAGTAGTCGAGAGACGCAGACATGCTGTGTCTTTTAGTTTAAAACAGTTGTTAGGTACGTCACGCTTCTTGTTGTAGTTGTACAACGTTGTACAATTAGGACGACGCAACGAGCTATGGAAAGAAGAATGATGGGTGTAACGTTAAGGGATAAGAAATGAGCAGATTGGGTGAGGGAACAAACGCGAGTTAATGACATCTTAGTTGAAATCAAGAAAAAGAAATGGGCATGGGCAGGACATGTAATGAGGAGGGAAGATAGCGGATGGTCATTAAGGGTTACGGACTCGATTCCAAGGGAAAGGAAGCGTAGCAGGGGGAGGTAGAAAGTTAGGTGGGCGGATGAGATTAAAAAGTTTGTAGGGACGACATGGCCACAATTAGTACATGACCGGGGTAGTTGGGGAAATATGGGAGAGGCATTTACCCTGCAGTGGGCGTAACCAGGCTGATGATGATGAGAATATTTAGCCCAAGTTTGCGGTCACGAGGCCTCCCAAATCCGCGAATACTAGTGGAGAATCGATAACTAAATCAAGTCTACCTTCGCAGAATTAATGCAGTACCATGTCCCTCCAAGACTCCGTTCGTCCGTCTGTCGTCTGTCTGTTGGTCCGTCCATCCGTCCGTCCGTTCGTCCGTCTGTGCGTGCGTGCGCGTGCGTGCGTGTGCCGGAGACTACTAAGTTATTCTACGAACTTCATGTAGCTTCTTTTCTTGTGATGCGACTGCTCTTTCCTAACGTTGAAAGCATTGTTCAAAAATCTGCATCTTCTCTTCATCTGCTTTCGATAACGTAACACTTCGTCTTGTTCAGAAGGCCTACTTCCTAGTAACTGTTTCACTGCCTTTAGTTTCTGCTGTATTTATCTCTTTCAGCTCCGATAGCATTGTTTTGAGCAGTTTCGGTTCGTTAGGTCCAGCGCTGGTTTCTATACTGGCCGAGAGGCCTTGCGTAGTCTCTCCGCCGGCAAGCTGGCTCTACCCCCTCGCCCACCATCCGGTTCGCGCTATAGCCCGCGTGGAAAGCTGGTCGTATGTCGCGGTGATGTAGACTAATTGACAACCGCTAGGCGCCTCATAATGACAGTGAGATTGGTGCATTCTGAGATAACATATAACGTTTGTCGAAACCGTTTTCGCGCTTTCCGCAACATTTCATCAAACCAGGCGAATCGCTCGGAGAACAAATTAATTATTGCGTACGGAAACAACTAAAAAAAATTAAGTTATGGGATTTTACGTGCGAAAGCCACAATCTGGTTACGAGGCACGCTGAAGTTGGGGACTCCGGAAATTTGGACATCCTGGGGTTCTTTAACGGGCACATAAATCTAAGTACACGGGTGTTTTCGCACTTCGCCCCCATTGAAATGCGGCCGCCATGGCCGGGATTCGATCCCGTGACCTCGTGCTTAGCAGTCCAATGCCATATAGCCAGTAAGCAACAGTGGTGGGTACGCAACCATCTGCTGACGCGCGATAGCTCTAAGCAGATCTTTTTATAATGCCGTTTCAAGAACATTCCAATTAAGAGCATAGGCAAACGAAACAATTAAAGCAGATATAGAAAAACCCTAGTGCTCCAACGCGAGGGTGCAACATTGCAAAATTCTGAGCAAGTACTCATAAGGAATGACCTCTGACTGTTAAAAAACACATTATACATGACAAACACACGAAAGGTAACCGAATATCTCAGAAAATTTCTCGGCAAGTATGCGCGTCTTTCCGCTTCTCGGTTTATTTCATCTACTAATGAATGCGTATCTGACACCAAATCAGCATGTTTGCCTTCGCAAGCGTCACATCTCAAGTACTGTATGTGCAGCGTGCGCACAGTAACCACGAATATATGCAATTACAGGCACTAGCGCAATCAGTCCATTGAAATGTGCATGCGTTCCTGCTATCTAATGAGAGGTGCTCACATAAGTAGCTGCATTTGAATCTTCAGCGTATTGCCGGTACAGAATGAGAGCGTACTCTCTACAGTGGCCAATGTCCCTTTGAAAAAATTCCATTTTCATGCGTTTATGAGATGTTCGCTCCAAGTAGGACGAATGAAAGCACTGCACACACACATTCGCGGGCATCAAATATGTGCCCGAGTGTGACAGTAAGCATAATAGTGAGGATAATAATAAATACAAGAAAAAAAGAACTCCCTGCCATTCACGCACGGCACGTTGTAGCAGCAAACGCGTGGTGCGAGGAGTTCTCGTTTTAACCTTGGCTTCCAGCTTATAAAAACAAAGCTGTCATGGATAGCGAAGTACAAATAAGAAGAATCGTACAATGTCTCCTACCTTCGTGTGCTCACTATACGTGGCCAAAAAGAATGCTTCCTGGGAATCGTGCGGATCCACTTCCGTCGCATATTTTCTTCCTTCGGAAAAGAAATCGCTCGGACCACTTTCTTTCTGGCGCAATTTCCGGAACATACCAGCACAGAACAACCGTTCGGCATTTTCGCATCGTCCTCTTTCAGTAGATATTTCGCAAACAGCCACAAAAACACAGAAACACCTGCCTTCTACAACGACACGATTACGCGCGCTTACAGCAATGCCATTGTAGCAAGGCAAGCGAATGCAAGGCGAGCCATGCGACGGCGGTACACCCATCGACAGGTGGCTCGTCACGTCAAATTCTTGTGCGCACGCGTAAAACTTGTCTGGATGGTGTGGCGGGACGCCCAGGGCGAGAGCAAACGTTCATACTGGAGCGCTTCTGTTATCGTTGGACATGTCGTGCCATTTCACTGGCTCCCGGGCCGGACGGCGTCTGCTTGGCGTCAGCATAACTTTGTGGCTCATTCAAATTTTTGTTGCTTCTCCTATAGCAAACGCGTGTTCCCGGTTGCACCCAACTTAACATCCCTGCCTTCTCTCTTTCTTTCTTTCCTATCGCACCTATGCAACGCAGGAAGTCGTGGTTTCTTGCTCGCACGTGCTTTGAGCCACACAATTTCCTACAATAATTACTAGGGACAACTCTTCTGCTGTAATCGCTCAGCCACCATGGTAATGATGGGTGGTACACGGATTTCTCCGATCTTCGGGCTTGTGCATTCAGATATTCTTGTCGCTTTGTTTACTACGCCTTGTCTGACCTTGTTGTCGTAAATTTCAGAGTAATGTTCACTTTTCTAAGTGCAGAAGGTTCGGCAAACGCGCGCAATAGCTACTAATTGCAGCGGTTCCGCCTGTGAGGGTGGCCACGGCGAAACCCGCCAGTAATCTTAGCGCGCTAGTTTGGCCGCGAGAAATTCGTAAGGGCATTCTATGCCGCTTGTTGATGCACGAGTCAGTGGCGTAATAGTTTCAATATCGGGCTTCTGTGCTGTATGTCCTGTATTCTAATCCTGCCGTCGGGCAATAATCCTAATAATGTGTATTTATTACACAGCTAGTACCTCGTAGAAATTGATGAGCTTATAAATTAGCGAAACCGTTTAAAATCAGGCCGATGAAACTTGGGCAAATCCATGTACTACCCATTATTCCCGTGCTGGCACACAGTACCAAGGTCAATCCATATGGGCCTCTAAACTTCGGTGCAACAAATGGTCCAGAACCAATCGTCACCGACATGAGCAACGAGGGGTTATGGGAGCAGCGATTGAAGCTGGACTACGCCAGGAGGGAAGAAACAATGAGAACGAAAAACCGCTTTTTAATTAAAACAAAACACAGTTTGATTTCATTCAAGGAACACAAAGTTCCTAATCATTGTTATACGCGTTTGGTGAGGGAAGAGAAGACAGCTCCTTCTTACTTTATCCTAAACAATAAGTACCTCTTTTTCCGCGTCCGCCAGAACAGGGCGCAATCGCACCGCCATCAACTGCAGTAAAATGCAGGGCTCGAATTGTGTTTCTGCACACTTCCAGCCCCGCGTTGTTACCGCAATTGATAGGCGCTCGTAAAGTTCACCTGCTACTACCCGCCGCTCTTACAGGTTTTGTTGTTTTGCTCCTCAACGGTTGCCTAAAATTTTGGTGGCACTGTGTCGGCGAGTTGCGCGTCATCGCTCTTCTTTTTTTTTTTTTTATTGAAGTGAATGTTAGGAGAGGTTGGCGCCTTTATGTGCTGGCACCGGCTACTCCTTGTCACTTGGCTGACGAAAGAAATTTGCGCAAAAGGGAGAATAGTGACACTAAATATAACACTCAGTAGAACACCGGATCAATAAAAAATATACAGTCCAACAGTACATGAGTCGCAAAGTTCTGTGCATGAGTTCAGTCCACATACGCATATATGAAGTCCGATGTTTCGAACAGCCAAAACACACAACAACACTTGTAATACACTCCAAGTACAGGACAGAATTATACGTATTGCGTAAAAGTTGCGATCACCACATAAACCAACTATGCACCACGAACAACGTTTATGTAACTCATTTAGCGTATTCGGATCATCCAATATTTAACTTGTTCAGTAAAAAGTAATAAATTCGGAACACCAGGTAATTGTTTGCATTAGCTGCCTTCGTGCGGCAGTGCTGGCCGACGGGCTTGGCGTCCGAGGACGCTGTCCAGCATTCAACACCCAAAGCTTTCTTCGGCCTGCGAAGAAACGATGTTTTGTGAATGGGTGTGAGTTCAGCACCTGTGCGACCGACATTGTGCTGCATCGTTCTGCACGCTAAAAGCTCGAAACGCCCATCAAGTTGAATTGCGTGGCATTTGAATATACAGCTATAACGGGCGGGCCAGGAATACGTTTTCGCGCATTTATCAACAAAAAACGACGTCACTTCTGTTTCTACGGTTATCGCGTCACAATATTTCTTTGAAAGAGCGTAGGTTAGGGCGTGTTGGCATTCCATAACTGTGGTCCTTTAGCGCACGAAAAGGAACGAGAGACAGAGGCAAGACGGGGACACAGCGTTAACTTCCAACAATTGTTTTATTCAACGAAGCGGTACACATATACATAAATCAGTACATATGCGCATGCGTACGGTGTTGTCTGTTACCTATATATATATATGTGTACCGCTTCGTAGAATAAAACAATTGTTGGAAGTTAGCACTGTGTTCGCGTCTTGCTTCTGTCTCTCGTTCCTTTTCGTGCGCTAAAAAACCTCCATATTTCTTGGTTCCACCAGAAGTGTTTCCTCCACACAGATGGCGACCAGACCCATGAACCACGGATGAACCGCCATGTTTTGAACCTATGGGCTTCTATGGATGCTTCGCTATACCAGGTATATTTATCTTTGCTGAACCGCCCCACTTGCAGCTCCCGTAGACCCTAGCGCCACAGTCCCCACTACTCATTGTATTAAACTCTTTGCTTTGAGCGTATGGCCGGTAGCGCAGCAGCTAGTCAAGCAACTGATGAGGAAGTATCGCTAATTTGCGATGATCGCGTCAAAGATGGCTGGTCACTGCCACGTGACTCACACGCTTGAGTAGAAAAGAGTTTCCTAAGAGAACTCCTAGAGGGAGCTGTTGGCGCTACGATCGTTATGTCACCAGGGGGAAAGATATTTAGTAGATGGATTTGCCTGATGTTCCTCTTTGTGGCTTCAGACGTTCTTGCGGCTTCGCTTATCATGCTTTGTCTGCCTTCACGGGCTTCAATTTTAAAGCAATCCATACTTTACACGAATTAGCAGTCACACTTTACCTGTACCTTTAAGGTACAGGAATCAATGCTGTGCACCCATAATCGCTGCTGATTGCAGTGGTTCCGTTTCTCCGTGTGTCCGTTGCGTAATGGTTTCGATGTCGCGCTTTCGTGCTAGAAGTAGTGTGTTCGAATCCTGCCGTCGCTCAACTTTAGTTACGTTTATTTAAATACCTATAACAGCAATTTCTCAGAAGTGTTTAATTTGCGCAGTCACGAAGCCGTTTCAAGCCACAAAGAGGAAGTTTAGGCAAATCCATGCAATAACAGTCCATCCCACGCTGGATGAACCATATAGTTTCCTACAAAAATGAAACTCTATGAGATGAACCACCCTGCTTGCAGCATCTGCAGCTACTATATCGCCACAGTTACCTTTAGTAAATTTATGAAACTGTATGGCTGGCACCATGCACTGCCCAGTCAGCGATGGTCAGCTCACGCATCACGATCAGCCTGCGGTCATCCAGAATTGTGCTTTTGTTGGACGGCCGTCGAGTATCGCCGGATTTCTTTGATGCGCCGTGCCCGTTTGCGGGTAGACTGATATCGTTGGATCGTACTGCGGGCGACCGCACGGGTCAAGGCAAAGTTTTCATCAAAGCGGCTAATGCTATGAACGCTAGATAAAAACGATGACTACGCTTGCACGATTGAAGATAAAAACCAACCACAGAAACCTCAGCAGAAGTTAAGCTCCCAGAAGACAGTCATAACCTGTCCACTAACGAAGCACAGTTGTATGAATAGCGGCTCACCGGAGACATTTTCGCGAGCGGCGGCGTTGGTGGCCCTATATTGTAGCGCAGAGGAAAACCCGTGCAGAATGCAGAACTATTATCGCAGTGACTAAACACATTTACAGAAAAGTAGGACGGCAGACGCAAGGACGCCGGACGCTTTCCCTCGGTCTTATTACTCTTTTTATTTTCATTAGTACTTGTAGACACTGCAGGTCCATAGGAGGGCTATTGTAGGAGTTGGTTAATGCAATGTTGAAGGAAAAAAAAGTAAGTGAATTATACAGTGGTTTTTACAACATTGGCAGCAATAAATATTAGTACAACAGCCGAAACACTTACAATTCGTTTTCTTCAATACTAAAAGCAGTAAAACAGTCATGTACGTTAACATAAACCTTAAACTAAACATAATTTAGGCAGTTACAAACACTGGTGTTTAAAAAGAGCACTTTAAAATTCGTTTATCGGGAGTGCATGAAATCAGCAGGGTAAGGAATTCAAGAGTTCTATGGTGCGGGGAAAGACGCACAATGTGACGATGGACAGAAAGGGACGTTAGGTTCAGCGCAGGGAGAGCCGACCATGGTGAATAATAGCGGTGATACCGGTCAAAAATGAACCAGTCGACTTTCTTTTGAACTACTTCTAGTTTGATTATGTTATCTTGGTTAAGGAACGACCACACTGCTGCGGCATAATCGATAACAGGAGGAAGAAGCGTTTTATACGTTTAGAGTTCAGTACCGTTCCGAGTCTTGTTCATAGTAATACGTAGGCATCCAAGTTGTTTTAAGGCATTAGAACATGTTTCGTTAATAGATGCAAGCCATGCGAGATGGTGAGTTAGTGTTACGACGAGCTATTTATATTGTCGAACTCTGCTTAAAGATGATCCATTCTAGGGATATGACCCAATTACTGGCGTCACTCTTTTGTAAAAGACAACACGACAATTTTTGAAGGCGAAAGCTGAAGCTTTGGCTCATGGGTCAAAAAATTCGACGACCACCCGGAGTAAGGGCACCAAAATTCAAGAGTACGTGCCAGTAAGCCATCAATTTCTTTATCACAAAAAGAGTTCAACTATCTCTGTTGGCGCTGAACGGACACCCTTGTAAATATACAGGGTGACCACGAAAGTGTCTGCGTGTGGTTTTTTCGGTTTGTTCATATTTGCCGAGCAATGGACACGTGTTTTGTAACTCTTTGAGGGGTACAAGTATGCCTGCGAGAACTGGAAGTAAATCTGTTGTTAAAATTCAGCGCTGTACGTTTGTATCATTTTCCTTCCCGCGTCTCTGCTCATTCTGCCTGCGCTACAAAAGAGTAGAAGGCACCATATACGTTTACAAGCCCATGTAACTACCCTCGTCGATTAAAGTGCTAAAATAAAGAAAAAATTATTCAGTGAACCTGCCTATGTGTCTTAATCGTCTTCACACACTTGCCACGGTCGTTCTAACGTGTGTTTAACCACGCAGAACTAGTGGCAGTGACTAGCCGACCGAAAAAGAAAAGACGTAAAGAGAAAACAAGTAATGGGAAGCAACAATGCATTTGAATGAGAATGTCAAAGTAAGTTAATGGATGCTTCGTGAGCGTGCAGGTCTTCATCCTTTTTAGCGTATGCTAAAGTGACAGTAAGCTTTTTTCATATAAAATTGGCCGTTTTCCATTTTTCACATCAAGCTCTGATAGAAGCAAGTGAATTGTGGAGTCGGTAATCATAGACGTCCGTGCTGAGCTTCCTGAACTGAACGGGCTTCGGAGTTAAAAAAATCGAATCTCACCAAATAGGCAGTTATCATCTAGAATTTTATTGATACATAAAAACAACCTTTTGGGCATGAAACGTACTTCCCTGCGCTGAGCATAGGTGGTCGCTTTGCAAAGCTGCACGTTAAAAAATCATATTATAGTATTATCGCTTATCATTTTACAAACACTATAGATAGTGTCCACTTGCCTTAATTTGTTATTGTGTTGTGTAAAGGAAAAATAAACAGTTATTTCATAATGCATGTGTAGCACCACGAAAAGCGCAATCGGGGCTGAATTTAGCCTCTCACTTGGCTCATAGAGAAATAAATTCAGCAAGAGGGGACACTCGGCAAAAACTGGCAAGAAGAAACACAACACGCCTAGTGTTAATTCCATCCGTTAGCTGACGCGAGCATTGGAAAAAAAAAAGTGAAATGAATTTAGATAGCGTTCTAATTTTTTATTATTTCCCGCTAAAACTAACGAAAGCTTGTGTTTAAATGAACTTATGCTGTGTGACTTATTATTCTTGCGTCACCTAGCAACAAGCTAGGATGCGCCAGACACGCCACTGACGCGAGCGAGATCGGCGGCGCGTGTGAAGTTCGCCTGTTCGGCGACCCGTTTCTTCTGGACGTAGCCTCATAGAGAAAGGAATGGTAGGAATGGTAAGGAATGGTAGCCTCATAGAGAAAGGAATGGCAGCCTGTTCATTAGGCTCCCGGCGTATTCTTGCGTTCCTTCTGCACTTCGACACGGCGCCACTGCACTATTGGACTAAAGCAGCGTAGCTTGTTAGGTTTGTTGGCTCATGATATCAATGAACCGTGCGCAGACAACAATACAGTAAAATTCAGACACACACGAACAGTACGAGCACTAACTCTCTCGTCCTATGCGCGCTATTCATTACTATTCAGGAAGGAAGGAAGGAAGGAAGGAAGGAAGGAAAAAGTGGAGAAGGAAAGACAGGGAGGTTAACCAGTTTAACTTAACCGGTTTGCTACCCTACACATGGGAGAGGGATGGGGGCGATGAAAGATGTGGAAGGGGAAGAGAGAGAGAGAGCACATAGCACAGCACACACACATCGCCCGTTAGAGTCCATCAATCTGGCATGCTACGTGATATCACTGTCACAGCCGCTTGTTTGACAGTCTGTGACACATTTCAAGAAATTTGGGCTTTTGCGGCACGGAACCGAGACGTGTGACGCAGTTAGCGAAAAACAGCTCGGTCGTCCTGGTGCAGTTAATTTCAGTTAATGACTCATCCTGGGAGATGATTGCGACGCTTTCTATGAGCGCCAGTGTTACTTTAACTTTCTTTCGGTAGTTTTTCGGCGCGCTCGCCACACCCTGCTTTGTGACACAGCTAGTTTGGCGTGTACTGAATCGTATTGGGACAAGTTCTGGCGCTTTCTCTGACCTCCAACATTACTGTAATTTCGTTACTTTTTTGGGGTACCTTTGAAGCACAGTGGCAGCTCCCGGCGTCGTGACACAGTTAGCAAAAAGTAGCTCGGCCGTGTGATGCAGTTACTCTCGCGTGCACTGAGTCTCGCTGGGACAAGTTCGTGACACATCCTCTGACCCCCAACATTTTTGTCATTTCATTACTTACGTTTGGGGATACTGTTGAGGTGCGTTAACTGCGCCCGGATTTGTGATGAAGTTAGCGAAAAGCAGCTCGGTAGTGGTGAGAAACCAAGTGCGGCGGGCGCTGAATCTCAGTGAGACAAGTTTGTGACGCTTCTTGTGGCCTCGCGACAACACATACCTGCTTTCGGTACTCACGCTTGCGAAAACGCGACGAGCGATTGCCAGGGATGATAACACTGGAGTGTGTTGCTTGCGCTGGCAGAACGAGCAAAAGATAACGCCGAGGAGCTCAAAAACCAAGAACTTGAAAATTATCTCTTCTGAACGACTAAAAACTGGCTTTGCACCCACGCATTTGTCTCGAGGGCGAATAGAAGGAATTCTGCCACCGTCTAGCATGGTCTGACTGAGAGCCTGTGTTGTGGCCCCTTCCGTGTAGGTAGAGTACCATCGCGTCGGCTGAGGCCAAGTGGTTTTGGAAACACGCAGTCGTCCGTGTATTTGTGCTCTTTGTGTGCAAAAAAGTAATGATCGAGAATGGGAAAGGCTTGCAAATCAGATGTTTTCGTATGTTATGGTATTCTTTGCGATGAGTGGGGTATCTTCTACGACATGTGTACGTAAAAGCGAATTGCTTTGTTTTGTAACGTTGTCCGTTCACGACTTTCGCACGCTTCGTTTCTACACGCCGTATTCCTATAAGGTCTAAACTCCAAGATGACACATGCTTGTAATTTTTTCAGCTGATGCCGTCCGGTGGAGCTTCGTAGGAAAACTACTGCTGCTCTGCTGCTGCCGCAACGTTGGAGGAACGCACAGCAAGCCCAGAACGAGTATCTATATAGAACAAAACTGACGCATCACGGGCACATTGATGTTTGCCTTACATCGAAAGCCGAACCTTTCAAAGAGAAACGCCATGAACTGCTTTATGTCTGGCTGAGACAAGTCTATGTTGAAATCACCCACAATTACGATGAGAGTCATGTCGGTAGGGGTGATTCAACCAAAGGTGGTGCGTATTCTGGGTGTTTACTGCACGATGTTCGTCCGTATTACGTGCGACCCGCCGTCGCAACGCACATTCCTTCTTCTGATCCGACGGTGTTCTTCGTAGGCGCGCTATTTTTCCACAATCCTCACACCACGCGGCCTACCCATTGCACTAGTGGAAGGTAACTGAAATAAGATTACATGGTTTGTCTATAGAGCCTGTGGCATCAAACCGCAATCCATATAAATAGTGTCCATTCCGGTTTTACTTACTTTATTAGGATATTTTTTATCACAATAAGCTTTGGCACTTCTCGCGATTAAATTCAGCAGTGGAATACCCGGTGACAGGCTTTTGTTTTATGCTTTAGCACTTTTACCTCTGGTGTAACCGCGATCTTTTTGCCTACGCACACAAAGCCACAGAACCTAGCGTATAACAGCGGCGCTGTAAAACTTGACGCTTCTGTAGACATTGAACCTGCGCGTTAAATAAATAGGGTTCTGATATTGGTTGGAGGGACTCCGGCCGCCAGACAGAAAGATGTCGATTCGAGCCCACAACCTTTTTCCAAGGTGGGCCTACTTTGAATAGGCAGCGCGTATGATTGCAAGAATATACCATAAGACGTCTGTATTTGGTTAAGTCATTTAATACCTTAGTGTCCATACGATCTCTGCTGCACGCAAAACACATTTAACGTACCCCACCGTGGCAACGTCCCTGATACAGCCTACCAGAGCTTCGATCGCCGTTTTCTTTTCGCCGGTGCAGAGTAGTAGGTCACAGCATGGTAGCCAAGGCCGATCCGACTGCCATTTGTCTAAAAAATTGCCCTCTCTCTCTCAAGAGTCCATTTCCAGCACGACTTTTAATTATTTACTCTATAGGGCATTTCTATATACAAACAAAAGACAAAGGGCAAATCAAGTTTTCATGATCATCCTCATTATCATCACGGGTATCTAAGCAGGCCCGTCGCATTTAGGCGTGCTTGGTACTACTACAGCACCTAGTTTGTTCCTACGTGAAAATTTCACAACAGATATATTATCGTCGGCATAAAAGAAAGCTCGCCGACTTGCCTTTATCCTAAATCGCAGAAGGAGTACTTGGAACACCGTAAATGCACTTCTTGAAGAAGAATAAAAATATCAGGCAAGGAAAAAAATGAGAAAAATAAATCACTCAATCGACATAGTCTTGAACTAACTTTCCACCATCAAATTTTAAGACGTTCACCGCGTTTGAGGAACTACAAAGACACGCTGTGGTCTCTCCTCTGAGCTCAACACATTCACTTCTCAAACGTTGCTACCGCTCACTTTGTCTTCAGGGTGTATACAGCCGGAGTTAAGGGCTCCGCCGTTAAGAGCCGGAACCAAACGTATGAAATGGCGCAGAAACAAAGAAAAAAAAAAGATTGATCTATTTTTTTTTTTCATCTGTAATGCGTTTTTTCGTTCTTATATGGCTACTGGTTGGCCGACCTTCATAGACTTCCGCGTACCATTCAGCTATCTTCGACAACCACTAATTTAGTTTTTCTGTCCAATGAAAGATGACGTTGAGTTAGAGCCACCGAGCGCACTGGTTCAATCGAGAGTGCTTGAGCCCTCTAGATCGTTTCGCCTCAACGACTTCCCGGTACGATCTCGTAACGCATCCGACCATTATACGATCTTGCTGAAACGCTTTTTAAAGTTTGAAAGACTTGTGAAGGGGCGCTCTCTTCTTGCTTTTATGTTTGTATCTCAATATTAGTATTTCTAGTTGACGCGTAGAGGCATTAAAGAAAGGAGGAAAGACAGACGAGACATGTTGATGGCAAGATCTGTCCGGTTGTGATGAAAGTATGACAGTACTTCGGTGTGGCCTAAATTTTGAAGCTTTCTATTGCAGCCATGTTTTCTACGTTACGATTAGTTTTGCGGGAGCCTTCGTCGCAGTAGGCTGCTGCTGGACACCTCAAAAAAGAGTACGTCGTAATGTGAAAACATAAGCATGAATTCAGGCTAAAAGTTCTGTATGTGCAAAGGCAGGTAAAGAAATAGGACATGACCAATATTTGCATTACCTTCACCAATCAACGCACACCTCGTTCAAGTTCTACCTGTTTACGAAAAGAACTGATAAATGGTAAACTTATTCTGCAACAGCCTGCGTAACTGCAACTATGGATAGCACCTACAAAAAACATTTTGCTACTGTGAGCTTCGCTGTTGTGTACATCGTAATTAATCACCTAATTTACGATATTTCTATATTGCGTCGTCTAGTGCTCCCACTTTTCTTAATGCTGTCGGCCGTCTTTTGTTGATTTCCATGCATGATGCCGTGTACGTCCCATCACCCAATTTTTTCTCTTGCGGTTGCTTTTCGTTTAAATGCATAATTCATTTTTCGCTTTTTTGAACCAGAACACGAATGCATATTGTAAGTACTTAATTATTCGTGTATTGTGGTCGCTTGTTAAAAAGTACAACAGTTGGCGGTTTAGGTGTTTTCACACGTGTCTAAATGTTGTCTGCATCCGTCACACTACCCTGATATTCTTTTCTGTTTTTCAAGCAATAGGGGGCGCAAGTCGCGTCAAGGCTTTGCTGCTTGCGCTCTGCGTTCATTTCAGGGTCTTCGACAACGAAATTAACTTGAAACTTGCTATAGTGGCTTCAATGTTCCTTCTACACGTGACTTGTCCAAAGATTTGCTTTCACAGGTTGGTTCGTTGACCTGTCGCTATAAGTACATGGCTGATATGATCGCCTCATCTGTGTAGGTACAAGCCAATCTTTAAATCAGCTTCCGCTGTTAATGTATGGTTACGTTAATGTTAATGTACGGGCCCGGTGTCGACGAGAGCACTACCATGCGCTTACGTGCCGTCTTTCTGCAGATCGCGGCAGCTGGGCTACTGATGTCGGCGCTATCACCGTCACCTGGTCACGCCTACCGATTCCCGGTGGAAATGGCGGGATCATCGCTGGATCTTTCGACCATGTCAACCGTCACAGAAAACGTCAGCGGACAGTGGGCGTCGCCAACAGACCATCAAGTACTAAAGCGGCAGCCTCACGCCATCAGAACGGGGCCCGGTGTCGACGAGAGCACTACCATGCGCTTACGTGCCGTCTTTGTGCAGATCACGGCAGCTGGGCTACTGATGTCGGCGCTATCACCGTCACCTGGTCATGCCTACCGATTCCCGGTGGAAATGGCGGGATCATCGCTGGATCTTTCGACCATGTCAACCGTCACAGAAAACGTCAGCGGACAGTGGGCGTCGCCAACAGACCATCAAGTACTAAAGCGGCAGCCTCACGCCATCAGAACGGGGCCCGGTGTCGACGAGAGCACTACCATGCGCTTACGTGCCGTCTTTGTGCAGGTTGGTGTCGCATATTATGCTACTCCTAAACCTAAGAAACGCCGTTTTCTGTCGACACCGTGGCCCTTGTTCCTTGCTATTAGCTTTATTGGAAGTGTGCCCTTCACGTGGTTTTGCATTACGAGCTTTGTGATGCATCTGCTTGTACTTTTGTCCGGAGACGTTGAGCTGAATCCTGGACCTCTGACAGAGGCTCAGGTTGCAAAGCTCATGAAAGCTGTTGATGTCATTCCTGTAATTCAAGAAAACCAGCAAAAACTTTTGAAGGAGGTCTCTGTTATCCAGTCAAATTAATGCGAATTCACGGAGAAGCTAGATTGTTTGGCAACAAAGCTATCCACAGTAGAAGAAGAGATTGAGTCCTTCAGAGGCACACAGAAAGCTGTCACGAACCTTCAGTCGACTGTAGAATCTCTGACAAAACAAGTTCCAACTTTGTCACGACAAAATGACGACTTAGAAAACCGATCTAGGCGATGCAACCTTGTTTTCTATGGCATTACGGATACCGAAAGAGAAACCTGGGATGAGGCACAAAAAAATATTATCTGTTTGTGTAAGGATCTGCTTGGTGTGAGCATCAGTCACAGTGATATTGAACGTGCTCACAGGATAGGGCGATACAGCACGCAAAAGCCACGACCAACTTTAGTTGCTTTTTCGTCCTACAAAACTAAACAGAAGGTCTTGCTTCAAGGTCGAAAGCTTAAAGAAACAGCCTACGCTATGAGTGAGCACTACTCCACGCAGGTTCGCTTAGAAAGACTGCATCTAATATCATTCGCCAAAAAGCAAAGTCACCCCTTTAAGCTTCGGTTTAACCGTTTGAATATTGGAAACAGCACCTACATCTTTGATAACGAGGCAAAAGAGGTAGTACAGTGCAATACATAGCAAACCCACGAAGTTGATCGTTCTGCGCATGACAAACAAAGTCTGCAGCTTATAATTATTAACTGTCGCAGCATAAAAAATAAAACTGACGAGTTCGCGCTCGTAATTTCACTGCATTGTCCGGACATTATCATTGGCACTGAATCTTGGCTGGATGACGCAGTTTTAAATGCTGAAATGTTCCCAACAGGCTACACGGTTTATCGCTCGGACAGGAACAGACACGGAGGGGGCGTATTTATACTTGTTTCAGATAACTTGCAAAGCTGGCCGATCGATCTTTGCAACATAGACTGTGAGCTTGTCCTGTGTAAAGTTGCTTCACAAACTGGTAGGACAATTACAATAGCTTCGTTCTACAGGCCACCTGGAAATGACAGTAGAGCTATATCTAGCCTGTCTGAAGCACTGGCGTCAGTTTCTTGTGACGTTGTTCTACTGGGGGGTGACTTCAACCTACCAGACGTGTCCTGGGGCGGCGGTCTGCCGACCAATTTATCAAACTCGTCGTTGCATTCTGCATTGCTTGACCTCACAAGTAGCTTCAACCTGACTCAGTGCGTCGAGTCCCCAACCAGAGTTACTGCTCTGTCATCCAACACCCTCGATCTCCTCTTCACAAATGAAGCTGATCTGGTGTCTCCACCTATCTGTGTTGCCGGTATCGGCGACCACGCTGTCGTTTTAACCAGCGTTTCTTATCCACACCAAAATAGAGCTCGGCTTACGCCAAAACTTATATACTTTTATGATCAGGGAAACTACCAGGCAATGAACAGTGAATTAACTGATTTTCTTCCAACTTTTTCACAGGTTTGCTCAGAAAAAGATGTTAACATTGGTTGGCGCGTACTGAAAGATAAAATAGTTGCACTAATTTCGGAGCACATACCATCAAAATTTCTAACTGCCAAACGTCGGAAAGATAAACCATGGATCACCCCCGAAATCCGTCAACTCCTTAGAAGAACACGCCGTCTTTTTCAGAACCTCAGAAAACGCAAAATGTCAGTTACTTCCGAAAAATTATTTTCTGTCCAACAAATTTGTAAATCGAAAATTAGTGAAGCAAAGCGTCATTTCTTCAGTACTTTAGACGCAAAGACTCGAAACAATGCCAACATTATATGGAAGCTTGCCAAAAAAAACCAGGAAAGAGAAAATTGGTATACGATGTATCACGTCTGACAATGGCACGATAACAAATGATGAATTGAAAGCCACTGCTTTCAACGATTATTTCAGGTCCGCCTTTTCCGCTAATTCAGCGATGAGCAATATCCCTTTACCGTCTTGCGCCTCAGTTCTTCAGGAAATGCCCGATATCACTTTATCAACTCATGGTATTTTTCAAATCCTTACCAGCCTAGACAGAAATAAAGCGACAGGTCCTGATGGCATACCCAATCGCGAGCTGAAAGAATGTGCTAGTTCTCTTAGCAATCTACTTCATACAATGTATATCACGTCATTATCCGAAGGAATCGTGCCGGACGAATGGAAGTTTGCTCATGTGGTTCCTGTCCATAAGAAAGGACCGAAAAATAATTTAGAACAATATCGCCCGATTTCTCTCCTATGCGGCGCTTCGAAAATTATGGAACACATCTTATACAGCAACCTAATAAGGCACTTGAACTCGCAAAACTTTTTTTACACAGAACAACATGGCTTTCGCGCCGGATTTTCTTGTGACACTCAGTTAACGGAATTTTCTTTTGACATAACTGCATTAGATCAAGGTACTAGCGTTGACTGTTTGTTTTTAGATTTCAAGAAAGCATTCGATCGGGTACGGCATGATTGTATAATTCACATGCTTCAGCATTTAAACATTCCCGCTGACCTAATGAACTGGTTAATTAACTACTTCGTAAATCGCAGACAGATAACAGTGGTAAATGAATGTTGCTCATCAGCTGTTCCAGTCACGTCCGGAGTACCGCAGGGGTCTGTTCTGGGGCCGTTATTATTTCTTATTTTTATTAACGATATAGCTAAGAACATCCAGTCGAACCTACGATTGTACACAGATGACTGCCTTGTTTACCGCTCGATAAACAATTCAAATGACAGCAAAATCCTTCAAGAGGACCTTAATAAAATTTCGAACTGGTGTACCACTTGGTGCATGACACTAAATGAATCAAAATGCAACTACGTGTGCTTTTCTAGAAAAAAAAATGACGTTTCCCATTCTTACAGGCTAAATAATTCGATCATTTCGAACGTAACAGGGGCCAAGTACCTCGGCGTTCACTTCTCAAGCGACCTTACTTGGCAGGATCACATTGCCGAGATTGCCGCGAAAGGGAATAACACACTAATGTTCTTGGCTCGAAATTTTCATCCCTGTCCTCTGGCAACCAAAAAGTTATTATACACGACATACGTAAGGCCTATTCTTGAATACGCGTGCACGATATGGGACCCTTATCAGGACAACCTTAAGTACATATTAGAGCGCGTGCAAAACCGAGCGGCACGCTTCATCACTGGGAACTATCGCAGATCTAGTAGCGTCACACAAATGAAAATACGCTTAGCGCTTACGACGTTAGCCGAACGCCGGCGCTGCTTGCGTCTCAAATTTTTTCATAAGATCTTTTACAACAATACTGGCATTAATAAATCAAAATACATGCTTAACCCCCATTACACATCCCATCGCCGTGAACACCCATTAAAAGTAAGGCCAATGAAGTAAAGAACGAACTTGTTAAAGTATTCCTTTTTTTCTAAAACCATCATTGAATGGAATGCTCGGCCTCAGGATACCGTTTCTAAAACATCAAATTCAGCCTTTTTCAATGAACTGCTTGAAAAGTGATCATTTTGCGTGTTTCAATGTTCTTTCTCTTTTTTTTATTTTTTT
Organism: Dermacentor andersoni; assembly: GCF_023375885.2. Taxonomy (NCBI): domain Eukaryota; kingdom Metazoa; phylum Arthropoda; class Arachnida; order Ixodida; family Ixodidae; genus Dermacentor; species Dermacentor andersoni. The sequence goes on from NC_092822.1 coordinate 58,569,255, forward strand.
TATTTTTCGCGTTTGCTTGCCTACTATATGTATTTCTGAGTGTATATGTGTTCATATGCTCATGTATGCCCATGTATGTGTGTGTGTATATATGTACATATAGTCCATTTCTTCTTCTTTTTTTTTTTCTCCTTCTTGTTTTGGGATAGTTATGCTGCCTGCACTGCATTATTCGTCACCGTGTTTCTTTTTGTTATGTAACCATAATTACAACTGTTCAACATATGTATTACTCCCCCCCCACTGTAATGCTCTCTGAGCGAATGTGGGACTGTATAATAAATAAATAAACTTCTGCTACTGTAGGACGTTCGCACCTGAGTTGCGCTGAAACACACCGAGAATTGTACTCTCCCTAGGTAGTACGCGTTGTCCAAATCACTGTGATTTGCCAAACCATGCCCCTTGGGCGAATGAGACGACGCGCCTCAAACACTGCAGCAGATTTGGACCCCACGCGGCTCGGTCATCACGTAGCCTCGAAGCTCAAAGTCGCGTGGTACAGCTTCCGCCACTTCCACTGCTTACAACTCGACGCCACCGTATCTCCTCGACAGTTGTAATCCTCACCTATGACATAGTAGTCGGTCGTATGCTTCCCGCTCTTCGTGAAACATTTCCGTGCAGCGCCTGTTCTTCACGGCACTTTTAGCCTCGACCACCAGACGACATTTTTTCTACTCCCTTTGCTTCTACATGGACTCAACCCGCACAGCCTAAAGAACTCTATGACCTGCCGCACGTGTACGTAGTCTCTCATCTTGTTATCGCACTTCTTTTGTATATTTTTCAATTGGGCAACGCGTTAGGGCGAAGCTTTGTAGTGGCGCAACAATGGGCCCCAGTGGCACCTAGAAGAAGAGTGCCACGTGCACGTCTGCAAGTGTGATACGATGTTAGCGCGCATGTGCCGAGTAGCAGCACCTTCTTGCAGCTCCTCGGTATCGTCGTCACTGTGGTTTGCCGGCTGAATAAAGCGCGGCCGTGGTGACTTCCTCTCCTAGCAGCCATATCCACCAATTCAGTGACGTCCCTTACCACCTCTTTACAGTGGCAGCGTTGCGGCAGATTTTGGAAGTAGTTCTTTTTTTCTTTTTTTAGGCTGTTGGTATATGCGCGTGCTTCTATTTCGTTTCTTTTTTTTTCTCATGTATATGTTGAGTACCCTGAGTGATATGAAACCTACTATTCCTAACTTTTGCACTTTTCTTTATCATCTATCCTTTAGGTTTGTTATTACGTGCGTTCGTTCAATGATGCAGAAACTTGCGAAATGTTTACTGCGCGAATGTGTAGCTGTGTAGTAAAACAAAAGTGGGAGAAAAGGAAAACAAAAGCAAGATGTGAAAGGGTGCGTTGTTGCGTGAGCCAGGATGTGCTAGAGACGACGCCACGACCGCAGGCGTACGCACGGGTAATAAAATGCTAATCGCACGCTCGCTGACTTCAGCATGTTGCTTGCGTTGACTGTTTGATGTGTGTGACAGGGCCCGCTGCTTTGTTTCTTTCTTAAAGTGGTTGGCTCGCGCTCACGGGCGATGTTGCTTTAAAGGACGCTCCCTGGTCAGCGCACACTTGTAAAATCTGCTGACCTGTAAACGGCTGCTTAGCACTTCTGCTGACAAAGCTTTTTAGTGAAAGCCCGCGAAAAGAAAAAGAGTCCGCATTAAGGAAGCGCACGTGGCAGCCGATGTATTTTCTCAAAGTGCTGAACGTCGCATAACCAATAAAAAAACTCGGAACTGAGTATTTATAAACACTCTGAAAGGAGGTTTGACCCTCACCTAGTTCTCTGCCGTCTTTGGGTGTGCTTTCCTTCCCTTTGCATCAATTCTGCAACTACAATAGACAACCGCTTATCTGCATTAAGCATTACATAGCTTGCCCAGTTTCATATTTTTAACGTCGACTAGAATACCAACTACTCTCGTTCGCTCTCTAAGCCACATCTCTGCATTCCGCTCTAGCAACGTGACGCCTAACACTTTTGGTTCCATGCTGGTTGCATGGGCCTCAACTTCTTCTCAAGCCTTATTTATTTATTTATTTATTTATTTATTTATAGATACTGCGATCTGAAATCAGATCATAGCAGGGTGGATATACATAGAAATATACAAGCATGTAAACACATACAAATCCATCACATATGCAGGCATTTTCAGACGTTGCTGAAGAATACATAACATACAAAAAAAGAAAACATACAAGCAGATAACGCACACGAATTCATAACATTTGCAAGCATTTTTCAAACATTCATAAGGAATTCTGGGTAACAATATGAGAATTAGGATTATTCCAGTCTGTTATTGTCCTAGGAAAAAAAGAATATTTGAAACAGTTATTCCGTGCGTTGATGGGGGTTATCGATAAAGCATGCCTTCGTCTCGTGTTATAACCTGATGAGTAAGTAAAGAACTTGGAAGTGTTAACCTTGTAATGGTCGCTTACAAGTTGAAAGAGGAACTTTAATCGACAGATACGGTTGCGCACAGTCACCGGGGGTAATCCACTGCGCCTTACGAGCTCACCAACAGACGCGCGGCCGTATGAACTAAAAACAAACCTAACTACCTTGTGCTGTACACGTTCCAGTTTTTTAATATTGGTTAAAGTGAATGGGTCCCAAATAATTACGGCATATTCCAACAACGGACGAATGTAGGAATTGTACGCCAGTAAACGAACATCAGACGTAGATGATTTCAGTGAGCGCCTCAAGAAAAACAGTTTACGCAAAGAATTCGCAGCCTGTTTCTTAACCTGCAAGTTTCTGCCCCATGTGTTAGTAATTGTAGAATGCAATGTCTGTACATTCTTCAGGGACAGCGGTAAGCTCCTGGTCGAGATTTGGTAATACCAAATCGTAAGCTTTGCAATCCATTTCTAATTTTGCAAATTCCCTTTATCAGAGTCTCCTGCGAGTAATTTACCTAGGGAAGTGTATTACTCCTGATGCTCAAGAGGCTGAGCGCCGATAACGAAATCTCGTTCTCTCGCCGGCTATTGTACAGTACTTTTGTCTTCTGAATATTGACCTTCAATCGGAGCCTTTCACTCACTCTGCTAAATTCCTGAATCTTCTGTTTCATATAGTCTTCAGCACTGTTCACCACGGCAATGTCATCTGCAAATCATAGGTTAGTGAGCTATTTAGCGTTAGCCCTCACTCCTAACCCTTCCCAGTCTAAGTGCTTGGGTACCTTTAAGCATTCAGTAGTAGAATGGGAGAGATTGTGCCAATGATCTTGCGAAGCAATTTGAAGATATCTGACTGTGCGAAGTTAGCGCATTACTGTCTGCCGTTCGAAATCAACATTCGTGGGAAACTTGCTTTTGAACCGCTGTTCGGAGTTGGTGCGCTTCTGCCTGAATGCCCGGATCCAATCATTCGAGCTGCCTTATTCGAGCGCAGGTAGAGCGCGTTTCATGTATAACCAATATAAATGCGTTACGAGCCAACGTCCATTTATCATACATACTAGATGCTAAGCACGAAGTCGCGGGATTGAATCCCGGCCGCGGTCTCCTTTTTTTCTGGATTTGTTTATGGTTTGCATTCGCCCAGTTTTCTGGGATCTTTGAAGTCGATAGGCACTTCTTATAAAGAGCTGGAACTTACTACAATTGATGCCATAAGCATTCATAACTTCTTGGGTTAATTTACTGCGTTCTTACGTTCCAACAGCTTTACATTTGCCATTGCGTTCCATTAACGTCGTTCCAACAATTAATGAAGGTTAACAGTTGTTAAAACATTAGGTGGGAGGCTAACATCATAGTTTCTAGGAATGTTTATTGTGAAACTGGTACTAGTCTCGGTGTTCTTGGTGAACTTCATATCACATAACAGCATCCGGACATAAATCTGTTGTTCCCACATGTGCTTGAAATTTAGTTGATATAGAAGAGACCTAAATAATTAGCTATTCTAACATACCTATCAGTCATAGAAGCAAAGTTCGTCTCTTCGTGTAGTCAATCAGAATTGTTTTATCTGCCACAGGCAATAACGTTTTGTTAATGTGGGGTCCATGACTATCTTTATTTTCCGATTCCATCGCCTTTCCTGCTTGCCTTTACGCCAAAGGAGCTGTCGTTATCCCTATTTCTCACTCTTCGTGTCGTGTTATAAGAAAATGTTGCTTTTTGAGGAAAGAAATCATTCAAAAATACTCCCACGGCTAGGAAATAAACAGGACGGGTTATTAAAACGCTATTGTGCTGATATCACTCACGTTACTCTATATAGCCGGAACGAACTGGGCGGTCTGTTGTTGATTATTTGCTTGCATGAGACTTTCGCTATTTTTACTTCCACATAAAACAACTGAGCAGAGGTCCCGAGGAATAATTTTCTGCTTCTTACTTTAATTTGCGTTTGATTGCGTCGTCTAAATGGGGCCTCATTGGCTGTGTACACTTTCTGGGAGATGATGATATGCACCTGCTCGAGACGTAAAGTTCTATCCCCAGTTCCATGGAAGAAGCGCGTAAAATATTCCTTCTGGAAAGCCACCGGTAAGAAAGTAACCATATTCATGGATGCACAGGAAGAACGCGGCTAATTCTGTCGTCCTGATGAGCTCCTGATCGATCTGTGCGCCTCGCCGTTATCGCATGCGGCTTGCCGGTGTAGAAAGTTAGCGGTTAGGACCGGTTAGCTGACGTCGCCCTCAAATAGCTGTTGAAGGAACGTTGCTAAAACCAGCAGTCATGAAGCATTTCATGGTCGCTTTCTATGAAGGCGTTCGCGATTGCAATGGCAACCAAAGGGATGAAAATAAATTCATGCAGTCGTGTAAGGCAGAAAGGGACGTCGTATGCATGGCCTGATTACGCTGAAAGACACGCGTTGTTCGTTCTCTACGGCGTAGCTTTTGGTGGAGACTTGAAAAAATAAACAATGGGACGGTCACCATCTATTCCGCCACCATAGGCATGCCTTGTACATTGAATATCATGACAGGGAATCTTCCATACATCATTTTTAACATCCTGGTCAACTACATTCGAACAGATAATGTGTACCACATTGTGGACTGCAGAGAAGCATAACATGAAAGTGTAAACTCTCGCTTGTTGTTTTAAGTAGCCGGGTAATATTATTACTAGTAAATGAATACTGGTACGCGCAGTTTCAAGACGGGACAAGAGAAAGACACCGACGCACAGGACAAGTGCTACTCGCTGCTGACACCCGCTCATCGATGTATTTCTCTTGTCCCGTCTTGAAACTGCGCTTACCGGTATCAATTTATCAGCACGAACCAACTAGCCCAGCAACAAATTTTTTTAATATGACAAATGTTCCGTTATCCCGTTTCCAGAAGTGAACTTACCACTTCAACGTACCGTCACGCGCGGATATTGCTGCTTATTAATTCTAACCTGCACAAACCCGGTAGGGCACACGACGTACAACATCACTTCGTATGGATGTTTACTGGCCATTTTCATTCCAAGCTCAAAAGGTGTAGCTATTGCAGCCGTGTAGGCTTCATTGTGCATCCATGCGTTCAGCTTCGCGCCAAATTCGCGAGTTTTCCCAAATCAGCACGAACGCGCACGTTGGGGAGAAAGCGGAAATTCCAACTGAGCTCAACTAGCGAAATTTCGTGAACACTCGCACAGGCGTAGTTGTAAAGTCGCTTTAGTGAAAGTTCCGATCACCTAGTTTGCATGTTCTGTGCCGCTGATATCTCAGTCATCCGTCGCTCTAAACTCCTCAAACAAGCCGACGTGTAATGAGCACCGTTATAGCTAGCCCAGCCTGTTCGACGCGTCAAAGCATGCTTCCGTTTCGGCGATAAACGCAGCGCGGTTGTTGAAAAGTTTTCTCTTGAAGTCAGAAAACAACCTGGGTACGCGTGCTTCGGGAAAAGCTTAAGCGATCATGTATAGGCTCGCTAAATCTTCAAATAATGATGGCGCGATTTTAAGCACTGAAATGATTCACCGTAGTATAGATGACATGCAAATAAGGCTTTTATTTGTATTAAGAGGCGGTGTAACATAATGCGCTATAATATGAAGAGGACAGACATGTTTGAACCTTACGCGGGAAATGAAGAGAGATCTCTAGCTGTTTAATTCTAGCTAACACACGATTCAAACCCCAATGGGCGGAGGCTTGTAGAAAAAGACAGCAGGATAGCAGTTTCAAGGCACAGCCGGCACAAATCTCTACCGCCATCCCATGAGAAATGAAAAGGTGCACCAGGTGTGCTCGTGTTAAAGCAGACAAAATGGGCACGTTGATAAAATGCGATATACACGACGCTTGGAGTGTTTTAACTTATAGGACCGAACTCAGACAAATGCAGTGCAAGCGAACGTGTTGATCAATCAGATGCCGACTTTCTTTCTGCAAGTGTGCGTTGATTTAGTTTACCTTACAAAAAAAAAAAGAACAGCCTGTTTACTGGAGCAATGTTTTTTAAAATGAATGAGGTTTTGCGTGCCAAATCCACGACATGATTATGAGGCACGCCATAGTGGGCGACTCCGCACTAATTTTGACTAGTTTCGGTGACTAGACTTGTGACGCAGTTAAAAAAAATTATGGGGTTTTACGTGCCAAAAACACTTTCTGATTATGAGGCACGCCGTAGTGGAGGACTCCGGAAATTTCGACCACCTGGGGTTCTCTAACGTGCACCTAAATCTAAGTACACGGGTGTTGTCGCATTTCGGCCCCATCGAAATGCGGCCGCCGTGGCCGGGATTCGATCACGCGACCTTGTGCTCAGCAGCCTAACACCATAGCCACTGAGCAACCACGGCGGGTGGGTTTTTTGCCGTGCACCCAATTCACGGTACACGTGTGTTTTTGCATTTCGCCCCCATCGAAATGCGGCCGCTATGGCCTTGATGTGACTCTGCGACCCTGGGTTTAGTACCGTAACGCCAAAACCACTAATCAACCACGGTGAGTGCGATTATCTTTTTAAATATTAGGGTCACATACGTTAGAAAGATAAGACAAAACATTGTTTTAGCAGAGAAGTGTACGGACAACCATGCAGCAGTCGAGAGCATGTGTTGTGTCTTAAACAAAGTATGTAGGCTATACCAAAATAATACTATTATTCATAATAGGCGTTGTGAGGCGCGCAACATCAAATACATGCTTTTCCGCCTTGCTATACTGCAACATTTCGAAGGAACTATAAGTTTCTCCGTGCTGAGCTAGCTGCTTTGTGTTTATAAAACAAAGAATGTAAAGTGCACAATGACAATGAAGACAAGTTTAGAAAACGGTTGACGACACAAAATTAAGAAAAGAAAGAAAAACGACAAGATAAAGTTTGAGGTAGGTAGATAATTATCATTGAACGCGATATAACTGCTCATTTTAATAACTCTGGCGCTAGGATCGAGTATAAATTTGTAAGAAAACAAAAGCAAATACATTAATTGAGTTCATGCTTATAATGACCGCTCGGAAACTTACACGCGTGGAGCCTCGGCACCATTCTGGCACCCATTTGATTCCTCCGCGCTGGAAAAGTGCTCCAAAATTTTGGGGCACGGGCATTCGCTGCCTGATTGATTTTCCATTATGGTGGCGGGGAATGTTACGAAATCTAAATTTTTTCTGTCGCGCCAATCTCAGTGATACGTGTTTATTTTCCTGACGTCGTTAGACTGCACTCCTGAGTGTTTCAGTTTCCATGACACATCGAATAAGTCATTTGTGATATTTAGGATGATGGCTGTCCTTGATATCGGACTACGCGGCGAATATTCCAAATGGGGCGCATTTGAGTATAACCAGTAGGAAAATAGAGGCGGACGCGAGCAACATGGAGCAGTGACTTGACATTAAATTACTTTTCCAAAACCAGCATGTGTATTGCTCCTTAAAATGTAACTTCACTGCACAAAAAAAAAAGAAATCCAATGCTTTGCTTAACAACATTTTGTCTGCAGCGCGCAATCTAGGTTTCATCTGTACAATAAATTTCCGGTAACTTAACCATACAAACTAACGAGCCATCCCCGCATGTGCAATTCCAGTATTAACTGTAGATTTGCCTGTTATCTTCTCTAGTACTAATCAGACAAAACCAAGAAGCAAATTGCTTCATTTAAGCATTTAAGTTCAAGTTTAAAAATATTAAAAATTAAATTATGGGGTTTTACGTGCCAAAACCACTTTCTGATTATGAGGCACACCGTAGTGTAGGACTCCATAAATTTCGACCACCTGGAGTTCTTCAACGTGCACGTAAATCTAAGCACACGGGTGTTTTCGCATTTCGCCCCCATCGAAATGCGGCCGCCGTGGCGGGGAATCGATCCCGCGACCTCGTGCTCAGCAGCCTAACACCATAGCCATTGAGCAACCACGGCGGGTGAAGTTCAAACCGTCCCTCATGTTTATGTGCAAAAGCTGCGAGACACGCAAAAAAAAAAGTTTAATATAGCGTGAGTATGGTACCTGCCTATCTATAGAGCGCGAATACCGCAACCCTGTGCTACCACGTGTACGTTGTCTCTGTTGTGGTTGTCCCGGTATGCACTACTTATACGGAAACCAACTTCACAAGCATTACCTATTGTTTACTTTGGCTTACGCGAAAGCCCCATCCGAGGTCACCGAACCACAACTCCAGCTCACTTCGAAAGTGTTGCAAAATTTCTTCGCAATCCCGCATTATAGATAGCAACGAGGAGGATATTCCTGTCGGCGAAAGTAGCGAGTACAAGAGAGGTACCTTGGAGAGTTACACGGAGTGTAAATATAGCCGAGAGATGAAAGGGTTATTTCTCTTTAAGGGGCGTGCAACGACGCTGCGGCTATGCTTTTTGTAGCTGGCCGGATTAGAGGAAATTGCTTTTCCCTAAACTTCCAACCCGCCGAATGTGTGTGGTCTTTTTTCTTTTTAGCTGGCTTCCAATGCGTGATGCTTGCGAACGTGGAATTGGGTTCATCGAACGCTGACGAGTGAGGACGTATTATCGACGCCATTCTTGCTACAGGCGAATGCTGCTTTGGTGTATGGCGAAACGTTTATTTTGCTTGTGAGGTGCTTGAATATACAGAAAGACGCTGGAAACCTCGTCATTGATTTGCGTGCGTGCGTGCGTGCGTGCGTGCGCGTGCGCGCGTGTGTTTATGTGTGTGTGTGTGTGCGTGTGCGTGTGCGTGTGCGTGTGCGTGTGCGTGTGCGCGCGCGCGCGCGTGTGTGTGTGTGTGTGTGTGTGTGTGTGTGTGTGTGTGTGTGTGTGTGTGTGTGTGTGTGTGTGTGTGTGTGTGTGTGTGTGTGTGTGTGTGTGTGTGTGTGTGTGTGTGTGTGTGTGTGTGTGTGTGTGTGTGTGTGTGTGTGTGTGTGTGTGTGTGTGCGCGCGCGTGTGCGCGTGTGTGTTGAGCCCCTTTTCTAAGGAGAAATAACATCATGTATTATTCAACTCTATTTCTTTGCAATTACCGAGCGCACACTGACAGTCAACCCCATCTCTTCACATGTGACTAGATTATTCATATTCTGGTCTGTGAGATACAGTTCAATCATAACATCCTTGAAATAGGGAGGCCTACTGTAGTTGGGAAGATGGGCAAGCATGTCGCGGCAAAATTTGGACGAGCGCCTGCATTCTTGGCATAGGCGTACTTGCCGGGGGAGGGGGGGGGGGGGGGCAAGATGGGCAAATGGCCTCCCATTCGCCAAAGCTGGGCGAAAGTATGCCATTCATCTCCCCCTCCCCCTCAACCTCCCATACACACTTTCCAAAGCGGGCACTCTCGGCTGCATGCTGGAAAGTCCAACAAAACGACTTCTGAAGCTAAATTTATTTATTAATTGAGTTGCCACTCAAGTAATGCTTTTCGTTACTACGTGTTCCCTGCTTCGCCAATGAGGATTGTCTTGTGTGCCTCCTCGGGGCGCACTGTAGCGGATGACGCGTGGGATTCGCCATACACGCTCACGTTGCGGAAAAGGCCGGGCGCAGGGCATTTTCAGCCCTAACAAATGTCAGCTTGCGGTACCTGCATAATGCCCAGTTTTTGGAATCGCTATATCAGTATTTGAAAACACAATGAGATTGCTGTATTTAATCTGCGATCGAGGAGGAGACCCGGATAATTTATTATAATCAGACGCGCCCAACGAGTAGCGTGCCTTCACGAAATCGTTGCATTACCAAATGCTGGAACACGTTAATCTCTTTCCAGAGATAGCCTACATAGCCTTGCGGTCTAAGTGTCTTATCACCAAAAAAAAACCTCTTAAAGATTTAACTGTCCAATTTCATTGTATAATCACGACTTATCGTAGATATGTTCTGGATAAGGGCCTTGTTCGAATGTACAGAGCCTTTTCAATACCATCAGAACACTGAGTTGAATTTTTTCTACAGGCATGTGTTACTTCTGACTTCGACGACTTCATTTTCACTCTGTTCCTAAATAAGAGCTACAATATTACTTGTTTCCCCAGAGGAGCAAAACGAGCAGACATTTCCTATTTTGGAAATAAAGAGGGCCTCGTTTCGGTGACGTGTACCGAAAATTTACACTGTAAGTTGCTAACGTTCTCTGAAAACAGTTTCTGAATGTCGAGTTTTACAAATATTTAAGCGTTATACGCGGCATTTAGTTGTTTACCCCCGGTAACCTCGGTAAACTATGGAGGGCATGGTGTTCTTATTTATTCGAAGTAGGAAACAATCTTTCGAGTGAGGAGCGATAAGTGTTCATTCTTTGTAGGCGCAGTATAGCCTTTGTAAAATGCTACTCATTGAATGAATGAATTCCGGGTTTTTACGCGCCTAAACCGCGATTTGATTATGAGGCTTGCCGCAGTGGTGGACTGCGCATTAATTTTGGCTACCAGGGGATCTTTAGTCGTTTTTAGACGAGACGCTGGGGGTTTATGCATTTGGCCCCCGTCAGAAAGCGGCCGCCGCGGCCGAGATTTGATCCCGAGACCTCGTGCTCAGCAGCTCAACACCATAGCTGCTCAGCCAGCGCATCGGGTATTTACTCATTGAAGCGTTCTAGGGTGTAATAACGCCGCTTGGGGAAATGTTGCCCACACTCCCAAAACACCGCGAGAGACGCTTGAAATCCGTGAAAATATAGAGAATTATAAACGCAAGGCACTGCGGAACGTTTACTTGCCTTCTTAAAATACAATCATTGCAGATAATTACTAATTCCTCGTTTTTCCACGTGTTCTTTCTGTATCCAATGAGATTCGTAGTTTGTTTCTTCGATGCCCTCGGTCAGCTATACAAGCCATCCTGTTTATATCAGGAGAACAACAGGGACATGATATGGCTAATTTGTATAATATACACATGGGTGGGTTAAATGCGCATTTTCCAGTAGGATACGTATGCAAGTTGTCCATAGCGTAATTAGTCTGTTTTACGAGCAGTGTAAAACTTACACGGCTGCACCGTTATAATTTCTGTTATAATTTCTGGCTTAGGTCTGTTTCATATTAAAATTATCTCAGTGCTTATATCTGTAGTAACCTATCATGGAAGCATCATGTGAGGTACATCAGCGCCAAAGATAACTGTTCACTTGGGTACTCTCGCAGAAATTTTCATATGGCACCCCTATCACGTAAAATGTTTCTCTATACCACTTGCATCCATCCGTCACTTGAATACGCATCATCTATCTGGGATCCCGGTGTCACTACACTGATAAACGAACTTGAAAGAGTGCAGAATCATTCCATTTGCTTAATCTTATCCAATTATGATCGCACAGCCAGTGTTACCATGATGAAGTCACTGATTTACCTTCTGGAACTTACCATTCGTTGTAAAATAGCCCGGCTCAATCTTTTTCAAAAAAAGAGGTTAATTTAAAAACAATAATCTTCGTGAACAGTTCATTAAAACCCCTCCTTTCATATCAGCTAGAATTGACTACGTCCAAAAAGTTGATGTTCCTCGTTACACAACTGTAACCTATTCACATGCATTTTTTTACCTCGAACCAACTCCGAATGGAATCAGCTGCCAGAAGCAGCTACTGCTATTACGGATACATGGCGCTTTAGGAGGTTTTCCATTAACACGCTTAACATTGCCTAATTATTTGTAGTCAATTTGTTCTTCAGTTCTAATCTTCTTTATCTTTATTTTTAGATCTTGAAATTACGCTGCTTAGTTTCATAGATGCAACTGTACATTCTTTTGTATTCAACTGTTTCTTTTTTCTAATTTTGGTCTGTAATATGCCCCTCCCCTCTGCAATGTGCGCACCCTGAGGTTAAAATAAATAAATAAATAAATAAATTACAACTTCAACTGAGGTCAGATTTTATGAACATAAGGAGATCAAAAACGCTAAATTATGTGCAATGGTAAATGTGTGTCCATCAAATACAGCATTTAAGAAATTGTAAACCTAGGAGGACGCTTAAGCTTCATCGAACGCCATAGCATTCAAAGATCCCTGACTGTTTCTCACGATTCCCAGCAACTGCAGCTCATGTAACCGTAATGTTTCCCTGGAAACGCTGGCGGCGGACGCTATGCATGAAGGCAAGCTTTCTGGAGCGCGCCGCTCCTACTAAGACAGACCTCAAATGTCAACTCAAAAAAAGGGTTTGAGCTTTCGCATATGAGAATTATGTTTTCCCGTATGTTCAAATGCTATCATGTCTGTAGGTGGTGTGCAGTTCGTACTTTACAAATTTTCTGACGCATGTTATTTTGGGAAATTCAATTAGTCCAGTAACGCCGCCGCGCCGCGCGGGGGGCCTGCGTGGATCGGGATGCGTGGTACGGGTTTATTTTTCTCATGCGGACATCGCCGCCGGCACCGACACCAACGCCGAATTTTCTGCGACTCGGGTCCCTCATTGCTATGACGTTAATAGTATAAACACATATCATTCACGTGCATTTCGCACGCCGTTGATTAAAGCCTCTGCCGAAGGTGTTACTAAAGCCTGCAGGTGTTTTTTTTTTTCCTGGGTCAAAAAATAATGCAAAGAAACTTGAAGCGAGGTCAACACAAAGCAACATATTCATTCTGTAGGCATGCAGGCGATTCATACCATTAGAAATTATTGTTCATTGGCTACCGCCTTCTCCTTGGAAAATATTGTAAACTTCATCCTGTGTATGTATATGTATTTATATATATTGTGTATGCGCATGGTGTTTACAGGGGATATTAAGAAAAAAGTTGAAGTGAAAAAATACGGATGAGGTAACAGCCGCTGGTGCCTTTAATGCGGTTGTCCTTCTATTGTCAGGATTTGCAGAAATAAAGGTGTAATATTAATTAAATATCATGCAAGTCCGCGCCAACAATGATGCAGTAAGCTTTTAGCCACAATAAAATTGTAAGTGGAAGGTAGAGGCTACGCGAAAGAAACCTCAAATGATGTGGATGACAGAACTCTGGCAATGACACTATATGGGGGGGGGGGGGGGAGGGGGGCGATGAGTGGGTCTCTGTTCCTGCCACCCGAAAACTTCGGAGGGGGCTTGGGCCACAGAACTTCCCTGTAGTCGACACCTATGTATGCATGTTCTACGCGTGTTCGTACTATTAGAATAATGGAGTTAGAAACGAAGTAAACGTGACCACAGGACAGACCGCGATGCCTTTATGTAGAGCAGTGCAAGATTATAGACGAAGCGTCTCAGTATAGTTCGCCTCGTTGTCACCGTAGAAAGTTATCTGTCGAAAGTGAGAACTGTATTAGTGCGCCAAAGAATTTCACTTCCTCCTACAGCCTGTGCCAGCCTACTACGCCACATCCATAATTGTAGACTCCAACTTAAACGGTCTAAATCTATATACCGCACCAGCCGCAGAGACCACATTTAGACGTGTTGCCAGATTTCAAGGGAAGTCTCGTAAATCGCCTACCTCCATAGCCTACCACCATCTGTTACGCATCGAAAGCAATTAGCGTAGGCGAAAACGCATATCCAAGAGCACAGAAAGGCAGACGCCAGTGTAATTTATCATGGTTCTATACCGGTTGAAGTGCGCAGTTTTCTTGATGCTTCTTTATTATCTTACGTCAGGAAAGTCCCTGAACTATTATGGTAATCCTTAGTTATCCTGAATAGTAAGCATTTTTTTCTGGTTTGACGAACACAATAGAAGTTTGTGAAAAAGCACACACACACCTAATGTTTGTTGGTATTTATTGACATTTTTAATTGTCTATATATGTTTATAACTATAATAATATCTTATATTTTCTGTCGCTGTCATTGGTCTCGGAAATGCGTAAAAAATGTTTTGTAGTTTTTTAAACAGTGAAAGTTGACGGATGAAAATTGTTTGGCTGTTAAAACGAAGAAAACCCCGCCAAGCTTTCTGACCTTGAAATATTGATAGTAATCTATCTAGCACGGCGCACAATAGGTTAACTTTGGTTTTCTATCAGAGCATCAGCACGTCCTTCTGTCTACGTGCCTTTTTGGCCGTCTACGTGTCTTGTGAACAGGTATTTTTCAACCTGTGTGCCACGAGACAACATACAAGTTCTCTATGCGCTTGAACGAAGCTGTCGCAAGAGGTGACACGACAGCGCTTGTTTGCAATAGAATGTCAGTCAGCACTTTGGGCACATAACGTGCGCATAGGAGACACGGGCTAGCGTACTACACAACTCCAGCGTGGTGATGACGACAAAGTGACGTGGTTATTGCCACAGAGGTCACTAATTGAAAATTCTCATAAGCCTATGCTACACACCATAACGCTCATTTTCCGATTTATTGCTTTGTTTGCTGCTTTTATAGGACCTTGAGTACCAAGACTACGACCTGATCATGATGCACGCTGTAGTGAGGTTTTACGGATTAATTTTAAGCACCTGGGGGTCTTTGACGTGCCCCCAACGCCGGGGACACGGGCGCTCTTGCACCTTGCCCCCATCGAAATGCGGTCGCTGCGGCCGAGATTCGATCCAACGACCTCGTACTTAGCCGCGCAGAACCATAGCCACTGAGCCACCACGGCGGGTATCTTCAAGTTTGCACTATGCAAGATATCAAACCTAGCTATAGGTATTTCTTCATTTTTTTTTTTGCTATGAAAAAGGTATGATTGCAACTGAGTTTGCAACGACGGCTAGTACAAAATGCTTTCTCCATAAATAGACACGCATCGGAGCCATCGAACAAGTTTCTGATCGACTAGGACAGACACAAACAAAATTATTTTGTAGGCATGCATGGAGTACATGTGGCGCACGCTACAACGAAACAAGAAATATCACCACAATTTTTATAGCAATCAGCTATCCAGCGAATAAGTGCGATGTTAAGCTGCACTGGCAAAGCCAAATAGAATTTTAATTATGCACGAAGAACAATAACTGTGAGTACGTACTGCATTAAAGCATCGACACGCGCTCTAATATAATACTTTTTTTCGCGCAAATACAATTAAACTGTGCCAAAGCTTGATTTTCCGTAATTATTCGCCCTATAATTTCCCAAAGAAAACGACCGTTAGTTCCCAAAGTACACACGATAAACGGGTACGTGCGGAGAGCTACCTTTTTTCGGCCTCGCCTTCATCTTCATTCCACACGATGTGCCAGCAGAAATTCGCCGGCCACTCTAAGTTTTACACACTGTGCTAATGGGGCCAATGACAACACCATACGGCATCCTACGCGAAGGCACGGAGCATGTTCCTACATGCTCGTGATGGTGATGTTACGACTCACACGTGCGAGGCCGTACTGTCAGGCGCAGTCAGACGCGCATTACGGGACAAGTATAGAAGCATACGGGAACTACAAGGCAACCTAGCAGCGTTGCCATGAATGGAGTTCTGGTCGTTTTGGGTGAATTATTTGCACAAACGCTACACGCTTCACACATCAGTCGAGAGCCACATGCGAGAATGGTATTGCGCTGCAGCTCCAATGGGGACGGCGTAGTGTCTCTTATCGCTGCCCCGAACAACCAACATGCAATATTCATGTACGACATACCGGGGCGAAGCACGACGCCACACGAGGTTCGCGATAATGACGGCCAACGTGATGGAGAAAATGGCTGTACGACTACGACGTCTGTCTTTTTATTGTGTGTGTGATGCCTTCCTGATTTTTTTGCTTACGAGTAGGGACGGTTGTTGTGATGTTTACGACACCGTGGCGAGAAGCGACGGCCATGTTGAATGCTATTCTCGTGTAGGCTGTCGCAACACTGCCCGGCATATTTACATGTGGGGCTTCTTGGCACGCCATTCTAGAGACCTTGGACGCATTGCACCCGCCATAGGACAGAATAGCGAAACCTACAGTCTGCGATTGTTTTTTTCGTTTTGTTTCTTTATTTTTTACTTGCAACATATCTTTAAAAAAGCGTGCAGTTCTGCCTGTTAACACCTCGCTAACCATAAATATATGCGCCGGTGGACATCATATTGAATAAATATGAAAGCAATCTATTAAATAAATAATCTAATTGCTTTTGCTAACTACTAAACCACAGACTTTACGGCATATTTTTATTATTACAGAGGAATTAAATCTAGTTAACCCTTTATTCACCAGTGTTGCCTAAAGCCAACATAAAAGAAAAAGTGTTCTTGTTGAGTTTCAGTATTGAGTACGAAGTTTCTGGCGACACTTCTTTTCCAACATTGAGTGACAGACAACAAGCGTCCTTTTCTGGTTTAGATCAGGAACACGGGATGATTAAGAAGAAGTTTCGCACAGTTTGGCCTCTGTTTTTATTGGAAAGTCATATGGATGCCTTTCTTCTTTTACTACCGCTATGTCTTCTAACGCAAAAAACGAGTGATGTGAATCTTCAGTATGCTTAGTTGAAATAATATAAAATTAATAGAAGGCTTTGGCCATTAAAACTCAGTCGTGAATGAACGATAATAAATTTTGGAGTTTGTAGGGAAAACATTTTTTTTTGGATTTCCTACTATTATTAACAAATCGCAAACACTGATATTCACGTTCTAACTCAGTGAAGAAAGGGCGTTTTGGTCATAATACTTGCGACTGTCCGTTTAAGTCCTTAGAGAAACCATATATGAGACGACAAACATTCATAAAGCAATTTCGGAAACATTGGCCAAAACAATATATGGTGTGTCAATTTTTTTCTAATTTTGTTCAATCCCACCTTAAACGCTTAACTAAGAACTATCGGTTACAGATGCAATTTAATTTTAATGCCACGTGACACGTGGCAAAAGTGGCAGAAAGTGGCAAGGAAATAAATTTTGTTTTTGTTCTGTTGCACTGGCTTCTTTTAAGTGTTTGGAATTCCTTCAGCCCGTTGATCTCTTACAGACAAAATTTCTTTTTTTCGTGGAAGATAAGGTGGTGTGACAATTTTTTTTTGAAACCACAACATTGCAAGCCAAACGCCAAAACATTATGACGACCTTTCTACGTGCCATTGAGGCGGACGGGAGTGGATGCAACCACAAGGTTGGAATGCGACTGTATACATTCCGAATGGAAACGTTGTTTCCTCAAATCCAATGCCTCCACGTGCGCTGAGATGCTGTTTGTTCACCAAGATTGGGCAAGCAATGGAAGGCGCCCGAGGGCATGTTTGTCATGACCTCAGGTGTGCGGACGCTTCGTGCCCAAAGTTGCAACAATATGCTCGTTCGACCTTTTATGCCCTCTGCCAGACGACATAAGAACGGTTGTCGAATGAACCTCACCGCTCTTCAAGATGACCTCTCTAGCAAATATTTCTCCGAGAACCAAGTTCAATGCAAATACGCCGAGATATTTGAGAGGGAGCTGTAACAAGAAACGAATCACTACGGAGATAAATGTACGAATTGCCCTGTTCACGAAAATACCGCTATTTGGAAGGGAGGATGCGCACTCACATTAAAGTATTACAAAGTGCGGTGTCATGCCTTGCGCTGACAGAGTATGCGCGAACAAGAACTCGAGAAGATGCCCAAGAATTACCATTATCTCTAGTTTTAACGCCGTGCAGTCATTGACGCCGCTCAGCAGACAAAGTGTTCAAGACCTGCGAATAGCTTCGCGCATTCTTACAAAAATATACAAGTCCGCTCCAACTGCGGAGTTGCTATGGCGATAGCTCACGCAGTATTACGTGCAGCAGCAGTTCGAGAAAGCACAATTGTGGCGCCACAGCAGTCTTCGCGGAAGTGTCCATCGGAAGTTGTTTGGATTCCCGACCAAGTTCATATGAATAATTTTTTTTTTCATGACCCAAATGCTGTCACGAGCTCTCTTTTCTAAGGTTCTGTGGTGATACAATAGATTTCTCGCACCTCTGGTGCCATAATAACCTTGACCAAGTTTCGAAGGCAGCCTTCCCAAGTTCCCAAAAAAGTAGCGTTTATAAATTCAGTCTGGGCGTGCTGCTCATCAATAACTACTTATCCATGGCCTTGGCTTCGTGGAAATCCACTTTTTATCCGTCCACCAATGTGTGCTGTGCGTACAACATGGCAGTTCTCAGAGAGTTAACAAAACATATGTAAGAAAGAGGACTGTATCTTATATTTTGGCAAAAGCTGCAAAGATGGAACACAGAAGCGCAAAAACTACTTTTGCGCATCATGTTTTTCTTTCTTTCATTGTTTTCTTTGCCCACTGAAAGAACTCACTATTACAAATTTTCACAACTCACGCAGCTAAGGCTGCAGTTAGCAAGTCATTTCAGTAAACAAGAACTTACGCTTCTAAGTAAGAGAACCGAATATTCAGCCTAATACAAAAATATTCAAACTATGCTTTCAGAAAAGCAGGCGAGCACAAGGCACGGGCGCATGCTTACTATAGTTCTCTAGTCAATGAAAGGTCACTTTGGAGGCAGCTGGGTGTTTTTCCTCGAGGTAAGGGATACATTTTCCTTTGTCCACCAGCACAGAGGTCGATCCTCATGCGCAGAAGGATTCGGGTTGCTCATTAAGATCCCTGATGACAAAACTGAGGTCTAGACTCCTAATTTGAAGTCATTAAGGTTTTCTCAAGAAGCAGAGCTCATTACCGATCCCTGCTTTCAGACAGAAGAAAGATGTTCAATGCTAGGCTCCAATGAGTTACAAGCAAGAATTACCGCGGACGCTTCGCAAGAAAGAAAAAACGAAAAAAAAATCAAATCAAATAAAGAACAATAAAATGAGAGTTAAGGATGTCTGTCGTTCAAGACCGAGAGTGAGCCACTTAAAAAAGTAAGTTCGCCAAATGGCAGACACACGCAAGTGCATACTTCTTATGCTTCGAAAATACCAAGAAATGTTTGCTAACATTTCGTTCGCAAGAAAGGTTGTAGGAAGGGGTCTTTAGAGAATGATAAAAAACTACTTGATAGCGAAAGCTCCGTCGATTGCCAAACACACCTTAAATCTTGCGTTCAAGGCTTGGTGCAATAGAAGCCCACATAACAGTACTACCTCTATACATGTCTAAAAGAGCCGTTTGTAGAAAAACGCTCTTCATGCTTAGTGAATGAGAAGAAAAATATTATCAGAAAACGACATCAGCACATTTTTTCTGCGCTTGTAAGAAATTGCAAAGCAACATGGTAGAAGGACCATCAATTATCAGGTGATTTTATCCGGGGATTGTTACACACAGAAAAGCATTAATAAAGCGAGTGCGTATCACTACATGATCCTAAACTATGCATAAGATTAGCGGCTGATAGACACAACTTCATTCTTTTTTTCTTTCACAACCTGAATGATGCTATGCTCACACGGATATCACATTCTCTGTTTACGTAGAATGCAACATGTATTGTGTCTGTACATGATTCACATTTGTTTACTTTTGTACTTTGGCGTCACGTGACTGTAGTTACCTTCCAAATAATATGGCTCAAATACAAGCGTTCATTCTGCCCTGCACCTTTCTCGGTATTTTGCAAAAGCACAGGAAATAATTAATTATGTGTAGTTTTGAACAAGCGAAAATTTGTCTATTAAATAATAATTCAAGAAATTTGCAGTGAAATCTCCTCCTGAAACTTGCCTCATTTCACACTGACTGGTTCCCGGAATGTCTTTTTTTTCTGAATCGCACAAAAATAGGACGACTCCCTTTACCGTTGTCTCTATACCTGGTGATTTATTTTAACGTAATTTTTATAAATAGCCTGTGGCATTTAGCGTAAGTCTGCTTATCGTGGCGGAATACTCGAAGCTGTGTGCATTACTTGCACTGCAAATCAATATGCGTAATTCGCTAATTAACAATATGTTACTAATTAAATTTTCGACTAATTATTTTATCGCATATATTGCAACTCGCGTATTGCATCGCGAGATTGGTAGTGATACTGACCAGGATATTAATCGGACTGATATAAATAATATTGCCGCTTGGAGTAAAAATTGGCTCATTGAATTAAACACTATAAAGTGCAAGCTCATAACTGTTAGAAGACATGACGTGTGTGCTCCAGCATATACGCCTAACGTTGCCTAGCTAGAACAAGTTTTGACTTGCCGTTATATGAGAGAAACTACAGCGTCCGGCTTATGCTGGAAATGTCACATTGATTTTCTGACTAACAACCCTAATCGCATGTTGGGTTACTTGCGTGAAAATTTTAGCAAATCCCTTGCATCACTGAAATTACTCCTATATAAAACACCAGAATGGTTCAAGTTGTAATACGCTGCTACCATTTGTAACTCTAACATTGCTACGCACATTAACTCCTTTGAAATGGTTCAAAATAATTCCACACGCTTCATTCTTACCAACTACTATCGTACGTGAAATACAACTTTTATAAAAAAAAAACACCTTATGTTTGTCATTGTTGTCACTGCACAGAAAGGATTTTCGCTGATGTCTTTCTCTGAAACTGCATCGTCACCTTATCTTTCGCAGCGAACTTATCTCAACGCCTACTTACCCGTCCTCTCGAATAGATTACCGCCAAAGAGTAAGAAGGATTTCTTGTCGCACTTATAAGTTTCTATCTTCACTCATTACACGTACAACTAATGACAGGACCGACCTTCCCACTGATATTGTGTAAATGGAAGACTTTGCACTTCTCCGCCAAACTTTGTTGCGTTTCTTGAAGTACCGCAGTATCCCATCACTTCAAAGATTCTCTGTATTCCTGACTAAACTGTTTTTCTTTTTGTTTCATTCTCTCCATTCTGCCAACCTGGTGTCGCTAGAATGATGTAAATTTATAATGAATCTTGTTATTGTGCTCATGTACATCACTTCCCTCTTCAATGAATACGCGCTTGGGTATATATAAGAAAAAGGAGTAAATAAACGATTAATCAAGCTTTACTTGCTTAGACATGTAATAGAAAAAACTTAGACATTATTCATTTAACGCAAAAGCAGGTTAGGCTTGTGATGCGGCATTGCTCCACTGTTTGCTTTGCAACTATCAGCAACAACCCTCTCTTTGAATGCCATAAGCGCTCAACTTATGCACAGAAAATAGTTAATGGCTTAATTCCAAATGTCTATCCATTACATCAGCATCAAGTTGTTCCTTTGTTGTCTTATTTATATGAAGCACATCAAGGCGTGGGAGAGAAGTGGGAACCAGCTTAGCTTATTAAAGGATTGTCCGTGCTCACATGTTTTATCGTACTACCGCACCTATTTTTTGTTGTTGTTCATTGTTCCTAGGAAATGTCACACCTGAGTAGCCGCGGCTGATATAGCTACATTATAGATACACCCTGTTCATTAAACATGAACCCTCAATTTTTTTTTTTTTTTTTTTTACTAACGGTGCACTCGTTCAAAGTTCATCCTAATTCGCAAGCAACGCATGGAGCTCGATTCCCTAGGCTTCAATTTTCGTGTTCTTTATTTATTTGGTTATTATTTCATTAATTTATTTAACGATACTACCAATCTTCCAAGGTATCGTGCATGCGTACAGGGAAAATATTGTCAGAACAAATATTGTAAAACATCAATTAATACAGTACTAAAATACCTACATGTCAAGAATGTTGCGACATTATGCCTACAGTATTTACATCAGATCCACCACTGCTATTGGTCGAAGGATCTTCCCGAAAAGGTGCATCTATCGGGCAGTCTAACATTAAAAACTTGAGAGGAAGCACGGAGAACGTACTAATGCGAAGAGAAGATCCATGACATGAATTTCTGCATAGTCGGGAAGGGGGGACGTTTCAGAAAAACAAGGACGAGAAATAAATTGTGTATAAGTGAGGACTCAGATGACAAGAAAAAAACTTATCTAGGCGGGACAAGCATCCTGAATGAAGTTCAGTTCCTAAAATACTGTTGTGCCTGTTTCTTCAAGGCATAAAAAGAAGGCAAAATTATTCTACTGTACCAGACTTTATATTAAACAAAGAACATAATTATGGAGCCAGCGCAGAGCTCATTATTTTTATATATTTTACTTGTCTCTTTGGATAACGCAGTAAGGCGTGAACATTCTAGCAAAAAAAAGACATATAAAACACGCAAAAATTAAACCTAAAGATCAACCGAAGATTACAGCAGAAGTTTGCACGGTGGAGTGTGGCGTTCTTCTCCATAAAACTTTATATTCTTGTATTGAAGCACGCAAAGTAGACCTCGGCAGGACGTGATTGAATGGAGGCGCTTACAAAGTTAGACAACCACTTTTCTTTCTCTTTTGCGCGTATTTCTTAGCTTTCTTTACCAAATTGTTGAACTCGTTGTATTTGTTTTTCTTCTCATACTACCTCGCGCATTGTTTTGAGGTGCTGGTAGGTGGATTTCTTTTTATTCCGCCATACATTTACGTTCTATTCTGTCGTCAGACATCGAATAGAAAATTATCTAGCTGGCATCAAAAAAAAAAAAAAAAGTTTTTGCAGTCGTGTGCGTACCTTACACTGTCCCTGTCCCAAACAGTTTGCAATTTCGTGCATTTAATCTGAATGGCCTGATCGTTCGTGGGTTTTCCTAGATTTAGTAAATATAAATATGATATGACTAACACTAACACTACTAATCTTACTATTACTAACATTGAAAACAATAATTGATCAATCACTTACTTACCGTGCCCAGAGAGAAAACCCAGGTCTGGCTGTTGGCAAACAGAAAAAAAGTTAAGCAGAAAAGAAGATAGAAATTTACAACAAATACGACCAAACGTTGTGGGGAAGAAATAGAATGAAAAAATAGAAACAAGAAAGAGCAGGATGAACAGCTACGCAATGGACAACCATACAACAATAACACACATAGAAGATTAGCAGAAGGAGAGAGAAATTCTGAGAAGGCAGCAGAGGGGAGCGCGGCTAGAAAGAAGTTTACAAGAAAGTGCGAAACTTGGAACAGAAAGAAGACAACACGTATTGAAGATGTAAAGACGGAGAAATAACAGTTGTAAAAATTTGCATTTTGTGGAGAGGGGATTGTCTGCTGAAAGAGGCAGGAACATGGACGGGCCTATACTCTTTGGTATTCTTATGCGGTATCCACCGTGAAAAAGAAGCTAGTAGACCTGAACTTAATTTTATCGTTATTATGCCACCACCAATAATAATAATAATAATAATAATAATAATAATAATAATAACAAAAGCGATGATGATGACGACGCTAGTTTAATTATGATAATGAAAATAAACACAGAAAACATACCTTAGACACATCGAGCTGGTACAGCTATACGAAAGACTAGTTCTTATGAAATACAGGGCGTCTGAATATTTGGCTGCGCGTGTTAAAAGAAAGATTTTGTGCCCACCACTGCACCGTTATTGCTCAAATTTTGCAGAACAATCGCATTTTGTCGTCGACTTCGTTTGGAATAACACTTGGCACGATTCGTCGCCTGTATTTAAAGACAAAAATGAGAAACTGTTTTCGCCTGTGGGAAAAATGGCGTCTGAGAAGCCGGCCCTGGCACACACTTGTGTCGCCGCCTGTCGGCAGCAGCATGAAGCAGTTGCTGCCTCGTAAGCGACTGATTTCAGGATGCGGTTTCGTCTGCTAAGGAGCTCCTTCCTGCTGCTGCCGGCAGGCGGCGACACAAGTCTGTGCCCGGGCCGGCTTCTCAGACGCCATTTTTCCCACAGGCAAAAACAGTTTCGCATTTTTGTCTTTAAAAACAGGCGACGAATCGTGCCAAGTGTTATCCCAAACGAAGTCGACGACAAAATACGATCGTTCTGCAAAATATGAGCAAGGACAGTGCAGCGGTGAGCGCAAAATCTTTTTTTTTAACACGCGCAGCCAAATATTCAGGACCATGTATACGAAAAGTGTTGCACTGCTGGACTCTATCTTCCGTGTTTGAACCCAGCCGTGGCGGGCACATTGTGATGTGGGCTGAATTCGAGAATGCAAGTGTACCATAGATTGGGCGCTTGTTACAAAGCCAAGTTGGTCAAAATTCATACCGAGTTTCCCACGAAGGCGTGAGCCGTAAAAAGATCGTGATCCTGGAACGTAAAAATCCAGAACCTATTCTTTAAAAGAGACAACAACAACAATAACAACAGCATCAATAATAATAATAATAGCATTAATAATAATAATAATTGATGCCACATATAATTAACTTTATCGCGTAGTCGTTATATATTGTCAGGGGTATAAAACTATTGACACGATGTATTTACAAGGCGTATATAAACAGCAGTCGTGAATCCCGAGAGTCTGTAGCCACTTCGTCGTCTTAGCCATCGACGACCTTGTTCTCTTTTCCCATCGTAACACGACCCCCGGCGGAAGAAGCACCGTCCCCGTGCTTCAGACGGGGCCGTCGGTAAGGGCATAGCAAGGTTTAAGCCGAGAGACTTGTGTCAGGTGATGTGGAACCGGGTAGCATGACGGAGGTCTCGGGCATTATCTCGCAAGTGACATTGGTCACTTGATATAGAACGCGGTAAGGGCCTTTTTAGCACGGAAGAAGTTTTTCGGAGAGTCCCACTCGGCGGCAAGGGGATCAGAGTAGCACGAGAGAGCCTGGAGAAAATATGTGTCACGATGGCTGCGATTCAAAGCATGCCGTTGAGATTCCTGCGATGCCAACAGACGAGTACGGGCAAGCTGGTGCGCATGGTCAGCGTGGGCGATGGCGTCGCGGGCATACTAGGTCCTCGAATCCGCTATCAAAGGGAGGGAATGCGTCTAATGGTAATACTGGGTCACGGCCGAAGAGTAAGTACAAAAGGGGGAATACCCAGCAGTATCGTGGCGTGATGAATTATAGGCGAACGTGACGTAGGGCAGCGCCACATCCCAGTCCTTGTGGTCGGGTGAAACGTATTTCGATAGCATGTCAGTAATGGTCCGATTAATCACTCAGTAAGGCCTTTGGTCTGGGGATGATAGGAGGTAGCCAGTTTGTGCTTGGTAGAACATGAGCGTAGGATATCGGCGATGACTTGAGAGAGGAAAGTGCGGCCTCGGTCAGTAAGGAGCTGTCGCGGTGCGCCATGTACTAAAATTATATCATGGATTAGGAAATCCGCGACGTCGGTTGCGCAGCTCGTGGGAAGTGCCCGAGTGATGGCACAGCGCGCCGCGTAATCAGTAGCGACAGCGATCCACCTGTTGCCGGAGCTGGACTCAGGGAAAGGGGGAAGGAGATCCAAGCCCACGTGAAAGAACAGCTCAGGTGGAATGTCGTTCAGCCGTAAGTATCCGGCAGGAAGCATTTCTGGCTTTGTGCGATGTTGACAGGGCTTGCAAGCAGCTACACAGCGCCGTACGGAGCGTGCGAGGCCGGGCCAGTAGAAGCGGCGGCGCACGCGGTCGCAAGTGCGAGCAAAGCCAAGGTGTCCGGCAGTTTCGGCGTCATGAAGCTCTTGAAGCACGTTAATTGAGCGGAGGTGTTGACGAACGACAAGGGGAAGGGGAGGACCGTCAAGATGAAAACTGCGTCGGTACAATATACCGTCGTTGAGAACGAACCACCATGACGATGGATCAGTAGGAGCAGATTCCATTCGGTCAATGAGGGTGCTCAAAGTAGTGTCATGGCGTTGCTCATTGGCCATGTACAAAAGCTGGGAAATGAAAAGAACACTTGCGGAAGCGTCCATGTCGTCGTTGGCGGACGTGTGTACAGGGTAACGGGACAAACAGTCGGCGTCCTTGTGTAGGCGACGAGACCTTGTACCCTTGTAGGAATACCCTTGTAGCCGCAAAGCCCATCGTCCAAGCCTCCCTGCGGGATCTTTTAAGGACGAAAGCCAACATAGGGCGTGGTGGTCCGTTACAATAGAAAAGGGCCTGCCGTATAAATAGGGGCGGAATTTCGCCACTTCCCATACAATGGCCAAACATTCGCGCTCGGTAATAGAGCAGTTCCGCTTCGCAGGTGCCAAAAGACGGCTAGCGTACGCGATGACACGTTCATGGCCGTGTTGAGCTTGTGCCAAGACGGCACCGATTCCCTGGCCACTGGCATCGGAGCGCGCCTATATGTTCGCTGATAAACTAAGCAAATCACACGACAAGCTTTACGCATGCGCTAATCGTATCGCCGAATGAGACAGGAAAGCGGTGCACCATCGCCTTCTACAAGCGCACTGAAATGAGGCATGTAGTCTTTCGCACCCCTTAGGGTTGTCTTGAATGAATGAATTAATGAAAGAATGTAGGGTTTTTATTGGCGCAAGGGCCAGGTATGGCCAAAGAGCGTCATGCCAGTTTTAGTGACTTAGCAGCGTAGTGATGGATTCTATGAAGTTGAAGTGACGTCGCTGTGAAGGGGCCTAAAAATGTGTCGCTGTCAAGTTCGTAAAATCTACGTGTAATAAGATTGTGGCGATAACTAATGACGTGTACTAAGAGCCTTAAAGTACATTGCGAAAAATGATATGATATACAAAACATGTCAGTTGCAAAGATTGGCCTCAGGACTATGGCCTCACCAGAGCCCTTGAGACACAAGGGCCTTGAGGTATGTGCTATGCAATACTGATATCGCAGCCGCATCCTCTGAAGAGAGGAAGCGCTACGAATGTGTGGGACTAATAACATGTAGGACAACATCATTGTAGAAACCTAGGACTGCTTTGGCGTTAAAAAGCGGCTCTTTGCCAAGAAACATAGCCGGGTGAAGTGGAGTACAATAGCGGTATGCCAGAGGAAAATGTTTCTATCTCTGAGCTTCGGCTTCCCGACACTCCAGTAGGACGTAGAGGACGGTCAGCCTCTCCCCGCATCTACCACAGATTGGAGGTTCATTTCCAGAAAGTAGAAACTTATGGGTCCCAAATGTGTGTCCTAGTCTGAGTCGACAGAATATGACATCTGTTCCCCGGTATTTTGTTGTGAAGGACCAAAAACCTAACTGTGGCTTTACCACGTGCTGTTTATTATTTGTTTCGGCGTCCCACAAGCGTTGCCAGTGGTTTCACAGTTTCCTTCGTAAGAGAGGGTTCAGATCAGTAGCAGGGACCGCAGCGGTAAGAGTAGCTTGTGATGTAATTTATATGGCCATTTGGTCTGCTAGAACATTTCTCTCAATGCCTCTAAGGCAAGGTACCTACCATATAATGATATGCTGGTTAGATATGTGTGCCCTACACAGAACGAAGTAGAGCTCAATAAGTACAGGGTTTTTGTGTTTACAGAGTGACTTCAGGGCTTTTACCACGCTTAGAGAGACTGTAAATATGACTGTTTTTCGAAGTTTTGATTTCATTCTATGCTTCACTGTGGACAAAAGTGCAT
Organism: Dermacentor andersoni; assembly: GCF_023375885.2. Lineage (NCBI taxonomy): Eukaryota > Metazoa > Arthropoda > Arachnida > Ixodida > Ixodidae > Dermacentor > Dermacentor andersoni. Next base: position 58,596,875 of record NC_092822.1, read on the forward strand.
GGGCTTCTGCCGTAAATATACTACTTTCCTGGCGCAATGCGCCGGATTCTGAAAAAGATGGGCCGATGGCTGCGTAAGAAACCCCTGCATCCGACTTGGAAGCACCAGTGTAAAACTCATTGCAAGAGTACTTATACTGGAGTTATAAAAAATGCATTATAATATGTGCCTCAGGCGGATGTTTCGTGACATCTGCAAACGACATATCACAGCCTACGAGCTGCCACTGCCATGGCGGTAACAATTTCGCTTCCGAAGTTTTAGTGCGCTACAAAGGTCAGCTGACGTCGTACGGCAAGGACACCACGAAAAAATGAGGAGACGCTCTGTAAGGTAAGAGGTGCCCTTGTATGAATATTTGATTTAACCAGATGAGTCCAAACAAGCCCTGGCCGTGGCTATGCTCATCGCGAGAAGCGCATGCGCTCCTACGAGAAGCGCATGCGCTCCCGGTTGGACGCTGGACACGTGCGCTGCAAGATGAGTGGTGCATTTGCGGATGCAAATTCGCAGCGCCTCTACTTTGTTAGGCTCCGTGCTAGGGCCCTGCTTCAGCTGGTCCGTGAAGTTTCAAGGCTGGTGTACTCGGGCAAGCTTGAGTATAGAAAAAGTTTTCCTGCGCGAAGTGAAACTAGGCCTTCCACTGATACGTACGACTCCTAAAGAAAATGCTCACCCTTGCAACTGTTCCGCATCGTTCAAGATTGTTTGCGACAACGCAAACCGTTGCCGCTATTCAATTTGTGTACGCAGCTCACAACAGCACGCTGCGGGATGAGTCAGCGGGGGGTGCGAACGGGCGCCCGTTCTACGTGACTCCTCCAGGAGCAAATTGAGAGGCCCGGGACATGCGGTGCAAGAACGCGCACGCAATTTCGTCTGGCCAATTTGCCATTTCGAGGGTTGCTCTCTTCGACCAGTCTCTCTGAATACAGATGCACCCTCCTGCCACGACAAAAATGAGAAAGCATAAAGATGAGTCGAGCAATATTAAAAAGAAGCCAAAAGGAATGAGCGAAACACGGTGTCATAAACAGCAGTGTTGTAGGCGTCTGTTTGTGACGTGCACTTTCGCGGACCGTGGCAGACGGCTTCTGTGATACGTGCCTTCTGTTCAATAAGCATAGTCACGTGGTTTGCGGAGCGACGCTTTCAGTTTTTGTTGTTTTTTAGGGGACGAGAGCATATTTTTTTATTTTTACGTGATCGAAACAACTGTCGCATTTAGGCAATCAGCGAGCTTTGTCACTAAGCGGCATACGTCGGACTATCCTGAAAGTTTCTGAAATTTAATAAAGTCGAGTTCTGTTACAATGTCAGATGGCAGCTTATTCCACTTGGTTGAAGTGCGTGGTACGAAAGAATGAGCGTGTCCTGATGTGCGGCAAAAAAACGCGTGTTAGTTTGAAAGAACGATCATGCCGAGGGAGATTAGCGGACGGGGTATGAGAAAAATCTTCATGAAGGAACGAGTGGTCATAAAGTTTATGAAATAGTGTTAAGCGTGCTGTTTTCCCACAATATCACAAAAAGATGAATTCTCGAGTTCAGCACGCTGTTGTAACTGAGTGACGCTAGTTGTTCGTGAATAGCCGAAGAAAAAAAGATCTGGTAGCACGATTTTGCAGAGCTTCAATATCATTAATAAGGTACTCTTGTTCTGGGTCCCATAAGGCTGACGCGTACTCAACCCTTGGTCGAATTAATGCAGTCGATGCTAGTTTCCTAATGTGGGGTTAGCTGTGTGTTAGGCTACGTTTGATGAGGCCTAAACAGCGACTAGGAGATGCTAAACTGGTTGCAATGTGGCTTTTCCACACAAGATCACTGCCGAACCGGAGCCCTAGGTCCTTATAACTGGAGGCACGCTCAACGTTAGTGTCGTTTAATACGTAGGAAGTTTGAAGTCTAGTACTTCGATTAGTAAAAAACAAATTTAGTCTTTCAGGGATTTAGTGACATTGAACAAGTATCTCGCGAAGCACTTACAGAGTTAAGGTCAGCTTGAAGAACTTTTTGATCAATTACAGAATAAATGTTACAGTAAATTACGCAGTCATTTGCGAAAAGTCCGGTTCCGGTTGAAACGCTGTCTTGTAAATCGTTAATAAAAACAAGAATGAGTAACGGCCCAAGCACGCTTCCTTGCGGTACACCTGACGTCACCTTCCCACATGAAGAGTTAAAATTGTTTGCTGATGTGAACTGCATCATGAAAGATAAGAAGTCTTTCATCCATGCCACAACTAGAGGATGAATGTTATACCTTGCGAGCTTTGTTAGAAGACGATGGTGTGAAATACGGTCTAATGCCCTCGAGTAATCAAGGAATTTTGCGCCGCTCTGAATACCAGCATCCGTGGATGACTGCAGATCATCAATAAAGCCAGCTAACAGCATGTCGCACGAATACCCCTTGCGGAATCAGGGCTGATACTTAAAAGTTAGGTTGTGCTCTTCCAAATATTTGATAACCTGTGAATGTATGGCGTGTTCTACTAACTTGAAGTTGGACTTGTTAAAGATATGGGTCTGTATTTGAGGGGTGAAGAATGCTCACCGGACTTTAAGACTGGAATGACCTTGGCCATTCGCCGATCGTTAGGAATGCTTGAGTGAGGCAAAAATTGTGAAAATATTGCGGAGAGTATACGCGATAGCCCTTCAGCTGCATCTTTAAGAATGTTATGATCGAATCCATTGTGGTCACACATAGGGGATAATTTTAGTCGGCTAGTCAAAGAAAATATACCTACTTCATCGATTACTATTTCCGACATGCCTACATCAGAAAGTGCGTCTAATGTAGGAAACGTCATGATATCTTAATGACCAAACAGTGAGGAAAACGTGTCATTTAGAATCTGAGCGCACATAAAGTCCGGAACTATCTCACCATCTGAATCTGCGAGGATAACATCTGAAAAGGAAACTGGATTTATTATGCGCCAGAGCCTGTGAGGATTAGTGATAAGCATCGACGCCAAGCCATTACGAAAAAAAAAATGCCGACGTGTTGTTTCAAGCAGGGGTTCATACTGGGCATCGCATTTTTCTTATCGTTTACATGATATAGACTGCCTGTCTTTGTCCGCCTTTCAATAGAGACGCTTCTTTTTGTTATTGAAGCGTTTGAGTTGATTAATAAAGCAAGGTGCATTGTTGGAGCATTTTATAATAGTGAGTGGTATATACCTCTCGATTAGTCTACAAAACGTATCTCTGAAAAATACCCAGTTTTCTTCAACAATCCGTGATACGTGGTCCTCAAAAAATTGGTCTGTAAGCAATGAACACTCCAAAACAATACTTGCATAATCCGATTTTTGTAGCATCGTATGCGGTTAAACGTAACTTTCTTTGTATTTGGCGTTTGTGTTAGTTCCCCAGTGATGATGGAATGATCGGACAAGCCACCAAGAAGAGTATTATGCGAACAGAAGACGAGGCCATTAGTGAAAATGAAGTGAATGATATTGACCGACGTGGCTGAAGAGCGTGTGAGGCGTGTAATGAGTTGTGTTAATGAAAAGTCTAGACATGCACGAAGTAATTCACATACTTCAGTTTGTGAAGCTGGAGCAGACTGCGTATTCCAATTAATATAAGAAAAATTGAAATTGCCAAAAATATTTAGCAATGAATTCGGAAACATTTCCAAGACTTCGCTCATCGCGTGGTGAAAGTCGTTGGAGAAATAAGTGCTGCTTGGCGGGCGATAAAAAAGTTGCATCAATTACATTACTATTTCCCTTCGTTTCACACTGAAAACAGGTGATAACGCACTCAAGGAATGTGGTGGCATTGACAGGCGAAGCAACGTAATGTTTTTCACCACAATGAGCACACCACCACCTCTTCTTTGCTTGCGATCACAGCGCATGAAACTGAATTCTGGGGCGCTATAACGTAAAACTATTCCAAGCTTTTCTATTTCCAATTCCGCATTCAGCCCTCCGCGATTGGTGAAAAATATTTTTGGACCACCCCCACTTCACCTGTCTGTCACACGACGTCAGGAAATCCGCGATACCTCCCCATCTTATATGACGTGTACACACTGGTTATGGATGATTTGACCGAACAAAAGAAAAATAGTTATTTCTGATTCGACGCCTTTTCACCATTGGCCCTCGGCTATTGGTCAAGAGTTTTCGAGCTGCAGCCATTTCACCTGCCTGTCACGCGACGTCACAAAACCGCAAAACCTCACTGCGTCAAAGTTACGCGTACGCGTTAAAGATGCATTAATATGCCGAACAAAACTGTATTTCCTTCTGAATAGCCGCAGACTGCCCCGTTCCGAAAGTAATAAAAGATGGCTGCCACCGATCACTCAGGCACTGGCTACTCGCACCTGTCGGAGAGCATGGGTTTATTTGCGTGTAATAAAACTTTTTGCGTGGCCGTGTAACGTTTTTGAGCACTTTCGGCACATTTGCGACCTTGTTCTGCCAACTCTTTTTTGCTTAGGATCCGTTTTAGCGTCATTCTTAAGCTCCCGTTGCATGCCGCCGCGATTGTCGACGAGCCACGGTAAGCTAAGTAAGCGAATACGGGCCAATCACAGAAGCTAGCCCCACCCTATTCATCCGGTTATCCATTTTCAGTGCAAGGGCTCGGCCCGTCGAATCCCTCTCCTCTCGAGCGAGCTCCTCGCCTCTTGTGAGCCAATGAGATAAGACAAGCTTCTAAGTGTAGGCAATGTTATTAATTTTGAAGCAAACAAAAGTGACCTCCTATGAACGAGAATAGCGTTTGATTGGTCTGTTGAGACAACCCTACGGGTGCCCACGCGGTGCTTGCGTCGGCGGTTACGCAAATTTGACGTCAGGAGATTGGCATAAAGACGTATTGGAATAGTGTTACGTTATAGGGCCCCTGATGATGTGACGAGTGTACTGCTATCAGGATACGCGTCATCCAACCATATATCGGTGAGAGCTACCAGGAACGTTCAGCTTAAGTCAACAAGTGACAAAAAGCGATATTTTTAGATATGCTTCTGATGTTCGTGTACAGAAATGCAAAGCTGCGTGATTTCTCAGCACACGATGACGAAGACAAGCGAACCAGAGCCGTTGGGAAGTTAGTACAAATTTCTCAAACTGCCGGACTCTGGGATAAGCAAGGTGTTTGATTTGAATCAGTGTCTCAGATGTACGTGTCAACACTAGTCTGTTGAACACAAGTCTCATGCGGTCACCGTCCTTTCTGATTGTTTTACCGTATTGCCACAACTTGCGACGTTTATCTCTCACATCCTGTGAGCAGTCGTGGTCAATGCTGAAAGCTGCGTTCCTCAGTTTATAGCCATGCTTAGTATACTTTCAGCTTCTTTATCATTTAAAATTTGACGATGATCGGTTGCCATTTTTTGCAGAAGAAAGACCCAATGGATGTGCCTTGGCAACTGAAATGGCTGTGATTTCTAGCTGGTTTTGCCATAATTCTGTAACAAGGCGCTCTCAAAATTTTCAGGTTTCATGTTGTTGCAAATGAGTTAGGCCACAAAATAAAATATTTGACCTTCGATATAGATTTTCCAAATCGCCAACCTTGTGCTGCATTTCCAAAATGAATTCTTGGCTATAGGCTGGCAATGCAGTGTTTGCCAGCTGAACTTTAGATTGTAGGTCATCAATCGTGTGTTGTATTAGCGGAAGGTTTGCATCAAAATTGTTGGGAAGCTTAAGCAAGGCAACTGACTGATGCTTTAACTCGAGCTCGACAACTCGATTAGTTAGACTACTCTAGGTCACTTGTAATCGAAACATGAAGCCGTAATACCTTGGTTATTGATTATTGAAGGCTTGCGTTATTACTTTCAAGACGCTGCACTGTTGAAGACACCGAATCAAGCTTTACTTCCTTGGCTTTCGTCATAGGTTCAGGATTAAAACGGCAAGCTGGGCGAGTTGGTGATTGAACATGTTCTTAGGGGTGGGCAGCGCAACCTGGACGAAAGACAAAAGGAAGTACGCGATTCGTCCGGGTTGCGCTGCCCACTCCTAGGAACATGTCCAGGATTAGACTCGCTCGTACAATCACGTTAGGTTGCTGGCATACACCTCAGAACTCTAAGTGTCGTTTACACAGCCTCGACCCATCACTGAAACTTACATTACCAGCGAACCTTCCACGACGTGACGCAACACTGCTGTGTCGGCTGTGGGTAGGAGTAGCATTCACCAACTCCTACAGCTATCGTATTGGAATGGCGGATTCACCAATGTGCGCGAAGTGCGAGTGTGAAGAGACCATCAGTCACCTTCTGTGCTACTGTTCTCGCTTCGATAATCAACGCGACACTCTCCAGTGTGCCTTAAATAGACTGGATGACAGGCCATTTACGGAAGCGAAGATCTTGGGGGCCTGGCCTCATAGTTCATTGGCCCAGAAAGCAGTTCGAGCGCTTTTTCGCTACCTGAGGGAAACAGACTTGAGTGCCAGACTGTAGACATCCTATACCTAAGTTCTCTCTCTCCCTCTTTCACTCCCCATTCCCCTCCCCACGTGTAGGGTAGCAAACTGGACTCAGTCTAGTTAACCTCCCTGCCTTTCTGTCTTCCCTTCTCTCTCTCTCTCTTAGACTCAATATCCCCGCAACATAATAAAAGGCGCCAAACATACACAGCAAACTCCCGAGTACGTTTCAGAAAATTGGGTTCCTCTTCTCCTGTGGTTTACCAGCTTGTCCAAATGAAAAAGGCATGAGCACAACCCGTAAACTACAGTTAAGAACTTTACCTATAGTCTACTTTCAGCAGATCGTTTTCGCATTTTGATGTGTGCACCGGCGTGCCCTCGGACTTTCGCATTAATACCCTGCCCGGAGATATCCATACGAATTTCCGTTTATTTTTTGTTCCCAGTTTCAGAGCATTAGCGAACAAAGACTTACTTTCAATGCCGAAGCGTTCATTCAGCATATTAGGTCACTGCCCACCACAGACAATGTGTTAGGGTTCCGTTGCTTGGTTAGCAGCGTGTGCAAATTTTAACCTGTTTTTATGCGGCACTGCACCAAGATTTGTGGTTCAGTTTCGTCCCGCGACGGCACTTCATGAGCGACGTCAATGTTATCTGCTAACAATTAAGTCCCAAGGCATGTGGCCTTAGTTTCCATGACACGCTTCATATCTTCACAAACAAATGTCCTTCAATTGGATATTTGTTCTTCGAGTATATTGCTTCAGTTCAATGAGCTTGCATTCGCATCTGATAATTCCTCCATAGGTTGTTTATTCCTCTGAGTTTGCGAGCTCTGAAGTTTAACTCGGCGAGCTCGCAGCAAAAGCTCTCGACATCCCTCTTTAGGCTCTGAAACGACTGAATCATGAATCCCGTTGAATCTCGAATTTTACCAAGCTTGTCCCTAATTTCCTTGTTGATGCTCTCAATCTTAAACACTTTAGCTGTCATGTGCACTGCAAATGAATCAATCTTGGTTGTGAACCCGCCACTAATCTTGACTATCTCCTCTATACTGCTCGACGTTTTCTCTGTGATAGCTTGCGTGACGTCGGTTGTACCACTAGATGGCTTTCCGCCATCTTAAGAACTGGTCCACGGAGGTGCCACAATGATACTAGTTTACATATTAGCAATGCGCTGAAAACCCACGGCACCTCAACAAACACTTATGGCAGCGGGAGCAGCAGTCCAGTACAAGTCAATGTTTTAAGCATTGCAGGGAAGAACGCTTACCAATTGCAAAAATCAAATGGTCTTCATTAACCTGGGACCGTCAGCCAGCGCTGGCACTGCCAAAGTGTGAAAAGGGCAACGGCCAATAGATGCAGGTGAGATCTTCCAGAAGTTTCTAGAAAGGTTTCCTAGATGGTGGGGGCGACAACAAGGAACAGGCATGAAGAAAGCATAGTTTACCGAAAATTGTGTCTCGTGTCGGTGGGTCTGAAGCCACATACAACATTGTCACCTTGCCACCAACCTTGTGGCCAACGATGTCACCGCCCTATTCTTGCAACGTTCTTTGAATATCCATGATGTCAAAATCACGAACAAGCCACGGAGATATTTTTCAGCTGTAGCAGGAAAATTAGGACTTAGCTGAGCGCCGCCATATTTGGCACAAAGACAGCCGTATTTCGCGATGACGGAATGGCCAGATTGGCCAATGGCTACTGCTTTTTCTCGTGGGCTTGTCTTTCATATGCTTTCTGTGCGGTTGGCATGGAGACGCGCAAACAATAGCAATTACAACGTAACATTCTTTATCCCTGAATGATAATAGCGTCAGCCACGGAAAAGATTAAAGAAACCTGAATGGCATTAAATTGGCAGTATGTTGCGAAGGACGAAGCATTAATAGCGATAGAAAAGCATGGTTGAATTCAGAGCGCGGACTATTGGCACACAAGCTAAGGCACAAGAAAAGACAGGACATGTTCCTCCTTGTGCCTTAACTTATGTTCCAGTAGCTCGCGCTCTGAGTTTAGCCCCGATGCTTCCATTCCAGCACGCCCATTTTTAAAGCGACAGCTTTACTGGCCGGGAACTTGCGATTTCGCCATGACCGTGCTCAGAGGAGGCACATGACGTCACACCGTTCCTCGTAACACGGCGTTCCTCGTCGTTGCGCTCGCCTCTGCTCGCTTCGCCAGCTGCGTCGCATGCCTGACAACATGTCAGAGGATTGAAAAGGAGAGCTCGCGTGTGCCGCAACCACAGTTCAGGCGGCAGTATGGACGGCGACAATTCTGATAAGCAGGAGGAGGCCTGGAATCGACATCGGAACGAGATAAAGAGGAAACGAATCGCCCAGGAAACAGACCAACAGCGCGTCGAACGACTGGCAGAACGCCGTAACATAGCTGGACAACCACACTAACCTGGACTTGCAATCAAGATTAACCAAGGCTAACCATGCTATGCCTTAGCTTTCGCTACGCATATCCTGGCATAGTCGAGCTAAGCCACTGCCAATTTTTTCGATTTTTTTCTATGAGCGATAGAAAAGTTTGGCGTTGTGTTTGTAGCCTTTGTATGGTGTTTCAACTATACGCAGGGTGACATGTTGTCAACACCTCAATACTGTACGCACCACCCTAGGCATAAAGTTTCACACAAAAATTACTAGTGGGAACTCAGGCGCTAGTGTCTACGGGAGCTTCAATGGGAGCGGCTGTACCAGCATGGGAATTATGGGAAGTACATGGATTTGCCTGACCTTCGGCCCTCTCGACTTTGTAAACTCGTCATTCTCAGTAGTGTGCGGTGTAATAAATAATGAAACAAACATTATTCGAATTGTCCTACAGCAGGATTCGAACACAGGACCTCTAGCACAGAGGCATGATATTGAAAGCATTAAGGCACGGCCGCATGCATCGACAAGCGACGTGGAACGCCCTTATTGCCTTGAGACGCTTGGCACGTTTCGATTTGGCTACGTCGACGAGCTCAATCGTTGCAATTAGCAACGATTGTGCGTGTTTGCAGTGTCTTCTGAACTTCGAAGAGTGTAGATTGCTCTGAACTTTACGAAAATGAAGGCATGTAGAGCCTTATATAGAAAGTCACAAGAACGTCTGAATCCACAAGCACGAAGATCAGACAAATCCGTGTACTTCCCATCATTCCCATGCTAGGCCAACGACTGCAGTGCCACGGAGGGAAAATAAATATGCAGGTGCAATGTACATGTTAGAATCTCTGTGAAAGCGAAGCACTTCTCTTTAGTAAATTGTAAGAAGCGCTATGACCCGAGATGACTGCTTCTGCGTAGCAGTAACATCGCCCTGGTAGCTACCAGGCATCTCACAACGCTACCGTGATGATGACAGCGGCGTTGGAAGGAGCGCGCTTATCTTACACGAGCGGCATCAGAAGCAAAGCCTTTGGCGTCGTTATATATTCACAATCACTGTCCTCTGAAACCTCCGTTTGCACCGTGGTGTCATGTGCACGCAGTTGAAAAGCAGGAACGCTAGAGTTTGTCTGCGCAACGACCATCTGCTGAAGCCAGAACGCTGCTCCGGGTTTTACTCTGAATCACACTGGGTGGCTCTCGCGTCTCAGGCGACCTTAAAACCGCACACGCGCAGGCCACGCATGCCTCGTCGGCCGTGGCAGCACGACAGGCGCGAATATACCTCGAATGTCCATGCTATTTCAATTGCAATAAAAGAATGCCTATGCGGATTCCGCGCATATGTAAATCAGTGATAAGCGAGTGTTTCTTTCATGTTTACTGAAATGTCTTGACTTCTGCTTCTTCACTTTTATGTTCTTCAACGTTCCTCGCTGATTGCACTCTCTGGTCGCATTTCGTTCCCCTCACTTCTTTCTCCATATTCGGCTGCTTTCGATGCCGACTTCGCTACCATCTGTTGTTTAAAATTTTGCGTTGCCGACCGGCTTACGTCTCACATCTTGTTCCGCTTCTCTATTCGGGCACCTATCTAGTGGTACAGGCCAATTCTAGGACTTTGCCAAGAATGTTAGCTCACCCAGTGTTACCTGCCCTGCTGTACTGTTACACATACCCTGTAAGCATTGGTCCAATCGAACAGTCGTGCCAGTAGTCAGCAGCCATCATCGCCTAAAGGTAGAAGAGGCAAAGTTTGGCTTTAAATTGCGTGAAACTCTTACGAGTACAGCGTGGATAAAAAGTGCCAAACACGACTTGGCTATTATTGTCAGTATTTCAAAAAAAGGTTATATGCTTCGACTTTAATGTAGTCCTACTGCTCTAAAGAACACAGATATGCCAGCAGTGTAGAGAAATGGTTTGCAGAACGTTTCAGAGGTACCTTGTACTACCATTGTGGCTAAAACAGAATAGTTCTACATTGAAAAGCTTACTGTTTTGACTGCATCTGCACTACTGCTGTGTTCAATTCTATTTCTTGCGCCTCCAGTGCGAGATATACCGATCTCATAGCAACACCACAGAGAAAGAAAAAAAAGTTAAGAGTGGACACTCCCATACATCCCCAGAGGCCCAATCGACCCTAGCGCGCCTGGCGGTTGATGAGAGTAACTGACCTGCACTTCCTGTTTCGCTTTCGCTGGCGCGAAATTCGGATTACCCCTCGTAACCGACGTTGGGCTGTAGCGGAAGCTTGTCATTTCTGACCACTTTTCGTCACCCAAATGGCAACGCTTTTATTTGTAGCTTTGATTTAGCGATTCACTCTTTTGTCTAGTTCAATATTTGGTATGAATTGAGGTAGTGACGCAATTTTTATTTCTATTAAGTTGTAACAGATGGAGATAGAGGTAATCATATTTCACTACGGCTTTATCCATCGCGCTTGTCTTCTGTGTTTTGGTACAAGCGCTCATATGTATCAAAGAGACAGAGTTTCCGCAATGTTTTTATTCCAAGTCAAGATAGGCTTCTTCTGGGTTCTGCCGTTGTCAAAGCACCACGACACACAGCAGTAGCTGCCGTAGCTTGGACTGCCGGACGGCATGGCATCAGCACGGTCTGAAAATATCAATAAGTGCACGCTTCGTTAATTACCAAAAACATATGTACACGTCATAACTGTACAAGGAAACCGCTTTGAATGAATAGCGAACCGATGCACAATATAAAACCACCGACACATCCTGACCTCTGACCCATATAACCCGGACTTACAAGGATAAATGTTAATACCCCGTACAGGGGTGTTCAAAAGTTCCCAGGCCGCCATCCTATTTAATCCCATGGAGGGCATCGCGGCCTGTGAAGTTTTGGACACCCGTGTACGTACTCAGTGTAAGGAGTACATTGGTAGGCAAAATAGCAGTTCACATAAGCGTGATAAAGATACATTCGAAACGTCCAAATACGAGGCCTTTGTTCAAATGCGCGCCACGCCACGCCTACGCGACAATACGTTGTCCAATGTCTTCGCCACGAAAAAATGATAAGGAACCGAAAATTACTAGAATGCGCAGTACTTCCCAACACGGCCGCCGCAATAAGTACATGCAGTAGTCATTGGTGACTTTTTCCCACCGTTACTTTTCTGTATAAACAATCCGCACGGACGCATACACCAGCGTCCGTCCGTGCGCCGTAGATACACACCTCGCTAAAGTACCAAACGCAATAAGCTATGCTCGCTGTTTATGTCACATGCCATTGTTTGCAAGCAATATCGTTAAAATATTCAGGAGCCCTTACTCTATAAGGAAAACGAGCAAGCAAAACTTGGCTACAGCGTGCCTAACGTCCTGCTTTCTTTATTTAGGTAGCGCCCGTCCCCGGAACGCCGTTTTCGGTCTGAATCAGCGTGGCGTCTTTTATGTTCTTTCCAGCGTTCGTCAGCCTCTAGAACGGGCCAACGAAAAGACCGTCAACCGTGACGCGATCATTTAAACGCGGTTTAGGAATTCAATTTTCTCGAAACCGAAATTTTCCTGAAATGTGCAAGTCATGATATTGACCTTAAGCGTTGTCCAGCAGATCATTTTTAATCCGCCAACACGAACTATTTCAATGGAACGCCGATACCGCGGTTATCGCAAACAGCGCTAGGCAAGAACGGCTTACCCTCGCAAACCGAGACGCAGCGTCTCGATGGCGTCTGACAAGCTGCGAGTCGCAGTGCAGTGCACAGCCGTGAACAGGTGCAAGTTAATGGCAGCTTCGCGTCGTTTGATTATTTTCACGGAACGCAACCAACAAAGATTATGCCGTTCTCGGTGGGGATAGCAGGAAAGCACAGCTAGTACAGCCCTCTTGCTACGCGTCTAGCCGCCTCATATAGGGCGGCAAGGTGCTTTTTTTAGCGAACCTCGTCGCGCTCACAAGTCAGTTACTCCAAGCTTCGCTTAAAAACGTGACTCACCTTTCTCACACACAAGAACACCGCCGCAGCCGACGCTCACGAGACGTTCCCGCTGGCACGCCGCTGGTGTCGTTGATTTCTTCTCGATGGACGAATGGTGATTGGTGTTGATGGCAGTACGAATGAAGAACAAAAAGCACGGAAGGTGTCTTCGATAAATTCTGTTTTTATGTATCAGAAACACGCCAAATTTGGGTGTATAATTATTATTTTGTAAAGCGATTGAGCAGAACTCATTACATTTTCTTTTTTTACGCCTGCGTCCCCTGGCGTTTGATGAGAGCATTAGTTCGTTGCGTAGCCGTGACGTAGTTCCTGAGGCCAGATTTCTCGGAGTGTCCGCTCTTAGTCTTTTTCTTTCTCTATGGCAACACTTCAAAATTATGTAAAATGTCTGTGTCGCATCATCCTTGTACATAACCATTGTGTACACTGTATATATCAACATCATTTTATATAACTTGACACTTAGTTTCTGTGTAACTTTGTTGTGTGGACCTATGCGGTTATGTGTTAGTGAGTGAGGACTCGGACACTTTGAAAACGTTCCGTGTATACAGTGCTTCGTACTTTGTATATGCAATCGTCCCGGTGGAATTGTGCCGTGATTGTGACTGTGTTCGTATCGTCTCTTGTAGAATAAACTTTTTCTGAACACAATGCGAGATCACGCAGAGGAACTGGAGGAAGAGTTTCTGCTGACGTCCCTGCGTGTTTCGGGTCAGGGGCGTCCACCTCTAACGCCATGACACCTTCAATTCCAGAGTATGGCGTACTGGAATAGGGCAGTCGAAAACGGCGGCGAAAACGTGCCTCTTTTTGCGATGACGGCCGGGGGTGCTGGAGCACGCCAGTCTACTGCAGAGCCATCTGTCGCTGCAATTTGGAGTCAATGCTGGCAAAAGGAAAAATAATGGTGCAGCACAGGGCCTCCGGGATTGGTAGTTATGGTGGTCACTGAGGTCATACATGTACGTCCAGAGCTCGCTGATTGCTTGCTGTCTTTCCTGCCACGTTCGCATTTCTTTTCTTTGCACGAGAAGCGTTGGATTTCTAAATATCTTTGTGTGTGTGTGTCTCTGTGTGTACGCGCGTTTGTGGGTTTGTTTTCTTCAGTGAAACCTGGCGACCGCCTTTCTGGCTGATTCAACAAGGAATCCCATGCAACCCACCAGGCACAGTGCAGCTGCTCCTTCCGGGCTTCTTATCGTCGTGTGTTTCGAAATACTAAAAACATATGCGTGCTTACCGAATGGAACGAGTAGACGAGCGTTTGTTTGTCTTCTGCAACCGAAGTGCTGAGCGGACGATCAGGAATACTGAATGATCTGTCGTTGGAAACGTGCACAACTTGGACGCCGTTTTGATGCGCCGTAACAGTTACTAGCGTTTCTTTTTGTGAATTATGATAACTTCAATTGTTTTGAGAGTGTTTTAGTTCATAAATGCAGAAAGTTTTGCACAACATGTTTCAATTTCGCGCGCTAGGCACGCCGGTCGATCGCAGCATCCTACTGGTGGCATCATCGCAGAAGCGTCCCCGGCCACCCCGGCTCTCCCGTTGTTTTTTTGTACGGACGACACACAACCCCATTTTACTACACCATAGCCGTGGACTCCTTCGAATGCCCAGGTCTGCGATGTTGTTGTCCCTGCGGGGAACGGCCCCGAGACCATCGTCGACGTGACGGCCTCAATAGTTGGCCTCTCTGAGGTCTGTTGCGTTCAGCACATGAGAGGTTTCAAATTCCAAGTCACCGTCAAGAGCATGGCTGCCTTGTCATCGGTAGCGAACGTTGCCCTGTCGTTCCCGTCCGCCCGCAGGTTACCAACTTAACCGGCCTCTTCCTGCCGTCCTTCATTCCAGATCAAGCCCTCTTTCAGGCACTATCTCCATACGGCAACGTTCTGTCTGTCAACGCTGGTGTTATGAGTGGGCGATGTTTGGTGCTCACGGGTACCCGCTTCGTTCGAATGGAAATGAGCATCCCAACCCCTGTTTCCAATTATCGGTGAGTCTGTGGTCATCGCATGATGTTTAACTAGCGTGGCTTGGAACGCGTGTGTAGTCGGTGCGGCTCCATCGACCACTACCATGCACAGTGCACCGCAGCGTTCTGTGGCCGTTGTGGTATCCATGATCACGAAAGAACGGATGGGACCGTCCATGTGGGTGTTGCGGGGATGGTCACCCTGCAGTTGTGTGCCCTGTGCGGCGTTCATACTCAGGCACTACTGCCTGTGCCTTTCCCGCCTTACCGCCGGTGTCTGCTGCGGTCGCGACTGCGCATGACACCGTAACCAAAGAGACTGCCTTGACACCGCATCAAGCAGCGTCTGCAAATGACGAAGGAGCATGCAGCTCGACCAATCTCAACACATCACGTTCGCAGGCCTCGTCGGCCGAGAGGGAGTACCGTGCTATTGACGGGGCCGATAGTAGCACGCCAGCTTCCCAGGCAGCGAGGGACACGCGCGCTGCGGCTGGTGGCGCCTCCGCTTCGGCTGCTACCATCAGTCCTGATCACACGAAAGCTTTAGACACGGCTAAAGCACCTGGCCCTGCAATTTCTGGCTCGCTACACCAACGAAGCCTGTGGTGGCTTCATGCGCCTCAGTTGCGTCGCTTACAACGCCACATCCGATTTGTGGCTCTTCTGCAAAAGCCACTGCGCCGTTGCATCTGAATGCCCTCCCGGCTGCCGAAGTTGTCGGTGGTGATGGCATCGATCCCGCAGCCCAACCGCTACCAGAATCATGATCATATGAAAATAGCTCAGCCTCGGAGTTCATAGTAGAGTTGGACTCTTACCAAGCCTGGATGGACTCGACGAAAAAATCGCGCACCCACGAGACGTAAAGCATGTCCATGCATCATCCTCTGGCTCGGTCGGCGCTCCGGATTGCCGCGCCGAGTTACAACGGCCAAAGAAACGTCGACTGTCTTTGAGAGGGTCGAAGAAGTGACGTGTGTACTGCATGTCCCCTGGACTTGTTGCCAGGGCGCCGACGTGAACGCGATCAAGTCTGTTAGGGGAGACTTTTAACTAAATATGCCTGACACCCTGAATGTTATTTCATTAATGGCACAGGGGTTACGAACTCATATAAGAGAAGCCGAAATTATCAGCGTTGCCAGCGCTAAAAATTGTGACATTCTGTATTTGCAAGAAACACATTTTTTCACCATTGGACATGTTCTTGCTTTCAAACGCACTTTCAACCTATATTGTTTTTTTTTTCTCTTTCGCGACATCACGCTCTAGTGGAGTCTGTATTGTCATATTCAACAGAGTTTTACTGCAAATCATCACGTTTTTTTATAATTGTACAGGGCGGATGTTGGCATTTGACTATGTGCTATCATCATTAAGGTTACGTATTTTGTGCATCTATGGGCCCGCGCAAGCCACTAAGTCCAATGATCTTTTTTCGTGACGTGGACGTGTATTTCCTGGGCGGTCGTCACGTGGTGCTTGTCGGGGATTTTATTTGTTTTTTAGAAACGGGAGCAGACGCGGAAGGCGTGGGCTGTGGTCGCCATAATTGGAACGCACGAGAGTTGCGTCGCCTCGTCCAGCACTTTTCGTTGCTGGATACATATCGACATTTTCATGGATCTTCATTTGTCTTGACTTGGCATACGCGGTGCGTTGTCAAGCAGGTTTGACTATGCCTATTTGCCGAGCAATTTAGCTCAATATATCTCCCAATTTGATGTCATAAATTTACCTTCACCTCCTGTTTATATTTCCGATCACAGATCAGTTATGCTTGAAGTATGCTTCCCTGCTTCCTCATCTGCAAAACTTCGGCACCTCGACATTCCCCTTCTGCATGACGCGCGCTCGCGCTCTTGTTTGTCAAGAGCCTTGCACTCCTACCTTTATATATCTAACCCAGAATCATGGTACGCGCTCAAGGTGCAGTGGCGTCTGCATTTCTCAGTTGAATGACGTGCACTTAGACGACGTATGTCAGTAGAACATGCGGATACTGCCGCGAAGCTCCGTATTTCCCTTGGGGTCCATCGACTGACTCCGCTAAAGTGGTCATGACAGCGTGAGCTACGGAGGCGTTTTCAACGCCTCATCGCAGCGTCGTCCTTGTCAGCTGCTGCTTGGCAATTGCAGACGTAATCCGCGTGCACATCTTGATGTTCTGCGCTTTGCAAGAAACTTTTTTGGAGAGCCCAATGCATTCGGATTTGCCTCACCAGGAGCACTTCCTGTTATGTCGCCTCCCACGCTTGATTATTCGCTCATTGTATCGCATATTGAAAGCATGACGCGTACGACTATGCGAATGGATCATGGTAACGTAGAAATGCTTAATGGGCTACCTCAACTTCCACCTGAGGTCTCTGAGCCCCTTTGCGCACGACCGTCAGCGGGCGAGATGAAGGCGGCATTATCTTCTATGAAGCGTGGCTCGGCCCATGGGCTGGATGGGTTACCCTTTGAGTGGTATCTAACATTCTGGAAAGATATTGGTGCCACTTTCCTGTCTGTTATCAGCCGCTGCTTTGAGAACTTTGAATTCCCTTCTAGTTTTTACGATGGTCGTATTGTGCCGATACCTACGCACGATCCATCAGTTCATCCAGAGAAATGGAAGCCAATCGTGCTTCTCAACGTCAATAGCGTGGCTCGGCCCATGGGCTAGATGGGTTACCCGTTGAGTGGTATCTAACGTTCTGGAAAGATATTGGTGCCACTTTCCTGTCTGTTATCAGCCGCTGCTTTGAGAACTTTGAATTCCCGTCTCGTTTTTACGATGGTCGTATTGTGCCGATACCTACGCACGATCCATCAGTTCATCCAGAGAAATGAAAGCCAATCGTGCTTCTCAACGTCGACTACAAAACGTTCCCAGCTGTTGTCACTCGACTCTTGGGAATCCTGATGTCTTCCTCACTAAGATACCATCAGGCATGCTCAGTCCTCGGCAGAAAGATATAGTCTCTCGTTCGTTACGCGTGACATAGGCACATACACACTGACCAGGTCAGCACGTGGTCTCTTAGTTTTACTAGATCAAGACAACGCATTCGATCACCTTGAACATAGCAACATATTTATTGTACTGTGCTCGTTCGGCTTTTCGCCAAATTTTGTTGAACCTATAATTAACGAAGTGCATTGTTTCTAGGTGGTCGCAAAAGTGTACCATTTCCCGTCACTCGTGGTGTTCGTAAAGGGTGGCCTCTATCCCCAGTACTCTTTCTGCTTAGCCTTGAGCCATTTCTGCGCTCAGTACTGAGATACCCTTACGTGTGCGGTCTCCCACTGCCTGGTAGTGCTGTTGTGAAGGTGACAGGCTTCGAAGATCATATCACATTGTATCTCAGGAATGAGGACTGCCTATCCTGTAGCCTTCGAATTTTCATTGAGTACGAAAATATTTCACATGCTACACTAAATTTTTCAAAATGTCGTTCTTTGCTCATTGGTCCACCACAGACACGCCTAAGTACCCTTTTCTGTCTTCAAAAGAGCGATTCTCTTCGCATTTCAGGCATTATTACACCTATGGTGGCACACCAGACTGTCTGGCTCTCAATTCTTGAATATGTAAGGCGAAATGTTCAGGATGTTCAAGGGTATGATTTACCCGTATTAAAAGAAAGGTACTAGCACAGTCTGTATATTGCGGCCGAGGGTGGGACGTTCATCACGTTGTAAAGCCACCATTACGGGTTACTTGGTCCTTGAAGTCCCTTCTTGGTTCCTTCTTCTGGTCGGGCAGTACAGAACTGGTCTGTCTTTCGGCACTTGAGAAACCACGCTCTCGCGGTGGGTTCGCGTTCCCATCCCTGCCCATCCGCTGCCAGCTGCTTGCTCAACGATTTCTGCTCCACCATGCTACCAGGCATACACTTAAATCGCGGACCACAAGTGTTAAACGCATCTGCATTTTACTCCATGGTCGTGGTGTGTTATCCCCACATACAACAGGTGTGTCCTGAAGTAAACGTTCTCGAAAACTGTGTTGTGGGTACAATGTCAGCCTTACTGCTTCCTCTAGTTCCCCCAGCGCGCCGCGCGCGTTCCAGTAATGTGTAGTGGGAGGCGATAACGGCCTCATTTCTGCCTGGCCACCTACGCGACTTCTTGTGGCGTCTAGACTGGCAAGTGCTTCTAACTCGCGACATGCTAGAGTGGTGGGGCATAGTGCCATCTTCGCTGTGTCCTTGCCCCCTTCAAGAATCCAATAAACGTTTACTGCTGTAATGCGACGTTGCCAGGGTGTTTTGGAGGGCAGTGCATACTGCTTTCCGGAAATTCTCCGGAAATTGCATTGTCCGGAAATTCGCACCGCCTGGGGTTCTCAAACGTGCACCTATATCAAAGTGCAGTGGTGTTTTCGCCCCCATCTAAACGCGCCCGCCGTGGTGGGATTTGATCCCGCGACCTCGTGCTTAGTAGCCTAACACCATAGCCCCTAAGCAACCACGGCGGGTGGGATAGGCCCAGGTATGGGGAGTCCTTAACGCCTGCGTCACCTCCGCCACGGGTCGGCCGCCATTGCACTATTTTCGGGATTTTTTTTTCTACACGTGGACACGATAGTGGAGAATGTAGCCCTTAAAATCTTCGCTGTAAAACAGTGCGCGGGAGTGACGAACACTGTTGTCCAAACGCTACTCTATGACAATGCGTGTCGAAACATCAGTGTGTATATACAAAGTAAAAAAAAAAAGAAAAAAATGTGAAAATAAAGAATAAGAAACAATAAAAATAAGACACACAAATGAATAATTAAAGATTAAAATAAATTTTAAAAAGAATCAAACAACGAAGATATGTGTTTGTGCCTTTATTCAACCAATATAACATAACCGTCGTATAGAACTTAATGTATCTACTGAACAGCACAGCTTCGCAGTTCCTCCAACTTCACATAGTGGAAAAGCTCTCAATTTTTTTTTTTCGTTCATATTGACGTGAGCACAAGGCGCATGCCACCAAGTAAAGCCAAAATGCTGGCCTGGCTCCACCGCCGACGACTTTACAATAACTGCTATCATATTAGAAATATTTATTCAATGTCCAGTAAGGAAGTTTACACCCTTAAGGGTGCTTCAGTTTGTGCCTTGGTTGGCAGTGCACGCACTTCGTCGTTTCGGAGCAAAATTATTAGTCTCTAGTTTGTCGGGATTTTCAGCGTCCGCAAGCGCGGTGATTACACAAAAAAAAAAAAAACGGCAGCTGAAAAACATTGTTTGAGTGGCCGCGAAACAGAATTATGTTTTTTCTCGTGTATTCGAATAAGAGTCCAATGCTATCATGTCTGCAGGTCGTGTGCAAGTCGTATACGTTACCAATTTTTCGATGAATTTGGCTTTGAAAAGTTCAGTCATTTCTATAACGCAATTGTGCTAGGCGGAGGGCCTACAAGAATGAGGATGCATGCTGTTCTAGCGGTACCGCCGCCTAAGTACCACTCAGCAAGTCCTCAAACAGCCGCTGTCTTCCAGTTTCCGCGTAACATGTTTACGTTTTCTCGTATATCGCAATAACAATCCGAAGCTGTCATGTCAGAAGCTTGTGTGTAAGTCGTAATTTACGCGTATTTGTGACGCAATTTACTTTTAAACATTCATTTAGATTAAAAATGCACCTGCACTTGGCGGAGGGCCTACAAGAATGAGGATGCATGCTGCACTTCTGCACACGTGCGTGCGCGCACGACGTACGTCGCTCGCGGTGGTGCTGCTCGAGTAGAGTCGTCCCTAGTCCGGTTCACGCGCAATCGACGGTGCGAAACCACTGCGCAACAAAAATCTGTAACCCGAACACACTCCCCGTCTCCAGAGACCCTCTAACCCTCCGCTCGATACGCGCCTGCGTCGTTAGTAGTGAGATTTAGAACAGGGGTCTAGAGCTTAGGGTGCTCCAAGGAGTGGCCACCTTACGTTCGCGATCTGCCCAGCCCGGGAGTGCTTTAGATTAGGTTTGCAGGCTTTCGTTAGCGTCAGGCGATTGCATTGCTTCTCCTGCATGCGGAAATGTGTGCGCATGTGTGCGTGCGTGCGTGCATGTGTGTGCGTGTGTATGCGTGCATTAGTGTGCGTGCGTGCGTGCGTGAGTGTGTGTGCGCGTGTGCGTGTGTGTGTGTGCGTGCGTGCGTGCGCGTGTATGCGTGTGTGTGTGCGTGTGTGTATGCATGTGCGTGTGTGTGTGCGTGTGTGCGTGCGTGTGTGGGGGGGGGGGTGGAGTGAGTGAGGGAGGGAGGGAGGGAGTGAAACAACTTTATTTGGTCCACTATAGACGTAAGCAAACTCAACGTCACCTGGCTAGGCCCACTCGGGGACCATCAGGTGAAACCTGACGGCCCTCTCGCGTGCCCTCCAGACTGCCACAGTTTGAGAGGTCTGATCCTGGGCCCTAATTAGCCTCCACATTTCCTCTTGGGTGAAAGGGGGACCGGCAGAGGCGCGGCCCCACATGACATGCTCGATGTCCGGATAATCACCACACAAAGGGCAGTCCGGGCTTGGAAACCGTTCGGGGTACATTGTGTGCAGCGCCGCGGAGCTCGGGTAAGTGCTTGTTTGTAGAAGTCTGAGAGTGACTGCGTGGGCCCTGCACAGCGAGGAGTGTAGCAAAGGTAGGAGTCTTCTTGTTTGCAAATTATGTTTGCAAATTTCGTTGTACGAGTAGAGAGGCTAGGGTCGCCCAGGAAGGACGTGTTACCCAGCGCACGGTCAGTCAAACGCTACCATCCGCACTTCTAATTCCAGCGTTGTGTGTGTGTGTGTGACAAATTTGTTGAATATCCTGCAAATCGATGGCCTGGGTCTAGGCCGCGCCGGGGGCAGCAGAGATGCCCTGTCTCTCGGTAGCTTCTCTGGCTTGCTGAATGGCCCAAAGTTGGTTCTGGCGATCTGAGTTAGTCAGTGCGGCTTTCCACCACGCCCTAGTTCATCCGGGGGAACTGCAATTCTCCCCTGAACTATTTTGCAATCCCGCAGTATATGCTCTAGGTTGGCTCCTCTATCACCACATAATTTGCATTCGGCATCAGGGTGTAATTCCGGAAAGATGCAGTTAAGGTGAACCGGGTTCGTGGAACTTCTGGTTTGAAGGCGCCTCCAGTCAATCGCCAGAGACGTGTCCAATTTTGGGCTAGGAGGTGCATATATACACCTCGACTTTCTAAGGAATTTGGTAATGTCACTGAATGAGAAGATTCCATACCTATCCTTCCGTTCCATCTCCTCCTCTGTCAGAGCACCACCGCCCCCCCCCCCCCCCTAATCGGGCACGGTTAGTGAGTCCTCACGCAACACGATGGGCAGACTCGTTAAAGTTGTAGGTAGCGCTGGATTCACGCTCTGTATGGACTGTGAACCAGATGATTTCCTTGTCGTAAAATTCCTCAGATGTTATGAGTTTTGCTTTACTTTTTCTTGCAGCTTTAACTTAGATCTGTCCTCTGTCGTAATTTTTTCTAGCTGATTGAAAGTCGCTAATAATGTATGTATATTTAGCAAAAGCGATGGCAACGTCCTCCGCAACCTCAGAGACCCTGGTTTTGATTGACCACGTGTGTACGCTTTGTTGCTTTGTAATAATTGCGACTAATGTAAGCGCTTAGTGATTAGAATACTCCGCGGCGTCCACAAATAGTGCTTCCTCGTCATTGCCATAGTGTTTGAGTAGAGCTCTAGCTCTGCTCTTTGTCCTGTCCTGATTGAATTCCGGGTGCACAGTTTTGGGTAAGCTTGGGATTTCAATCGAGCTCCTGATCTCTCTGGCCAAGAGCACCTTGGGTCCTTGTTGGTTATGGTAATTTATTCGTTATTTATCGAGTATACTGCGGCCCGTCCGGTGGCTGGCTAGTCTTTCCAACTGAGCTATCTGCTGAGCTTGAATTAATTCTTCCAAAGTATTATGCACGTCCAGTCACATTAATATCTCTGTACTGGTGCTTTCGGGCAAGCGTATGGCATGCTTAACAGCTTTCCTTATGAGCGTATTGATTTTGTCCTTTTCTACATTGTTCCAGTTAAAGTATGCAGCTACGTAAACGATGTGGCTTATAGCAAAAGAGGGAATGAGCCTCACAATGCTAGCCTCCTTGATTCCCTGATACTCGTTCGTGATTGTCCGGATCAGTCTAATGGCGTTAGGGACCTTGGTCACGAGCTTTCTGGGAGTTTCGCCGTTGGTTCCCATCGACTGAATGTTGAGTCCCAGGACCCTAATTTGTTTAACGATGGGGATGGCGTCGCCATTCTATGTATGAATATTTACCTCTTCGTATTCTGTCTCTTTGATGTATCCCTATGGCGGCCTGCCCTTGCGGGTGAGTCTGTAAAGGAAAACCTCTGATTTCTCTGGGGAGCATTCAAGCCCCGTGCCTGTGAGGTACTCCTTCACTTTATCTACCGCTTCCTGTAATTTCTGTTCAATCTCTCCATCACTGCCTTGCGAGATCCATATGGTAATGCGACCCGCGTATGAGGAGTGATTGTTTCCTTCGATGTCCTCGAGCTTTTCCGACAATCCTATTGTAATGAGGTTAAAGAGCATGAGCGATATCACGGAGCCCTGAGACGTACCAGAACTACTCATGTTCCTCACCTCAGACTTGAGTTCCCTCATGGTGAGGTAACTGAAGTCTTCCTATTTGTTAAGAAGTCTCGGATATAATTGTACGCCCTTTCTCCTAGGTTTAAGTTGCTGACCCAACTGAGTATGGCTGAATGTGCTGCTTTATCAAATACTTTTTTGAGATCTAACCCTAATATAGTTTTGGTGGAGCTCATGGAAGGTAAATAAAACTTAATACCAGAGTTAGGCATTAAGAATTAATGCAATGCGTAATATTCTACAAGATGAAAAGTACACCTGAGTGTTTATTCATTTCAATGAATAGACGTTGATGCGTTTTTGAGATGTTCGTGGCGAATTTGAGCCACAAAGCAAGTTTGGGGCGTTTAGGTCACGCACGTTATCTTTGAAATTTAGCGTTGGGGGCGTGCGAAAACCCACACCCAAAGATACCGTTTCGGTTCGGCGCATGTGTTAAAAAGAAACGCTAAACGTTAGGGGCTGGATATATTTGGGGTCCCTATTCTAAAGCAGCTTATAAGGAAACAGCAGGATGACGGCGGCATTGACAGCGCCAATTCATATCGAGCGTCCATATACCTGCTGTTGTAATGAAAATATTTATTCTATGCAGAATTATTGCCGCCAACCACGGAAGTTTACCGTCAAACTTCACACATGCAGCACGGCCATCTCTACCGCTGTGGTGCCTGCATCCACTCCAGGCCCTTCTTGTTATTCCCGGCATCAAAAAGAAAACGGAAATGTCATCTATCGCCCTCAAACAAACCGTCCTTTCATTCTTACATGAAAAACACAACGAACGCACTCACGTTTACACGGACGGTTCTGTCTCCTGTAATAGTTCAGCTGGAGCAGTGGTACTTCCCGCTCAATCTGTCACTATCAAATTCAAGACGTCTCACGTTACATCATCGACGGCTGCAGAACTCGCAGCTATCCGTGCTGCTCTGGAGTTTATAGGTCCCAATTCACCACATTCATGGTCCATCTTTTGTGATTCAAAGGCAGCTCTCCAGTGTCTGCTGTCCCCTTTCAACCACGGACCAAATGTACAATTAGTCGCAGACATCCGACTACTCCACCATTACGCAATCGACAAGGGACACAACATCATCTACCAGTGGATACCGGGTCACTGCGGAATTTCGGGGAATGACAGTGCGGATGACGCTGCCCGGTCGGCCCATGATGGTGCCCAGATTGTACCCATACCGCTGTCAAGAACAGATGCAGCCACAAGTCTTCGCTCCCTCGCACGCGAGCTTACGCTAACTCTGTGGAACACCAGCGAATTCACGAACACACGTCTTCACAGATTCGATCCAAGTTTGCAACTCCGTCTTCCACCAGGGTTGCCACGAGCGGAAGCAACACTTCTGTGCCGCCTATGGCTCGGCGTGGCATTCACGAACTCATATTCTTTCCGTATTGGAATGGCCGACAGCCCTGCTTGCGACACCTGCGGCTGCGAAGAGACGATCGCGCACCTCCTCTGTGACTGTCCACGTTACAATGTGCAAAGAAAAGTGCTCGTGACCGTGCTCGAAAAACTGGACAATCGCCCCTTCACAGAAGAGAAAGTTCTAGGACACTGGTCCAGACGGGTTTCGGCACTCAAGGCCTTAAGGGCCTTGCTCAACTTCTTAAAGACATGTTAATTGTGCGAACGACTTTGACTATTGTTGCGCGTAACATCGCGTTACTGTGTGCATCTTTCTTGTTTTCTTTTTCTTCTCTCTTCCTTCTCCTTTTATTCCCTTTACCCCTTTCCCCAGCACAGGGTAGCCAGCCGGTATTTACACTGGCTAACCTCCCTGTCTTTCCTTCCCTTTTGCCTCTCTCTCTTATTCTATGTACAGAAAAGAATTTTACACTCTTTCACATGTCTGTCATACAAATATCTATGTATTCATATAACACACTATCTGTTCTGAAAAATACACGTGAACTACGTATCTAACCATGCCAACCGCACGCTCGCATTCTTACGGCGCTATTTCACAGCTGCTCACAGCTCCGTTAAGCTTCATCTGTACAGGAGGTTAATGGGACCTAACCTAGAATATGCATGCTCCCCATTTGGGATCCTAATCAGATAACAATATTTAACACTTTAAGGTCTGTCCGAAACAGCACCGCCTGTTTTATTGTTTCAAATCATTCCCGAACAGCAAGTGCATCTGCAAGGAAATCAGCTCTTGGTCCTCCGATTCTTTCTCTGCGCCGTAAATATTTTCGTTTATGTCTCTTGCATAGAATTTATTATAGCACCCCTGTTCTCACGAATAAGTTACTCCTTTCTCCATCTTATACATCTTCATGAAATGACCGCACTTTCAAGGTAGGCATACCGCACTGTCGAACGAGCCTTGGAATGAGTTCATTTATTCCTCGAACAGGAAATGACGGGAACCACCTCCCTGCATTCATGGCTGCCATCACCGACATCAATAAATTTGCGGAAATCGCCTGCCGATTTTCTAAGCCCTCCTCTCAGTAATGCCTATGGCCCTGAGAGTATTGAAAAAAAGATAAGAGTGCTTCGGTTTGTCCCATGGTTGACAGACTTTCCCTCAAAGTTGCGGAAGCTTACGGTATAACTTGCATCGTTGAGCGTGCTTTGGCTAGTCCCACGGCTCATACATTTATCATTATGGGTGCAAGCATGTTGACTGTTCCGCGAAACTGGAACACACTGAGAGGGCACGTTATCAACGCACGACAAAGCGAGGAGGTGATTCGAAGAAGGCACCGTAAGAGTCTAGGCGTATCGTTTTGTTTCGACTTCACTTCTGTGACATCGACGTCAGATGAAACGCGAACGCTGGAGCGCGTGCCCGAAGCATAACTGAAGATGGGCGTCATAGGCCAGTCATCACCCTTGACAGGCAGGCACAACCGGTTTGACGATGCTGCGTGGTGATGCTTCCCCTGTACTGGCGGTAATATAGCCATAACCATTCTTTGGCAGTGCCCTCAGTACAGTGTGCTGAGTCAATCGCTTTCCGTCGTGCTTTACCAGAATAAATAATTTTGCTACATCGACGCGACTTAACATCGCATCAGAAGACCGTGCAAGCGCTACTGCGCTTCTTGAGATCGACCGCCGTGTGCGAACGCCTTTAATTCAAATGCCTTTTCTGTGGCATGTCCCTGTTATTTTCGTGCTTTTATTGCGATAGCAATTATATGGACACCCCAGGCGCATTTCTGCCGTCGGCGTAGACGGCGACCCCGGTAGCAACTTTCAAGTTCCTGTACTTTAATGTCATTCTAAGACTGCGTCGCCAACGTTACCATTTATCAAACCACGCGCTTTATACCTTGAGCTAGAGAATGGTGACTGACTTTCGGTGTTATTACATACTATTGGCAGCCTACGGAACAGCTTGTGTAAGAGGTTTGCCTTGCTTAAATTCTTGCCCTCCATCATTATTATTAATTTTACTGAACGCGAGCTTGTTCACATATTCGACTACCCAATCTCGGCTAGTATAGGGGGTCATATATCACTCCTTTAGGTCGTCCCAAGATGGCGCATTCTAAAGTCTCCTCATTCTTACGAGACCAAACGCGTAGTAGAAAAAAAATGGAGGCAACAAAAGCGCGAAAATAAGTGGCGCAAGCTATCCGCACCTAAGGAGCAGTGTTAGGCACTGAAGGACTCACGGGTCTCTATATACACACGATGACAGATCGTAATTTATGGAAGTTTCTCACCCGTTTAATACAGGAGCAATGAAAAATGTTGCAGTAAAGCTCTTCGGGCTCACCTTGAAAGAGATTTGTTTAAAGCTGCCAAAGCGCGTTAAACGAACTTTGTTGCATTCCGCCTACATCGAACGCGACTACGTACGTCAACCCGCAGTTGAGCCCGTAACTTCGTACTCACAAGCAGAACGTCATAGGCGCATAGTCATTTCAGAAGGCCGGGGGGAGGGCGGAGTAATAGGCAAGTTCCTTGATGTCAATGAATACGAAAAACTTGTCCACTCTGGTAGTGGCGTCATAGGCGAAATGCGTAGTCCATAGGTCTTTTAAGGACAAATGCGAATAGATGCAAGAAAGCGTCCTCCATCGCCACCTTTGTCTCTTCGCAGTCGGTTATATTTCGTCATGTTATGTGGGTATGAGCCATTGCTCATGATGATATTGTTTGAACCCCTCGACTTGACGATATTGTTTGAACCACGCAACTAGAGGCCGCTTTTTTCGTCTATGAACCATTGCAACGAGCCACTTCAGGTTTTCGCCTTAATATGCTATAGCACTAAGTCTTGCGTGAACTGCAGACGATGGCCAGCGCTTGGGTTGTGCCCGTTGCGTGCTGTCCATGACATTTTCGATTAAGAGTTTACATCTGGGTAGTAAAAGCGAAACTTCTTGGTATGTTTTTTTTTTTTTCGTTTCATGTATCACCCAGATCACATCACCTATTAGACACATTGTCAATATACGGAGATGTCTTAACTCCATTGCGCGTTTCAGGGACTACAATTTTGCTGCGTCCTTCTAAGTTTTAATTAAGAAATAGGAAATACCGTCGATTTGTGATTAACTTAAAGATCGACATCTCGCAGAGGTGAAATCGACGAAACGTAAGCATCCCACAGATGACTACGGAGTCGTACGCAGTCGTCTTTTAGTCAGACTGCTGGAACCCGAGGTGGTCTGATTACTAAAATGATGATAGCTTGACGATGCGAGAACGCATCCTGCTTGATATGACGTCCACGAAGACCCAGAGTGCACTTCTTGACCGTAAACATTTACTGCAAGCAGCGGCATCACAGCCTTCGTAGTAAATTGTTGTTTTGCTCTGCTTTTCTATCGGTCCTTAAACCTCCGCATCTGTGATAACGTCATGTCTCTCCTACGCGTACGCGGATGCAACATCACTGTCATCCTAGATATGTTGCGGAGGGTTCAGCAAATGTAGTTAAAGCTACATAAAGAAGCGTTTCTCTGCGGCACTGACAGTGTTTCCCACGAAAGCATTATTTCTTTATGTAGGACTTCCACCTAGATAGAGCTTGCAACGCAATAATGTGCGATTACTCTCAATTTACGTGACGCGATTCCCATCGTATTTTTATACAGCACAAAGCACAGGGCCTTATCGCGTGCAAAAAAAAACCTTTTTTTTTTGTTCTCTCAAGTTTCGAAGCACCAAAAAAGGTTAGAGAAAATCTGACAGGCCCCGTGACCCGTGGGCCACAGTGCTATTCATGACGTGAAAAAGAATACAATGGCTGAATTACTCCAGGAAAATTCCTATTTATTGCACTCTCCAAGTACTCATGGTCGACATATTCCCAATAAACTTACCTTGGTGTATATACTACAGTGCATCAGCAAACAGCATTCTAACAGAAAACATGACACGTTGAACTGGAGTGTCTTCTTTTTCATGAACTTGTGCGTAGCGTTTGGCGACAAGGTACAGCTGGTACGCAAAGAACGTGGTTCATATTGGGCAAGTCACCTCGTTAGGCATAACATACGGAAATACATGCCACGTACAGTTGGCACAAAAAAAAAGAAAACTGCGCCTGATAAAAAAATGACACAAGCGTCCTCAAATAATTAACTAAGAACTGGCACTTCGCGCGCCAACATTGCAATGTGCTTATGGGGCTCGCCGTATATAATGGGGAGCACCAAAATAATTTCGACCACCTACGGCTCTTTAAGGCCCACTTAAATTTAAACACGCGAAAGTTAATGCATTTCACTGCCATGAAAATGCGGCCGCCACGGTTTTAATTGAACCCGCGACGTCGACCTGAGCAGCCCGAAACTCCATAGCAACTGGGCTAGCACGGCGATTAGCCTTACTAAGCCCAACTTTCAGAATTTGGGCTTAGAATGAACACAGAATGAAGTGTTCTTTTTTATCTTAGTGCACAGCGCCACTGCTAGCTTCACAGAAAGACTAAATTTTTAAAAAGAAATTCAAGTCGTAAGAAGCGTGTGTTCGTAACTGCACCAAACCTTTACACATTATTCAAATAACTCCGCTGAGCACACTATGGCACTAACCTGATAAAACGAAAATAAAGCATGATAAATAGGCCTGCTATCTTTTCAAGCTTTCATCATTGAAATTGTAGAAAGCAGCCTGAACGAGACATATTATTAAGCTATATGTAGGTATAAACTGCGGCACGCGGTGAAAAGCAAGATGTCTTGTGTTCTGTGTTAGAAAAATAAATGGCGGCATAGAAAAATCTTGAAGAGAAAGAAAACTACAGAAATAATAATGGCAGCCGTTATAACTTACTCGGACCATGCGCGAACTGGTTCCCTGTGACAGTAAAGCGAAGCAGGCGCTGGCGCTTTCGCAGCAATGAACGCCGCAATATTGTTGCTTCTCTAGTTGCTCGTGTAGCAGCGTGCATACCTCACGTGTCACTTGAGGTGCGCAGCAGGCGCCAGCGAGAAGCAAAAGATGACGCGCGTCGGGCCAGAAAGAAGCGAAAACTTATTTTCCCCGATTTCTTGAGCTGTCAAAAAATATACAGAAAACTCCGCCATTACTACTAGCACTCAGCCTAGAAATGGCCCTGTTAACGTCGCTTTCAGCGCAACAAGTTATGTCACATACTCTCTTGCATCACCTGCCCCAACTTCATGAAACTTATTTAGCTGTTCATGCCTTTGTTGGGCTTCTGGGGAAAAGCGGCAGCTTTGGCGTGCAAAGCAAAGAGTAGCATTTCGAAACTTCGATTGAAAGTTTGATTTTTCCTTTGATTTTATATCTCTTTCGAAACTTCAGTCCTTTCCGAGGGCTCTGACGATGAACTTTCGTGACAAGTAACCTGTAGTAAAAATTATCTGGCACTCTAACGAAGCACAATGGGAAAAGTGCGTGTAGTGAGGTGGGGTGGTGCCAAATGCACGAACGAGGATCTGACTTGTTGCAAAAGCGCAGGTTGATTTTTCGCAGTGCCATCTTCGCGCAATGTCACTACTTGTGGCGAAGCTCTTTCGGCGCAAAAAGAGATCTAGAAAACGTGTTTTAAAGCTTCAAGAACATGTGCTACAACTTTCTTTCATTTATACTAAAAAGTCTAAGGTATTTTCTTTTCTGCCAATAAAGCAGGAATCTTCGCAATTGTTAAGTCTGTGGATAATATTGCACAAAATAATTCGAAATTTTTGTGCAGGTTGCAGTGAAAGAAAAAATTATACGGGGCAGTATTCCCCCAGCCATGCATAAAGCATGGGTTGAAATGTAAGGTATTAAGTGACTGTGAGCATGAATGACGCCAATCCAGTTTAATGTTACACCGCATGCGATGAACTGCTAATTTCAATAAGTACTCAATATAGCACAGAAAGTGGCAAATTATGTTTTAACGTCGCTGTTGGCTTCTGACGTCATATGAAAATACACATATTCTGAAGGTTGGTGAAATAGCCTAGGCGTCGGAGGGAGACAACTTTAATTACAAATGGTTCTTTGTCGGAGCTTCTCACGCCAGAAGCTTTCATGATTAAAGAATAACTATTGTCTACTCGCATACCTATCCAAACGCCGGTGTACAATTGCATCAGAAATGCATTCATTCACACCGTACTGCACCGATTCATACAAGAGAATGCGAAAGCTTGAAGGCAAATACGCTTAAATTGTAATGCGCCGCGCTTATCTCACGGAGCTAAAGAAATCGAATGTCTCCACTGCTACTGGATGTATTCGATGCTTCCTTGAAACGCTCACAATGTTTCCCTGCAAAGTAGCAAACTATTTGGCACACGAAGTTTTGTTCTCGTCGCATCTGTATGTAGTTTCCAGATTGCCCAACGCCGCGAGTATACTCGCGACGTAGTTCGTCGGGAATATTGCCTATAGGTAATATTGCCGGTAGCCTCGTTTCAGGACTCGGGAGGAAATGGGAGACTGTAAATGCACCCGAGAAGTAAACGGGAGACATCAGCGATCGCAACTTCCGCACGAGCAATTCGTGAACTGCGCCTCGGCGCGTTTTCTCGAAACGAAGCCACTTTGACGAAGTTCTAGATCCAGCCGCCTCCTGTCTAACGGAGGCACGCGATCTCTTCCAACAATAGTTGCGTGCAACGCGAACATGAAAGCTCATCAGAATTCGGTAGCGTTCCCAGTTACTTCAGTCAATAAGTCAATGGATGAACTAAATGAGCTCTGTGTTCCTTATACTTATAACATAACCGATGGCGGCGTTTTCTGTACAACCTATTGGTAGAACACGGAAAGCTAATCTACAAGTTATACCTCTCTATGTGCTTGACATCGTTTCGGTGAAGTACGGAGAGGGAAAGATAATTAATAGCAGTATTAATAGTAGTATAGAAGTTTAGTATTTATCTTAATGCATGGGTCAAGCGATCTACACTGGAATACACCGCTCTGGATAAATCTACACTGGAATGGATTCACGAGCCAGAGTCGAATTCAAGCATCACTTGATCAAACTATACTCTATGCTCCGTATAAAGTGTTTGTGCAACTAATTAAGTACGCAGCCTTATGTGCAAAAGTAACAAGACACCCTCCAGTTTCCGCCTTTATTTTTGCATCAGCTAGCAAGGATGTTTTCCTTGTTTCTAGTTCACAATGTCCTTCAAACTTGAATGAACGGTGATTCTCCGGTCAAGCGTTGCTTTATTGCAGTTGGGAAACTGCTCGGTGGCTATAGCTTTTCCCACGGCCGTGCATATAAGGAGTCCTTAGAATCGTAACCAGGAATCCACAGCATCAGTATCAACAGGAAGATTCGGGAGTGTCCAGCGCAAGAAATTGAAATGCAGCGGTAGCACCCCGAGAAATTATGACTTTTTGACGCAATTTGCTTTAAATTTTTTTCTGTGTGCGTGAAAGAAGCGTCAGAAATTCCGATCTCTTCGACAATCTTCTGTGATATAATTCCTGGTTGAACCGTTCAAGAAGGGCAATACTAAAGAGGGCACACACACAAGCTCTTGTGTGCTTACGCTGTCTCTTTCTCTACTCTATTGCAGTGTTTCCTCATGAATGCCATCCAAGTCGACAGCTAAGTTTTTCTTCAATAATTTCGTCTGCTACTCAAAATTAGCGCAAATTACCAAGCGAGATGCTTCAAATGCTTCAACGGGAGCTTCACGTGCTACATTTGTAAGAAAGAATTATTCTCTCATTTTTTTAAGTAGATGCCAATAACAGACATTTTACTACAATTCGTGGTTACTTCTCAAGTGGCAGAATATATCAAGATTCAAATCGACAAACTACAGCACTACAACCACTCAAAAAAATATTTGAAGAATACAGAAACTTCTTCGTTTTTGTGTCAGCTGTGTAGAATCAGTACTTCTTTCCCGCTTCGCCTACCGGGTTGACCAGCTGAAGGCATGACGCCACGCGCTCGGCGCAATTATTTGGCGCGTTTTGCGTAGAGATGAAAAAAACTAAGTTTCGTCTGTTCGCGGTTCCGGTTTCCTTAGTTTTCACGCAGCAATGGATGCTATTTTGCATTCGCCTGGAATGTCGCCTTTTGGCGAATCGGGCAGGCGGACTTATCCCTTTGCCATTTTGTTCGAGTTTCCCAAAAGTTCTTTCATATCATTTCGAAACTCCTATAACTTATTGGGCTTATTTTTTTGCCAAACCCTACATTGCTGTTTACTTTCTAAAACAAGATAAACCTGTCATCTAGAGATTTCACCCTGGGCTAACTGATACGTGGTTTATTATACAGCACCACACTCAGTATTGTGTTGGAGGAGAGCAGAGTGTTTTGTGGCATTTGCTGGAATGCACAGAACTCGTTTCGTGAGCATGCCTCTTCGTGTATGACACCACTGCACTTTTTTGTGGCCCAGTGCCAGCTGCCAGTAATGCAACAAGTAAGTCGCAATGCCAAGCGCACTACGAAGCTAGAAGATAGTCCCTAAAGTTATGCGATTGTGGAAGCTAGTGTACTATAGATGGCTTCGGGGGTTATTAGATTTTTTTTTTTTTTTTTTGCTGTTATCCTTTTTTGCGTAGAGCCTCCGAACCTATATTGCTCTCTGGCCTTATATATACATCACCGTATTGTGACTGGAATGCCATTCTTCGTGCATTTATATCACTGAGCTATTGAGAACGAACGTGTAGTTTTTCTGGCGGAATTGCTACACAATCAAGACTGTGGATCCGTTGTTGAAACAAAAGTGACACACGGGTAATCGTTGATTCGAACATTTACAAGATATCCCGATTGGCGTTTCGCTTTTTAGTTTATGTGCGATGCAAAATACGACACACAGTAGCGAGAATAGCAAACAAAGCACGACTATAAGTTTACTAGCATTACAATTTGAGCTTATTATTTCGATTGTAACAAACTGAAGTGCTTGGTAATTCTTCAGGTGAAGTTAGTTCTTCAGGGAAATCAGCGCCTGTATATGCCTTCCTGTCCTGTGGTCTATGGCCGTATGGTCTGCATAAAAGTTGCGCTGTTTATTTCCATCTTCAGGGGAAGGCCTGGAAGTTATGAATCATCATCTTAGTACCACCACGGTAAGCGCTCAAGTGCTCCAGTGGAATGCCGCTTCGAAGACGGTGCGAGTACAAGAAGCCAGTGGTGAGTACGTTGTGTGGGTAAAGCCTCCTGCCACGAGTTCCCCAATACCCAACAGCAACGTTTCATCAAAGTTTAGAAAGCTTTCTTTTATGAATTTCGCCTTTGCACTGCTATTCCGCGGTATCAGTATAACATTTTCATGTGCGCTCTCTGAGTGATATATTGATAATTACCTGTATATTTATCGTCTTGCCTGAAAAGGCGTGGCTATGATACAGCACCGGAAGCACCCATACTCGGTTTCTCATAGGCATTGTTGTGTAAACCTACTACTGCCCATCTTTTGAAAACGAAAGACATGACCTCTGCACAGCTCTCAATCATCTTGATAGAACCCCGTTCACCTTGAACAAGGTCTTGGGACCATGGGTCACGCATATTGCAGCTACAAAAAGCCACAAAAGCTCTGCTGCGATGTTTGAAAGCTACTGGATTGAGTCAGCGTCTGTGATCCCGACTGAGTGACCGAACGATACCCCCAGTAGACTTTCTCTTCTTTTAATCTTTCCGTCCCCTTTTCCCTTTCCCCAGTGTAGGGCAGCAAACCGGGTTCAGTCCTGGTTAACCTCCTTACCTTTTCTTTATCATTTGCTCTCTCTCGTTTGATTGCTTACGGAGGGTGTGAGCCATTGCTGACGATGATATTTTCTGAACCACGCGACTACATGCCAAGTTTTTTTTTTTTTTTTTTAGTATGAGTCATTTCAGCGAGCAACTTCGTTTTCGTTTTCGTTTAAAAAAGAAAAATAATATCGCAAGGCCGCATTTTGTGCTCAATGCCTGAGATTAGCAAGATTATTCCTGGTGTTTTCATTTGGAACTAAGCTTAACCAGGAAGTTATACAAACTGTTTAATTCCAATAATATTTTATACGTCTCCAGGGTAAGTGTTTAATGCGACAAATAAATCTAGCAAGTCCACGTATCGCCTTCTTGTACTGTTGTGAGACAATGTGTTACCCTTAACTTAATATGTGGAATGTGGAAACTTGCGTGAAACCAGGCTTCTTCTTGGAACAGCTGTAAAAGCGGCCATCAGACGATACTTGGGCGTAGCTGAGAACAAGATTTCTGTTGGCCGGCTGACTAACGGATCCCTAAGGAACACACGCTTACGGAGCTGCTGCAGCGTTTGAAATGGACAGTGAACAGTAACGTTAAAGCATTATATCACGCAATTTTAACTGAACATAGATACATTGACTGGGCACGTGCCACAGTAGTGGTGCATCAATTAAAGAAAACAGCTGCATGCACCTTCTTTCTTTGAGTAATCGCTTTAAATGCAAATGTTCCGTCCTTAGCTTTCTCGCTTATTTTAGTAACCTGCCGTTGCAATTATATAAGAATACACGCTAACATATGCGCATTCCTCGTGCGCACATGCCTTGCTCTTAGAAAGCAAAATGAAGCAAGAAAACTACGAGAATGTGCAACTGCTTCGTTTTTTTTCTCTGCTTGTTTGCTTCCCAAGTGCAGCTTTACTGCTTTTATTGTCTAGGGAACTGTTTGTTGCTCGCCGCATCAAAATTGCCACTAGGTGCTCAGCACTGTGGCTACTTACAGCGCCGGTTTATGTGGCTTTTGCAACCTTCCGTCACATCGTAAGGCGACAGCATTCCACGACCTGAAATATTGAACGTGGTTCCTTCGTAGGTAACACTACTGAAGCGAAAGTAGCAAGTGTGTAGCGCTTCTTCGTCCCTTTGTAAGTGCTTCCCTAAGTGCGGTTCGACTATTGTGATCAAACTTTAGAGAAATCCAAGGAAAACGATCCGGTGCCAAAGGGAAATTATCCCTTGCCAAGCGCCACAGCGACTTTCTTTCTTTTTTTTTTTTTTTTTTTTTTGCAGGTTAGACCAGATTCAGGCAACGACGAGCAGGTGTAGCCGGCAGCTTGAAAGCAGGATGACTTGAGAGACCCGTGTCAAGGTGGAAAAAGGAGACACATTATTGCGCTATGAAAAATGTGCACATCATAGAGAAAACTGCGACGTTGAGAAAATCAGTGACGGAACGGCAAATACATTCATTTTGTGGATGCAAGCAGCATAAGAATTATTTTAGAGAACGCAAAGTAGAAGTCCAACGTGGTGAATATATAGAAGTTCAGGAATAAAGGAAGAGAGCAAATAACGTTTTCATCATTCGTCGCGCTGGGAAGAAAGAATACAGAAGTGATGCGAGCGAAACAGCGAGGATCTGCGTAAAGGTCCCGGCTACGTGGTCCACGGCTTTTCATAACCGCGCACAATTAACTCCCCAGCTACACAGACAGTGAACTCGTTTAACGGTGCAAGAACCCTTTTGCGGTGAAGACAGTCCAGCTCGTGGGCACTACATGCCAGAGCCAGCTGCAGCCGGTGGCACACCTCTCAAAGGATGAACGTCGTACGCGTTAGACGGACGGCCCTTTCGTTGTCGGCCATGGTGCGATGATTGAGTAAGCGCCCCCGCGCGGCGTTCCCATAAGTTAGCGAGCGGCAGAGGAGAAACGGAGTAGTTCTCAGGCCGGTTGGTGAAAGGACCATTCCGCAGACCGTGCACAACTGCAGCTTTCTCCCCGTGTGTCCTAAACCGTGAAGTAACGCCTTCACGCATACTTCCAGTGAAGGCGGTACGTAAGATGAGTTATTGCCTAAGTTAATGCCTTGGAAACTTCTAATGGGACACACACAAAGCAACCCATCTGTTTCATTGGAGGAGCATAAGAAGGGTGGTGTTTGCTACGGGCGGAAATGCTTCGCCCGAGGCACTCCTGATAATGTATGTGGGGCTAAACATATTCCACGGAGTGAAATGTGGTATGATCACGTGACGCGTCACTGACACTGTCAAGAGGAATAGGCATGGCTATGGTGTACTGGAATAGGGCATTGCGTCGTTCGGGGGCGAAAACGTGACTCTTCTCACGATGACTACCTGGGTGCTAGAGCACTCTGTTCTACTGCAATACCATCTGTCGCTGCAGCCTGCAGTCATTTCTGGCAAGCAGAAAAAGAGTGATGCAACACAGGGCCTCTGGAATCACCAGTTATGGTTGTCGCGGAGGTCATGCATGTCTGTGCGGAGCTCGCCGATTGCTTGCTGCAGTTTTTCGGGACGCGTTCACGCGTTCTTCACGTGCACGGGAAGCGCTGGATTTGTAAAAGTCTCTCTTGCTTTGTTTGCATTGAGTTTCCTGCACAACGATTAGAACAACTCCGGGCTTCTTCAAATCGGGCACAATGAGAATGGTTGTTGTTGCCCTTCGGCGCCGTGTTGCGGAGTAAAATGGCCAAACGATGGTGGTTGCATTCGCCACAGGCCATTTTTTTTTTTTTAAGTGAGACCGGGTGACCGCTTTTCTGGCTGATGCAACATGAAAGAAATGCCGTGCAATCCACCAGACACAGTACAGGTGCTCAGTTCATCCCTTCTCATCCTCGTGTGTCTCGAAATAATTTGATTTCAAAAAACAAAGGAGTGCTTACCGAAAGCAACCAGCACACGAGTGTTTGTTTGTCTTCTGCAATCAAAACGCTGAGCAGACGATCTGAAACCCTCCATGATCGGTGGGTCGAAACGTGCAAGCTTAGACCGCGTTAGTGATGTATCCTAACAGTTTGTATGATTTACTCTTAGGAAATTGTGTGTGCGATGATCACAGCTAGCTGCGAACGTCAAAAGAAACCCAGCGTGATTCTAAGAACTCCACTTTAAAAAAAATTGAGCAGAAGGCAAAACACTCCTCACCTTGAAATACGGGAAGAGCATGGAAGATTTAGTCTTTCCGCTTCGCTAGAGTCATTTTAAGCAGTAGTGTTTACTATTATTAAGAAGAATGAACAAAATCCTCACCCAGCCAAATAAGTAACAGAAAAAGCAAAGAAACTTATTTGTATTTACGCAGTAGTTGTGAACCTAAAGCCATTTACGAACGCACGTCAACGAACTGTGGCAGCAAATATATATGAGCTAAAAAATTTTGCGAGCGAAACGCTTTCCTAATTCAATCCTTCGTTTTTCCCTACTGCCCGTGGACTCTTTTCATGGACTGTTCCGTAGAAAACTATCGACTACTTCCAGATACTTCAATGCGTTTATTGATAGTTCTTACGATGGTTTCCGAGGAGACGTAAAACTTTCGCTGCCCATTTGCATAAAATTCGCGTTGTGCAGAAATTTCGCATTATACAAAATGAACCTATACAAAGTTGAGAGGGATCTGTACTGCGTCGCGGAATTTACCGATTTTACTCTTTAAACTGCTTTGAAAAAATCTGATAGGTTTACCGGAAACGCAGCCTCGGGCAGAGGGGGCGAGGAGAGATGTAAGTGAAACATTTTCTGTGTGCTGCTGATGGGGTATTGGGCACTAGGGCACAGAGTGACGTTACGAAGTACAAAAGCGGCATTTATGAACGTGGCTTCAATTAAGGGTCACTGAATTCCTATTCGGTTTCTTCAGCCATACATGTTACCGGCAATAAAGTTACCACTCAGTTTCTTGCTCCGTATCGGGCTGCATCATCTAGAACGAATGCACCGACTCAAGCCTGCTTTTACGAAATGATCAACGTCAGGTTCTCCCTCTTAGAGAATAAACCGCCCGGCTGGAGCGCAAATGCATTACCTCCATGGATACCACACGTAATACAAAGTACCCTTCAGGATACTTCTTTACACATCATCGGTGTCGGAATGCCGGCCACGGCGGCAGCATTTCGATGGGGGCGAAAATGCGAAAATGCCCGTGTACTTAGATTTAGGTGCACGTTAAAGAACCCCAGGTGGTCGAAATTTCCGGAGTCCTCCACTACGGCGTGCCTCATAATCAGAAAGTGGTTTTGGCACGTAAAACCCCATAATTTAATTTAATTTAAATCGGTGTCGGCTCTGAGAAGGTGCCGTGGCAAAAGGACTGCAAATGGGAATTCTCCACTCCCTGTTGTCGAAACTATGGGACGCCATCTTTGCAAGACTTTTTTTTTTTTTTTGCTAATCGACATCTGCTTCCTTGTCAACGGATACCGAGGCAAGACGTTAATACTGCCTGTCCAATTACGAATGCTGCTTATCGCTAACTTCATGAACTGGTAGACGTTTCTTGCTTCGTGATCAAGATAGTCGGGTTATCGTATCGTGAACTAGACTACAAAGTTTCAGCGAAACTCTGCTTCAGACTAGTTGGTTTGTGGTAAATAAAGTATGCGTGCTGCAAAATTTAGCAGGAAATACGGGAAGAGATAAGAACGTGTGCTCTGTGCTATATCCGTGTTGTTATCCGTGTTGAATATTAAGCAGTACAAATCAAGCTTAGGCCCCCCGCACCCTGCTCAGTATTTTTTTTTTTTGGGGGGGGGGGGGGGGTTAGTAGCCTGCCTGAGAATTGTGTGTGTCGCGTTGACACTAACACATTGTCACACTGAACGCTTTTACATCTATAAGCCCACATACATTTCCGCTGAATACAGTATTTCCGTACGTCGTATATAAATGTCACTGCTCGTATTCATTCCAATAAACAAGACAGCTGATCTATAGTTGCAAACAATTGTTTCTTCTTACCGTGACGCTGCAAAACATTGAAAAACTGTGGAAACGGCCCTCAGCCAACTTGACTGAATGGCCTGTCTGCAGGTATAAACAGCACTTCTGTACGCACTTCAACAGGCAATATTCCACGGGGTTCGAAGGCCACTGAACAACGCCTCATCCTACAGCATTGAAACAATAACATACTTGAGTATGTTCCGCTGTCGCATTCTTAGAGACAAACAAAGGAATTTTATTACACTAGAAAGGTTTTTTCACGTGAAGACAAGGTTAGATTTTTATTACTTGCAGCCAACCTATGCAACAACCAACTTTATTTCTCGAAAAGGAATGCAATACTGCGTCGAGCCTCGCGTTGTGCTTAGCCTCCGATCCATGTCTTATTCGGAAGAGAATAAACGTTCGAGGCGGACTTTCGCAAGACGCGTAGGCCGTCCGCCAAGCACCGAGCATGCCTTTTATCTGAAGTGTGTTGCTTTCTACCAATCTTCACATTTTATTGTTCGTCGGCTGGCACGTGCTGAGTGTTATCGAATCGGTAGTAAACACGAGTAATCTCACGAGAACGCCCAATGACATCGAGGTCACTAACTGTTTACGGGAACACATTTCTTTTTTAGGAGCTCGCACCTTTTTATTAGAGTTAAGCCTCCCGTAGGTGTATTGTAGGTCAGCCAGATATATCCGAGATCCTGGTTGTTTGCTGTCAGTGTAGATGTAGGCTGCCGATTTAGCCGAAAGTCCCACGTAGGCAGACCGTATAATACGCTTCAAGCGACTGCAACAAAGATGTGCCCGTAATACACCTTTGTTCGGCCCTAGCAGTTGGGACCCACGAGTGAAGGCCGCTTTCTTTAGAGGCGTATTGATAGACATATGTAGACCAACTGATTGACTGGCCATGAAAATAAAACCCCGAACCATGGCACGAAGGACACAGCAGCCATTGCCTTGTATTGGGTCTCGAACGTACATATATTTTCCGATGTGAAAGTCGTGTGAACGACGACGGAAAACGAGAGAAACAAACACACAATAATTATTCAGGAAGAACGCCACTATTTTATGCAAGGGGAGCTATCACAGTTCATGTGTCTGCGTTCCCGTACAGGTAAAGGAATTCTTCTTTGCGGGTGCGAAAAACGGGCCTCTAAGACACAGAAATGTTCCATTTCTTGCTACTCACATCTGTATGCCACCTTTGCGCAAGAGAACACTCATAGCGGGAACTTGCCAAACTGACTTCTGAACGAATGCTTTAGTTGTCGAGGTAACACTACGCATTTAGCCCATGTGTCCGCTCAACGAGAGCATTATGAAAATTTAAAGCCGCGTTTACAGAACTTGCCTTCTGCCAAGGTACTTAGTGATTCGCCGACGGTCCCTGCAAGTCACGGCAGTTACCACAGTCACGCCTTGCGATTGCTAATCGCAGTCGGCACTTACGCATGGCAGGTTCTCTGAGCACTCCCCCTATGTTCTCGCTGCCACGCACCACTGCAACAGTGGTCTGATTGAAAGTATACCTGCGCAGCAAAGGTCCCGGTATATGTAGGAACTGCACGGCGCAACAACCATCGTGCGGATGATGAGTGCGCGAAAAGAAAAACAAATAACAAGCCAATCTTCTGCCCTCCTCTCAAACGATCGTCGGTGACCCTTATGTCCTGGGAATGGTGACCTCGCTCCGAAAGGGAAAAGCGTTGCCCAGCGGTCGTTCTGCCAGATCAGCCTCGTTTGCTTTTCGCCTTCTTGATCTACGAGGCACGTATTGGCCATTGGTTATGTCATACTGATGCCAGTCTTTGAAGCCTCGACCCACATATCTGCCGTACCCGAAGAAACAGGACAGGAAAGTCTCGCCTCCAGGGAAACGCCCGTCAACTCGCAAATGATGAGCGAGCAATGCGCCTGGCTGCCTAGGCGCACTGGTCGGCTTTCTAACTTGGCTTTATTCACCCTGTTTTCTACAAGCTCGATGGCACCTTATCGGCACAGAGTAAGGTAATTCGAAGGATGTTTTCTTCAGGCATGCTCTGCCGCTTTGTAAAGAAAATTGTCTCGCAGTTTTTTGTTATATCAACGTATTCGCAGTCAATCTTAGCGTAATGTAGTGCGGAGCATTGTAAAATATACCGCTAAAGGTTGGCAATCCCCGACGTTAAGATATGAATTACAATCAAGGATTATACATAACATTGGCTTCTACCTTGGGCATTGCATGGAGCGTGCTACGTTCTTTGCTTTTGAATCAACTATTTTTAAAATGACCTGGCACACGCAATCGTAACCCCTCCTAGTGAGAGCAATGAGGGATGGGGAAATTTTTAAAATTTTTTTTAGGAAGACCTCACAGGTCTACGCAGAGGCATAGGGGAACGGGAGCATATGGCACAATTTATCACCTCAAAATACAACTGGTAAAAATATATTGATGCATAAAAGGATTCAAATATTGTCACAAAACGAAGAAATTTTCCTATTTACAGAAACATGCCAAAAAGCAAGAAAGAAAAACGAAAAAGGAAAGAACAGATAAGCATTGCATAAGAACAGCAACAGC
Source organism: Dermacentor andersoni (assembly GCF_023375885.2). NCBI lineage: Eukaryota > Metazoa > Arthropoda > Arachnida > Ixodida > Ixodidae > Dermacentor > Dermacentor andersoni. The sequence continues at coordinate 58,638,963 of NC_092822.1, forward strand.
AAGAAGTATTACATAACAGCAGCAAGTTACTTTGCTTTGTGACGTTATATAGTGCGTAATGTTTAAACTAAAAGAAAAAGCATATGTCATAACGCGTGACAATGCATTGACAACGCAAACGTAATGGGATTGATAAGCCCCCGTGTCCTAACTAAACCCTATGCACAGTTTGGAGGAAAATGTTTCACCAAATTACTGCAAAAGGCATCAGGATTTCTGAGCGAAGCAATGCCATCCGGAAGGCTGTTCCAGAGACAGATAGCGCGAGGCAGTGGTGAAAAGTTAAATGCTTTCGTCGGGCCATATACGCGGGCATAGCTGAAATTATTGTGCAATCTGCGAGATGTGAAAACGTGGTGTTTCAAGCATGGTAGGGATAATCCATCAGATTGCATAGATTTATAGAATAATGACAGCAATGCAATATCACGGTGAGTACTCAACGACTGCTACGATAGTTCGGCTTTCATCTGCGTTATGCTAGACTGGGTGCTGTAATTAGGAGTAATGTAACGACTTGCCCTACTCTGAATGATTTCCAACTTTTGAATTAGGTATCGCTGGCGTGGAGACTGTTGGTTAATGGACGGTAGATTATGCAATCGTCGGCGAATTATTCGTATGCAAGACGACATGTTGTTAGGCAGGTGATTTACATAGATTAGAAACAACAGAGGCCCATGCCCGCTTCCTTGTGGAGCACCAGAAGTAACGGTAGATTTGGGGGAATGAAAGTTATTAACAGAGGTAAACTGCTCTCGATTAAACTGAAAGTTATGTAGCCATGACAATGTACAGGAGTCTAATTTTTACGAAAATAATTATGATATGAGGCGGCAATGTGCAAAACGATCAAACGCTTTGTAAAAGTCTAGGAATAAGCAGTAGGTCTGTAAGTAGTGATTCACGTTAAGGAAGGTACCTGTTGCGAATTCGAGTAACAGCGTCTCGCACGAAAACCCTTTTCTGAAACCGTGCTTATTGCAGAAAAAAAGAAGCTGTTAGATTCGACACTATTATAAATATGCGAAGCAATGACACGTTCGCGCATTTCGCAGCAAATACAGGTAAGCGATGGGCCTGTAATTTGTACTCGCATTTTTACTTCCAGTTTTGTAAATCAGTACAACTTTTGCTATCTTTCAGTCGCAGGGAAGCATACCAGACATTAAGGACTGCCTGAGTACATGAACCAGGATGATGATTGGAACAGAAGTGGTATTTTTTTAATATCTCTGAATTTATTCCATCAATGCCACAAGAAGATGACACTTAAAGGTTTTTTTTATTACCAAAGCAATGCCCTCGACCATGATATTCATCGGTTCCATGTAATTGTAATCGAAACCAGGTACGAAGCGTACATTTGAGATGTCCTCACTCATGAACACGGATGCGAAAAAGGAATTGGAAACCGTTGAACACTCTCTCTCAGAAAGAACGATTGCGTTGTCATCGTGTAATAGAGTGAGGTTACTCTCCTGATTTGGGCTTATTGTTTTACAAAACTTTGTTGGATAGTTTATGAGTTTTTGTGAAAGGTCGTTAAAAAAAGTACTTTTCCTTTGCCCTGCGTAGGGCAATGCAAATGACTTCAGGTAGGCTTTGCATTCAATCCACGATGAAGGCGTTCTTAAGCGCCTGGCGCACTTGTACAGCGGCTTTTTTTTATTCTTCATACGCTTAAGAGTTTTTGTGAACCAAGGATTCGAATATTATTCCTGATTTTAATGCGAGGAATGTATGTCAATTAACGAGGACATTTTTCCTTGAACATTAGCCAATTTTCTTTAACAGATCTGTCGTAAAATCACGGTAGCACCTCATGCTCCCAATAAGCTTTTAGTTCAGTGATGACGACAACGTAATTTCCTTTATTATAATCGCGAATTAGTTTCAGGCACATATTAGAAACAGGAGAAGCCATATTTAAGGTGAGATGAAAGAAATTATGATCACTAAAACCGTCTAAATCTTCTTTATGAACTACTCTTTCAGGATTGTTTGTAAGTACGAAGTCTAGTATGTTAGGGCCACAGGTTGACTGCGAGACAGTTTGGGAGAAATTCTCGTCAAGGGAAGGCTTTGTATGAAAGTTTGTCCCAGTCAATTAATGTAATGCTGAAATCACCAAACCGACAGGTAATGTCAGCGGGGAAGAGCTAAGATGTCTTGTATATATGCTAATGCGCAACTGATCTATATAACAGTTGTTTCAATCTTGTGCGCTGCAACAGCAGACTATCAGTATCCTGATAGAAAATACCGTGCAGGCAACCCAGATAACTTCAATGTCATAATTAGTATTCACGACGAATGAAGTAAGAGCTTTTTTATGCCAGCAACACGCCACCTCCTCCTTTGCAAATGTCATCACACCGACATGTATTGCAGATACTTGTGAAGGCAATAATTTCATTGTCAGATACTGCGCGATACAGCCAAGTCTCGGTGAAAGCGATAACATCAGAGTCAACATCATCGAGGCAACTTGAAATGAGATCGCGCTTCGACATCAGGCTACGCGTGTTAGCAAATCACTGATAAAGAGGGAACCTTACGAACTGGATTCGCTTGTTTTTAAGCAGTTTTTTTCGTTTGTGAAATATCTCGGAAACAAGCCTTTTGGCCTTATTATAACTAATATTTATCACGTAAATATATACAAACACCACAAAGAAAAGAAAAGGCATGCAGGCCGTTGTCCCTTAAGAGACACACCTCGCCCTCCCTCTTGAAGAGGAAAAGAAAGAAAAATAATGGATATAACAGAAATAATTTGCTGAAATAAAACAAGAAAATGCTCACAACACTACAATTTCCCTAACGTGAAGAAAAAAATAAATTAGATGCCTTACAACCATGAGTTTTAACTGAAAACTCGTGCGCTAGGCTTAGTCCACTTGCCCTTCTTGACATGTATTCTGCGGGGCCCCACTGTTATTCGCTTGCATCAATGAGACCATCCAAGTGCCACTGTATACTTCTCAGAAAGCGCTACATATACGCATAGTCAGCGGAAAGTTGCAGCAAAGGGCCAGTGACCGTAGCCTTAAAGGACAAAAGGAAAGCGAATGCAGGAACATCCTTCTACTGTCTTCTATAGAGTACCGTCGTAGTACTCGACGACTCGGTTATCGCACACTTGCTAAGATTAACAACACTTGCGCCCATTCTCGTCCCCTGTGTTCAGATCTACTTGCCTTTGATTCGCGCTTACGCAGGAAGGAACATATTACCTCTACTCTGGCAGGTCGCCCTTCCCAGACCTCCATCCACTTATCGTCGCCGAAGAACAATCTGACCATGCGAGTCTCGGTCGAGAATATGTGTAGGCAGAAGACAAGTCAAGCAAAAACATCCAAGACAGTTGGCTTGTAGTGCATTTTATGTACTTTGCTTGTCCTTCGTTACTCAGGGCCTACTTTGGCCAAGGTACTCGCTTAGGGCATTGGCCCTGTGCCATTTCTACCAGAGGCTGATGATTGCTGTGTATCTTATATCTGATTCTCACCTCGTGGACACAGAAAGACTAGCAGAAACATGAAAGCCTTTCCGAGAGAGGTTACATTTGTGCGCCCACTTCAGTAACATAACGAAATACGTGCCAAGCAGCATACCTCTATATGTTCACGTCGTGCAACATTAAAGCACCTAATTATGCAAAGCCCATAATTGTAACAGGGTTAAGGAAACTGTGTTCGCCGACGCTTGCTGCAGCTTATGAAAACCAGCCGCTTGAAGTGGCAGCTCAGCGAGATAGCTTTACTGTGCCGAAATCCACTTGCGCCACTAAACACTACACAACAATAAATATCATTAAGGATGCTCAGAATCGTTGAGGCGGGCTTGTAAGCTTTAGCGGCAAATATACGAGAATCGGTTAGACGTCATTGCGTCCTGCATACTCATTTTTCATTCATACTCATTATACAGTTCAGTTGAACCAATGATCAACGTATATCATGCAAGGAAGGAAGGAAGGAAAAAGTAGAGAAGGAAAGGCAGGGAGGTTAACCAGTTTAGCGTAACCGGCTTGCTACCCTACACATGGGAGAGGGATGGGGGCGATGAAAGATGGGGAAGGGGGAGAGAGAGAGAGAGAGAGCACATAGCACAGCACACAAACATCGTCCGGTAGAGTCCATCAATCTGGCATTGTACGTGATAACACTGTCAGAGCCGCTTGTCCAATCCCGTCTCTTTCAAAAACTGAAGTAGTCCCTTCGTCGCCTTCACCTGCGATGTCTTCTGTCGGCGGCATGTGAAAATCGTGTCGAGGGACAATGGTCTAGTGTCAAGGTGCGCGAGAACGGATGCCAGGGACTGTCGCTGAACATTATATTCAGGACAGTCGCACAGAATGTGTTGCAGCGTCTCCTCGCAAAGACAGGCATTGCAGAGAGCGTTGTCGGCCATTCCAATGCGGAATGAGTAAGATTTCGTGAAAGCCACCCCTAACCATAAGCGATAAAGCAGAGTCGCCTCGCTTCGGCGGAGTCCAGTTGGCATATAGAGATGCATCAAAGAGGGCAGGTGGTATTGACGGTTGCTCTGGTTGGTCTGGCTGTTTGGTGTGCACCATGAAGAGAGCGTCATCTCCTGTGCAAGCACTCGAAGTCTGCTAGCTGCGTCGGATCGTGAAAGCGGTATGGCCTCTTCTTGTGCGTCTTCAAGAGCTGCCCGAGCGGCATTATCGGCGTCTTCGTTTCCAGTGACGCCGCAGTGACTTGGCAGCCACTGAAACGTCACGTGGTGTCCTTTCTCCTGTGATGTATGGAGTAGGCATCTAATATCGAATACGAGCTGTTCGAATGGCCCGCGACGCAGAGCTGATAGTACAGATTGTAGGGCTGCCTTTGAGTCACTGAAGATGGACCATTGTCGAGGTGGCTCCCGACTGACGAAACGGAGTGCAGCGCGAAGAGCAGCTAGTTCAGCAGATGTCGACGTTGTCGGGTGGTCAGTCCTGAAGCTGATGGTAATAGCTTTTGCTGGGACAACCACAGCACCGGACGAACACTGGGTGTTTGTGGAACCATCAGTATAAATGTGTTCACTGTCCGCGTACCTCTCGTGCAGAAGAAGCAGAGACAGTTGTTTGAGGACAGGCGACGACAGTTCAGACTTTTTTCCGATTCCTGGTACACTGAGATGTACTGTGGGGCTGATAAGACACCAAGGGGGTATCGATGGTTTAGATGCAGCGGTGAAGCCCGAGGGAAGTTTGTCGTTGTACTTGTTGATAGTTTTAGAGAATGATGATTGGTGCCTGTCCGAAGGTAGTGCTGCAAGGTGGTGATAGGGGGCACGTGCAAAATGTCTGATGTGCGTTCTCAGGGCTTCCACCGTAATGTGAGTTCGCATTGGATGGTCCCGAGCAATCGCAAGAGTCGCCTCTGTTGACGTACATCTGGGCAAACCAAGGCAGACTCTGAGTGCTTGAGCTTGTACTGCCTGCAGAACACGAATATTTGTCTTGCAGGTGTTGGTCAGTACAGGTAGACTGTATCTTAAAAAACCGAGAAAGAGAGCTCTGTAGAGTTTAAGCATTGCGTCTACTGACATCCCCCACGTCTTCCCTGTCAAGTATTTGAACAACTGGGAAGTAGCTGTCAGGCGCCGTTTCATGTAGGCCACGTGTGGGCTCCAACAGAGGTCTCGGTCAATAATGACGCCAAGGAATCTGTGGTTTCGGACATAGGAAATGGTCCGCCCATTGATTGAGATGACATAAGGCGTCATCGGTTTCCGAGTAAATGCGACTAGTGCGCATTTTTCAGGTGAAATGCTGAGACCCTGTTTACACAAGTAGTTCGCTGTCAAAGTGGCCGCTCTTTGAAGTCGCGCACGTATCTGAGGACGTGTGACTGCCGAAGTCCAGACACAGATGTCGTCAGCGTATGTTGAAATCTTGATGGTAGTTGGCAAGCATTCAGCAAGTCCAACAAGAGCGAGGTTGAATAGCGTCGGGCTGAGAGCACCGCCTTGAGGAACGCCCCTGTTGGTATAGCGTCGCGTAGTTGGGCCATCGTCAGTTAACACATAGAATGATCTTGCAGACAGGTAACTTGCAATCCACAAGAAAACTCGACCACCTAGGCCAACCGTCGCAAGAGCGTCGAGAATGGCCTCATGTAATACGTTATCATATGCCCCTTTCACATCTAAGAATAAAGCTGCAGATAAACGCTTACGGGACCTTTCGTGCTGGACATATGAAACGAGATCAACTACACTGTCGATGGAAGAGCGGTCACGTCGGAAACCAGCCATGGAAAGCGGATAAATCTTGTAAAATTCAAGGTACCATTCCAGGCGGCCAAGGATCATCCGTTCCATTATCTTTCCTACACAGCTGGCCAGTGCTATTGGGCGGTAAGAGGTGAGTTCTAATGGGGATTTGCCCTGCTTTAAGAGTGGCACCAGGCGGCTTACTTTCCATTCGTCAGGAACATTTCCCTCCTGCCATGAGGAGTTGTAAAGGCTCAACAATTCTATCCGTGCGGACTCTCCGAGATAGCACAAGGCCCGGTATGATATACCATCTGGACCCGGAGATGATGAGCGCCTGCAGAGAGCTAGTGCCGCTTCGAGCTCCTCCATTGTAAAAGGAAGGTCCATGCGGCAATCACGGGAATGGGGGACGTCAGCTCGGGCTGGAGGATCTGGACGAGTCGCTTGGTCTGCGATCCGCGCACAAAAGTCTTCTGCGACATCGATGTCTTGCCGCCCTTGGAAAAGCGCTAGCGCCTTGAATGGAAAACGCCGTTCCGGAAGGCAACGCAGACCTTGCACCGTTTTCCAAATGTGAGACAGTGGCTTGCGAGGGTCGAGTGTCTGGCAAAACGTTGCCCACCGTTCCGACGCTAATCTATCCATACGACGCTGAATCTTCTTTTGCATCCTCCTGGCTGCCCTAAGGTCATGGATTGATTTTGTACGTCGATATCGACGTTCCGCCCGGCGACGAAGCGCTCGAAGTCGCTCTAATTCTATGTCGAAGTCATTTCGCGTGGAAGAGATCGTCATCATGCGAGTGGCGTTTTGCATCGTCATTTTAATCGTTTGCTCTAACCCAGAGGGTAGGCCCTCGCGGCAGGCATCTTCCATCTCAGATTTGAAGTTGGCCCATTGAATCGTCCGAATGGTATTCCGTGAGCCTGATGTAGACGACAAGCCTTTGATGTTCAGATAGGTGGGAATGTGGTCACTCCCATGTGTCTCAATGTCTGGAAACCACTTCACACATCTGGCGAGAGAGTTGGAGACGAAAGCAAGGTCGAGGCAGCTGCCGTATGTCACGCCTCGAAGAAAGGTGGGGCTACCATCGTTCAGGAGAGTAAGGCCATAGTTGTGGGCGATACTTGCCAATCTTCGTCCTCTTGCATTTGTCCTTGTACTTCCCCATGCTGGATGGTGCGCATTGAAATCTCCTATGATGACCCATGGGGCGGGACAAACACTCAAGATATCCTCAAATCTTTTGGTATCGAAATTGCTGGAAGGCGATATATACACGCCTATGAGAGTAAACAAGAGTTTGTTCTTTTTAACTGTGATGCATATATATTGATTGTCGTCGTGGGGCGCAATTGGTTGCAAAACATAGGTGAGTTCACGACGAACAAAAACGACGATTTTGCTGCATGCACCGTTTGTTGATGACATGATAAACTCGTATCCTGACAGTCTTATTGGTTTCCACAAGTTGGGCTCACAAATGACGATGAGTGGAAACCCATTGGTGTAGACAAACTGACGAAAATCTGAAATTCGTGATTTTAGCCCTCTGGCGTTCCACTGGATGACGGACGCTGCTTTGACTTCTTTCCGGAAGGATGGGGTATGAGTAGCCATCTTTCTAGTTGAGGGATGCAAGCACTGGGCTTAAGGCGTCCAACACTTTAAGTGCGCTTCGAGCAGATGGTGTCCTCATGTCCACTAAAAGCGCTCGAATGGCCTCCATGAGAGAACGTAGCACCGAGATGACTTGACGGTCTGTTTTGGGTGAATCATCCATGGCCGGAGAAGGATCAGGTGGGGCCCCGACCTTCTGAGGTTCTTTCGCAAGGGAGCGGCTCGGTAGCGTAGGCCATTCCTCTAAAGATAGAGTCTTTTCTGCTTCCTTCGTGGAAGTGGTGGGCCCTTTCGCGGCGCGGCTAACTGGCACCGCAGAGGAGTGGGTACTGTCACTTCGCGCATGCGTCTTCTTCGAAGACGTACGATGGTGCCGACGTCGACGCCGACGCCGGACTACTTTGGCTGCCTCCCTGTGGGCCGAATTGTCTCTGGCCATTTGCTTGAGAACCGCGCGTTCCCTCTTGATGCGGGGACAGTCTTTCGACGAGGCCGCGTGAGGGCCGCTACAGTTGGCACACCTCAGGACCGTGGCACCGCAGGTCTGTTCTGCATGAGGTTCAGCGCAACGGGGACACAGTAGCGAGTTGGGACACACGCCCTTGACGTGTCCTAGCCTGAAACACTGATGGCATTGAAGCGGCTTCTGGATGAATGGTCGAACCGGATGTCGAAAATGTCCGACTTTAACGTGGGATGGGATACAATCCCCCTTGAATATTACTTTTACGCAGCGCGTATTCCCAAGGCGGCGCACTTGCGTAATGATCGTGCCTTCGTATGCCGGCTTGATGAGGCTAGGTAAGTCATCATTAGGAATGGCTATGTCGATGTCGTAAATCACACCGGCTATGGATGTGTCGTCGATCGGGATAAAGGGGCGCATTTTGATTCCGCCTAGCTCCGTGATCGCTTGAAGTTTTCCAAGCGCAGTCGCGTTGTACACATCTATGGCGAGTATATTCTTGCGTGGATTTATTCTTATATCTTTAATTTGATCCGGCACCGCACGTTCCAGAAAAATGGATAGGGCTTGCCTGTTCAGCAATCGTAGGTTGCTTGATGGCTCTTCCGGCATATAGATGATGACGTGTGGCCAGCGCGCAGGCCTTGACTTCATAGTCGTTGTGCTCGCAGGAGTTGACGGCGCTGTGTTGACGATTTTTCTTCTCGCCCTCTTACTCCGGACGGGTATGAAGCCGTCGTCGGATGAGTCGTCCGACATGGAGTACAGCTCGGTGTCTTCGGTGTCACTGGGGGAGCCAACTCGCTTCCTTGCGGTTGACGGCTGTGATGACGTCTGGCCAGGCGGGCCTCTAGCATGCTCCGGGTCCATGGCTGCAAGACGGGGAGGCGAGGCACCTCGAAAGCCGAAGATTTTACCAAAAATTCACAGAGCACAGAAACAAGTGTTCTGCCAAGAAGACACTTCGTCGTCTTCCTCCGATAGTCAGTTATACTACCTATATCATGCAAGGTTTTATGTGAAGAATAAGGGGTCAGGTTATGAATAGAACCTTGCAAAATGCGGAGAAAATGTAAAATTTGCCTGTAAAGCTTGTATATTCAGTAAAGTTATCCTCTGTTAAGGTGCCAGCTGGCCCAATACTGGGAAGGTGATCGGAATTCCGGGTTGTTAAGCCGAGAGATATATCACGCGATTCATTCGATGGCTCATTTGTAAGAAGTATGTCAAACGTGCAAATTTTACAAAACAGAACATCCAGCAACGAATCCATGCCAAGACAAGTCAAGTCTATATTTCTTGTGTTGCCTTTATTTTATTTATTTCTTTTTATAGACTGGGTAGTTGATAATTCCACATCGTGTTATGTGTCTCTTTTCTCTCCTGCATAATAGTCTACTTCTGTTACATTCGTTGCCAATGAAATGAAGCAAGTTGGCAACAGCACTGAAGTACAACCTCATCACTGTTTGTCAGGCTCTCGTCCACGACTTCCTTTCGTTCAACAGTGCAAATTGCATCGCAGAAGTGTATTTAGCGTGTCTTTGTTATTGTTGCTGCCTTATGGTGCCTGGCAATTTCTGTAACAGTAACATGGTGCCTTGCCTGGTTCTCTTTTAACAGCAATACTTTCAACTACGGGCTAGAGATTCGCTTTATGTACCGTATCGTGCCTTTTTAGAGCAAAGAAATCATTAGTATAGAAGCCAGTATAATTGCGACATGTCTTCTGCCTAATGAAAAGTGTTTGTGTTATACTACACCTCAGGCACACAATTAATATAAGAAAACGTTAGAGAACTTCAGGCCGCGTGAATACTAACCATGTGCTTTTCCTCAAGGTGTATTAGGCTGTATACAATTGTGTCATTTCATTTGTTCTGAATAGAGAGCAATAATCTGTTGAGAGGGTCTGCCTGTTTCCAAGTGCTGTCCACGCCAACATTCACCTACAGTCCTATCAGAGTAGCTTGTAATACCGCCGTTTTAAGAAACCGTGATGAAGGAAGAATCTCGTGAGAAGTTCGTTTGCAAAGACAAGCTAAAGAAATAGCGATTGGTCAGCAAGGCCTTCGTTGAATTCAGTCATATGAAAACATGTTACAATTGAAAAGCGAAGTCTAAGTGGAGCTCAAGATTTCAACGCGCTGTCAGAGATGTTTCGCTATTCAGGAAAGAAAAACAGGACTGCGCCTATAAGGAGTCCGACTACTAAGGCCTATTCCTGCCTATCTTAGCCGCTTTATACAAGACGCTATGTACACTGTACTTACGTTCATCGTATCTTTATACCCATGCGTTAGCAGCACGCATGCGACCAGGAGAGGTAATATACAGATGCGAGAAGTGTCCATTATAAATCAAGGCATGTTTAAACACAGACGTGGTTGGGTTTTCGATTTACAAAAAGCCTTTATTCTGATAATTTATATTCTGATAATAAAATTAGCATGAATACCGGCGTTTCTAGTTGCACATACAAGTAAGTGTGTGTGCTTGTCTGTCACGCTCTCATTTCTCTTTCTTCCACTGTTGATTTCGTGCATATTTCCAAATTCATCTGCGAAGCGCCATGTTTACTACGTCTAATTTCGAATTAAGACGTTAGTTTTCTGAAGCTCTTACTTTTTCATGCTATTCATAGAAAGCAACGCTCACTAATCGAATGACTGGCACTCTTTTTGTGGCTCACGGGATCTTTAGAAGATTGTATTCATTTTATCAAGTACACAACGCTTCAAGGTAAGGTGAAACGACCAAAGAGCTTGAAAGCGACGTCTTGGCGGGCACATCAGGCTTGAAACATTCTAAACTTGTCGTGTTACGCGTCAGCTTATTACCTGTGAGAAGAAGCTGTTGTAGTCTAACACCTTTGCAGATAAATTCATGGTAGCGACAGGTGATGCCTTGTGCTTCCCACATATTTCTGAGCCATCTGCCTTGAAGCCTGCCTGTCGTTTCTCCTGTTCCTTAACGAAGTGACGGAAAGATGCATAGAAGGAAAGGAACGGCCTGTGCAATCAAAAACAGTCGATGCGGAACTCTTAAAAGGTTAGGAGTTCAGAAGCACTGCGTCATCGTTGCTTTAATGACGATTTAATGCAGTAAAAAAGTGTTCTTTTCTTATGCAATCAGCGAACAGTGGTGCCTCTATTATCCTGATAAACAGCCAAACCTCATTAAGTGGGATATAACGAAATATTGGATATAACAAAGTAAGTGAAATTCTATTTGAAATCTCATTGAAAATTCATGTTTTACAGCATAAGCTGTAATGGGCCCATTGAATTAGCCGTTTCGGTCGGCGATGGTGTCAGCCGCCGCCGCTGCCGCCGCCGCCGCCCCCCTCGCTCCTAGTGTCCGTAGCAGCTATCGCGGGAGTGAGACAAAAAAAAAAAAATACACAGTTCCCGCCGGGATTCAATCTGGGCTCGCTGCGTGGGAGTAAGATGATCTACCACTGAGCCCCGCCATTTCTTTTTCTTTATTGCCGGTTTGGCGAACAAACACGCCTTCGCTTGTTAGCACGCAGCGGAAAAATTCCCTACACATGCGTCCTAGCGCGTGAGGAGACAAGCGGTGCCACATAAACGTCACGTAGCATCAATCTATGCACATTTTGCATTACAGTTGCACATTATTGCTCCAGGTAGAATACCATGTAGCAGATGCACAGCTGTCGGAACAAGACAGTTAAGAAGGTTTAGGCAAGAAAACTAAGTTTAGGGATATGTATACAAGAATGCTAGAAAATAGATTATGTGCCTGAATAAATCAAGCTGGCTAGATGACTCTGTTACCGCGCGTTTCAAAGGGGATGCCAATAAATCATTATCATCAGTATCATCGTGTTGTGCCACGTACGTTGTGTCGTGAAATGCGCGCCGCGTAGTATCTATACATGCGTCCTTTGCATTGCAGTTGCATATTATTACACCAGGAGACACCTCATATAGCAGTCGCATAGGTAGCGGCACAAAGTAGATAGGGAAGTCTTGGGGAAGAAAAAGAAGATTATGGAGATGTATAAATATTGATATAATAAAAAACGTGTATGGCCTACCTCATTAATTCAAGCAGGCTATGCGACTGGTTTTCACCGTCCCAGTTCAAAGGGAAGGTCATTAAATAATCATCATCATTAGCATGGTATAGCGCCATCTAACACGCGATGTTACATGCACGCCGCGTAGCGTCGATATGTACAAACTCTGCATTGTAGTTCCATTATATTCCACCAGATGTCCTGACATATAGCAGTTCCATATAGCAGTTGCAGGCCGCATGTACCTTGACCTGATTAACTCAAGCAGGCTAGGTGACTACTTCTTACCACCATGTTTCGAAGGGAATGTTAATAAACCATCATTATCATCGTCATCAACAGCAACGTGGCGTGCCGCGGGTTAAGGGATGTAATATTTGCGCCATATAATTTGGATGGCTAGGTTTACTCTTCGAAGCAAGCTATGGCGCCTCCTCGCAAGGTACGAACCGCCGCTGAAGAAGCTGCAACCAGGCAACATTGGGCTCAGCAGACCGATGTGCGAAGAGTATGACAAGCGGCAGCGCAAGCCGCAGCTTGCCGTCGACGCCGGGCGGGCAGCTGATTTCCTTCTCGTGTGAACGACGCGAAGAGACTTCGCCGAGAAGACTGGTGCGTGGTGCCGAAAATGGAGCTCCTATGGAGCTGTTCCTCCAGCTTACGCTGTGACTGTGCTGCATGTATCGCGCCGGCCCGTGACTTCTTTTTAAATCCTCGTTTTATTTAGGCAGAACTGTCCTGTAAATGAATACGACTAACTACGTTTGTTTCCAAAATAAAAGAAAAATACCTGACAGTCTGCAAGGCTATATTGCCTTTCGTGGGCTTCGGCACACATTCGTTGCAAAGTTCGAAATTCCCGCATGCAATTCCCACATTCCCGCAACAGCTAGCAATAGACTTTATCAGTGCACTGCACGTAAGCAGCGACTCTTATGGCCATCGCATTTGTCTTTTTCACTGCCATGCTGCGCCCGCTAGTGCAGCTAGGCGTGTCCTCTGTGTTAACACAGGTCCAGTCTCGGAGGCCTCACCTTGCTGCACCCGGCCGGCGCCAGCCTCCTCAGCCAGCCTCCCCAAAGCGCCATATTGAGAAAGAGAAGTGCGAAAGTACGATGACGATGGTGAGCCGCTGCTTGCGCGTGGCGGTGTGAAAGAGCAGCAAGTACACCTCTATATGTCTCTCTATTTCGCTTTCTCTCTCTTACACACAGTGGCGTACCGCACATGGTGGTGCATCTAGGCGTAGCCTCTGAGATCGCATCTGTGCCGGTGCATCCTGGGAGACCATGAATCGTCCAAACCAAGCTAATGCGGCGACGTTCGTTGGCCTCCTGAAGCATACAGCGGAAGACCCTTGCGAGGGGCTGATCAGCCTGGATCCACACAGTTCCATATGTCCATAGAGGTCAACCTGGATGCATAGATATGTCGCCGCAGCCGGAAGAGTTTCCTACAATTACTAAAGGAAAGTCTGGTTGTGTGATCGTTCAGCCACCATGGCAGTGATGGGCAGGGAACGGATTTCTTTTACCTTCGTGCTTGGGGCTACAGACGTACTTGTGGCTTTGTTTGTTACACTTCATCTCGTCCAAACTAGACTAAATTTCAAAGCAATTTATTCTTTTTTAATGCAGAAGGTAACAGAATTCAGCATGCACGCATACTCGCTGTTGATTCCAGTTGTTCCGCTTGTCCACGCGTTCGGGGCGCAAGTGTTTCGATATCGGGCTTCTGTGTTAGGAGTCCTGTGTTCAAATCCTGCTTTCGGACTATTTTATTAATTTCATTTTATTTATTTATAACGCAGTACGTTCTTAAAGATGATCACAACTTTCAAGGTAACGAAGCCATTTAAATCCAGAACGACGAAATTTAGGCAAATCCACGTACTATCCATCACTCGCACACTGACTGAACCGCCCTGCCTGCAGCTCCCGTAGACACCATCGCCACAGTTTCCTCTAGTAATTGTCTGAAACTCTATGGCCTGGCGCTACTCGACCACGATAGACTTTGTTCGCATCGCCGCGTACAAACTATTTTCTTTAATAATCAAAAAATACTCTTGAGCCTGCATACCCAAACAAACTATATTGAGATACTTTGTGTAGTTTTACGTGCAACAAACATGATCTGACCATGAGGCACGGCATAGGGAGAGGGGGGGGGGGGGGTGTACGACTCCGGACTAATCTTGAGCCCTCAGCGGGCTTTAGCGCATGCCCAATGCAGCCACGTCTAAGTGCGGCTGCCTAGGCCTCGACCTCAGCAGCACGGCACCGCAGCCACTGCGCTACAGGTTGGGCATACATGAAAAGGCGTCGCGTCACTTCGTGTCGCGAAAGTCCGTGCGTGCGATATAATGCGCATTATCGAGCCAGCAGCCACTCAGCAATACACAGTAGAGCCACCGACAAAACGCGCTTTCTTGATCACCACAACAAAAAATATTTATTTTTCTCACCTTTTGTTACAGCTTTCGTAGCAAGATTTAATGTACTACCGTCTGATCCTGCATCTCTAATCCACTTATTTTACATGTTACTCTTTCTTCAGCAGCTCATTTTTGAGGTAGGTGTACATGTCAAATTATCACACTGTCATGTTGAGTAAGAAATTTCGGGGGAGTGTAAATTTGAAATATCTTCCATCAGACAAGTATTGTTTGCTTTCTAGTCGAGTGGATACTATAAATTAGGCGAAGTCCCTTGGATGAACAGCTGCTCGCATACCTACTTTACCTAGCATCCGTATCCTTGGTTTATGCTTCCAACAAAACGGCAGAAATACGGAGATACTCAAGCAATTATATACTCATGTACACCAAAGCACTCGCCTCATAGCACGCATCGCAAATCGACATCACGTCATGAAAGAAAACAACATTATACGCCTGGTAACCACCTACGCCCTGAGCAGGATCACCTATGTCGCCCCGCACCTAAGCCTCAATGCAACTGACAAGCTCAAACTTAACACCATGATCAAGAGGGCCTATAAACAAGCCCTACATCTTCCCATCTCCACCACTAACGAGAAACTGGATGCCCTCGGCATTCACAACACCATAGACGAGCTTATTGAAGCGCAGCGTATTAGCTAATACGAATGACTCGCCGATTCCACTACGGGCAGGCACATTATAGGCACCCTAGGCAAAACCTACACCACCCAATTCAGACCAAAAGTACCCATCCCTCCAAACATTCGCGCTCAGCTAGTTATCCCGCCCATACCTCACAATATGCACTCTGGACACAATCCGGAGCAACGTGCAGAAAGAGCTAAACAAGTACAAAAGCGCTACGACCAAGCCGCTGACGTAGCCTACGTGGACACAGCGGAATACCCCAACCAAAGCGCCATGGCGGTCGTTGCAGTCGCGGGCTTGCAGTACCGCCTCGCTGCGGCCGCATCAATACTCACCACGCAACCCGACGAAGGAGAAGAAATGGCCATCGCTTTGGCCTACGCGGCTACCAATGCACACTGCATCATCAGCGACTCAAAAACGGCCATTCGCAGCTACACAAGAGGACTGATAGCGCCCCAAGCACAGAAGATACTCTCTGGAACTCCTCCTTCAAGGCAACGCTGCGTCCAGATCATCGTGGCCCCTGGTCACTCGGGTCGGCTGGAAACGAAGCCGCCCACAATGCCGCCCAAGCTCTCACACACAGGGCGCATCATCCTTCTCCTGAGTCTTCCGATCTCAACCAGCCCTCTGTTCTGCATCGCGGTCATGCGGGGGACCGAATGGTCACGTTCAGAGAAATTCTCCTCCACTACCGCAGAGAGCAGTTACGCTACCCCCCAGCACACAAAACACTGAATAAATATCAGTCCACCACTGGCGACTCCTTCAGACGCGAACTTTCGCGAACCCCGTGCTTTACAACCGCATTTACCGCGATGCATACTCCCCACTCTGTAAAGCGTGCGGGGCCCGCGCTGACCTCGATCACATTATCTGGCAATGCCCCAAAGCCTCACCCACCAACACCTACCGCACTAACACACGCATCATAACTATGGCCGAGTAGTGGGAGACTTTGCTGCTCAGCTTGGACCCAGAGCAGCAGCTCTGGGCCGTCCGGATGGCCGAAGACGCCGCCAGAAAGCAAGGACTGGCCACCGTCTGAGGAAGGGGGGGACTGAGGGTTAGTCTCCCGACTCCCGCCTCCCCTGAACCCCATCAAAGACATAATAAAGTTATATATCTCTCTCCGTACTTTTACGGCATCCTTTAGGTTTTGAGTAAGTCATCGCACGGGTTTCTTCATTCTGCACTCATCAAAAGTGCGTTCGTTGAGAAAAGAACAAAGTAGCGGAGACGAAGGCGGGCGGGTAACGTCGTTTTCTGTGCAAAGGTACACCGAAGAAACCTCTCAGGTTTGTTCCCAGCGATGTCTATTGTCGTGGATATCTTACCAGTACATCTTTCCTTTATTTATACTCTACGTCTTTCCAGCAAGCCAGTGATGTCTTTATACCTTTTAAAACCACAATAGGGTTTTTCTTTGAAGCGTCTCCATCAACATCTTTTATGCGAAGCATATTACTAGAGCTCAACCCAGCTCCTCAGGCGCCGCGGTGTCGCCTTCAATACCACGTGACACCGTGACGTCACGACAGAGGAGAAACGGGGCTCCAACTCGCGCCGTCGCTCGCGCCGTCGCGGCGGTATATAAGCAGCTGCGCTTGTTTCTAGGTGGCTTTGGCTCAACTCTTGCAAGATGGGCTGGGTGGGAATCGAACCAGGGTCTCCGGAGTGTGAGACGGAGACGCTACCACTGAGCCATGAGTATTTTTTTTATTCACAAAATGACATACGTACATAAAAACACGTTGGCCTACTTGGACCAACGTGACAAGCTAAAATTTCTTGAAATTCACTAATTCATCAAGAATACCCAACCAGTCAGGCGGATCTGCCTGTACACGATATATCTCACGTATGAAAATAATGCTTTCAACAAAATTTTCTCGTGCTGAGCGCGCATTCACATCGGCGTGCGTTACCGCCATCCGTGTAGAACACTGAGCCACGAGTACGATGCTTCGAAGCGGTACAAAAGCGCCTCTAGTGAATGCGGTGTTGCCTTAGAAACGAGCTGTTTCTAAGGCTCAGGCGTGCGTCGCTTGCTCAGGCGCACATTTCGTTGCCGCGCCGAACGCTGCGTTGCTCGACGCTCACCGCGTCCAATGCGGGGCGCGTAGTCGCTGCGCCGTAGCCCATTGTCTTACACCCCTTGGCGGGTCGACGGGAACGCTGTCGCGTTCCACTCTTGAAGGCGAAGCAGAGTAACGCATGAGTTGTTTCTTCGTCTAGCCGAACCAAATATAGCCAAGCAACAGCAGTTCACCAGGCTAAACAGTGGTTCAACAACTAAAATAAAGGCTAGTATGCTTCGCATCCTGGGCTTAACCTTAGCTAAGCCACAGCCATTTTTTTTCATCTGTACATTTCATTAAGCCGTTGAAATAGCTCCCAACGGCAGGCGACCCAACCATAGTATCAGGTGGCTGTCGCAAACTTTCAACGTTGTTGTCCATTAGTCGCTCACTTAGGTCAATGTTAGTCAAAATTTTCTTTGCGGCTTTCTGCACCTTTATTTGTTTTGATTCTGTCGCGAACGCTCACCTCTCCCAAGTGGTTTTCCATGTACCGTGTTTGACCTGGCGTGACCTTTCTTTGCTTGCCGGTTTGTGTCAGACAACGTCCAAAGAGTAACACAGGTTCTGTGGAACTCCCATATCTTATCTGTGCTCCTCTGTGCCCGCTAACAGTGGGCTCTTTTGTGGGCTCGAGATTTTTTTTTTTCAACTTTCATTCATCTTTTGACACTCTTGTAAATTTTTTTTATGCTGAATGTTGTTTTCGTTAGAAGTTAAAAAGCTAAGCTCGCGCCAATACCCTAGGAAGAGATGCTTGTAACTTGTGCCAAATTTAGCGAATAATTTCTTCGTAAGACAACTGTGGCACCGCAAAGGAGCTAACCAAAGTCTTAGTTACGCAGAAAGTCATTGCATGGTTCGCGTATTTTGAGGTCCAAGCAATATGAGGCCTAGGCCACCATTTCCGAAGATCCTATCTTTTATACGTAACCTTATTCTAATACTGCTATTAGGAGCCTATTATTATTACATCAACATAAATACTAATATCGCTAATCATATAAGCATAGTATTACAAATAGTACGTATATTATATTTACAGATAGCCTTGATAAATGTATGAGCACGCCGGTCTTGTTCCTCACAATGTTCTTCTAAGGCATAACTATGGTCGACGCTGTCCTGAATATTGCGAAGTGGCTTAACTGTGTTGTTACGCATGAACCTATTAATTTGTCGTGAATAGCCTTTGCAGAAACAGAGTGAGCTGAAATCTAACGTCCTGCCTTAAACTTTCTCGATGTCTTTCTCTGAATGCTTTCTATCATCTCCCTTTATATTTCAAGTGAATACTCTGCTCAAAAATCGCATTCCTCGACTGCCCAGCAATAGGAAAGCGCAAACATCGAAACAAATATTGCGGCAGAAATCATCCAAGATGATCGGTAACGTCAGCGATAGCTTTCTTAAGCAAGCTTCTCCATATCCCCATGTCATCTGTCAATCGTAACACCTATGGGCGCATGAGCAGACGTACACAGGCGCAATCTGTTGGCAAAACACAATGTCAAATGGTACGACAACTGGTTGTAATAACAGTACCCCAATTGAAACTCCGTACCAAACCCCACTATTCCTGGTATCCTGCCTGCAGCTTCGTTGCAATGGTTCTCAACCTAGTGGGCGCAGATGTCTGAAGCGGACGGGACGCAATTATAATATATTTAAGGCTACATGCACTTTGTTTCATCTTGACACTTACATTACGGGGGATTAGCCAAGAATGGGCGTATACCAGTAGCACAGACGCAATAACGAAGTTGAGGTTCCGAACAATTTTCTGAATGCGAGATCTTCGGAGTAGTGGTAATTTACGTTTATGGTATTCGTCCCTCAAAAGGTTTGCCCCCTCTAAGACCTAACAGAAAGGCAAATGGCAATAAATAGAGTAAATCCATAAGAAACACATGACAAGTTCTTTATAACCTTACGACGTACAACCAGAATTCACATGGACATACCGACTGAAGTAGTTTGAACTGCAATAAAGTATTTTCAAATAAACTTCCCCCAAAGCACATGCCATGATATTGAGCTTCAGAATCCTTAGTAAAAACATTCACGGATAGCAAGCTTGAATTTCGATAGCAGGTAATGAGAACAAATAATTCAAATGCATGAATATTAAAAATATTCATGCATGGCAAATTCTTTAAATATTATTCTTGCCTTGAAATATTTTAGGACTCAATGTTTAGGTTCTGAGGGGGTGCACCCATGTAGAAGTTACATCGCAGTCGAACGAAGTGAACATGAAGAAAGCTATGATAGGAAGCTTGTAGTTTCAGCTGCACTGTGGCTAAAAAAGAAAGAAAAGGTCAACCAAGTGTCGAAGCTTAAGACGACAAGGTCATCGTACATGGTGGTTCAAATTTATGGTACCATATTTCACGCTGAAGTACGTCGACCTTTAGCGCCAGCTCTTGGTTGACCCTCTCCTTCTTGAATGAAAGGCGAGGTGGGTCGGCGCCGGAGATATTATGGTCTATGGTGCAATGCGCTTAATTTGTTACAATGGACATAATTACGCCCGTAATGTTATTTTGCCTACTCTGCGACTGATTCGCGCTTCTTATGTATGTACATGTGTTTATCTTATATGTTAATGCACAGCACATTTTGACTGAAGTCAGACACACAATCCTTCCACAGTTCAATTCACCTGTCCGGTGACGCTGAAGCAAACTGCATTCTAGCCCTGGCCTCTCGTTTTAACTAGACCTTGTTTAAAGAGGTCAGTGTCAACGTTTTAAATATGTGATCTGATTACAGGCCACTCTCATTCGTATGGCGACTTACCGAAATAGACAGCGTTGTCTGAAAGTGGGTTATGATTCTGCAGGGTAACACTTTCTATCAAGCGACGCCATAGCACTCAGAAGCAAAGCTTCAAATAATAAAAACCATTTACAGAGACCATGTGGCACACCCGGCTGTTAACGTAATTAGAATTTGTCCCCGAAACCCACGAATGCAGGTATGCTATACTATACTATTATTACTTCAGTGTAAATATTGGCTGTCAGATGCACTGCCATACCATTGTTGTTTCAGTGGTTACGTAAACGCGTTGTACCACTTACATAGATTGGATTAAAATCAACAAGGACCATAGCTGGCCTTTTCGCTAGCGCTAAGACACTCTGATGTTTTCGCACTGTTTTCTCGTGACCTTCTCAGATTCCTGCGACGTTTACATTGTCCTTCTTGTCGTGCTTTGTGTGGGCTCCTCTGCAAAGCCTTCCTTCACGCACGCCTGGGATAATGAGATGCATTGCAATTAGCGTTACGAGGTCTTCTAGAAACCACGATGTAGAAGACAGAAAAATACAGGAACACACAGCGCCTCGTGTATTCAGTGCAATCTCAAGAAAACGGAAACTTCGGCTTCTCCCACTAAAGTGACCGCGGATCTGTGTCAGTGTGAAAGGTGCCCGGGGAGTAAACAAACGCTCTTTTTACAGTGATCGCTGCAAAACGCTTCACTGATATTGTGTACAGTGTCTCAGTAGCAGAAAAGCGATTCCTGAAGGGTATTAGGTAATGTGAGAACCATGTTGGCTTTGGGCTATAAGCCGCATCGCAGCGATGGCTGATATTCCCGAGTTCTCGGTGATCGCCATGATAATGTTGATTTTTAACTTCGCTAAAGCACGAGAAGAGTCTTTGTAGATAATCAGCACTCTCCAAGGGGAGCACAAAGAAAGTCCTAGAAATACAGGAAATGCCGCGCTGGTTTCCCTACTAATGTTTCCTTGCAAGGGCAAACATTCATTATGAGAGTGCTCCGCAAAAAAGAATTCAACCGATCACGTACGTGCAGCCAATAGAGAGTTCACTGGACGAGTTCACTTTCAGAAAAAATGTCGCGACGCAGCCACCTAGTAGCAGCTTACAATGGCGACAGTATGGACGACGGAGGCTGCAAAAATTTACAGACGGAATTTCAGGTCGGTTTCTGACACCACTGTAAACCCAGAAGGGTGTCGGAAGATTCTTGCACCTGACTTTCACTCCTTCCGGTACAGATAAGTTCAGAGAAACATTTCGTAGCCATACTGCAATGGTACAGTATAAAGAAGTCCAATATCCACATTGATAAAATCCTAATGCTTCTTTTGTCCCGTATCCATGAGTTCGAAAAAGGAAGATTTCTGACTGACACCCGACTGTAGCACGAAGCCTCAAAGGAAACCAACACGGGTTTCTCTGAAAGGTAGCTTTGCACTTGAAGAACTTGTCTTGGACCGAGAAATGAACCCAGTACAAACGCCTTTCGGTGTGGTTGCTGTACGATATCAGCTAACGAAGAGGTTTGCCGATTGCAGTGGGGGGCCGACTTGATCGATAACCCTATGCAAATGGACACTGAATATGCCAAATTATTCTGCGGTAGCCCGCAAGCTAATCGAAGGCTCACAAAAGGCGAAATTGTCATGCATGCGAGTGCAAGGCGAAGCTTCAAATGAAATCAATAGGCTCTTCTAGGAGAAAAAAAGCTTCGCAATTGAAAAAAATGTGCTGTATTAAATGGGATCATGTAGGAAAGCCCACGCTCCCTCCCTCATGTGGTCCCTTATAAACATGTTACTATATAAATTTATGGTAGGGGCATATGTCTCTTCTTAAGTAGGGAAGACAGGCGAAGGGGAAGGCTACTGTCCGCTAAAATTAGCTCGCTCAACAACAAACCCTTCTGTGCTTTCTGGGAAAATTAGGGAAGCAACCACTGCACGAGTTTGCGCTTGTCTGCATGTGTACAAGCTCCGCCTGCACTACATCTCGGAAATGTTTGCACAGATGTTACGATCAACCCTGCAGTTTCGAAGCTATTTTAGGGCCCTCGGGACTGGCTACTCCTTTCAATGTGCTCGAATCGTTCAACATTTTTCTGTGTGTTATGCGTCATATACTTCTACATCATAAAATTTGAAACTAAAGGGGAGGCCTCGCAGCATTTGGCAATATATAGGGGGCTTGGTATCCTAAAGCCGGAAATCCATCTTCGGCTTTGAGAACGCTTCGCTATATCCGAGATTACTTCTATATACTTCATTATATCCAATGTATCTTCCTTTGCACTGTGTCAGCTCTACAGTGCTGACTGTGCTGTAAAACGAGTGCTCCACATGTTGCTACCTGACAAAAACAGTTGTGGAAGTTCGCGGTAAAAGACTTAAGGAGGCCCAACACCAATTTACATCTAGGTATAGGGAAAGGTATAGGTATAGCTTGGTTCGGTAGAAAATGTGTCTGATGAACAATATAAATGTTCTGGAGAGAACACCTTATGCTTCTCAGACGTGTTTTGAACTGATACGGATTGCAGGGCATGGTGAGTGTTGGTTGTTGTTATTGTGATACTCAAGGGCCAAATAGAGCTTCAGAGAGTTTCATCGAAGAGGTGAACACACCCAGTGGCACACACCCAGTAGCCCCTGGGGCACATAGGCAGTGACGCATGCCAAGTGCCACATACTCAAGGAAATGGCCCACATTATACAGTGATCCAGAATGGTGTCTAAGAGCGCTTCACCGAAGAGCGGCACATACCGACTGGCACATACCCAAGTTGACCTCATGGACGGCCCACATTTCAACACCACAATATCTCAGCGACCGGCCCACAATGACAGCACTTTCTTTGCCATCGACCCAATAAAACGACAATATCGTCGGCTAAATAGTCGCCACAGAAAACTAGAATGGCTCAAGACCATCCGATCACGACTTGCATTAGCAGCGAAACGCTTAAAGCCCATATTCGTCATGTTTCACGGATGCAGTCAAGCTCTCTTGCGTGCCAGCCAGAACGACGACCACAGGCGTCCTTTTCCAACAAGGACAGCATCCATCGTGCCTCCTTACCATCGGGCTTCACACCCTCAGCACGTTCAACCTCAGCTTTGTGGTGTTTAAAGCAACCTCAAGTGCGTCTTACGGTTCCAGGGATAAGAAAGAAGTGCGACCTGCCTACCTTGGCCTTGAAGCAAGCAGCTCTGGATTGTTTGCACACTTTCTGCTTTGATCGAGTCCATATATATACGGATGGTTCTTCCACTCAGACCAGCTCCACCAGCGCAGTGGTTATGCCATCACGATCACTAAGCATCCCATACAAGATTTCTCACTTGACAATATCGACCGGCTCAGAGCTTGTTGCCCTCCGAGGTGCGTTGATTATATTAATAACCAACCAGCTAATGGGTGGGCAATATTCTGCGATTCAAAGGCGGCCTTACAATGTCTTCTGTCATCTCTTCGTCGCGGGTCATGTGAACAACTCGTGTCGGAGATACGAGAAATAGACCACCACATGATCACGAAAGGACACGACGTCGTGTTTCAGTGGCTGACTGGTCATTGCGGTATCACCGGCAACGACCTCGCTGACAAAGCTGCTAGGAACGCGCACGAAGGAGCAACCCTTATTTTTGTACCTTTATCGCGGACCGACGCAGCCCAACACTTAGGCAAGCTAGCGCACTCTTTGACATTGGAGAAGTGGCACAGACCTGAATTCACTCAACATCGATTGCATTCCCTCGATCCCTCTATGCAACTGCGGCTGTTACCAGGTCTTCCGCGAAATGAGGAAACAGTGCTGTGCCGCTTACGTTTGGGCGTCGCATTCACCAATGCATATGCATTTTTGATTGGAATGGCTGATAGCGCCGAGTGCAATGCCTGCGGTGTCGAGGAAACCATAGAACACCTACTGTGCTCGCGCCCATCTTTTGAAGATGAAAGGCAAGACCTCTGCACAGCTCTCAATCAGCTAGATGGAAAGCTGTTCACCTTGAACAAGATCTTGGGACCATGGCCTCGCATGTCACAGCTACAAAAGGCCACAAAAGCGCAGCTGCGATATTTGAAGGATACCGGATTGAGTCAGCGTCTGTGATACGGACTGAGTGACCGACTGATATCCCCAGTGAACTTTCTCTTCTTTTAATCTTTCCGTCGCCCTTTCCCTAGTGTAGGGTAGCCAACCGGGCTCAGTCCTGGTTAACCTCCCTACCTTTCATTTATCATTTTCTCTCTCTCTAGGTCGAACACGTGGCGGATACTTCGCATTAAAAAACTGAAGCACATTTTTTTTTTTTTCCGTGGCAGCCGCTTGCAACAAAAGATGGGAAGTTTTTCAAATAATTTTTCGGGTACAGAATGCCTTCCATTAAAAAGATATATTGAATTATGTTAAAAGACATACTAACAGTCGGAAGTTCTTGCTGGACGTTTGTAGAGTTATACTTTTATTATATCTTTCTTAGACAATTTCGACATATGTGAGAGATTCACGCATGGAAGCAACTGCGGTTTCTCTAAGTGGGACGTAATCATTGAGTCCATCGATTTTGATTGCAAATGACAAGTTGACGACTACCTTCGGATTTTCTGTGTTAGTGCATGCAGAACATCAGTCTTTTCGTTGAATAACACTTCCTTCTCTATTGTTATGCGCAAGTGCATATTGCTTGACGCTCAATAGTTCAACGCCCTGACCCAGCAAACAACGTTAAAGCAGACTCAACTCCAGTTGACATCTGATAACCGCTGTGCAGGTAACGGTTAATTCTTTTGCGATGTGCGGCAAACTGATGTGGAGTACAGGGCATGGTACTTCTTGCTGTACCTAGAGCCCTAAGATGGTATCAAAAACGATCATTGAAGAGAGCTCACACCCGTAGCCCCAGTGGCACCCACCCGTGTAGGCCTCAAAAGACTTTCTTTGAAGAGCGGCACATAGTGGGCTATGCACAGTGGCATATTCCCACTGGAACAGTATGGATGAACCAGTGGCCCAAGTTGGCGTCAAGAAGGTTGGTTGACGAGTGGCTCATACCAAGTCGCAAGTACCAATTGGCCCTTGGGCACAGAGCTAAGGGAACATACCTAGCCGTATTTTACTACCTTTTACTGTACTCAATGTACTGTATACAGTCACTGTACATCTGCTCCTGATATATTGCTATTGGAGGTATGATTTCCGTCAAGCTCTGTTCACAGCTTTTTTGATCTCCTCCTACTGAGAAAAATGTAATTGAATTGAATTAAAACACTGGCATCCGGGCCTATGTTGGTCTCACATCTCCTATATCAGGGAGTCCAGGCTGTAAACCACGATATAGGAGAGGAGTGAAATAAAATAGGGGCCGTGAACCCATGCCCGAAGGCCATCCGGATTAGTAGACGATAGTCCTCAAGGAAAGTGCGGTCTGCGAATGTCTTCTGCGGCAGTACGCTCCCAAAGACGTGACTCATCGAGAGCGTCTTCTTTGCGGTTGCACTTTGGACAAGGTAGCTTTTCCCCTTGTTGCTCAGAGTCCACTACAATGTGCGGTGTGAGTGTGACTCCAAGTCGTAGACCCCTTCCCGCTTTCTCGTAAGGCGGGAAGGGATGGTGAGCATTTTATCTATGTTCTTTCTTAGATAACATTTATCGAAACAGTGGAAACGCTATAGGCAAATGTGGGCGTCGTCCATAATCCGGAAAATAAGCACAATGTTCACACAACAACGACCCCTACATAGGCAGGCTGAGAGCAATGAAGGACCTGTATAGTCATCACAATGTAAATGTCATTATTGGCTTCGTCCTCACCTGGCATTTCGTTTTCTCTATTTAGCATCAAACCACTGGAAACCGTCTGCTATCTTTGCCATCCAATGCCAATTTGCGTTTATTTACACGGTGTTTATTTTTTTCCATCTCCTCGTTCCTTTCTCGTGCTTTTCTCTTACGTTTCCTTACGCCTTCTCTCTTTTCCCTTTTTAGAGTTGTAGGCCAGAGACAAAGCTTCTCCGACGGAAAAGAAGTGCCGTTTTCCTTCTTTTTTTCCCCATCAGCAATGTTTTCTCTCTCTATCTCGGCATTTAGAGATCACACTGTTTGTGGTTTTGAGACAGTGATTTGCATTTATCGCACTGAACAAACGGTCTTCGACTTTACTCTCATGCCTTTAAAGGCGCTCTTCGACAAACGCTTCCGGTCTTTCATAACGGCTCTTGTGATGGATCTTATCTCTTCGAGATTTTGTTTACAACAAATTTACACGCTCCGTACCTTTAACGTCAAACATTATTTGCCTCATTTCAGACACGTTGTTAGGTAGTTCCGTTCCATCCTCACCTCGTTTCAAACCCCTTCAATAAAAGTAAATGCTTAAAACGACGATGGAACCGAAAGTCTGACTTCCAAAAGTGCAGCCCGATGCTTCAACCTTTAGGCCACGATCGCGCGTATACATTCTCACGTTTATCACATTCTATCCTCGTCGCTGTGTCCGCGAGATTCTAGAGTGCTGCCACCGCCGCTGGTGCTCTGGATTGAGGGGTCAGTCCAACACGGGATTCTCACGTTCCCCCGTGCCCGATCAAAGCAATATCTCTTTTCCTCTCTTGCTTGTGGTGGATCACGCTCTGAGACGCTGTATTAGACAGAGTCGGCGCACATTCATTAGTGCTTTCTTCACGACAGTTGAAGCTGCGCCGAAGTTGTGGGCTTACGTACCCTCTTCGATGATCGGTTTGGGTCAAACAGCTTTTAACGTTTCGTTGGAGGAACGAAAGTGCCAGCTTGGTTTTTCACATGAACCACATGACATAGGCATAGGTGCTTACGATTGTATAACATGTCGCTAATGCCGTCACATTCTACGTTTCTGGAATACGCTCGTCGAGTGCCTATGAAGACCCCAACAACCGTCACGTGGTAATCATGGTTTCGAACAACCGGAGAAAAAATAATGCCGTCGCCATCACATGGTTGTTGTCACCGTCGTCTTGATGTTGTTGCAACACGCACGCGCCCTTTATACTCGTAGCAGCAGTTAGAAAAAAAAAAAGGCTTATTAAATTGATATACGGTGAATATAAATCGACACGCCGTACGTATTACTTGACTAAACAGGATATAGTGAAAATTGAAAAATTTGAGTCTTTCAAGCAACGCACGATAATATTCGATAAAATTCCAGCGGTTTGAAGCAATACCATTTTCAATAATTTAATTATACTCATGTGGAAGAAAATTTCAGAGAGACAAAGTATTTTTAAAGCATACATGATGTTCACATTTATTGTAGCCTAAGTAGCCTCAATAACTGTTTGGCGCTGTCAACCAACATAGTCACCTTCAGCCTTGCGATGTAGGTGGGCTCGCGTTTACGCATGCGACGTTGGATAGCGAATAATCAGTGGCTGCCATATCTTATCGTTTGGTCCAAATCCTGAGAGAGACACCTGCAGATTATTGCCGTGGTGTCTACCCTTCGCACGTGGCAGTTGTCTGAGATAAACACCATTAAAGAGTATTTTTCCTTCAGACAATACAGGGAAAGCACTTGCAAAGCCACATCACTCTTGTAAATTTGAGCGCGTGTAATAGGAAGCAGGTGAACAATTGTCGAAAGTCGAGAGCCGAAGTATATCTTTCTTGCGAAGAACTAAATAAATGTTTGGAATTTTTGCTCTGCGCGGTTGTTATTATTCAATAATTTTGTTTGATAACTCTTTTGGTGTTGTCGAAATACCCGAAATGTCGAAATTTTGTCGAAACTAAACGTATTAGTCAGGCAATAAGCGAGATGAAGTGGAATAAGAACTGAAAAATAAACCAAACGTACAACGTTATTTTTTTCTGAGTCTGACGCGTAAGTTATACTTGGGAAAATTGCATGCAGGTGAGGGAATCATTGTAATCGAAGTAATAAATCTATGAATTAAATTTCCAAATGTTCTATTTGTTACTAAGAAAGCAACTTGACAAGTTTCTTGAGAAGCTGCTTAACATCGCTGTTCGTTTTAAATGTGCAGCCTGATGATGCACGAGAAAAGGTTACCATACGCTTTCCCCGGTGCAAGGTATAAAGCACCACAAAAAGGCACAGTGCTCAAAATAACAACTGAGGTTTACTCAGCTTTATTTTTTCTGGTAACACCTCTGGTTTATACCTAATAATACTCGCCGTAGTATGTAAAACGCACAAACATTATCTGAAACTTCTTGCCGGTCAACTGTCGTCATCATTTGATTCAAACGTGTGCAGTATTCCGGTAGATCAAATTTCTAGCAGGCATCAGTCCCAAAGTAAACGCTGGGTTCCTCCTTGGCAATAGCGAAACATGCACTGAATCGGAGTGAAATGTGTATGTGTTGAGCCGAACCAGCACTCAATATGTTCGATTACACCTTCCACACTCTTTTTTTCTTCGCCGACATAACTAACACGCTATCGAGCAGGCGGCCCTGGCATCGAGCAGGCATCGGGCAGGCTGCCCTCATTGCAAAACTCATTCTGGATGATCATGTGGTGGTCTTCCGCCCAAGCAGAGTAGTAGCGGACGACGTGTGGATGCTGGCCCAACACCGCGTGCGCATAAACTTCGTTAAGGGCAGTCTTCTCACCCTGGGTGCCCCGCGTGGGCTTGCGAGACTTCTTGATGGCGTAGACGCATCTGTCAAGTCGGTGCAGGCACTTGCACACGCTGCCAAACTCACTGCTGCCCACTTCGGCCAACTCCAGGAACTCGGTTTCGTAGCGCGACTGACCGGGCTCCATTCGCGTGATGCGCTGCATCTTAAAAACATAATCCTGCACGGCTTCATCGTCATAGCACTTCAACAGGCATTCAGAAGTCCCATTCTCTGGAGCCCTGAACACGCTGTAGCACTTCCTCTGCCTCTTCGGTGTCTGCTCCGGCGGAGTCGTCTGCAACGGTCAGAACGGGTCCACGTTGGCCAAGGCCGCGACGGTTGCAGCCGTTTGGACCGGCTTCACGTGCTGGCTGAGCCGCTGCCGGCTAATGTGCATGGTGATGGGCATCTCGGCGTGCTGCAGCAGGGTGTTGGGAGTCTGCTGTGAACCGAAGAGTCGCAGGGCCCTGATGCGCTTGTAAGGCGGCGTGGGCCCTGCCGAAGCACCGGCGTCACCACGGGCACCGAGGGTGAGCGTTCCAGCGAGCCCACGACGCTCGAGTTGGTCGAGCTGTTCAGGTCGCTGGACGACGAAGGCGGCGTCGAGTCGACCGCTTCGCGGAACAGCGACTTGGGAGACAGACGCATGCTCCAATTCATCGGCTGGTCGTCGTCTCCACCGCCTTCGTGCGTTGGTGTGGTTGGTTGCACTATGACATGGTTTCGGCGCGGCGCGCACGGCGTGAGTGAGCAATCTCGAACGGCTGGCATCGGTGAGCGATAACGATAACCACGACCTCCTAGCTGTTGCGGTCGTTACCGGCGCGGAGGAATAAAATCGGCGCTCTCCCGCCGAAAGTTGCAGCCGAGCATGTGTAATCTCGACCCATGTAACAGATCCCTCCTAGCAGCAGGAACGCTAGACCGATACCGGATCTCACGCCAGTACACCGCGCCAGCCAGAGAATCCTGGGATTGGCGCCTGAGTTTGAGCCTTTACCTGCGAGGACAACGACAACGACGGCAGGTATGGAAGCTACATCCCATACTACCACAACTAACCCTGCGACGCCTGCTCCGGTGCCTCCTCATTACACGCTGCAAAAACGATGCGAGCCAAGTCCCTTCCATGGCCACCTTCTTGACGTCGTGGAAGACTCGCTAGCGTACTTCGAACGTGTAGCCTAGTTCAATGGATGGGACGACGAATCGAAACTGCGAAATGTCTACTTTAGCCTTTTAGACGGTGCTCGCATGCGGTTCCAGAACCACGAAGGGGTTCTGGCATCATGGCGTGAGTTCTGTCGCAGCCTCTTGGACCCCTACGCCAGCTCCGATCGTCGGAAACGAGCAGAATGAGCCCTCCAATCTCGCATTCAAAAACCCAATTAGAGTGTGGCTATGTACGTGGAAGACATGGGTCATCTCTTCAGGCGAGCTGACCCTACCATGTCTGAAGACAGGAAGCTGCGTCACTTGATGCGAGGCGTGAAACAGCAGCGTCTGGATGGACTCGTTCGTAGCCCGCCCAACACGGTTGCAGAGTTTCTCACTGAAGCCGTCACCAGGGAAAAGACCCTACCTCAGCGCTCGCACCAGTACGATCGGCCAGTGAATCACTCCTCTGCTACCAGTGGACTAGGAGCTCTCACGAGTGACATCGAGTCGCTTCGCGAGATTATTCGATCGATAGTCCGCGACGAGCTGCAACAGCTGCATCAGGTGCAGCAGCCTTCAGCCAACTTAATATAGTCGTGCGTGATAAAGTGCAGCATGCGCTCGGCGTACCACGTTACGAAGCATCACTTCAGGCCGCTCCACCACTTCAGGCCACTATATATGTATATATATATATATATATATATATATATATATATATATATATATATACATATATACCCCGCTTAATTACGTTCATGTGAGGACCAAGACTTTTCAGAAAATATAAGAGAACGTAGATTGGATTAGCTGCGATTTCATTTTCCTGCCACGGCGAGCACTCAGCATGGCGCTCTCAAACCTACGGCAACGAAATTAGTTCGCTTAGGTGTTCACTTAGACCCGCGTAGTTTGATCCGAATAAGAAGGCAGCTAGTACATTTGTAACGTCATCTCAACGAAACTACCTTACACAGGGGGACCTTGCGCTCAGACCCCTGTGTCGCGCTACTCACGAATATATAACAACGCTCAGAATATCTTCCTGCCTCGTTACCGTAAAATATTATTGGTGCAACAATTACTTGCGCAGGCTGTGTGCCATCCTAAAGTTATTCATTGAACAGAGTTTGACGTGTAAATGCAATCAAGTAGCGAATCGGGCAAATTTCCTTTTTTTTAATTGGCTGTCCTGAATCTGGCCCTGACGCTTCAATACCTAAGCCAATACCTAAGCCTATGCAATACCAATACCTTAACCAATCAGACTTACATTCCGCCCTTCATAGTTAGCGTTAGCCCACTTTACAGCGTCAGGCATTATCTGGGAAGTAAGATGAAGAAACATTACCCGTACTTCCTCATTCGCTACAAAGTACGGTGCAAAAAATGTATTTGGTGCCAGCCTTCGCCAGATACCGACGTTTGCAGCTGACAGACAGGATGTACAATAAGAATATGAGAATTATGCAGCTTCTAGCGCGCGAAGCAAAACTGTGATATACTCGAACCTGATTGTTAGCTTTCCGTGTGTACTTCCGGGTTAGTTGATTATATTTGCATACGCTGACGTGGGCATTCCAACCGAAGTAACATGCAATTAGCGGAACAAAAGGAAAACGGTTCCTCTTTTGCCCGAATAGGTTCAAGCACAATAACAAAAGGAAGTGGTTCATTATTTCTCCGCTTTCCTGGCACAGTATGACGCTGTCACTGTTTGAACACACTAACTAGCCGGATTCTTCATCGTCAGCGACGAAGACAGTACTGCAGCAGCCCATGATTACAACTGGTGCAGCGTATGTCGAGCTGCCTGAGCCAGGCAGCCGGTAATTAATCAACATTTCCTCTGCGACGCACAGATAGGTCGCTTCCGTATTTACAGCAGACGATTCGCTGCACACGCGGTATAAACATTGAGTGAAGCAAGAAAAAGACAAAAAACAAGAAAAGGGGAGCTGGAAGGAAAGTGCAACGGCCTAGAACATTGATAAAACACAATACGCACTTCGAATTTGATGAGTCGCCTTTGTTCGTGTACATTAATCATCCTCTGACGAAACTGCAGCAGAATATATTTCCGTCCCACGATTCCGTGGGACGCAGACGATTCCACAGACGATTCCGTCCCACTAATCCATTTTCTCGAATGACGAGCATCATATAAATAAAGTGGACATGTACATGACTATGATACTACGTAACTCAGGCTTCGTCACTCCTCCTTGTAAACTGCTAGCTTATAGAAAACTCTTTCATTGGAAACTAGAAAATGGATGCGCAGTTTGCGACCCTCATAAAATTAACCTTTGTAATGCACACTGCAGTCTGTTCGCAACCGGTAAATGAGCTAAATCTTCGAGAACGGCTCCTATTACTACATCGCGACTGAACTCAAACCTAAAGCAAACGTTATTAGCCAACCATCTCATCGTAATATATAAAGATTATGGCCCTTTCCCAATTTTTACAACTATTTACAAACAAATAAAAAGATAAGGTCCTCACAGCAACGAAACCGTCCGTGTAGGTCGGCCTGCAAATAATGTTCAAGAACGGCCTCTAAAGAGAGTCAATTTTAGAAATTGTAGCAACTCTGGCACTTTTTTTTTCCTGAGCCTGCCACGCCTGAGGTGACCGTCTTAGGAATATTGCTCGAGAAATCAAAACTGAGATCGACTGCTTTACCGCAGCCTCATGAAGATCCTGCTCGTTATAATATAACGATGTATCAACATTGGCAAGCCATGAAAAAGTAAAAAGCTTATGCGTCAAAATCAAGGGACGAATGTAAAGAGACGTACACAGTCACAGTACTATACAAAGCGCTATGTCAGCGCTCTGTAAACCTCTGAGTTTGTCCCTTGTCTTTCATGCGCTCGCATTTGACGAGCACGAATAACCAACTAGCCAGAATTTCAGCCCTCAAGAAAGCAAGCACGATTCTTCGGTCAAAACATTGTGCGAACCCCCACCCCCCCTCACACCTCACTACTTTCTTTCTCTCTCTCTCTTTTCCACATTTCTGAGTCACGGGGGCTTACTTTTCACATTTGTGAGACAGCCGACCCAGCGCGGCAGCCGATGGTTACAACAGGCTTGCCTCTTCTAATAAATAGCAGTAACATCAACAGACATAACCACGCGAGCTGTTCGGGAAAGAATAACCTGTGACAACAGCGTTGCCATGGCCTTTCCTGGTGTAATGGAACGTTCACGACATTAGAAACAATAACCAACAATGACCCACAACTCGCGTGATATCCTCGCAGCGCACGTAACAAAAGCCAGTCCTAGAGTGCATTCGCAGACTGAGTGGTTGCGTTCTTTGTTTGCGGGAATAAAAAGACGGTCATTTCTCAGACCGAACATCATCGTCACGGACGACATATCCCGACCCATATGTCTATCCCTACTCGTGAGTTGTGCACTCTCTTCATCAATGAGGAAGAGAATGCACGCAATGCGAAAGAACAAAGGATGTCGGATAGCCGTGTCCCAACAATGCAATAGTCAATTATTTATAAGCCACCCTGGACGAGACGGCGCATGGAGAAGGCTGCCGATTTTCTATAGATGTACATGGCAATGTTAACGTAGTCAGCGAGGACGTAATCAGCGAGGAATCTCGGTAAGCAGCAAGCACGAAGAAAGCAGCCACACGATCGATTATCTCTGCCGATTGAGAGTGAGCCACCGCTTGAACTGAAGGCGATACCCTCTGTGCACTGAATTCCCCGGCACTTCGCGAACAAGTGCGGCAGTGCTGCACTTCGCGAACTAGTTGGGTAGTGCTGCACTTGACCGTTCGCTTTAGTGTGGCAAGTGCGGCACAATCTGCGCGGCGACATTTGTTTCAAAAAGTGCACCTAAAATGCAGGCACGGTTGAAATAAAAAGCCACAGTTTCGCCCGAAAGGAGAAGCATCGGTTGCGATAGCAAAATAGTGGACAGTTATAAGAAGTAAGGATAGCAGTTTTATCGGCCGTGTAAACGCGTAAACATAGGCGACGTTCTGTGACTATGAAGGGAAATCTATGGGCGCGCGGCTGCTGCTCATGTGTTACCGCGCCAAGTAGTCCGGCAGCGTTTGACAGCAATTCTGGCTGCTCAGAACAGAGGCTGAATCGACGCAGCTTCCCCGGGCGACGGTATCGCGTTTACACAGGAAACGCCAGGAAATAAGCAAACTTTTGCGCTCAGTGGTGTGTTCTGTCTTATTTAACTGTCGCTAATAAGATTTTTCCGTTTCTTGTGGCTTTCAAGGTGCAGCTGGCCGGAGCAGAACGCGCCCCCCTTCCCTACTTTCCCACGAAGCCTTGCGTGCGACGGAAAGCGGCACGCTTCTTCCCCGATTTCCGTCGTTGTGTGAGCGAAATTGAGCCGCGATCAGCGGTTCACTCTCGCACGCTTTCACTCGCACATACAGCCTATGGCGCGCGGCGACCATTTTATCGCCCGTGGATTTTCTACCTAACCTCACGGCAACGGCGACGGCGACGCCGGCGGGAGAAATGCGCCGGGAGTGTCCGTATAAATGCTGCCGCAATAAAACCTTCTGCGCCATCCGCACTGCCAGCGCCATGTTATGCAGCGACGAAGAAGCCGACAATTTCTCTGGCACTTTGGCAGAAGACGACGCTATAAAAACATATTACCCTGCTACTGAGTAGCGTTCTGCAGAATTGCGACATTAGTCGGCAACGATGGCATCAGTCCGCACGAGAGAAGCCAGTACTCGTACGTGGCCCTTGAAAGTGTGCAGAGACTGGGGAAATAAGCACATGAAGTCGAATTAACGGCAGCCCATCACCACTTCTTCGCAATATAGAAGTCCCCGCCGCTTTTTTTTTTTCCCGTCTCACCAGTTTGCGGACCAGCATTGCCACTACTCCCTTGTATTGCTCATTTTTCCTGTCGGAGTACCAGCTCATGCACTCCTGAAAATTGGAGCAACAAAAGGCCCGAGATGTCGACTCAGTAGCAGAAATACCTGCGTCATACCGGCCCTTTTGCATTCGTTTCTAAGAGGCCCCATTGTCGCGCTATGGCTGAACTTCTGAAATGGAGCTGCACTAGCTACGAACTGCGCATTGAACTCACGGGAGAATGCAAACCAATCGTTCAGAACCCTAATCTGTCGCGAAACCAGAAGGCACACAAGAAAGGGTTTGCGAGCAAATAGATTTAAAAGCGCCAATGCAGAAAGAGTGCTATCAGAATTCAAACTGTCAAATGTAGGTAGGCTCTTAATTCACGGTGTACTAAATTGTGCGTGATTTTCTTTTCCCACTTCCAGTAGTGGTAAGAAAGAAGAAACGAAGGACATCGAGGTGCGGGTAAATGTAACCCGCTGGCTTCTCAAATACAACTTTATTTCGGTTCGGTGTGCTGCGTTTCACGACTACTTTGCTCAGTGCATCCCCCTGCTTGACTGGATGTCGGACCTGCAGCGTTACCTAGCTTATGAAGAAAGAACAGGATTTCCATTGTCATAATGCCTCCTTTCATCACTAAACTCATGCATCTGATTTGAGTCTGTTTTTGAATGGCTATTGATAAAATAACGAAAGATGTGCGGGTGCACATTAATCCCTATAAGTTACACCTAGGTTCATCCAACCACCTTCGCCCTCTTTCAAATCGATGGGCAGCACTTCAAGTTAAAATACGCAACATTCACAGATTTATAAGCAGTTCATCATAAGTTATGACTCAAAAGGACAGAGACGACGCGTTAGGGAGGAAGGCATCGGTGGGTGCTCGCGAAGAGTCCTTCGAGTAATGAAGTCTCTAAATAACAGCGCCATCTATATGAATCTTCTTGCGGAGAGATCACCCACACAAGCGTAACGTTCTGTACTTTAATAGTAACGCCCAAGTACCATTAGCATGGCTTGAAATGCGAACAAGAAATAACTGACCAGAATGACTTTTACTCGCAATTACACGTAAGCCTAACGTGTAATCGCTCCGTATCCCCTTTCTGAGTATGAATTAGTCCCAAGCGTACGTTTTAACGTCTGAATCAAGCCCCTGTTTAAAACGAAGGTTAGCCTATAAACTGACCAACGCGTTGGAATTGTTCGCGTGGGAGTAGAGGCTATAGTAGCACAGTCGCTCCTTTACCAGCACTATTAGCAAGCATACAAATAATGACAACTTCGCAGATGCATAAACTAATAGGTAGTGTTCCTTACTTTGCATTTTTTACATTTATTTATAACAAAATGGTTCATTATGCATTGTTTTGCGCAGCGTGTTCTCTTACAGTTTGTAGTTTTGCGGGACCCCCTTTTTATAAAAAGATAAGGCACTGAAGAATCGAAGGGGTCCGACGATTACGGAACTCCCTAGCGCGAAATTCGAGTGCAGCTCGATACGTGTTTTCATTTCGCGTTGTATTTAGACAAGCAATTTGACACCGAAATCACCGCGCCGACATGCTGTGAGCCAGTGCTGTCAGCGCCTTCACAGAGAGAGGGGCAGTACGGGAACGCTGACATGATGAGCGCGCCAGCGGAGCCAGCTGCGGAACAATACAACGACGAAGGCGCGACCACTGGCACGAGCGCGTTCGCGCGGTTACGCCGAAGGACGCCGATGCTCAACCTAGGAACGGACACCTGAGAGCTGCACTAAAATAACTGACCGACGATTACGATATACTCCCTCATGCGAAATTTGAGCGCAGTGCTATAGGAGTTTTCATTCCGCGATACGTTGGCTGGCGTGGGCAATCTGTCTCGTGCGGCACACTGCAAACGGACTAAAGTGCGGTGCGACTGCCCCTCTAATCGGGCGATCACCAGAGGCAGCGCGAGGCAGACGCCTGGGTGAGATTCGCAGCAATACGGTGATGAGCACTCCTTGGACGTTTCCCACAAGGCAGTCCTTTCATCGGCGCGCGCCCAGACGACGCGGGGCCCGCAATAGACTGTGACGCGCAGACAAAGAAGTTCACAACTAGCGCGAAGATCACTCTACCTGAACCTTACCCTGACAAGCTGACATAATTGATGAGAGGAGATAACGTCGAAGGGCTACCGTAGGAAAAGCATCGACCTCGATTCCCAGATTGCTACGAGCTTGCACCATATGTGGGGGCGCAGGTGCAACATAGCAGGCGAATACGGCGGAACGGTGAGGCGGCATGGGCGACATTTTGCGACCAATTCGACGATTGGGATTGGCCGAGATACAGTCATCATGTTCTCTAGCCTAGTATCCTAAGGAAGCCGAGGATTTAAAAAAAAATATATGGCTGTTTCGTTATTGAGAATAGATGTAAGCATGAAATGGCAACCGCCAAAGGAGATTGGTTGGAGATGATATTGACACGTGTACTTATCTTTATCGGGCGACCACGTTTCGCCGCTTAACAACTATAATCGCACAGCGACGGACGCGCCTGCATGTATCCGACGTTTCTGGAAAGTTATCGATGATTCTACCCGGCTGTCTGTTGTCGCCGAACCTTATGTTATCTGATTTCATCGCCTGACGCGAATGGCGTAGAACATTGTGGAATACGCGTGGGTCCCAGCGATTAGTCTGGAACATTCGACGACTGCTGTATAAAAGCTGACGCGCTTGACCCGCTGAGCAGATTTTCGACGATCGCCGAGCGTGTTCGCCGCTATCGTTGTGCTATAAGTGTAGCCTGTTTTGTGGGCACAGGTTCGCCCAATAAAAGTTAGTTTTGTCGTTCACAGTACTGCTACTGTGTTATTCAACGTCACGACCACGTGACATCTGGTGGAGGTGCTTGTGCGTTCATGTACCGAACGCCCCCGCAAAGCCGCGATCCAAGCCCGAAGCCCGAGGACAAAACCAACGTCGCCCAAGACCAGCGAGCTAGCCGCCGGCTGCAAGGACTGCCCCCAGAGCACGGACTCCTACCTGAGACGTGCAGGAAGATTGCCACCAACTCCTCCCCAATGGCAGCCCCAGCATCCCCCGTCGTGCTGCAGCAGCCCAGGGAGCCCCCCACGTTCCGCGGTTCAACATTCGAGGACCCGGAAACCTGGCTCGAGACGTACGAGAGGGTCGCTGCATTTAACAGCTGGAACAGCGACGACAAGCTGCGACATGTCTTCTTCGCATTGGAAGACGCTGCCAGGACGTGGTTCGAGAACAGAGAAGCCACGTTAACGACCTGGGACCTTTTCCGAAGTGGCTTCCTGCAGACATTCACAAGCGTTGTACGCCGAGAACGAGCCCAAGCACTACTGGAAACCCGAGTGCAGCTGCCCAACGAGACCACCGCGATTTTTACAGAAGAAATGAGCCGCCTATTCCGCCACGCCGACCCGGAAATGTCCGAGGAAAAGAAAGTCCGGCTACTAATGCGTGGTGTTAAGGCGGAACTTTTCGCCGGTATGGTACGAAACCCACCGAAGACTGTCGACGAGTTTCTTCGCGAGGCCACTAGCATCGAGAAGACACTCGAGATGCGAAACCGGCAATTCGACCGCCGCACCAACGCTACAAACTATGCCGGAGTTCAATCAATGGCCTCCGAAGACCTGCGCGAGGCTATCAGGGCAGTCGTACGAGAGGAGCTTCAGAAGATCTTCCCGTCGTCGCAGCCTCAAGTGGCCTCGATCGCTGACATCGTCAAAGATGAGGTTCAGCGGTCGCTTGGAGTTCCGGAGGTGCAACCTCAATTACCGCAACCCCAACCCGAAGCGATGACCTACGCCGCCGTCGTACGCCGTCAAGGCCCTCCTCAGCGACCGCGCCAGGGCCCCGTAACGCCGCAATTCCGTCGACCACCGCCGCCGCCGCCGACAGCGCGCCCACCCGTCGCCCAGCGGAGCTACCCGAGGAAGACCGACGTTTGGCGCGCTCCTGACCACCGCCCGCTCTGCTACCACTGCGGGGAAGCGGGTCACGTCTACCGACGATGTCCATACCGGGAAATGGGACTGCGAGGTTTCGCCGTCAACGCTCCGCGCCCGCAGCAAGGTGAACGCCCTCGCGATATCGCTGACTACCTCGCGGCTACTCAGTGGAGTTCTCGACGACCGTCACGTTCACCATCACCAGGCCGCTACCTGTCGCCGCAGCGCCGAACATACACTGGCCCAGCTCGGGGCCGGTCAGCGAGCCCATATCCGGAAAACTAAAAGCAGCAACCGATGGAGGTGCGGTTGCTGTCCGTCGAACTGTCGAAGATCCTCCGCCGCCGACGAAGACGCCGAAGAAACTACCTCGACGACATAACGACACGCCGCCGTCCCGACGAAGTCTGGAAGGAAAGAATGCGACGACGAAAGCCGACCTGACGACGTCACATACCAGCCACAAGTCTACGCGACGCAGTCGTGATCCGACGCCAAGACCGAACTGTAATGCAAGACAAAGAGCCACCGACCTCGACGTGCTTCTCGACGGCCACGCAGTCACCGCCTTAGTCGACACAGGGGCTGATTACTCCGTCATGAGTGGACACATCGCCGCCCAGTTGAAGAAAGTTAAGACTACGTGGGAAGGCCCTCAAATTCGTACCGCCGGAGGACACCTCATAACGCCGACTGGAATGTGCACGGCAAGAATTACCATTCACGACCGGACTTACCCTGTCACCTTCGTTATCCTCCAACAGTGTTCACGAGACGTCATTCTCGGCATGGACTTCCTCAACCAACACGGCGCAGTCATCGACCTGAAGTCGAAGTCAATAACTCTGTCGGAAGACCATGCGATACCGTCGGAGAACCCTCGTAGTCACCACACCTTGAGTGTGCTCGAAGATCAGGTGAGCGTCCCGCCTCGCTCCAGCATTGTTATTTCGGTCGGCACCGAAACACCCGCTGACTTAGAAGGTGTCATCGAAGGCGACCAACGTCTACTGCTAGACCGTGAAATTTGCGTCGCAAGAGGGATCGCTCGACTGCACGGAGGAAACACGAAAGTGTTGCTGACAAACTTCAGCCAGGAGTACAAGCACATCAACAAGGGCACGACGATCGCATACATCGAGGAAATTCTGGAAAACAGCAATGCGTTTGTCCTCTCGGATTCCGCCGCATCTACCCCGACGACCATGGTTGCCGAACCAGACTACGACATTAATCCAAGTCTCCCCGTGATTAAGCAACAGCAGCTCAGAAGTCTGCTCCGGCGATACAAAGGCTGCTTTTCGACGTCATCGAGGATTCGACAAACACCAGTCGCCAAGCATCGCATAATCACCGAGGAGTACGCTCGACCACTTCGCCAGAGCCCTTACCGAGTTTCCCCGCGAGAACGTGAAGCTATAAGAGAACAAGTCGACGAAATGCTGCGCGACGACATCATCCAGCCGTCGAAAAGCCCGTGGGCATCTCCTGTTGTGCTGGTGAAGAAAAAGGACGGAACCCTTCGTTTCTGCGTCGATTATCGTCGTCTGAACAAGATCACGAAGAAGGACGTATACCCTCTCCCACGGATAGACGACGCATTGGATCGGCTCTGCAACGCTAAATACTTCTCCTCGATGGACCTCAAGTCTGGCTATTGGCAAATAGAAGTCGACGAAAGAGATCGTGAAAAGACCGCCTTTATCACCCCAGACGGCCTCTACGAGTTCAAGGTTATGCCATTTGGACTTTGCTCGGCGCCTGCAACGTTCCAGCGCGTGATGGACACGGTTTTAGCAGGTTTGAAGTGGCAGACCTGTCTCGTTTACTTGGATGACGTCGTTGTATTCGCCGAAAATTTTGACGATCACCTTAGGCGGCTTGCCACAGTACTAGAGGCCATCAAGTCATCAGGGCTCACTCTGAAGCCAGAAAAGTGCCGCTTCGCTTACGATGAGCTTCTATTCCTAGGCCACGTCATCGGCAAATCCGGAGTACGCCCCGACCCGCAGAAAACAGCTGCCATCGCAAAGTTCCCGCAGCCCACCGACAAGAAGGCAGTGCGTAGATTTCTTGGCATGTGTGCCTACTACAGGCGATTTGTCAAGAACTTTTCACGCATCGCTGAGCCGCTAACACAGCTAACTAAATGTGACGTCGAGTTCAAGTGGGAAACGCCACAGGGCGACGCATTTCAAGAACTCAAACGACGCATGCAGTCGCCGCCCGTACTTGCGCACTTCGACGAGCACGCCGATACCGAAATACACACTGACGCCAGTAGCCTAGGCCTCGGTGCCGTCCTAGTCCAGAGAAAAGATGGACATGAACACGTGATAGCTTACGCTAGCCGATCATTGTCAAAAGCAGAAGGCAATTATTCTACAACCGAAAAGGAATGCCTCGCCATCGTTTGGGCCACAGCGAAATTTCGCCCTTACCTATGTGGCAGGCCATTCAAGGTGGTCAGCGATCATCACGCGTTGTGTTGGCTAGCTAACCTAAAGGACCCCTCAGGACGGCTGGCACGGTGGAGCCTCAGGCTACAAGAATACGACATCACTGTAACCTACAAGTCCGGACGAAAACACTCGGATGCCGATTGCCTATCCCGCGCCCCCATTGACCCGCCGCCGCAAGATGACGAGGATGACGACGCCTTCCTTGGAATAATAAGCGCGGAAGACTTCGCCGAACAGCAACGAGGAGACTCGGAGCTAAAAGCCCTAATCGAGTATTTGGAAGGGCACACCGACGTTGTCCCAAGGGCATTTAAGCGTGGATTATCTTTGTTCACGCTTCAAAACAACCTACTCGTGAAGAAGAACTTCTCACCAGTCCGCGCCAACTACCTTCTTGTTGTTCCGTCGGCGCTACGTCCAGAAGTACTGCACGCCCTACATGACGATCCGACCGCTGGGCACCTCGGTTTCTCCCGGACGCTATCGAGGATACAAGAAAGGTATTACTGGCCGCGCCTAACCACCGATGTCGCCCGTTACGTCAAGACATGCCGCGACTGTCAGCGACGCAAGACACCACCGACAAGACCAGCGGGATTACTACAGCCGATCCAGCCTCCTTACCGACCTTTTCAGCAGATCGGGATGGACTTGTTGGGACCGTTTCCGACATCAGCTTCCGGAAATAGGTGGATTGTCGTGGCGACGGACTATCTCACCCGCTTCGCTGAAACTAAAGCTCTACCGAAAGGCAGCGCAGCCGAAGTGGCTAAATTTTTCGTCGAGAACATCCTGTTGCGACATGGTGCTCCAGAAGTCCTCATCACCGACAGAGGAACGGCCTTTACAGCGGAGCTCACTCAAGCCATTCTGAACTACAGTCAGACAAGGCACAGGAGGACAACGG
This sequence comes from Dermacentor andersoni, assembly GCF_023375885.2. Taxonomy (NCBI): domain Eukaryota; kingdom Metazoa; phylum Arthropoda; class Arachnida; order Ixodida; family Ixodidae; genus Dermacentor; species Dermacentor andersoni. The sequence continues at coordinate 58,681,307 of NC_092822.1, forward strand.
CCTACCATCCGCAGACGAATGGTCTTACGGAACGGCTGAATAAGACCCTCGCCGACATGCTAGCGATGTACGTCGACGTCGAACACAAGACGTGGGATGCCGTCCTGCCGTACGTAACATTCGCTTACAACACGGCGGTGCAAGAAACAACACAGATCACGCCGTTCAAGCTGGTCTACGGCAGGAACCCGACGACGACGCTTGACGCCATGCTGCCGCACGTAACTGACGAAGAGAATGCTGACGTCGCTAGCTATCTCCAGCGCGCCGAAGAAGCCCGACAGCTCGCCCGCCTGCGAATCAAGAGCCAGCAGAGGACAGACAGCCGACACTACAACCTCCGACGACGCTTCGTCGAGTACCAGCCTGGCGACCGTGTTTGGGTCTGGACCCCGATACGCCGACGAGGACTCAGTGAGAAGCTACTCCGACGCTATTTCGGACCCTACAAGGTCATCCGACGTATTGGCGCTCTGGACTATGAGGTCGTGCCAGACGGCATTTCGCATTCACAGCGGCGCCGCGCACGATCTGAAGTGGTCCACGTGGTGCGCCTTAAACCCTTTTACGGACGCTGACGAACTTCGTCATTTTTGTTCTTTTCTTTGCTACGAGTGCTTTTGTTTATTAACTTCGTTTGTTTGCAGCATCGGGTCGATGCTTTTTAAGAGGGGGGTATTGACACGTGTACTTATCTTTATCGGGCGACCACGTTTCGCCGCTTAACAACTATAATCGCACAGCGACGGACGCGCCTGCATGTATCCGACGTTTCTGGAAAGTTATCGATGATTCTACCCGGCTGTCTGTTGTCGCCGAACCTTATGTTATCTGATTTCATCGCCTGACGCGAATGGCGTAGAACATTGTGGAATACGCGCGGGTCCCAGCGATTAGTCTGGAACATTCGACGACTGCTGTATAAAAGCTGACGCGCTTGACCCGCTGAGCAGATTTTCGACGATCGCCGAGCGTGTTCGCCGCTATCGTTGTGCTATAAGTGTAGCCTGTTTTGTGGGCACAGGTTCGCCCAATAAAAGTTAGTTTTGTCGTTCACAGTACTGCTACTGTGTTATTCAACGTCACGACCACGTGACAATATTAGCCACAATTTCTAAATGTTCGCAACGGCACACCCCACCGCACCACGCCATGCTGTGCACTGCTTCATATGGGCGCTGCCCCGCTAGAAGAAGAAAACCGGCTGAAGGCTGCGCGACAGGCAGCGAAAGACACAAGCCTGACGGAGCGTACTGCCCAGTTAGAAGAAGAACGAATTGAATTCTGGGGTTTTACGTGCCAGAACCACGATTTCATAATGAGGTACGCCGTGGTGGGGGACTCAGGAATAATTTTGACCGTCAGGTGATCTTTAACGTGCTCTCAATGCACGGGACACGGGCGTTTTCGCATTTAACCCCCATCGAAATGCGGCCGCCGCAGCATGGATTTGATCCCTCGACCTAGCGCTTAGAAGTGCAACACGATGACCGCTAAGCCATCGCGGCGGGTAGGAGCGCCTGGAGTCGCCACGCAGCGTGGCGCCATCTCTCGAGGCGACGCAAAACGACCACTCAGCGCGAAAAGATGAGAATGAAGTGCAGCTTATCTTGCTTCGATAGCTGTACTTCACATAGCTTACTTCGTACAGCTATCTACTAATTTGCTATCGCAATTAGTGCTTCGCCTTTCCGGCGGAACTTCCATTTTTTTCTTGCTTCCGCTGCTCCATCGCGCGAGGTCTTAGTGCGGAATCGTTTATTTAATTAAAATGATTGCGCACGATCTTTGCAAGCCACTATAAAATTTGTGCCACGTGCAATTTCATAAAGTAGACGCAAAATGCCTCGTAATATGAGTAAATGTTTATTTCGCTCCATATACACGCTCCTTCCGAGCATCTTGTGCGTCCACCCAAGGTAGTGGCACCAGGTAAGCAGCAGTAGTTCCAGTAAGAACCTCCACCGGACGACGTCAGGTGAAAAATGTAAATTAGAAGCACGGGTCGTTTTGGTATTTATACTTTATAGCAATACTGCGTGTAGAGGGGAAAGGTGCGAAAGTGGTGAATGGGCGACATTACAAAGAAAACCAATTCTGTTTTAGATACATGGCGCCGAATATACCCGACTCATTCCAAGCCGTACTATAAGTTATGAACAATATGTCTGCTTTCCAAGCATTCAAGTATTCTGGGGCATTATTTGCTGCACATTAAGAGCGCGAATACACGGGCGACTGCGCGTTTCCAAAACAACTTGACCTCAGCCGACGCGATAGTAAGTACGCTACATACACAGCGGTGGTCACAGCACAGGCTCTCAGCCAGACCATGCTAGACGCTCGCGAATGCCTTCTACTCGCGCTCAAGGGAAATGCGTGGGTGAAAAGCCTGTTTTGAGTCGTTCAGACGACAACATTTCGTTCAGAAGACAGAAGCAACACACTCCCATGTTATCACTCTTCGCAATCGCTGGTTGCGTCTTCGACAGGAGTGAGTATACCGAAAGAGGGTATGTTGCGGGGCCGTAGAAAGCGTCACAAACTCGTCTAAGATTCAGTACACGCCAAACTAACTGTCATCCTGGCTGGCTTGCTTTTTTGCTAACTGCGCCACAACCCCAGGCGCGGTGAGCGCGCCTCAAAAGTACCCCAAAAAGTTACGAAATCAGCTACAATAACATTCGGGGTCAGAAAAAGCGCCAAAACTTGTCCTGCTAAAATTCAATACACGCGAAAGTACGTTACACGGCTGAGGTGCTTTTCTCTAACTGCGTCACAAAGCCAGGTGTCGCGAGCGTGCCCAAAAACTACCGAAATAAGTTATAGTAATGTGGGGGTTCATTGAAAGCATCGCAAACATCTTCCAGTACGAGTCATTAACGCAAATTAACTACGCCAGTGTGGCCGAGCTGCTTTTCGCTAACTGCGTCACAAGTCTCAGTGCCGTGCCGTAAAAGCCAAAATTGCTTAAAATGCGTCGCCGACTGTCAAACAAAATTTCTCACCCTGCCGTAGTCCAATAGTGCAGTGGTGCCATGTCGAAGTGCGAAACGCAAGAATATGCCGGGAACCCAACAAACACCCTACATCCAAAAGATACGGGTCGCCGGACAGGCGAACTTCACATGCGCAACCGGCTTCGCTGGCTTCGGTGGCCTGTCTGGCGCATGACGCATGCATCTGTCGCGCCTGGCGTGCCGTTACCCTGTTGATAGATAACGCAAGAACAAGTCACAAAGTATAAGTTCATTTATACACAAAACTTTTTCATAGTTTTAGCAGAAAAGAATAAAAAAATAAAATATCTAAGTTCATTTCACATCCTTTTCTTTTTCGGTGCTCGCGTCAACTAACGGATGGGATTAACGCTAGCCGTGACGTCTTTACTGTTGCCAGTTTTCGCCAAGTGTCCCATCTTGTTGAATTTCTCTCTGGTTCTAGTCTGAGTGCCCGGATATTGGCACGGCTCTGGCTTTGCGTTCAAGATCACTTGAAGGTCGCCGACAGCGGGAGGGGAAATCATTTCCTGCTTAAAAGCAGGGACCTTAATTTTGCGCAATGAAGAGATAAGCCCACCTATGAAGTGGGCTTATGTTTCTGGAGCCAGTGCAAATACAGTATAACAAACTCTTTTTCCTTCATTCCTGCTACCGGACGTACTCATCAATGTGCCGGGTGGATTCTTGGCCCAAACGCCACCTCGAAGCGGTCGTCGCCGCAGAGCCCGTCTTGCACGGCACGGCGCTTTTCGTCTCACGCTTTCGCCATACCATCCTCCTCCGCTTTCCGCCTCATGGTTCAGCTGCACCCTCCTCCTTCACTTTCCTCCTCGCGCTCTATTCGCTATCGCCCTCTTTCATCCCCCACAACGCTCCGCGTTCGCTCTTTCATCCTTCGCTGCGCTCTTTCGCTCAGTTACGCCGAGGGAAGCGGGCGCTAAACACAGGAACGGGTGCCTAAAAGCTGCGCTCTGAAAATAATGCCTTACTGTGATCGCTGTACGCTTTTTGTTCACCTTTTTGTTTTGGTAGAAAGAAGTGCTTAGCAACACTTTCCCCGACAGACATACGTCGTACCGGTGTGTTTATAGCATGCTGATAGAACTTTCTCAGTCAGAGATCTGCCCTTAAGGAAGTGGTGAAGGTGGGCTAATCACATTTAAGTAAAACAAATAAGCGCTCAGAAGTTCGCAGACTTCCAAACAAAAATATATTAGACTTTTTTTGTCGCAACAGCTCTAAAACTACACCTATGCCCTGAAAGTTGAGCGCCTTTAGTCTGTAAAAGAAGATTAACAGAAACAAACAGTACAAACAAATGAAAAATAACTATGTCAGCAACGTCGCGTCGCCCTTCCCCGTAAAACAACGAAAATGCGCCCTGACAATGAATAGCGTATTTCCAAAGCGTCATTGATTTAGGCAATGTCATGATGGTGAGCGCAGCATAAAAGCACGGTCACAAAGATGCAGCACACAAGTGCTGTGCTTGCGCGAGAAGGCTAGTACGAAAGAACGCTCCAGGACAACACTTGTGTGCGGCACGTTTCGTCATCGTGCTTTTGTGTGGCGCTCACCGTCATGACATTGCCTTCATTAATCAATGTGACGCTTGGGAAACGCGCAATTCATTAGTCAGGACGCATTTTCGTTGTTTTACGGTGAAGGGTGACGCGACGTGGCTGACATAGTTATTTTCCTTTGTTTGTGCTGTTTGTTCTTTTCACATTTTTGTGGCAAAGGGGGGGGGGGGGGGGGGCACTTACAACGCTAAACATTTAGGGCTTAAGTGAAGTGTCAGAGCTGTTGCGACAGAAAGAAGCTCTACTATTATTTTTATTTTGAAGTCTGTGAAACTCTGACTCCAGCTAGGGCTTGCGTTGCTGGAGGTTTCGCACGCTTCAATGCAGAGAACAAGCGCCGATAGAAGCAGTACAATTACAAGATTGTTTTGGGATCGTGCAATGGGGAAGGGCGGCCGCCGCGGCTGGGATACCGCAGCGGCCTCTTTCGTACGAATATTAACGTTCCGCCATCAACAGAGCGCTGACTATGCGGCTGGGATTCGAATCTGCGACATCGTGCTCAATAGTAAGGTGCCACAGTCACTGAGCCGGGCAGGTTACGTGTTCTCTCAGGAAGTTGAGTGAATATCAATGAACAGGGAACGAGCGTCGTTGTTGATATTAAACCACAGAATGGCAGCTGCCAGTGAGTGGCGTGGCCTGCAGTGCAATAAGTGATAAGTTTAGCGCCTAATGACTTTCTATTGATGTTAAATTACGGTCAAACTCCCCTCTCTCTTCCCCTCCAAAAAGCGGCTAATTCTGCATTTTTTGTTCCACATTTCTGTCTGCCATCGTGAAGTTTGCAATGTTTGAGATATTCGAGAAAGAAGAAAGAGCGATGACCGCCATCTTTCCAAAGGATCCAGAGAGCTACGTGACACAACCTGTCTTGCACACGCTGGCATAACCTCGTGCAAGACCTCGTGCAGGACTCGTGCAAAATCCTGGACATAGACCTCTTGCTATACAGGCTGCTCGCATACACATCACTCGGTGCAAATGATGTTACGAGAATTCTGGGCTTTTTATGTATCTCGATCCCTGTAGGGTGGGCTTGTTCAAATTGCAATGTTAAACGCGAAAAGCCACAAACACAGAGACAGAGCTGAACACCATAACGTTGTGATGTTCAGCTGTGCTGTTCTGTGCCTGTGTGTTATCGAGCTATTCACTGCAGCTATCTTCAACACTTTCTTTTTCTGTTCCTTCGGCAGCGTCGCATGCATTCATTGCTCTATTGTATAGTCAAAATACTCTACCCGTACACCGGAAATACTGCATGGCATTGAGAAGCATACGCAACAAGATCCTAAGATTAGGTATACGCAATGGGGCTCATACAGCGCACAGTGCTATAAGACACGTTAAAACAGACAGTATAATTATGATTTTTCTCTTCTCATTGCCACAGAATTTCTCTGAAATGCACGTGAATTTGACCCACACTATTGAAGCAAAGTTCTCTAAACAGCTCCAACGCTTCGGAACGCAAACACATTTCCTGGTTGGCTGTGTGCTCGTTTGAACAAATATGCGAAATAAAGGACGCCGGGAAACTGGCTCTATTCTGTGGCACTTCGTACAATTGACTGTTTTGCGTATATTGCACTTGAAACAACTTTGTACAGATCTAAGAAGTATTACTGGATAAACACATTTTATTGAAATTTTGACGTTGTAGATTATTGTTCGCGAACGTTGTGTTCGTTTAGGTCATTCGCATAAGCGCACAAATGTTTCAAGCGGAAGAACGCTTACTTCACCTGCTTTCTATCTCAAGCGAACGTCAGCCAAATATGTGACACGCTAAGGCTCACACTAAGAAATTAAAATTAAATTATGGGGTTTTACGTGCCAAAACCACTTTCTGATTATGAGGCACGCCGTAGTGGAGGACTCCGGAAATTTCGACCACCTGGGGTTCTTTAACGTGCACCTAAATCTAAGCACACGGGCCGCTATTGGGGGCGAGCTCCACCACTGGAAAAGCTGGCGCCACTGTCGGCGTGACGTGGCATGAGGGATCACGTGGACATAGCGGACCCATCGGCTGCTTCGGAAGCGCCGAAGCGAGCTGAAAACGAAAATTGAAAGCCGCACCTGCGCCGCGGTTCTGATTAAGTGGTGAGGCTTTACCGCCTTGGGAGTCCACTTGGCAACATCTGCAACTACTATAATAAGTAGCGGCTGCCTTTGGAGGCGTGCCGCATGGTAGGCTACTGCTCGGTGCCGCAGTGGCGGACGTACGCAACGGAGCCCGGTGTCAGCCTTATTCACACGTAGCCGCAGGGCAAGGAGCTGGGTTAAGCTTGGCTGGCAAAACTTAGAACCGGCAGACAGCCATCGGCTACAACTCGGGTATGCCGCAAGGACAGACGGGAGGAAGATTTCTGCTACGGCCCCGGGATTGCGCGATGTTCGGTGAGTAGCAGATAACGCGTACTGAGACGCTGGCCCGCACCCGCTGGCCGGCTAATGTCAGGACGGTTTGGTCTACGAACTTGTTGATGCTAGATACTGGGAAGTTCACTGGAACGGAAAGGGAGCAGTAAGACGCACATTAAAGAAAGGCATGGCATATGGTCATGTTCGTGTTATGAATTAATGCACTGGATTACAAAAAAGAAGCAGAGGGAAAATCGCACGCTGAGAAAACCGATCAACACACAGTGCGACGCAACTTGAGAAATAGTATTGAAATGTTCAGCAATTTAGAAGACAAAAAAGAATGAATCTTCGTGACGGCACATCACAGTCGCTGTAGGCGTCGAAGTTTCTATAACGAAATTATTTTTGAACAGTTCTGATAGCGTCCAAGCAACAATGGTTGCTAGTGTACTGTCAAATGCTCATACGCTGTGGCCTAAAGCTCACGGCACGGTGCGAAAACACGCTCCCAGTGAAAGCAAAACATAGTGCGCAGACATGTATGCAGACGCGCAGTCGGTCGCTGCGAACCCGTGCGATCGCTACAATGAGGCTTCATTCTGTTATGCCCCATTTTTTACACAGACAACCCACTATAAGACCATATTTCACATAGTTTACTTTCACTGTTTGCCTGCCTTTCACGCAAGAAGCCAGTTCGGGAGACTCCATCGCGGTGACCGCGCGTAGTGGCGTTCACTGTACGTATTCGGTAAAGAGATAGCGTCTGTAAACGATTCTGTGCTTTCAGTCGGCCCAAGATTATTACATCGACAGTCAAAAACTTCCTACGTTTTGAGAGTACCTACACAAATTTCCAGGAGGGCTGCCGCGTGGTGTTTTTATTGAGCGCCGTAAGCGAAACCTAAGAGGAGCGCGCAGCGTGAATCCTCATACTACGCAAGGGAAGCGCTTTCGACAGATGGCGACTCCGTAACTCCTCGCTGCCAATAGGCAGATCTCGTGAACCGCAAAAATTGTTACCACACTATAATAACAAATAAAAACGTAAAAGCAAGTTTATTAGGCCGTATTAAACCAAGTGTACATTCCAACTTCAGCCACGCGTGGGAGCCGGAGTTTGTTCATTGTATTTTATTTTCACGCTTTTTCAACAATAATGTTGTCAGTAAATGTATATTAGCTACCTTAGAAAAAGCATCGAAGATTAATGTATTCCAGAGAGAGTGTTTTATGGCCTATCAGCATGCTCAGTTATATCTAGATATTTTTCGTGTTTTGCAGCGCTCAAATTATTTTAAACGCCTCTCTTATTTCAACAGCCGCTCGTGCTTCTTGCTAGGAGTCTCGTTCATTTCCGGAGAAGTTATATATTCTCATCTAGGCCAACCTTTGTGCAAATTCTGTCATTCGATATTTTTCACCGACGTAAACACCGTAAAGAGGCTTAATATATCTCAGTATGCGTGGACCCTGGTGCCATATTGAGCTCGTGACATCTGAATCGCTGTACGGAAATGAATATCTCTCAGGGGAAGCAATTATGAAATCCAGTTCTCAGTAATCTTCAGGAGTAGGCAAAACACAGTAAAGCGAACCCGGGCCCACGATCGTAGAGACCACCTTCATCAATTACCAGAGGGACCTAAGTGTGCGATTACGAACACCGTCGTCCACCTCTGGGATTTTCTTAGCAGTTGCTCTTTTGTTACGACTCCTGATATACTGGGTGTTTCAGTGAAGACTCAATTTTTTTTTTCTGTGGGGGATAGCACGATTCTAATACATGAGCTGGTCTGCTCAAAGAGGCGGACATTACTTGCGCAAAATAATTGAAATGCATTATCAAATAATTAACAAATATTCGCTAATTCAGTTTTTAACTAATTACCTTATGATACATATTCATTCTAGCCGAGGAGTTCGCAAGGCGGATCCAGCTGGAACCAATGCTCAGGAGGGCATCAGTTTCAATATATTAATTTCTGAACTTTGCCGAGAAGGGCGTTGGACTTCCAATTAATTTCGTGCTTCAAGGCATAACACGATGTTTTGTTAAGAACGTAGGTAGAACGACAGTGCATTTTTACGGCAAGTTTGACGGCGCATATCTCGTAAATAGTATCATCCCCACAATTATTTTCAAGCGGATATGCCTTGCAGTCTCACCCGCTAGAATGTGTACATTGCAATAAGTGCCATAAGGTAATTAATGAAGATCTTAATAAGTGATTTTTGTTAATTAGACAATTTTTATGCATATCAATTTCTTGTGCAAGTAATATCCGCCTTTTCGAGTAGACCAGATCATGGGCTTTACTTGGGATATCTGCCACAGGCGGCCTTAACAAAATTTTGGAAATCTTTCGGAAACACCCTGTATATGTTTCCGCATGTACATTCTAGGAAAGAACAGTTAGTACTCTAATGGAGGTTACTTTTTTCTTCCTTTAAAACTGTCGCTAGAGGCCTTGCCGAAGAAGTATTGGCAGGTTCCTTTGCTGTGCCTGTTTGCTAAATCAGTAAGAAACATTTTTCGGCTTGCACAAAATAGTTGTCGACATCCAAATTGACTTTCGCGCGATAGCACTAACAAACGAAAATGAGGCACGGGCGGAATTTTTATTAAATTATGGAGCAGTGAAGTACGAACAACGGAGAGGGGCAACGTTGTGAGGCACGTGACAGCCGATGCAGCAGCGGTTACAGACTTCCAAGACGGGCACGCTCCACTGCGCAGTGCTCTCCCCCACATACAGATGGGTATATGTGGAGAGGGATATAACAAATTTACAGTTGTGGTTTCCGTATCCATGTGAATGAGGTGAGTAGGTACTTATTGCCACCTGGAGTCAGGTTGGGGTATTATATCGATAGCTGCATCGTATGCTGCATAGTAATAGCTGTGCTATGCGTGTATAGGGCATGTTCACGGGCAATGAAAAGTAATTATTGTGCTTTTGTACATCGTTTTAACATACGTGACGCTGCAGAATAGTAGAAGGCAGCATGTGGGTCATTTTGGGTCAATATTTTCGTTTCGGCGCAGAGCTCCTGGTGGTAATCACTCCTCTACGGGCAACCTGAAAATTGCGCTCTGTGAGAAAACACTAGAATGTACGTACACCCGGCCACAATATATTACTGACCATGAAATCACAGAAAAAGCTGAATATCTCTGCGACCACACAACGAAGCCTGGTATTTGTGTTTGGGTCCCCGACTGGGATATGCTAACGAAATTGTCGTATACCGTTTTATTGGCTACTACCACAGGCTGCTCGGGAATTGAACGTTTTCTGAGATTCCGTGGTCCGTAAACTTGTGTGGCCGGATCTACACGAACAAAATTACAACGTTGTTTATTTATAAATATGGCGTTACTCGGTATTCCATTTGTGACACAAGGAATATTTGACTTTCCGTTTCCAAGAAGGTTATGCCCGCTAAGGACTTTCTTTTTTCAGGAAAGCGCGCATTGTAGGCATGGTAAGGGCATCGTACCTTCTAAGCAAAGACGTGAAAACTCCCCACGACTTCCGTATGCAAATTTACTTGCCTGGTGAGGACTGTATTTTACTTACTCTATGCGTGAGCAGTGATGCATTCAGAAGCTGGCGCAAACCTAGCGCCGTCCTTGCGATTTTTCCTTCGGACACCTCTTTTAAAGAAGGCGTCACGCTCTTCAGCGTAGCAAGACAACGAAACTCTCGAAAGCAGAGAGTTTCCAGCCCGTATCGGAAGTCCTGCGCCTTCAACTGAAAGCCAGCGCTTCGAAGTGTTGCAGAAGGAGCGGTTTGTTCGAGCGAGAAATCAGAGGTCGGTGAGAGGTAAAGGATATGGAATGCGGAAGTCCACATATAAAGCGGGCAACTGACAGCTCAAGGAAAAAGAATGGGACCTTAGAGAGAGACCCATGAAGTAAACCTTACATGCCCCTCTCCTGTTGCCCATCCGTTTCTCGTCATTCCAGTTTGTTTTCTGGAAAAGCGCGGCGACTATTTTCGTTTCGCTCCAAGTGTCAAGGGATGCACGAGATGTGCTTTTCCTGTAGCTGCCGCATCATTCAGACCAAACACGCTTTCACGTTTCGATGCAAAGGAATAACAAAATGAAAAAGAAAAAAACGGGACAAACAAGAAAACAAGGAAAGAAATAAAGAAAAAAAATGAAAGAAAGTGATGGATGGATGGAAAAGGAGACAAAAGGAACAAAAAAAGAGAGAAGGAAGCAACGAAGAAAAAACATATTAGCGTGCCCCTTATCTTTAATGGTTGTTGAGAGCTTGGGCGGTGGGGAGGGGGTCCAATTCGTCGCATTGCAGTACCTGCGTTCAGAAAATAAAAGAAAAGGAAGGAACTGGCTCATTGGCAACAATTTGAGATTGAGAGACGTGAATATCATTCCTTTCTGTTTCTTTTTTTTGTGTGTTCTCAGAGTATTTAACTTTTTTTCGTACTCCATCTCTGGTTTTCTGTTCTTATTATCCTTTCTATGACTTTTTCTAGTACCCCTCTTTAGTATTACTCAATAATCTTGCTTTTTACGACATTCTGTCTTTTTAAATGTCCACGCCTTTACAGGTGTTCTGCACACTGCGTCCGAAAAATTTAACGCTTCTTTTTCAACGCAGTAACATTACTTACTTTACTCAACATCTACATCTACTGACGACTGACTCACATATAAAATCAGGAATCCCCGAAGAACAAAAGCTTTCTCAAATTTTCTCTTCCATCACATTGAACGTAGGCAGTATGATAACGACGAACTTCGCTTTACAACAAATCTGCATTATGGGAAAAAAAAAACAGGGAGTTACACATTACTGCTTGCAGACAGCAAAATGAAGTAATCCGTCGCTTACCCAAACTCTCTAGCATTTGTCTTTAGCCGCAATTAATAGATTGAATTCCTATAGTGTCGCTATGTCAAATGTACAGCGTTATCTGCCCTTCTGGGGAACGGTGAATGCAGCAAAAAGCTGCGCGCAAATCTCATACAGTCGGGAAAAAAAGCCACAGGCATGCGCGGCACACGGAGCACAGTCACAGCGTAAGGTGAAGGAGTGGCTACGTAGGAGCTCCACTTTCGCCACCACGCACTACAGGGTCTTCGCGGCGAAGTCTCTTCGCGTCGGTTTCACGAGAACGACCTGAATTGTCCGCCCGGCGTTGACGGCGAGCTGCGACTTGAGTTGCGGCTTTGTCCTGCTCTCTGCACAGCGGTCTGCTGAGTCCAGTGTTGCCCCGTTGCAGCCGCGCGCGTAGCTCAACGATTCAATTTTTCGGCAATGGTTCGGTCCTTGCGAGGAGGCGCTAAAACGTGTACCGCAGAGTAAACGCAGGTGTCCAGACTACGTGGTGCACATATCGCACCCCTTGACCCGTGGCGCGGTACGTTGCTGTTGATGAGGATGATAACGACGGTTTATTGGCATCCCCTTCGAAACGCGGTGGTGACAAATAGCCAACTAGCCTGCATGAGTTAACCAGGTCCAGCTACGCACAGCATTCAAGTGCCATTTGCAACTTCTACTTGTCGGTACACCTGGTTGAATATAACGCAATTGTAATGCAAAGTTTGTGCGTATAGACGCTACGCGGTGCCCATATCACATCACGTGTCAAATGCCACAATCAGATGCTAATGATGATGATGACTTAAGGCTATCTTTATTTGATGCGAGATATATACAAACAGTCGCCTAGCCTGCTTGAATTAATCAGGTATTCGAGACATCTTTTTCATTACATAAATATTTGCACATCTCCATAATCATCGTTTTTTCTTTATCAAGACTTCTCTATCTACCTTATACCGCTACCTATGCAACTGCTACATGGGGTGCCACTTGGTGCAATAATACGCAACTGCAATGCTAAGGGTGCACGTATAGACGCTACCCGGCGCGCATCTCACATCGCGAGGCAAATGTCACGATACGATAATAATGATGCTGATTTATTGGCATCCCCTTTGAAAAGCAGTGGTGAAATGGTCACCTAGACAGGCTGATTTAATCAGGTGCGCAATATGTATTTTTTCTTGCATTGTTGTGTACATCTCCTTAAACTTCCTTTTTTTCTTCCTCAAACGTTCTTTCACTGCCTTGTACCACTACCTATCCACCTCCTACATGGCGTTCTACCTGGTGTAATAATATGCAATCGCAATGCGAAATGTGCACGTATCCAGGCTACACGGCGCGCATGTCACATGGCATGTCTGCTGGCACGCTGGGACGCGTTTATAGGGTATTTTTCCGCTGCATGTTAGCAAGCCCATAAAGCCGTGTTCAATAGTTTCAGGCCATTTATTCTGGGATGTCATGCATAGAAATTTCCAAAAATGTTTTAAGCTAAATTCTCACAGTATCCGATATCTTGTTGTTCCGTGCGATGAGGTACCATATTTTTTTTACTGATAGACTTGCATAGCCTATGGAAAACTCGTTCGCAAGACCGAAATGCAGAAAGAAAAAATTTCCTCAAGAACGCATTTCGCTCAAATGATTACGCACTTAAAGGACGTTTACGATCAAGAAGAATGTAAGCCGGACTGGTATCAACTTCTGATTAGGTATTTAACTTCTCCATTCAAGATTTTGTGGTGATGGAAGATGTTGCTTTGTTTGACGTTTTTTGTGTATGTGCTGCTCGTGTACCTGTGATCTCTTAAGACCACGAGGTGCTCATAATATTGTAAATAGTTCCTGTACACACATAATTTCATTTATTGCAATAAATACCATGTTTAAATAGAAAGCACTGGCATGGCTCAGTGGTACAGTAGCTGACTCCCACGTAGCTGGCCACGCTCGATCCCGGTGAGAAATGTTTTTTTTTTTTTCTGTTTCCTAGAGATAGCGGCTGTGGACACCGGACACCAGCGGCGGACACCATCGCCAACCGAAATGGCTATTTGAATAGTCCCATAACACCTTAGGCTGTAAAATGTTGCACGCTGCATATAGTAGGTATTTCGCTATATAACCTAGTTTGGGGTTGCGCAAAGGGCTACCTGAAGACACAACCTGTTCTTGAAATGCGAGCATTTGTGTAAGCAGTGCGAGCATGTGCGTGTACATATGGCGACAACGACCATATGAAGACACAACCACGAAGGCATGACAGCGGTTGTGAAGAAGTTACCATGACGACGACGGTGATCACCAGGCGACGCTATGACGACGATTTCGATTGCTTGATAATGACGACAACGGCGGCGACGACGGTGGCGTTATGACGATGGTGACGTCGATGGCGTGACAACGGCAGTGACCAATTGCATGACGCTGGTTCGGTACGCTGCTACTCGCATGCCACTTTCTCAGGAGCAAAAACTTCTTGCCTTTGAGCTGTGGGGCAAACTGACGCCTGCGCAGACGTTCTCGCTCTTGTAGCGACATTATTGCTACGTAGGGGGGCGCCGCCTCGTACCCTATATCGTCCAACGATGCTGCAGATTCATCATTAGGCTACCGACAATGTAGCGTAAGCGCTGGGACTAAAATATTAGCCAGCGCTAATCACAGCCATGCCGGCGGATGCCTTTAAACTGCAGCCGTACCGCAGTACGCGAACTTCAGAGCCAGTTACTCGGCCAGCGAACTTTCGTACGCCCCGTCATATCACCAAAGATGCCAATGTAGGCGCTCCCGCAATACAGCGATTTTTTTTGTTGCTGTAATTACATGAAGCAAATAGACAGTGAAACCAAGGCAATCATGAGAGCGACTTGAGTACGGTGAAATAAATCACAGAAAAGCACCGATGATTGCCAAACTTCGCGAGATATAATCATTGCTATGACTTAAATACATTGATAAAAACGTGCTTTTAAAATGACATCTCTGGACCTTGAAGCTGTCGATTAAAGATTTTAGAACCAACAAGCTAAAGGCTTCTTCTTTTTTTTAATTAACCCGTTCACTTATCGTTCAAACAGGGTCTAGTTCGACCTAACAGTGCCCAGCTAAGTTATTAAACAATTTTTAAAGTTTCATGAAACACTTCCTTCGTGTAATTACGTGACTCCAGAAGCTCTGCCTGTCGGAAAGCACAACGCAAAAATAAATCTTCAGTTTTCTTCTTCTGTGCGAAGCACCAAGAGGATGAAACGCTTTTCCTCATCACTTCGCTGCTATCTTCTTTTGATCACAATTTCGAAAATATATGCAAAAACCACGTTTCTCTCATTCAAAACTGTGATACCACCTTTGTTTATCTATTAGATACCCATCGCTTATATAAAACCTGTATGTGTGATATATACGAGCAAATAAACTTAACCGACCAAGTGCTCGCCTTGCCAGAAATTACAGTTACAGTTGTGTACTTACTGCCGTGTTTATGACACGCAATGCTGAGCTTACGAAGTAAGCACGTTTAGCTAACCGTGCGTAAGACAAAGTGTCGTCCTATTTTGCGAATTCCAAACACGTAACAATAATAAGAGAAGGTTCGTAAGAACGGGGACATATAACTAGAGCAATAAATGTTAATAAAAAAGCTAACCCAGCCTTTTAGTTGAGGAACCTGTCGATGATTTTGCCGGAACGACGGGGTCAAAATTTATTGAATCGAAGTTACAACAATACAAAATATCTTGAAACCTTGCTGGACATCAACAGCAGTTTAATCTTAGCAACGACCTGTGCCCATGTGGAATGCAAATAATGTCAAAAGAATGGCCGCTCTGTAATTCTTCTCACTTAATTAGGACTTGGAATTTGAATATCGACGACATGGACCTATATTATTAGCTGCTGAATCGATGGTATAATTGATCAAGCCAAGGAAATAACAGGTGTTTTTACTAATGAGATAAATATATATACTTCAATGCTCGCAAATATACACAGTATAAGCGTCTCAAAAAGCAACCTGCCTTCATTGTAATCGCCGTCGCTGTTTTTATAAAATAAAATACTTCTAATAAAAGCATCCTGAACACGGAGGCCAATCTAAGCAAAATAAAACGGAACTTTGAAAAAGCATTACAAAAAAAAACCTGTCGTTACGTCATGCAAATTTTGTCCTGTAAGCGCGTACATCGAGTAAAAAAATTTGAAGGGCAAATGTAGCATCCCTTTTGGTACTTTCCTTTACTGTGGCCTAGTCAAAAATATCTTTACTCAACTTTGAGGAGTGGGGTTTCGAATTACAAATATGATAAACAGCTATCTTTTATGATCACATTTCCCTATCAGTCTTCTCAATACATAATGATGCGTGATACAAGAAGTCAACTTCCGAATTAGCTTCAAATTTTCGAACCCTCAAAGCCTTCTCGAATAAACCTAACTGTACGATGCATGGGGCACACTGGTAGGGAAACTAAGAAACTGCGTACTAGATTCAGAGTAAGGTGCTACGTACGAGCCATCGTATTTGTAGGAATGCTGACGGATGATATGGCAATTTCGCTGCGACTTTCGTGCGTTCGAGAAATTTTAGTAGTTGTTGAAGCGGCGAACAACCATGGTCACATCGTTACATGCGTTTTGAATACTGCAAGAACATTCGAAATGGTGGGCAAACCCTATTTCAAGCCGTATACAACTGAAGTCATCAATTTGAATACCTCTCACAAACACTAGGAAGCAACGTTAAAATGAAACAAGGCCAACGGGGACGCATCGGGAGATGTAATATGTCGGTGCCCAGCTCGTGGTATAATCAAGGCTTCCTCTTCAATGCTGCTGTATCTGTCCCTAACTAACTTCGCAGCGTGAAAATCACGGAGCAAAAGCAGAGGGGGCGCTGTAATGTAAATTAAGCCACTCCCCAAATCCAAAGTGCCTACCCGTCATCGTCATCACAACGACCAGTTTAACTAGTTTACTTTTATCCTGGTGTGGCATAAGTAAGGGAATTTGGAGGTAATGAATGGAGTTAATTGAGTGGTACAAGACACGAGAACTTGGATCACTGGAGTTAGCCCACTACCATCTCCAGCAGCATTGCAGCAGCAGCAGCAGCAACATCATCATCGGGCAACTTTTTTTCTACGGCTACACTGTACTGCTGCAGAACGAAGCGCTCTCCCAGAGCTCTACAAATACCCCTTTCTTGAGCCAGCTGACACTGTGTTTTATGCCTACCAATTTCTTACTGTTATGTCTGTCCGTATGTGGCGCCTTACTCATGCTCTTCTGTTTCCAAACGACGTCCCACCACGCCAACAAGAACACTTACGAACATATGATTTACACTTCGCGTCAAAGTAGACATTTGGGCGAGTCGGTAAGGCTGTCTTTTTCCCCGTCTTCGTATGTTTTGATTCCACTCTCTTACTTCTCTATTATACTTTGTTTTTGTGTGTGTAGTTTTTGAGGTCATTCAAAATAAGACCGTGGGCGCAGAATAGATCTTCCATTCGTACAATGAGCGTGGATTGTAAGGTGGCCTCCTCCGCTTATAGCTCTGTACAATTTCTTTTCCTTGTTCCTGTTCTGAGTTAATGGACTTATTTGAGAAGCCTTTTATTATTTGTGTTATTTCATTTATTTCCTGGCTAAGGTTTCAGCATAGCTGAAACCTTAGCCGATGCTAAGCGTTAGCCGAGTCTTATCCTTAGCCGAGTCTTGTCCTAAACCGAGTCTTAACCGTGTCTTAACCGAGTCTTAACCGAGTCTTATCCGATGCAAAACTTCTAATCCACAGCAGATAAGGAAGGAGCTTATCCAATAAGGCCAGGTGAAGTAGGAAGAGGAGAAAACAAAGGGACAATGCAGAGATTTCATTAACCAGGAGACCATCGGGTTAGCTACCGTACGTGCAGGGACACAGAGAAATATAAGGCCACGAAAAGTGCAGTGGACACATGAATACATTGGTGTCCATAGATTCGAAATAAACAGTGCAGCTTGTGACGAATTGCTTAAGACGCAAAAAACACAAAAAACAAGTATCCTGCAGTATTAACTGCTTTGTGAGGAGAGGACTGACACCTGTTGAATATTGCAGAATACCGTTCAGGTTAAGACCAATGTTTAGCAATGTTTTCGTTAACATTCGTTAATACAAGTCGACGTATGTGTCACAATGAAACCGGTGCAGTAACCCTGATGTTCCTCGCAAAAGTTACCACGCCGCTTAGTCGCTTTCGCAGGCTAAGATATTGAATGGCGTTTTTCGCAGCGGCGATTTCCGCAAACGGGAACTTCGCGTTGGCTTTCCAGATGCAGCGATCGATCGATTGATCAGGGCTGTAATTTTCAGAGTTGCAAGCACATAGTTGGAAACTGACTTATTCTTGGCACAGAGCTATACTTAGTCCTTTTCTCTGAAAACAACGTAAACCAATCTAGAAATGGTATTTCTGAAAAGTATGTTTTTTTTAAGTTTTGGCTTCTTACTCTATCATAAAACTTAAGCAGGCAGACCAACGTGATGCGTTGTAGTTTGCCTTCGGAAAAACCCCTTATACACTTAACATTAAAAGGAACTTCGGTTATATTGTAATAACAACATATTGTCAACAGTGTCAATGAACACCACTGTATTCTGTCGATTGTGAGTTCTTACTAAAGCTTCTCGACTGGGTAAAGATCAACTAGAATTGTTGTGGGCGAAATATGCCTGAAATTGACTTTCAGACAGCTTCTTAAGTACTACTCCACTTATGCTTATCTTCAGCAGTTGTGAAACCAGCTGTTCCAATTTTTAGTTGTTTTTGTTCTCGCGGACAACTGTCCTAATGGGCGGGCAGGAAATTAGAATATATGTCCTAGACATTAGTAATTCTCTCATGCCCTTTGATATCTGCGCTAAGAAAGTTCGACAGAAATTCAACAGACCAAGGCCATATTTCACAAAGCTCGTCGTTCGCAAGAGCTGCTTGCCGTTATCCGGATGGATTCACTGATACTACCTCCAACATCACGAGCGGTTGGAGCCCACGCTTATGAGCAGTCCAAGCTAGTTGCGGAAAACGGGTAAGGAATAACTACATTGCAGGCCTCATCAAAAGCATTCTTTTTCATGCCACTCGTCGGGCAAGACGAGTTTATCCGAGCCTAAGTGAAATGTCGTTTCTTTTCACTCCGTGTTTGCCGCACCGTTCGTCCGCTATGTCGAAGCAGCAGTTAACCTGCCTACTATTGGCGAAATCTACAGAGTAAGGAAAGGCATAACGACAATTTTTGTCCTGCGCTTCTCCTGTTGCGGAAATAAGAAAAGAGGACGTATAGTCTTTCGGTGGTAGTAAAGAACAAACAAGTCCACAGATTGAGGAAGAGCACGAAAGTAGAGATTACTTTCTACAAAAGAACAGGGCAAAAGAATACGGCGAGAAAGGAGCGTTCGTCACAGGACGGGTTCGTGCGCTGCGTCCCATATCTCCCGCTCCTGAAGCGTGAAACACGTAGATTCACGTTCCTAAGGTCGGTGTCACCCAGCTCAGCCTGCCGCAGCCCATCGCATTCCGGCCGTCATCATGGCTAGCGCTGCAGCGGGGATCCATCCCCCCATGCGCGAAAAATGGCATTTTCTCTCCGTCCACGCGCCCTCGCTACCGTGATGACTCCGTGTTCTGTTCCCTCCTTCGCTTTTTCTGGCAGAGCCTATATTTCGCGGCAGCCGTGGCACGAAAAAGGTCACAGCTGGTCTGATTTCGTGCCGTTTCCCTTGACGTTAGCCATGGAGTTCGCGCAAGGCATTATTACGCGCGGGTGCAACCGGAACGGCAGAATTCAAAAGGTGACTGGAAAATCCGAAGATATTGCTTTGGCATGCTATGGCGTTCTGCGAGATGGATTTATTTATTCACTCATTCTTGATTGATTGATTGATTGATTGATTGATTGATTGATTGATTGATTGATTGATTGATTGATTGATTGATTGATTGATTGATTGATTGATTGATTGATTGAATACTTGATTGTTTGTTTGTTTGATTTAGTTAGTTAGTTGATTAGTTAGTTAGTTAGTTAGTTAGTTAGTTAGTTAGTTAGTTAGTTAGTTAGTTAGTTAGTTAGTTAGTTAGTTAGTTAGTTAGTTAGTTAGTTAGTTAGTTAGTTTTAGTTAGTTTTAGTTAGTTTTAGTTAGTTATTGTTCACCACAATACATGCGATGGGAGGCGAAGGGAAAAGCCATGCAAGGGTGGCTTCAGGGAGTACTTCGCCCCCATACTGGCAAAGGCAGCAGCAGGGCACACGCATTCTGTTTGCAGTGTGGTACGCTTTGCCAAACTGTCATATTAAACCCAACAGTGTCATACACTTTGAAGAAACCGTAAAGTTTGCGTGCTGTCGCAGGTTCGATTCTTGTTAGTGGCGCCCCAAGTTCAATGGTGGCGGATTGCAAAAACGCACAACTAGCCTCTGCTTTGGGCGGGGGAGAAAGAAACTCAGGCGGTTGAAAACTGCAATCTTCCACTACGCAACTTTTATAGCCCCGCGCGCATACCCCAGGAGGTTGGACCGAAATATTTTTATGCCGCTTGACGTAGAGGGTGTCTTACTCTGTCTGATTACAACCTGCAAGTGCGAGAATCTCTGCCCACCTTCTCTCTGGCTTGCTTGATTTTTTTCTTTGTTGTATTTTTTCTATCATCCCTGAAGAAATAGGTTTCGATGGTTTCGTAATTTTCACGAACAAAATAATTTCGCGTGCTTATGCGCGTGTTTCGATCGGTCAGTACGTTTCACACATCCATGGCAGTAAAGTCAGCGAGAAATTTCCGTGGACCTGGGGACCCGAGAAAACGAAATTCAGATTATTTTATGACGGCACCCAGTGAAGCCGTAGAACGCTACTTTACCCTTAAATCACATAAAGAGCTGCAAAATCTGAATAATGGGCTGGGTGTCCAGGCTGGGCAAATATATCGCTTTTTCTCAGCGCTCGCGACTTAGAAACTTTGGATGCCGACTCCACGCGTCAATGTCCCGAACTCTCCTTCGCCGGTTTCAGTTTCAGTTTATTTACTTCTTTTCCTTAACAAATGGAGGAGCAAGGACAAAAAATCACGCAGCCTTATAAATTCTTTGACTCCTGCTGAAGTTCGACATCGAGCTACACTAAAGCTTTTTTTTATGTCGTTTGGTGAATGACATAAAAATTTGTATGTGTATAATGTCTCTCAATGTCTATGGTTGTCAGCCATTTGAATTCTTGCACCTGCTTTCTTTTTTTTTCTGAGACGTTAGTCAAGGCTAAGGTTCCGCCTTTTCCAGATACTCGAGATCACTCGAACGCACCTGGCGCCCCAATTTGTCTTTCCTGTCATTTCACCGCCCCTATTGCTAAAGACTAATGGGACTAAATGACGCTTCTAACTTTTCTATTTACCAGGTACAGCTGGTACGGGTCTTGAGGTCATCTTCGTACCGTCTTTAACAATGATTATTGTAAGTATCAACGTCATCCTCATCATGTTGTCTTTAGAAAATGAATGCGCAGAATGCTCCATGTTCCGTTCGTCGAAATTCGGGCCTGAATAAGCGATATTTGCCGTCGTCTCCCTGTCGATATCCTGGTGTCCCCGGACTGATGTATGCAGATGACCTAGTGCTACTAGCGGACAATGCAAGAGATCTACATACACTTGCGAATATGTATGGCAAGGCAGCGACAAATTTAGGTTACGTGAAGCATATAGAAATTTGGAATTATTATCCTTAATGAATTGATGTGTAATTACGCCGTGTCAATTCAATAGCAAGTCATACCCTTACCAAGCAATGAAAATAGTTCGAATATAATATGAAGGAAAAATTTTCCCAGGCACCCACCAAGACAGTCTGATAATAAGGGGAAAGCGCAATGTAACACCAATGAAACATAGACCGCTTTCGAGCGACAGTAAATATTCAGGAGTGCGTAAGGAGTAACTGTGTCAGCCCTAACGTTCGCAAATGTCATTCTGTGGTCAACATCTTGTCAGGTGTCTTGTCGGGGTTGGATGGTAACCAAAGATCAGTAGGCCGGTTGGCCTTGGGAGTCCACGGCAAAATCACAAATGCAGCACTGCAGAGTGACATGGGTTGAGCCTTGTTTGAAACCAGAGAAGGGCAGAGCAAAATTGGTTTCGAAGAAAGACTCAATAACATGGATGAAAATAAATGGGCGGCTAAAGTGCACAAGCATCTGTTGCTCAAAAGCATGGATGCAGAATGGAGAAAGAGGTCAAGAAAGCTGGTAACGAAGTACAGAGTAACTTAAAGTGTAAATAGCGAACCAGGGGTCATCAAAAAGAAAGTGAGAGAAAGAGAGATAGGGAACTGAATGCGAGGAATGGAAACAAAAGAGACCGCGGAGATTTACAAGAATAAGAAAGAAATTAGTAGGGAAAACCTGTACAATAAGACGAAGGGGAATGCCTTGATATTTGAGGCCCGAGCAAATTGCCTAAGGACAAAAACGTATCGTACCAATTATTCGGAAGTAGATGAGGCATGTGTAGGAGGCAGCAAAAATCGGAGATCATTCAGCGCATCCTAATGGAATGCGAAGGGATATTGATCGAGTAAGACCCCTAGGTAGCCCACACCTTCCAGAAGCCCTTGGATTTAAAGCGGGCGGAAGCATCAACCAGTCAGCGATCGAGATAAGGAAGATACCTTTACAGTATTGGTTGGAAGAAAAACAGAGAAGAGATTGGTGCGAGCAGATCCGTTACAGTCATGGGTAGGAGCACAAAGTAGACAGATGAGTTTTGAGGTAGAGAAGAAAGATTAAAAAGATGTATAAAAAATTGATAGAGCATGTAGTGCGTACCTTAATAACTCAAGCAGGCTAGGTGAATATTTGTCACCACCCCTTTTCAAAGGAGATGCCAATAAATCATCATCAGCATTTTCCAGATCGCCTCAGAGACACGGAAGAAGGCGTGCCCCAGTGCACACGATTAGGTTTCGTGTTATGACGCCAGGCACTGCAGTGCCGACCATAAGTCAGATAAATTGGGCCTTCTCGTTCAAAAAATCGATTACAGAAGCTCGCTAACGTGATTACTCGGCAGGTATCTAGAGGTCGCCTGCAAATACCACAGTATACAACTAATGCATGTATCTAGATGAACGCAATGGAGTTGTTTGAGTGTTGAGTGCGCGCGTGACGTGATGCTATCTAACGTCGAAAGATAATGGTTTGACGCAGCGATTATACTTAGTTATTACCAAAGAAGCCAAAGCTGTGCGGTGCCTGCTTCCTCGGAGGCCTGCTTCCTCGGCGGGTAGACTAACAGGGTATCTTTGACAAAGAACTATTCTTGCTAATGCGTATGGTAGTAAAATGAAATGAATCGACTAAAGCTTTAGTCCCACAACTTTTCATACCTCAGACCATTACCTCATTAGTTAGCGATTGGATGCTTGCTATACTTTACGGAGATCGCCGTTATAAAAAAAAACGGAACCAGAGAAAATGTTTAGAGAGCCAATCGCGAATGACACTTACTCTTTGAAGTATTTATTATGGATTCTATTCTTGAGGTCGCATCAGCTTAATCAGTGGCATTGTAATCTAACAGCATTCTGCCGCCAATGCATTAGGCAAATAAATATCGATATGGCATTAAAATAACTAGCTCCGTGAAAATAGCGTCGTGCCTCCCGTGTTCCAGCGTGGCGTCCACAAAAGCGCAGCCGCCATCCCTCCCGTCGCGTTCCTCTCTACGTCGTGCCACTCAGCTATTCCTTTCCAATGGGTGAATAGAAAGACCCTGATTGTTCTATATACTGTGGGATACGGCAGCTTCTGCTGGCAACTTTGGTTCCAGACACCGTCACTCCGTTTACGTGCTGGGGTACGTGTGCCGTAGCTTCCTGGGAGCTCCGTTGGCCCTCGCTGTCGCACTTCCCGAAAATTCATCGCATTGCATTGTGAGGGGTGTATAGCTTACCTGAACAAGCAATGTGAACGCCGTTGGATTGCTCCGCAAGGTGCTATAGCTTCATTCAAGTAGTAGACGTGGCTTGATCAGGTTCCATGGCTATACTCATATAATTACTTTATGCGCGTAACACGGTCATGTATTAATCGTGACATCCCATTGAACGCACGTGAATCTAGTTCCGATGTTTCGAAATCGCGGAATGATTCGGCGCGAGTATGTTGTTTCTGACAACGAATCTGAACTACTCCGGTAGTTTCAAAAGCAAAGCTTTTCCTTTGAGAACGTCGCCGGGTTTTCGAGACCGTGGTGGCTGCGGGGCTCTTCTGTCGTCGAATGTGACAACCAATCACAGCGCAGGAGGTTTGCGTCACCGCCTCTTCGTATAGCGTGTATGTGCGTGTGCCTGCGCACGTGTTTCGACTCTATGCATTCACGCACAGCTTCGCTGCATACATATTCCAACGCGTGCGATCTCATGCAATTTTTGAAGCGCTTCTAAATACGGCCGTACCATAATTGTCATGCCCACGTGGCACTCGAACCTAATGCGTTGCCACACCAAAACACTGCGCTCACAACACATGTTTATTTTTTTAAGCATACTACGCTCCGCGTCCAAGCAGCAGCTTGAGATACGTATGAGTGGGTGTTTTATTCCGCTGCCGTTTCCCAGCTCAACTTTTGTTTTTCATAGATTTATTTGATGCTAACTAGACAACATAGTATGCAATCTAACTACAAAATTGGTGCCCTTGAGAGAGCAGAGTACATGTACTGCTCGTGTTCTTCTGCGTAAGAGTTCGTCAGGCAGCCGCCTTTGGTGCCCGAAAATGCGAGAATAGGTTCATTCTTCAAAATACTTGCCTCTGACAAAGTATAAATAACGTTACACATGCGGGCTCCTACACTCGGGATGCACGCCACATCGATTCCCATCACTCATTGACAGCGAGTGCCCATTTACAGTTGCGCACTTTGTTCCATGGGGGGAGGAGGAAAAGAAATAAGAAGAAGGCAGGGAGGCTAACCAGAATCATGTCCGGTTGGCTAACCTACACCCGGGGAAAGGGAAAGGGAAAAAACAAAGATAACAGGGAGAGAGAGGAGGGAAGGAAAGAAGGAAATTGCAGTGAGTTCGCTGACGTGTGTGGCCTTAAAGAAATTGCATTAATAGTCACAGTTGGTCGCACAAGCCCGTCGTCCTTAAGACCGCCAAACATTCCCTCTCTATTCGAGGGCGAATTCAAGCACGCGACCACTGGGTAGCCGATCATATTCGCGTCGAAACAGCTTACGTGTTTCTTCCTAGATTACGCAGGACGGTGAGAATCCTGGAGCAGCGAGAGCAAGGCCTCGAACCAGAAGTTCCATAGCAGACGACGGGCCATTTTGCTACCCATCTATTTTGTCCCTCCAGCTTCGCCAATTGATTTCGCCGAGGAAATACCTCCCTACATCCCCCAACGCTAAGTTTTGATCAGCATCATGCTTTCGCATCAAAACGCTTGCAAAGACACATCGCGTACTGGTGTCGTGATCGGCCCACCCGTGCTTTTGATTACACAGTACTCTATATATCTGGCAATGATACCGCCGATAGCGCTACTCGCACAGCACATCAAGAAGTGCACAGCGTTCCAATTCCGCTTTCCAGGACAGACGCTGGCAAGGCAGCTTCGACACCTGGCACGCAGTCTCTCACTGACCCATTGGAATACCCCAAACTTACGACTTACACGACTGCATCGATTAAACCCCTCACTGCAACTCCGACCTCTACTCGGACTTCCTCCACATGAAGCTACGCTTCTCTGTCGCCTTTGGTTAGGAGTTGCGTTCACAAAGGCATGCTCTACATTAATTGGAGTGACCGACAGTGCAGCATGCGAGGTCTGCGGCACCGAAAAAGATGTCGACCACCTGCTGTGCCACTGTCCACGATTTGCCTCAGAAAGACAAAAACTTGCCAACGCTCTCCAAAAACTGGACAATCGGCCGCTTTCTGTGCAGGTGCTGCTGGAACACCGCCCCCATCGCTCGTTGGCCCATAAAGTGGTGAAAGCGCTTTTGTGCTTCTTGAGGACGACGGGTTTGTGCGAACGTCTGTGACTATTAATGCAATTTCTATTATACCACACGCGTCAGTGAACTAACCGTTAATGTCCTTCTTTCCTTCCCTCCTCCCTCTCCCTGTCATCTTTCTTTTCCCCTTTCTCCTTCCCCCGGTGTAGGGTAGCGAGCCGGACGTTATTCTGGTTAACCTCCCTGCCTTCTGCTTTTCTCCTCCTCCTCCTCCTCCTCCTCCTCCTCCTCCTCCTCCTCCTCTATATATATCGCATCATCTTATACACAGCATAGATTATATTACACCAGCCTGCCTTTCTTGTTTCTTTTTTTGTGATAACACAAACTAGGAAGCGTGCTAGTGCCTTGTGAGGAGGCACTAGCACCATTTTAATTCTTTTGTTGAGAGAAGCAGAAAAGGATCAGTTTGCAGTAATTCCAAACGAAGTATACGAGTTACGCAAAACATCACAATGCATTGTACTGAGCAATTACTGTGTATTAGTAAAGTTAATCGTAAAATAACACGCAATAGTAGCAATAAAGACAATCAAGGCTAATTTTGTTTTAAGTGACATAGCAATTCTTCGCATGGTACTTGACATCAACGCATAGGATGGGGCCTACACAAAAAGCCACATAGAATTGTGTGTTTCGTCATCTTAGCGATGTTCACTGGGCCGACGACTTTAATTTCGTTATTTTCGTATCCGCATTGCGTATTGTGCTAATTAATCTTAAGGCTATTGACGAACAAATTGAAACCGGTAAAACCACAAATATCGGATAATTGAGGGAAAGAATTATCATATGTAACTATACAAGATAGGCGTTGTTTGACTGTTGATAATAAAGCTGATAATAAACATGGCCGGAATGTTTGATAGTTACAAGTATATCGCTAGTGCTTGTGAACCATTTTTGGTGTCCTTCATTTGGTCGCGCTCCTTTCGTTCAAAACAAAAAAACTATTAACGCTACGAGAATTTGATGCACCTGTGTACTGCCGAACAATAATTACGAGGTCACCTTGTTGTTCTTGTTGTTGTTTCTTCTTTTGAAGAAAGTTCAAAAAGTGAGCCGAAATACTTTTTGAGCAGTGGGAAAAGTATCGGATATTTCTCGGACTTTCGCGAGCCACATAAGCCTTTTTTCGTCCTGCGTATAGCCAACGAAGAAACGTCCGCAGAAACAGAGATGCCAGGACCATTTGCACCTTGGTGCTGGTGCGTTTTAAGAACGGCCAAAGCATTTGCAACTCAAATCTGAGTCTGGAACGCACAATGCAGCTAGCATCAAAATACGCGTTATGGTTGCCGCAGACACGCCAATAGGTCGTGAAGTTTTTTTCGCTGGCTGTCAAGTTACAACGTCTCACTTGGAAGTTGCGATAACAGCCCACGAAAAAGCTTAGTAGGTCACGCACTCCTATTCCCAATGGCTTGCGGACAGTTCCAGCAAAATATCACTCCCCTGTAAATGGATCCGCGTGGCCTCGTCGGATCAAATCGAGCTTTCGTGGTCGTCTAGGTGCTATCGAAACCGAAAGCTCTGAGCCGTGACGTTTACCTTGCGGGGAAAGTGGTCTTTGCACGTCATGTGAACACACGCAGAGTCTGAAGAAAGATCCATGATTTAAGACCTAGCGACAGGCTGTATGATCGTGTAGCGTGCTCTGTTGCGAAAGAACGTGAATTTGTTCTTATGATTCTATTTTGTTCATTGTTGCTATGTGTGAGAGAAGTTCGAAAGGAAACACATCATTTCTTAATGCTTCGCTCGTAGCCAAAGTTCCTCTCTAGAGGCGCTCGGCAAGACGTGACAATAATACTAGCGTCGCACTTCAACTGAACAAAGTTTTTCAAACATAATAAAGAAAATGTTGCAAGCTGTAAGTCATCGCAAGTATGTAGCTCATAAATTTTCTATGTGTGTGTGTGCGTGGGTTTAACTCCTGAAAACTTGAATAGCGAGGGAGCGATCGCTGCGTAAGAAAACTCCAGTACGAGTTAAACATCTGACTGCTGAAATGTCGCATGCTTCAGTGAAGTCGATGCGTGTGTTCCCTTTCTATCGAATATACTCTTAAATGGCATATTCGATAAAAAAGCGTTGCGCAAGTTGGGTAAGGGCAGCTAGCGGATCAGTCAAATATGCTGCGATGTACGCAACTAACCAAATTCATGATCAAATATTATTCATAGCACAACTGATCATAATCATATCTGAATATTAGTGTGCTAATTATGGAACGCAGAAGTGGCAAATTACTTCTGCGGAACCCCGCAAGGTGGAGCAATATCGTGAAAGGGAAAAAAATTCTCATGCACCCGAATGTAGCTCGGTGGTACAAAGGAAACGCAAACGGGTTTCTCAGAAAGCACGCTTTGCAGTTGAGGAAAACTTCGGCCTGGTCTGTGACACGAACCCGGGACCAACGCCTTTCCGGAGTGGTTGCTCTACCATCCAGACGGATAGTACATGACAGCGCGATGGCTAGCCTCCACGATCCCTCGACCGGCACGAATATTCCCTTACCTGCCAAGCGTCTTTGTTTATTTGCTTTCGGAGAAACCCCTCTGGTTTGCCTTTGTATACCTTGTTTCTTCATTCGGGTGCATGACAATTTTCCCTTTCGACACAGAAGCAGCGGCTTTGAAAGAAAAACAAAATTCACAATGCCCACAGCTCATTGCGAGGACATCTTGAAATGAAATTTTCGCCAGTCGCTGGAAGGAGCCCAGCTGGTATCAATTCAACTTGGCGTCCTATGAAGCATCGCTAGGTCACATCGCGAGTTTGTCTTTGTATCGAGACTCCCTTACGAAGCGAATGCGAAATTAGCGTAGTGTTTGTCGAGTCTGATGAATATCTCTGTACAAAGGTAGTCCGGAAATATATATAAAGAATTAAGCTATCTTCGAATACAATTGTCTTTGAGTATTTAATATAAGCATAACCGTAAGCTTGCTAGGTTAATCAACAAATATGTGAATTATGGACTTGCTGCGAAAGCATGATGACTTATCTAATTAATTGGTTACGTCCATGACACGTGACGTGGTGCAGTGTCACTTGTTCTTCAGAATTCTGCATTAATCCACCTTAAGCCACCTTGCGCTAATTTGTACCAACCTTAATGCACCTGAATCCACATTAATTCATCTTAATTTATATCGCTCTTATTTGTACCAACCTTATTCCACCTTAATCCATCTTAATCCATCTTAATCGATCTTAATCCACCTTACTTCACTTTTTCCACCTTAATCCCCCTTAATACATATTAATCGACCTTGATCCCTATTAATTCATCTTAATTAACTTTACTCTACCTTAAGTTATCTTACTCTCACTTGTTCTAATTCTGTATTCCTACTGACGGCATACAAGAGGCTGATGACGTGACTGATGATGATGATCTTTATCACTCGTTGCGGACAACACCGGCACTTCTGTCTCATTGGACATATAATGTTTTCGCGTTAATAAGTGCGTAAAACGTGGTGGAAAACTGTCATTTTGTCAGACCGATGGCTAATGTCTGCCTGCGCAGACGAGGCGTTGCTACGGGGTATCGTCTTTTCGACCCCATTATACGCACACTTCGTCTCCAAGGCAAAGGAGGTCACATACCCGATCCCACCCGTAGTTCAGTGGGCGTGTGGATTGCGTTACGATAGTACGTGGCACATTTACGCTGAGTACACCATAAAGCTTTGCAGTTTTTGTTTCTCCGAGAATCACTCCAATTATCACTGTAGTACGTGACACACAACACTCACGAGCTTACGGACATAATAGTACTGAGTGCGGCAAAGGCACTTACTTGCCCCAGATCAAATGTAGGGAACTTCGACCCCTTCATTATTTGGCATTGTCGATCTCCATTTCTTTCTTTCGTGCTTTCAACCGCGTCCAAATGGAGAACAAGCATGAACCTCTCTCCAAAATGCGAAGTACGTAGCCAGCGTCCCCCTTTCGGCTTTTCTTCGAAACAAAGGAGCCGCCGCGATGGCTTAGTTGGGAAACCATGTCGCCATTTTTTCCATATTCAGCACAACACTTCTCTAACTAGGCACATCCGTTCTCAGGTGCCCTCACTAAACAAAGCAGCATAAACGGCTATATTATTGTATAGTTACAATAATGCGGGACCACGCAGGACATTGTTTCTCGGAGGAATCCGTTTATACGCTTGGGGATAATTTGCGAGCGTGAGTGTCCTAGCTCGCTGAACTAGTCTTCTTTCTCAACGTTTCCTTTTTTTTTTTGCATAGTCATCGGAGCGCAACGCCACGAGCACGAAAACTACTAGACGCATCCACTGCAGAAGGCGGTGCGACACAGCTCGGCTTTCTCCTCTCCCTTTCCTTTAACGATGTCTTCGGAGCAAATGAAAGCGATAATAATTGGCGGGAAGTTAATGCGCTTTCTTCGAGGGCTTTCTGCCGGTGTGCGTGACCCAGAGTAAATCCGTTGTCACGCCACGGCTA
Organism: Dermacentor andersoni; assembly: GCF_023375885.2. Classification (NCBI taxonomy): domain Eukaryota; kingdom Metazoa; phylum Arthropoda; class Arachnida; order Ixodida; family Ixodidae; genus Dermacentor; species Dermacentor andersoni. Next base: position 58,711,676 of record NC_092822.1, read on the forward strand.
CGCAATAGCGCAACTTAATGAGCGACCATGTTTCAAGGACTTCGTTTAGCAGAAAGTTCGTTTGCGGCGCGGTACCATGAATGTGAGGGGAATATATGTAAAGGCCACAGAGTCTGTAAAATCATTCTCGTAGTAGTAGTGACAAGACAAGGGCCTCAGGTAGATTGCGGTGTGCAATTCGGCCGAGTACATGCTCGACGAACGACTTTCAAAGGGACGAGATGAAATCGCCAAGCGGCTTTTGTGTTCGCGAGCTGGTCCTTGCGTGAACTGATGTCGTGGTGTGCTTGGTTTTTCTCCTTTCTTTTTTTACAAAGCTAGGTGCTTTTGTGTTCTGCAGTACATTACGATAAGGTGATAAGGAGAAAGCAGCATAACTTCGGCGCCTGAGACACGGCCTCTAAATGTCGTGGCTATATTACAGCGAAAGCGGGGGAAAGGTAAAAGTATAGTACAGCGAAAGCGGGGGAAAGGTAAACATGTCCGCAATAGAGATCAGTAAGAGGCGATTGGAAGATTGGTGGAAGAAAAGTAGGGAAATGAGAAATGACGGGGTTGTACAAAAGCAAAGTTCACAATAAGTGGTCAGAAAATTTGGTTGTGGGAGTTCATCATGGCTTTCTTTTCTTTTCTTTAACCTAGGTAGGACATTAGGCAGTATAATAGCAACAGCTTGCCGGCCCAACCCACCGCCCCGTTACAAAGAGGACGCTCATGACATCCATCCATCCATCCATCCATCCATCCATCCATCCATCCATCCATCCCATCGAAATGCGGGCTCCGCGGCCGGGATTTGATTCCGCGACCTCGTGCTTAGCAGCGCGACACCATAGCCGCTGTACGCGACCGCGGCGGGTCGTAATCATGACGTGCCAACTAGCTCAACCGGCTACCTTGTTAAGGATGTGCTCTCCTGGTGAAGGTAAGAAGACTTGTCGTACATAAAGCAAAACATAGAATGCAACGAATGTAGTACGTAATGAAGTGCAGCCTCTATCAGACCGTCTATACGGGGTGTGCTTCGGGCTTTCACATTGCACTGCTCTCGCTGCTGAAGTGACAAAAAGAAAGAAAAAAAAGACGGCTTCTCAAATGCGCGATTTCCTATTCCGCCAACGTCCTGTGAATGAGAAATGGGTCACGAAGAGGCGCAAAACGTTCCAGGCCTACGTCATAGAACGCGCTCGAATTGAAAGGTCTGGCAAATTTTGTTTGGCATGGCAAATTTTGTATGCCAGTTGTTTAAATTCGAACCCGTTCTAAAAAAATCTAGCGTTGCAGGTCGCTAGATTTTGGCAGCGACGCCTATTGGTAAAGTGCATCCATAGAGTCTTTGGCAAATGCTATAAAATATAGTAGAATAGCAGTCCCGACGCTAGAAATAAACACGTGACAGGGGCGCCTGTGTGGTTTCCTGTTGTTGTTTTTGCTGTTTTTGTGGATATATTGAGCCTTATGTAGCCCGTGTCCCTACTTGGCGCGTGTCGTTCACATTAGCAGATTAAGAAAGAAAAAAAGAACAGCTCAGCACTCGCTATCCATCCTCTATTTCGGCAGGTAACAGACTTCCTGCGCCAAGTGCACTTCTCGCAGCCCTCGTACCATTCACGAGCAGTATTCGAAGGCCGCTAATGGCCCCACATTTAGGAAGTAAAAGTTGCCCGCAATCTCGTGCTTTATTTTCGGACTCGTCAGTATTCTGCACTCTCCTTCTGGGTCTGTAATAGATAGTACAGCTAGAATGCCGCAAACATTCGCATCACCGGGTCATAACGTACAAAGGGAAGTCAACTCATTTACCTTCCCTCGGAAGTAGCACGATTCCAAAGAGCTGCAGGCACCTGCTTACTAGGCCTAAATTATCGGACGTCCCTTTCTGATATGGGTCGCGACACTGGGCCCACTGCTTCGTGCTCACACGAGGTGAAAAGCGGCGAAAGCAGGAAGTGATAATTTGGTGGGGAATATTTATCCTAGGCAAATATTTTTTTTCTCTCTTTGTATCCCCAGATGTGGAATGGTCAAGAACAAGTAAGCTTAGCCTTACAGTCGCACGGGAACCTTCAGGCATCTTTTTATTCCAAGTAATATAAATCCGTATAGATGTAAATATAGGGCCGTATTTTCTAACACTTGTCTTGATCCTCCTATGCCAGGGCATCCCAGGTGATAGCAGTACTAACCACCAGAGATGTGTAGACACAGCCCATTCGCTTAGGCAGATCTCCATTTTAACTGTAAGTAATATCGTTTTCTTATCGCTAGTTTTTCGCATGTGCCTGACATGTGTTTCGTATTTAAATCACCGAAATGAATCCCACCTTGAGCCTTTTTTCGTTCTTTTTTCTTTCTTCTTTTTTTTTTCAGTGGTTCACACAACACCCGCCCCACCTTCATCACTAGGATCGCCTGTTCGGTACGAAAAAAGTTATATTAAAATGCAGAATAGCGAAAAAAGGCTTCCAGAGCATTCCCCACGTCACCGTTGACTAGAATTTCATCATTTAACGAAATCAATGAAGCAAACATACCAGAAAATATTTCAACAGGCGTGTTTTCTTGACTAACACACATTACGTGCCAACGCTTCGAGGTTATTCAGGGGACATAAGGTTACAACTTACAAAATTCTACTTACAATGTTCGCAAATTAGCGTAGTACTAAATTCTTGTCCGACACACAACTCAATTTTGCTGAATTGGTATGGTTCTCCATCAGAAATGTTTATGTGAAAACCAAGAATCGGTTTACAGTGTTGCGGCACCATTTCTTTCTTGTTTCTTTAAGTATAGCATGTTTGTGACAAATTGAACTCGACCTCTCACTGCAGCCATTACATGCCCGTCGCCTTGACACTCCTGACATGTGACCAAATGTTTTTTTATTCTGTAATGTCTTATTTTATTTCGTTATTTATGAGTGTATTGTAATGTCGTTATATGTTTCATTTAACATTATTCATAGTATTAGTTTTTGCTCCCTCTCATTTTATTTTCTTGCGTTTATTTTAGTTATCTTTCTTAGACATAATCATCTTGTCTTGTGTTTACGGCCTCGTGTTGTTTTATTGATGAGTTAGTGTCTAAGTCATGCGCTCGTGTTTTTTTTTTCTATTGACTCTTTAGACAGTTTGTTTCTTGCGTTTATGCATAGTTTCATATGTACCGTCACGTTCAATATGAGCTGCAGCAGCACTGCCCGTGGTCGAAGGGGCTCCAAGGCTTTCCGGCGACTAGGCGTAATGTGCATTGAATTCGTATGAAATTACTCAGAAAACAAAAGTGTTTCTGCTACCAAGCAATGATCGAGAAGGATCAGGGGATATCAGGCGTCCAATGTTTTGTTAGTAATCAACCGTACGAAGACACAGAGAATGAAGCTGGAGAAAGCACAAGATAACTAATAGTTATCTTTGATCGATGTGTAGAAACAAAAAGAAACAGTAAAGGGTAACGAAAGTGCGAGAAATGGTAACTTGTCACAGCTGCAGTCGAACTCATATCCTCCCCATTGCTCGTGCGGCCTTCCTGCTGTTCAATTTCTTGGATACTTTACGTACGCATACAAGATTAGCGCTGAGAGTGTTACCGAGTACCACTCACTGCCGACGAGGCGGACGCCGTAGGCGTCGTGAATAGTACGTGAGCTTAGGAGCAGACAACGGGCCAATAAACTTTCACGCGCTACCTCGTAGCGCCGAGACGTAGGCCTAGGGAGCAATGATTTTAATTACGTCAGTTCGAGCGCTTAGTATAGTTGACTTAGACGAATAGGGAACTCGCAGTACGACATTATCTGCCTCGGAATCGATACCATGAACACACCTGCAATGGGCGAGAGAAAATGCTCCTCTGTTCTGCAAGCCTGTTAGCAGTTACTCCGTGGGAACCACACGGCGCTGCTCTCGTCGAGATGAAGTGCCCTGGTCCTAGCGCTGGAGGCGCCAGAGCAGCAGTACCCACATGGGAGATCGCGCAAAGGCAGCGTTACTGATGAGAAGCGTGTCTGCGTCATGTGTTCCCTTGGGGAAAGCTCCCAGGAGCTCTACTCACAGTATGTTATGCTTTGTATACTTCTGGCTCAATCTGCCCAATACGCATTCTCATCACTCTTTCCCACCCGCACCCTTCCTTTTTGCTTGTTACTGCTCCGCTTCGTATCACCCACTTATAGTTGTATTCCTAGCATCGGGGAAAAGCGAACTGCCAGGAAAGGATGAACACCTGCAGTTATCGTGGCAGACTCTCAGAAGAGGCACTGCCGATACTGCCGTTCAGGTTGCGTAAGGCGACGCGGTGCATAGCCTCGACGCATACAATCATTCGCTGTCCCGTCTCATCCTGCTCGTTGCGCACGATGGTCGTTCACGGGCGAACAGGGCGAGAAGTGCTCTTGCGGCTACGGCAACGCACAGTATAGCAGCGTGCTCTGCTACAGCCGTTGCAAGCGAATCTACGCCGAAAATTGGCCAGGTATACTTTGCTGCTAGGAGTAGCGCTGCCCGTACACCGCAGCTTCTGTTGTACCTATTTGTACACACTCTGATCACAGCGGGCGTGATCATCGTTTTAAGCAATACAAGTTTCTTCGGAAAGAAAATAACTTTCTATTCTACGATATTTTCTGTTCGACGACTCGCGTTTAGTCTTCCTTAACCCTTTCGCTGTCACCGACGTACCGGTACGTCATCGCGCTTCCCCCCCACGGTGTCACTGACGTACCGGTACGTTCTCTATCGTGTGTTCAAAATTTCGCGCCTGAGCGCAAAGCAGGCGCTCCTGGATTGGCCATGCCATCTGTTGACTCTTTCTACAAGTTCGTATATTCGCTCCGACCTGTGTTAGTCCATGTATTGAAGAGTACGGTGCGACTGCCACTCCCCACTTTCTCCTTGCTCAGTGGCGCGGTGGCTCCGCGTTCGCTGGATCATGCGTCGCGCGCGTGTGGTTATGGGTTCAAGGTTCTGTAATCTCCGCTGGTTTGAAGGTTTTTATTTTTCTTCTGTTGGTGTGCCTGCTACGGCGCGTCAAGTTCAGGCGCACGTGCCGTTGCCTCTCCAAGAAGGGTGACTCGATTGCTGCTTTTGCTCTCTCGCCGCACCCTCGCTTCCGACTTGCAGCAGTAAACGTAAAGCCCTACGAACTTTGTTTAGCCTTTTTCCATCTCCCTCTGTCTTCTTGATCACGCAACGTCACATTTCTCTCCGTTGCGCGGGCGGCTGAAAGCGCATCCTCCCTGCGCGCGGTTACTTTCGGATGGCTCGGCGCGCGGGACCTTCGTCTGCTCATGGGAGCGGTGGCTGAATTCCGATTCAGAATACGAGCAGAGCTCGGATTCGGACTCGGACAAAGTCGCATGAGAGGAAGAGGGTTCCGCATCGTCAGATTCGGATGTTGAACCGATTTTATAGTCAGGCTGATGATGATGATGATGTTTACTAACAACAGCTGCAGAACACTGAAATGTGCATATTGCATTGACTATGTTATTTGTATACCAATCATAATCAAAAATAAATTGCTATGTTCATTCCCTGTTATGCTCGTTCCCTGAAACCAAGCCGACACTGGGGGTGCGTCACGGCCAGAAACGTCCGACAGCGAAAGGGTTAATAAACTTCAAGCTAGCTTATTTTTTGTTTGTTTTTACATCAGCGACCCAACAAAACGAGCAGCCGAAACGCAGTTTTATCAGCTGCGACGTCGTAACAATGTAGATATACCAAATAACGTGCCGCAAGGCTTCTCAATATGCCGCCACATTCAGGACGTTATCTCCACGGGAAAAACTAAACTAGCAACAGTCCTTCCGTACGTATCAAAACCATGTGAACTGTTAAAAGTGCATAACAACACACATGATTTCAGAGTTTTTAGACATTGCTCTACAGACAAAAAGGATTGGCATGAATGATCTTGCAAGCCACATTCCGCAATGCCCAATGCAAAACCTTCGCATGCACAATTATTCCTCGTACGGGCAAATGTAAGTACGGCACTATAGTTAACAAGTGACGTCAGTTCTTTTTCAGCGCTGGAAGCTTCAAGTGCCCTTCCAACGAATGACCGCAGCGTTCTTCCCTGTGGAGCTACGACATCCTGCGTGGGACAGAAGCCCACGCGAGCAAGTTTCCTTAAGAGGACACCCGCCGCTTTGACTCAGTCGCCACGGCGCTGCGGTGCTGAGTACGAGGTCGCGAGTGCGATGTCTGCTCGCAGCGGCCGCATCCGGTGTGTGCGGTCTGCAGGAACGCTCGTGCGCCCTCTGTTTGGGTGATCATTAAAGAGACACTTCGAAGCACTGAATAACTGTAGATTAAGTAAAGTATTCTTGAAGAACTCTCTCTACTTCTGGACGACAAAAGCAGGAAGAAAATAATAGAATTTCAGAGTAACTTTTGTCACGTATTTAAAACTCTTACAACAAATTCTGCCCATTAGCACCACACTAGTTGGCAGTTTGCGGCATCTCAATTTCGTAAATTGTCTTTCAATTATGGTCACAGGTTATTTGAAGGCTGTTTCATGTGGACCATGTGGACATTTAAGAAATATCAGGTAAAGGCTGTCGTCTGGTTCATTTCAGAGGAAGCCGAGTATAAATAAGTTATGTAATCAGAGTTTCTGGATATGCGAATTGTCACATTAGTCTTCTATTGGGTTTTCCTTGTGGTCAGTGGTACTTCGTGACGCATTGTGATTCCTACACCACTTATTCGACCTGGAAACGTTAAAGATAACCCGCCGCGACCGCAAGTGTTACGATACTAGATCCTCAGTAGCCGATGTTGCCTTCGCTCATACTATATATATGAAGGGTTCTTCTCCTGCGTCTACAGTGGATGCGCGTCGTCTATAACTTCGTGCCTACTCTAATAAAAACACCACAAACGTTTCTCAGCACTGTTAATCAAGGAACTGACTAATATGACGGTTAGCAGCGATGGCTACAAGACAACATATTTCGTACGTCGCTTCTGCGGCATACGCATGAAGCAGGTATCCAAGGTTTTCTTTGATTTTGCTCCCAAGTTTTCCTTTTCAGTCTGCGAGTACCACTTGTGCGCATTGCCTTCAAGCAATTTTTTAGAATTTCCTCAAAGACGATTACGTAACATAATTGTCCCACACATTGGTCATACGCATGCGCAACATTATAGAAGTGGCTTGTTTATATCCTGTTGGCCATGTTTACTGAAATTGACACTTATTGGACAAAAATCTCTGTGTCGTCACAGACGAAAAAAAGCACCCGTCAAGTGCAAGTCGAACAGGTGAGTCGACAAACAAGTCCAGTTAAATAAAATTCCAGCCAACCTATCAAGCAACATTACGTGTTCATCTCTGTTTATACGGTGAAAATTGAATTTTTAAAACCGAGGACATAAACAGGCAGTCACTCTGTTCACATAGTTGGAGATGCTTCTATCGCCACGTTAATGTGGTACTTTATGCAAAAATTTGTGCTTAATACAATTAAAACCATTTCTTAAAGAAGGTGACGCATTCGGGGACCTAGGTGGACTAAATGAAAGGTGACCGATAGCGCCATTTTCCAGGCGCAATTATTTGTGTACGTTTCCCTGACCATATGAAAAAAAAAAAAGCGAGAGACATCCCCGCTTGAACTTTGGAAACCAAACACTTTCATCTTGCCGCCCCTCGCTGCGGCACTTCACATTGCGCGTCGTCGCCAACCGAGCGTTACGTACCAGGCCCCTTTGCATCATATATATTGTAAATTGACTTAAGGCTGTAACCTGGCGGGGGAGGGGGGCGGGGGCATTTACTCAGCGCTTGTTCGTCATAGCTGGCTTGAACTGAAAATCTCGGAATCTTCGGAATGCACCCTAGGGAATCAGAATTGGCGCCAGCGTCAGAAGACCTAGTCGTTCGCTTCCAGGGAACGTTGCGTTCATCAAATCTTAAAGAAGACGGCACGTCACACACAAAATATTGTTGAACTGACGGCTTAATGAGGAATTTCTCTTCGTTTTGGGGCCTCTTATATAATTACCTTATCGGGGGCACCTCACTTACTCCTAATTAAACTCGATTCGAGTGTCCCCATTCAATTCTTATGCTTTTTATCACGAAGTAAATTCATTTGGTCGTCTGTTAATTGGCAACGCACGTAGCCAAATCTGTGTTTACGGTAGAGGTGCTCGGTTCCTTCGGAAGGAACTGACAAGTTCCGGATAAAGAAATAAAGAAATACGGATGAGTTAATTGAGTTTAATAAGTTCCGGGACAAATTAAACTCAGATTTAATGAAATCATAGTCTTCATTCTAAATTAATAAGTTTTCGTCTATCTTGCACAACCCTAAACTACTTTGGAAAGGTATCAACTCAATGATAGGGAGCAAGAAAAAAGACCTCCCCTGTCAGAGCTTAAGAAATTAATCAGAACAAGTAGAAGCCGAGTTATAGAAGCTCTCCTTTACTTTTGATTTTATTGCTTTTACGGGACCATGATATTGTTCAAACTCAGATGTCATGCAGTTTGCTGATTACAAACCCATCTCAGTGTTTCGAGACGCAAAGCGAAGGGGTGGCGTGTCTTTATATGTCCATAACCGGTTGTCCTTTGATATCTTGTCCAGTCATTCTCTCGCTCATGATGACTTTTAAACAGTTGTTACCCGATGTTACCAACAGTTACCATTGTTAATGGTAGAGTGGCCGTAATGGTTGTGTATCATCCCCCTCAAGGCAATTTAGATAACTTCTTTCGGTGCACTGATTCCTTTTTGACGCACGCAAACCTTAATTGTTTGTTTGTTTGTTTGTTTGTTTGTTTGTTTGTTTGTTTGTTTGTTTGTTTGTTTGTTTGTTTGTTTGTACTGTCAGTCCAAGAATGGACCATTACAGGAGTGGATAGAAATACATCAAAAAGATACAACATATCGGTACATGTAGAACAAGAAATTAACTGGCGCATGATTGTATTAGGTGATTTTAATATTAACTTGCTGGAAGATCACCCCCAATATATTAGGTTGAGTGAAACAATGCTGTCAAATGGCTGCGAGAATGCTATTGATTTGCCCACACGCATATCACAACACTCGGAAACATTAATAGATCAGTGTTTTACCAATTACCTTCCGGATCGCAATATGTCAAGGGTATTTTCATCTAGAATCAGTGATCATTTGCCCTTCTTTTCGCTCTTTTTGATGAAAGCCAAAATTATTGCTCCCACACGCCCACGGAGTGTTTATGATAAGAAGAGTATCGCCCGCTTTTGTAATTTGATGTCTACCATCAATTGGGCTGACGTATTCAATGAATCAGACTCATCTTGTGCGTACGATATATTTAGTAAAAGAGTACTAGAATGCTAAGACGCTGCATTGCCGACACAAACTATAAAGAAGCATAGAAAGGCTAGAAAAATATGGATGACAGGAGCAATTTTCAAAAGAAGTGAACAAAGAAATAAAACGTTTTCTCGCATTTCGGAAACAAGAAATCTGGATTAGGTAATTGAGTTTAAGGAGTTTCGGAACAAATTAGACTCAGATTTAAAGAAGGCAAAGTCTTTATTCTATATTAATAAGTTTTCGTCTACCTTGCACAACCCTAAACTACTTTGGCAAGGTGTCAACTGAATGATAGGAAGCAAGAAACAAGACCTCCCTAGGAATGAAGGATCAATGGAGTAACTTATTGTGGGGTCTTACTTCCTAATAAACCTAGTGGTCAATTTATAGCAGCAGGAGCGTACCATGCATTCTTTAACACTCATTTAACCAGGACTGTAGACTCATACTTACCCTTCTATAGTGCCGATTGTATATTTTGTCATCTACGTCAACAGATGAAGTCGTTATGATCATTAATGCCTTTAGGAACACGTGCCCCCCTGGAGAGGATGAAATTGTTGTCTTCCCTATTGAATGTGATGTTAATATTGCCGCTGGCCCACTGACGCGTATATGCAATAGAATGCTGCTCATTGGAGTATTCCCAGACAAACTAAAAGTGGCACGTCTCACCGTTTTTGTCAAAGAAGGCAGCAAACACGACCCGAACAACTATGATCCAATTTTCGTACTACCAATTTTCTCAAAACTAGCTGAGCATGTAGTTTTTAACCGGCTAAACAATTTCGTACAAGTTAAACATTTAATTTGTAAACAGCAGTATGGTTTCCCGCCCGGTAAATCGACTCAAACAGGATTTTTAGACATCAAAAATGCCCTAATAAAGAATTTTGAATATAGACTGTTTTCTGTTGGAATTTTTCTATATATTTGTAACGCCTTCGGCTCTGTGACGCATTCAATACTACTAAAGAGTTAGACATTTACGGTATCCGTGGAGTTGCAAATGCACTTGGGAAGAGTTAACTGAACGGCCACAGTATACACAAATGCATGGTGTAAAATCTACTTTTGGTATGGTGAATTTTGGTGTCCGGCAGGGTTCAATTCTCGGACCTCTTTTTTTTACTGTATATATTAATAACATTGTCAACATTCTATTAAATACTAACATTGTACTGTAAGCTGGTGATACAAATGTACTTACATTACATTTCGAGTTCTCTTTCAAGTAATGCACACCCTCTCAAGGGGACCGTCTCAAGGCCTAAAATTGTGCTTTCCGCCGAAGACAATTTTTGAAAATTGCTAAGGTTCTTCGCAGAAACACCTGGTATATAGTTCCAAGAAGTTCAGTGGTTCCTATGCTAAGTCAAATCCTATGCTGACAGCCATATATTTAGGGAAAGCGTAGGAACGAGGGCCAGATTTCCTTCGGAAATTATTACCATGGATATTGTTGTTGTGTTATAACTCCGACAGCATAAGAAGTTTGGCTACAAAAAGGCCTCCTATCCCAAAACTGTAGCTGAACACGCATTGATATTAACAACACTACACGTGAGAACGGTATAAAAAATTGTCAAAAAGCTCTTGCAGTTGCTTCGAGTGAAATAAAACCTCTATGTTCATTCTGCAAATATACAGTGAAGTTGACATAACGTGCAAATTCAAACAAATCTTGCGTAATGCAGTGTCAGCGTGTGACCCTGTTATTCTTTATCAAGACATATTCGAAAGCAGACAAATGTAGTCATTCGGCCAACTCTTTTCTCTTGACGTTCAAGATGTTGAATGATATGTGAGATGGCTGAATGAACAGAGCGAGTGGCTTAGCTACAGAGTTTTAGAATACTCTTCCTGCACCCTCGGTCATCCTATACACCACGGGAAATATCCTAAGTATGTGAATCTTATCAGAAGAACACCGATAAAAGCTTGAACAGGAGTCGTGCTGAGTGAGGCTTAGGATGCTGAGGATTTATCCCATAACAAAATTCCTCGTCACTAATCGTGGCCAGTTTATCACCGAGAAAGACGCTCAAATTCAGAGCCGCAGAACAATTACGCATCTTCGCAAGCCCTAATCTGAGAGATTCTGGCCTAGGCCATGCCAAATGGGATCTTGGTCCACGCTATCCCGACGTCATTTTGTCGTAGTCATTACGCTATACGCGGATTACCGGAGAAACGAAAACAACAAAAAACTTAAGAAAGGAAAAGTGCTAGCTTACATTACTCTCTGCAACAACGATTACGGGCATGCGTGCAAATCTGCCGTGAACACCTGCGCACCATCCTCCCAGATGCTTGCATTCGGAGAAGACTGTGGTATTGCCTCGAACGCGGCAGACATAATTTTATTGCCATTTCTTCTTGTTCCCGCTTTCCTTGCTACCTCCTAGCCGTAAAAACGGCTCGAGAAGTTGTTGTCATGATTCTTACTCAGCAAAAAAAAAAAAAAACAATTACCTCCCCGACATGTATAAAAACACTTAATGGTAAAAAGAACACGTAGAAGGAATAACATTCGTTTGTAGAAATCCTCCCGTTTCCTTGCTCTTGCGAGAAGCGAAGTAATCGTATCTCGCACGCTTCTCCGCACAAACCTCTGCAGGGTGCTAAGCTTTGGCACGACATATTACCCTCGAGACAGAGTATAAGCACACAGTACCAGAATATTAGGATCTGAAAACAGTGAAAATTTATTTGAAAGATAGATAGAGTTTTGCGGTCCTTTTCTTTATTTTTGTCTCAGACTATTGTAGTAGCGGCAAGATAGGCGATTTCTGATATAGACGTTGTTAAGTGGTTGCTTGCTGAAAAATTCGGAACACTATACAAAGGAATGAAGGCTGACGCCTTTCCTTACAGTAATCAAACAATATTTCTCGAAGCGTGATTAAATGGTTTGTTTTGCAATAATCCAAATTGCCTAATGTGTACTTGAAGTAAAAGAATGGCTCAAAACAACTAAGATTGATGATTTCTAAATATCTGGATGAAAAGTAGCCAAATATCACAATTGTTAAACAAATCGAATACGACGGTAAGTCTCTAATATGGAATCAAATATCTAATAGGCAAACTCAAGCGCATATACGTAGTTCCAGTTGGAATATGTATTTCTACGTAACTAGGTACCACACGTGTACTGGCCAGACCAAAAATGACTACCATTGGGATAAGGAAGTAGTTTAAGCAAAAGATTCAAAATTCAATTCAAACAAACGAAATTTTCTTTCGAGAACTCGGCGCATAGCCTCTCAACGTCTTTAGAACATGGTTTCAAACAAGACTTCCAGGTATTATTGACTACAGACAGCATTGGTGCTTCAAAAATAGCGCTAAAATGGTTGCCAAAAAACACTCGAACGGTGCCAAAAAAACTAAAAGGAAAAGCTACTCAAGAACTTGTGTGGCGTATACACATTAAAAATGGCCCGCTGCACGAAAAAACATCGCCTGTCGTTGTGTAAAACATACTAAAATTACACAGGTCCAGCTCCGACGTCATAATCTCAGAAGCGAAACCTTGGTGAAGGCGATTTTAACAGAAACTATTGTGCTTAAACATTCCTGGTACAGTCAAATCACCATTCCATACGTTCCTGCACGTGATTTAAGACCAAAATACCGTTGCTGCATTCCTCGCTCCTCAACCCGGTACGGAAAGCGCACACGTCAATACTATGTACCTGCCTGTTTCAATAGTATGCCACCTAGTGTACTCCGCATGAGAACAAAATACACCCTGAAAAAAATTTTGCGGTATATCTCCGCGCTGCTTGCTGCCCCATAATTATTTCATCTAGTGTTACTGTCTTAATTTCGCATTACTGTCATCTGGGCGGCGGTGGGCACGCCCACCGCCGCCCAGGGCACTCGCGTGCAACCTCTGCCGAGGCAAAGCCCGTCCTCCTCCCTTTTCCTCTGAGGCACCTGCAATTGTGTGGAAGGAACTTTAAAAAAAGTGGAACCATGGAAAGCTTTCTCTTCCCAGTGTTTCGAGACGGCTTGCTACACTGTTCGGTCACAATACGCGACCTAGCATCGCCTGCTTGCAACAGGAGGTCTGCACGTGCCCACGATCCCACCGGAGGGCACGCCCACCGCCGACCAGGGAATGCGTGTGCATCCTCTGCCGAGGCAGAGCCTATCCTCCTCCCATTCCCACTGAGGCACCTTGACCACGGAAATGGTGACTTCTGTATGTTCCCGGAACTATATCTTTGTGCTGAATTGGGTGGAAGGAAATTAAAAAAAAAGTGGAACCACGGAAAGCTTTCTCTTCCCAGTATTTCGAGACGGCTTGCTGCACTGTTCGGTCACAATACGCGACCTAGCATCTCCTGCTTGCAACAGGAGGTCTGCACGTGCCCACGATCCCACCGGAGGGCACGCCCACCGCCGACCAGGGAATGCGTGTGCATCCTCTGCCGAGGCAGAGCCTATCCTCCTCCCATTCCCACTGAGGCACCTTGACCACGGGAATGGTGACTTCTGTATGTTCCCGGAACTATATCTTTGTGCTGAATTGGGTGGAAGGAAATTAAAAAAAAAGTGGAACCACGGAAAGCTTTCTCTTCCCAGTATTTCGAGACGGCTTGATGCACTGTTCGGTCACAATACGCGACCTAGCATCTCCTGCTTGCAACAGGAGGTCTGCACGTGCCCACGATCCCACCGGAGGGCACGCCCACCGCCGACCAGGGAATGCGTGTGCATCCTCTGCCGAGGCAGAGCCTATCCTCCTCCCATTCCCACTGAGGCACCTTGACCACGGGAATGGTGACTTCTGTATGTTCCCGGAACTATATCTTTGTGCTGAATTGGGTGGAAGGAAATTAAAAAAAAAGTGGAACCACGGAAAGCTTTCTCTTCCCAGTATTTCGAGACGGCTTGCTGCACTGTTCGGTCACAATACGCGACCTAGCATCTCCTGCTTGCAACAGGAGGTCTGCACGTGCCCACGATCCCACCGGAGGGCACGCCCACCGCCGACCAGGGAATGCGTGTGCATCCTCTGCCGAGGCAGAGCCTATCCTCCTCCCATTCCCACTGAGGCACCTTGACCACGGGAATGGTGACTTCTGTATGTTCCAGGAACTATATCTTTGTGCTGCATTGGGTGGAAGGAAATTAAAAAAAAATGGAACCACGGAATGCTTTCTCTTCCCGGTATTTCGAGACGGCTTGCTGCACTGTTCGGTCACAATACGCGACCTAGCATCTCCTGCTTGCAACAGGAGGTCTGCACGTGCCCACGATCCGACCGGAGGGCACGCCCACCACCGACCAGGGAATGCGTGTGCATCCTCTGCCGAGGCAAAGCCTATCCTCCTCCCATTCCCGCTGAGGCACCTTGACCACGGGAATGGTGACTTCTGTATGTTCCCGGAACTATATCTTTGTGCTGAATTGGGTGGAAGGAAATTAAAAAAAGTGGAACCACGGAAAGCTTTCTCTTCCCGGTATTTCGAGACGGCTTGCTGCACTGTTCGGTCACAATACGCGACCTAGCATCTCCTGCTTGCAACAGGAGGTCTGCACGTGCCCACGATCCCACCGGAGGGCACGCCCACCGCCGACCAGGAAATGCGTGTGCATCCTCTGCCGAGGCAAAGCCTATCCTCCTCCCATTCCCACTGAGGCACCTTGACCACGGAAATGGTGACTTCTATATGCTTCAGTAACTACATATTTGTGCCGAATTGGGTGAAATGAAATTTTTTTAAAAATGTGGAACCACGGAAAGCTTTCTCTTCCCGGTATTTCGAGACGGCTTGGCTGCACTGTTCGGTCTCAATACGCGACCTAGCATCTCCGAAGCATAGCCTGTCTTTCATTGTATATTTCATTTATTAGGCACAAGTAATTTCCCCTATGTTGTCCTTGGTGTTGTTATTGGCCCGATCACCAAAGTATTTGTTCACATAGTTCGGAATATGATTGCTCGAAGTGGTGTCATCTTGAGAATTCGTTTCAATTCGTCATTGAGAATTGAGGTCAATTTGCTTTATTATTTCCGTAGAAAACAAGGAAAGCAGCCAGGACACCTGTGAGAGTAGCAAAGATTGTAGTGCTGTCTTCCGTCGGAGCTGGTTGGCGAAGCAGCAGTACTCATGGGCAAGATAGTCGAGGAGGGTTTGCAACAAAACCTTCGCTTCAGAACGCCACATGAATAGACTGCCAGAAACACTACTTGACTGACTGGAAGCAAAAGTCAAAGTAGCCATGTAGCCTATTCAAGCGATAATGCAAAACATGCGTCATCTATTGGTTTCTGCGTTCCCGCGAAAAGTTGTCATTGTTTCATTTCTGATAATCGCGATAAATTGTTTAGCAGACACCGAATAGTGACCAGACTTTAACAGCCAGTCCTTGCGAAATATTGGGTTTTGGATGATTCACAAACATCGAATAATTACATTTATAATACTAAACTATAGTGCGTATATTATTCGATTAGTATTCAAACTTTCGAATATTTGCCCGCCCCTAATCTCTCATGAAGTAGTCATTCGTTTTTTATTCGCTTAGCACAGGCGTTAAAAATTGTTCCAACTTTCCTATCAATTTACACTATGTTCACAATGTTGTTCTCTCTTGGTGATTAGTCATTCAGCTAAGGGTTTGGTGATGTCTCAGTGGTGTGGGTTAGTGTTATCTGAAGTTGTTTATTGCGCCGGCGGTTTCATTTTGCCCATATCGCGCGCTTCTGTTGAGCCATGACAAATTGAATGGCAAGCGGCAAATCTGCGTAGCGGATGTTCCCGTACTTCCCATGCAGCTCGACAAATAATAGCAATGTTAAGTGAATAGCAACGTTTTGCTATTTCGGCCGTTTTAGTGGTAGGGCAATGGTTGATGGTCAGAGTAAGCTAGGAAAACGGTAGATCTCTCATTCTCTCTGTCGCTCTCATCGTTCGTTCGTTCGTTCGTTATCTCTCATTCTCTCTGTGTCGCTCTCATCGTTCGTTCGTTCCTTCGTTCCTTCATTCCTTCGCTCCTTCGTTCGTTCGTTCGTTCGTTCGTTCCTTCCTTCCTTCGTTCCTTCCTTCCTTCCTTCGTTCGTTCGTTCCTTCCTTCCTTCCTTCGTTCCTTCCTTCGTTCCTTCCTTCCTTCGTTCCTTCCTTCCTTCGTTAGTTCCTTCGTTCGTTAGTTCCTTCCTTCGTTAGTTCCTTCGTTCGTTCCTTCGTTCGTTCGTTCGTTCCTTCATTCGTTTCTTCCTTCCTTCCTTCCTTCGTTCGCTCGTTCGTTCGTTCGTTCCTTCGTTCCTTCCTTCGTTCGTTAGTTCGTTCCTTCCTTCGTTCGTTAGTTCGTTCCTTCGTTCCTTCCTTCCTTCGTTCCTTCCTTCCTTCCTTCGTTCCTTCCTTCCTTCGTTCCTTCCTTCCTTCCTTCGTTCCTTCCTTCCTTCGTTCCTTCGTTCGTTCGTTCGTCCCTTCGTTCTTGCTATTGGCTTCCTTTAACAATGGTCGTTAATAGTGCTTGAACAATTTTTCTTCCTTAATTCTGTTTGGTTATAACGCAATGTACTGAACATTGAATAACTCGTCAACATGGATGCTTTTTAATGGTAGATGTCAGGAGCAGTCAACTCACACATTTCCTGCCACCACTGTTAATTTCTTCAAGAAATTCAACGAGAAAAGGGGGTTAACCAAAGGGCCCGGTTTTATTAGTCATATCATAAGAAGGCAACAAACACTGACACCAAGGGCAACATAGGGGAAATTACTTGTGCTTAATAAATAAAATCAAGAGACGATAAATTAATGGAAATGAAAGTGGATGAAAAAGAACTTGCCGCAGGTGGGGAAGGATCCCACAACCTTCGAATTTCGCGTGCGATGCTCTACCAATTGAGCTACCCCGGTGCCGTTTCGCCATCCACTTTCTTAAGCCCAAGATATAGTCCGGCGTTCCCGGCGCGCCAGGCCGCGGCAGGCGAAGTCGGATACGCTGCGCTAGCGACGCCAGGGGTGCAAGAAATTTGCTTCATCTACAGTTCGGCGTGCGCGAGCAGCTCGAGGCTGGCGCCATCTCTGCGTCCGGGAGCGCAACTTCACGGCTGCGGCGAATAGCGGGCCGTTCGGGTAGCGCGCGCCCTTTTTCTCCTTCCGCACGCCTAAAACGAAAACTTTTGCGGCATGGCGTTAACTTGTCTTGGAAGCCAGAACATCGCACTCATATTGCTAGTACGTCGGCTACGTCAAAAACGGAAGCGGACCATGTACATGCGAAAGCTATTCGACAAGCGTCCTCAACTCGGCGACTACCACCAGCTAGTACAGGAGCTGCGAAATGCAGCTTACCTGTGGCGAGACCACACTGCTTTCGTATAGCTTCCCACGCCTTGTTCTTCCGCTCTGTGTCGCGGTAGTCCATGCGTTTCACATCGTATACACATGGAAGGTTGCAAATCGCTTCAAGCAGGCGTCTTCACTCGCGCTGTCATCCCACACGGATGTTGAAAAAACCACAGCCGCACTGTCAATACGCGCACCGCAGGTCGCCATTCTGCCTTCTGCTCGCTGCCGCTGCAGCGCGCAGTGCATTCTGGTCTAGCGGCAGCCGCGTGAAATAGAACACGCTCTATGTCCGCGCCGGCGGCGTTGTGCTCGCCAAGCGCGTCTGGGCACGCCGGCTACGCCGTGACGCCGGACTGTAGACTGCACGCTTTTCACCGACGTCGCTTAACCGCGACGCGCGTGGCCGCGCGCGCGCGTTACGCCGGAGTATATCTTGCCCTTTAGAACCCTGGAGTGTTAGCCAGCGCCACCACTGGCATACTTTGGCGGCGGATGTGGAACATCTTTTCTGTCGCAGGCGTCATGAGAACGTATCCTTTTTGGGTGAAGGTAACCGGGCAATACACCCACACATGCTACCTGAAGGCATCAATGTTGCCGGATTCGAGACCCTCGTTATGTAATAAACGCGAAGAAAGGGGGTTAACAGAGGGGCTGGGTTTCATTAGTCATATCGTAAGAAGCGAACAAACACGGACACCAAGGACAACATAGGGGAAATTACTTGGGCTTGATAAATGAATTAAAGAAACGATAAATTAATGGAAATGAAAGAGGATGAAAAAAGAACTTGCCGCAGGTAGGGAACGATCCCACAACATTCGCATTTCACGTGCGATGCACTACCCATTGACCTACCACGGCGCCGTTTCAAGAAATGCAAGGCGATATAACCACCATACGTAAAAGGAACTATCAAGAAGAAACAAACTCATAGTAGTTGTTCCTGAAACATTCCACATTTCGGTAACGCGTTTAGTCAGGAATAGGTGAAACACAACTATGCTAGATTGAATTTCATGAAAATGTAAATCGAATATAGGTTGACCCATATATTTTTAGAAGAAGTAACATTATGAACATTACACATCCTAGACGGATGAGTGGTTTAACGACACGGTTTAAGAAAGACGGGACAGGACAGACGCTATGTCATGAGCGTTTGTCGTGTCACGTCTTTCTTCACTCCTGCCGACCGCACATACTTCCACGATATGTTGCACCAACTGGCCAAGCAGACAACGATCATGAACATTACACACTTTATTTACCGTGAGCTCAGCTACTAGACCTCGCGACTCAATGCCACAAGCTGCACTGTCTTCAGAATTGCCAGAGAAGCTGTCCTCGTCTGATGCTTTACTGTAATCCTTGGCACCCCAATCGATGCCGTCCTTGGTGCGTTGGAGTGAATTGGATGGGCAGCATTTTTTAAAGCCAGTCTGTATAGTATGGAGACTTATTTTACTGGGAACAGGGAGGGGGGGGGGGGGGGCACTGCCGGCGGTACTCCGCCATCTCGGTACTTGTGCTAACTTTGTTCGCGAATATAAGCCGATATTGTTTGTTCACGAATATAGGTCGATAGATCATTTTTGGTAAATTTCTCAAAAAAGGACTACTTATACATTCGAATAAATATGGTACAATCATTCCTATCGCATGAACACAGACATCGTCCGGGAATCATGGTAGCAAGTCTGGAGGCTTAATTTTTTACGCATTTGAGATTTCAGTGCCTAGATTCCTAAATAACAGATCGGTCATTCGTGCTAGCATAAGATTAGCAAATTTGCAGGGGACAGTGACAATCGTTTCATAGTGTACTACTTTTCTGAATCCATCTCGCTTTCTTTCTACAGCTTTATCTGTCCTCCAACTCAAAGCTAACCTAATCTGAAAATAATTTGATTTTTGTGTCTTTTGACCGCGCCAGGTACGCTTGTATTTGGTGAGAAGTCATGCAAATATGTATCCTTTAGGAGACAGTCCTGTTTGCGACTAGTTCAAGCCACCGCAGCGGCACTGTACGGCTCTAGTATTCTGCTGTTCCAAATAAGGTTGCAGGTTCGACTGCCCACCATGAGCAGGTAGATAGCTAGAGACGCGACACAGCCCTTTCGGATACCTTCGCCCTACGCAATAACGTTGAAGTAAAGCCGGTAATGTAGAGCTGTCCTGTCCGTGGTCCCGCATACATAGACAGCTCAGCAGCTTTGATGTGTGAAATCTTATGGGAAATGAAATACGACCTGGCCGAGAAACGCAAGGACCCATTTTCCCATCGGAAGAAGGTAGGCAGGTCGACCACTCCCCTGCAGCGCAAAAAAAAAAAACAAGTAGAACTTGTTCCCGCCTTCTAGCTCTTCCGTCAGAAGGAAATAAAAAAGAATCGCTAGCCGAGCTTTAATGCAATCGCCCGTCGTAACGCTACTGAGATGAGTGGCTTATTCACGCCACCAAATCATGAAGCTCGCATAAGAGTAAAAGCCATAATACGAAGAAGAGAAATGGGGAACACAGTTTGCGAAGATGGCAGAAGAAGGCAACCGAA
The DNA here is from genome assembly GCF_023375885.2 of Dermacentor andersoni. Taxonomy (NCBI): domain Eukaryota; kingdom Metazoa; phylum Arthropoda; class Arachnida; order Ixodida; family Ixodidae; genus Dermacentor; species Dermacentor andersoni. Next base: position 58,731,879 of record NC_092822.1, read on the forward strand.
TAACACGAACAAAAATAATAAACTGCCTCCAAGATAAACATTCAGTAATATTCTCAGGGAGCACTGAAGTGTTTTCTCTCACGCCAATAGCCGCATAATTTGCCTCGAAAGCCGAGGGAATGGTATAAGAAGAACGGTCCGTTTAGGTAGAACTTTTTAACGACGCACATTCACGGAAAGACGATGTACCAATCCCTTGCGTAAATGTTTTCTGCTTATCTTTGAACTACATTGCCATGACGGTTCTTTTTTAGAAGGCTTAGAGCGAAAAACATTTTCTGAAGTGTGAGAGATATGTGATACAATCTACGAGTCACTTCTGAGCCGGTTTCAAGCTTCATCGATGCTTCCTCTCGACTCTACCTCTTCATAATAGCTTTTCGTGCGAGGAAAACAAGCGCGTCTCTGGAATGCAAATAATGTGAATGAATCACTTTTTTCCTAAATTTCCACAGATTATAGATTTGCCTTGCGAAGTGCGCAGTGGGTGTTGTCACTACGTGTTTTCGTAAGTGCGTTCGCTTATTATTTATTCTGTAGAAAATTACGTAGCCGCACGCATTCCCAAATGAATATTGCTTCGGTCACGGCTCTCCACTTTAGCTGTGCAATTCCTGATCAGTGTAACTTGCCTCACATTTGGATAACAACTCCCCCGGTTCATCTTTTATATGGCGCATTGATTGAAGGAGTGCGCCATCTGTTATCTGTGGAATGGTTAATCAGTTTTGCATTCTTAATTATGTGCCTGCATATGTTCAGTTTTTGTTAGTGAATCCAGAAATTGCAGTGTTCCTTTATTTCGTTGTGTAGAATCGAAGGGATGGCACCCTGTGCCAAATTCTGCAGTGTTTTATATATTTTCTTTTGCTATATTCACTTAACTTCAATGCACGTTGACGAAAACTGTTTTATTGCCAGATGATGTGACCTCATACTGTCTTTTACTGGCTTAATACGTAGAAACAGACTGTGACGCTAGGTAACAAGCCCTGCTTTCGCTGGTGTCATTGTCTGTTTATCCCAATCGTTATTCTCGCACCTTATGCTTATTTAACAACTTCTTGTTCGTGAAGAAGGCGACGACGTTACAGATGTCCCCTTTTCAAATTTCATCCACGTGAATCTGGTCAAATAATGCGCTTGTCCAATATTATTCTTAAAAGGCGTCGTGTTCAGAGTGCAGGGATGAACTTTTTAAAGGCTTCTCACGCCGCCCTCTTTCTTCGCCTTATCCGTAAAACACGTCCTATTATTTGTCTTCATTCGCCATATGCCGCCAAGTCGCGCACATCTGTTAAAGCCTTTTTCGCAGTTTCAAGCTAATGAGATTCGTACCTAACACAATGCAGATTAGACTCGCTCTATTTATCTTCACTATATTAAAAGCACGAAAGCCCTAGTAACTTCGCTCCGCGATACGCGACGCGTGATACATGTTTGCCGAAGTTATTGATTGTGTCTTCTATACGTGCAGCATGTTTGGCGGCGAGCGAGGGAATTGAAACTTCAGAGCCATCAATTTTCTTGTTCAATGTGGCGGGCACTACAAACCTCAATATACTGCAACGGTGAACGCAGAGGAATGCGGCTAGTTTATCAAGTCGCGGCTATGGTCAAACTTTGGGATCAAATTACAAGTGGGCGTTTTCGAGCTTTCTAACACTAAGCTATAAGGCACCGTACCTGAAAGGAGCGATTTAGTCGGGAGATATATGGCTTTTCGTACCGCGGCCAGCTATGAGGATATTGGCAGAAAATCACGGTAATTTATCACTTGGTACACGCTACAGTTTGAACATTTCGAGGCTGTGCATGCTTTTAAACTGTAAAGCACCTCACATCAAGGCGTGTCAAATGCTTATTGAGAGATGAATCCGTTCAGTCCTTTCTTGTGGTAAACGCTGCATCATTGAGTGCTACGAGGATAGGAAATGCGAAGTTTTTTAATCAGTGCATAATACTTTTGATCACTGGCTGTTTTTAAACCAAGATTCAAAACGCAAATCGAATATTGCCTTGCTCTGCCCTCGAGTTTCAATCCTTACTACTTCAGAATCAGCAATCCTAAAAAATGGTCAGTTTCAAAATACAACAGAACACCAGGGCTCATGCAAGCCGCATCTGATGGTCAAATTTTATTTGTTCAATCATCGCCGATAGTTAATTGCAAAAAAAATAAAGTTTTATTTTGCAGAACCAAAGGCGAAACTGAGCTGTTTCGCGAAAATTTGCATGCAGTTCAGCAGCCACAATACTAGAACGATATTTATAACCTCCTGTCACGTCGCAAGTGTAAGCTAAGAAAGCCTGCTCAATACGGCAGGTCAAACGATGCAGATGTCTCCGTCTTTGTTTTTCGCTCTACCCTCACACAACGATGGCGGATGTTAATCAATGTATACCATTGTTCCCGTCTGTCTGCCTGCCTGCACAGCAATAAAAGTTTAAGCTTCGTATGTATAACTCCATTACATTAATTTATCATGGATGTCACGAAACATGAAAGAACCCCTGAAAAATCGTAGATGTTGGAAAAAGTACGACGCTCAGTTGCCTCGGTCACGTGATGCGTCGGTGTTTCCGTGTTTGCCGCAATCCGGCATTCTGCTGAATATCCGCGTAAACTTGTCCGTTTGGATTTTAGCAAACATCCGGGGCCCGTTCTTCTTCATTCAAGTGACATTTGCGCATTTCGCTGCCTGACGAAGTTGAACGAAGTCTCAAAGCACAAATGAAGGCGCGCAAGGATGAAGTCTCAAAGAAGTCACAAAGAGAAGCACAAAGATGAAGTCTCAAAGAAAGCACAACCACCGCTGTGAGAGCCGCTGTAGCGCAGCGCTCCTGGTTGATATTGGCAAGCTCGAATTCTTTCATCTACACCGAAGACGGGGTGCAGGAGTGTTTTGCATTCCAACGCCCCGAAATCTGGCCTCGACCAGAAACGAAACTCTACAAATTGAGCTCGCCTACAATAGGCCATATTCACTGAATCACAGCGGTGGCTTGCACACACTGTATCCGTGCGTACCTCCTGACATGCTTTTGCACAATAAATAAATGGTGGGGCTGTTGAAAATCATATTTTTTTCCTTTGCAAACTCATAGTAAAGTAAACGTGACATCCGTGGTTCTTGTTTAGTGGAAGCCACGAGTCTTTGCGCATTTGGGCTGCGATCTCACTTCTACGGTACACAAATTTAGGCAAGTGATTTTGGTAACCTAAACGTCCCTCAATGATTATTCTAGCCAATCCGTGCAAATCTACGTGCCTTCGTACAATTGCATCCACTGTCCTGCTATAGCATTGTTACTGATTGCAAGGAGAGGTCTCAAAGCATGTATTGTTGCGCACTGATTTTTAATTACTGTGTTCGACTGTCTGTGTTAATCTGATGACTGGCACGGGTAGCCTAACAGGTACCCAACAAAGGACAGAGGATTCTGAGAGAAGTATAGCCTTCAATGGCAAGCTATTCCTAAACTGGGCCAGTTTCATGCGCGACGCAAGCCGTGAGACGATTATGAGACGACCACACTGCTCTACTGTAGAGGCAATCGTGGTAATAAAAAAATATTCTTAACAGTCCCATGACCATGCTGGTGCGCATGATTTTCACAAGCAGAATCGAAAAATCGGAAGGACTACGTAGAAAGGAAGTTTACAAACGTGGATTTTTATTCGCTGACCTATTCTTTCTAACTGCCTTTAGTGGGCATATCTTCGGCTATTTATTTTATTCGCTACTGCAATTCACCGCAGTTCTAACGACCATTGACTGATATGCATACGTGCGCAAATAGGGTACCCAAGAATGGATTTCAATTTTTTTACAGCTAAAATCGACCTTTGGGAACAACCGCAGGCTATAAAGAAGCGTTTTCGTTGGTAACCGAACCACAGATGCGTCCCCACGACTCTTTCCAGTGGCTCCTCCACGGCAGTGTGCCACGTTGTTCTGGGTAGAGGAACTGGTGACGTCCTAGTGACGCCATGAGACATGGGAACGTTGAATGCTCGAACAAACACACAAGGATGACATGGGCAGCGTGTCAGATTTTAGAAAGATGTAGCACAGCGAAAACGAAAAACATGGAAGAACACATCTCACGATTATTGTTGACGGTAATGCATTCAGCATTGAACCAATATTACAGTCCAGCCAGTCAGCGGTGGCCGAAATGGACAGTCCACTAGGTGCACACTTGCAAAATACTCCCAGTATTCATCATGGACAAGGCAACTTTTATCAAGGCACCTGCGCACTCGAGCCGAACAGCGCCGTATCGAGTTATTTTTTTTTTATTTGCAGGTACTTTTGGCCGATTGGGTCGTTACAGGGGTGGGGTACAAATATGGCACAAAACCCATCATTGCTTACATAAAGCAGCCGTGTATAGCTAATACATAGATTTAGAAGTCACAGCGTGCCATAATAGATAAATATAATACAAAATCTGACATAACAACTGTCATGTGAAACATAAAGCAGCAATGTATAGCTGAAAAATGAATCAAGATACTACATACAACTTACATGATACATATTACGTCACCTACACCACAACATTATACATAACAATACTACATTCTACAACTTACACGAGAAATGTTAGATTGCGAGGATTCATTTAGAAAATAATTTGTAACCTCAGTTTCAAAATTTTCTACGGTTTGAGAATCTCATATAGCATTCAGTAAATCATTTCAGTCTCTTATGATTCTAGGGAAAGAAGAGTATGCACATGTGTTCACACGAGATTGAGATACCAGAAAGTTTCTGCGGTGGTCATTTCGTAGGCTCCGGACTTGTCGCGGAATTAGGTACTGCGCTGCATCAAAGAGATAAATTAAGCAAAAACAAGAATTTTAGTCTGGCTATGCGACGGCGTTCTAAGAGGGTGGGGGGGGAGTAAATTTGGTTCTCGCAGCATCTCTGTTACAGAATCAGTATGGGAGTACCTTGAAAGAATAAATCTAGCCTCCCTTCTTTGCACCTGCTCAATCTTATGAATTCATCCTTGTTGGTAGGGGTCCCATATAATGATGGCATATTCCAGTGTAAGCCTTGCTATTGTTAAATACGCTGTTAACATTACAGGGGCTAGAGCGAGTTTTAGTTTGCACCGTAGGAACCATAACTTTTTTTCAGCGGTAGAGCAAATATTAGTGATATGTTGAGTCCAGTTGAGGTCTTCACATATTGTTAGTCCTAAGTATCGACACTTGTTAACCGTAGTTAGCACAGTCGAACTTAGTTGATGATCAAAATTTCGGACGTGCTTAACCTTGTTTGTAACGCATAAAACAAGTTTTTTCGTTATTTACTTGCATTTGTCAAGTTTCACACCATTCTTCAACAGACGCCAGTGCATCACTGAGCATTTTTTTATCCTTGTGGTTACATATTTCTCGATAAATTAAACAGTCGTCGGCGAACAGTCGCACAGTTACGTTTTCATTGATATCTGAACAAATATCGTAATATAAACGAGAAATAATACCGGTCTAAGGACAGACCCTTGAGGAACGCCTGAAGTTACAAATAAACGATCGGACTAGTAGTCGTTTATGTCCACGTACTACGTCGTACCTGATAGAAATGACCTGACCCATTCCAGTGTATTGTTATTGATTCCAAGCTGTTTCGATTTGATAATTAATTCATTATGAGGAACCCTATCAAAAGCTTTTGAGAAATCAAGGCAGATTCCATGAGTCTATTTGTCGTTATCTTTTGCTTTTGAAAAGTCGTGGATGGTTTCAACGAGCTACGTGACAGTTGACAGTTTTTGCCGGAAGCCATGTTGGTTCGAATGTAGTGCTTTCTTATTTTCTAGGTACTTATATATTGCTTTCAATATTAGATGTTCGAGGAGTTTGCAGCAGACGCAGGTTAAAGAAATTGGTCGATAATTTTCAATTTACTGCATGTCCCCGGTTTTGTGCATCTGGATAACTTTTTGCAACAACTCAGTCGTCTGGGACCAGTTTTTGTTGCAAGGATACACTAAAGATAATTTCCAAGTATCGAGCCTCGAATCCTGTTATCTCAGCGCCGCAGCTCGACGCGCTAACCATTCCACCATGTACTACCTAGAAACCCAGGTAGGCGGGAAAACACCTAGTCACAAACATACATAGGCTCCTGAAAGTGCATGAAGCACCCTGCGAGTGCTAACACAGTAAAGTCAGCGCGTACCTTTAGGCTTCGACGTTTGTCTTGGAGCCACGGGGCCTTCTTAAGTACAGCGTAACTAACCTCAATGTTGCTTAGAAGCATTTATATCAAGAAGCTACGTCTAGAAGACAGCTGGTGTTCCGAAATCTATTGGTACCATGCGTTACTTTTTACAAGTGCGCGTCTCAACAGCCATCAGCTACATCTCAGGGACGGCTTTCTTTGGACGTGGTATTAGCATACGAGCGAAATTTGCATTAGTGGACATGAATGGCGCTGCTTTTTTTTTTTTCTTGTGAAGGTGGCCCCGCGGCATAGGCGTTTATTTAAATAAATGTGTGGAGACTCCCTTCATACAGAAATGACCGTAGTAGGTTAGAGAACCTGTCATCGACCAACCGCTGCCTATAACTTGTCTATCTGATTTCCTCGTAACTTGACAGCTCTTAGTGCTCTTCCCAGAGCAGCCCTCGTTCTTGGACAGTGTCACAATAGCTACAGAATGTCGGCTGCAGAGGCTGGAGCCGCACAGTTAGAATAGTTGACAGGGTCCTCAAGTGCCAAACCTGATACTATTGAAAAATTCACATGCCCCATAACTTGCATATTCGATAATCCGATATGAAACATATAGGATCCTATGGAAACACCAGTTTTTCCTATATGGCCTATGATGTTATTGGACATACGAGTTATGTGTAAATCATTCAATCGAGTTCAAAGGCTTGAAATGAGAAGCCGACGAGCGCTGAAGTTAGCCTCAAAGCTGGGCAACAGAGATGGAGTAGGCTAGCCCTGTTGAAACGGCACTGATAATTACGCAATCACGTCTCTCGTGACCCTCGGAAGGAAAAATTGTCATCAGCCGGATGTACTCGTTGGGAAAATGTATGCTGGAGACGCCTGCACCTTGTGCAACTCGAGCTGTAACGTTGTGCTTATTGCGAGCGGCTGAAGTGCATACCTATAAATGTTCTCGTAGATAAGCGAAGCTTGCGCCAAAAAATAAACAATCGCCTTTAACGGGGGCGGGCTCCGGTGCCAAAATGCAAGAGCTTATATTCAGCATTCCTCTATTACCTCCCCCCTAAATCCCTCACATTGCTGCTTGAGGCATCGGCATGCATAGCCACGAGCAATTCGCGCGATGTGATTGATATAGGGCTTCCTGCCTTGACGGTGGAGGAAAATTATCCTTGTGAAGAGCGCACATGCAGTTCAATTTGAGCTGAGCTTGTTTCCTTAGACAGCTTTGCCAGTTAAGCTGCAGATATTGACATCTCGCTCTGCCTACACAATAACAACACAGTGCCTTTTAAAACAGACGCTGTTCGCTTTATAAAGATGATGTACACAAAACAACATCTTCCACATTTTTCTGTCATTGCATAATTTCGTTTATGATGTACTATATAGCAACAGAAAGCGCGCTGTTGACAACCTTTACCGGAATGAATCTGAGGACTATATTTGAATCTGTCAACAGTAGTTATAATTGCATCAAAATACGAAGCATGAAACCAGGCAAATCATCAACCTTATTCACACTTCAGTCTCCGAAGGCCATGCTGCTGGAAACAATTGCAGTTATACACATGTAGCGTTCACAACCCGGCCAAACTTATACTTGAATAGCAGCATTCTAATGACGACAAAACTTATTTTACTACTCTCCTATATGATGAGCGAAACGAGAACCAGGTGAAAGCAGGAGCCAACGTTTCGACAAGTGGACTTGTCCACTTGTCCGCTTGACAAGTCCACTTGCCGAAACGTTGGCTTCTGCTTTCACCTGGTTCTCGTTTTGCTCATCGTCTTGAATTTCCATCTCCCGCCTTCCCCGTGTGCTCTCCTATGTGTATTAATTTTGTAAGTGCTCTTAAGTGACCCTTTTTAAAGAGACCTGGAAACGTAATTTTTGATGAGGGTTACTGTCCTAGTGTTTTAGAATAGCAAGTCGAGCAAGTTCATACACAGTTCTGTTGTTCAAAAGTTGGCATGCCAACGTGTACACAAGAAGAAACGAAGAGGACAACACAAACGCAGAATATTTATATATTTTCTCTTTTGCCCACCGCAATGGAGGGGGTGGGGGTTACACGCACCAAAGGAATCCTAACTAGAGCATTACGCATTAAACACATTGCACAGCGAGAACAAAGAAAAAAGGAAAAAATGTAATACTTCAAAATAGTAATCCACATTTCCAACATAAATAATCAAGGACGCATCAAAGAGCTTTGGTAAAGCAGACAATGGCATTTTGCAACAATGCAGGAACACTATTCACACATTCACACATTCACCCACATTACAAGAAAAAGATCAGCCACACTTGAAGTCAGAAATAAAAAAAGAAAAATTTTAAGCGCAGCTGGAAAGGCCTCATTATCAACTATCTTAACGGTAGCCAGCAGTCGATTCCATTCGGAAATGGTATCGGGGAAAAATTTGTTTCTGAAACGATTAGTTCTGCGATTATATTCCATCACCTTGAGCTCATGATCTGTCCGTAAGAATATGTAATGTGGCTTGCAAATGTATCTACTGTGACCAATATGATGTGTTTTATGATAAAATTTAGTCGTAAAGTTTGCATAAGTTTTTTGCAGAAGCTCCCATCCTAATGTGTGCTTTGCAGTGGTAACATTAAAATTTATTGTGCACTAGCGGTTACATACAGTGCTGCTATATTTTATACTGTATCAATTTTGACCCAGCCGTAGCCCGTGGGTTGGTCCCATACACTGCACCCATACTGTCAAATTGACCGGACGTAGTGTTGTACCGACGATCACGGGCTTGCTGAGGGATTAGCTTCGTGTTTTAACCTAACATTTTGCAAGCGTTTACCGTAATGATCTCAATGTGTCTGTGGCAATTTTTTTGTTTTTCACACCAAAGATGCTGTGAAAAACACCCCTTAGTATCTGCGTTCCGAAACAGTGCGCAGCGGAGAACAACTCCCTTTTTTTGTGGCTGGCATATGTTTCTTCATGAAACACCCGTGAACAAATTTTGTTTGTTTATTTGCATGTGCCATTCAGTACACCAGTTTCCTGTTTTAGCTAAATCATTCGCTAAAATAATGGTATCGATATCATTCGTGATTTCTCTATACCTTATTACATAATGTGAAAAAAATATCTGGGAAGAAGTGATGGCGCCTGAAAGGTTATTTATACATAATAAAATACGCAACGGGCCTAATATAGAGCCTTAAGGGACACTGGACGTTACGCCAACGACGTCGGATTTTGCCCCATTTACCTCAAGATACACATAGAAAGCTATTCCTCATTCCATCCGAATACTTGTTAGTTGATCTTAAACAAACGTAGTTTGTCCATAAGCAAGTTGTAATTTACTACGTCAAATGCCTTTTTAAATTCTACAAACACTGAAACAACACAGAAAACCCTGTCCAAAATACCAGAAACTTCATTAACGAACTCTGCTAATTCGGTTCAACAGGAAAGTCCTTGCCTAAATCGTGCTGCTTTGGACGAAGAAGGTGATGATTATAATAGGTTTACTAATGGTGCTATAAAACACGTGCTCTAATATTTTGCAGACGACACTTGGTAACGATAGCAGGCTATAATTGCGGACTAGTTACCAGTGGCCAGATTTATGCACATGTATGGCGCATGCCATGTTCTGTTCATTTGGAAGCATCCCAGTGTTCAATGACTTCGAGTACATTAACTTAAGAAAAGGTTGGATGAACGGAGAGCAGAATTTAAGGAAACCACCTGTTAATCCGTTCGGTCCTGCAGCGTTACTGGGATCTAAGCACTGAAAGTTTAGGAATATCAACTGAAAGGTCGCGCAGTGGCCGAACAAAAAGGACGACACAAAACTTATCTCCGCATGCTCAAAGTAAGGCAGCACCAACCTGTAAATACCATAAATGTGTGGACAGTTGTGAAATATGACTGCTTAAGCTGAATCGACACGACGATGACAGATCGCCGGTATAGCCTGCGGACGAGCATAGCGTATAGGTTCCACTGAATTACGGTGCACAAAAGAAATCCGTGGACGGGCTGCTTACGGCACGATTCCTTGAAGCTCAGCGATGTTTTACTCCTCTGCGTATGGTTTAGTGATCAGACCCTTCGTGTGAATCCACATTTAGAGAGGGCATTCCACTTTTTGCAAGGTAATGATATTCTTCATGTATCAATCACAAGGCGGCGCCCCTTTAGTTTGCTGATGTCTGAGTATAGCTATACTGCCTCCATTACATATACACGAATCAAATCGTTTTTCTTTGGATCCGAAACCACAAGAATACCGGAATGAACGTGTTCATTATAGGCAAGCCACTCCAGGAAAACCTGGTAAAGTGCTGTTTTGCGAAACAGCATTCATGGAACTGGGTGTCTATAATGCTTCTGTCATCTCGTTGTCAGCATTTTGGAAAAGTATTCACTGTGTACGGTAGCTAAATATCCTCCTATACAGCGTACGCGCTTTCGCCAGATTACGGTAACAAAGGAAATAAAACGGCAGCAGTTTTTTTTTCTTAAAAATAACCTCCCTTATAGTTCACCGAAGTACTGCTGCACGACACCTATAGTTGCTAACAACGTGAAAATTACAAGGTTACATGTACTTGCACTGTCCAACTGGAACACAGTAGATCACAGGAAAATATATTGAACCGTAGGCAAAAGCACAACCGTGGTATGAACCTAGAGTACAAGAGAAGTTATCGCACATGCAATACATCGTACTTGATATGAACAGAACCGTCGAGCAAAGAAAACAGTAAATGGTGTCTGCTTGACATTGGCTTTGTCACTTCAGAAACTCGCAATTCGGAAGCATTACTACCTTTCTAGAACTTTCTAAAATTTTAACCCGGATCATTTCTCATAAAAAAAAAAACTGCTTTTTCAAGTACTTCTGCGTGCGGTCAAGATGTGGAAATAAGAAATGGGAGGGCAGAGTAAAATGTCTTATGAGACGATTCGGGATCTGGGGTTATTACAAGCAGAAAATTTATATTTGAACGCACCTCCACTATTAACGGAGAGGAACTCCTAAGGTTGCCGATGTAGGAGAGAACTCATTTCGTGCTACTTTGGCTCCATGTCGCGCTGCGAAAGCGCAGTCTTAGTGACGTAGTTCCCAGGAAAGACTAATGCTACACTTGGCGTTGTAAACCTGGAAAATTTTGTTTGCGAAGCACCTATACGAAAGCACGGCAAAAATTATGGCCGTTGAACGCACATGTCCCAATCTATGTGAATAAATTCTTGAGAGAAAGCAAGGAAAGAATCGCGTTATAATGAATGCACAGAGAGAACACATGTGCAAGGACGAAAGTGTTTGATCACTACCGGATGAAATACAGCTGCTTAATTTTAGTAACGTGAGAACTCTGCACTGGAAGCAGCGATCGGGTCCGAGGACATTAATCAAATCATAGCTTATCCGTCGCGATCAGTCGGCGTGCCATTCTAACTGTTGCCCCTGCCGGATCTTTGCGATTGCTTTGTAGATAAGTCGATAAATAAAATGTATGAACTCTTTTAGGTCATTGATTTATTGACAGTGTCACCTGCCGCCCACTGGCCCTTTGGACTTCCCAGATGTGATCAACGCCGATCACCACCTATGGAACTCCGATTATGTGTCACGGTGCTTCACTGCACACAGTCATCAGTTCCTTCCTCTTTTCTTCTTTCTATTCCCCCTTTCCCTCATTTCCAGTGTAAGGTATCAAACAGGACGCTCGTCTCGTTGACCTTCCTGCCTTTCGTCTCTTTGCTATCTCTCTCTCTATCTCTCTCTCTTTCACCTGCATCGGTGGCGAAATGTGTATGTTTTATCTTAATATTCCGTTGAGTAACGGCACTGCTAAGAAGTTTACGACCGTTAAAATAATGAGGGCCAAATTCGAAAACTTTCCTTTCGTTTAGCTACTTTGCACTCTTGCGTGAGGAACTCTTCATGCCGGCCTACCGTGAAGTGCTATACATAAGGGACGCAACCGTATTCTGAAAGGTACGTTAGCGACTCCTCATGAAAACAGCGGTTTCGTAAGGTAAGGAACGTCTACCGCGCGACTGGGTTTGGAAGCGCCCGTGGTAAGGCTTGTTACCGACGACTTTATTTAAAAAAAAGGAATGACGTTTTTCACACATTCTAATGCGATAGCAGTTAAACGGACATCCTTAGTGCGTTCCTGCCACGGTCGAGTTATATATTATGTGGTCAGAGCGAGCTCAACTGCGCGCATAAGCCGAATCGTGACAGGAAACGCCAAGACTCCGCTTGGTCGGCCGATGAAGAGTAGCTGACATTGATAGTGTTGGTTTTTTTGTCACCGCCGTAACTGATGCTGTGCTGAAACCGTATGAACGGCGCGTGCGCGGCCAGTGTGTGGAGGGTCATAAGGCCTCCAGAGGCCTACAGTGCGTTTCGTCGCAAGAAAAATATCACTGGAAATTCAGCGGTAAATGGTGGATTATATATATTTTTACGCCCACAAAAGGCGTTACTGTGAAGCCCGGTAGAGTTAGATGCGATGGCCTTGCTCAGCTGAGCGCCTGTCGATATTCAGCTAGCCAGCCACACGTCGTCTTCTTCGTTCACCACTCTTTGGTGCCCCCGCATACTGTTTGTTGAGGCGTGAACCCACTATGCACGTACGAGCGTCACATTTCCCTCCGCGCAGACGAAGCCCGCCGGGCAAGTCAGACAGGCTGTCGAGAAATAAAGGGCTTTAAACGGGCGACATGCGAAAGTTCAGTCTTTGCTGACCGTCGGCCATTTGATGTGAGACGTGCTATGCGGTAGGTTAATTCACTGATACGCTCAGTAATAACATAGGGTCCATCATAGTGGGCCAGCAGTTTTTCACACAATCCACGTTTCCTGGTTAGTTTCCAGAGCAACACTAAATCACCAGGGTCATATATCACATGTCGGCATCGGCGGTAGCAGCGTGCCTTCGAGCGGTCTTGTGAAACAAGAGTGCGTAAAGAAGCAAGTCGTCGGGCTTCTTCAGCAAGAAAGACTGTCTCTGATATACAAAGATCATGGTGGCTGGAAAACGGGAAGATAGTGTCTAGTGTATAACGAGGCGGACGAGCGTAAAGAAGAAAGAAGGGACTGTAGCCCGTAACATCATGCTTTGAGGTGTTAAATGCGTACGTAATGAAAGGTAGCACGCTGTCCCAGTTCTTGTGATCTGACGCGACATACATGGACAGCATGTTAGTAAGAGTTCTCTTCGTGCGTTCGGTAAGGCCATTTGTTTGGGGATGATACGGGGTGGAATGTCGAAACCTTGAAGCACATAGACGAAGCATCTCTTCGACCACGTCTGCAGTGAACTGCCGCCCACGATCGCTGATGATGACTCTGGGAGGTCCATGTCGGAGAATAACGAATCGCAGCAGAAAAATACACACTTCGGTTGCAGTAGCCGATGGTATTACAGCTGTCTCACAGTAGCGTGTCAAGTGATCGGCACACACGATAATCCAGCGATTCCCGTCGGATGAACGCGGGAAAGGACCGAGGAGGTCGATGCCAACTTGCTCAAAGGGAGTGCTGGGGGGTGGCACTGGATGGAGTTGACCAGGAGGAGCACTCGTCGGAAGCTTGTAACGTTGACACTCGCTGCAGCTGGACACATACTGGGCAGTCGTCTCCACATTTTAGGCCAGTAGAACCTTTCTTGAAGGCGGTAGAGAGTTCGCGCAGAACCCAAATGACCAGATGGAGAGGTTTACTGACGGAATGTCTACTAGGCTTCCCCAGATGGGTATGATGAAGAATGAAATGATAGGCAGTGTACATAACAAATACATGACATATCATAACTCGCACCGCAACACGCAACACAAGGGTCCGTAAGGAAGGATAAAAGATCCTTCGTCCTGCGACGCATAGACAGCATTATTCTATGGGTCAAGTACGTGCCTTAACTTCAGGCGTAGTCGTTTTTGAGAAATATTTCACACTGAAAATAGGGCTGTGCTTTGTAATGTGACTAGACTAGAAGCGCAGGTTATGTGTACTATTTCAGTGAACGCAACGTCACTGCTAGGCTCAGTAATTTCAATGCCGGAGAACCGACGTCGTTCTGCCATCCGCCGCTGGCACGAATACTGCGTGTGCGTACACTGGCTTCTTGCACCGAGTTTCGTGTGCTTTCGTCCGAGCAAGAAACGTCAAACTAACCTTATCTAATTTTTAACTCGGCGCTCAGTAACGCTAGAGTTGACCCGTCTGTCGCATCTTGTGTACCATCAAGGCACCACGGCTCCAACGCCACTGCCGCTGGCGCTCACCATCGCTCCAACATTGTGAGACGCCTGGCAGCTGTCATGGGGCGCTGTTTCTTCGGCCCAACTGAAGTTTTCTTGCTCGCCGTGTCAAGCGAAGGTATCGTGCCCGGGTGTAGTTGGGAATGGAAAAATTTATTCGCTAACTTCCATTTCTTTTTCATAAACCTTTCTCAAGCTTGAGCGCTTTGGCGGAAATAATTTGCCGCGCATAGTTAGAAACACTGTCCGCGGAATTGAAACACAACGCTAAACCATTGCTATAGCGGTCAGTGCTCGCCCTTCGGGCAATACTGCGAAACTATTCTCCGCTATATCTAGCCGCGTAAGTGTGATGCTGTTGACATTAACTGCAACTGTGTACGTCGGCTAGAGCAGTTATGATTATTTATTTGTTTACTCTACAAGTCTGCATTTGATTTTTCGAGCAGTACAGGTGGGATGACCATGACACTGCTAAAACTATAAAAAGGAAAAATTTAGGAGCCATTTCACTCAATGGAGGTGGATGGCCAGCGAAGCTGTAGCATGTGACACAGGGTCGGGCAAGGATACATGTATTAATTTCCATCATTTGGTAATGGTAGTGATGATAGCCTTGTAATTACTGTAATATACACTCATTGGTTAGGTTACAACCATAGAAAGATTCTTGGTAAAAGTCAAATCTATATGCGACTGTTCTTGAGTAGTCGAGTCACTGGGATTGGTGTGACACTTCAAGCCAAACTCTTCTTGCACTAACTGAGCGAACCATTTCTTGTCTGGTTTTGAAATGTGCACATTGAAGTCTCCAGCGATGATCCCAGGGGTAGTGCCATCACAGCTAACCCATGCAATGTGCATGGTCATGAACTTATCAATACCACACTTGGGTGTGCCTGGAGATATCTATGCACAGTGGGTATCGAAATTCTGTCTTCCGTTTGCACGACACAGACATCCCCACAGTCGGCGACATTTTCCTGTTGCGGGTCAAGGGTACATACATACAGTCGTGCATACATTTTTACCTTTGCGTATTTGCAACGCAACCACCTCGTTAGTAAGTGTGCTATTCAGAAACGATTCCAATGCCCATCGATTTGAAACAATGCATCTTGATGTATTTATTTCATTTATTATTATTATTATTAATATTATTATTATTATTATTATTATTATTATCATCATCATCATTATCATTATCATTATCATTATTATTATTATTATTGGCGGAGTGCTTGAAACCTCCTTCTTCACCTCCGCCGCGGGTCACCCTGATATCGCGCTGTCTCAGGGATGGGCCCACGTTAACCTTTTTATTGATGCTTTTATTCTGACACGCAAACACAAAAAAAAAGATAGATGGAACCCCTAACCGTACGCAGCTCCGCTATAAAATCAAACGCGGGAAAGCACTGTTACATATGTAGTATAGCCGGCAGCACAACATACACGAAGCCAGGTCATGTTTCCGCCCACGGCACCAGAGCCAATTGCCGACCTAGCAGGCGGTTGCGAAAACCGAGGGCGGCCCTGAAAAGCGACCGCGTGGGCGTTTCCGTTGGAGCATGTGCTCACGGCTAGTGAGCTTCCACATCGTTGGTAAGAGCCACACACGTGATAGGCAAGAACAACAACAAATGCAAGCGTGCCACATGCATCCCGCAAGCCTAGTACACAATTTATTGCTGTCTGTGCTCAACAAGCTCGAGAACACTAACCGCCGAGACCTGCGCACGAAATTCTGCATATCTTGAGTTCGATTCGTAGATGTGACAAGCGCCGAACTGCGCTCAGGGTCAGGTTGCGCATTTTTATTTTGCGCGTGATTTCTGTTCGTGTCGCGTGGTAATTCGAGTGGCCTTTAACTGCGCGGCTAAGGTTCTGTGCGCTTCCTACAGACGCGCGCGCCGGTTGAATGTTGTCACCTTTCAACATGAAATGCGCCGTATGACCAGCCAATGCGAAACGTTGTCACGGTCGTGATACCGCGCGCAATGCGGCCTACTTGAAATGCTGCGATTGCGCAAGCGTGCATTGGAGGTAAACAAAAAGGGAAAATGTGGGTACCTTCAGTCATCGGTATTCGCAGTCGGTCAGGTGGTCGCGTGTCCCAAGAACCGCATCGGAAGCAGTGTGAAAAAACTTGGCTCTTCCACGTTGTTATCATCAACCACGTAGTTTTGCCTGTTGTCAGCCAGTGCAGCCAGGAAATGTTTTGCGGGAACACCACGTGATGCCCCCCCCCACCGCTCCACCCCTGCCTTTTGCCATGCGCTTTTTCTAGTCTCAGCAATATTAGGACGTGACAGTCACCAAAATAAAAGACAATTTATGATTGTATTCAATATGATGTTCCCCTAGGAAGCGTTGTTCAGCGCTTTCGAACTGCTCACAATACGGTCGAAAGTGCGAGCAACTTAACGGGTTTGTTTGTCTTTTTTTACACGTGCGACTACGTTAAACTTGCAGAGCTGAAATTTCGGTTTTTCACATTACGGTTGCCGACACACTCAACATTCACATTTTTTACGGAGCCTATGGAGGTGGTAATAGAATCTAGATCTCTATCGTTTCAGCACTCACAGGCAGACAACGTTCCTCTGGGTCTTCATTAATTGGGCTGGTCGAAATTGCAAATATTTCGAAGTTGTAAGAAGCGATGACACTAGCTTTCCCATGGAGCGACGATTCTTATTTTAAACTGTTGACTACAGTGAAGCGAAGTTGGGTTAGGCGTAGTTGTCTTTGTAATAGTCGGAAATATTTTTCAATGGCTGCCAAGGTCAGCGTTGTGTACTGCGACGCCGAGGAAGACGGCATGAAATTGAGGGCGTCTTCGGGTGGTCGTTTCGGAGCGCTCTTAGAACACGTTCGCCAAGAGCGTTGTCTTCGACTGGTCAGAAAGGGAGAGAGCGCAAGGCTTTCGGCTAGCTTTTTTCGATTGCTCTTCTTCGGCGCCGAACGCTCTGAGGGGCTCCGAACCCTGCCGTCTGACCATTCATCGAAACTGAGTGTTTTCCGTCACGTCGACACAACAGAGCGTCCCCGCTGAATGCTGACGTCCCAACGAACGCTCGTGCTACCGGCGCGTCCGCCGTTTTCCCCGGTGGTGCTGGGAGCTTTGGCTAAGCGAAATGGAATGTTTGCTGTGGTTACCTGGTTTCGCGCGTGTCATTTACTCCCCTGGGATTGTAGCACTTACGGAATGCACATTTCTCATCTGCCTTTGAGTTCTGGGTGGTCAAAATGAATCTGGAGTCTCCCACTATGACGTGCCTCATAATGGGATCGTGGCTTTGGGCACGTAAAATTTCAGAATTTGATTTACTTTAATATGAGGACCACGAAATTCACGCTGCACAATAGTCGTCGTCCTCCTTTAGTTTTGCATCTACGCTTTACTTTTTTTTTAAGCGAAAGCGTCGATTGGTCCATTTAGCGAAGAAGCCGTCGTCTGTCGTCTGTACCAGCGAAACTGCAGGTAAATTCCCATTGGCTGCAGCACCGTGTCAGGAGGGCGCCTCGACGGAGGTCTCATTGGCTGCGACGCCACGTCCCAAGCACGTCTCGACAGAGATGAGTGGGCAGAATGGAACACCTGCTGCCGCGATAGTGTGACAAGTGTTGCGTAACAGGAGAGGGCATCGCTGCGACACCACGTCACCATCATTCTCGCTCTCAGAAGCCTGTGTTATCCACGCGTTCCTTGTCCGCGCAAGTTCTCGCCTGCGTTCTAAATGCGCCTCCCAACTCAATCGGAGCATGCATGGTTCACGATGACTGCAGTCTGGTAAAACACTGGAACCGAACCCAATGAATACAATGTAGGGCGAGAAAGCCATCGCTACCCTTCTGTGCTTTTAAATTGTGTTCTTGTAAGTTGACGTTGAGGCATCGCATGGCGTATGACGCTGAGGTCATATGACCCGAACCGGCATGATCGGGTCTGTTTACACCCCATTTCGACTAGCGCATACTAAATACTTCCTATTTAAAGTTATGCAGATAAGATTGCCAATGTGACCTCCTTGCGAAGTACCGAAGGAAATAGTACACATAACCTGCGCTTCTAGTCTAGCCACATTACAAAGCACAGCCCTATTGTCCGTGTGGAATATTTCTCAAAAACGACTACGCCTGAAGTTAAGGCACGTACTTGACCCATAGAATAATGCTGTCTGTGCGTCGCAGGACGAAGGATCTTCTATCCTTCCTTACGGACCCTTGTGTTGCGTGTTGTGGTGCGAGTTATGTATGTCATGTATTTGTGATGTACACTGCCTATCATTTCATTCTTCATCATACCCATCTGGGGAAGCCTAGTAGGCATGCCGTCAGTAAACCTCTCCAGGATTGATTAAATAGCTGCCTCCACTGCCTTAGAACATTTTAATATCAGCCACTTGTTCAAACAAAGTTATAGTAAATACGTTTCAGCAACAAGAACACAGCAGTGATGGTTCTTTCTTTTCTCATTCTCCTAATAAAGGACGTGCCAAACAGCCCACTTCAACACAATATCTTATACTGTTTTTTAGTAAACTAAACCGTTTTATGTTTCTTTTGAAAGCATTTTTACAGTTTACCATTTCCTTATGTGTACCCCATTTTGGTGGGAAAACAACCTTAATTTTATAAAATGCATGGAGCACTCTGCGAACCAAAGCAAGTAGCATTGCGTACAACCTCACGCCACCTTTCCGCTCCGAAAGCGGTAGCAAAACGCCAAAAAGCAGCGAGCGAGCAGCGCAATGAACCCCACCAGCCGCTACCGTAGCGGCCATACCGCTCACTGCGTAATGAGGATGGTATTACTTTTGATTTTGCCAGCGCCATCTCTCGGTCACATACTTTAATTCACAACGCCACCGCTACTCTTATTTTCTTTGCACTGTGGAAGGTACAGTGTCCCTTCTGTAAGTTTGCATAGGTGTTGTGTGGCTAGAGCGCGTTAGCTCAGGCCGACCTCTCTGCCTTCTTTCAAATAAATTATCTCCCTCTCTCAGCTGGTTTTGTTCTTCTGGCTGTGCAGCGTCTATATGGACCAGTGCGCAGTATGGCGCGGTGCTGTATGCCGTTGCGAACATGGACTACGCCCAGTTTAACATTGTCTTTAGTATCATCTCCAACCAATCTGCTTTACCGGTGGCCATCTACTCTCGATTATGGGAAGGCCAGCAAGTTTTTTTTGTTTAGGCTTTGCGGTATATAGAATGTCGGCTTTCTGCGGTAAAGCAAGGGAAACGATGGAACATGTTTTATTAGAATGTGAAGATATCTGCCCAGTGGTCAATTTCGGCACCATTGGACTACTTGAATATACACTCTTAGGCAAAGTTACACCCTTTGGAGTGCCCTTTGTGTCCCACAACAATAATCGTCATCCGCCTTGATGCGTTTGTGGGCCCGGTACTTTCCAGTAACGAACGGCATGCGCGTTATCAGCATGATAGCATTCCTGTCAGGAAAGTAGCGGGCGTGGCGTTTCCGAGAAAGGAAGCGCATCAAGGCAGATGACGATTATCGTTGTGCGGCAGAAGGGGCAATCCAAAGGGTGTAACTTTGCCTAATTGTGTACTACCTGGCCATTCATAGACCTTAACATCGCTCTGGTACTGTTTGGAGAACCAAATTTACGGAAAAACGGCTAATATACTTATGCTGAAAAGCCTCCGCACTTCCTCTGGTTAGTCCGCAAATTTCGTGCTCATACCTCATTAGCATTAAGGGCGACGTTTAACTAATTATATAAAAATGAAGCCCTTCGAGGTTCCTTTATATCCTTTAAACTAACATCTTACAACAAAAACAATTATAAGCCCCTATTGCTTAAAAAAGTTGCTACTTATGTATGTCCCGAAAATTGCGCAGATCCAACGCATTTGTGGGAATCTGTACGAAGCGAAGATTTAATGAATGCGATTATTGTCATCCTATTCAACGTGCAATATCAGGCGGTATTCATCTTTATGCACCGAACATATTGCATATCATACAACGTTTATGCTCTCGCGCTACACCTTTCTCAAGCTATGCCTAAATGCAAACACGAAATCATGCGGATGCAGTATGGGACATCGACGAAGCGATGTCATGAAAGAGGTATTGTCATGAACAGTCTATGTACAGAAAAACTGCGACACAACTGAATAATTATAAAGGTTTTAAACCGCAAGGGCCACAGTCCAAGAGAGATCGAGAGTGATAGCAAAACGCTATTTCTTATCTACTTAGCCCGACTTGTTGCTGTGGGTGTCCAAATGAGTCCCCCTATATCGACGCTGACTCCCTTTGTGTGCGTCCATTGACATTTTTTATGTGGGGAACTATCTGTGGCTGAAGTGTAGGATGTAGCTCTAGCGGTGGTGTGCGTTCAGTTCTCACAGGTATAGGGAAGCGAAGTTTAGATGTTTTGGTGAGTTAACAATAGCACACTTTCTCAATCAGGGCAATCAATGAATTCAATACCAACCTCTTAAAATACTGTACTAAGTGTGAGACTTGTAGCTGTTGTGACAGTATGAACTGAAGTAAACGTAAGTTCACTAAGTAAAAACGAGCTGTTGTGCTAGGGGTCCTCTGTTTGAATGCTGACATCGGACAATTTCATTTATGTTCATTAATCAAAAGCAATTGGTCTATCTAGGCGAGTTTACCACAACGTTTCAGTATCGGGTACGTTTTAAATCTCTTTCCCGGGCCGATCTCGGAGGTAGTGCACAGCCCCGTCAATAAAATTCCACCATTTTAAGGTTTCAGCTCTGTTATTGTTTTGAAGTTTTATTATTTAAATCTGATAAGAGTTAAGATGAAAGGCATGCATTGTCGGTGCTTTATTTCATGACGTTTGTTTGTTTCTGCTATTCTCAAAATTCTGAGTAATTATTTTGTTAAGAATGTAAGACCTGACATGAACAACTTTGTGATAGAATAGTGTGGTGATATAACCCACATATACCGCATGTAATGTAGCATGTCGTCGCATATAGCATCCTCATCATCATCATGAGCCTGTTTTATGTCCACTGCAGGACGAAGGCCTCACCCTGCGATTTCCAATTACCCCTGCCCTGCGCCATCTGATTATAACTAGCGCCCGCGAATTTCCTAATTTGACCGCTCCACCTAGTTTTCTCACGTCCTCGACTGCGTTTCCCTTCTCCTGGTACTCATTCTGTAACCATAAACGTCCGACGGTCATCTAACCGGTGCATTACATGACCTGCCCAGTTCCATTTCTTTCTCTTGATGTCAATTAGAATATCCTCTGTACCCGTTTGCCCTCTAATCCAAACCACTCTTTCTGTCTCTTAACGTTATACACCTAGCAATCTTCGTTCCACCGCTCTATGCGCGGTCCTTAATTTGTTCTCAGGCTTCTTTGTCAGTCTCCAAGTCTCTGCCTCATATGTCAGCACTGGTAAAATTCACTGACTCTACACCTTCCTTTTCAGTGATAATGGTAAGCTTCCAGTCAGGAGCTGACAATGTCTGCCGTATGCGATCGAACCCATTTTTATATTTCTATGAATTTCCTTCTCATGGTCAGGGCATACGTATGCATATAGCATACGTATACCTAAATATGTGCGGAAGATCACGGCAACGCCGATGTTGACGGCAAGAAATTCGCTCGGAGTGTCCATATAATTGCTGTCGACATGAAAAGTATTCGCAGCAAATATGAAGTGCATTAGAGTATATGCCCAAAGATGGTTTTGAATACCCAAGGAATTGCATGCCACATGATGAGCCGGTGTGCTACCATTTCTCTCTTTATGGTGTTAGCATCGTTGAGTAGTGTGTTTGTGCTTGGCTGATTAGAACATCGTTTTGATGACGATGATTTACGGATTTGATTGATAGAAAGGCTACAATGACCATACAGAGCCAAAAACATAGATACTGCTTGGCCTCAATGTACTTTTCTGGTCTCTGTTTCGAGAAGAAGCTGCATATGGGTAAATTATTCAGTTCCATTGCCATAGCGCCTGTGCAACGGTTTCTAATGCTTCGATTTTAATATTGCTTGGAATAAGCGTTGCCCTTTTATGAATAATAACCAACGTTAGGTGCCATTTTCAAAAATAAAAAGGAGAGTTCATTAAAGTCTGACTGCCTTCAAATTTTAAACAAACAGCTATTTCCAAATTTCTAAGGAAGAAGTTAATATACAAATGATTGTTATGTATACTTTCTAAACTTTCGCTACTTGGTATAGGCAAAATACGTTAGCCTTGCTTAGCAACTCCTCTACAATAACGCAACGCTCGCTATGCTACAAAACATGTAATAAAACATCTGTATAGCTTAAAGAACCACCACGTGTAATATTAGTTTTCCATAAATATTTCTAAAAGTTAAGACCACTTAATGGAATCTCGCATTACAATGACTTTGATTCAAGCGGCCAGTCGCGCGGCAATATTGCGTGAATTTGGTGGGTTCTTTCACGCTCGGAAAAAAAACACTTTTATGTTGCATATATTCAGCAACCGAAAGCTATATCGGGAGTTGTTTTTTTTTTTTCAGTTAGCATTACTGATCATTTGCATGCTATTCTAGTTCTTCCGTTCTGCACGTGTCCAGTGCACGTGTTCTGTCGTACACTCTATTTCTTTCAGTATTTCGACGTTTTACCAGCTATCGCGAATTCGCAGTCTTGTCTATTCTGTGCCTGCAAGTTTCCTAATATCATCCCAGCCCATTACACTCCGCCATCCTCTAGCGTAAGTTGACAATTCTTCGCATCCATTCTCTAAACCTAATGAAATCTTCCTTTCTGCTCCATGCATCACATCGCCTGCCTGACGCCAGCTCGTAGTTTCAACTTGAGTATCAGCTCTGTGCCACTTCCTTGCCAATCTGTGCCACTACCTTCCTGTCTTGAACTAATCCTGTCCCAAAACTGAAAACTGTCTCGCTTTTCGTTTATTCGGTCTTTGCGTAGCATTTCACGGAAGTTTAGTATTAAATGCATTTTTGCGTCTTCTAATCCTTGACAAAGCACGCCTTTTCCGACACAGAACCAAGGAACACGTTGTTTTTTTTTTTTTTGTTTTTTTTTTTTTTACCGCACCAAAGTTTTTCCTTAATCTTTACTTTTTGTTAGTTCGAGTATCCGGTACCACCCCTTAATCAGTAATTCATTGGACAACATTGGATGATTCTGTCTGTGCCTGTGTTTGGGCATATCACTAGCATATCACTACAATTCTTTCACATGCGAAACAAATCTCTTATAATGCGAGCTCTACGGGAGCCACGCGTTGCAATTAGCGAGGTCCTTAACGAAGCGCGGTACTTTCTGCACCTCATTTGCGCACTGTCCGTAGCAGCTGGTGGCGCAGCGTGTTCCGAATAATGCATCCGAAAATCACGATTTCTTCGAAACTATGCTGTCCGACACAGTTGTCTCGGAGATAAGCCACGGAGATAAACTGTGAAAGTGCGATGCGCTGCTTTAGCTTTACGTTAGATAATGGCTACAGCGTTTGTTAGCACCTCTCAACACGAAGGGACGTGTAAGCCCACAAATGGCGCGTGAGGTGCCAGAATACGCCCCAGCTAAAAACAAAGAACCTGTCGTTTTTCTTTTCATTTTTTTAGGACAATGCACGTTCTAGTTAAGAAAGTGCTGAACGTAAAATGACCTACAGGGCCAGAGTCGTTTATTTCTCGAGCAAAGCACGCGCCGTGTCCGCATTACCTATCTCCGCAATTTGGAAACAGTGGACGTGCACCCAAAAAGTGGTCCCGTAAAATGACGTCTGGTTCTTTCGCCGAAAGCGCCACATTTACCTGCGTGATAGCTGTCTGCATTCACCACTCAGCTGCTGCAGCAGCTGTGGCAGTGACACAGTTTCGCGAAGGATAATATGGTTTTAGTTTGTCCGCAACCTTACTACAGTTTATCGGTTACCGGGTTTTCGGAGACGTAAAGGTGAGATTATGATAATGTTCATTGGCATTCCTCTCGAGGCGGGGTGGGGACAAATAGTCCCCTAGCTTGCTTAATTATTGAGGTTTTGCTACACCTGTCGCGCTGTACCTTCTTGCCTACCTGATCTTGATCTTCACCTTCGCATTTAAAATCTGTCAATACACTATGCCATTACCTACACGTGCAACGACTCCAGCTCTATCAATCTAGTGAAAATGCTGCCTTCATAAAATTGTGCTACGATTTCAACCTTTACTACTCCAACGAAAACTACTTCATCCAGTGCTAACGTACTTGATCTCATTTTAACAACTCCTGATTTCGTGTATTCACTTTTTTACCGTGGCTGATTGATCACTGTGTTATCAATTTTTCTATCAAAGCAGCTGTTAAACATCCCACCGGTCAACCAACATTCATCACATATTATTAGAAGGCCGAGTTGTTTAGTTACTAATAGTTAGCTAGCAACCGTTCGGTAAGACTGCATGCCACCTTTTTACGCGCATACTGTCGAGAAAAACTGGTCAATCTTTCAAAAAAACTGTGCGCTGTCTATTACGCAAATATGTACCTCTCCTAGTCTTCCGTCGCAAGCCAGGATTACCTTGCTTTAATGTGTCCTTAAGGCGCTTCAGAATCAGAAAAAGAAACGGTTTTTTCGAAAATCAAAGCTCAGGAATGGTCATGGTTTTTGACTGCTTATCAACAGATTGCCCGGAAGTACAAAAATACACTTGCGGACGCTAAGCACACTTTCTTTGGCAATACTCTACCAGTTTCGCTGAAAGACGGTCCCCCAAAAGTTCTGGAGGGTTAAGGGTACACGCCAAAATGTATTGTCAATAACTGATGGGAGTGGCCTTACCAATTCGCGTTCGCAATGTTGTTACGTGTTGAACGAACTAATTTCAAATACATTTTTGATGAGGGCATGAGTGCCTGCCAGAATTTCGTGACGCGAACTCTTCCACCATGGTTCGTGCAGTGACTTACTCTGCTGGTGTCATTAGTCTCATTAGGAATTTAAAGGTTTCGTCATTATGAGGCGCCGGTGGTGTAAACCCTAATTCTTTTTTAAAGTAGGTTGTTTTCTCGCCCCTTGCCTTGTATGAACTTCTCGCCCATACTTTGAATGGAAGTGTACTGAGTGAAATTCTCGGTACTATGTTTGCAAGACGCAAAGACGTGGTTCTAAGTGGTCGCTCAAGAAATATACATAAGGGGTGCAGAATGTGTAGCAGCTGAACACAACGTTCGTTCTAGGATGATCTTACCACATTGAAAAGCACCGCTTCTTTTTTTTTTCTATTCCATACCACCGAATTTTAAAATCAAATGTCACCTATTTTTGTCTGAGCGCCTTCACAACTGGTAGAGTGATCTAATTGCTGCCAACTGTGAGGATTTAGGAAGCAGGCTGAACGTGTTCGCTAGCCCGTCCGCAAGATTGACATTAAGCACGACCTACGTAATCAGCTTGACAACTCTTTAGTGTTCTTGTTCGTGTCAACAATTTGTGCAGAGTGGGCTTGAAGTACGTGAACCTGGACCAGAGTTACGCCTATTCCTTGGATGAAGTTGCCGGTTTCGATGTACTAACACCTCATGCTCTCAAAGAATGTGGAGCTTGAGGACAAGTGGAGCTTTAATTTAAATACAAAAAAAAGATTTCGGCTTGTCTGCTGGACACACTCATGGTTGGTAGACTGCACTATTCCATCCTTCTTTTTTTTCTCGTGAATGTCTCTGGAGTGAACCTTCCGACTAGGGTAATTGTTTTTGTCAATGCAATATCCCGGCGGAGAGAAGCCCATGCTGTGGGTTGCACAGAATACACACGGGCGAAATAGGACATGGATAGACAAGAGCGCCAAGACGAGACTAGTCCCCTTCTCGAAACGTTGGCTTCAGCGACTTGTTAAATATAACGTTCGTATTCTTATTTCCCGGGAAATAAACGATAATGTTCAGGTAGTCAGTATCAGAAAAACAACACTTCTAATTCTTACAATAATTTCAGAGAGCAAAAAATTAATTTTCTTGTAACACTCGAGCCAGCTCCGACAAGCCGTAGGTACATTTGTCAGACTAGCTTGCTACACTAGAACACACAACTATTTTCTAAAATTGCAACGAGGTCACAGATTTACATCAAACTAAGTTTAACCAACTGCTCCATTCGATTCCACTGATATTGCGTTATATACATTGAATTTGTTGGGACTTTGTTTCTTTCCTTACCTATATTCTTGCGTAGATTTTTTTTTTCGGTTGTTGAAATATTGTGCGTTTGACTTTTTTTATCACGAACTATTTATTTATAGCTGTACATTGTAGTTCGATCATTTCTAGGCTATAATATGTGTTGGAAATTCCTAGCTACAAGTTTAATGTACTGTAACTGTTGTTACGTTTAATGCTTCTCACCTGCCCACAACGTGTCCCAATTCAGCTTATACCTATGGGAATCTCGTATGTGTATATAACTCTTGTAATTCCCACTTCCCACAAGGGTATAAACTTATTTTTACTCCGATTTTGTGCCTGTTGTGTTTACGCTGCTGTTCTTTCTTCTTCCTGAGCTTTTTAACCCTATAAGCCTAACTTTAGTCGTTAATGGCTGTTTTACTTACCGTATTACAATACGGTAGATATAAAATGCGGATCGTCATAAAAGAGAACCTCAGTGTTCAGTAATTCATGCACAGATGAGGCCTACGTCCCTTTGCGACACCTTTCTCACCTCCACCCCCTCTGTGCCAACATAGTGCTGAAAAATACCCCCTTAAGGTCACTGGTCTGCAAGCTAGCTTTGCTCTTGATAGCATCGTCAACAAATAAGATTTGATTGATTACACCTCTCCATACTTCTCTCTCTCAGCGATTATTCTTTTTTTGGTGCTACCTATTCGTCCTCCTAAAACGCAAGAAAATCAAAACGAGTAGGCAACAAGTGTGTAAAGCCTTACAGATTAAGCGCATCTTATTTATGATTTGTGCGGAGAAGTTTTCGGTCGCGCAGTTTGCCTGTCAAGTATAATTTAATTCTAGCGATGCGCTCGGTTCGAAAAGTTCGAGGCACGTAATGATGTTCTAACTCCACGCACTGGCCTGATTTCTTTACTTCTTGTTTTTAGAAATTTGTCGCCTTTTTTCTTTGCTCTCCAAAAAGTATACCTGTTGGCTGCATTAACCCTATTTCTGCGCTCTCTAAATGTCCTAGAAGCTACCACTTTTAAAGGAGGCTTGCTTCACGCCGAGCCGTTTACTCACACCAAATTCCGAAAGATACCACGTGTAAACAAAGAAAAGAAGGGCTACAGGAGCAAGCATGGGTTGCTAGGCACATTCTCGAAGCTTTCTTCTCGTTTTGCTATGTCGCTATTCATGTTAGCTTTGTGAGCCAAAGTTTCCAAGCAACGCGGGGCACACGCTTGCTCTCAAAGTTTGCGCTCATCTTCTCTCGTTCATCAGAGTTGTGCTTCTGCTAACTTGCACCTCCTTTGCGCCTGCTTCCCTATTTCTATTTTCTTTTTTTTTTACAAGCGCGAGTGTCTATTGGCGTTCAACACGTGTGTTGTCGTTTAGAGCAACTAGGGCACTTTGACATCGGCCACTAATAGCGCAAAAGTAGCCTACTTTCTCCCCTGTCGGAAATTCCTCGCGCAGTCATCGTTACTGTTCGCCCTCATCGAAACGACCTTCTTTTGTTGTTTTTCGGTACTTCACCTGCACGTTAGTGCTCTTTTTGCTTGCGCAGTTAGGGAAAAACGTTTTTGTTTTGGAATATGGAGCCGACCCAGTTTGTGAGCTTTCCTCTTCACACGAAGCTAAGCACCTATTTAGCTTCGGGTGGTGGGGTGGTTTGGTTTGTTTGGTTTCGGTTGGGTAGTTGGTTGTCTGTTACAGAGAAGCTTTCTTCGCCTCTCCCATCAACTTTCCCCCTGCTGCTGGTTCTTGTCTTGCCGAAGTCGCAGTTTCGCCCCAAAGGCGAAGCATCGATTGCGATGGCCAATGAGTACACAGCTTTACGAACTAAGGATAGCAGTTTTATTGGCCGCGTGCACTTGTAAAGATTCGCTTACTAACTAAATTAACAAGCATGGTGCCACGCGCGCACAAGTAAACATTAACACATCTCACTCGCTGACCGCGGAAACTCGCTCTCCATACGTTGGAGTGGGGAAGTGCGGCTGCAGCAGCGAGCAAATCGACATTTCTCCTGTCATTCGCTTCAACGTGAACTGAGCGGCGAAAACACAATGCGCACGAAGCTATCAGCGCTCGGCGTGCTCTGCCGCCATCACAGATTGCTTTCAAGATAGCGGCTGCGTGGCCGCGCCACACACAGCAGCCGCAGGAGGAAAACGCTTCCCTTCCCCTCAGCCCCCCCCCCCCCCCCCCGCCGGCGATGTGCGCGCAACGGTGCATCGCGCGGAAGGCGCCGATGTTATCGCCCCTGGACTTTATACGGAACATCACTGCGACGGCGACGGCGGAAATGCACTTCGAGCGTCCACATAATTGCTATCGCAATAAAAGTGCTATAGGCCAGTACCAGACAGCGCTAAACAAAAACCGGATATAGTGTAAATTAAGGTGGCCGGCGGCCGCAAATGATGGACGTGAGCGCAGAGGCGAGCACCGACACCAGCACCGCCGTTAACATGCCGTCGTGGTCATTATATTATCGTCATTTTATAGTAGTGATTCCACTGTCATCGTACGATTGTCGTCGTGTCTTTGTCATCATGCCATCGTCTTCATGCAACAGTCATCATACCAATGTCGTCACGCCATCGCCTAAGTAAGTCACAGATTTGAAGTACCCCGGTACACTATAGTCTAAAGTTAAACAAGAGAAATGTATTTTTGTTGCCAATCGATGTATATTACAAAGAATTTACTTCTAAGAATTGTCATGGAGGGCGTATGACTAGTGGGCACTGGTTGGCAAACAGACAGGGAGGCAGTAACGCCGAGTTAATAGAATATTGGGCGAACTACTTAGAGTGGTGTTGAAAGAAAGCGCATACAGAGTGTTGGCTCTTCAAACTGCCGAGCTCTACACTTTAGCACAAGAAAACGGCCACCACATCACATTTCAGTGGATTCCCAGTCACTGTGGTATACAGGGCAACGAACTAGCCGACGCCGAAGCGAAGAAAGCACTCGAAGAACGAGAGTCACTGCTTTCAATTCCTTTTTCAAGAGCGGACGCCAACTGTCTCCTCTCCAGTGTCATCCGAAAATTGACAGCACAGCACTGGGACAATCCGGATAATCGCCACAGACGACTCCAAAGATTGGACCCTGCCATGAATTTTAGGCTACCACCGAAAATTCATCGAAGCTGTGCCAGTCTTCTGCACAGACTAAGGCTGGGGGTAGCGTTTACGCGCGGATACGTGCACCTCATGCGACGCACCGAGTCTCCACACTGTGAGGTGTGCAATGTGACTGAGACTATAGGTCATGTGCTTTGTGACTGCCTTAAGTACGTGGAAGAGCGTGAAAGGTTGGACAACGACATTACGCGTCTCGACAGCGCACCGTTGTCGGAGGACGTTATTTTAGGCCCTTGGCCAGATGCTCGATCAAGTTTCAAGGCCATTCAGGCATTACTGAACTTTTTAAAAACTACGGGCTTGGATTGCAGACTTTGAGCATGCCAAATTGCTTGCGATATGTTGTACATCTTCCTTCTATCGTCATCGTCACCCATCATGCACCTCTTCTCTCTCTCTTTCCCTCTTCCCCTTCCCCCAATGCCGAGTAGCTGGCTAGAGGAATATACCTCAGGCCGACCTCTCAGCATTTCGTATCATTAAACTTCTCTCTCTCTCTCTCTGGGCGGATTCGTGCACTCATACAAGGGAGGAGGAAAGAGAAAAGCAGAAGGCAGGGAGGTTAACCAGAATAACGTCCGGTTATGACAGGGAGGTAGAGGCGAGAAGGAAAGGAGGAAATTAGTGGTGAGTTCGCTGACGCGTGTGGTCTAATAGATATTGCATTAATTGTCACAGACGTTCACACAAACCCGTCCTCCTCAAGAGGCACAATAGTGCCTTCACCGCTTTATGGGCCGACGAGCGATGGGGGCGGTATCCCAGCAGCACCTGCACAGAAAGCGGCCAGTTGTCCAGTTTTTGGAGAGCGTTAGCAAGTTTTTGTCTTTCGGGGCATATTGTAGACAGTGGCACAGCAGGTGGTCGATATTTTCTTCGGTGCCGCAGACCTCGCATGCTGCACTGTCGGTCACTCCAATTAATGTAGATCATGCCTTCGTGAAGGCAACTCCTAGCCAAAGGTGACAGAGAAGCGTAGCTTCACGTCAAGGAAGTACGAGTGGAGGTCGGAGTTGCAGTGAGGGGCTTAATCGATGCAGTCGTGTAAGTCTTAAGTTTGGTTTGCTTTACTCGGTCAGTGAGAGACTGCGTGTCAGGAGTCGAGGCTGCCTTGCGGCAGCTGTCCTCGGAAGTGGAATTGGAACGCTGTGCTCGTCTTGATGTGCTGCGCGAACAGCGTTATCGGCGGAATCATTGCCACTGATTCCAGAATGGTCAGGTACCCATTGAAAAACAACCTCGTGACCTTTTTGTTGGACGTGATGGTGAAGTTTCATGATTTCGTATGTCAGCTGTTCATGACATCCGCGTCGGGTAACTGACTGCGTGCACTGTAATGCCGGTTTTGAGTCAGGGAACATAGCCCATTTTGTAGGTCTTTCGGAATCAATGAATTCCAGTGCACGACGCAGAGCCGTTCGTTCTGCCGCCGTTGAGGTGGTGACATGAGATGTCTTGAACCGCAGTGTTATTCCTCGCGTTGGTATAACCACCGCACCACCAGAACTGGAAGACGTAGTCGATCCATCGGTATAGATGTGCACGTGGTGGCTGCACTTTTCATGCAAAAGAAGTAAGCTCAGCTTTTTTACAGCAGGGGCCAGTAGATCTGTCTTCTTCTGTAGTCCTGGGATCATTACATGCACTTGTGAACGGCTCCAACACCACGGAGGGAACACTGGCTTGGCCGGAGGTGCATACCCTGAAATAAACGACGCACGATGTGCACTGACAATGCCACTAAATGTCGAGCAGGGCCTTGCAGCAGTGAGGCTCGCCAGGTGGTGGGAAGGGGTCCTAGCATAATGTCTGAGATGCATACGCATTGTCTCAACGGTAATGTGCGTCGTGATTGGGCAATCCTGCGCAATGGCAATTGTTCCAGCCGATGACGCACTGCGTGATAAGCCAAGACATATCTTAAGGGCTTGGGCTCGAATGCTCTGAATCGTATGCAGGTTAGTATTGCAGGTGTCGAATATTGTAGGCAGGCTGCACCAACGTTACTAGAATAGCTTCAGTCGTAAAACTCTCCGCCTACGCGCTTACAGCCGCTGTCGCCACTTCTGCGACAGCCGCCAGAAGGCAGCGCCGTTCTATCGAGCTCCACTGCAGACGCCTCACCGCAGCCTTGAGCTCGTGCGGACGGGCAGTTTGCGCGTGTTTCACGCTCGCTGGCGTTCTCTTTTGTGCGAAACAGCGATACCATGAGAAAGCGGTATCAACATACAGCAATAAGATTTATCGGACCAGTTGTTTCATACTAAAAGAAGGGTAAACTGCACGAAAGGAATAAACGCATACAGCGAAGCGCAGAAGCTGCGTTTCTAAATGTCGTGTGTTTCTTGCTCTCGTCCCGTTTCCCGCAGTTTAGGTTCAGGAGCCTTAAGATCTGGACAAAGTGAGCGATTGTAGGATGATCTTCATGCGCACCGAAGCTTTTCACCACGCCAAAAAAGCGCTACAGAAAGAAAGATGAGGTCAGTCTTTGAACACACAAGCCACAAAAAAAGAAAAAAAATCGTCAGCTCTTCCACTTCGTGAAGATGGTTAAGCAGCGAAGCTGAAACGTGCAGCCCCCGTGTTTATCACTGGGTTAACCCCGAGGGTTCATTAAAGTATTTGTCAATTATGAGGTTACACACACAATCGGCTGCGATGGAGAGAACGACGTCACTGACGGTATGCCCACAGTCCGCCGTTGTCGCTGGCGTTCGATGTCTCGAGTTTGCTCGACGGCGTGGTTAGCAGCCTTCGCCAGCCATTTGCCGCTCATGATTCTTCGAAATTAAATTTCTTCAAAATTAAATCTGTTCGTTACGTAAGACAATGAATGGATGGCTCTTACCCCCTTAAGCTATGGCTCATGCCCCGTAAACGCGGCCTCCCCATTACGACGAGAGGAGAAGTGAAATTCTACTCTGGAGTGATGAACGGCAACGCAGCCAGCTGTGGAAGACGACGACGACGATGAACGCGGGAGCAATGGCACGAGCGCGTGCCGTGGATTTCGCAGGGAGTTCCCGGTTGGCACGAGGAATCGGTGTGTTCCACGCCGAGCGAAGCGTCGCATTGCTGGAAGCACAGAAAAAATGGCGCGCCGAACTGTCGACATCGTTCCGATAGCCGCCTATGCAGTCAGGTACGCAGCAGGTCGGCATCGTCTGCTGATATTCTTAACAAACTCGGCAAAGGCTACAGTTTCGTGGATGACATGCTTGCTGAAATTCACCGTCAACAACGAACTATGGAATGCACCAACGCTGCACCACGTGCTTAGTCCGGCCCGCCCGCGTAGCCGGCTAGTGAGGAAGTGAAACTGGGCGCGACTGTAGCGCCACAAAGGCGCGGGGGGGTGGCGGTTCCGCGCAACGACGTCGAGTTTGAAAACTGAAGCTAGTCTAGTAACGTTGGGCTGTACCGCAGGAATCCAACGAACAACGCGATGTGCAGCTGTAACATAGCGTGTATAGATACTCCCCAACTTTTTCCTGCAAGGAACCTGAACAGGTGGCAGATAGCAGTCAGCCGCTTTCTCACGTAATTCACGTGCGGAGTTCCAGACAGGTCTCTGTCAATTACGACTCCCAAGAACCTGTGACTTCTGCTGTATGGTGTAAGTTGTTCGTTAATTGATATGCCGTAGGCAGACTCATACAAAGTAAAGTAAAACAACTAGGAAAGAATAGGCACTTTGTGTGAAGCTTCGCACAGTTGACAGCAACGCAGCTACACGCAGCCAAGCTACCGTAGGAAACAAAATAGGGGGGCCTCGTTCAGATTTATTATGATCATTTCGGTCGCTTATCACTAAGAGTGCCCGAGACCGGCAAATATTGAACTACATCGGCCGCGCTGCGATGACAGGCATGGTCACGGCAATGTAAGTGCCAAGCTTGGCTTTTGGGCTTGGCGAACGGCGCCTGTAGCACTGAGCTCAAAACCATGACCTTGCCATCACTCGTCCGTTTCGTTTTCGCCGTGGTCACGCCGTGCCTGGTGTCGGCGACATTGGTGTGAAAGAACGCACAAGGTCACAGCACCATGCAGGGTGTGCATAGCGGGAAGCGCGATTGGCGGCCGCTTCTATATGTGCACCATGCAATCTTTCAGACGCTCTCGCTTACAGCCTAGTATGCGTGCGACCCACGGATGCGGGTCACTTTTCAAGATGGAGAAAAACAGCTTTTTTCGCTGAGCGTTCGCCCTTTGAACCACGAAGAGAAGCACAACGTCCATTCCCCAGGAACAGTACATTACCTGCGAAGCGGGACGCAATGAGACGCCGTACACACATGGTCGCAAATCTTGTCGGAATGCAGAAACTACGATAAATATATAATGCTAGCATAACACTATAAGTGCGCCAATCGGTTTAAATAAATTTTTGCATCCTGTGCTTCGAATCGTATGTTGGCAGTCGGGATTTCCCAGGTGTCATTTAAGTTCATGTGTTACCCTGATATTCACGCATTTGTGCCACAAGATAGGACAGCTGACAAAAGAGTACGAACCGGAAATACATTTCCCGGTCTCTTTTCTTCTATATCATTTCTATTTTGTGGCTGAGAAACATGAAGGTCTGTCCGATACACCAACTCAAGAGCATTAAGATAGATCCCTGCATGTTGTTGCGGTTTTCGAAGAATATCTGCATGATATCTGTGGTGGTTGTAGTTGTGATATCATTGATGGTTTTCGGGGATGTAATAGAACTGTCTGCGGCGACAAGGCGCAACCTACGGTGACGGCGGAATTATGCCAGGAATTCGCTATAACATCTATCGATGTGTGTCCAAAATGAGATCGCAACCATGCACATACACAACGCGTAGAGATATCGCATTTTTACTGACCACCAATTCGAACATAAAAACAATAAAGCGCTTTTCACATGGTCAAGTTGAAGTTCGCATGACTTTCATATGCTGAATGTCGATACAGGTGTAATGGCAAGTGCAGTTCCTAAATGTATGGGTTCCAGAGTGCCTATTTCGTGTTGTTCGAATGCTGGCTACAGTGCCATGCATTCTACTTCGTAAGTCTATGCGCAAGTTTTAGTCTCACGTTTATTTGCGAAGGGTTGTGTAAAATTTTCCCAATGTGATTAATGGACCGTACCAAATAACAGATTGTACTTCTTCGGCTGATACCCATGGGGGTACTACATATGTGCTTGTCACTTGCGTTATTTTGTGTAAAGTGTTGGCTGTGGGTAGGAGTAGCATTCACCAACTACTACAGCTATCGTATTGGAATGGCGGACTCACCAATGTGCACTAAGTGCAAGTGTGAAGAGACCATCAGTCACCTTCTGTGCCATTGTTCTCGCTATAAGAACCAGCGTCAGACTCTCCAGTGTGCCTTGCATAGACTGTATGACAGGCCATTTACAGAAGCAAAGACCTTGCAAGCCTGGCCTCACAGTTCATTAGCCCAGGAAGCACTGCGAGCGCTTCTTCACTACCTGAAGGCAACAGACTTTAGTGCACGACTATAGACGTCCTGCACCTAACTTAGCACATGTGAAAGTGCGGTATAGACTCATGTTTTCTCTCTCTCTCTCTTTCACTCCCCATTCCCTTCCTCACGTGTAGGGTAGCAAACTAGACGCAGTCTGGTTAGCCTCCCTGCCTTTCCTTCTTCCCTTCTCTCTCTCTCTCTCTCTCTCTTGTGTAAAGTGTTTTTGATTTATTTTTGCGTTCTTTCGCTTAATTTTGTAGTAGTGATTGGAACTTTAGGACGACCCGACCTAAAGAGCCCACCCATCCTATTTTTTTTTTCCGTAATGAGCTAATGTCCTATTTACGTTTGTAAAGTGTTTACATTTTTTACGCTTTGTGCAGACCTCCTGTACCCACCCTGTTACGGCCAAGACGGCCAACAGTATTTGAAAATAAAAATAATAAAAATAAAATAAAGAACAGAGCAAAAATATTCTTCATAGTCGCTTGGGAGAGTTCTGCGCATTTACGGCGAACGGGATACCGATCAAAAGAGTGAAGCGTGTGCAGAACACTTTAGTCGAGAAACAAATTAACTCTTAAACATCTTACGAGCGAGCCCAGCTGCAATTGAAGATTCTAGTACACAAAAATTGTCATAAAATGAGTGGCGTAAGTATTATACAGGCGAAACACTGAAGGCTTTGCAAAGTAGAATACCGAGAACAATACCGAGTGCAACGCACGAAACTAACGATAGCGCGTATTAACGAATGTAACGGATAATAACCGATTCACACCCGGAAAAGTATAACTGAGTGGCTATTGGCTTGAGTAGATGATCTCGAGATCGCGGCTTTGAGGCCGCATTTTGATAGAAGCGAAGTGCAAAAGAAACCCTCCTGTGCCGTTCATTCGTTGCGCGTCAAAAAATACCAACAAGTTAAAGCTATTCCTGAATCCCCCCTCCCCCCGCCCTGCGGAGTGCATCAGAATCACATCGCGGTTATCGCACGTAATAGCCCAGGATGTCATTTTTTAATAGCCGAATTCTTCATATTTCTTGGGTTTCCGCAAATAACAATGTTAAGTGGTATATTTTATTCCGTTCATCGATGACGGCAGGTATATTACTGTTTCGTCAAGTACGAGCTGAACACTTACGGAGTTAAACAGCCGCTGCGGCGCGCGTCTTAGAGGACATTTAATGGAACAAAGAGCCTGTGAAGACTTGCAAGACTCGTAAAGCCCAATTTTGAGTTTTTCAACGACGCAAATTATTTAGGCGAGAGAGATAAGCCCAGCGGTGCGAACAGGCTGTAGAGAAGCGCACGTGCAATATTTAAGAACACAACGCCTTATTCTTTACCTCGACCGGAGAATCTGCTGGGTCTGCACTTAAAGCTCCGAATTCTTCCGTTTATGAATCATATCTTATTTACCTCGTTCTTGGGCAACGTCGTTTTTTTTTTTCTCATAAGGGGGCCCGAAAAACAAACACATTACATGCCTAAGTAAGCAAATGGCACGCGAGCGCTTGGACCTCTAGTGTCATCGCTCCATTATGTCGCTTTTTTTTTCCCACCGCCACTTCCTGTCAGAAAAAAATTGCAATTGCACCTCGCAGAAGGTCGCACTAAGCGCGGGCTACCGCATTTACTCGTAAATAACCCGGCCTTAAATTTAAGTCGAGCCCTCGAATCTGTAAGACTATAAAATAAAGGAAAGCTCCTGTGGAATGCAAACTAAACTCGATGATAAACGATAAAACAACAAACAAAGCCCCGCATTCCTTTGGGCCCCAATTTGACGCCGTGTGCTCGGTGCCAGCATCTGCCCGAAAGGTAAAGTTTGCTAAAGCAACGTTTATGGGCACGCTGCACGCATACAGGGTTTACAAAAGTTTTAGACCAATTGGCGTACCGTTACAGTGAGATGTAGTACATATCAACGTTACTAGAGGGTGTGTACAGCGTGGTTGCGGCAGCGAAGGGTATTGACTACTGTGCTTTCTTTTGGAGCCGATGTTTGCGACGCGCCATTTCTCCAGTTCCTACGGCGTCAAACGAAGTCGTTGAATCGAAGCCGACCTATACTACATCTCGCAAGTAACATGCAGCACTGCTGGATGCATTACATTTACACAGGCAATGTCCTTCGGCAGCGGAACATGCTTCCGGGCGTAACTGTCTGAGTATTGGTGCGATTACAGAGCTTTATTTTTGCCCCCCCCCCCTTTTCGTACATTATACATCACAGCAATACGGTACATCTTAGGCCCTTTGCTGCATGCACGACGTAAACCGCAAATTGCTGTGGCAGTTACCGCCGGTAACCGTGATAGCAATCCTAACCGTGATCACGTGTATACGCAACACTTCGCAGCCCACTTCGATATAAATTCGCGTTTGTTACTGGCTCTCTGCCATGACAGCAAGAAATCAATGGTAAAATTGAACATCGGTGAGTATTAGGCATGTGAGCGAAGTATTAGGCATGTTTTATCGTTATTCTATTATATTTTTTATTTGGTACAATACTGCGGACAATAGTCCAAGCAGGAGAGGGTGCAAACAAAAAAAGAAAAGAAAACATCCACAGTAACAAATCACAAAGTATTACGTAATAAGGGTAAAGTTGACGGTAATGAATTCCACTCTGTAATTGTACGCGGGGCGAATGAATATTTACATAACTTAATCCTAGCGACTACAGGTTTGGTGTGATAACTGTATTTATGACCTGAGGCTCGATCAGTGTGTTTCTCCAAGTAGTCGTAAAGTATTATTCCGAGTTTACCAAAATAAGTAGAACCTAAGAATTGACATCAACCGTTTGTTTTGACGCTGCTAGGACTACAGAGGTGGTGTCAAGCCACAAATGTGGCTTGACTTATAGTTAAAGGATGGCGCCACAGAATTTATCATTAGTAATGCACTGACCATCCGGAACACTATAAAAACCTAATTAATCACTGCATCATTAATATACTACTCCGCTCTAGTACAACACGTGATGACGGGGACAACTAAATGCCAAATTGACGACGAGAAGACGATGCGGTGCGAGTGAACAATTAAAAGGGCAACAGAATCGTCAATCGACCTAGTTGGTTGATTTGTATCTTCAAAACTTGTTAAACGCCACGATAGACAGTACAGGATGGAACAACAGGACAAGGCGGGATGCGAGTCAGCGCCTTGTCCTGTGGTTCATACGTGTACTGCTTATGGTCACGTTTAAAGCGTTTTCAAAATTACGAGCACATTCGCCCTTTCTGCTGGCTAAGGAAGCAGCAAACAAAATACTGAGAAAACATACAGATGTAGCGAAGCCCCGCTTTCGTATTCATAAAAACGAAGATTTACGGTTGCTACGCCCAAAGGTTCATTGGGTTGATCCACCAACCATTGAGTGTGTATCGACGGGATTGCAAGCAGACGCGCGGATGAACACATCTTGAGGCGCATTCGGCGTTTCTGTCGACTAAAAAGTTCTGAAGATTTCACAGTGGTTGCAAGGAACCACTGAGATAGATGGATATTTCTTTGAGCGAGCAGTTTTACAGAAAGGGAGAAGCATTGGCAGTGACAGCAAGGTTTGGTATTGCACTTAGACTACACGGACGGTTGCCTTACGTCCTGGCGCGACGAAGCACGCAAACGGCAACACCTGTTGGGTGTAGATGTAAGAGGGTGTAGTGTCTGTGTGCCCACAATTTATGCTGTTACAATCCTCGAAGTGTGAAAGGAACAGCGCCCCGGCAGCTACCAGGCGTCTCACAACGCTCACGCGATGAGGAGCGTCGCCAGGGGGCGTTGCAAGCGTCGCGCCTCGATTTTGCTCGAGATGAGACCGACATGAAACCATTGACTTCAGTCAGAGCCCATTGAAATATTAGGTAACGTTGGCTGCGGACGCTGCAGTGAGGCTCAGGGCAGTGCACACACACAGCAGCTCAGCAGGTACGCTAGCGTGCTTATAATGGCATGCGCGCAACATTCGTGTCAGCAGCGGCAGGGACAGTGCGGCCCCCTGTCCGTCACCGCGGCCATCGAGCGTGACGTTGACGGGGTAACGGTAACCTTGACGTCCTTCTAGACGCCAGCTTGCGTCGTGACGTCTAGCGGGTGCACGGCTTGGGGCACAAGTTTGCCGCTGAGAGAAGGAGGACAGCCCCGGAACTTCTGGCCCTTGTCAGACAGGTTGCCCAGCGTGCTTCAGATGAGGACTCTGTGCTGTGTGTGTCGGACGCTTTACACTGGAGCGGGGCCCCTGGACCGAAGGTACCTGTAAAACTAGCCTTGTCTTTCCTGAAGGATAATAATCTGTATGTTTTATTAACAGGTAGCGGGTGACAAGTAACGCAAAGCAAACAAAATATGTGGTATTCCACTCTCGCTTCAAAATTGTAGATACTGCAACATCAAACCTAAAAATAAACAACGTCTTACTCTAAAGGACTAGTTCCTACAAGTGTCTCGGGGTGATTTTTCATAAACACATACAATATAGGAAAATCAGATAAACAGTGTCTGCTCCAGGTTAGCACCTGGCTTCTATACGGTTTAGATCAAGCTACCCGAGTGTTACACCTTATGCATTTTGCTTTTATAGAAAGTCAACTAAGGTTCTGCATCGATTCTCGGGGCTGGGCACTTAAACCTATATTAAATCCGAAAAGGAAACTTCAAAGCTGAGCGATTGATGTTATGTCTCAGTCTAAGCATTTTCATCACATGGCGCCATTGTTCAACCAGTATCACGTATTACCATTTGACCTACTACGTGAGCAAAGCATATCGATGTGCGTTTGTAGGGTCTTGAAATACAATCACCCATTTAACGCTCCCATATTTCATTATTCTTCGCGCCAATCCAGAAGTGTTACTGCAGGGCACTTTAATCTTGCACCACGAAGTAATGTATATCGAGAACGTCTTCTAGAGTTTAGAGGTATGAGAATTTGGAATAAACCACCAGCAGGAATCATTATTTCCTCATAATTACAAGCTGCCCTCAAAGAATACTGCTTAGCACTGTTAACGGCCCCATAAAGATCCAGTTGCCATAACCAATTTTCAATACACGGAGCCAATAACCAAATTTTTTCAGTTAGTATTGTGGTTTTCATAGCCAATTGGAGATATACCGGTGTATTGTGCTAATGCAAAATAAGGAATTCTGTATTATGGTAGGCTCTCTAAAAATAATAATCGCTACAACTATGAACCATTTTATATGAACAATTATCGCTGAAACTATAAAATATTTATTCTACTGTGCACAGCGTAATAACTTGTATCTTTCCTCTCGCATGGCAATGAATTTATATAACATCCATTATTGTTTGTTATTTAATCACAAGAGCTGATATTCTGTATAGCATTCTTATCCATTTCCTTGTTATCAAATTACTTTGATACTTTGAAGACTAACTTGAAGTTGGTTTGTCTTGCTTTCTTTATGAATTCGCTTTAGTCTGCGTCACATCTTAACCTGCTGCTAAGCTAGGTTTTGCCTGTATTTCGTTTATCGGACCTTTAAGTAGCCTTTGGCTAATAGGTCCGACAAGTGTTTGTTTACCTGTGTTGCGTGATACGGAAACAAATAAGCATCTGATATCTCATAAATCGTTACCATCCCAATAAATGACGCTACCGGCCTATATTTGAATGAATACGATACACTTGACTTAAAGCTTGCCCCTCCGCCTCTCGCGTCACTTCCTAGGCGGAAGGAATTTGTGGCTAATTATGAGCGTGCCTTCTTTCTCACATTCAGGCAACAAGTGAGCGACGCCGGCCTTAAGGGTGGAGAAAACTGAAAACTTGAGATTCCTCGCGTAGCGTCGCTATCGCGTGAACTGAAACCGGACGGGAAACGGTTGTGATGAACGACCCGGGCCGTCATGTGGCACCGGCGTTCTTCGCATACAATGAATATTCATGAGGGTGCTGCCTCAGAAGAAGCTTTTAACAAGAGCTTGCGACACGTCGGCACTTTTCGTTTCTCGAGTTTCCGTTTTCTTTTTTTTTCTTTTTTAATATAACCAGCTATGTTGTGGATAGCATCACTCAGCGAAAGGGCGTTCTGCTCGTTGCTAAAAATAGTTCGCGCCGATTAATTCACAGAGGCCTTTGGATTCTTACGAAGGGCTATATCCGCTTGCTTTACCCGCCTAATTTGCGCAGAAGGAACTTCCTGGGAATACGAATCGTATTTTGGCTAAAGGCTTGAATACGTCACTGATCGTACCTAAACGGCTACATCTCTTTAAATAATGGAGTAGGTGTATTCACTAAGCAGCACCAACAAGTGATTCATCATGTAGTTAAACAGAGAATCAGGTGCTGAGAGACTGACACGAAGACGAGGCAAGTCTAGAAGAGAGGAAGAAAGAAAGAGTATAAAACACCGGTAGACAAGCTCTGGCCATACGGACAATCACTGCTAATCTAGAAGCGTCTGCAGTGCGCTTTATTTATCACTTCACTTCCGCAGCACGCACTCCAATCATTTGGTGCGAGAACTTTGAAGGGTTACGCGTCAAGGTCAAATTAGAGGTGATAATCCCTTTTTTGACGCCCAATAACTGTACATTCAGCGTACACGCTGAATGTACACGGTCGTCCACTTCCAATTTGAACACGGCTCCGGGCGGCCGGCGAGGCCGGCGCTCCGCGGAGCGCCGCTCGTGTGCGCCGGGGTAACTAACGCGCCGGCGCACTGGCAGCCACAAGCGTGGCCGCAGCCGCGTCGTCTGCTACAGCGCGCCTGCACTAGTGTGTGCTGGCGGCTCAGGCCACGCCTGTGGCTGCCAGTGCGCCGGCGCGTTAGTTACCCCGGCGCACACGAGCGGCGCTCCGCGGAGCGCCGGCCTCGCCGGCCGCCCGGAGCCGTGTTCAAATTGGAAGTGGACGACCGTGTACAGTTATTGGGCGTCAAATTAGTCAAATAGTCCCTCCCACAAGCACTGAGTGCTTACTCTCTCCCTTTTTTACTCTTTCTATTCCCCTTTCCCCCACCCCCAGTGTAGGGTAGCAAACCGGATGTTCTTCTAGTGGACCTCCCACGAGAACTTA
The DNA here is from genome assembly GCF_023375885.2 of Dermacentor andersoni. NCBI lineage: Eukaryota > Metazoa > Arthropoda > Arachnida > Ixodida > Ixodidae > Dermacentor > Dermacentor andersoni. The sequence goes on from NC_092822.1 coordinate 58,774,181, forward strand.
CTGAGAAACATATTTTAGAAAGGTTACGGCATACACCTGCTATGTGCGAAGTTGTGGGTTGCCCTCATACCAAGGCAGCCGCATTCGGCTTGAGGCACAGTGTAGAAATTCCCGATTACGGAGATGACGTCGTACGCAAAGAACGTATCATGGTAAAAGTTATCCTTGAGGCAACCATTCACGTGTATCAGCTAACTTAAGCTCACGATGACATTGTCAAGATGTGTCGATTCCATTCTTTCCGCCCACAGGCGTGTGCTCGTATATCACCGCGCCACCCTTTTTCATAGGGATCGGTTATTTGACCCGATACATCCAATGTAGTGGATTTATCAAGTATGCACAATTCATGCATGAGTGTATAATTTGGGACACTAGTAAGAGCAAACTATTCAACCCGTCACTAAATGAACAGCAGTATTGCACAGTACCAACATGATGCAAACTACCACAAAAATTGTTGGCGCTATTTAGTTCCTCGCAGTTCACTATTCTTCGCTATGGAGACGGACAGTAGGTGCCCCGACCTGAACAGCGCACGTCAGTTGAACAAAAATGCATCGACAGTTCACCACTTGGAGTCTCCGTGCTCGTTTATCCAATTCTGTTATCATTGCGAAACAATGTATTTATAGGGAAGCGGCAAAACGGGAGGTGACGAAGCGATACCGTCACATTCCTTGCAGGCAAAGACGAAACTTCGCCATATATTAAGAGAGAGGTTTAGCTCGCGATCTCCTATAAAGATACATGGGAATAAAACTCGTTTTTCTCAAAAACTATGAGACGGATTTTGGTGAGGCTTGTAGCATTTGAAATAATTAAGATCTATTAACTGTGCATAATGTGTGCCCAATTAACGTTATGGTTTGCTTCAAAAAAAAGGTCGCAGTTTCGCCCGAACGGCGAAGAAAGGATTTCGATGGCAAATTATTAGACAGCTATACGACCCAAAGTAATGTTTTATCAGCTGCATAAATTGCCGTAAACACGTGCTTCCTAACTAAATCAATAAGCACGTTGTCACTCACGCAAATGTAAACACGGACACATTGAACTGGATTAATTAAAAAATTAAATTATGGGGTTTTACGTGCCAAAACCACTTTCTGATTATGAGGCACGCCGTAGTGGAGGACTCCGGAAATTTCGACCATCTGGGGTTTCTTAACGTGCACCTAAATCTAAGTACACGGGTGTTTTCGCATTTCGCCTCCATCGAAATGCGGCCGCCGTGGCCGGGATTCGATCCCGCGACCTTGTGCTCAGCAGCCTAACACCATAGCCACTGAGCAACCACGGCGGGTGCATCTAACTGGATGACCGTGGTCACAGGCTGTCAGAAAGCTGGCGTGCTGAGGAACGGCAGTAGCCCCAGAGTGAATTCCCCCGTCGTGCTGCCTCTCACGTCAGTTCAAACTATGGGAGCGAGAACACAACGCACGCGAAGTCATCGCCTGTCTCGGGCCACCTACCATACGAACCCACCACATCCGAGATAGGCCGCGCGCGGCCGCGCTCTGCCGCCGCAGCCGGAGTGGAAGAGGCGATGCCTACTATGTATAGTACTATGTACTATACATAGTATAGTACATACTATGTACATAGTACATAGTACATAGTTACTATGTACTATGTATGTATGTATGCGTGTGTATAGTGTCCCTCCCACACGCACTCAGTGCTTACTCTCTCCCTTTTTTACTCTTTCTATTCCCCTTTTCCCCACCCCCAGTGTAGGGTAGCAAACCGGATGCTCTTCTGGTTGACCTCCCTGCCTTTCCTATCCTTGTTTTCCCTCAATCTCTCCCCCCCCCGCTCCCCCCACCCCTTACGCGCCTGGGAAGACGGCTGGCACCCTCCTTGCCTTCAAACATTCCACGTGCAAGAAACCGACGCCACATGAAGCCAGCATCCTTCTCTGCTCACCATTCAAAACTTATTTTCCTTCGCAACCACAGGATACGGCGCGCAGTCGCGATGTTATCGCACTTGGACTTTCTGCTGAACATCACGGCGACGGCGACGACGGAAATTCGCCTGGAGTGTCCATATATTTGACATCGCGATAATACTCCTTATAAATCTAAAAAAATCTAATTCTAAAAGGCTCAAGTATTACTAAGTTTACAACTCCGTAAGTCAGCAAGAAAACACGCGGTATGGAAATTTTGTAAACAGGGCCTAATAATACATCTGAATGGTACAAAATTGGCAGAATTAGCGTGCCATAGACCCTCACTACAGTGCTCGGGTGGGCGCTGCCTGGTTTGATAACGTGGTGACGCCACCATTGGTTGCCTCAGCCAGCAATCCACTGACTCCGTTTGCACTCCCAACGCACGACGCTGGTGAGGCGGATAAAGCGTGAACGGCACAAAGAGAGAGGGACACAAAAGAAATGGGAAAGGCAGGGAGGTTAACCAGATGGGTAGATCCGGTTTGCTACCCTACGCTGGGGAGAAAAAGGAGGGGGGTAAAATGATAGCAAAGTAGAGATAAAGAAGGAAAGGAGCATAGACATACAATCACACTAAAATACTATAACCGTATACCGCCACCACAGCACAGTAGCACTTGCAGCACTATAAATAATGGCACGAAACTTTGGCTAAAGCTTCAGAAGGCGAGTAGTTGTCACATATCCATTCTTCCGAGCTCAATTAGGTATTTTCCAAGTGGTGCGACCATTGCCAAAGGGTTCTCGTACTAGAAGATTGTTTTTCCAAGACGCAGTGTCACATGCATTTAGCTACTTCTATAAATCAGGAATATACTTTCATTCGCTGATTACTTTTTGTTAATAAATTGCCAGTGGCTTCGAAGCTTTAGCTTGAGATGTGTTTGGTTCGGTAATAATTTTAATGTGAATCGTTACTTTACGCCCTTTCTAAGTAATCGATTGTGAATGTCGATTGCGCTACAATTCTTTATCCCTTATTCCGAGCTCAAAACGTCAATGTTTTGAGGTTTTGTAGTAGCTTACAAAAAAAAAAGGCGCAATACCGTTTTTCGCTTCTTTAAGTTGTGGCTTGGCACGAAACACTCAGATTGGAAGATTTCTTAACCAGCACATGTAAACTATTCATTCATCAGCATATTTTTTAACGAGTGCACTCATATCTAATACGTGACCGTGGACTCTCAGCGAGTGTCAGTGATTGGGGCCTGGCATTAGTGGAGACCAGGAAAATAATATTTACAAGCGCGAGCAAGCGACTGCTAAACTTGCGATGTCATCCGACGTCATCCACGAAGTACAGTAGCTGCAGTAAAGCAGAGTCATCAGAACGCCAATAACCAGTATAACAGTGTGAGCTGATCAGCTTTTAGTGCAAAGTGTCAGAGGAGAATGCAATAGTTGTCAATTCACTAACTAGCAAGCATCAGAACGTCATTAACCAGTTGAACACTGTGAGCTCATCAGCTTTTAGTGCGAAGTTTCAGGTGAGAATGCAACAGTTGTCAATTCACTAACTAGCAAGCATCAGAACGTCATTAACCAGTTGAACACTGTGAGCTCATCAGCTTTTAGTGCGAAGTTTCAGGTGAGAATGCAACAGTTGTCAATTCACTAACTAGCAAGCATCAGAACGTCATTAACCAGTTGAACACTGTGAGCTCATCAGCTTTTAGTCAAAGGTTTCACGTGAGAATGCAACAGTTGTCAATTCACTAACTAGCAAGCAGCCCTACTCTACTGCGTACGCGTTCGGGATATTCAGTACATATCGAAAAAGCAAAAAAAAAAAAGCTATTCGGTTTAGCATCCTCAAACTGCATGGTGCGTTATAACGAACGTGGTAGTGCTGTGGATGCGGATTTATTTCGACCATCTGGTGTGCAATGACGTAAACCGAAATCTATGTAAAGCATCATTTTTACATTTCACTCCTATTTCGATGAGGGTGAAATTAAAAAAAAAACGCTCGTGCACTTAGATAAAGGTGCACGTTAAAGAACCCCGGGTGGCCAAATTAATTTCGAGTTTGCACAGCGGCGAGCCTCATATTTAGATCGTGGTTTTCGCGTATAAATAGCCAAATTTTACATTTCTGATGCCATCCTTATCAGAAAGCACTTCCCTGATCGGTAATGCGTCCAGCACGGAGGCGACGCGGCGGGCGTTGAGGCAACAAATGACTGGGCTTGGCGCAACCGCCATCTGTTTGTAGTGAGCGAACTAGCCGGTGGAATGGGCCTATACGCTGCTCTGATATACACCGCTAATTCGTGAGCAGGACTTTCGCTAAACCGCCGTAAAGATTACAACACATTTAACGCCAGCTGTACATTCGTACATAAATGTGTACGCATGAGACTATCTAACAAATGCGCATTTCATAATTGCGATACATGTTTTTGGTGCCGAGAAAAGAATTTGTAAACTACTGTGTCTATTTTTTTTTATATTTTTGTTTTTTTTTTTTTTGTTACCTATTTCTGGCAATTACGACAAAGAATTCAAAGTCCGAAATCAAAGTTCTCCTTCCTAGAATTTAACTTTCCTTCTCAAATGAAACACATTTCCCTCAAATCGGTCCTGCGGTTGTTTCATGAGGGCACTTCTGCGTTTTACATTTATTTGAATTGTGCAATCACTGTCGGCCCCGAGCAGAAGCTTCCTCTTAATGGTGTCTATTTTCTTCAAAGGCAATATTAACTAACACGATGAACTATTCAAAGTGTATGGGACAAAGACTTGCTCGAAAGAGCAAACAGCTAAAAATATGTGACGGAGGAACCATCGGCGATGATGTGAATACAAGCGAATAGTAAAATACTTCTAGGAAGCGCATCTCTTTATTAAGGAAATGAATCGCTGGAAAGGGCATATTTGTTAGAGTAATGAAGTTTAAGTAACGTTTGCTTTTTATTTGTTAGCTTTTTTTTTTTTTCATCGCGTACTTCCGCAGCCAACGGAGGGACTAACCAGCACCTCTCTGATGGTAGTATACGGGCCTATGAAAATGAGCCAACCTATCATACGTGCGCATTCTCCAGCGGTGCGTGCACCGGGCGTAAAACGGGCGACCGCCATCTTCCTAGCCCTCTTCCAGTGCCACCACCGGGGAAAAGGGCGGCGGGAGGAGAGGTGGGCTGTCCTTCCCGAGCGCTCCGCATCGGCCTCCAACACTACTGATGCCCCTGAGTTCTCGCGATACAGCACAAGCGTCTCATTACCAGCTCTGGCTGGTGGACCGCGCTTGCCTAGAGATGTCGGCCAGGGGGCTGCCGGACATCTAGGGGCCCAACGGCATTTAAATAGATCCAATAAAGTTTTATTCATCCATCCTATAGAGCTTGGCGTTTGGCTACGAACGCGCCCGCTAACTCGGCTGTACGTGAGCGCGCGTACTTGGCCTCGCGCTCTTGCAGCGGCGGTGAAAGACCTCGGGCGGCTTGCACGAACACTTAATAACGAAAATAGCGAATTTAAGAACGCGTTCTTGTGGGAACTAGGCGTTGTCTGTGGAGCATTTAAGAACGCGTTCCTAAATTCGTCATTATTTTCGTTTTAAATGCTCGTGCAAGCCGCCGCTACACCGCCAACCGCCTACCACAAGAAAACGGGCGAGAGAGCCGAAGAAATATATCCGCCTTAAAAAGTGTCGCTCTCCACTTTTGTCTGCCCCCATGTTTAGAAATCTGCAGCTTGTCTTAAGACGAGATTTTTGGGACATGGCTGCGCGCTTCGCTGGCAGAAAGCAACCAAGGCGCTGCTACAGTATCTGGAGTCGGCAGGTCTCTCCGTTTGTATACTTGGTGTGCTCCTTCAAGTCTACGCCGGACCAGTGGTCTCTCTCGCTCTCTTCCCTTCTTACAACATAGGACAAATTACTTGTGCTTAGTAAATGAAATAAAGAAACGATAAATTAATGGAAATGAAAATGTATGAAAGTGAAGTTCCCCGCTTGCGGCAAGTTGTTTATCCATATATATATATATATATATATATATATATATATATATATATATATATAAAGCAATTCTAACCGCGACAACCTTCCTTTCATTGATCCCACGTAAACTAAATGACTCACAGGCCATGAACTGAAGCCTACATCTTAACATGAAAAACACTGGCTCTCTGGTTTCCTTCATACTACCTTAACTTCGTTCTCGTCCCCGCCTATATATCGACGTCTGCATGAAGCATACCGTCTGCTTCTTCCTCACTGCTTTGTTAAAACGAAAGGAGAAACGCTTTCAAAATTTGCATCCGTAAGCACACGCAAGACCTCTGAGCAGTCCCAGTCCAATAGGTAGCCCCCCCCCCCCCCCCGAGCTTTTCCAGGCGCGATCGTTTTCTTTTCTTTCTTTCTTTTTTTTTTTGTGCTTTAGATGCAGGCACGCTTGCATTTCTTTCCTGCACACCCGCACAGCCATGGGTTCATATCCTGCCATTGCACCGAACAGCGCACTCAGTCGCGCAAACCAGATACACATCTGGTTGGCTGGTTTTGAAAACATCCATTCGTAAAAAAAGAACCTCCTTAATTTACGTCGGTGAAGTTCGGCGTTTCTCCGCGACGGCGACGAAACTTCCGGAAGTTTACTCCGTTCTAGAAAGACCGGGATTTAGAGGATCTCCGTTTTTTCGTTGAAACCCAAGTCGAGTACGGGCTTCACACTTTCGCGTGCGCCGAAATATGCTGGGTAAAATTTAAAGCTATCGCCATCGACGCTTGTAGCGATTGCGTGCTACTCCGCGTAGTTCGAATGCGCATCACGTCCACATTTTCTCAGCTTTCTGGCTTCGAAATATAACTCGCGTGTAGGCGTGGCCTTACGGCTTGCAATAAAAGGAAAAAAGATAGTCTATTGGAAGGCTTGAGGAGCGCGACTTAGTCTGCTGCTAGCGGATATTAAAGCAGTTTCCGAGGCAAATTTAACTTTTCTCTGTCGTTCTTAGTTCGCAGACCAACGGAGTATTGACAGAGTTGAAGAAGTTATCCTTTACTACTCTGCGACTTCGCGCTCTTTGTTCAGTTGAAGCAGGGAATAGGGGTTTCATCCAATCGAAATAAACTGAATACTGTATGAAAGCACGAAGCAAATAAAGACGCAGGAATTTAAGGAACTTCCGAAAGCTACTCACTGTACACAGGGAACACCTGCCACCACTGCCTACGTTTTTCTTTTCTTTTTCTTCTTTCTTTTCTTTTTTGTAATCGTTGATTTCTTGTCACTGCCTTCTGCACCGAGTCATGGAGCAGCGGAGGGCGAGGGGTACAATTGTATATTTCTTTACCTTTAGTTAAAAAGGCGGGGGCTTTGCAAACTGTGGCTGCTTTCTTTCTTTTTTTTTTTTTTTTGGTCAGATTCCACTTTGAAGAACTTGTACCGCAAGCGACAGGTGACAATAAGCTCCGTCTTCTGGCTACCATGTGGGGTGTCGTTCAATTAAGATTCTCATTAAAGGTTCTCGAGCATGTCAGGAGTTTAAAGCGTAATGCGTACCTCAGACGTGTGAGCCTGACATTACGCAAGGGCGGATCAATCTAGGCACACTACGCTTCGTCTTTTCCTTCGATCCAGTAACCGCTGGTTCAATGTCGCGTCATTGCCAAGTTAACAAGGTCGACGAATGACAATGGCACGCCGTCCACGCAAGGGTCACGTTTAATGCAATAATTATTACGTCGTTGAGCTTACTGGAACGCAAAACTAGTGCATTCACTTTATAATGGGACTGAGCTCGACGCAAACTACACTATGTTAATTTTAATGCACCCGCCGTTTCGAAGTCAGACCATTTCTTTTTTCATGGTCGAGGTCGGCTGAGCCAGCATTGTTGCTTTTAAACTTACGTCGTTGATGACATGATTCCTTCATCGTATAGAGGAGGGAGGGGGTCCCTAATGACCCGTTGAAATTCCGTCTTGTCTTCTGCAGGTGCCAAGACTCCGGAAAGTGCGATCATTCAGTTGTTCGCAACTATATAGATATATGCGCAATGTTTACCTTTGATTCTATGCGCCTTAACATTACATCATAACTGTCTTTACGTAGCCGTTGTAGACCTTCAAATTCTTACATTCAATTTCGGATATTGAAATCGGCTACAAAATATTCTACATCTTTCTGGCAGCGCTAATCTGTTACGACTTAGGAACCTGAATACCTTTATTGTCGCATAACTTAACGCTAGGATCCATCGGCCACGTAAACAGAATAAAAAAAAAGAAATACAGGAGATCCCACGCACTGCGGTAACCAATATTATGCGAAGCATTTTGCAGGTAGTCCGATACCACGCATTAGTTGGGGTTCGCGAAGCGTTACCAGGTGTAAAAACGTATTCGTGTGTGAGGCGAGAATTCGTCTGTACGATGCAAGTGCGTGTGTGACGTTACCGGCAAGAATATAATGATGGCGGCGACGATCGTGAGATAGCAATGGCATCGACTTCAACCACGGCCTTTCGACGCGAGTCTGCGGCACGCCGATTGTTTGGTTCTCCATATGTACTGGAGAGGCATTAGCGAAATAAACACCGATTGCAACGTATTGTGCCACTAGGCGTCATTCCAACCGCGCATGTACCTGTATCTTCTGGTCTATGTCGAAACGACGATGGAATTTGTGCTTCGGCGCAGAGAGGTTAAAGCCTGTTCGGTATGAGCCGATCGCGGAGGCAGTACAATGACGCACAGCTTCTGCGTAGCGTTAGCTTCTGGAAGAAAAGAAATGCCGGCCGATCTCGAAGGCTGTGCAATCTAACCAGATGTCTTAAAGCGCTAGCTGTCACGATTGAAGGAAGATAGAAGCTGGTTTTATGTGTCTCCATTTCTCCGTAAAAATTTGAGGTTTGTACGCGCTCTAACCCTTTACGTTTAGGGTGTTCTTTGTCACAACTACACATATGCTTAGATAGGGAGTTCCCACACAAATAACATCTAACCAGCTGCCTCAGATATATATTTATCCCCGCTTGAAAACTTACTATTAAAAGGGTATTTTAGCGCTTTAAGATTCGGCGAAGTTATTATCGAGTAATTTTTATTGGCAAAGCCACGGTTAATTTTTGAGCCAAGTTATTTGGCCCAACCAAGCAAGAAAGTAAGTTCAGCGTGCCATCCGAAATTCTTGTGCGCGCCGAAAGATCTTCGTCAGCAACTCTTCTTCTCAAGGATTGCGGTATGCAGTACGGCAAATATTAGTGTTCACAAATGGTATTACCACAAAATACAGCAGTTAAGGCTGCCTAGCGGCGATCACAGAGATCAGTGTTACGTCTCAAAATGGCAATGCAGATTTCTTAAGGGATGCTTCCCACGAAGCGACCAGTTGACTAGCGCCCGCCTAGACGACGACGACATACGGCTCTGACGGGTCAGCAAAGAGGGGACAGCAGCCGCCGCAACCTGTGGAAGTGGTCACGACCGTCAAGGCCAGGCTTCTCAACTCGCTGTAAAAGCTAGCCTTCACGGAGAGCCCGCTGTTTGATACAATGGGTCAACGGCGTCGACTTCAGATTCTAAATTGCCACGTGGTTGCGTCGAATGCGTGGCCGATCACGATACATCGGAGGCGGAGGCAGGTGAAATAGTTCCACGTCATGGGTGTGTGCGTTCGGACACGTAGTTAGATCAGACATGCAGAGTCCTTCGACACGGAGGGTGTTCCCATAATCCGTGGAGCATTTCGACTTCTTAAATATGTAAAATAAAATGATTCGTCTCCTTGAAACCTCCCGACCTCATCTCCTCAACAACAAGCAACTTTTGGCGATGTAGACGCATGACGGCGTGGGTCCACTTAGCCTAGAGCGGCGCCTCGGTGTAGCACAGGCCAGCTACCACGTTTTAGGCGCTCCGATGGCGTAGGCAAACAACCCATAGTTTGGCGCCTGAGTCCAAGCCAGGAGCCCCACCAACCGGATCGCATCAATAAATATAAAAAACAGAGAGATGTGGCGGCTTTTCAAACGCGTAGTCGCTCAACATTTCTGTCCACTTCATTTTATTAAAAATGAGCGTACACTACAACTCACTCGAGTCATCTCGCCTGGCAACTACGAATCCGTAAGCATTGCCGAGGACATAATAACGCAGTACGTAGGACAAAAACCAAGGCGAAATAGCACGAGCGCTCTCAGCTCTTCGCATTGCGTTATTTTATTCCTGGAAATGCTACACCAAACAGCCCACACTTGGTCCGCCAGCTGCGCAAGCACAACTGTCGTCACAAACGCTACGTAAAATAAACCACTCATTTCGCACATTCCGTGGCATGCGGTCCTACAGTGTCGATATTCTTGTTTGTTCACTATCACGGATGTAATCACTTTGGCAAAATTTCGCGTGTAGCACTGGACACGTCAAGTGCACGGCCTCCTCGAGCTTTGCAATGACAGCGTTGAACTTCGGGGATTCCAATCATCTGCGCAAGCTATTGATTGTAGCAACAAACACGTCGATGTCTGTTGTACGCTCGGCAGTGATCCTTCCACTGCGCAAAAAAGAGAGCGCCAGGAATGCGGCTTCCCGTAGACACAGACGTGTCTCGCGCCCCACTCTAGAAATCTCGCAATAGTTATCGTATCCTCGTAGCCAGACAAGCAAGAAGGCCGACTTTGTGTCGGCCATGGAATTGATGAAGTCACTTATTTCGTTGACGTAGGACTTTTACTAGCGCACTTCCTGTGTGATCCGTGGGTATTCAAAAAATAAATATGCTTGCTTCACTAAGACTCGCGAGGGGACGCTATCGCTTGCGACGCGACGCTAGTGCAAAGCACTCTCCGCGTTTGGGCGTGTTTCTTGAATAGCACTCGGCTAAGCTTGAAATCAGGGAAAACGTCGAATTATTGTGTTTAGAGAAGAGTTCCACTAACAACACCATCTATTTGTTTCTTCAGCGTCATTCACATTTATGTCACGAGTTGTATTCGCTTTATATAATGGTTATGCATCTCCCATTTACCTTGACACAATTTCCCTGATAATGCTGATACACCGAGCGTGCTCGTATGAAAACACTTCAAAAAAAAAACAGTGATATGTTGAACGTGCTAGTAAAAGCTAAACTAAAACTGTCAGCAAAATTCTGGGACTATGTGCATGGCAGCACAACTACGGACGCTCCGCCCACATAGCTTTGGCTGGGCTGCCGATGTAAATGTATACGCGCTTTCATGTATGTTTCGTGTATACGTTGTTTCATGTAAGTGTATATGTAGCTTTCCTTGAAGCCCATGCTTTCAGAATGGCGGTTCATCAGCGGTTAATGGGGCTTAGCGTCATCTATGTGAGCAATGGACACTTCTCGGCAGAAAAATATGTTATCAAGCGGAAGTGGACGAGAAAAACGTTCAGCAGCGCCATGCGCTTCCAAAAACTATGCGCACAACAATCACAATGCGCGGAGAACATATCGGTGTACAGCTGCCACAATACTAGAGTAATTATAGAATATACGAACATACTGTAACTTGCCACAGAACCAAAATATAGGTAAATCTTTAGCCCAAACATCAAAGGTCGCTGCTTGCGTTGCGTAAATCGCGAAAATATATCCTCCTTTTATTTTTGATCGCCAGGCAGGTATGTATGTCCTCGTTGTCACACCGAGTTTCAAAAACTTTTTAAAAAAAGGTGCTGTGTGTTTCGAACAACTTGAAATGCTTTATTTTCCGCCCTCTTTCACGATCGCAGGAAATATGCATGCGGGCAAACCTTGGCGCAGACGTAACTTAGGAACATATCTGGCGCCCTGCATACCGCGCAGTTTGTTGTGCGTTCAAAAAGTTTGTGCTGTAAAGTGGGAAGGTGACTCTGGCACATCAATCATCAATGAATAAATCAATCAATCAGTCACACGAAACGCGTCCTGAAGAGGGCGGAGAACGCGGAGTGCGCAAGAAAAGAACCTACTTTTTGCGAGTGAACCGAAGTCTTGCCTGGGGGAAAGCTCGTCCCCTGGACGTACCCCATTTCGTACCTGTGGGTATCATGAGGGGCGAGCGCGTCGGTGAAGGCAGTCGCGCGAAGACCGCTGAAGCCGACGCTTGACGGGTGGTGCTTACTCGCTTTCCGTGAAAATTTTTGCACTGAACATGTTGACTGAGAACGTTGCACAGCTCGGAAACACCACACGCTCAGCAAGCAAAAAATTTGTGCCACCGGAATTCACAAATCGAACAAAGCGCACGGAGGAGTAAAACACGGAACCATTCCAGGCCGGGCGTATCGCAGCCGCCTAGCTTTACTACGAGCACGCTTTTCCACACCGGGGTGAACGCCCCCTTTTTCTTTATAGTGGCGCTAACAAATATATATCTTTATTAATACTAAAACAAAACGTAAACATCTTTTCTGTGCGCAGGACATCTGTTTAACCCTTGTTAGGAATTACAATTTTGTTCAAATAAAACAAAGATTCTGTGTTTTTCTTCTTTTTTTTTCCACGAGGTCTGGGAATTCAAAAAGAACCTGCCGGCAACGCCTATCGAAGCAGCAACAGAAGACCAGTGGGAGGCACAACTGACAAGCCCCAAACCTGAGAACCAAATTCGGCTGGCGAACAGGGATCAGGCTATCAGCACACGGTCACGGCCCCCTGGAATAGGGTGACTGCCTACCTCCAGGCATCAGCAGCTTGGTCTCCGAAATAAAGTTTATTCATTGGCACTCAGGGGCCCTCCATTTTTTTTTGATTAAAAACGAATTTTGTTTTTCGGAGTAGCGTTTGTCCCCTATTTACCCTAGTCCCGTTTCAACCGTAACTACCCTTATCGCTCTTCATGCTGTTCAAAGTAGACTTCCCCCGTCCTAGGTCACGGCGAATCGGTCACGTGATATCTCGGCGTACGCGGGAGTGTTTGGTGGGCAAAAAGCGCGCCGCGAGGGCGTTGGCACATGCCGTCAGCTTCGCGTGTCGCGGGTACGCTCTCTCATGTCTCTCTCTCTCTCCCTTTCTCTCTCCCTTTCTCTCTCTCTCTCCCTTTCTCTTTCTCTCTGCCTTTTTGTGTGAGATTTATGCGCGTTCGCCGAGCCGGTACGTCATACAGGCGAGTTGCTGCGCAGTTGGATACGTAAATCGCACGGAAGTCGTTAGCGCGATCGGGATTTCAAAGCGTAAGCGTTCTAGGGCTTCTTGTCTGAGAAATCTGCCCGTCTGTATGTAACGCTTGACACGACGTGGTCGTACACACGGGCCGTACACAGGGTGTTGCAGTTGACTGCAGCCAGAGATTACAAATATGCCGATGCACGCTAAGACGACGCGACCAAATGCATGTTGCTCACTTTTGTATTTTTTTGTATTTTGCTTCATTAGCTAATTTGTCAAGATTAATTAACGAACTTGTGAAGCAACGAAGTTCGACAAAAAAATTCCGATTAGAAAGTTGTAGAGCGCTTTGCAAATCGTCCGACTAGACCACTTCGAGCAGAACTGATAGTTGGGCGAGTTAGTACGAATTCATAGTGACATATTTAGCGCGCACAATCGACGAGGACACAGTGCGCTCATGTGTCCCCCCTCCCTGTGTCCTTGTCGATTGTGCGCGCTAAATATTTCACTACGAGAACATTTCGAAATTCTATTAAGTATTATAGTTTTTCAGCTTACTGCAGATGCCCGCGAAATACAAAAAAAAAAACATAGCACGTGACATACCCGCTTGCGCGCCATGATTGCAGCACTCCTAGACTGTCCGCGTACAAATGAACATAGCATCTAGCAGGGCATTCTGCCGCTTAAAAAGGCGACAGGACAGTGACGAAGGTGTTGGCTGTGCGATTTACGCCAGCGACGTGCTTCCCTCGCGGCGGTTCATGATAGCGATAAGCAGACGCAGCGCCAGTGCAGCCGGCTACATACTATGTTCGTTTGTGCGCTGAACGCTTGGGAGCAGTGCAATCACGACGCGCCAGCGGGCATGTCAGGGGGTGTTTTTTCGTATTTCGCGGGCATCCTCAGTAAGCTGAAAAACACTAATAGTTAATTTATAGAAAGACAAAAACTATTTTTTTTTTTTGACGCTTTGCAAACCCCTCTGCAACTTTCGAATTCAAATTTTTTTTCCTAGCTTCGTTGCTTCAGAAGTTGGTTACTTAATTTTGGCTAAGTATCTAACCCAGCAAAACACAAAAAATAGCGCGACACACTATATACAAAAGTGAGCAACACGCATTGGTCGCGTCGTCTTAGAGTGCATCGGCATATCCTTAAACTCTGGCCAAAGTTAGCTGAGACATCCCGTATATGAAAATGCCTTACAATTACGTATGACTGCTCAGATTTGATTATGACTACATATAGGGAGTACTGAAGAAGCACTAAGTGTAATTAAGCTTAATGAAATACTAATAAGAATAATTAAGATGAAGGTAATTAAGGCTAAATAAAACTGCTTAACACTAATGAAGGTAAGAATACCTAAGGGAGATTATTTATTACTAATTATTATTAATTTCTGAATAATTAGTTATGCGGCTAATTTAAAATTATTTCAGGCTAGTTCATTTAGTTTAATAAAAAATAATTCCTGGTAAAATAATTATGAGCAATTAGGAATAGTTAGGTCTATTAGTAAGTTACTTTATTAAGCAAACGTCGCCATCATACAACAACACGCGTTCAGATGCGTCTGAGACATATATTGCAAGATGAGCGCCTGGAAAGAATGCTTACGCACTGTCTGACGAGTCCAACTGGGGAGTTTCTGCAGTAATTCCTTTTCTGGTCACTAAAAGGTGAAAGGTGGCGACAAAGCTGTGTGCCGGCAACGCGCCGCAACAAACGGCAGTCATCAGACGCTGAATGAATATGCGCTTAAGCATAACTGCGAGTCGGCCTAGTTGGAATAGATTCATTATTTAAAAACGTTTCGTGCGCAAACAGACAGGGACAAAGAAAAGGGTAACACAATGATGATGATGATGATGAATCCTCAACACATGGCACAAACTCACTATCGGGGATAGGCCACGAATCGGGTGGTTATATGATTGAATGAATAAAAGAATTTTGTTAATAAATAACTAACAAAAATAAAATAAATATAAAATCCAAGATTAAAAATAAACTGAATACATGAGTAAAACTAGTGATCAATACTATAGTAAACCTTGAGTTGATAGGAATACTAAAAAAAGAATAATAATTAAAAGAAACATATACTTAAACTTGGGTAAGCTAAATTTTTGAATAACAATACTAGAAGGATTTAAACTGTGTATTTGTGCTCTTATTTCTTTTTTTTGAATTTCGTAGACTGAAGTAGAAGTAAATGAATTGTGAAAACGAAGAACCATTAACAAGGCATTCTTTTTGTGCCACATAGAAAATTATAAATGGCTAGGCATACGTTCCTGTGTCTGTATCCCAATACTGTTGCTCCAAGGGAGAGAATAGTAGTGCTGTTTAAAAGCAATCCTAAATTTTGAAGTGGGCAAGGACAAGCGCTGTCCTTGTGTTACCCTTTTCTTTGTCCCTGTCTGTTTGCGCACAAAACGTTTTTAAATACCGAATATGCGCTGTTCACTAGCGGCTTTTTCCGGAAACTCGGAACTAAGCGGCTTCTTCCTTGGCAATGTCGTGCTTCTTCCATTACGAATTTCATTTTGAAGTTTTCTCCCGGAACCATGATACGATTATGAGGCATGCCATAGTGGGAGAGGTCCACTGGTTATGCAACGCTTTTCGGCCAAAGCTTGGCGACCAACATGTGGATTGATGGATTGATCGTGGTACTGCCACAGGAAGTTGTCGCCATGTGTATGTAAGCGCCTCCGGCCGATTCTGGCGCACGGGACAGGCCTCCTCTCGGGCGTCTTAATGCGTTAGCATCCTTAGGGCACTTCACGTACTTTGCGAAGGCTATGTACGTATCTATCTATCTATCTTTGCTTGGGTCTATGCCGTATAAAGGTTACAAACAGAGACAAGGGGCCTCAGAAAGGCTGGCCTACGTTTCGATAGGTTATCGAGGCGTAGGCCACATATCGAAGCGTAGGACATCCTATTTCAGGTACTTCATCCATGCTTAGTAAAACGAGAACAAGGTGAAAGCGGGAGCCAACATTATCGACAAGGGTACTTGTCTTTTTCAAGGTAACTTATGCTTAAAAAAGACGAGCCCACTTGTCGAAACGTTGGCTCCCGCTTTAACCAGGTTCTCGTTTCGCTCACCGTCTTGAATTTCCATCCCCCACCTTCCCCGTGTTTTGCCTTTATCCATGCTTGTCACTTTGATAGGACAGTATGCTACTCTATCTGCAAGCCCCTTCGTGAGTTAGGACTTTTACGTTCGTATCTATATGCACGTTTGTATGCGTTTCGTCGCTTGTCTGGGTTATCGGTTAGTCCGTGGTCGCATGGGTGGGACATCGGGCTGCTTTGCTGAAGTAACAGCGTTTGAAACCAGTCATCGGGTCAACTTGGGTCTCTTGAGTATTCGGCACTGTGTACGAAAGTTGCACGCCGGGCTTGTTGATATCTCTTAGCGCCAAATGCGTGCGTAGTATGTGTCCTTCTTTTGTCCTGTTTCGGGTGCGCTACGCCTTCTTGCCTCCGCGATGTGTACATACGTGCCACTCTTCAAAGAACCTCATTCACACCGACATGGATCACTGTAAATGCGCGACTCGGCAGGTACCCTTCTTCAACAAAAACTCTTTGACACCGATTTAGAGCACTGGATATGGGACAGTCGGTCTCTCCTACTCTTCCATGACGTCTTTGACGCCCACTTGGCCCACTGTGTATGCGCCAGTAGGTGTGTGCCACTCTTCAATAAACCTCTCTGACGCCAACTTGGGTAGCTACATATGTGCCACTTGGGATGCGCTGCTCTACAACGGCGACAAAAAAGATCCCTTAATTTTCCCCGACGCTGAGCGAAATCGAGCTCACGTCGCCAAGCTTCCCCAAGGACAGTAAACCGACGCACTGGTAGGTTGCGCCACAAACGTACTGGGTACGTAGCGCTTTTTCAAAGAACGCCTTTCAAGCCGGCGCTTTGGCGAGCTACGCCACAAATGTACTGGTTACGTAGCGCTTTTTCAAAGAACGCCTTTCAGGCCGACGCTTTGGCCAGCTACGCCATAAATGTACTGGGTACGTAGCGCTTTTTGAAAGGACATCTTTCAGGCCGACGCTTTGGCAAGCTACGCCATGAATGTGCTGGGTATTGCCGCACTTCAGAGAACCTCGTTTGCCAACTTATGTCACAGAGTGGGTCCCATTGAGTGTGCGGCAAGCGAGAGGACAATCCTCAGCGTTCTCAGGCATCGGCGCGCCACGATTCTCGTCTCGGAGGCTACGCAAATACTTCTCGGCAGTGCCACTAGATGTCTCCGCGTGTCCAGAAAGAAGCGCGTGAGAGAGAAGCCTGGCGGCCGCATGAAGCATTTCTCGGCGTTCGTACGCGCCGGCACATCATGCATTTCGGAGGCCACGCCCAGGCTTCGTGGTGGCACCGCTAGTTGGCGTCGAGTGTTCTTAGAGCAGCGCGAAAGAGGAAGCCAGATGTAGTACACGTGTCCTGTATGACTCGTTTTGACGGTGACAATACTTTACTTCGCTATATTCAGTCAAACGTAACGCATTAGCGTTGACACTCATCGTAAGATGGGGTATGCAATTTTTTAATCTTTTCTTTATCAAGCACCTGATTCGGTACCTTGTTAATAATTTCCACGTGCATGATGAGCAGTTGTTTAGCTCTCCGTCAAAGAAGATGGGGAAAGCAGTGGCGCTGCCCATCTCACTAGACTGATTTTACTTTAACCGATAATTCTAGGCTATACAGCGCTAAGTCCATAGATATTTGGAAATCTATCCCTTTCTTGGCCAATCCCCCATAGTCGACGGGCGGCAAAATAGTCATTAGAAGAAACGCCGAATGCAGGGAGTCAGAAACAACATATGCTACTTTGAAAAGCCTGAGCACTTGCTCAGGGTAGTCTGCAGATTATGAGTGCACATCTCATTAGCATTTTTGTCAATGAAAACATAAATCGCCAGCAATCTATTTTTTTCTGTGTTCTTCGTGTTCTTTAAGTTAAAACACCCCAACGCAAGAGAAATATAGTACTGAAACTGTGCTGTTGAAACTTGCGACACGTGTATACCAAAAATTTTATCTAACACCCCTGAGAATGTATGTCAACCGAAGCTGCAGTAAATGCTATGCGTACTATTATTTTTCTTTTCATTGCATATTCACGTTTATGCACCGCACATGTCCTACATGGGTAGTGGCCCCGTCGCCACCATCCCATCGCCATACTCGCCTCGGTAGAGTGCACTCGGACGACGCGTTTTATGCCGCCAGCAGCGGTGGCGCTGCAATAACTAACTGTCGAAGATGGAGGAAGGAAACAAGAGGAGGGAGCACACCTCAACGCGATTGAAGCCGAAATCTGCTGAGCCAGTGGTGGCCCAACACATGATCGCGCGTCAGAAGTGCGCCGTTGGTTTTAGTGTTCTCGCTCCGCGGGCAGCGCTACGGCAGGGCAGCCGAACAAGCGTGCACCGAATGAAAACTGCTGGCACAGCTACTGCGAACCAAAAGAGTCGGGAAATCTCAATTCTTGCTCCGTGATCGCGACGCAAGAGGTCACGTGTTGGGCCACCACTCTGGCTACGTGGAGCGTTCGCTTGCCAAGGCCGGCTGCGTGACGTAATTCTCCCCCCTATATTTTCCTTCCTCCATGCTATCGAAGGTGCATCGCATGTAAGGGATGATGATGATGATGATGATGATGATGATGATGATGATGATGATGGTGGTGGTGGTGGTGGTGGTGGTGGTGGTGGTGGTGGGAGGGGGGGAAGAAAGGAAAGACGCTTGATTAATCGAAGTGCGTCGCCCGCTGAAATAGGCGGGTAACGCACGCCTGGCGCCTGACCAGACGGCCACGCCACATCGGTCGTGGGTAGGCAGTCAGCGGCAAATACGTTCCCGGAGCTAATCATTTCATGCCTTTCGGCAGGTACTGCATGCGGTCATCGGACGCTTCACTGAGACACGGGCAGTGCAGCCGCTGGCATCGGTGAACCTGGATCTGCGCAGGGTCTGCGCAGGCAGCGTGCTTCCGTCTGCAGTTTTCGTCCGCAAGCTGTCATCCTCTCGTCAGCACATCACCTAGCCTGCACCCCAGACGCTTGGGAATGCCTACTTAAGGAACAGCATCGCTCGGCTTCTTTGCAGTCAGCGGCAAATACGTTCCCGGAGCTAATCATTTCATGCCTTTCGGCAGGTGAGCCTTTTGCTCTCTTATTTTATTTTTTTGCCGCTGACTGCACAGAAATGCCTTCTGATTGTGCTGCTTGCTCTAAGCCGTTACCTTTGGATGCGAAATTTTTAACATGTTCGGCTTGCCAAGAAGGTTTCCACCTTGGAAAACGATGCTCTACAGTAGTTGAAAACAGCTACGCCAAAATGAGTGCAGTTAAACGTGAAACCTGGCTGTGCCAAACATGTCGACCGGAAAAAAGCACACAAGAAGACTTGACACAGACAGCTAAAGAAGAATCGTTTGCACAGCAATTTACTGCTGTAAATGAAAAACTAGACCGACTTGCATCTAGCGTAGAAATACTCGCCACGAAAGTACAGGAACTTCTTACATTTAAGGACTCAGTTGGAAAGATCGAGAACTCGATACAGGTAGTGCAGACTTCAATAGAATTTCTTTCCACAAAATATGACTCGGTATTGCAGACAGTCAACAAAAATCAGACGGAGGTGGCGGAATTACGTTCCAAGGTTGACTCGCTGTCTTCTACCGTCGAGTTACAGTCAGACCTGATCGACAAAATAAGTGAGCAAATGAATGAAATGGAGCAGTATAGTAGGAGAAAGAATTTCGAGATCCACGGGTTTCCCACCAAGCCAAAGGAGAACTTGCAATCCTTCCTCAGTGATCTTGCGCAACAACTTGAGGTACCTAACTTTGCGGCAACTCAAGTCTCTGCTATCCACCGTCTACCCAGTAGGGACAATACTACACCAGCTATTCTTGTCCAGATGTGTTCCGTTGAAGCGAAGGAACAATGGCTTCGATCACGTAAAAACTTGCCAAGATTGGTTCAGAATGATTTTCCACGGTTGTATTTCAATGACAACCTCACACGGGTTAATCGTGAGCTGTTCTGGCTAGCTCGCACTAAAGCAAAGGAAGTGTCCTTCAAATACGTCTGGACAAGAAATGGCAAGGTGTTTGCAAGGAAAGCAGACGGCGCTCCACTCGTTCGAATTAATAGAAAATTGGACATTGAGAGGCTTATCTAGTCATGGCTACTACTTTCAAGGTTTGCAATGACCTTTTAGAAGTGTCGCGGTTTTTTTGTTATCCGGGTAACGACGCTTTCCACGTTACTCACGTAAACATCAGAAGCATTCGTAGGCACTGGGACCATTTAGTAGCCATTCTATCTTCTGTTCCACTGCTTTTTGATGTCATCGTACTCACCGAGATAAATATCCCGCCAGGTCTATTTTCTAGTTTCGCGCTACCGGACTATCAGTCATTCTCTTTTTTTCGTCCGGTCCGGAAGGGTGGAGGCGTGGCTGTCTTCGTAAAAAAACACTTGGTCAGTCTCCGAACTACACTTGCCTTTCGACCATGCCGAAACTGTTACGCTCCGCTTATCTAATCCCCGATTTTCATTGGCCTTGCTTTCTGTATATCGTCCCCCATGTGGTAACAGGCGTCTTTTTTTGGCTGAGCTCGACTTCGCGTTATCACGTTTAGGAACCGATGAATGTATTTGCCTCACAGGTGACATTAATATAGATACGTTACGTCCAACAGTAGGAATAGTTGCTGATTATTTAGATACACTATCTAAATGGGGAATTGAAATGACAATCCATGCAGCAACTCGCGAAGAATTCCTATCTCAACGTCTTGTTTCATCCTGCATTGATCACGTAAATGTTAGAGCCCATAATCTGGAAGTAAAATCTACCATTGCACAGGTTAAGCTTTCTGACCACTACTTCGTCTGCTGTTCACTGAAACAGACTGTGAATCCTTTGTTATCGGAGGCTATTAACTCTGTCAAACAAATTTGTATAATTGACCCAAGGCTTTTTGATAAACTAGTCCAGAAAAATGATTGGGATAATTTTTTATGCACTGTGTCACCGGAAAACATGTACCGCGAATTTGTAGCTGCGTTTGATGCTTTTAGGCAGGCGGCAACACGCGTTGTCAAAATCAGGCAACGTAACCTGAGCCAGAAATGGATGACCAGCGAAATCCTAGCTGCTATAAAGGAAATTGTTGTGGACCAAGGCCAAGCGGTCGTCAAACTGCAACGACACGCGCTTAAGATACAAATGTGCCAGAAACAAAGTCAATGCAATGATCAGACTTGCGAAGCGCGTTTATTTCAGAAAGAAATTTCAAGAAGCTCGATCTGACATAAAGAAAACATGGTCCCTAATCAATAACCTTAGAGGCGGCAACATTTCAACGCCTAAACAGTGCCTTTCATCTTATATTTCTGCAGACGACGAAACTGTGGCAAACTTATTTAATCAGTTCTTTTCAAGTGTCTCGGGATCGAGGACACGGCGACCATCGGTGTGTACTTTAACAGATAGCTTGCTAGATTCCGCATATCTTCCTTTACTATCGCTTGAAGAACTAAGGTCCATTGTCTTCAATCTCAAGACGAACAAATCCCCTGGCTTCGACAAAATTTCTGTCGGTGAACTTCAGAGAAATTTTGATGCAATTAAACATGTATTGCTATCCCTTTTAAACTTT
Source organism: Dermacentor andersoni (assembly GCF_023375885.2). Lineage (NCBI taxonomy): Eukaryota > Metazoa > Arthropoda > Arachnida > Ixodida > Ixodidae > Dermacentor > Dermacentor andersoni. The sequence goes on from NC_092822.1 coordinate 58,795,921, forward strand.
GTTTTGGATGGTGGTATGATTCCAGTTGATATGAAAACCGCAATTGTAATTCCGCTTCACAAGCAAGGTGCACGCAATAGCATTGAAAATTACAGACCTATTTCGATAATTCCCTGTATAGCTCAAATATTAGAAAAACATGTGGCTCTTACGGTAACACAGTTTCTAGATAAGCATAATGTATTGTCATCACATCAGTATGGATTTGTACAGGGGAAGGGTACACAAACACTGTTAGAAGCTTTCTCTGATCTTTTAAACTTGACACTAGACCGCAACCGGGTAACATGCGCCCTCTTTATGGATGCCTCTAAAGCATTTGACAGTGTTTGTCATGAGATTTTGCTGCAGAAACTGTCTCTCTTAGGCCTTCGTGGGTCATTCTTGAATTTACTAGCTAACTTTCTGCAGGATAGACGACAGTGTGTAAAGGTGGGAAATAGTTTAAGTGTTTTTACTAGTATTCATTCTGGAGTCCCTCAGGGCTCAATATTAAGCCCCCTGCTTTTTAACATTTATGTGAATGATTTGTCCAATGTAGTAGGTAATTATATATATATCAATATGCCGATGATACTGTTCTTGTATCTTGTGCAACTAATTACTCTGATGCAATCAGCTCCTTACAGAATGAGGCAACTAAAGCTATGGACTGGTTTGCGGCTAATTTAATAAGCATCACCCTTCTAAAACTCGACTTGTCTGTTTCCATAACCCCATGAAAAAAATCCTGCCTACGACACCATTATTCTTGCACACATCAGACTGTTTGGATGTACATGTCAACCTGTTAAAAATGCCTCTTCTGTTAAGTATCTTGGGTTGCTTTTTGACTGTGATCTTTTATGGAACTCGCAATTATCCCACATCTGTAAAAGGCTGCGCGCGGTCTCCTGTGTATTATACAATATGCGATGTCTCATGCCAATCTCCGTTCGAAAAATTATTGTGCATGCTTTAGTCTACAGTCTGCTACGCTATGGTTTGACTGTGTATGGTCATTGTACTCTTAGGGGGAGCTCAAGAATTAATTCAATTTTACGTTCACTGCTGTCAACAGTGGCTTACGATTTGTGTCCAAAGCGAGATACAGACGTGTTTAGGTTGTTGAATTTGCCAAACTTCACTTCTCTGATTATCGAAAGTGTTGTCATTAAACACTTCTGGAATAATGATTTTAAAACACGATATACGCCTGTCCGCTCCTTAAGACCGAAGGAACCCTACGTCATCCCCAAGACTGCGACAAAGTACGGAAGGAGAACGCGGCAATACTATGTTCCAGCCATATTTAATAAATTGCCTACGCCTGTGTTAGAAGCAAACACAAGACGTGAGATTAAAAAACAACTTAGAATTGTCGATGTTTGATGTAACATTTAGTATAACTGTTCGACTTTTGCTCCGACCCGCTAATAGCTAACTCCGCTATTAACCCTGTGCAATTTTCTGTGACCTGACTGTCAGGCACTGCCAGTCAAGCCCTCTGAGGCTTTGGTAGGCCTGCTATATGTACTGTTTTCCTTACGCACAATAAAGATTGTATTGTATTGTATTGTACGGTGTACTATTTATTTTTTATGTACTCCGTTCCATACATAGCAGTCAACACTGTGGAGGCGAGAGAGACTTCTTGCAGTGGCTTCACTCGCACTTGGCTTCAGTTCGATGTTTTTGGACCGCAATTGTGCGGAACTGTTTTTTATACAGGCTCAATACTGAATGAAACATGTTTTAATCCTTAGAAGCAGACACACTATTGTATACGGCTGTTAATGCGTTGGTCTAAATAATTTTATTTTTGTCGTTCTTTGGTTCTAAAGGATTCGAATGGTGGGTCAATTTGCAGACACACGATATTTATGATCTGCAAGTGAATCACTAATTACCCCCGTGATCTACATGTTGATCACAAGACTGTCCTTGCTGGCAGTATAAACCTATATAGATAATTGAAATAAATCCTGAGAAATATTTTCGGTCACTCTAAGATTCTAAAGAAGGCATTAGCAGCTATGGTACTCCATGCAGCACTAAGTAGATCTTGTTCACATTTGTCAAAGCCAGCCATTAGTGCAAAGATGAAGCGTCTAGTGGACACTGTATTTCCGAGCACTGTCATTACCTCTGTTTGTAAATATATGGTTTCCAGCATTAGGTGCGCCCATAAGAAACTTGAATACGAACAAACTAAGCGAAGCAAAATAATGGCGTGCGGTAATTGTCACACGTCACAGTGAACTATCGGTCATCTTTTACGAGAAAGAGTTTCGCTATTCGTGTCAGTCCTGATAATTACATCATCGAAGCGTACGATGTGTAGATCGTGCGCATGCGCGTGTTTCTTTTTTTGTGTGTGGACTTCGGTTCCTATACATGTGGGTGAACTTCCTGAATAAAATATCAATTGCGAGTCAGCGCCCTGTTGTCTAAGCCTTTCTTCCTTTTGTGCGTGCTGCTTTTGCGCTCTTACCAAGAGTACGATGAAACTAATTATATATTTGATTGCGTGCAGTAGGGAAATATTCAATTTGTTATTCCAAATACTCGAATATTCGCATATAACTACTCGTAATACATGGACACAAGGCGAAAGTTCTGGCGAGAAGATTCACCTCCCTTTCTGATTCACTGTATTCTCTGCACAGCCCACGCATCCTTATAGAGCCCTGATCAGTGAAGGCCAGGAGCGGGAGATTTTTCATATTCCCTAGAGCTTCCAAGTGCCGTGGAGCTGTCAGTCGTGGATGAATGAGGATCGAACCAGCGGCGGTCTCGCAACAAATGAGAAACCGCGAGTCCCAGTAAGACCCCGGTCACGTGCCCAAACGTGGAGCCTTCTCTCGCGAGCAACAGGAAGTGTGTCAGTTCCAGCAGCAGACCGGGCCAGAACCTCACTCGGATGCAAAGGGTTCCTGCACAGAAGAAGCTTCATGAACTAAACTGCCACCCACGTCGTCCTTTTACAGCGACAGCTATTGTACGACCACTCGTGGCGCGGTCGCGTGGTTACAGCCGACACCGCCGTACTGAAACGGCTGCGAAGGTTCAGGCACCGCCAGTGCGCTGTGGGTTAGGGGTCACGTGATCTGTGGCTTCAAAGGCGAGAATGGGAGGTCGAACCGAAAAAGATGGTGAAAATGACTCGTGCCCAGTCATGGAGGAATAAAAATGACCAGCAGGCAGCATGACATCCTGCATCTAGCCTCCGCAAAGCAACTTCCTTTGACGCTTCTCGTCCCTTCCTTCACAAGTAGTATGTACGTTGGTCCTTGGGTAGTAGGCCCTGCAATTGCTGCCTTAGTGTCTGGTGCTTGGTATGCATTGTTTGGTTCGTGGTAACTCTTTGTGACGCCCTCGATATGACCGGCCCTTGCCACCCACTCTACTCTGCCCCACAATCTCTGCCCGCTCGGCAGACCAAAATCTACTTGCCTATCATGCGGTGAGGACCTATTTCCCGTGAGCATTTCCGTTTGATTATTGCGACAGCAACGATAGGGAGACCCCAGGCGCATTTCCGTGCTCGTCGTCACCGTCGGTGTCGCCGTGGTGCCTCGTATAAAGTCTCAGTGCGATAACATCGTGGCCGGCACAGCCTGCTGTGTGTGAGAGCGAACGCATGCAAAGGTGAGCCGAGGATGGCGGCTCGATCTCGCGCGCTCAAGGGAGGAAGGTGGGGAATAGCGCGCCATCTTGCATCGCATGCAAGAGACGAGGGAGGGGGGGGGGGGGGGGTATCGTTCTACTCCGGTGGCGGTTGCGTAAGACGCTGCGAATCGCGGCCGCACGGGCGCTCTCCTGAAAGCGAACTGCAATGGGGACAGAGTCCAGGTGCGCCGAGGGCTGATAGCTTCGTGTCGCCTGTGTTCTCGCCGCTTAGTTTGCATTGAAGCGAGAGGCAAAACAAAGGTCAATTTGCTAGCTGCTGTTTCCGCGCTTCCTCTCGGCAGCGTTTTGACAACGAGTGTCCGAAGTCATCGGGTGAAATGAGTTCGTGTTTGCCGGTGCCCGCGTGGCACCACGTTTTTTTAATTTAGTTAGTAAGTGTATGTTTACAAGTTTACACGGCCGATAAAGCTACTGTCCTTACTTAGTATATGTATCTAATAATTTGCTATCGCAATCGATGCTTCGCCTTTCGGGAGAAACTGCCACCTTTTTTTATGACTAGGCTTCGAAATTAGCGCGCGATGCTCCATCCTACATTTCTTTTTTTTCTGCTTGCACTGAGTGTTGGACGTTAAGTGATCTGCTGAGTTTCGCAGACGCGCCGCACACCAAAATCTCAAACTGAGCCACCGCACGGAACATTCGCATTGAGGCTAGCACGCCGCCTCCCCGCCGCAGGCATTCCTCATTCCACCTCTGCTGGGACCACGAGCGGTCGCGCACACAAAGTAGGCATTCCGATATTTGACACCATGCGTTTAGTTGTAGGCGAATGTTTACTGCAGCTTAGGCTGCTCAGAAAACTACATGCCTTTCTTCATGTAACATTCTGATAACTTCCTATTCTTAACAATTCTAGGCCCTTCAAACGAAACATGGCGATTTCTGTTGTTTCCCTCTGTTTCCTACGTTTAATGCTAAGAACTTCCACTATTGAACGCACACACTAGTTAAACTTCTTCTGGAATCATCATATAACAATATATTTTAAAGATCTCTCGACAGCGTCGGTTGTCGAGAGATCTTCCGAGCTATGCCGCATCCTGACTCACTATAAGGCCAGGTTTGCACCCGTTCGTATGCCACAAGGACGGATAAAAAAGTGCCATCTCGACGCAGGCAGGAAAGAAAGGCACGAAAAGCGTGCATGCATGCCAGCACGCGAGCATGCAGGGTCGATTTACAATGAGTCCTCAGACGTACACGAGGTAGCCAGTTGAAACTATGCGTTCCGTGACCAAATCAAACAAAAAAACTTGCTGTGAGTCTCTTCTCGTTAAAACAGTACTAACGCGTGTTTTCAAAGTTGCCTCGACTCTACCATAAGCTTCGCACGCTTAAAGCGGTAGTATAAAGGCACATTGTATCAGCTTAAATTAATAATGTGTCGCACTATACCACAGTTTCGTCGACTTCGCATTAAGATGTTAACTCTCAAAAATGTGTCGCGCTAAAGTATAGTTTAGTTGCTTTCGCAGTAAGATGTTAACTTTCAAGAAGATCAAGTTTAGGCCAAAGTTACATTTTATTTCGCGTCGAAAGCCGCTTGCCGGGTTCGTCATCATGACATAGCGAATTATAAAGTCTTTTCCCGCGTTCGAGCTCTCGTGGCACCGTAAATGTTTTTGACACTTGCCAATTCAGCTATAAGCTCTTCTAAAGCGTCGCCAGCCGTTTGTCATTGTTTATTTTCTGGCTTACGAAGCATTTCCTCACAATAGCAGTGGCTTTCCTGGTATCGCAGCAGCGCAAGTTACCAACGCAACTCAACATAACTATATATTTAGTAACCACTTAAATGTAATCACACCTAAGAAGTACGAACATTGAAAACTAAGTATCTTGATTTTGTACTAAAGTTTATCTGAAATGGGGCACCCTGACATCATGAACATCACTGTGACGTTACGACGCAGTACAACAGTTAAGACAGTATGCTAGGTAAGATGCGTTTGCTCGTAAAAATAAACGTGTGTGCTGTGCTCGTCCTTATTGGCTCTTACTGACGGTACTGGCCGCGCGTGACAGCCGCAGGAAATTCAGGAACGAAGCGAGTCACCGTATTTCGACGTCATGACGGGTCAGATTCTGCGACACTGAAAAATGAACTCATTTATGGGAACAAATTGTTGCGCTAAGTTATTTAGGGCGCCCTGACACTTCCCGATATTTCTTTGTAGAGCTAAGAGGGTTTGGATCTTGATTCTACGGGAAAAGAGAAAACGCAAGTCGTAATTGTCCCGTCAGTATTTCTTAACAAAGTGCCCGCTGAAATCGCGACACCTACATGTAATTGGGAGTGTTTCAAGGCACCGTAATACAAATAATTGGAGCCCGGGCAACCAGATAAATTCAGACGATATTGAAAGAGCCTGAAGGTGAGCGGAATACAGGTATCGATATAAACCTTTGAAGTTATTCAGTCATCCCCAGGGATCCTCACCGAGCCGCACTTAAAGCTTTGTTCATGCACTGGTAGTTGTAAACCGCCGTCGACGGAACTTCTTATCGCAAGTAGACTCTGATATGACGCCTGTATTTGTAGCATTGGAACGCGGATTAATCGACGTTTCTCTATTGGAAGAACGTGCGATTGCTACGGCAATCGTTTACATCTCTACTCTTTCTGTCCTTCAACTCTCAATCATATGTTCACTGACTCCCAGGTATAATGTCGCGTTTTCCTTTCAACACTTTGCATTCCACCCTATATTCATATTCGGGTCCTTCCTATCATAAATCATGCATACTACCCGGTTGGTCTAGGTGCCTGGGTCGCAGAAATTCATGGTAGCCTCAGCGCCACAAACGCGGACAAAATGAATAGAAGGACACAATACAGCGCGGACTAACTCAAGTTTATTGGAATAATGAAAGCTGATCACATTAAAAAGAAAGGCTCACTATGTGTTAGCCAGCCTTCCGTTCTCTGCAAAATAGAGAGGTTGCCTTGTTAGATCTTGGGTAGAGCCACTGAGTTGACTCGTGCCAGAGCAATATGTTTGTTACGTCGGTTAATCAGCCGTGACATGTTCATCACTGTCGAAACATGCGCATTCTGTGATGAGAAGGTTGTTTTGTTGTGTATCTGCGTATGCCGGGATGATCGGGTGTTTGTCATGTGATGCGTGTCTTATATTTGATGTTTTCTTCCAATAAACTTCACTTAGTCAGCGCCGTATTATGTCCGCTTCTATTCTTTTTGTCTGCGTATGCCGCGCTGTAGCTACCATTTAGCTTCACCAACTCGCCCACCTTTCAACCTCATTGACGCAGCAGTTCCCGTTAACGAGCTTGCTCATGCGCTGGCCCCCTACCGCTCTCATACCGAGCCACTGAGTATCGTTCTACCATGATTCGCGACCACAACCTACCTCGTGCACATCCCAACTTGCCGAGACACGCCCTGCTCTGCAACAAAACGGTCGCCACCTCATCATTCCATTACTCGCCGGTGGGCCTTCTGTTGGCCACAACTACAGATCGATACTTTCCTGACACCCGTTTTCTAGGCCTATCTGTACCCCTCTTTGTCCAGCAGAATGCCCTTATTGCGGCGACTAGGGCGCCTCGATACCATGGCTCTCCGACATCGAGGCACCCTAGAGGCCACCGCTTCTCCTCCCGCCCCACACCGCATATATGCCCCTGGATTGGCAAGCCATTTCCAATGTCTCTCGCGTTCCGAACACCTTCCTTACCTCCCTGGAGGCGATCTGACCGACACGACGGTGACTCGTCACCAAATGGTATGATTGGCTGTTCTGACCAGCTGTCGCTGTCTCCAAGTCGTCTGTAGAAAGGCACAAAGGCTCTGACGCAAAGGGTGGGTGCTCTTGCGAAACCGAGTCGCGGGGTGGTGCTGCCCCTATACGCCAACTATTACACCTCCTTTAGAAGCACGTGGCGTTTGGTGGCGAAACGCTCGAAAAAGACAGCCTTCCTTTTCTGGCTATACAGGATATCGCTCCTGTGGCGGGAGAGGAGGCACCCTGTAAATTTTTCGTTTGCCTTGCTCCCTTTTTCTGGAAACCTGAGAAAGCCTGTATACTGTTGTGCCATTACCACCAGCCCGGATTCCGAATCTGCAAGATGCAAAATTATCCTTCGAGCGCCCAAATTCTCCCTTGAAAAGTCAAGATGCTGAGCCGTCAGGCAGCAGTGTCCTGCGGGAGAAGCATCGGCGAGCAACTTGTTCGGACGTGTCGCCAAGTGCCAGACAGCCCGGCGCCGTAGACACCCACTAGGTGACCTCCGGCCCTTGCCTGAAGGTCACCGCGCCCGCCACAATTGAACCAGGTGGCCAGCGCGGTCGCTGGTTGGACCTCTCGGACGACCGTCGAGTGCTCGCTTTGTATTGGGCCGTTTGGGTGACAATGGTTTTGGGGGCTTATAAGCGGAGGCGCGCCGCCTGAAAAACCGGATCCGCCGACCCACCGGGAGCCAGTGCCGCTCTCGACTGGAGCGAGATGTGTCACGCGTTTTCGCCGGACGTTGCCGTGCGGGAACAGTCGCGTTTGCTGTGAGCTCTCGGCCCCAGTGCCGATCCCTTCATGTCCTGTATAATGACCTGTATATAGTGTATAAAGTCCCTTTTGTTATTCTCATCGACGCCTGGCTCGGAGTCTTCGCTACCAACGCTCTGTCACGAAACGGGTGACGAGCGCTACGGGACCACAAAGTCGTAATAGTGGTGCAGCGGTGCAAAGTCGTAACAGTGGATGGCAGCTACGGGATTGACCGGCATCGGCTACCTCGGCGCGGTGAGTGCCTGAAGTTTACCTCAAACACCAGACTTTCTCTGACACAGGTTATAGTAGCTTAGGGAAGGATTTGGTGTTGCATTGTGTTAACCTTGAGTGTTTCAAGCCTAGTTAGAGTGTTTTGAAAACCAGGGGATGCTGAGGGGGTAAAACGGGGCAGTGTGTGAAATACTTGCATATGTCTTACTAGTAGTGTTATAGTAGCGCACGGCAGGTATATTCAAAAAGGGTAAACAGCAGGAGGACAGTGTGAACGATGGAGAAGTACAAGGTCAAGGAACTTCTCCAAATTTGTGAGGAGTTGGGCATTGAGTTAGGCTCAACTAAAAGAAAGAATGCGATCCTTGAGGTCATGAGGACTGGGGACGTAACGGCTGAGGAAGCCGAAGAGGCCTGGACGGATATCAATGAACGTCGGGAAAGGGAGGAAAAGAAAGAAAAGGAACGTCGCGAGGAGGAAAAGAGGGAGAAGGAACGTTGCGAGGAGGAAAGGAAAGAAAAGGAACGTCGGGAGTGGCAGGCAGAAAAGGAACGTCGCGAGCACGAGCTTAAAATGAAAGAGTTGGAGACCCGAAATAGCTCGCCGGCGCCTAGTCTAACTTCTAACGGTCCAAGAATACGCGATCAACTTCCACCCTTTGTCGTCGGAGAGGATATGGCCAAATACCTCGTGAAATTTGAGCACGTGTGCGAACGGAATAGCATTGAGCGATCCCTCTGGGCACAGAATCTGTTAGCCTTGCTTCCTGGGGAGGCATCAGACGTAATAACTTGCTTATCGAAAGAGGCGTTTGAAAGCTACAGTGATGTGAAGGAAGCGCTACTGCGGAAGTACAAATTGTCGCCCGAAGCTTTCCGGCAGAGGTTCCGGTATGCAAAAAAGGGCAAGGAGTCGAATGTTGACTTCGTGTTTCGTCTAAAAGCCGACCTGGTGGAATGGCTGAAGGGCGAAGAGGTTTACGACGACCGCGACAAAATCGTCGAATGCATCGCGTTGGAGCAGTTCTACCGTTGCATTGATGAGGATGTCAGGCTCTGGCTGCAAGATAGGCTAAAGGAGGTTAAGCTAAACAAGGCAGCAGAGTTAGCGGAAGAGTATTACGCCCGCCGCAGCTTGCACAGCAAGGCAGTGCGCGTAGAAAAAGCAGATAGGAGAGATGGGTTTTCCGGGGAGCCCGATGAACGGAAAGAAATCAGGCGTCGCGAGTTTCGGGAAGACGAGTCCCTTCCCAAAGAAACTGTAAGGGAAGGACAGAATGCATCTCAGAATGATGACGATGGTCCGAAACAGCGAAACGATACGACGCGTTCTTTGGAAAAACGGAAACCGTTAACCTGCTACAATTGCAAAAAGCAAGGGCACATCGCTGCAAGCTGCCCAGAGAGAATTGCTTTTGCAACAATACAGGAAACTCACAAAAACATACGTCTATTGGAGCCCTATGTGCAGGAAATTAAGATAAACGGTAAGAAGTGCCGTGCACTTCGGGACTCTGCAGCAACTATGGACGTTGTTCACCCGTCTTTCGTCTCCTCGAGTGATTTTACGGGAGAGTGTGCTAGGATACGGCAAGTGGCCGAGGAGGAGAGTGTCTGTTTACCGATCGCAACGGTTATCATTGAAGGAGAGTTTGGGAAACTTAACACCGAAGCCGCTGTGTCAGCCGCCCTCCCGGAGCACTTTCCCTACCTCTTCTCAAATAGCTCGGAGCAGCTGCTGAAGGATCAGGGCGAATCGTTCTTTGCCGACGGGGCGTACATGGCCCTCACGCGATCCAAAGCGCGCCCGCTGTCGAGGGAACTTGACTTTGCGTCGGTGAGCGAACAGCGGTGCGGCACACGGACCGATCAAGGTAACTTGAGTGGCGAGCAGGCACGGGAGAGGCAGAGCTCGGAGGCTGGCCTGGGCGAGCGTGTCCTGGAAGTGAGTGGGAGTGACGCGTGCAGTGCTAGCCGCGATATAGACGCGACGCCGCAATTAGGCGACGCGGGCTCCACACTCGCTCCGGTTTCCGCCAGCTGGCAGGAGCAGGCGGCAGTTGAAAGAGAAACTTTGATTCGCGAGCAACCGGACGACTGTTCACTAGCCGATCTGAGGAAGAGCGTCAAACGGGGAGTGAAAAAAAAGAGGGTTTCATTTGGCAAGGAATCTGGCTTATTGTACCGCCGCTACACGGATAAGCAGGGTCGCAAATATAAGCAGCTTCGGATTCCGCGAAAATATCGCCGGGAAAAATGAATGACCTCATTTGCTTCCTCAGTAGTATGTTTTCGGTCCAAGTGATTTCAAGGGGACCATTCTATTTGTCATTATTATTGTTGATTATTAATTATTTCTGATATTTTGGTGTGTTGTTCATTTGAAAAATGGTTTTTTGAGCCTTGTGTACTAGATCGTACACCTGCCTCTTGTTGCAGCGGGAGCAAAAAGGGGGATAGCAATTCAGTTAGGTTGATTTGGATTATAGCCTTGTCTGGTGTTTGACGGGAGACAGAGGGCACTTGTTCGTGTTGGGTGTTGCCTTTTGCCGGTCGGTTTTGCAAGATGCAGAACGACCAACCGGGACCAGTGGCGAGAAGTAGGGGCTTAGGAACGACCCGAGCGGAGCTGGTCGAGGTGTCTTGGCGACAACGCGGTGAGCAGAGCTCCTGTCCTGGCGAGTCGGACCTGGGCACGTGAAGTTTCCTGGCGTCCCGACACTGGACGGGAACTTGGACGAGCCTGACGAACGTGCGCGCCTGGCATCCGAGCCACGTGGAGGCAGCTCGTCTTCCCGGCGCCTTATCTGAGGGCGGGGATGCTGTTGTGCCATTACCACCAGCCCGGATTCCGAATCTGCAAGATGCAAAATTATCCTTCGAGCGCCCAAATTCTCCCTTGAAAAGTCAAGATGCTGAGCCGTCAGGCAGCGGTGTCCTGCGGGAGAAGCATCGGCGAGCAACTTGTTCGGACGTGTCGCCAAGTGCCAGACAGCCCGGCGCCGTAGACACCCACTAGGTGACCTCCGGCCCTTGCCTGAAGGTCACCGCGCCCGCCACAATTGAACCAGGTGGCCAGCGCGGTCGCTGGTTGGACCTCTCGGACGACCGTCGAGTGCTCGCTTTGTATTGGGCCGTTTGGGTGACAATGGTTTTGGGGGCTTATAAGCGGAGGCGCGCCGCCTGAAAAACCGGATCCGCCGACCCACCGGGAGCCAGTGCCGCTCTCGACTGGAGCGAGATGTGTCACGCGTTTTCGCCGGACGTTGCCGTGCGGGAACAGTCGCGTTTGCTGTGAGCTCTCGGCCCCAGTGCCGATCCCTTCATGTCCTGTATAATGACCTGTATATAGTGTATGAAGTCCCTTTTGTTATTCTCATCGACGCCTGGCTCGGAGTCTTCGCTACCAACGCTCTGTCACGAAACGGGTGACGAGCGCTACGGGACCACAAAGTCGTAATAGTGGTGCAGCGGTGCAAAGTCGTAACAATACCTAGCCGGTAAGCAGCGTCCGGGTGAAGGCTGTGGTGGATGGCTTTCAGTGCCAGCAGCGTGCCGACAAGACCGCAGCAACACTCGCCCGAATGCGGTGCCGGGGGCGGTGCGGTGCTCCAGAAGGCCAGCTGATACTTCCAGACGATGAACCTCAGGCCGTCGCGGAGCACACACACCGCAAACAGCAGCAGGGGCGCTAAAAAGGCTAACCTGCGAGGGAAGCAGAGATAGAGCTATTTTTGTTGCTTGCTTAGCCGACACGGCGTACACATCTTGGGCGCACGGTTTATATAGGATGACTGGAGGTACCCTAACGCCACCTTACGGAGAACGCACAGGTCCCTAGAGGAAGTTTCAAGGTAGCGGCACTCGTGCTTCCAGCCGTCGCCATCCGCAGCCTCGCGCTCTCCCGCCATTGTCCGTGCGTGATCGGGCTTAGAGTGGTTCTGTGCCATTAGACATGACTGCCACTAAGGATAGCTGCGATAAGTTCGCTGAAGACTTTGAATGGTAGGAAGCAGATGCGGATGACGCTTGAAGACAACTTGTATCTACAAGGACGTTTTACAACGAATAGCATATAATGATGCAAGGTAGAACTGGAACGCCTATAGGGCCACCCTATCTCGGCAGAGCCGACGGTGTATAGCACTTCAAGTTTTATTGAGAACAATTGGTCGAAGCAGCGGGGCCATGTTTTCTATTCCTCGGTGCACTGGCCCAAACGATAACAAATGTCCAATCACCAGTGAGTAGTCTGGAGGATGGTCCGCCGGCACACCAATCACCAAACCTGTACTATAGGATCATCGTGTTAACGGTCCATCGGCTATTCAACAATCGAACCTCGCCTACGCTTACTTTCTTTTACGAAAGTTAAACGCATGTAGTTCTCTTAGCAGGCTTACAGTTTACGTCCACATGAGCATGTATAAGGCTTTATTGCGCGGGAAAGAGCATCAAAAACGATATTGAGAGTAAGTGTAGTACGACACAAACTGGAAGGTACATTTGTTTCTGCATGCAGTGTTCCGAGGCTTGAAACCTCTTGAAGGCGCTAGCGGCGCTTCATAATGGGGCAGGAGGAGGGGCGAGGGAACGGAGGTTGGCGCTACCTTCCCTAAGTACGTTAACGATGATAAGCTAGACTCGCAGTCTGGCGCGTACGCGACGACATGTGAATTTACGGCAAAACTGTTGGTAATGACCAAACCGGCTTCGACGCAGTGGATATATCCCGAAGACTGGCAAAAGCCCTGGGTGAGGTGGCTGAAGCTTCCTTCGCATTCAAAAGGCGAGGATTCCCACACAAACGACGAAAAGAGAAAAAGAGGAACGCTGGTGAAAGTAATATCAGCCAGCTCCCCTCACCTCCACCTGCCCAAGTCCCGTTCGAGCCTCCGGCCGACCGTAAACAGCGTCTGCAGCACGTAAGCCAGCTGGTAGATGTTGCCAACGTACAACGGCGGGAGCATGAAAGGCCGCCATACTGGAACTTTAAACGTCAATGGCGCTTCGCCCAAGGCGGAAGGCTCGGTGTACGGTCCGTAGAGGTAGGCAGCCACGACCGCAGACATGAACGCGTAGGTCACAGGTGTCATAGGCACGGCGATTAGGTACAGGTGACGCCGTGGATACGGTATGCTGTGGGAAAAGGCAACGAATGACCCCGTCAAGCAAAATACTGCGACAGGATCATAATAAGATACCATTATCGCAGAATTGTGAATTGGTAGTCGCATTACTGGTTATTCTACTTTATTCTAGTTTGTAAGGTGCTTCTGTTGTCTACGAGCTTACAAACGCAGCCTTAGTTACATACACGCGCGAGAGCACCGCAACTGTTTTGTTTCCTGCTACTCAACACGATACAAACACATCACAGCTACTGCTTTGTGACGTACGCCATGCAGCTGTCGCTGTAGAATGTGTCATATATCCAGTTCAGCCGTCACTGATCATCCGGTCATTTGTCTGTCTGCGCCACATCGCCGTTACTCCTTACCGCTAATTTAATTTTCACCAAGCCGGTCGCTCGGCCATGGGCATACTAGCGTACAGTGCTGTCTCATTCAAACGCCTGCGAAGAATCAAGTACGGTGCAGATGATCGGCCTACGTAGGCATTTGATTACACTGCCTCCGAAATCAGCCTGCATTACAAAATCATATACAACGCCGCCAGTCCAGCTGTGATCTCCATAATGCTGTTACATAAAAACGCGGTTATGTTGCACCTGCCCGCGCTACCCATCGGTCGCTCAACGATGTCATTAAGCTCTTACTACCACTGTTTCTAAAGAAGCCTACAATAATTCTATTAGAAATTATTTGCATATTAGTAATACTGTTTCTGGAATAAGCACCCAATTCCACTAGAAAGTATTAGCATATTAGCTTAGAGCATCAAAGGTAGTTCCAAAGTAACTTTACCATACATATGAAGAACAGTAAATTTGACCTGTGCTTTCCGCGTTCATCGTTCGCTTAATTCAATTTTGACCAACCCACTTCATCTTCCCTCTTTGATTGTTACTTTCTCTGGCGAGAACAGCCCCGATGTTCAACAATTGCCGAGAAATGTGCGCTTCTTTCGTTTTGATACAGTGCGCCCCATCCGGGCATATTCGAAATTTCACTCTATGTATTATCCAAAGAGCATCCGATGATGATTAGGGCATTACCGGATGACGGCCACCATGATAAGGCCAACAAGGAGGCCGCTGACAATCGGTAGAAACTCCCCGTTGGATGACCAGTACATCAAGGCCAGGTCGTACAACAGCAGCACGGGCACGTCAGAACACGCTGCGAGCTCGTATTTCTTGTAGTGAATCGTAGACGCCGAAAAGCATTTGTAGTGGATGACTCCCAGTGCCACAATGACTCCCGCGAAGGTGTGCGTGCACATCGAATGCAAGGAGGACTGTCGGGCTATCGCGTACGCAATTTCGATGGCCGCAGTGTTGACCAGGCCGACCGCGAAGACGGCGACGGCGAACACGACGGCAAAGTAGTAAATGCCGAGCGCCGCTTCCAGTACGATACCCTTGACGAAGAAAGCTAGCAGGTTAGCCGCCAAGTGCGTAAAGTCCACGTGATGGAACGCGGCGAACGCAATCCGCCACCAGTGGCCTTCGTGAACTATCGCGACGGCACTGGCACAGCGCTCGGGGTAGTGCTTGTGAAGGAATCTCCAGTGGGACTGGGCGACGAGCCACATCACCGTCAGCGTGACCCACGGAAACTGAGGAATGGCGAACGTGTCCTCAAACTCGGCCGCCTCAGCAGACAAAGCGGCGGCCAAATTGTCGTCAGCTTTTTGGCGGCCGCCATCGGAAGTCGGCGACTGGGGGCTCGACAAGTTCTTGACGATGTCGTCTGCGCTTCGCCCTACGAGTTTCCATGGTGACCCCGTCCAAGGCATGACAGCCCTTGGGCTCGGCGAAGCCTGAGAGCGGCGCTCACTGCTCACTTGCATAGTCATGGACCGGGTCCTTTCGGCAGCGATGGCCTCTCCCTCCGCTGTATGCTTCAAGAGTCCCTCAGAGTGCACCTGCTTTGGCTGGACTGGATCCGCGCCCCCTGGTGACAGCATGGACGGCCACGTCCTGGCTCCAGACGTGACAGATGGCGTGTGGGGGCCTATCACTCCAGGAGAACGGTCGTGCAGTGGAGGCGAGGCCAGCGACTTGGGACTCAGGGGCACCTGGCTGCCGCCGGGGGAAGTTAGCCGGGACCATGAGCCCTGCTGGCTGCGCCTGCTCGGTGAGTACTGGAGGGTGAGTGACCTGTAACCACCGATGCTAGAGTTTGCCGTCTGGGATGCCTCGCTCATGACGTCCGCGCGCGATTTTGACGTGCCCCGAGGAGGCGAAAGAGGTCCGGAATGCTGATACGGTAGAGACGAGCTGAGACCGGCCGTGAGCTCAAGAGAGTGTAGAGAAAGAGAAGGTTGAGTCGCTTCGCTCTTCGAAGGCTGTGAGCCCGGCTTTCGTTCGTCGAGCTTCTTGATGTCGGTTGTTCCTTTAGGGTCAGCTGCTGAAGCGGAGGGGCTAGCTGGCGGCTGGTCATCGCGGAGTCTTGCAGCCGGAGTGACTTCGGCTGCTGAAGGGGAGGCGCCGGTTGTTCCTGCTGGAGCGGAAGCGCTGGCTGGCGGCTGCTCATCGAGGTGGCCTGCAGCGGGAGTGACTTCGGCTGCCGAAGGGGAAGCGCCGGTTGTTCCTGCTGGAGCGGAAGCGCTGGCTGGCGGCTGCTCATCGAGGTGGCCTGCAGCGTGAGTGACTTCGGCTGCTGAAGGGGAAGCGCCGGTTGTTCCTGCTGGAGCGGAAGCGCTGGCTGGCGGCTGCTCATCGAGGTGGCCTGCAGCGGGAGTGACTTCGGCTGCTGAAGGGGAAGCGCCGGTTGTTCCTGCTGGAGCGGAAGCGCTGGCTGGCGGCTGCTCATCGAGGTGGCCTGCAGCGGGAGTGACTTCGGCTGCTGAAGGGGAAGCGCCGGTTGTTCCTGCTGGAGCGGAAGCGCTGGCTGGCGGCTGCTCATCGAGGTGGCCTGCAGCGGGAGTGACTTCGGCTGCTGAAGGGGAAGCGCCGGTTGTTCCTGCTGGAGCGGAAGCGCTGGCTGGCGGCTGCTCATCGAGGTGGCCTGCAGCGGGAGTGACTTCGGCTGGTGAAGGGGAAGCGCCGGTTGTTCCTGCTGGAGCGGAAGCGCTGGCTGGCGGCTGCTCATCGAGGTGGCCTGCAGCCGGAGTGACTTCGGCTGCTGAAGGGGAAGCGCCGGTTGTTCCTGCTGGAGCGGAAGCGCTGGCTGGCGGCTGGTCATCGAGGTGGCCTGCAGCGGGAGTGACTTCGGCTGCTGAAGGGGAAGCGCCGGTTGTTCCTGCTGGAGCGGAAGCGCTGGCTGGCGGCTGGTCATCGAGGTGGCCTGCAGCCGGAGTGACTTCGGCTGCTGAAGGGGAGGCGCCGGTTGTTCCTGCTGGAGCGGAGACGCTGGCTGGCGGCTGCTCATCGAGGTGGCCTGCAGCCGGCGTGACTTCGGCTGCTGAAGGGGAAGCGCCGATTGTTCCTCCTGGAGCGGAGGCGCTGGCTGGCGGCTGGTCATCGAGATGGCCTGCAGCGGGAGTGACTTCGGTTGCTGAAGGGGAAGCGCCGTCTTCTCTTGGAGCGGTGTGCTTGACCGTGTCTCCTTCGAGGTTTTTACCATTAGACGAAGACATGCCTGGGGTTCCCGTTGACGGCCGGAACGGAGCTGTGGATATCGCACCACTCGGTGAATCCCCTGTCGCACCGGGATGCCTTCTCTCCGCGAGCTCCTTCTTGCTTATGTCGGGTATATCTTTCTTTCGCGGCCGTCTGTTGCTGGAAAGGGGGCGCACTCTTTCTTCAGGGAGCCCCGAGCCTGCCCCTTCGATGCCTGCAACCGACCTGGCAACGCTTGATTGCTTGCCTCCGAGAGTGGCTCACACCCACTACGGGGGATTGGCCAAGAATGAGGTGATATAAGAAAAAGGTTATCCGAGTCTGAAAATAATCACAATTGAGTAAGTTTGATAGGCTAAAGGAATGAAGTCAGATAAATTTTAAGAATCTAACAAGTAAATTATCCTGATTCAATTATATACCCCACCGCAGCTGCGCAAACATTACTATGACAGCGTCCCGCAGAAGAGCCTCCAAGATATAGAACACCAAGAATGGTTATATTCAATGCAGCACTATGAAATTTTCCTTCTAAAGTGTGTTTTCTTAACGCGGAAAAACGACGGCATGACAGGAAAAAGTTTTCTATTGTTTCATCTTCACAACAATATGAGCACTAGGAGGAGGGCGCCAGATCACATCGATGCAGATAATAGTTTACTGCAGGTATTCGACATCGGAATTTCGTCAACAGGACTTCAACTTTTCCATTGCGGCAAAAGTTTGTATTTCAAGGAAATGGGAAGTTTCGGTAATCAGTAAAATTTGTTAACGATAGGTTCCGAGAGTCTTTCATGATTGTTCATCTCCTGAACCTAGCAACAGTTATGAAAGCTGGTACAGGAAGGATCAGGAGAGTTCTACCACTAATGGCAGCTCTCGCCAAGCTGTCTGCTACATTGATAACTAATCCTTCAGGAACAGGCACCCATACCAATCTAATTATTGTTAACTGAGAAGGTATTTAACAATGAAATGCGCGGGATCCACTATTTGCACTGAGAGCTGAAGATAAAGATAAAGAATCCATGACTATTACAACTTCCGAGATTGATGAGTTCACTTTTCGTAGAGCCAATGTAACCACCAGAAACTCAGCTATAAATGCTGGTACGTAGTAAGGAAGTCTTAAAGGACCAGTCAAAAGCGAAAGGAAAAATTCAAATTTCATACTTTTCTTCTGTTTGCGATGCATCTGTGACTTCGGCAGCGTTAATTTTTAGCTCCAATAAGTGATCTTGTAATAGCCCATTTAATATATTGCAAGAGAGGTGTTTTGCGTTGTTTGGGTGTATATCGTCAACAATAATCTGGATATTCTGTCTCTCGCTGCCTACAGGAGGGCTCTCACATAATCGTTAATCTAAGGGACCAAGAACTGTCTGAGGGAAGACGACCTTAATAGTCTAGAACCGAGGTCAGGAAGATTGAAAAAATATTGCAGGCTGAGAAATAAAAATTTATGTACAAGGATAGAAAGTTGGGTGAGTTCGCATGGTAACCAGATCTTGAATTGTAGCGCGAAGTGACACAGACAGGACGAGCGCTAACGTTCAGCAAAATTTTTATTGAAACTATCAACATATATACAGATGATCGCAAATACCGCAGCATATGAACATGACAATGTCTAAAGGCATCAGCTAAGCATATCAAGAGGTAGGGAAGCTTTTTGGCTTCCGAATTTTTTTCAATTTTCTGGCGACCAAACAAACGATTTTCCCCGCTTTCACGTTGATCACTCTGATCAAGCTGGAAAGACGGTTACAATGATCTCACCATTTCTCGTCTCGAAATCTCTCACTAAAGTCTTTGAACCAAGGTACAAAGCTTTGAAAATGGCAAGCGGCGATCTGCTACTGGAGCTCCTCGATCAGGAACAGCATGAAAAATTTGCCTGTGGTTTAGCTCTGGTTAACCCTAGTTGAATTGCGAAAGCAAGAGCTGCATGGCGAGCTCGTTTAGCTGCATCGGCGAGCCGCCGTGTCTCGAGACTTCTTGCACGTTCTTCCCCCGTTTCCTCGGCACGTCGTCTACGCAACGTCTCATTCCGACGCTCTGAGACTGAGGGTTCTTCTTCGGTTGCCGCAGAGTGCAAGCGAGCTCGTTTTGCTGCATCGGCGAGCCGCCGTGTCTCGAGTCTTCTTGCACGTTCTTCCTCCGTTTTCTCGGCACGTCGTCTATGCAGCGTCTCATTCCGACGCTCTCGATAACTCAAAGCCGTCTCTTCCGCAGTTGAAGAGTCATTCCGGGACGTGGAAAGACTTCTTCTAGCCGCATCTTCGTTACAACGCTTCTCGAGTCGTGCGGCGCGTTCTTCTGGCGTCTCTTGAGCGCTGTGTCTTCCTCGCTTCGTTCTGTGGTTGCTGCGTCTCTTATCGCGCTCTCCATAACGACTAAATACACTGAGGCGAAGCGCATATATATATACCCTCCACGAGGCGACACCTCCTCTCCCTCTACCCCAGCGGAGTACATCTGGTGGAGCGAGCGGTGACGGCAGCAGCGTCGATGGCGGCGCCATCTGTTGGAGCACGGCTGAGACGTTGCTAGAGAGCGGCGGCTCAAGGTTGTTCGTCGGCCACGACATATGCCATACGGCATGCGGTGCGACGGGCCGAAATAGCTCGCTGGCTGGCGTAGTAAAGCTTTCGCTTTAAAACTAGCTAATCTAGTGTCTAATGGGGATGTTCCAGTGACAGTTACCCCACACCGTACCATGAATACCACCCGCGGCGTTGCCTCCAATGCTGATTTATTGGACCTATCAGAAGCTGGACTCCTGGAGGGCTGGAGTGATCAGAACGTTATCAGTGTCAAACGAATTGGGATGAGGCGGGATGGAAAAGAAATTCAGACCAAACACCTAATATTTACTTTCGGTGCTAATGTTCTTCTCGAGACCATCGAGGCCGGGTACCTCAAGATTCGTGTTAGGCCGTATGTGCCAGATCCTCTCAGATGCTTCAAGTGTCAAAGATTCGGCCACAGTTCACAGAACAGTCGAGGCCGGCTGACTTGTGCCAAGTGTAGTGACACTGAACACTTCTCTGAAACCTGCCAGAACACTGCCCTGCCGCTTACTCGCGGTCCTGCTCGTCTTGGAAAAAAGAAAAAGAAATCATCACAATCAGAGTAAATGAAAATATTACGTTTAATGAGGCTCGCAGGCAGGTGTCATACCTGCCAGCAAACAGCTTTGCTGAAGGGGTGCGTCAGGGGGCGGTGCCACAACGGCTCGCGGCGCCTGTCCGGCCCACACGCAGTGAGCCGGCGGTGACACCATCTGCCCCCTTGGCGGCTGCAGCTCGCGCTGCTCCGCCACCCCGGCAGAAAGGACCATCTACCTCCGGGCTGGTGGTCTCAAAGGTCTCTTCCAAAGTGTCGAGGCCTTCAAGTCAATCACAGCGCTCGGAAGAGGGCATGTTCAGCGCCTCGCAAGACGCGATGAACACAACCGCCAGCCAGACGGCGCCACCAGTACCTAAGGAGCGGCGAGCCTCTCTTGATCGCTCCAAAAAAGACAAAACTCGCGTCACGGCGCCTGGAAAGGGCCCGTGAGCTAATCCTCGCCTCTTAAACACGCAGCAGACAACAAAGTTACCATAATGGAGACAGAACTACTACAATGGAATGTTAGAAGAGTCCTTCACAACCCCGATGATATTAAGAACTTCTACACAAACATAATCCAAAGTTGCTGTGTGTTCCAGAAACGCATCTAAAATGCACACAAACTTTCTTCGTCAGTACGTTATCTTTCGAAAGGACCGTCACGAGACTTACGCCTCGTGCGGCAGTGTAGCAATCCTTGCACACAAGTCTGTAGCTTGTCGCCAAATAGCATTACAGACACCCCTTGAGGCAGTGTCAGTTAGAGTTCTTTTCAATAAGTTGGTAACGGTTTGTTCCAAATATATACCCCCAAACTATCACCTCCAAAAAACAATTTCTTTAACCTCATAAATCAGCTTCCGGAACCCTACATGCTTTTGGGTCATTTTAACGCCCACAACACGTTATGGGGAGGCACGCTATGCGACGCAAGAGGCCGATTCATTGAAAATCTTGTTCTTACATCTGGTGCCTGCCTGTGCAATAAGAAGGAGCCGACCTATTATAGCATTCCACACAACTCATATTCATCGATAGATCTAGCAATAGGCTCTGCTTCTCTTTCGCCTCATCTGGAATGGAATGTCATCATAATCCTTGTCGCAGTGAGCACTTCCCTGTAACTTTAACTTTAATGCCGCAGTATGACAACCCTCCCCGTGTTCCCATTTGGAAATTAGCATCGGTGGACTGGGATCGTTTTAAAGAATCACCTTATCTACCGCGAGAGTTTATAAATGCTTTTACTATAGATGATGCTGTTGCATATTTTACCGCTTTTATTATCGAATCAGCCGAAAAGTTTATCCGGCAAATTAATAGTGGTTCCCTTACAAGACGTGTTCCCTGGTGGAACGAAGACTGTAGAGAGGCACAATAGAGGCAGAACTAGGCATGGGGCGTATTCCACAGGTCGCCAAATGCCGAAAACCTAGTTCAATTTAAACAAAGTAAATCACAAGGTAGGCGGACACGACGCCAGGCAAAGAGAGAATGCTGGGTGAGGTTCCTCTCTGGTATTAATTCATACACGCAGGAGGCGAAAGTGTGGAATGGCTTAAGAAAGCTAAAATGGAAAATAATCCATCTGTGAAGAAGAAGACGCGCCTCGCGACACAGCCGCATCGCCAACACGCGGCTCGTCTCCGCTCGCGCTGTTGATTGCTGGCGTCCGTTTGGACAGTGCTTCGGGCTGCCTCGCCGTTCCCGGTCGCTGTGCCTTCGCATTAGGCGCCACCAATAAACCTTTTCACAATTGGTGGAGGTGCGGGGACTCAAACCCCGTCGCTTGAAACCCTGGAGCTAAGATCAAGAACGCTACCGCCTACCATGACCGACAGCTCATCCCAAACGGCACCGACGCCACAGTCCGTCACCTGCACCGGCGTTCCACGACAACGGGACCCCAAGATCTTCAGCGGTGCAGACGACGAAGACGTAGAAGACTGGTTTGCGTCATATGAACGGTTGAGCGCACACAACAAGTGGGATGATCCAGCCAAGTTAACGCACGTCATCTTTTATCTGGCTGGTGTTGCCCAACTGTGGTTTCACAACCACGAAAGTGACGTACCCACATGGTCACTCTTCAAGACAACCTTTACGGAAGTGTTCGGCCGACCCGCTGTTCGCAAGCTGCGCGCCGAACAACGCTTGCGCGCCCGAGCACAGCAAACGGCAGAAACGTTCACAAGCTACATAGAAGACGTCGCGGGCCTTTGTAAACGAGTCAACGCCGCAATGTCCGAAGCTGAGCGAATTCGCCATATACTGAAAGGCATCGATGACGGCGCATTCCAGATGCTCCTAGCCAGGAATCCGCGCACTGTGTCTGAAGTTGTCAGCCTATGCCAAAGTTACGATGAGTTAAGGAAGCAACGCGCTTCGACTCGGCGTCCTCTGGGAAGCGACGACTTGTTGGCGAGCCTTGACAACATGTACGACCCATCCTCATTCCTTCAGCGGGTCAAGGACTTCGTGCGTGAGGAAGTTGCCCGCCAACTTTCTTTAGTCCCCTTCACTTAGGAGCCCACCTCCCGTATTCCAAACACGCTCCGCACCCTCATTTCAGAAGAGGTCGCCCAAGTTGTCCCTTCCGCACACCATCAGCCGCCTGCAGCCGCGAATCTCAACTCTGCGCTGGCAGTGCAGCCTGTCGCCACGCCTCTCACCTATGCGCAGCCAGTCCTGCCTGTGGCCGCGCCTCTCACGTACGCGCAGGCAGTACGCAGGCCTCCACAGGCGTCTTTCGCGACCCAGTCCCAACCGCTGCCACCGGAAACCCATGCTGCATCTTGGACCGCACCACGAGCTAATCCTTGGAGGACACCTGACAATCGACCTATCTGTTATTCTTGCTGCACTCCCGGACACGTCGCCCGATATTGCCGCCGTCGCCCTCAAGCGTTCGGCGACGCCTCGCGGCCCTTCCAGTACGGCAGCCAGCCATTTCGCCAATACGCCGCTCCTTCCCCCCAACCGTACGCTCGTGCTGACATCCCAGAATTTCCTTCACGTCGCTCGCCATCCCCTCGCCGACGCTCGCTCTCCCCAATGCGTCGGCGACCCGCACCACCTGACCAGGAAAACTGAACGTCGCAGTTCAAGAGGCAAGAACTGCGCCCCATTCGAACTGTCTAAGTCCTCGCGCCTCTCCTGCTAACGTGGTCGAAATTTGTGTAGAAGGTGTTCCTGCATTCGCTCTTGTGGATACCGGCGCAGCCGTTTCTGTGATAGCCGCCAAACTGTGCCGTTCGCTGCGCAAGGTGACCACGCCGCTTTCTGGACTGTCGCTTCGTACGGCAAGCGCGCAGCACGTCACTCCGCACGCAGCCTGTACTGTACGTGTGCTTATTCACGGCATTGTTTACATCGTCGAGTGTATTGTTCTTCCCACCTGCTCACATGACGTCATCCTCAGATGGGACTTCTTATCCAGCCATAAAGCCGTGATCGACTGCGCACGCGCCGAAGTTGAATTTTCCCCTTGTGACGCACCCTTGGACGAAGATTGCGACCGCCCTTCTAAACTTACCGTGCGCGAGGACACAGATATTCCACCTGGCTCCTTCGCCCTCGTACCTGTCTCTTGCGATGCCATCGCTGATGCAACGGTCCTCTTCACACCGTCCGACGTCTTCATGAGCCGTAAATCTCTCCCACTACCCTTCGCGACGCTTGACATGGCTGGCGGCTGCAGCAATATATACTTTTACAATCCCCTCTGTGCGCCTATTACGTTGCTCGTTGGCGAATGCCTTGGCTTCGTGGAACTCCTCGACTCTTCGTCTTTGGTTGACGTCCCCGGAGACTCTTTTGATGTCGACTCCGGCCAACCGTCTTCGATGTCCGCGCTTGAGGAAACGTCCAGGGATGTGTTCTCGAATGCCATCACCGATACCCTCACACCTGCCGAACGCGCCGACCTTCTTGATCTCCTGCACAAATTTAGAAATTCATTCGACGTTTCACAACCTCGCCTGGGCCGCACGTCGGAAGTGCAGCACTACATTGACACCGGTTCACATCAGCCGTTACGTCAACGACCCTACCGCGTCTCCGCCGAAGAGCGTCGTGTCATTACCACCCAAGTCGAAGATATGCTGCGCCGTGATGTTATTCAACCTTCGCACAGTCCCTGGGCATCTCCTGTCGTTCTCGTTCGCAAGAAGGACGGGTCTATTCGCTTTTGCGTCGACTACCGTCGGTTAAATAAGGTAACGCGCAAAGACGTCTATCCTTTGCCGCGCATCGATGACGCCCTCGACAGTCTTCAGGGAGCAGAATTCTTCTCGTCCCTTGACTTGCGTTCAGGGTACTGGCAGGTCCCGATGGCTGCTGCCGATCGCCAGAAAACCGCATTCATTACACCTGACGGCTTATATGAATTTAAGGTGATGCCTTTCGGGCTTTGTAACGCCCCTGCCACCTTTGAACGACTCATGGACAACACGCTGCGTGGCCTCATGTGGTCTATATGTCTGTGTTACCTCGACGATGTCGTGGTTTTCTCGCCTGATTTTCCTACTCACCTGCTCCGCCTCAGACAAGTTTTGACCTGTCTAACGAACGCTGGCCTTCAACTCAACCTCAAGAAGTGCCGCTTCGCCGCGCGAGAGCTTACCATTTTAGGCCACGTTGTGTCCAAGCATGGCGTTCTACCCGATCCTGCAAAACTTCGAGCAGTCGCTGAATTTCCGAAGCCTCAGACCATCAAAGCACTTCGAAGCTTCGTGGGCCTATGCTCATATTTCCGGCGCTTTGTTCGAAATTTCGCATCGATCATGGCGCCATTGACTCAGCTTCTACGCGGTGACGCCGCCCTCTCCTGCTGGTCTCCTGCATGTGACTCCGCCTTTGCGACGCTGCGTCGTCTTCTCATCTCACCACCTATTCTTCGCCATTTCGACCCGTCAGCTGCAACTGAAGTACATACAGATGCCAGCGGGGTCGGTCTCGGCGCCGTCCTCGCCCAACGAAAGCCGGGCTAATCCGAATACGTAGTCGCCTATGCGAGTCGCACGCTGACGAAGCCTGAGGCCAATTACAGCGTGACCGAAAAAGAGTGCTTGGCTTTAGTATGGGCACTTGGCAAGTTCCGACCATATCTGTACGGGCACCCATTTGACTTGGTCACAGATCACCATGCGCTTTGTTGGCTCGCCAACTTGAAAGATCCCACTGGCCGCCTAGCCCGTTGGGCACTCCGCATCCAGGAGTACGATATTCGCGTCGTATACCGCCGCGGACGCACACACTCCGACGCAGACGCCTTGTCTCGTTCACCTTTACCTCCAGACTCGGCCTGCGGAATAACTTCCGCACATTCCGTGTCATCTCTCGACATGGACTCCTTTGTCACCGCACAACGTCGTGACCCGTGGATCGCTTCTCTTTTCGACTATCTTTCTGGATCATCGACCATCCCTGTATCCCGAACCCTCCGACGCCAAGCAGTTCATTTTGCCATTCGTGACCAGCTGCTGCACCGACGCAATTACACTCCTGAAGGTCGTCGGTGGCTTCTGGTGGTTCCCCGCAGCTTAAGGTCTCAAATATGTGCCGCTTTCCACGACGATCCGCAGTGTGGCCACGCCGGAGTCTTCAAGACGTACGAACGAATTCGCCACCGCTACTACTGGCGCGGCATGTACAATTTTGTACACAAATTTGTTCGGTGCTGTCTTGACTGTCAACGCCGCAAATCGCCGCCTTTACGCCCGTCTGGTGCCTTGCAGCCGCTCCCGTGCCCTGCCGCACCCTTCGATCGCGTCGGCATCGACCTATACGGCCCGCTTCCTATGACGCCAGACGGCAATCGGTGGATCGTAGTTGCTGTTGACCATTTGACACGCTACGCCGAAACTGCTGCTTTACCAAGTGCTACAGCGCGGGATGTAGCCTCTTTCGTCCTACATCGCTTCGTGCTTCGACACGGCGCACCTCGAGAACTCCTCAGCGATCGAGGTCGCGCCTTCCTCTCCGAAGTCGTCGAAAGTTTGCTTTCGGAATGCCACATTATTCATCGGACAAGCACGGCATACCATCCACAGGCTAACGGGCTCACAGAGCGATTTAACCGCTCACTTGGTGATATGCTCTCTATGTACGTGGGATCTGATCATGGTAACTGGGACCGCATCCTTCCATTCATCACGTTCGCGTACAATACTGCGATTCAGGCCACTACGGGATTTTCACCTTTCTTCCTCCTGTATGGCCGCGAGCCCACGCATACCATCGACACGCTCCTTCCATACCGTCCTGACGCCTCCGAGTGTCTACCTGTGTCCGAGGTCGCCCGACAAGCCGCAGAATGCCGCCAGCTAGCGCGCTCCTTTACGGCAGAGCAACAGCAGCGCCAGAAAGAAAACCGCATCGACACGCGTCCAAACACCACCTACGCTCCAGGCGTTCTTGTGTGGTTGTCGGTCCCTTTCCAAACGCCGGGGCTTTCCTCGAAACTCGTCCCAAAATTCGAAGGGCCTTACCGAGTCTTGGAACAAACGTCCCCGGTGAATTTTCTCATTGAGCCCCTATCACCACCTGAAGACTTGCGCCGGCGTGGACGAGACATTGTCCACGTCTCGCGTCTCAAGCCCTACCACGACCCTCTACCTCCCGATTCTTAACGCGCCAGGATGGCTCTTTTTGTCCGGGGGGAGATTGTGAAGAAGAAGACGCGCCTCGCGACACAGCCGCATCGCCAACACGCGGCTCGTCTCCGCTCGCGCTGTTGATTGCTGGCGTCCGTTTGGACAGTGCTTCGGGCTGCCTCGCCGTTCCCGGTCGCTGTGCCTTCGCATTAGGCGCCACCAATAAACCTTTTCACACATCCATTGTCTCTGGTGAACGACCAAGGGAATACCTTGAATACCAGGCAGACTCTCTCGGGGAGCATATTGAGCCTATGTCGAGCTCAATCGATTATTCTGAATCCTTCCTTAAATACATACAAATAGAAGAACTTAAGCCAGTCTTACGAAAATGCAGACATAACGAACCGTACAACCGGCCTTTCAGTATTGCCGAGTTGAGAGCTGCCTTCATTGCATGTAAGAGCTCGGCACCGGGACTTGACAGAGTCATGTATGAAATTATCAAAAACTTACACACTGACAGACAAGATGCACTTAAAGCGGCTGCCCCGGAAAGGTGGTGGTCCCGGGTTCGAGTCGCGGACCAGGACCAATTTTTCTTCAACTGCGAGGCTTTTCTTTCGGGGAACCCGTTTGGATTTCCGTTGTAGCACTTGCTACGAACGGGTGGATGTGTGATTTTCCCCCTTTATCAAGATACACTACTCTTAACTTTCAACACTATGTGGGCTGCCGGATACCTTGCATCCGCATAGAAAGAAGCGATTGTGTTCCCTGTTTTGAAGCAGGGTAAATACCCTTCCTTGGCGACAAGTTATCGCCCGATAGCTCTTACAAGTTGCATGTGTAAGCTTTTGAAAAAATGATTAGTCGTAGACTGATGCATATCCTTGAACTCAACAATATACTTGATCCTTATCAGTGTGGCTTAAGAGAAAGGCGGTTCACAATTGATCACCTTGTGTGCATTGACGGATATATTCGTGATGCATTCGTACATAAACGGTTTTTCTTATCGAAATTCCTCGACATGGAGAACGCGTATGACACAACGTGGCGTTACGGTATCGTGCGAGACTTGTCGGGAATGGCCATTCGTGGAAATATGCTAAGCATAATAGAAAGCCATTTGTCGGATCGTATCTTCCACATGAAAGTCGGCAACGTATTGTCGCGACCTTCTATGCAAGAAACTGGTGTACCACAGGGACGCGTGCTTAGCTGCACGCTCTTTATCGTGAAGATGGACACGCTTCGGGCTTCCTTACCATTAGCCATTTTTTATTCCAAGTCGCCGACATTCGAATAGGCTTCAAATCTTGTAACCTCGCAGTATGCGAGAGACAGGTACAGTAGGGCTTGAACAAAGTGTCGAAGTGGATGACAAAAATTGATTTAAAATCAACCCCTACAAAAGTTATTGTGTTCTTTTTACAAGAAAGAGAGGCCTGGTTCCAGATCCTTGTGTAGAGGTATGCGGACAACAAAAACTTGTCAACGAAGAGCATACATTTCGAGGTGTAATACTTGACTCCAGGCTTACTTTCATTCCACACATTAAATATCTTAAAGAAAAATGTCTAAAAACAATAAACTTACTGAAAATTCTATCCCACACAACATGGGGTAGCGACAGGAAGTCTTTGATGAATCTTTATAAGACCCTAAGTCGATCACGATTGGACTATGGCGGCATTGTATGTAACTCTGCCGCTCCGAGCGCGCTTAAGCTGCTATAGATCCTATCCACCATCAAGGTATTCGCGTAGCCACTGGCGCTTTTAGGAAAAGCCCTATTGACAGCTTATACGCGGAATCAAATGAATGGTCACTCCATCTGCAGAGAACTTACATCAGCCTCAAATATTTCCTGAAAATACACTTCAATGATGAACATCCATGTTTTAATACAATTAACGATATGACGTGCGCTACACCTTTCCGTAATCGTCCCTCTGTAAGACAGCCTTTCTCGCTGTGTGTGAGGGAGCTTAGTGATGAAATGCATGCCTCACTCCTCGAACATCGCCTAATGCATCCAACCATGCTGCTGCCTCCTTGGAAGTGGCAGGTGGTAGAATGTGGCATATCCTTTCTAGAAGTTAAAAAGCATGCTCCAAAGGTCGAAATCTGAAAGCATTTCCTAGAACTTCAATACAAGCACTCGTGCACAGAGTTCTACACAGACGCTTCCAAGTCACATACCGGGGTGCCCTCTGCAGCTGTCGGTCCATACTTCTCGGAATCCGATGTACTGCATCCGGAAACAAGTATCTTTACGGCCGAGGCATACGCTCTATTGTCGGTTGTGAAGCATATGAGGAAATCAAAACGCCAAAAAGCAGTTACACATACATACTCCCTAAGTGTCGTGAAGGCCTTGATGTCAATCTGTAAGCATAAAACTCCCGTATTTATTCAGCTCTATTCCGAGCTGTGTAAAGCTTATCTAGCTAACCATCATATCATTATATGCTGGGCACCTGGCCATAGGGGAATACAGGGTAGCGTTCTCGCGGACCAGATGGCCACGTCAATTGCATCGCATGCTGTTAGTCATACCGCTGCTTTCCCTGTCACAG
Source organism: Dermacentor andersoni (assembly GCF_023375885.2). Lineage (NCBI taxonomy): Eukaryota > Metazoa > Arthropoda > Arachnida > Ixodida > Ixodidae > Dermacentor > Dermacentor andersoni. Next base: position 58,825,319 of record NC_092822.1, read on the forward strand.
ATCTGAAGCCTTTCTTGCGAAAGAAACTGCGAAACCACAGGCAACGCATGTGGGACTCAGAAATAAATAATAAATGGCGCGTGATAAAGCGACATTAAGGTTTTTGTTCCTCCGCAACAACATCACCGCGAACAGATGTCCTATTCTGTCGTCTCAGAATAGGACACACATTTGGAACCCATAACTTTCTACTTTCTGGAAATGAACCTCCAACTTGTGGTAGATGCGGGGAGAGGCTGACCGTCCTCCACGTCCTACTGGAGTGTCGGGAAGCCGAAGCTGAGAGAAATAAACATTTTCCTCTGGCATACCGCTATTGTATCCCACTTCACCCGGCTACATTTCTTGACAAAGAACCGCTTTTTAACGCCAAAGCAGTCCTCAGTTTCATGAATGATGTTGTCCTACATTGAAAAATTCAAGTCCTAGCTATCCCTGGAGTGATCACCTGGAGAAACCACCTATCGGCTCGTGGGATATGCACTACGATAGAAGCATGACCCAACAACGCGTATAAAGTCCAAGTTATTCACGTATTACACGAGATTATACTCCGTGCAGTCAGTCGTGGTGCACTCGCACCGCAACATGCGCGGCCACGTCATTTGAAATTCCGGCAGAGCCTCCGAGACTCGAGTAGCTTCCCGCTTCGCGTGATTGTCCCTTCCACCAGAAGCGCTCCACCGCCAGCCCGAAGAGAATGCCGATGACGTGGCCGAAGTTCGAGCTTTTGTGCGTCTGCAGATGCAAAAGCATCAGCTCGAGCACCAGGCCCGGCCAGAAGGTCACGTGGACGGGAAAGGAGGCCATCTCGTAGCGCGTACGCTCGTGCGCGCTGTGGTAGACGGCCTTCAGCACCAACACGGCGCAGAAGAATGCGCACCCGCTGTCATCACCGGGACGTCGGAACAGGGCCGGAAGCGGGTCCTGACGATGTAGAAGCTGTTTCCAGGTGACGGCTGGCAAGCCGTCTCGGAGGACGGTGACGGCAAGAATTAGTCCGACAAGTAGGCGCAGAAACCTGCGGAAAGGATGCGAGGCGCGCCATACTCAGCGTGCGCCGTGCTGCTCTTTCGAGCCTCTGAACGAGAAGAATACGGGATACCAAAGGGCTGAAACTATTCTTAGTTACTAGCGCATGAAAACAATAGACAATGAAGCCAACAAAAGAGTGATGAATAATGCAGCAGCATTTCTTTCTTTCTTTTTCTATTTAAACGTAGAAATAAGAGTGAGGTTGGTTTCGCTCCAAGGGTGAAACATTCCAAACGCTATAAAGGTTTAGCGTTCCGCGGAAGCTCCCAGAATGGTGTTCTCGGAAGACGCGTGGGCGCCATGTTCGCGCGACGTAGCACATGCGGCAACTTCTGCTACGCAGCAGAAACAGTGCACTGGCAGCTATTAGGTATCTCACGAGGCTGGTGTATGGGGAGTCGTCATACACACAGATGCTCAAGAGGCCTAGGCGCGTGCATGAAGGTTTCCTATACGTTGCCATGATGATCAGCAGCGCCACCGGTGTCGCAGGCGTCGCACCTCTACATTACACGTGATGAGACCGAAGGCAAACCATCAACGTTTACAGCTTGAAGTGTGCACTGTCGGTCCCGCTCAGACCACTATACGCACCACGGTGTGCAAAGCACGCAGCCTGTCAGCAGAAACGATAGTGTTAGTACGCAAAAGGCTCGTACCTGCAGTGGGAGCCAGAACGCTGCCCTGTCTTCATTGCAGAGTCGATTCAGCGTAGCGTGAGGCTGTGTCCACTAGGCGTCGTCGTTTTGATGTCTGTGATGATCATCTCAACATGGGGCGTGTGCAAGCCAACGGCGCCAAGACGTCTCTACTGTACATATCGCCGTGACCGCAATAATGGAAAAACGAAAAGTAAAAGTGGACGAAAAGACATTGTCGTGCAGGGGGAAGCCCGAACCACATCTTCTGCACCGCGCGACAGCAGTCTACTTTCTTGGATATTAATGCCTTGGCGATTGCCCCAGCAAAATCTGTCTATCACGCGAATAGTGTAGTGCCTTGTATCTGCACAAAATTGTGTTATTTGCGAAGTTAACACACTCAATTGTTGTAATAGTGTAAATGTAGAGAATTGGTAGCTTGATAAGCGATAACTAAGAATTCAAACCTAAATAATAAATTGATCGGAGAGAAAGCCGTTTTCGTCAGGCCGCCTCGAAAGCTTAATTTCCCGCATTGCGGGTGTGTGTTCAGAGAAACCTGCTGAATAACTGATTGGTACATGTGTCCATAGGTCAATAATAATAATAATAATAAATTATTCGGGCGCTAAAAAATGGTCAAGTCGCCGTCGCCTTGTCAAGGCCGTAACAAAAAAGGAAAAGGAGAAAATAAAATTAGAAAGGAGAAAATATCTGCCTCGAATACACTGCACATACAGTGAAGCTATTGCCGACGTTAGACAAGTACCACCATCCCAACTGATGTTAGACGACGTTAGACAAGCACCACCACGAAAAGGGACGTATGCCACGCAACACACACACGTGTGCGAAAGTGCAGCATAAACTCCATCCTACTAAGCCCTCGCCAAGTGCATGTGCCTTATTGACTAATTGAAGTTTTTATAGTAAGTTGCGTAAGAAAATTCGTGAAGTACGACATACACACAATATGCCGACCTGATAGCTTCGGATTGTAATTCGAATATACGACAAACCATAATTGTGTTACGCGGTAACTCAAAGATAAAGTCATTTTCCAGGCGCCATTTAAGGTCTGTCTGAGTAGTCGCGGCCGCTAGGCGGAGTTTCTGTTTTTGGACAGTGTTTGTCATAATGTCGATTACGGTTGCGGCACACGCTGTGCGACAGATGCAATGGGCAGAGCGCCCACGCCTCAACGCACGTGTGCTGAAGTGCAGCATGCATCCTCATTCACCTAGGCCCTCGGCCAAGCGACAATGCCTTATCAAGGTGAAAGCCTTGACTGGCTTGATGCAATGACCCATACCCCTTTAGGTAGCGTCTAGTCGAGTGGTACAGAAATTATCATCAGCAGCAATGACTCATACCCCCGTAAGCAAGCAAAATGCAATGACTCGTGCATTCATTGAAATCATCCAAATAACACACAGAACAGTGTACGTTTCAATAAGGAACAAGCTCAAAAGAAGCATCCGAACCATCTATGAAGCATTGCAAGTCCCCCTCGGAAATACGCTATGGCCGAGCATGCTCGCCAAGCGTGAAACGAGGTGGGACGTGCGAAGCGGCGGGAGTGTGAGTGAGTGAAAAACTTCATTGAGCTCTAGATTCGCTGGTCTTCTGCGGTCTTCAGATGGCTTCGTCCATCTTCTGGCACGCCCACGTTATGTGATACAGCGTGGGTGGTTCGTGGCACCAGGGGCATTTGTCATTGTATTGTGTGGGATACATTTTGCTGAGTACGTTTGGGTTCGGGTACGAGCCCGTTTGTAGCTGCCTCCACGTGATAGAGTCCTCTCTGCTAAGCGAGTTGTGCGGTGGTGGAAACCGCTTTCTGCAGCCCTTGTAGTAATTTAGTATCGCCGAATAGTCTTGGGGTACAGGTTCGGTCCCCTCGAGGTCGCCTACGTTGGATACCCGGTAATAAGTGTACCCTCGAGCTATCCTGTCCGCCTCTTGGTTCCCTGCCACTCAAGTGTGTCCCGGCGTCCATACTATCGTATGCCTAATTGGTTATTCTTTTGGCTGTCTCTGTGTTATGTGGTCTCCGGAGCGGAGTATGCGAAGCGCTTCGTGCCCTATTCTGCCGCGTAGGTAGTTGCGGCACGCCGTTTGTGAGTATGTAAGGATTGTTGGAGACCGTTTAGACCGATATTCCTCCACTGCCGCTAGAGCGACGGCCGCTTCTTCAGCCTCGACTGTCGTGCAGTCTTGTAGTGATGCGCTGGTGATCTCGCGTAGGTTTGAATCAATCACCGTTGCTACGGCGTTGCTGTTGCTCTGCCCCGCTGCTCTGGCGTATGTGGCTGCGTCCACATATACCGTCGTTTCTTGGGGTGCTAGTGTCTTTTGTAGGTATTCTGCCCTCGCCTCTCTGCGTGCTTTGTGTAGGTTGGTATCCATGTTCCTGGGTATGGGTGCTACTTTAATGTGTTGCGATACTCATCCGGAATTGTTTAGGTCCTCCGTATCTCTTTAAGTTGATCGGCGCAGCCTAGTTTCTTCAGGAGCTCCCTGCCCGATGGGGTCTGCTGTAGCCTGCGCAGTTGGGAGACTAGTTACGCGGCGGTAGCAAGGCGTTCGACCGCGAATGCTGCTCTCCCCTGCTGAGAGGATGCAACGGGAAGTCGAAGAGAAACCTTCGTTCACCCGAGTCTGACCCCGCTATGCGAGCGCCCGAAGCCGCAGCTAAGCGCGGGAAAGGAGCCGAAGAAGCCGAAAGGCGAAAGCAACAACGCAACGATGCAAGACGGCGCATTACCAATTGTGCAGCAGGCTTTCACCTTCCCGTGCTACAGGAGTGTAACATGCTGCCGAACTTCTTTTAACTACAATCCACTTTTTCAAAGTAAATTGCTTCCGAAAATTGGGAAAGTAGGCTTACACCACACGCTGGAAACATGACGGCTTCTGATTGCAATCCGAATATACGAGAAAACATACTTCTGGTAGTACGGAAACTCGAAGACTGCCGTCTGCCCCTTTCCAATTGCCGTTTAAGGTGTGTCTGAGTGGCTGCGGACGCTAGGTGGCGGTACTGTTCTTTGGTGGGCCCGAGCCCGCAAAAAATTGACAATTACATATCACCCTTCTTCTCCGTTCTCAGAAATTTATCGCGCAAATTCCTTCTTTTGTTTAATACATCTTAAATCAATTCTGCACAATTGCTCATCTATTTATAACCCTTAAGTATTAAATTGCTCTGTATTTCTTCAATAATTATTTTTCTGTTTTAAGCGTACCGTCCGCTTCTCGGTCAATCCTCCGTATGAGGCATGTCCCATACTATGGAAACGATGCTCATTAACATCATCATATTAAGCCCATTAACACGTACGCATCAGTTTATTTACCACCAGCGACCTTTGGTCCTCCCTTTCCTTAATAAAAAGAATTCATTCATTTACAAAATACATCCTGAAATACAGTGAGCATGACTTTGTTACTTCACAAATGGGGATAAATAAAGCTCCTCTCATTGAATCGCGTAATATTTCGCCTAAATGAAAAAGAAAGAACGCTGTAATTGCCTTTTTTGTTGCGATACCTAGCCAACAATACCTAGGAATACGTAATTATTCTAAACATACCTCCAAATTTTTGTGGTGGCGGCTGCTGGGCTGTGTACAAAGACCATGACACTTGTATACAACGTGCTAAAGATGGCGAAAGCAGCTCTCAGATTATCGGAAGATCAGTAGGACGAACGGCGATGATGAATCTCGCATATGTAACATCCAGCCGGTCTGCAGAACTTCTTATCGCTAGATTTTCTCCAGCACCCTGCGGAGCGCGTAGCTCACCCGCTCTCTACAAGTATCTTGACCTCTGTAGATGTCATCGCCATGTTCATCGTGTTTCTAGCCAAAGCCGCCAGCAAAAAAAAAAAGAGGAGGAAAAAGCTCCGACCCATACATTTTGTTACGCCCAAGATGAGATGCAAGGCCCGCGCTCTGCCACCGTCGAGTTAGATTTTCAGTTCCCGACCGAAACGCGGTTGTTCTGAGTACTTCGCTACTATAGGGCGGTCAGGAGACTTCTCAGGCAGGATACAGCAATAATCATGAGTATCGCAAAGCTTTTCGCTATCTGATAGCGTGAAAGGTTCGGCGCGCCATTCTCCGTGAACATGCGCACCGGGCCGGTGGGCTAGACCTGCCGGTCCCGACGTGGGATTAGCCGGGTGCGCGACGATTTCGCGTCCTCGCCGGACCTGCACTAAAGTTTGTTCACTCACTCACTCAACATGTGCATGCGAATATATATATATATATATATATATATATATATATATATATATATATATATATATATATATATATATATATATATATATATATAAACGAGAAGAAGGGAAACAGTGGCACCCCATTTTTGTTAACTAGAACCAAAAGAAGCCCACAGATATAGAGGAGTAAGAAAACTCGGGGAAATTAATTTGTAGTTTCAATTGAAATGTAGGAATGACAAATTCATGGAAAATTAAAATGGAGAGAACACCAGCTTCCCCCCGGTGTAAGCAGAACCCACAGCCTTCGCATTGCACACGCATTGCACTACCAAGTATGCTACGGAGGTGGCTGTTCCAACGCGCACAACCATGGCAGTTTATTTTTATAGTTTATAGATATGGTCATTTATATATAGTATATGTTATTGCTAGTATATATATATATATATATATATACATTGCTCAGGTAAAAGTGCATACTTTTCCATTTGCTTCATTTCCTGTTCCATATAACCAAACCACCTTTCTGGTTTGCCTTCGAACGACACAAACATGTTCCGCTTATGTAGTGAAATAGTTCAAGGCATTTATGAGCAAACATCCACATAAACCTGATTTCTAAAGGATAAGATATTGAACTACATGGCTAACAGCGTATAAAGCACATTCGTAGGTAATAAGAACTGATGTGAGGCCTACTTCTGCACACTTCGCAGATTATTTAAAGGAAGCCATCTTCTACAGCACTAGCTGCCTAAGGAACAGTGAAAGATCGCCGAGTTTTAGTCTGCTCGTAGCTAATTCTCAAAACTATCACAAAAGAATAAGTAAGAAGCGAGTAGAATTTAACGTGCTCGACATATACATTTGTAGCTTGTTCAGTCAAACAGAAACACCGTGCACGCTCCTACAGGTGCGCTCCGTCCCTGAAAAAAAAACACTATAGTTGATAAGTAATCGGGCATGTTCACGTCCGCGCGTGGAGGCCTTCCTACGCAGTTTACACGGGTGACCACTTTACAAAGCCACACACATCGATCATACGCGAACGATGACGGTGCCGCTGAGTCGGCGTGGTTGCACTTAGTCTTGGAAGAGAGTGTCGTCTTCCGCGAGGACCTCGGAATCTCGGTACACGGTTGGCTCGGGCTCGCGGTAGGCAGTGGGCGAGGCGGTCCGAGCGGCGCAGATCTGACACCACAGGTCAGCCGGTGCCTGTTCGTCTTCGTCAGAAACAATGCTGCGGGTCGGAGGGCGCCGTCTCGCCCCGCAGGTGCTGCGGCTGGCGAAACCGCAGCCTCCGTGGCAGTGAGCTACAATCAGGCCGGCAACTACTCCCAAGACGTGGCTGGCTGTGGAGGAGCCCGGTATGAAGAAACGCAGGTGCGCCAGCTCCAGCAGGACGCCCACCCAGAAGGGCACCGGGATGGTGAACGACGCCACTTGGTAGCCGCGGGGGTCTCGACGCTTCTGGTGGCGAATGGTCTTCAGGGCCATCAGGGTGCCGACCAGGCTGCAGCTGGAGGAGCCCGATGAAGACGGCACCGGAGCAGGGACGCCATCTCGGAAGGCGACCGCGTATCTCCAGACGATCCAAGAGAGGCCGTCTGGGAACAGTTGCCCGACGAACAGCAAGCCAGAAGCCACGCACAAGAAGCTGCGGCCAATACGCATGGTCACACAACGCAGCCCGACGGGTCATTGAAGGGACACTAAAGAAAAGCATGACGTCAGCTTACCCTGCTGTCCTAACAAACTGATCATATCTGCAGCCTAAATCTCACGTAATAAAAACGACTAAATTTCATGTAACAAAGGATATATTTCATATAACAAAGTAAATCTAGAATTTTCCTGCCATTATTGACGTAAAAAATACATTATAAGGGATGTGCTAAACTGGGCTGCTTGCCGTTCTAATATAATAAAGAATATGTGATACAAAGAAAGTATTTTCGCTTCACATGCGATTTAATTTCCTGACGTTTGAGTTCACGCACTTTACTGATATAAATCGGAGCTATGTACGCATTTTTTAGCGGAAGTACACCGATTAATGTCAAAGTGAACGAAAGCCTACTACCCTTCTTGAATATCGCGCCAGAAACCGAACCCTGGTAGTGGTTTCACATAATTAGGCTCTTATTTTGCACTACATTTTATGGCATATCTCCTAAACTATTTTGGGGGAAATATCCGCCGTGCGTGGCATATACGCTCTGTGTCAGTCATGTCGGCATGTTGGCCACAGATAAAAGAATAGCACTGAAGAAAGAGACCCATAACAAATCATGGCTTCTTGAAAGCTACTTTAGTCCAATACAGTTCGTTTCAAGTTTGGTCGGCCTCCTGCATGCCAGCTTTTTAAAAAGAGGTTTACTCAAGAGGGTCATCTACATTTTTGTCACATACGAGCATGCCATAACAGAACGGCAGGGTCATTCTATACTCGATTTCGATTTTACTTCATTGACGCACAGCTCCTATAGAACAGTTACAAATACGTCCTATTTTTTCCATCAGCCCCGCACACCAAATACACCTTCGAACCAACATTAAATATAAACGGTGTCATTATCATAATTTTCACACTGATATTAGGTTTATACATCGCAGACGCCGTACGCAGATACGTGGGTTTTACGGAAGGGAAAGGCTTGATAACATTGCAAGAAACTAAAGAAATGCGACAAAAAGGTAGCGGGACCGCATGAAGGTCATCGCTCCATATCCCTGCGCGTCACAAATTTTAGCGACGTGTAGTCAAGGCTGGCGGCGCAGTAAACAAAAAGAATACTGCAGCCTTAAAAAAACACCGAGACTCACCTAGGGCGTACGGGTGCATTGCCTATTACCAACTCGTCCAAGCTTCCACCCGTGTTCATTCAGTGGTCTGTAACGTACCACTATCCCATTCTGATTTCACTCGATCCATTCTCCTGACGTGAAATTTACGTAACCGCCAACTCAAGCATCCGGCGGTGACCCGCAGCGTTGATTGTACAGCCCAATCAAACACTCCTCGATTATAGAAGGTCACATTTGTCTGTTTTGAAAGCGAATAGCATTCCCTACCCTGACAGGTTCTCTAATTGGAAGACAACAAGCGAGGATTGCGCCGAAGATGGGGACGGTTTCGATGGGTTCGAGCTAGCGCCGTGAACCTAGATTACCGATTGAAGAGGGTGGGGCCGGCGGTTACGATGGGGCTGCTCCCCTGCGCATACTTAGCTTGCGGTTGCCGATCGAAAGTCGCGGCGGCGTGCAACGGAGGGCTAGAAATTCTGTTAAAACGAATCCTCTGTGAAAGAATGTCGGCAAAGCGACGTCGTATACGTGCCGAAAGGGCTCGAAAACGTTATGCTACCATGCAAACATATATTATTATACAGCGAGAAATACATTATCCCCGGCAGTTCTGAGTAGCAACTGGCTGGTGCCGGAGCGATCGGCGAGCAGCCATCTTTTATTCCTTTCGGAATGTGGCAGTCTCCAGCTATCCCGAAAAAAAAATTCAATTTGTTCGGCACAATTGGCATGTATAGTGCGTGCATGTCACTTTGACAAGGCAAGTTTTCGCAGTTTTGTGAGATCGGCGTGACGGACTAGCGCCCAAAAATTCTCACCAATAGCGAAGAGCTAACGTCGAAAAAGGCGTATAATCGGAAATAATTATTTCTCTTTTGTTTGGCCTAATTATGCATTATCAGACTATACAGGTCAGAACAGGTGTGAAGTTTTGCAGTTTTCGTGACGTCCCGTAACAGGCAGGTGAAGTGGCGAGATCCTAAAATTGGTTGAACAATCGTGGGACGCTAGCTGCAGAAATGGAATAAAAACAGACTGGAATAGCTTTACGCTATAACTAAAATGTTCTGCACTGTCCCTGCAGATTGAGCAATGCCAACATATACGATAATACTGTGAAACCTGCGACGTCCCATACGAAAACTTGGGAAGCGCATTTTGGACGTGACACGCAAAAGGCAAAGCGGGACCTTTTTCAAGCGAACAAGCATAGAGTTCATGAGAAGTAATCTACCACCTGAACCACCGAATTAACCATTCTCATGCAATCAGTCAAGTACTAGGTTGCTGTTTCTCTTCATTAAAGGATATCATGTTCATCGCTTAGGTTTAGTGAAGACAGTAAATGCTGGCTTGTGTGTTTGCTTAATAAGGTTCATGAGCTGTGCGTGGGGCTGCGGCTTGACGTCTCGCTACCGAAGATCTGGAGACGAGCAACTTTCTGGGCCGCGCGTGGTGTCTTTCGGCCTGGTGCAGCTTCGTCGGCGGTTCGAGCCACTGACATCCTCAGTGGTTCCTGTGATCGGGACCTGATGTCCCACTATCTGAGGGGAGCGAAACACCGACGACTTTCCCCAGTCATTCTTGTGCTCACTGCTTGCCGTTGCCAATGGCGACGCCATCGGACTGTGGATCAGGTGGCACAGGCGGCCCGTAGTGACTGCCTTCGTGATCAAGCAACCAAGTCAACGCAGACGCTTTGCCGTCACTACTCTCTGACCAGAACAAACTCCGTTAGTGGACCCTCATCAAGGGAGGGAAAGGCGTGTGGTACATGCGCCGAGCGAATCAGAGAGAATGTGCCAGACATATACAGCTGTGGATTTGTGTGCACGTATTGAGTTTTCTTCCTTCTTTTGTTTTAATGCACCGTGTTTCTCGTGCGTGCCGTTATACTCATGCCGCTGACATTTCTTCCTTGCTATATAGCGAGTATACTTTCTCTACGCACTGTCCGTGTTCCCTCTGTCCAAGGAGCACCACTCGGCAGTGTCTCCAATGATTTCCGTCTAACGTGGACCCACGCCTGCTAATGTCGGACACGTCACATTTAATCGACTTTCGCCATATAAAACGGGTTTCCTTTATGTTATACTCATAAAGCATCGGTTATGCGTTCTACTCATCACATGATGTGAACCATGTAGGTGTGTTGCTTCCACATTCCCTTCAGGGCCTCGTTAAGAAAACGGTTGGTGCCTGCCCTTAAACTAGTTCCGTAAACACACTACCGAAAAACCGAGCGGGGGTGTGCTAGCGCGACATCTTGTGATGCATTGTTAAACCAGACAGTGCTAGGAATGTCGTTGTGCTGCATTAGTGTTTAGTCACTATATATGCTACCACAATATAGTCACTCCATTATGTGACTATATAAAGTCACCCAAAATAGTCACTACAGTCACTATTAAATAGCTACAATCTACGCTAATTGTTGAAGCCCTCTCACTAGGACCTACCTACGAGGATGATTGAAAAAATATTCAACTGGGAAACAAAGATTTGAAGAATTCTATGATATATTTGGTATCCTGTAACAGTTTTCATTTTGGTTCAATCCCCGACCAACACGCGGCGGCGCGTAACTGTAAAACAAGAGAAGGAAGCAGCTTCGCTGCAAAGTTGGCCTCCCCATTGTCGACTTGCACCACGTTAAAGCAGCTATCTGTGATGCAATATGTCAGGATATAAAGTATTAAGCAAGTCAAATTTTGTCGACTGGCGAAAACGCAGTACATATATTGGTGTGCGTCAGCACATAGAATCTACAACTGCACCAGAAAATTTAAAACCGGCTCAACTTCTCCCTTAGATGTCCTTGCGAACGGGCCAGACATAGTGCGTAGCGAGGCATGTAAACACAGCACAGAACTGGAGAACTCATGCTGACCCTATTCTTGGATGCAAATGGGGCAGTCATGGAAGATTGCCTGCAATTAGGAGTAAGAGTGACAAGTACCGTTTCACGTAGCTGTGTTTTTTTTTAATATTTTTCTGCGGTAATAAGAAGTAAACAACCGTACTTTTCAACCCAGTGTATTGTTACAGCATGACAACGCCGTATACTATACTGCTCACTCAACAATTCCGACAATCCAGGTTACGACGTTTGAATGTGCTGCACGCCCACAATATTCCTTCGAGCTCGTCCCCTGTGAATCTTGTATGTTCAGATGGCACAAAAATGCGACAGGGGGGACCAGTTAAAAATCAGTTAAAATCGTGGTGCATGATTGGCTGCACTTACAACCAAAATAATTATTTCCACGAGCAACGCATGGTGTTCCGAAGTGCTGAAGTACGTACACTGCAAGTCAAGCAGACCGACCAGCGGGGTAAAGTATACGTGTATGATTATGTCGTATTATTTCATTTTCCTCATAAGAAATAATTAGCGTTTTCGTTTGACTCCCAGCTCGCTGAACGTTATTGTTCATTTTCATTTTTGTGCGCTCTACTTGAACATAACTTCACATCATGGCGCCTCGTAGGCTCGACACTTAATCGAAGTTAGCGAGCCTTCATGCGGACTCACTTTAGCACGCAAGCATGAAGAAGGCTCCCTCTCAACTATAATCATAACCAGAATTCCGCAAACAGGTTCTGTAATAAGGGAACCATACGCGGCTCACCTGAAGTGACCAAGGTCGCGTTCGAGGTCCTGGCCCACCGCCAAAAGGGACAGGCTGACGTAGGCTACCTGGTAAATGTCGTCCAGGTACAGCGCCGAGAGAATGGGCGGTTTCCAGATGGGGTACCTAAAAGTCAATGCTGACTCATCCGCGGTCGAAGTGTCGGTGTACGGCCCGCACAAAAAGGCGAAGCTGACAGCTGCGACGAAGAAATACGTGACTGGCACGTTTGGAACGACACATAGGTAGATATTCTTCCGGGGGTTAGGAATCCTGAAAAGACAAAACGAAATAAAAAATTGCGCAGTGTGAATACACCGTCTATATTCATAATCGAAAGACTTCAAGACGATTGTTGTGCCAGACACTTATGTTTTTTTTAAATGAACGATTGAGTTTTTATGTGGTCACCTTGTGGTGAACTTATCTGAATGTCGTACCCTACTATACCGATTAATCACCACGTATACCTCCAGGAACGTTATCAAAGGAAATATTTAAAAGCGTCTGGTATACCTCTCGGTGCATTTCGCAGGTGAACTCCCCGCACAATGCATGGGACCGGCGCCTCGGGTGAAAGATACCACAATCAGTACATCTAATATGTTTGCTACCACTCGCCAACACTCCTATTTCTTGCGTTCGCGTCTGCCTACATCGGACTAGCCTCGGCAAGACCTGGCACCTAACTAGACCATATCCAAATGGCCATGTAAATGTTCACCAGCAGAGTTATGTAATGTGGGGGCTTTGTAGCATGCCAGGACCAATAATTTTGGGATGAATTAAGTTTTCACCCTTCCGTCCGCCCATTTATCCATCCATTGGTCCGTCCGCCCATCCATCCGGCCAATTGTCCATTTAACCAATCATTCATAGTTAGCGACATTGACGATGTCTTCCATTTAGGGAGAATAGTCCAGGACAGGGCAACCATTGCTGCAATATTATAAAGACTAAGGAGATAAGGTCGTATACGTCCTGCTTAAAAAAAAAATCAGGCGACTATATGCTACTGCTGACCTTTCATTTACAAGCTCAATTCTCGGAGCAGAGCAACTAACCACAAAGAAATTGATTAGTCGTGACCATTGGTCACTGAGAAAGGAGCGAGACATTATATAGCACAGTTCGCAGGTTAGTCCCACTGTTCGAACATCACGCTGACGGTGAACTTTATATTTATTAGTATGGTTCTTAAGGCGCTCGTGGTCCGCACATATCCTTCAGTACATCATTCACTGCACCTAATTTTCGCAGCTGCACCTGAATGGCGAGACCATAAGAAAAAGAAATTCACCATACTTGTGAATATTCCGCAAGACCAAAATCTCACCTGACTATACTGCTTCCCAGCGTTGTTCCACACAAGAACGCGCCCGTCAAGTATCCACTGAATATCGGCATCGCGTTCTTGTCAGAACACGAGCAGAGGACGAGAAGTTCGAACATGAAACACACGAGCGGCCTCATCCCGAACTCGCGGTCCCCGTAGTAGATGGTCGAGTCACTGAGGTACCTCCGGATAATCATGTCTAGAGCCACAATGACGCCGGCAAACGTATGCATGCACATCGTGCAAACGTAGGGCTCACCGGTCAGCTCGCAGGACATCAGGGCGTAGAAGGTGTTGACGAGTCCCACCGAAACGACGACAACGACAAGGAGCGCGACAAAGTGTACCAAACTAAGCGCGGCTTCCAGCACGAGGCCCTTGAAGAAGAAGAAGAACATGCCGCAAACCAGGTGAGTGACGTCAGCATGGTGGAATGCCGCGAACACCACCCGCTCCCACTGGTCGTCGAACAATATGGTTGAGACGCTCGCGCAGCGTTCGGGATAGTGCTTGTGCAGGTAGTTCCAGTGAGCTCGCGCCTGCATGCACACTACGGCCAACGTGGCCCACGGGACGCGCGCTGGCGCATGCGGGCCTTCGGCATGGGCCTCGCCCGGCGAGGACGTCTGGAGGGGGTCGTCCTGTTCGGGAAGCCGGTCGGCAGCATGTGGTGCGGTGGGGAGAACTAATTCGGATCTCTCTGCCGACGACGCGTCTGTGGCGGCTTCTGGAGTCTCTGCCAGCGGTGGCCGAGGAGATTCGCGCGGTGGGTCCCATGACCGCGGCCTGAGCGTGCCACGTGATTCCAATATCGGCACAGCACGCTTGTCGACGCGCTCAGTCACGGGCTTCAGCTCGTTGTCCTTCATGGTCGCTGTGGAAAACGACGCTGCGCTTCCGCATTGCATCTTCCTTACTGCTGCTGGTGAAGTGGCTTGAGCTAGCTGTGACTGGTGAGCGTTGTTGGGCAGGTCCGCACCTCTAAGCAGTGACGCGGGCAGGTGACTCTGGGATCCTGCGGTCGACGGGATATGAAGGAATGGAACTGGGGACCCCGTTCCGTATAACTGAGTCTCCTGGCACTGCAAAGTAAAATATACTTGCTCTGCGGCTGGAGAACGCGGTTGGGAACTTGAGTAGGAAGGCTTCAAGTTGCATGTCGCTTTCGGTTCGTTTAGCCTTGCTGGTGAAATCTGGCGAGCCAGGGACCTGTTACCGACGGTCGGCGACACTGAAATTTGACGAGCCAACGGGACGACTAGTGAATGGCGTCTCGGTATTTCGGATTGCGCCCTAGCAACAGTTTCAGACGGCCGTCCCCTCAGTAATGGCACGTCCGCTTTCAATGCTGTATGATCTAGCGGGGCTCCATACAATCCACAGTCCCTGAACGTCAGATCTTTCCCGGCGATTGAAGCTTCAGTGTTGAGAGACACGACGAAGGCACCATCCTGTGCGCTTGGAAGCGGGTGGGCATCGACGAGATTTTCTTCAGCCTTGCCTCTGTACGGCGGAGAGAAATCATTGTCTTCGAATTCCATATCGGTGTTGCCCTGGGTGCTGCTTTAAATTGCCGCCTCGGATTTCTCTTGGGCAGGCTGACTGTGAAACACTTAGCTGGTTCACACGGATGTCAAGCGATTTCCGCCCGCGTACGTTGTAGATGTAGATGTAGATCCTTGTGATCTACTGGCACGTACCGTACGTGGTGAAGCTGGTAGGATAGGGCACGATATCCTTTTTCGATGAAGCTGGTGAACTCCGCACTTCGTTTTCTGCTTCTTCGGCCTAATAATCCCCTAGGGTGGGTACGTGCCACTAACGTCTAGACTCTACATGTTGTTGTTGTTGTTGTAGCCTGCGATGCGTGTGGCTCCTACCCACGTTGGTGGATTGGCCAAGAAATGGGTGGATTATTCGAAATTATTATGGAGCATAAATTTCCTAATAGCTATTGAAATAGCATTGAATAGCGCTTAATTACCTGCTAAATAAAATCAGGAAGGTCATATTGAATGGGTAATAATTAATTTAAAAGTAAAAACAAAAAGAAAGGAATTTAGCAGGGCATTCGTTTAGATTCCGTAAGAAATTATCGGACAGCGAAGCATGCATCCCTGTGGCTGAATCCCAAAGTGGACGCTCCGAACGAAAGAATTGAAGGTTCTGTCAAGTCCAGGCCAATTCGTCGAAAAGGTATTTCCAACCATCTTTTTCTAACCGCAGTAAAGCGGCGACAAGATAGAAGAAAGTGGAGTATCGACTCTTCCTCATTACAAAAAGAGCAGAGGGGGGAGGGAACCAAACCCGACCTGTGTAAATAGAAATTCAGCGAGGGTACGCGGCAGCGTAATTTGGTGAGGCAGACCTCAAGCATCTTTGTGTCACAGGATTCGCTATGCCAGGGAAATGCCAGGTGCTTATACTCTGGAGAAGCAGTCAAATGTGGGTTTGATAAAGCTAATCTTATTGATCGCATCCGAAATCTTGCCGCCGTGATCTGTGCTGTCACTGGTAGAATAGGAAGAACAGGGCCGGATAGTGATGCATTTGCCAGTGAATCAGCAGTTTCATTAAAAAACAAACCTTTATGCCCTGGCACCCAAATCAAATGAACACATTGCACATGGGCTGGAACTAGTAAGTGGAATAGTTTTAGCATGGGTGACTCATTAGTAGCGGTAAGGCAAGAGCATACTGAAAGGGAATCAGTCAGAATGGCAGCCGTTGTAATAATAAGGTCTCATTTGCGTAAAGCTAGGATTGCTGCTAACAACTCGGCCAGAAAAATAGGCACAAAATCAGGCAACCCTAAAGAAAAAGACCAGTCGAGTGCAGGACAAAATATTCCAATGCCAGCTTTTTCCTCGCACTGTGAGGCCTCTGTTGCAATGATAACGTTTGTTTCTAGGCTGCTTAGGTGGTCTTGCAACATGGCGTTTAAGATGCCGTAAGGGAGTAGTTTCGCGTGGTTTGGGAAAATGTCATCGAACCTGATCTCTGGGTAATTTGAATGCGTATTATCATGAAGCAACTTGCGAATTTGCACATTTAGTGGTTCAAGTAATGTTTGCACAAATATAATCTGTGGTCTATGAAACCTGGGCCAATGAATAGGAAAAAATAATTCTGGATCAGAGAGGAAAATAATTTGAAGGCGGTTTAATGGGGATTCATATAGCCTTAGGAAAGTCAGAAGGCGAAATCGGCATATTATGGGTGGGATTCTTGCCTCCAGGTATAATACGGCATTCGAAACGTATTTTGGGAGGCCTAAGCACAGACGTAGCGCCTCTCGTTCCAACAAAACTAGCGGCCGAAGCTTGTATGCTGGATCACCGGAGAATAAAACGCATCCAAATTCTAACACCTGACGAACATACATCTTATATACCATCAAGAGGGATTTTCTTCGCATACCTGTTCTCCGGTTGCTCAACTTGCGCAAAATGCCCATTGAACGAGCTCCTTTTGTCGCAATATATTCAATATGCGGCCGCCAGTTAAGAATTCCGTTGTAAATAACTCCAAGGTATTTTAGTGACTCTACTTGTGGGATATCTTCGAGATGATAGTTAAGCGATATGTATACTGGGTCTTTAACGGGAAACACAAGGATAGCACACTTATTAGCATTCAGGTTTAAGTGTAAGCTATCCAGCCAGCTTTCCAGTTCCCTGAGATACGACTGCAGTATTTCGTAAAGAGAGCATATGTCGCTAGCCATACCAAAAAAGGCAATGTCATCAGCATAAACGTATGTACTGACAGCTGGGTGAACGGGGATTCTGCTCAGTAAAATATTAAATAATACTGATGAAAGTACCGATCCCTGAGGCACACCTCTTGTTTGCTTATATTTACTAGAAGAATAGCCGCTTCGAAAACAATAGAACTCCCTGTCTTTTAAAAATTCATGCACCCATGCTACAATATAGCCTGGAAGGCAATGGCTCTGTAACCGATTCGTTAAAATTGTATGTTCAATGCTGTCATAGGCTTTATATATATCCAAGGTAACTAGAGCCGCATATTGTTTTTTCTGTCTGGCGATGTTAATGCGACTTTCAAGGTCTACATGCGCGTGCCATATTGAATAGCCAGATCGAAATCCAATTTGACACGGACTCAACAATCGATTGTCGTCAATAAACTCTAATATATGTCCGAGAAGCACTCTTTCAATAAGTTTCACTATGTTTGATGTCAAAGCAATTGGTCTGATGTTGTCGATAGTATAGCCTGCCCTTTGTTTTTTAAGTAACGGAATAATTTTGGCGATCTTCCAATCTTGTGGAATCCATGCGTTACCAACAGAGTAGTTTAGCAACTTCAGAAGCTCACGTGGAGCTTCTTGAAAGAAAATCTTTAACATTGCATTTGTTATGCCGACCGGGCCAGGCGCTGTAGTTGGCAACTGTAACATGACCTTTGCTACTTCCGAATAGGATATCTCCTTGTAGCCCGAGAATGCAGGAGAAAAAGCAGGAGTTTGGAGGCGCGTTGCGAACCGACTCTCCAGTCCTTTAGCCAGTAGTTCTAAGGACTCTTGCATTTCCTGTGAGGTATAGACGATTGAGTCTACATTATTGCTCATTGAGAGTTTGTGTCTAAAACGAAGGTAATTAAATAAAGCACGTTTGTTTTTGGATTTAGATAGATGATGAAAATGGTTTTTATCGTACTCATCTTTTGCATGTTTAATAGCACGTTTGAAGGTTGCCGAAATAAATTGATAATCTTTCTAATTTTGAGGGCTCTGATTATGTAGAAGTTTTTTCCAAGCAGCTTTCCTTCTTCTATAAACTCGTGTGCACTCGCTGTTCCACCAGGGACTAGATGAGAAACGCTTAGCTGTCTGAATTACAAATTCAGACTTTTGTCGGGACGTCTGTAATGCTGAACAAATATTCAAGCCAATGTCTTCGTCATTACTATTACTTAGTGACGCAATGGTGGACCGCAAGCAGTCTTTAAATTTTTTACAATTCACAAATATTCTGCCTTGTCGTTCAACTGATGTTAAAGGGCATGCAATTTCAAAGTATACCGGGAGATGATCACTGTTTGTACAGAAATCAATCGTTGTCCAAGATGTCACAGTGACACTTGTGCTAGAAAACGTCAAATCTAACACTGAGCGAGATTGTCCGCGGACAAATGTAGGTCCACTGGTATTAAGGCATGTAAGGTTTTTATCTATGGTCCAGTTCCACAGACGTGTCCCGCCTGAATCTGTTTTGTAACCCCAAGACACGTGATGCGAGTTGAAGTCACCAGTAAGAATGACTTCATTTTTGCAGCTGGCAAGCGCACTATCCAATTGGTATGTACTGTGTACGCCCGTAGGGAAATAAGCATTTATAATTGAAAATGTACGGTAGCCTGGGATGCTAAGATGCACTGCCAACATTTCACATTCCGGAGACATTAACTTGAAAGCTATTTTCGCCTTATGACAGAATTTAGATGACAACAAAATCATTAAGCCACCTCCTTGTGAAAGGCGATCTAATCGAAAAGATCGAAAATCTTTAAATAGAAAATTTTTCTCAGGAGTAAGCCAGGTTTCTTGCAAGATTATGACGTCAGGATTAAGCTGAGTTGTTAAGCAATGTAAGTCTGTTGAAGCAGAAAACAGGGAACGACAGTTCCACTGTAGCACTTTTAAAGAAGCTATGGTGATGATCTAATTGATATAGTTTCTTCAGCGACTACCGTCGCAATGAACTTTCTTGGACGCCAGAATGAGAAATTGGATTACCCTTTCTGTTTTTGGTATATGGACAAGCAGCAGTTACTGGAGACCCAGTTCGTTTTTGCGGTCTGGTATCATGACCTGTTTCCATGTCGACCTGCGAGTCTGACTGACGCGAAGTACAAGGATCGGATCCTACAAATGTTGAGTCCGATGTGGTACTCGGCGCTAGGACTGAACTGGCTACCTGTTCTGCAGCACAAGCAATCGATTTGGTGATTGGTGTTGCAGCTGTTTGCAATAGCTGTGTCATCTGCGCAGTAAACACTTGGGAAAGGCAGTCAGTAACACTTGTGACAATATGTTGCATAGCCTTTGTCATTGCTTTTTCTACGGCCGATTCAATGAGTTTCGACAAGTTGTCTTCCTGCAAAGTAGACTGCCTCGCAGTGACGCCAGCGTATCCAAAGGCTCTTTCCTTGATGACTACAATAGCTTCTCGCCGCGAACATCGTCGCCTGTCAATTACTTCGAGTACCTGTATTTTGTTAGCTCTAGCCGAGCAGTTTGCATAGTCAGCCGCATGGTTTCCTCCACATAGGCAGCAAGTTTCGGCTTCAGCTGTGCACTCATTGGGAGAATGATCGGCACCACAGGCGCGACAGCGTCCATTTGATTTGCAGCCTCCTGCACTATGGCCAAAACGCCAACAGTTCCGACACTGAAGTGGACGGGAAGCGAGAGGTTCCACTCTAAAAATAAGTGGCCACACTTTCAGTTCAGAAGGGCAGGACATGCCAGCAAACGTAGCAATAACTGATTCTGTGGCAACTTTTTGTCCATTTACCAGTCGGTTACACCGGTATACAGCTATGACGCCAGCATCAGACAGTTTCTCCAGAGTCTCAGTTGGGCTCAATCGAGAGTCTACGCCCCGGACAATGCCTTTAGTGCATGCTAGATGAGGAGGAATAAACGCACTCACCGGGACAGATGCGAAAGTCTTACACTTTAGGAGGTCTGCGACACAGGTCGAATCTGATGACCTACAGACTATCCCACCTCTTCCAAATTGTCGGACATCGCTTATCATCTGGAAATGACGCGTCATGGCCTGGAGCTCGGCCTGAACAGCTTGTGGGTTTTTCAGCCGGATGAATTCACCGTTCGAGGGCACCAGCGCGACAGGGATGCGCTAACACCGCTGCGGAAGAAAGATTGCAAAGGCAAATCATCAGGGGAAAGGGAGGCTGACCAAGGGCTGGGCCCTTGCCCAGGAGAGTTTTTAGACATCAGCGATGTTTCAATCACGGATACGTCCTACAAAAATAAGATAAGTAAGATAACTAGGTCAAATCCACCCAAAACTCAGCCAAACCACCAAGTAAGTTCCAGCTTGGGCACACCGGGGCGGAGATCGAACGCAGCAGCAGGAGCGTCGAACGAGCCAACACGCCAAGAGTTCCTGATGGTGCTAGTCCGTAGCTGACTGTTGTTTCCTCTACTCAAGTGACACATACCCATCGTGGGGGATGTTCCAAAAAATTAAGTAGGTTGCACAAAATTAGTAAAAGAAGCTTAGAATATTAAAGATGGCACGGATTCCTATATTTTTATCCGCTGCTGTCGCTCCATGCTTGAACTACTTACTGCAATAACTTGAGCCTTATTTCATGTAGAACCAAACGATCAACCAATTTTGCTGATCGTTCTTGCTTTTGGTGGGGAGGAGGCGGTATTTCGCGAGGCATATTAGGCATATTAGGCATATTAGCTACAATGTTAGACATATTAGGGTGCTCAGGAAGGCTTAACTCGGTATTCATTATCAGGCGATTAGACCCATTGGAAAAGGGAGAACATATGCGCAAACTTATTCTTACAGATGGCTCCATCACACAGGACAGCGTACGTTTATATTATGTCTCTTTTGTTGGTGTTCTGCCCAATAAAAGTGGCACGTACCGCAGTGCAGCTTGGCCTTTTGACCTTTGCCCTTTGTCCTTTCGAAATTATTAGCGACGTTATTGCAATTAACAATCTATATTATGGTTGGTGTGTAGTTCACAATAATGCCTTATATGAATACGGTGAAAGGCGGCACATTACCAGCCCCACACATTCAGTGACCTAAGACGGTGTAAGAGAGATTCATTGAATATAGGCACATACAAAGGTGACAAATGTCCCTTAACCCATGCCCAGTGACCTAAGGTGGCGTGAAAGGAAAATGATTGAATCCGTTCATACACACCGAAAATTGCGTAAAGTATCCTAGAGAATGGTAATCGCATTACTATTTCTGTAAGTCGTTACACACAAAAAAAAACATTCATTCGTTCACGATTACGTTGCGCTGAGCGCGTTGCGAGCACGAAATTACGCTGCTCTTTCATTTCCTTACTTAATTAATTCGTTGTTTGATTTGTTCATTTCTCTTATAGCTTTTGACGGTACTTTAGAAAATGTTGATGGAGAGTATCTTGTCGATTACATTTGTCCGCGCTAACATTGATTTGATCTCGAGTACATGAGATGTGTTTAGTAACCCATTGTGCAACTACGTCGAGCTGTTGTAGTTGTGGCCTATCGAGCATGTTTCTCCTGCCCGCAGAGGAGGTTTGTTTTGGTTTGGGGCAAACTATGGTATGACTCAACCCACCACAGGGAATCGGCCGTGAAAGAATTGGCCGATATTCGTACCGAATTAGCCGCTGTCTTCATCATCGTCGTTGACAGGCCGTTTTTGTCGGGTGCAGCTATAGACCAAAATTTCCAGCGCTTCTAGGGGGCAGCCGTAGTTTGCCCACAACTTAGAGAAGGAGCGGAAGGAACCAAACAATATCCACAATTGCTCTTAACCTGTTCTTATCGTATGCTTACCGTCATAGTTCGCTCGTCATGGCTTTTTCGTTACCTGCACCGTCATGAAATCTACAGCCAAGCGCATCTGGCGCCGACAGCTTGCATCAGGCGTCGAGAATGTGTGACTTCCTCTAAAGGGGTGCGCAAGGGGAAAGAAATGTACAGGGAGCTTAACCAGACAACAAACATCCAGTTTGATGCACTGCACTGGGGAAGGGGGAAGGGGAGACAGAAAGAAGAAAAGGAGAAGCTCACGGAGAGAGAGCAAACAATTCTATATATGCTTTGCAGCGCGATATCGTGCGTGCCGCCATGTTTCACCACGTGGTGACGTTTCTATTAACGAAAAGCCTTGCGCACAAGGATTAAAGCCGAACATATCGATCCAACACGTGATCGCGGAAGCCGGCCGGGAAGCTGAACAAGTGTGCATCAATCAAACAGTACTAGGAGCCAAACACTCCCCGTCGATATACGCCGCCTTAGAATTTGTGTGTTGGGCCACTCCTGCAATAGAGCACGCGATGGGAATGGCTTCAGGACGAGTTCGCTTGCCAAGGCTGGTTACGGGATGCATTGCTCTCTCCTAGTTTGTTACCTTCCTCCCAAGCTTCTGTTGCTTGCGTCAGTCTGTCTCCGCTGCGCTTGTTTACAACGGCAACGCGTGACGCGTTGTGCAGTGTCACAAGCCGTGGTTTCGGCAGCTGTCGTCGACAGTCACACGAAGATGTGGTAAAAACTTCGTATGACGTGTACATGTCGAATATCCATCCTTCCCAGCTAACTACGACTTGATGAAATGGTTAGAGTAACGCTCCATACACATTTGTCGTACGGGTAGATTAGCCTTTCATCGGACGTTGGCGAATTCTGTTGCTGTTGCATATTGTTGTTGCAACGGAAATTATATGTAGCATTTTACAAACCAGACTTTGGTCTGATGCTCTGTACGGCTGTTTCCTTGTACTTAATGTATTTTTTATCCATTTCTATCTCTGAGACATCAGCGCCCAGAGCTCACGGGCGGACAACTGCAGAAGTAGGCGCTTTCCCCTTGTTTGCTCGGGTGGTTCCTGTTGCTGTAACGTCTGCTTGCTTACCTCTTTCACGCTCTGCCATCGTAAGAGGCTTTCCTTCCGATGTTCCGTGCTCGGTTCTTATGGGAGCCCCTCGTAACTACTCTTTTTTGATCGTCGCGTTATATTTTGAACCACAATCGAGTACAACTCCAAGTTGTGTGCCCATGCTAGTCCAGTGAAGCGCACATTCGAGTATTCTCGAATAATCCTGAATTATAGCGTGTATCTCAGGGCTCTCCCAAGTTACAGGTGCCTTCGCTCATTTTTGCAGACGCTTTGAGTCCACATTCGGCCTAAAAAACTGCTGGGAACGTTTAAGTACGTAGGGCATTGTACGAACAGCCTGCTTCCCGAGTATCAATACGTGTAGTTGGCCCTCCACATAAATTTTACGCTTGGATGTTGTTGTTTTACTGTTGCTTCAAAACAGGGCTCGTACCAACCTATGGTATTGAACACACTGGGTTGATTAAAACATGTATCTAACAAAAAACCAAAAGGAGGTGAAGGCAAATATTCAAAACGAAGCATTAGGCAAGTAAATGTCAATAAAATTTCTAGAGGACCTACACATAAATTTAGGATAAAGTGAAATTAAAGTGTCCCACAGTCGGTACCCTAGCAGCGAAACCTTCCTGACGCATCAAAGAATTTTGTATAGCAGTAATCATTGCCCTATGGCTTGCGCCTTATGGACAGGCACGACGGGACCTGATGTTTGGCGTAGTAAGCGCTAACTCCAGCTTACTATTTGGAAAGATGAAGAAAAGGAGAAGTGGCGGCAAGAAAGAAAGAAACGGCTCATTGTTACTGGTTCATTGCAAAAAAGAGCTGACGTAAGTTGCAGACGAACCAGGTCTATCAAGGTAAAAATTTAGGCGGAGAACTTTACAACGGAAGCTTCGTAGGGTCGCCTCGCATTGTCGTGAAAGGCAATTGCTCGTCTTCCATCGTAAATTTACATGTCGAAAATCATCTGTGCAAAGTAGGGATGATTCAGTACAATTTAGAAATAAATGGCACTTAAATCTAGCTCCTGTTACAAACGCGAAATCAGGAACAATATACAAGCCTGTGCCATTTAGAGGGGACGATTCGAGCGAATCAGCTTATTCATTTAAAAAGATTCCACAATACCTGCGGACCCTGACAAAGCGGACTTGAGATAAATAGTCCGGAGCCGGAGTCAAAAATAATACTCAGCAGGTGTGACCGATTATTAGAAGGTATATGTGTGCAAACCCAAATGGCATGCATAACAATTACTACTTGATATTTCTGTAGAACCAATTTTGTGACGACCAGAAAAATTGCCAGAAATTCTGCAAGAAATATTGGGCTATAACCAGCGAGACGGAGAGGAAATGACCAGTCAAGCTGACTTGAAAGCATGCCAACTCCGTCCTTATCTAAATATTGTGTTGCATACGTAGAAATAACGAAGTGAGACGGAAATTGCCTAAGATGACCTTGAAGAAGACTTTTAAGTATTCGCGCTGGAAGAAGTTTTGCGTGTTTTGGGAAAATATAATCGAAAATCATTTTCGCCTTCAACAAATTTGTTTTTGGAGAAAACAGGCACAGTAGGCGAAGTTTCAATAACAGTGCCTGAAGAAAAACAACTTGTGCCTGTCGATAACGCCGCCAATATATTATGGAAAACATGTTATTTTATGGGAGGATTGATGAAAACGGATCGCAAGTGGGATAGGGATGCATTGTAAGGCTCCAAAAAGGTCAGGAGAGTAAGTTGCTTAAATCTGGATTCAAGCGGAATAATTGGACCCTCCTCATTGGTTGGCCACAAAACTTGGCTGCCCAAGAGAAAGACGCTGCGCTTGCCTTTGTCCCTAGATCTCTCGTCGGCTGTTACTTTCGACCGCCAGTGAAAAGGATTATAAGACCTGCTTTTAAGGCACTGCATCAGCTTGAGAAGCCTTCAATTCTCTCGCCGCAAAAGTGCAGCTGAAACAGAATTGCGCAACCTGCAATGTATGATCATTTGTGCAATTAATATGCAATGAAAGCGTTCTAGCCCGCAGGCGCATTGCGCTATATACAGTGTTCTTTTTTAAGACAATACATATTGTTTATTTAGAAAAAAGATATGACCGCGAGACACCTGTCGTCTTCACCGTAGGATCTCTACGGCGAGGCGGAAACACTTTGCCGCTGCTTAAGTTTCTCTGTACAGAATAATAAAGAAAAAAATGAATCAACTTTATTAGTGGCTTAGGGGCAGTTCTTTGTATGGAACATTTGTAGGGCGTCACCATTTACGGCATACCCATTCTTTCTTTTTTAGAAACTAAGAAAAACTGCACGTGATTTGAGATATTCATCATTGAAATCAAGAACCAAATCCAGGCAATATAGAGACTGAGCGCTTCCTGCTGCGCGTCAGGCGGCAACGCACCGTAAGGAAGCGCGGGTCGAAGTTTGAAGGACAACGTGCCGCGGCAAATCGTGACCCGACGCAATGCGGCACAGGCTTGCCAGGCAAACCGTGCCGTATAAGTAGGCTTCGAAAAATTAACAGCGCAAAACGGACAAGGACTAAGGAAAAGAAGAACACGACACTGGCGACATGACAGCGCCAGTGTCGTGTTCTTCTTTTTCGAAGTAGTAAAGGCAAGGCGCAGAAGACCAGGACTCAAGACGAAGAACACTTGAGTCCTGGTCTTCTGCGCCTTGCCTCTACTACTTCAAGCATGAACCAACTAGCCCAAGCAAGAGTTTTACTTGAGCATACTCTTCTTTTTCTTCGTCCTTGTCTGTTTAGCGCTGTTAATTTTCGAGACCCGACTCAACACCGACTCGCCCAAGTTTCTCTCCGATTATAAGTAGGTGCCGCGACTGGTCGAGAGACGTTCAGCTTCATTCTTCCCCGCGCGTGTCGTCGTCACGCGTCGTTTCAGTCTGATACGATAACAGGACCGCATGCGCTCCCGCGGGGCTTTGTTTTGATATTGCCGGGGATCTACCTTCGAAATTGGCCAGTGAATATCCCCAATTAGGCGCGACATTGAAGGATTTTAAAAAAAGATGAGTGGGCACTAAAAGGTCACTGCCTTCACATTTGCCATTTAAACTACCCCAAGGAAATAGTAAAAAAACCTAAATAATTACTCCACCGCGCAAAGAGCGATGGAACGAAGATTTCTAGGCATAAAGTTCGGCGACGGAAAGAGAGCGGTTTGGATCAGAAAGCAAACGGGTATAGACGATATTCTAATTGACATCTGCAGAAAAAAAATGGAGCTGGGCTGGTCATGTAATGCGCAGGTTAGACAGCCGTTGAACCATTAGGGTTACAGAATGGATACCAAGAAAAGGGAAACGCAATCGAGGACGACAGAATACTTGGTGGAGCGATGAAATTAGGGAATTCGCGGGCGCTAGTTGGAATCGGTTGGCGCAGGGCAGAGGTGATTGGAGATCGCAGGGAGAGGCCTTCGTCCTGCAGTGGACATAAAACAGCCTCATGATGATGATAATGATGATGATGAATTACTTGTTTTTTAATTTGCTTTCTAAAGCTGACGTTCTATCGTTCTATCGGCAAAGCTTGTTGACCTCGCCTAAGAATCCCTGTGCGAGACCGCCACCTTTGCTGCGCTTAGAGTATGTATATATATATATATATATATATATATAAATTCTGCGTGGTCTAAAAGGACACCTTGCATGTTAGGCATTGTTTTTTGGTCGGCTATGGCAGCAGAGCACAGCAAACGAAGTATAGTAATATACAGTGTATTTTCCAATTCCAATCCACGAAGCTCCAAAGAATCCAAAGCGGGCTAAGAGGACGCACCCGAGTATTATTGAGAGCCCTGTCCCATAGCACTCAATAGATTCTTAGTACAATACTTTATCCGTAGTCATTATTAGCTAACTCTATACGACATGCGTAGGGTTGTCGTCGGTTCTTCTCTCCGCCTCGTTCTCTCTCTCTCTCTCTCTCTCTCTCTCTCTCTCTCTCTCTCTCGAGGTTATCCTAGAATATTAATCCTCGTCCGTGCTGTTGTTGTTGCTGTTGTTGCTGTTGCGACCTGAATATATCTATCAGGCGAAATGAGCGATCTGACTTCTTTCTTTTTTTTTTTTGTATTTAAATGGGCGATTAGCACTCCGTGGGTACTACATTCGGTTTGAATATTGTAGGTTTGTCTCCATCTACCCCATTCCACGCCCACTTGAATCACTGGGTATCTGGCACGGGGTATGTGCGGCATTTGAATTAGGCTCCTTCGCCCTAATTTTCGCAGTTGTGCATGCGCCGCCCTTCAATGAACCTATTTCAAGCCAACTTGGATCACTGGGTAGGCGCTCCTGTTTACGCGGCGCCTTTTACTAAACATCTTTCACGCAAACGTGGGCCACTGAATGGCACATGGTACGCGCCACTCTATCGTGGCTCTTTTAAGGTCTATCCGATCCTGAGCAGAATAGAACCAGCGTCATATATATATATATATATATATATATATATATATATATATATAATCAGGCAGTCTCGTCTGAATGTCTTTTTAAACATGCGCCCTGCATGGACTTATCGGTGGCACCGCTAGATGGCACAGTGTGTCCAGTGGGAAGCACGAGCAAGGAACCCGGCCGTAGTGCACGCTTCGTACGCGGCGTAATTCGGCGGTGGCCATACACCATGCTGCTACGTTGCTTTCATGCTAATCACACTGACGATGACAGTTTTCCTGACATGGCTTTCTGTCGGATCTTTTTTCTCTGCGTCTATGCGAAAAACTTCAAGAAAAGCGTGGCCTGCTTTCTCTCACAGTGCTACATTCGAAAAGGTTGTTGCTCTCCACAGGGTAAGAGCGAAGGGTACAAAATTATCGAAAAAATAACAATCAGGACAGGAGGAAGGGCTGCATATGTGTAATAATCACGTAACTCAGTTGTTTCTGTAAATCCTCAAGTCTACTCCGGCCATAACAGCCCCGTAGCTGTTTACGTGCCCATTTATTCCCACAATGCGAAGCCGCCCCCCCCCCCCCCCAATAGTACCTCCCCATATTGCATTCCTTCTGATGTCTGCCACTGTATAATCCAGCATCTTCCGCTGGGACACATACTCAAGATAGTCGCAATAAAACATGGTGCCGACTTTCTCGCGTATTGAAGTATTCAGAGTTTGGGCTCTCCGCAAGGCTGAGGAAGTGTGTGTATGTGGTGTCGAGTGTGACAGTCACATCCAGGCAGATTCCATGAAGCATACTTATGTGGCTTTGCTTGTCTTCAGCTGGGAAGCAAACATTCCTCTTAGTTTCCATTTCTCTCTGGCGCCTGCACTAATGGTATGGCAAGGACTATTGAGCGACTGCACCGCCTCGCATGAGTGAAGTCACCAATAAATCGTTCAGTTTGCATTCGTTCGTGGGTGTATACCTTGTTTGTAAAAATGCAGTACAAAGCTATACATTCAAAATATGGCGATACAGAAGACGATCATGAGCATATTGACAAAAATACGCCGAAGCCGTGAAAGTAAGTGACAGTACGCGTAACGCCTGATGATGGCTAAATATCACAGCAAGCACTTGCTTCACAGGTATCCCGTAACAGAAAAAACGCGAGGTTCAAAAAGTATGGCAACTCTAACGAAGAGCAAGTTAAACGTACTTTATTGTTTACATACACATCGTCGTAAAAACATGCTTCAGTTAGATATGTGAAAAATATTATGCGAAGTTATTACGTTTGCTGTCTGATATGCTGCGTATGTTTAGGCATACATTCTCTGAAGCAGTCCTCCATACTCTTGAACCTGTTTTCTTTAGGCCAGACATTTTGCTTCTGAAGATATGTGGAGGTTTCCCGACATATGTCCTTGTCGGCGCTGTAAAAATACGATGTGTAAAAGCGCCAACGGTGGTATTTTGTTTGCTGCAGGCACGTGGAATCTTCTGAAAAAGAAAAGCAGATTGAGGCGTTGGAAAGCCTGATAAATGATAAGTCATGATACCGTTAAGAGTGCGTTTGCTCAACTTACTACAATTTATGATTCCACGCTAAACATGAATAATGCTAAGAACACATCATTATTCAGCAATTTTCCTTCTACTGCGTACGTACGTAGGATATGATTTGGCAATCAAGTTGTATCCTGCTAATGGTGAAGCAATAACGTAACATGGAGATGACTATTAAGAAAAAAACGCCTGCTCTGTTTAATAGTGGCAGCGATAAAACACGATGGACGCCTGCGGTTGCATCCGCTGCCGTGGCCGTGAGCATAGCTGGCACACACTCCTCACGCTAACACTGCGCACATGCATACATATCCAAGCAATTCGCTGCGAGAATAGTGCCGGAGTATCGGAAGTGGCAAAGCACCAAACGCGTAATGCAGAGCATTTAGTTTCGCTTATCTTTCCGTGCATTTTCACTGCTCTTCTCTGACGATTTCTACATTTCAGATAAACATAACAAATAATTTCCCCTAGACTTTCTCTAGCTTCATTGTATTTTTTCTTTTACTCGTTGTGACAAAAAAAAAACAACGAATGGACCTTCTCGTATTCTTCTCGCAACAACAGTTAAGTGCTCGAAATCGTTCGTCTCGTCAATCCGTCCTCCTCAGTATGCCGGCGCCGTTATTTTGTTTTCGTCAGGCCCCCTCCTCAGCCGGTATCTAACCATATGTTCGAGAGAACCAAAACCTACCCCAGCACCGGGTGAGCAGGATCGGTAAGCGAGGGCGTGCTGGCTGCGCATGCGCTGTCGAACGCGAACGCGCCTAGTTTATCGTTGCAATGCGGACTTCTTCGTGGTGTTTCTCTTTAAGCGCAACAGCTTCTTTCAAAACAACCTGCCTTTTCTGTAGACAGGCGATGTGACCACAGGAAAATTTGCGGAAAGGAAATTTTCGACAATCATTTCGCCAATTAACGAAAATGTGATGATAACCTTTTTCGAGTTGTCCGTTTGTGGCATATCCTGCGATTCGCGAAATTGAAGCGAATGAGCAGTCATTCCTGATTAGCAGAAATCCTGACTAGCCCCATTTTCGAGACATCTGACCTTAAGATGTACTACAAGCTATACTGGCCTTCCAGTTTGGGGTCTCCCATAAGCGCGACTTTAACTCTTCTGGACGACCTCAACCGCCATATTTTTTAGCAGATCCTGGCCATGGGTATTGTGAAAGGGGTGCTAGTTCTGGCTTTTCCGCTAATATAGCATGACTTCACTACTTCAATGTTGCAATGTGCACTTGTGCAAATGGCTAACTTGTTATTTAGCACATTTTAGGTCATTACTGAGAAGCTTTCAACCTGATAAATCCCCGCTAGCTACGTAGCCTCCCTTCACGAAAGACAGGAACTTAT
This sequence comes from Dermacentor andersoni, assembly GCF_023375885.2. Taxonomy (NCBI): domain Eukaryota; kingdom Metazoa; phylum Arthropoda; class Arachnida; order Ixodida; family Ixodidae; genus Dermacentor; species Dermacentor andersoni. The sequence goes on from NC_092822.1 coordinate 58,856,005, forward strand.
ATATATGACAGTTACTTTCAAGAGAAAGTGTTCTGCTTAAAAATGAAACACCTGTATAAACAAGTAACTGCAAGTAAGACAGGTGCTTACCCAGATCGTAAATTATGGCTATACTGAAATTGTTGCTATAACATTGTTTCCAAGTTGTTTGGTCGAACTTAACATGCAAACCAAGTTACTCTACGGACGCAGAATGGTTCAACGTTTCACTTACTTGCACAAGTTTGAAGACATGCCTTCCTGGTACGAAAGTTGTTCATATTTTCCTTGCAGGAGGAATAATCAAAGCTTTCACATTTCTTTGTCACTCTGTTGTAACCAAATCTTCGTTCCTTCTTCTCGTTTTCACACCTTTTTTTCGAATCGAGGATAATCGGCTGTGCGCAGGGATCCGTCACGAACTCTGCGAATACAATATTGTAGCGCCTGATCATGATATTATATGTCCTAATGATGTGTCTGCATTCTCTAATCGACATCGCATAGAAAGTACCTGCTGCAGCAATGCTAACGAAGAATACTGCCTTCCCTCAGAAAGCAGTAAGCGACACACCACCTGTTTCTTCTTTTTTTAATTTTACTTTACTTGGAACACTTTATTCTTATCGCGCTGAACGCCTAGCGCCATTTAGAGAGTTAGCTAGAATACTTTGAGAAGAACCTTTAAGGGCCGACTTCGATGCAGCCTATTCAAATACATGTAAAAAGGACAAGTACTCTCGTGAGGCAACCCCTTGATTGATTTGAATGAAACTTGTTACATTTAGGGGAGAACGATAAATTCTGGTCACTGTAGCAAGCAGAATTTTAAATTATGTCTTGGAATATTTTACAAACCTTGCGGACAACATTAGGTTTCTCAAAAAGTGAAGCACGAGGTTTGGAAATTCCTAACTTTTATCAAACATTTATCACGGTGTAGTAAACTGCATCCATTCGGGCACCTAAAGCGGATATATATGTGAATTTACAGCATACGTGAAAACGTTACAATACTCACAAAGGTTCCGAAAAAAGTGCTACTCGCATGTTAGTGGTATATTCCAAAGCGGCTTATGATACAGAAATTTTGTCCGCTTTAGATATATTGTTAGGTCCAGTTCACAGAATTGCAATATCGTTCTCCACTGCTTAGTTACACATTTCTACATTTGATGACATTAGCTTTTTTTTTGTAATCTTGCGAATGTCGACAATCTTTGTTTGAAATTGGCGGCCTAAATATGAAATCCTCTTCCTACACTCACTAAACTGTAGCTGTTTTTAACGCAACAAACTCAAATTCGGTGCAGTGGTTGCCTAGAAGCACAATTTCTCCGATCCAATGTATTCAGTTAGGCGCCACCGAAAGGAGGAGGAGGAGGAGGAGGAATAAAGAGATGGCAGGGAAGGCAGTTAAGGCAGGGATGTTAACCAGAAATGCGTCTGGTTGGCCACCTTACTGTGGGGAACGGGAACGATGGAATAGAAAGACGAGATAGAGAGAGGGATGGAGAGGAAACGCGGGGTGGGGATTGGGAAAGCGTATCTTAAATGTCGTGCTAGCTCAAGAAAATGCAATATCTAGGTGGCAAATTACAAATAATAATGAATTACCTTTTAATTATTAAGTTTCGATCACGTCTTCTGTGGCGAAATTGAAGTCGATTATTAAGATATGTATGCTGAGTAGAAATAAGAACAGAACCCAAGCGACTCAAACCGATACTACTACCCGGTCGTCCTCTCCTCCCCGGAGTCGTCGTCGGGATGACGCTCTCTGCTCTACGGGAAGTTGTAGCGAAGTCAGGCGTGTGCTTCCGGCGCATCGTCAACGCTTCCCTCGAGGATAGACATCGTGGGACGTGGGTATCGTTCTGGCTTCTGGTTATATATATATATATATATATATATATATATATATATATATATATATATATATATATATGGTATTCTGACGAAGGCCGTGCCACGGCCGAAACGTTACAACATTAATAATGGAATTTTCGTAAGTGTGCTCCTTCGTTTATTCAACTACCTATGCACCGGACCTACAGAACTTTTCCTTGAAATATATATATATATATATATATATATATTTAGTTAGTGATGGATGGTATGGTTACATTCAGTGAATACACGTTTCCTAACACATTTTCGCTGGATGTACACTTTCCGAAGGGTCTCTGTGACATGTTTCCCTAAAGCTGCTGACAGTAGCTTATATATGAGTAAAATGAAGCATTGTACAAAATACTCGGAACATTACTTCGTAAAACCTGTTTCTTCATATGCGCAATTCCTACGCCTCTGGAGGAACGTGCGGCCACCATGTAGTCGATATGGTCGTTTCATGTCATATACTCAGTGAAAAACAGTCCCAATAGTTTAAACAGTATGATTATTTCTATTCTTCTATCAATAAGTATATTGTTACCGTTTACACGCACACATTCTTTTCTTTTTTGAGAGGGGAGGGGCGAGAAGGAGTAGTCTTCGTCTTTTGTTTTTTGTTTTTTGTTTTTGTTTTTTGCTGTAATACGTTTTAATTCACTATACCGTGCCCATTTCTCCAGGCGCATAAGCCTTGAATCAGCCCTAATTCATTACTAAAACAATCCTTAAATAATTTTTTCAACTTGCTTACCTTGGCAAAAGTCCTCGCATTCAATTTTGGTCATAAAGTTGTTCTTATTGCCCTTGCAACCACCGTAAATAAAGCTTTCGCACTTCCCTGTCTCCTTATTAAAGTACCATCTTGGAAATGCAGCTCTGCATCTTCCCACCGCTTCTTCGAGGAAGCAAATATCCTTCGCTGAAGGTTTCGCCAAAGTTAGATTACCTGGAATGAAAGCGAAGAGCATTTATGCTGCTATATTTATTTTTCAGGAGTACAAATAAGTTGTCTTCCATCCACGAATATCGCGAAGCACCAAAGATGGAACTGTTTCTATTTTTATATGTATTTTTATGCCCCAAAGCCTTCTATCCCAGTAGCTTGAATAGGTTTTCCTCGCAGCTTTGCTGGCTCTGTGGCTCGGCAGGTTGACTAATTGAAGCGGGGAGGTTTATGGTAGTGAGTGTTTGCCAATTTTGTGATAATCAATTTCAGAAAACGAACCAGGTGAAAGAGAGCGGGCGGAGGCGGGTATGACAAACAAAAAACAAACAAGCAACTGAAGTTCTTTTTGCTAACGGTATAAATCAGTTGAAAGTAGCACTTGTGTTGCTAACCCCAGACGCCTCGCTTGCATTCTGGCACCTAACAATCGTGAGGTGTATGACTTTTATAAGACAGTGTTTCTTTTAGGGAGTTACCCTGCGCCCCTCTTCCGTATCGGGTATCTATATTTCTAGCCTTTTTCATGGGCCGAACTCGAATATAGTGCAGTATAAAATATATGCTACTGGCTATGTTGATCGACAGGTGCTACTGAGTATGTATGGCTTCCTGAAGCCACTGGGTATGTATCCCTGGGGCAACTGCGTACATGTCCCTGGGGCAATAGTAGCCGTGATGTTCCAAATACACATATGTATATTTATTTATTTAAATAAATTAATATAAATAAATTCGTACAGAGTGGCTCCAGCACAGATCCACCCCCACATTCTCACACGCGCCAATGTCCCCAACTCCGTGCCTCACAACTGGGTGAGCTGTGCCGCGCCACCCGAAGACCTGCGCCAGACTCTGTGGCTCCTCCTGGTGGGTGGCGTATGCAACTCCCGGGGCGCGATGGCACCTAAGAGCAGAATATATATGGATTCTAATGGCACCCACCGCCAATCCGCCACCGTTGAGCGCCACCTCTGCAAGTGGAGATGACTCGCACTGTAGAGTAGTCGTGCAATGCAGTGTTGCTCCTTTCTTCAAGCACAGGTGACCGATACAGTAACCACATCGCTATGGACTCTTTTTTCCCTCACTGCGCCATGCCTAAAAATCAGATCGTAGTTTTGACATATACAACCCCAGGCGTTACTTCAAATTATTTAAAAATCCATAAGATCCAGAATATACTGTAGTGAAAAAAAAAAGAATGAGGCAATTAGACGAGGAACTGGCGGGATAGAACAGATGTACTTAGACAACTTCTAAGCAAAAAATCGGAGGACGCACATAGATCAGATGTCACACGATTTGCTACATTTGACTGAGAGCGACCAGACGGAATGGCTCCTACTGGTTCTCATATTTGAATTCATTTGAGATGCACGACGAGGCTCAAGTTTTTTCGAGCGTCCCGTAATCGCGACGGATATAAAACGTGCTTATCACGGGCCAAGCTGACGTCGAAACCAATTAGAAACAGAAAAAAAAAAGCATAGGTTCTCATGCTTACCCGAAGCATGAACCCGAAGCTGCATCATGCAATCCAGCCTCTTGCGTAAAGTATGCTATTCGTACAGGTTTTTTCAATTTTTTAACAAAATAGCCCTGTGCCTGGCCTTATCCTGCAACAGGCCAACAGTTCTCTTATGCACATTAAGGGATGAATATAAAACAAATAGGGTATCGTACATTTCGTCCTTTATTTGAAAAAAAAAAAAACTTTCTTGCTATCTTGCGTCAGTGGTGGCAGCCCGACTGAAAGGTTGCTATTTGCGCTTTAACTTGAATTCGTCTGAAATACAAGCCGAGGCACGAAGTCCTTGGTAGTTTCTCTGAAATACCTCTCTCCACTTCTCGTATCGTAGTCTCTTTTTTTATACACGTTAATGTTACATTTAATACAAATATTTCACCACCAGCAGTTCGGCGACAGTCGCCGCTCGCAAAAGTGGGCGAAGCGTCATGCCAAAGCTGGCAGCACTAGCCATTTCGAATAACAGTTTCGAACGTCGACATTTTCAACGTTTACACATCTCGAATGTCTTGGGCACACATTTATGTGTACATCGAGTTCTACACGTCGAGCATTATAAGTTTTCTCCCATTTTATTCTCCAGAGGAATTTTTCGAGCTCTGGGTCGTCATTTTGCACGACTATATATTTTCTCAATAAACACAGTACGCCTCCAGTCGATGGAGACCCGTCGAGCAAGTCCTGTCATAGTCGTCACAAAGCTTAATTGTATGGACACGAAATTTACGAACCTCACTGGCCTGCCGCTACTGTGACCGTGCGCTAATAACGCGAACGTACACGTCCTATTTTGTAAGTAACAAAACTATTCAGTGAAGTAGGAGGACCTACAAAAAAATATCGTATGTACGTCTTTCAGAAGCAATTTGACGAAAAGAAAACGTAAGCGGATGAAAATGTACCGAAGCTGACCCTCCGAGCAACGATAATACCAAAAGCTGCTCCCTCCCCCCTCCCCCTCCCCTTCACAACTTTTTGCGACGCACTCAAGACAAGAAGAAATTCAATGCGAAAAGTCATTGCAACCAGCAATAAAAACTACTAAGCCAAAGCGGGGCCGCAGCTGGCGCTGTTTATGATCACGTCCGATATTTCGCTTCGGTATTTCTTGTCCTGCCGGCCGAATACTTGTTTCGCAGCTGTTGGCTTCTTCGGCGATGCGCAGTATTCATGTGATCGCGCATTCACTCTCGATTCCGGGCACACAACCTATTTCAGTTTGGCGCTTCTCTGTCGTTGCTACAAAAGCGTTGCTATTGCAGGATGTGCCTAAGTACGTGAAAGCAAAAAAGAACACACAATTTTCACGAAAGTATAATTTCGACACTTTTTACCTGGACAGTGTAGCTGGCAGTCTTTTTCACTTTTGAAGTTATTATTATTGCCGTTGCATCCGCCATAAATAAATTTCTCGCATCTTTTTGTGGTGTGATTGAAGAACCACCTGTGATGCATAGCTCTGCACACTCCTTCTTCCGGTTCGAGGAAGCAGTAACTGTTCGCCTCAGTTTTTTCGAATATGAGGAAACCAGAAATACCTGAAATAATATCAAGACATGAGACATCTGTATAATTATTTCGGTTTTACACAGTGAAAACTATTTGTTCTAAATTAACACATTTATTACGAGCAACAGTGAAGCTTTGCAGTACGTGATTCGAGATGACTGATTTCCGGTTTCTTTTCTAATGGAAATGTTCCCGAAATTGTCAACCACCAACCGGAAGAGAAATTAAGTATTCAGCGCCGACCTACACATGCGCTCACCTTTACGATTCTCGCAATTGTTCAAAACGCCGCAAATGTTCCCAATGAGACAAACAATAAATAACCTGACGAATCATGTATGGACGTTACGATTAGTTCGCATCAAAGCGGTGTCACCTTTGTTAGACTTTATCCAGGCATGTATACATGTGCAGTGCATAACGCTTATGTGCTGAGGCGAAAGGAAGAAGGCAAGGTGTACCTCCTGACGGGGCCTATAGCCCGGGTCATGAAACACGAGATAGTGGGGTCGGCAAACACAAAGAGGAGCAATTCAGAACAATTTAGGCTGTCATGTATGCGCCAATACACAGAAGAATACATGCAAAAGGACATGTTTTTGTCGCAATTGAACACACACAAAAGGAAGACACATAAAGACAACACGGGCGGCACTTCCAACTGATTTACTTTGGGCTGTGACCCAAGAGAATATATATATATATATATATATATATATATATATATATATATATATATATATATATATATATATATATATATATATATATATATATATACACATACATACACGCATGCGCTGGCTGTTTACATATCTACGTTACCCAGCGGTCAAACAATCTAGCTTCCGATTTATAGAGCACGATAGATGTATCGCTAATGCAATTTGTACCTTTCTTTTGTAGCTCACGTGCTGTTTGAAATCTACTTCTGCCAAGAATCCTAATCTCAGAAAACTGTGCTTTGCACATGCAGGCCTTGCAGTGCGCAGGCAAATGTGCCACGCCATCTTTCATTAGATTTAGTTCGTGTTCCCTGGCTCGCTCACTTATACAGCCTCCACTCTGTCCTATATAGGACTTGCCGCACTCAAGGGGAATTTCATACACCACGCCTGTAGCTCATCTCCCGTAGGACGTGCTATGCTTCTTGACACAGCCTTGCGAAGCGGCCTCCTCGCATGTGGTTTTTGAACAGAGTCGACCCAGTTTGACGGGGGCAGAAAAGGCAATGGGTACACCATACCGGCCTGCCACTTTCTTGAGGTTATGGGAAACCTTATGAGCATAAAGAATCACGGTTCTGGCTCTTTCTTACGGTCTTACGGTTCTGGCTCTTTCTTCCTCCCTTGTTGGGCTGGTACCTTTAACCTTCCGTTAAAGGCTTTCGGTGTTTGAGGTCACCAACGAGTCAGGGAACCGTGCTGCTTTCAGTCGCTTAATCTGAATATTGCACGAGGCCTGCATCGTGTGTGTACACGATTTTTCGAGGGAAGACTCCAGGCAGAGCATAGCAATTCCACGCTTGACAAATTTGGAACGGCATGAATTATACGGCAGCAAGCTTTTCTTGAATACATGCAATACATAAAAAACGTAGGAGAATACATGCGAAACGTGGGAGTAGTGGATAATTTTACTATCAGGGCACCGAACCGGAACGGAACCAAGAACCGGTGCAAAACATTATTTCGCTCGAACCGGTACTGCAACGGAAAGTGGCGATTTTCTTTTTTCGCTCCGGAGTGAAACCAAGAGGAAGCAATAACGGTTTTGTGTTGAAGTTGGCCACCTCTTCTGGAGTGTTCGATGCATGCATTGCCTGCTCTTGTGTCTCAACTATGCTACCTCATTTGTAAATGCACACCACCTTCCCATGATTTTTTAAAGCAGTGGCGCCGTTAGTACGGCTTTCAACGTATTGCGTCATGGGGCTGACTGTAGGGGTTGCGTTAACGCGACAGTGTTTGTTTGCATCGCATCCGGCACCCGGACTCGCCAGACTGTGATGCGTGCAAAATACAGGAAGCAATACGTGACGTAGATTTGCTTATTGCTTCTCCCCAGTACGACTGTGAACGGCACGCATAATCATCAACTACCAACAGACTTTTCAGTAAAAACGTGTTACTGAACCCTTGGCCGGACATATTATGAACGAAGCAAGCCATAATGGTTCTCTTCGAATATTTCCTTAACACGGGTTTAGATTCAAGGCTGTCAATGGGCCCTTAAAGTAACAAAGTCTACATAGTCACATCCTACTGCCTGTCCTCATTATTGCTCCTCAGTCCTCCATTTATTCTCCTCTTCCCTTTCCTCCTCAGCAGAGTCCCAGGCTTGATGACTCCCTGCGTTTCCTCAGTGTATTCTTCTATCGTTGTCTTCCTCAATAGTGCTTCGCGTCACGTATTAAAGCGTTGGTGTAGGATGTACATAATTATTTTGTAACTATGTGCGGCCTAAACAACAAACAACAGGCGCTCTTTCAGTGGAGCTTAGCAACCGCGTCGAGTTCTAGCAGAAAATAAGTTTGTGCAGGTTTCCTGCAATTCTTAGGTTATGCAAATGTACTTGAACCGGTATGAACCGCTATCTTCTTTTTTTCGCTTCAGAGTTTAACCGAAAGTGAGCCGTTTTCGGCAAACCGAAACAAAAATCGCAAGAAAAGAAGTTCCGGTTCGACACTCTGGTTCCTATGAGCATCGAATAAGTTGCCCACACAGAGTTATAGCAAGCAATAGCAAACTGCCAAGGAAGAAACATTGTAGGTTACAGTGACGTATAAAGTAATTAATCAACTTCTCAGATATTATAACTAGATGAAAAGAGTCAATTAGAAAACTCTACAGCAACATGAAAAACTCCCGATACAGCTTTCTGTTGCTCAATACGTGCTACATAAAAGTGTTTTCCCGAGCGTAAAAGAAGCCTAAGAATACGCGCAAAGGGCCTCGAGTGGTCATTCGCGCGGCAATTTTGCGTTTTTAATATAGTGATAAATAAAAGACAGTTTTAGCTTAGCGTACGCAACTATACCGTACGCTATACGCTATAATTTAGCGTACGCTAAGCAGCGCACGTTTTCTACAATTTTAGTTGGCCGACGATATCTTCGGATCTCTGAAGCCATAAGCCGTCGTTGCGGCTATTTCGCGCCTGTAGCGATAGGTGGCGCTGACATCTCGAACGTTTCTTTCGTTAGGCTTCGACTCGTTTGAAACGAGAAACGATCTCCAACACACCACGAAGTTATCCATAATACTCTGTCGTCGAAGCGGCCTGAGACTAAGCGAAAGCCGTTTACACAGTCATTTGCTACGAACGAAGCGCATTTTACAAAAGCAACGCCAAATTCAATTCGAAGCGGGCAGCCGGGACCGCCGCCATGTTTACCGCAAACTCCGCGAACCACGCAAAAACGCTAACGCTAACTCGTTTGCGTTGCGTACGCCCGCTATACCCGCTATTTCGTTTAGCGTTCAGCGCATGCGCAGTGACGACCCGCTATTCTTTAGCGTACGGAATGGAATAGCGTACGCTATACTAAAACTGTCTAAAAACCGCAAGGTTGAGCTTGTAGCGTTCAGAAAAGCGCATGGCGTGAAAAAACGGACAACGCGTTTCTATGGTTACCACGACTCCTGGTTAGTCGTTCTAATGCTTTTTTTTTTTTTTCATTGCACACATCTCACTTGATGCGTATTACACTTACTCTAAACTAAGTTGCACTAAGCTGAAAAAAATAACTCTTTTTGACAGAGCATGGAAGAAGATTTGCTTATGCAAAGGAGCCTACTGACGCCGCCGTCGCAAGGAGAATCTCTAGATTGAACCATTTTCATGTTAAGCTAACTGACTGACATGATCAGTGCAGTCCATATCGCTGCGCAAACGTAGGTCCATAAACTTGCTGTAATAATAAAATTCAGTCATTAAAATACAGCTTAATGGTGTCGTTCATCACTGTGTTTTCAGCGTGAAAAACCATGACATTGGTTTTCTTAATATTCAGTGTGATTTTAATGACACACAAGTCTGTGAAAGATCTATCCTCACGGAACGAAGAAGCTCGCCGATTTTGAAAAGCCGCTGCTGTCGATGGACATTGAGCTGTTATGTTGCTTTTCTGGCGCAGATTTGTCGAACTTTTCAGCACCATACAAAAAAGACAGGTTTTAACCTAACGGAAATGTGAAACCCGAGCCGACTTCAGAATGAAATTGTTGTTGTCGTTGCTGCTGCTGCTCATATTCTTCTTCTTCTTCTTCTTCTTCTTCTTCTATTTTTTTCGTGATTTAAATTACGAAGAAATCCACAGTGCCTTTCACACACGGGCGAAATATCAGCATGATATCCCCGCCATATGTTCTTAACCCACGCAAAACGGAGAGCAGAGATTACTGATATCTCACTGCATCCGAGATACTGATGCACTGAGACATTCCGATTTCTTTCATAATTACGGTAAGCTTTAGTAACTGCAAGCAATGAACGATGCTTGCAAATAACATCTGAACGAAGGAAACACTTCACTGCCATCCAGGATATTGCGATTTAGGCATGGTGACCTATATGCCAACATCTACAAATCTACAATGTTGACAATGTTTCCACAATTACCCTAGTTCTTGACAAAATGTGAAATCAAAATACAAATCAAGGAATGCATTTTCAATTTCATTCACTGTATGCTCACTACAAGCAGTTAAAGTGTTCGATTGGGAATGACTAGGCATAAGGACAAAGGATATGCTCAGCAACCTACGGTTTGCAAATGACGTTGTCCTGCTGAATTACAACAAACGATTCAGGGTCCCGACTGACGAAGTCTGTAGGACCGGCTCTATAGGAAATATTACGCGCAAGTCTGAGGCCATGTTCTGTGGCCTGGCAAGAGAGCATGAATTATTGATTGGTAGTCGGTCTCTAAAAGCTATGCCACGAGAAAAAAAAATCTTCCAGAAGTATAAAAATAAATTAACCACATATTGCAAGAACTACGAATTCATCGTATCTAACAGTACTCTCCTGTTTTCCTTGAAAATAAAAGGTTAATATTATTACACTCTGGATGGTTATCAAAGAAACTTCCGAAGAAGCTAGAAAACGTGCAATGAGTGACAGAGCAAGAAGTCATTTATGCTTTTTTGAAGAAAGATGCACCGTTCAACAAGGCGAAACATGTTCATCACTCCTGGGTGTACCAACTTCAAACCATTGTGTTTGATAACGGAAGACACTACGTGCCAATAGCAACAGACTTACTCAACGGCATCGCCAGTGGCAAGTATGCTCCATGGGTGATCAAGTAGCAGTGGCACTGGTGGTATGTGCTTGCAAAGTGGTAAGCGGATTCAACAATTATTAGAATTACTGTAGAAAGCTGCAATTCCGGAGGTCAGGATGCCGTTGGTACTCACAATTTGTTTTTGAAGTCAGCCGATGATAAATCCCGGTTGCCAAGAGCAATATAGCCGGCTATTTGACCAATTATAGGCAAACTTATGATTAAAATGCGTAGTGAACCAACATTGAGTTTCCGACAGCGCTTCCATCTGCGCCAAGAGGCGCTAACAGTGTAAATTCTTTGATGGAAAGTCAACAGTCATCGGGTATAGACTAACTATCTCAAATTATTTAGCCTAAATAAAGATCATGAACATGAATTTCATTATAGCGTCCCATAGTCATTGATGGCTGAAGAAAGCACTTACCCACAAGCCATAATTTTACAGCAAGAATCAGCAGATGCATTTTGTGTCGCCGTCTACGACTTCACGTTGCCAACTAGAATAACATTGAGGTACACGATCTTCAAACTCGACGTCTATTATATAGCACTCAACCACATCTCTCAAGTACAAACAAATATGCCAGCAACTTCTTAAGAGCATGACGGCCAGAGTTAAGACTGTATGTTATATGCCATAAGACTTTAAGGTCTCCAGATGGTATAGCAGAAAAGCTCAATTTTAGACCCTTCTTTCAAAGCACACTGCTGTTTGAACTTCCGAACCATTTATACACGCGCACACACAAACGCATGCGCGCCCGTGTGCGTGCATATATATATATATATATATATATATATATATATGTGTGTGTGTGTGTGTGTGTGTGTGTGTGTGTGTGTGTGTGTGTGTGTGTGTGTGTGTGTGTGTGTGTGTGTGTGTGTGTGCGCGCACGTACACCCACGTGCAAGTTCGGAAGTTCAAAAAGCAGTGGGATGTTTTATGCCTTTGTTCACATCATACTCTGACTCACGCATACATTACATTTTTCTTTGATATTTGAACTAGCCCTGACAAATGTCATCCCACCAGCAAGATCACTCTGACACTTGCTGCGACGACCCGCTGCGTTCTTCCGAAAGTCTAGCGTCTCGCTGGCAACGCGCTTCTTTCCTTGCCGCGTATAAACTTCGAACGTGCTAAAGTTCTCCAGATGGCAAACTAGTAGAAAATTTCATTTTTTATATGCTTTTGTTTACACCACACAGCTTTTTGAACTTTTGTTGCGATAGCAATTATATAGAACTCCAGGCGCATTTCTGCCCTCAGCGTCGGCGTCGCCCTCGCCGTCGCCATGAGGTTCCGTATAAAGTACAAGGGCGATAAAATCATTGCCACGCGCCGTATGCTGAACGTGCCAGTAAAAGCGCGCGAGTGTGAGCCGGCTAACGCTGCTCAATCTCGCGAGCGCAAGCGAGGGGAAGGCGGGGCGGAAGCGCGTCCTCTCGTGCGCGAGGCACGGGGTGGAGGCAAGGAATGGCGGGCTGCTCTCCGGCGGCTGCTGTGCGGGCGCCGTAGCTTGAAAGCGATATGCGACGTGGCCAAAGTGCGGGCCCGCACGGCTCTCAACTTCCTCGACATTCATTGGGAAGCGGGGACACTGCCAGAGGAATGGAAACATGCGGAAGTAGTTATGATCCCCAAGCCAGGGAAAAAGCTACTAGTAGAAAACCTACGGCCGATATCACTCACTTCGTGCCTTGGCAAGTTGTACGAGCGAATCGTGACAAGGAGGCTACAACAATACATGGAAGACGAAGATCTGTATCCCCACAGTGTGTTCGGCTTTTGCACCAAGTTATCAACCCAAGACGTCCCACTACAAATTAAAGAGGGGGTTCTAAGCAACATCCCCTACAACGGAGAAAACATAATAATAGCACTCGATGTCAAAGGAGCGTTCGACAACGTCAGCCACGCGGCCATCCTCAAGGGACTGGACGATCTCAACAGCGGACGAAGAATCCACGGCTACGTGACACCGTTCCTATCAAACAGAACAGCCACGGTGGGGTTAGGAGACCTGTGGACAGACAAGTTCCACACGCCTAACAAAGGAACCCCACAAGGATCAGTCATCTCACCGATCCTTTTCAGCATTGCAATGATTGGGATAGCCCGGAAGCTGGAAGAGATCGACGGCATACATCACGCCATTTATGCCGACGATATCACCGTCTGGACTAACCAAGGCTCGCTCAGTCAAAAAGAAGAACGACTACAAGCCGCAGCAACATGCGTGAATGAATGTGTTAGGGAAAGAGGCCTCGCCTGCTCGACGAAGAAGTCAGAGCTCCTGAGAGTCAGAAGAGGAAAGTGCTCGGGAGAACAAATCAGCGCCACCCTACCAGAAAAAAAAGCCGTCAGGATTCTGGGAATGTGGGTGCAGAGCAATCAACGCTGCACACACACCATAAACCTACTCAAGCAAGCGACGGCACAGGTGGCACGTATGATCACCCGCGTCTCGCGAAAAAGAAGCGGCATGAAGGAGGAAGATACGGTCAAGTTGGTCAAGAGCTTCATAATCAGCCGGATTACGTATGCCCCCCCCCCCCCATATTACAACACAAACAAAGGCGAACGGGACCAGGCCGACGCCATCATAAGGCAACCATACAAACCAGCGCTTCACCTGCCGGCCAACACCTCGACAGAGAAGATGCTGGCCCTCGGACTCCACAACACGTTCGAGGAGCTCAAAGAAGCACAATTAGGGTCGCTGCTACTCAGACTCCAGCAGACTACCACGGGCAGAAAACCCCTAAAAAAACTGGGGCACAAAGAAATTGAAAGGGAAGAACAAAGAACGACAAACCTACCCCATGAGTATCGCAGCACCATCAAGGTAGGGTCCCTGCCAAGAAACATGGACCCGAATTTACACACAGCCAGGCGGAACGCTAGGGCAAAATATGTAGAAAAATATTTAGCAACCAAGGCGAACACGGTATACACGGACGCCGCGGTATATCCTCGAGAACGAAGGGAAACAGAACAAAGAGTCGTCGCGGCAGTAATACACTCGAACTATAGGGAAAGCGTTTGCGCGTCGGCACGGGATTGTACGGTAACCGAGGGAGAGGAAATGGCTGTTGCTCTGGCAGCTGTGGAGGGCTACCGCACAAATAGATCCCTTATAATTCTAACAGACTCTAAGGAAGCATGCCGAAACTATATTAACGGCAGAATCGGTGAAAAAGCGCTCCAAATCTTCCTCCGCGCTGGCCAACAGAATAAACGCATTAGACAAACCATCTTTTGGGTACCGGGGCACACTGAGATTGAGGGCAACCAAAGGGTTCATAGGATCGCTCGCGTGCATACAAACCGAGCGGACCTAAACAGAGATCCTGAGGATTTCATGACAGTGATCCCAGCGTACTCTGACATACTAAATTACCATAGAGGGACGAGGATCAGATATCCCCCCCCCCCCCCATTACACTCACTCAACAACAGGCAGTTTGCTGGCGAAAGCTGCAGACAGGAACTTTCCCAAATTTACATATACTATGCAAAATGTTCCCAAGTCAATACAGGGACACATGCCCGTGCTGGGGGCAATACCGACACTTTATCACATCACATAGGAGTGCAATACGAATAAGGCATTCCACAAACTAGAAAATCCGAGTGCAGAGCAGTTGGAGGGCGTGCTCTCCAGCGGCAACCCTAGCCTCCAACGGAGGATGGTGGATCATGCCCGATGAGCAGCCACGCTCAGTGGTGCCCTGGAATAGGGGCACCAACCATGCAGGCTGGAGATCGTCATCAACCAATAGAAGATGAAAACATCCGGCCCGACCGCTGAATTACTCTTTCTAGAGCAGTAAAGTTTACTTCCTCCTCCTCCTCTCATCTTCAAAGCGATCTGCGATGTTTGCAGAGTGCGCGTAGTGCCAGTAGCTTCCCATGCACTGTGCTTTCGACGTTTGGTTTGGGTTGAAGTGAGAGCTTCAGCGAGGTAAATTCGCCCGCGGCTACTGCCGCGATTCCTCACTCCAGCGTTTCGACAGCGAGTTTCCGCTGTCAACGAGCGAGATGTCTTCATGTGTATCTGTGCGCGCGCGACACCATGCTTTTTAATTTAGTTAGTAAGTGAATGTTTACAAGTTTATACCACCGATCAAACTAGTATTCTTACTTCGGATAGCTACCTATTAATGGGCGATCGCAATCGATGTTTCGCCTTCCGGGCAAAGCGTACAGGGCTAACCCGCGGCGGAGGTGAAGCAGCCGTTTAGCACTACCCTTACGTGGGCCGATCCCGACGATTGTCCACTGCCGGGCCTACCCGCGGCGAAGGTGAAGCAGCCGTTTAGCACTATACCTATGTGGGCCGATCCCGAAGAAAATACAATGCCGGGCTGACCCACGGCGGCGGCGGAGCAGGCGTTGAGCACTCCCCAGGCGTGGGCCAATCCCGAAGATAGTGTAATGCCGGGCCCACCTGCGGTGGAGTTGAAGCAGTGTTAAGCAGATCCGATACGTGGGTCGATTCCGAAGATGATGCAATGCAGGGCAGACCCGTGGTGGGGGGAAGCAGGCGTTAAGCACTTCCCATACGTGGGTCTATCCCGAAGCAGTGCAATGGCGGGCCGACCGGCAGCGCAGTTGAAGCAGGCGTTCAGCAGTTCCCATGCGTGGGCCGATCCCGAAGAAAATGCAATACTGGGCTGACCCGCGGCGGAAGTGAAGCAGGCATTAAGCACTACCCATACGTGGCCCGATCCCGAGGATAGTGCAATACCGGGCCGACCCCTGGCAGAGGTGCAGTTTACACTGCTTGCACTGCTTACACTGCATGCACTGCTTCGCTTGTCATCCTTCTTCACAGAGTGGAAGGGTACTTACCTTTTTTTCTGATTCAGTAAAGTATTTGGGTATATGGTTTGAATCCGGTATTATTTTCTCCGATTCACTCATCTTACATATACGCCAAACCCCGAAAATCGTCTCTTTATTGTATCGCATCAAATTGTTCTTACCTCAGTCTGTCAGAAGACCTTTGGTTCACTCGTCAGCCTACAGTGTACTCAGGTATCGAATTACATTTGTTCATTGTTCTGATATTTTCAATCAACGCATAAATAGGTTCATAAAATGCATGTTTAAAAGCGTTACTTATGAGGTTTGCAGCCCACAAGACGCGAACCTTTTTCAGATGCTAAAATTGTCGAATTTACGATCACTTTTTCTTCAAATAGTGGTGCTCAAACATTTCTGGATCGATACGTTTAAAGTCCCCACTGTGTCTCGTCGTCCTTTAAGTTATACACCCGCTTCTTCAGTTCCTCAAACACGTGCCGGATTTGTTAGATATATTCGAGCCTATTATGTTAACAAGAAATTCAATGCTCTTCCCTACAAAATCACGTTTTGTGAATGTATACGTGATATTCGCGATAAGTTAAAGGAATTATACAAGGAATGATTATAGGCGTCATTTTCCTATTTGCGTCATTATAAATCGTTATATTTCGAAGATTTAAGTCAATTTAATCAAAGATGATGTAGACATAATGCTTGAAAAACTAGCGGCACTTTATACGAACTGTCCATCAACTTCAAGGGTCCCAACGAACAGTAAGAATGCCAACAATATACTAATCCACAAAAGGGGAGGCGTTGAAGAATTGAAAAATTATAGGCCCATTAGCTTACTTCCAATAATACACAAAATATTCACGAAGATAACTTCCAATAGAATAAGGACAACACTGGACTCTAGTCAGCCAAACAGGCAGTAATCAGGAAGGGATACATTACGGTGGATCCCATCCATGTCATCAATCAGGTAATTGAGAGATTCGTAGACCACAACAAGCCTCTCTATATGGCTTTCATAGATGACGAAAAGGCATTTGATTCATTCCAGATACCAGCAGTATTAGAGGCATTTCGTAAGCAAGGAGCACAGGACGCTTACGTAAAAAAATGTTACGGGGTTAAAAATAGTCAGACGTATATTTACAGGATATTCACAATAATTGTAGCAGCTGACAAGATGGTAGACAGCGCGCGAAGTCCAGAGCGTCGTCTTCTTCTGACCAAGATTAAAAGATCTTCTTCGTCAGGGTGTCACATGACCCCCGGTGGCTGAAGCACCGGCTCGGTGTTGGTTAGGAGGCGGGCGAGTGATACAACTTAAGACGCGCGTCGTGGACCACGTCTGAGCGATGCTGAGCCACAGTTGGCTCAAGAGGGGTGATTTCGTACGTGAGGTCAGTTACTTGACGCGAGACACGGTAAGGGCCAGAGTAGCGTGAAAGTAACTTCTCCGAGAGGCCAACGCGTCGCGACGGTGACGAAAGGATATCCAGGGCGCCCGGCGTGTAATGAACGTCACGATGACGGGCGTCATATAAGCGCCGCTGATTGTCCTGCGACTCCACAAGTCGACGTCGGGCAATATGGCGTGCGTCTTGTGCTTTGAGTATGGCTTCACGGGCGTACTCGGATGTGGAACTCAGACTAGCAGGCAGAACGGTGTCGAAAGGTAGCGTAGGGTTGCGGCCAAACAAGAGGAAGCATGGAGAGAAGCCTGCGGTATCACGGCGGCACGAATTATAGGCGAAAGTAACGAACGGCAGCGCAACGTCCCAGTCACGATGGTCAGCAGAGACATACATGGACAGCATGTCAATGTGGGTGCGGTTAAGACGCTCGGTTAGACCGTTCGTTTGTGAATGGTAAGCAGTAGCAAGTTTGTGTTTAGTCGCACACGAATGTAGAATGTCATTGACAACTTTAGAAAGAAATTAGCGGCCTCGGTCGGTGAGGAGATGTCGAGGGGCACCGTGGTGAAGGATGTCGTCCTCTAGGAGTAAGTCGGCGACATTGGTTGCACAGCTTGTGAGGAGAGCCTGTGTGATTGCATATCGGGTGGCGTAGTCTGTTGCTACAGCAATCCACTTGTTTCCCGAAGCAGACGTAGGAAAATGGCCTAAAAGATCAACACCTACACGGGAGAATGGTTCTGATGGTATGTCAAGTGGTTGAAGGCGACCTGCAGGGAGCGTGGTCGGCTTTTTGCGTCGTTGACAAAGGTCACACGCACCGACATAGCGGCGGACGTCACGGTATAGCCCAGACCAAAAGAAGCGCCGAAATGGAGTATGAAATGGAGTATATGTTGTCCACTTCTTCTTGGCCTCTTCTCTCTGGTAATAGGTAGGAGGCATTGGCGGCAGTGGAATGACAACGCTGTCAGGACGACAGAATGATCACGACTGAACCACCGACTGCCTCACAACCACGGAATGACGACTACTGAGTGACCACAGCAACACGACAATGACCGCGCGCCGACGGCTCCGAGATTACGAAGGCGTAACAACTTAACGTCAACAAGGAACGATGAAAAAGGAGTGAAGAGACAATGGAATTACTACATTTCAATGTGCACGATCGAATGACGATGAAAGAGTGCATGACGACAATGGAACAATAGCTATTGAACAACGCCTACGCAATGACCACAGCTGCATGACGCTGATGCCATGCCGATGACGGCATGTTTACGAAGGCGTCATGACGGCATATGAAGAAGGAATGATGACGAAGGAGTAACAATGGAATGAAGGCATTTGAATGACGACGATGAAATGACGACGACGGAGTGAGCAATGCCGACATATTTTAGGTGGCGGAATGATGACCACGTAACCCCGAAGGCTTGAGGACCACGTAATGAACATGAAGAAATGACACCATCATGACGTTACCTAGCTACTTTGCTTAAGTAAGGACCGTCACTTACCCGAATGCGTCACGTACGTAATTATGGACGGAGAACGCACCTACTTCCTTGCCACAATTTGCAGCGGAAATACAGCAGACGCGTCCCGTGTCACTTGTGTGTGGCTTGACCTATTGCTACTAAATTTCAAATAAATCCAAGTTGATAAACTTTCATACTGACCATCGTTTCTCAATTGTGTGCGCAATTACTTCTCGGGAAAGCAAACAAATATTCTCTACTGAGGATGCCCCAGCCAGGCCACCGATAGCTGCTCCCACCAGCTGGCTTCATTCCTTTAAATGTTGAGCGTCTCACTTACAAAGCCCTTCGTTGTTAGCCGTATCTTTAACACGAAGGTATTTTGAAGCTGCCTAACCTCTTCAGATTTCACAGAAAGGCTCATTTTCTTACACGTTCTGCTTACTTTTACGGGTTCATTTCTGAGCACTCTTACCTCTAGAGCGTTTCTTTTTTCTTTCCGTGTGTGTTGTGCCCGTGTATGCGTGCGTGGGTGCGTGCGTATCACGAGTGTTATACTGTCACCCTTAAAATTTTGTGAATAAAATTTTCTTTCCTTACCATCATAAGACATAACAAGTCTTATATATTGGGTGTGCGCATAACGTGTTATATTGTTTACGTTAAAATAGCGTTAAGATATTTTTCTCAATCCAAAGGCAATTGCTACATATCTGAATCAACTTTATTTCATAAAAAATGTATACTTTAAGTGATGGTTGGGAGAAGAATTTCTAATCACACCACAACATTTCAGCAACATTAATAAAATTCAGGATTTCTCTCTTACATTTAATATGTGACTCAGCGGAAAGGAACAGCCGCCATTATGCATGTCACCTTTTCATGTAAAGTTTAATAAAGAAAGGCCGTCAGCTCTAGAACTTTGTAATCACAACACAAATACAAATATCGCAAAACTGCTTCAAGCGGACAAGTTCGCGCTTGACACGTGTCATAGTAGATAGGTGCCAAGAGTCCCGTGGCATTAATGTTGACACTTCTGCAACGTCTCAACCGCGATTCGCTGTATGCGTGTAGCTGCACAGATATCCTTGTTTTGTAGTGTGTTTGTTTTTATTGAGCTGCATTCTTTGCGAACGTCACTCGTTTTGAATATGACTGTCTGTCTGTCTGTCTATCTATCTATCTATCTATCTATCTATCTATCTATCTATCTATCTATCTATCTATCTATCTATCTATCTATCTATCTATCTATCTATCTATCTATCTATCTATCTATCTATCTAGTTAGCCTCCTAGGTCGTGGTGCCCTCATGGTCTCTTCAATTGGGTATCTAGGAATAGAATAGGAACGGGGGCATGCTATGCATGCATAGATAACACGAATGGCATGTCACAACATCAATGCCATGACATATTTGTCATGGCATGTATGTCTTAGCATAAATAGCATGAATGACATGATGCCGTCAGGGTCGTTTCTTTATCTCGAGATATATCAGGGACATCAATGATGGGCATGCATGACATGAGATGGATGACATGACATACATGTCATGACATGAATTTTATTTTCAACTTTACTTTACAGAACAATTTCGTTGTATCTCAGCGCACTGCTGCATATGTGACTGAGTGAGCGAGTGAATAAACTTTTATTGGGTCCAGCAAAACGCAATAAAACGCGCACCCGGCTAGTTCGACGACGGGATTGACAGGTCTAACCTGCCGGCCCGATCGCGGGCGCGCTGGACGGCCACGATTTGGTCCTCAAAGACGGAACTTCGCAGGAGCGCGTCCCACTCTTCCTTGGTGAGCTTCGGGCCCAGCGACCCACACTCCCAGGGCATATGAGGCAAAGTAGCAACCTCACCACAGGCCCCGCAAGAACAATTCGAATAAATCTCGGGATATATGCTGTTAAGGGACGCCAGATTTGGGTAGGAGTTTGTTTGCAAGAGCCTGAGCGTGACCGCCTGCGGCCTGCTTAACTTGGAGTGAGGCGGCGGGAAAACCCTTCTCTCTAAGTAAAGGAATTTAGTAGGTTCACTGTGCGTGACAGGAGCGTCTCTTTGTCCGGGGAGAGAGTCGCCCGATCCGCGGGCAGCGCGGTCGGTTAAGACATGCGCAGCCTCGTGGGCAGACTCGTTGAGGTTCAGAGGAACCCCCTCAATCGCCCCGACGTGGGCAGGGAACCAAAGGATGGAGTGTATGGAGGTGTTTCCGTGTTTGGCGCCTATCAGAATTTGAATTACCTGCCGGGCTACCCGGCCTTTCTGGAATGCCCTGACGGCCACTTTCGTATCGCTATACACCCTGTCTCTCCGACCGTCTTGCACGGCGAGTGCAATGCCCACTTCCTCGGCTACCTCTGGGTGCGTCGTCCGGACGTAAGCACAGTTGATGACTTTGCCCAGCTTGTCAACGTCGGAAACCGCAAAAGCCTTGCCGTCTAGGTATGCAGCTGCGTCCACGAAGCTTGCTGCGATTTTGTCCTTGTTTAATTGCTTTAGTATATTCAATGCTCTTGCCTTGCGACGACCTGCGTTGTGAACGGCATGAACGCTACGGGGCAAAGGGGCGACTACGATCTTCTCCCCTATTTCTCTGGCGATTTGGGTGTCTTCAGCCAAGTTCTTGGTGGGTGCGAGTCCGATCTCCTCGAGGATACGCCTGCCGGCCGGCGTGGTGGACAGCCGCGTTAGCTGGGCCCGTTCCTGAGCCTCGGCTATCTCCTCCATGGTGTTGTGTATGCCGAGCCGAAGGAGGTCCTCTGTATGCGTTCTGACGGGCAGCCCGAGGGCTCTCTTGAAGAATTTTCTAATGCGGGCATTAAGCTCTTCCCGCTCGGCTCTGAGCCAGTTGTGCATGGCCACTGTGTAGGTGAAGTGACACAGCACAAAGGCGTTGATGAGCCGAAGCAGGTTGTTTTCCTTGAGGCCACGATGTCTGTTCGTGACCCTTCGGACGAGGCATAAAGCATTGTCGGTTTTCGCAATTATCTTGCGTAACGCAGTGCCGTTGCCACCGCGTGATTCTATGAACATACCCAGGACTCTGATGGTGTCGACCCTGGGTATCGGGTCACCGCTCCGAGTGAACAGGTGAATGTCACTTTCCGAAACCGGTTTCCTGCCCTTGGGTCTGCTGCCTTTTTCTTTTCTATAAAGCAGAAGCTCAGATTTGGTCGGGAAGCATGTGAGTCCGGTGGGTAGCAGGTACTGCTCCGTGACGTCTACCGCCTCTTGCATGGCGCTTTCCACTTGCCCTTCGCTACCGCCGGTGCACCAGATCGTGATGTCGTCGGCGTAGATGGTGTGTTTGATGCCTTCAACTTTGACCAGATTCCTCGAGAGGCCGACCATGCATATGTTGAAGAGAGCAGGCGAAATGACTGAGCCTTGCGGCGTGCCCCGTGGGCCCAGGAGCACCTTGTCGGAGAAAAAGTCGCCGATCCGCAGCTCCCTTTCCTCTCCGTCAGGAACGAACGGATGTAGTTATATAGTCTGCGGCCCAGCTCGAGGTCTGCGACGGAGGCCAGAATGTATTCGTGGAGAACGTTATCAAACGCTTTCTCGAGGTCGAGTCCGAGCAGGGCCCTGGTCTCCCTGGTACTGCCGTCGATGATTTCATGTTTGATCATCTTCATGGCGTCCTGCGACGAGAGACTAGCACGGAAGCTAATCATGTTGGGAGTATAGATGTTGTTCTCTTCGAGATATCTGTTTAATCTGTTGAGGACGACGTGCTCCGCTGCTTTCCCGACGCAGGAAGGGAGAGAGATGGGTCGGAGGTTGTCCACGTTCGGAGCGTTGCCGGGTTTGGGGATCAGGACCACGTTGGCGGTCCTCCATCGGTCTGGCAAGCGGCCGTTTTTCCATGTCTCGTTGATCTTCTCGGTGAGGTATCCGATCGAACGGTCGTCAAGGTTCCGCAGCATCTTGTTCGTGATTCCGTTGGCACCTGGCGCACACTTCCCCTTATGCGCAAAAATGACTTGTCTAATTTCCCCCACGGTGAACTCTTCGTCCAATCCTGAACGGGCCGAGGTAGTCGGGAAACCGGTCTTCCTCGTCTCCGTGCTTTACCGGAAGGTACTTCTCCATGAGCTTGGCAACCAGCTCGTCCCCGGAACAGGATGTGGTAGCTTCATGCAGGGCTCTGGCGAGCGTGTGTCTCTGACTGGATGTGGGGCTGCCCTCAATGAGGAGATGTTTTAGCATGCCCCAGGAGTTGCCGTTACGCATCTACCCGTCGATCGAGTCACAGACCTCGTCCCATTGCTGCTTGCCGAGGGTCCGACAGTGATCTTCAATGACCTTGTTAAGCTAGGCGATTTTTCTCCTCAATCTTCGGTTAAACCTTTGTCCCTTCGATCGGAGAGTCAGCGCCTGCTTGTCCTCAAACAGATGGGCTTGCCTGCTGTCCATCTTCTCTACCTTCAAGTCGCTGACGATCCTTTTAGTGGATGACTCGGTGTCACTCTTGATTCGCTCGCACCAATTTTCCAGGTCCTTGGGGACGGGTGCGCTGTCGTTGCCGCGGAGTTTGCAAAAAAGGTCCCAGTCCGTGACGGTGAACTCTCTGGATTTACTTCGGGCGACTTCGAAGCGGGTCTCGAGCACGTAATGGTCGCTACCAAAATCCATTGCGGTGTTGCTCCACTCGGCTTCATCGACGTTCTTCACGAACGCCAGATCGGGGCTGGTGACCCGGCTCACCGAGTTGCCGATTCGGGTGGGGAACGCCTTGTCCGTGATGAGCGTGAAGTCCATTTCGTTGGCGTTCTGCCACAGACCCCGGCCCTTGCGTGTCATAGACGTACCCCCACACTCCGTACGGTGCGTTGAAATCCCCTACGACAACGAGGGATGGGTGCCGGCCAGGTCGACGGACTTCTTGAGTGTCGTGTTGAACTACTGTCGTGAGCCCCTAGGATTGCTGTAGATGTTCAGTATAAACACGCTGTTTCTCCTCTGGTTGCGTTGTCTCGTGTTGAGCAGAAACTCCATCATGACGTATTCGACCTGGCAACTAGACAGCTTCAGGTCGTGAGACAAGTGTGTAAGCCTCCTGTCAACGAACGTGCATACTCCCCGACCTCCGGGCTGCACGGAGACGGCCCGATAACCAGAGAGGGATGCCGCAGAGACGAGGGTTTCCTGTAATGCAATTACCTGTGGTTTGTTAGCTAGCGATCTAAAATAGTGCTGCAACAGAGCCCTCTTATTGCAGTACCCCCTGCAGTTCCACATGCCAAATTCTGAACTCCTCTTTGGAACTATCCATGATTAGACAAATTTTCTGGGGTATCCGCTGTAAGCACAGGTTCACGTAAAAAGTGCCCCCCCCCCCCCCCCACTTTGACGCGCCGATGTGCTCGTAGCCCTGATTAAAGACCCCGACGCGTTCGGAAAAATGACCTGCATCTGAGTTACGGACGTATTATTTAAGATCACCAGACGCTCGAGAGCGTCCATAAGATCAGCCAGTGCACCTAGGCCTCTCTTCGGGTCTCTTAGGGCGACTTGCACCTGTGCTAAGCCTTGCTGTAACTGCTGCACGGTCTTAGCGTGGCTAGCATGCCTTTGATTTCATTATATTGCGAATCTTAATCTTCCTTACTGGAAACTGCCCTACGCTTGGCGGGCCCGGCCGAGTCGCTGGCCGGAACTGGTGCTTCTGTGGTGGTCGGCGCCGACGCTTTGGCCGAAGCACTCTGACTGATTACCAATTTCTTAATCTCTGTCATTTTGCTAGCCATATTTCTGAGCATTTCTTTTAAGCCCGTGTTTTTTCTTCTGAAGGCGAGCTGCCTCGGCGTCCCTGGCTTGCTCTGGAAGTGGGTGGCGTGGGCCCCGGGAGGGTCTCGATTCGGCGCCGCCAGCAACCATGTCTGACCCCGATAGGGTCGACTTTCTCTTCCTCTGCTGGCCGGCACTGGACCCATACCGGGCCCTGGAGATAGAGCGACTCCTGGAGCGGCTTGCAAATGTGGCCCTGGACATGGATCTGCTCCTAGACCCGGATCTTCCCCTGGACCTGGATCTCCCCCTAGCGGCATCCGGAAGGCGGAGAGGGGCCCCTGGATCTAAAGCTCTCGCGAGCCGCGGAGCGACCAGCGACGGCCGGGAGTTGTCGCTCGCCCATGGCGAAGGCGGGAGACTTGCTTCTATTGGCTCGGGATTGGTTCCCGAACCTGCCTCTGACGAGGTACGGCGTCTGATACCTCTGCTCGCACGCCTTGGCAGCGGTGAAGTGTCGGCCACCGCACAGCCTGCATTTGGGGTCGCACTTGTGTTGTTCGTGCGGGTTGGCGATGCCGCATGCCCTGCACATGGCTTCGTCCGGCGAGGGGCACACGTCCGCTCGATGTCCGAGGCGGCCACAGGCGTTGCACACCTCCACTTGCTTCCTATATAATGTACACTTGTCAAGTGTGCCGCCGTTCGACACGTAATTTGGCACCTTGTAGCCGTCGAAGACCACAACCACGGTGCCCGTGCTCTTGATTTGTTTGGCTCCCAAGGCCAGCGCGTTCTTCAAGTTGACAATCTTGCGGTCGAGCTCCTCCGGGCCGTCACTCGGTGCGATGCCGCGGATGACGCCTTTGCACGTGGAGTTGGGTCCCGCTTCGTACGCGTTCCCCTCGTGCTGCTGACCACCAACGGCGATGCACTCGACCTTGGCGTAGCGGGTCGCATTCTCTCTGCTGGGGGTACTGATGACCATGATATTGTAGCGTAAAGCTACACTACGCGGGTTGGAGCCGAGCTTCGCGTGCTTCAGCGCCTGCCATACTGCGCATGCGCGAGAGCCCAGTGACGTCACGAGAGGCGCAGCTGCGAGCCTTCGCCGCCGCCGCGGCCGCAGCCAGCGCGCGCTCCTCGCCGCCGCCGACTGCGGCGCATTCCAGAGGTGTGACGTCACAGTCTCCGCAGACGTGTCGGCGCCGTGTGCGCCCGCTGTTGCATTTACGATTGCGGCGCCGCGTGGCACCGCGCATGCTCGAAAAGGGCGCACCGTGCGTATAAATGCGCGGGAGAGACGGTTGATGCAGCGCGCTAAACATGGAGGTTAACGAGAGTCGAGCCGCTGCCAGTCGGCGCAAAAGACTGGAAAACCTAAATTCTTCAGACCCCGAGGTTGTCGCCGTCGAGCGTCGAAAGAACGAGCCTGCCAAGGCAAAGCGTGCGGCCGAGACACCGGAGCAACGCGAAGAACGCCTAATGAAAAGACGTCGCCAAGAAGCTCGAAGCCGTGCTATGGCCTCCCAACACCAGCGGCAGGATCAAGAGAGTGTCACAGACGATCCCAAGACTCGCGGTGCACTGAACATGCTATGAAACGCGGTGAAAGTGCGAGTGAGTCTACACTCTTCCTCTCGGACTTTGCGAAGAATCCGTTTGGACATGTTTGTGACGTATAACCGTACCTTTACGCTACGTATACCCTGCCATAGCTGAGCTAGGCCACTGCCAATATTTTTTTGTTGGGACTGAGTTCCTACTTCTCATTTTTAATGGGACGACTTTCAATCAAATATTCCAGCTGTTCGACGAAAACTGTAACAGCCTGACACAGGCAGACTAAAAGGACACAGTAGTTTCCTTCACCTTAGTCTACGCTCTGATCCTACTCTTTCTACCTGTCAATTTGCTCTCCCTGCTGCACCCTTCACCCCCACTTCCAATTATGAGTCCATAGTTGTAGCTAGACAGTTACAATGTTGTTAGTAGTTATGGGTTCTTGTTGTTGTTGTTGTTTCCACTTTTCACTTAATTTAAAATTAAAAACTACAATTCATACAACTACTTAATTTGTCCTCTTTCTCTGATGCATTTCTTCTTTTTTTCAAATCAAATCAAGTTTATTCATTACAAAAAAGGAAACGGTCATATTTTTTGTTTTACAGACGAGGCTCCCAAAGTCGAAGACTGTAACTGGGACCGTCGGTGGGTAATTTTCAGAAAATTATTACATAGGTGGCACGACAGAAATAAAATTTACAAAATGTACACTGAGAGAAACAAAGAGGTGAAGTGCAATAACAGAAGTGTGATTAGGACTGCAATGTACAGTATTAATATAAAAAAATAAAAACAAAATCGGCGTACAACAGAACCTTTAATTTATGTAAAGAAGGAACAGAACAAAATACAGAAAAATATAATCGGCAGACCCAAATGAACATAATTTAAAAATATCAGTGTGCTAAAAATATACAAATAAAAAATTTCAACAGACATAAAAAGCAAGAGAATACATAAAAAGAAGCATTTATAAGCAAAGCAACTAAAGGCAACGGCAAGCATGTGAATAGCAAAACATAGGAAAACCAGCGATAAGAATAAATGAATAAATCTTTGGAACCATAATTGCGTCAATGCGTCAAAAGGTAATTTTTAAGGGATTTTTCGAAGACATAGAACGAAGTGAGTTATCTTATGTTTGATGGTAAGCGATTCCATAAAGATATGCCAGCAAAAGGTGATGTTAGTTTACCATAATTGGTACAAACACGAGGCAGTAAAAAAATTCTGTTAAAGGCTAGTTCTATTGTAGTTATTGCACCGATATACCTGCACAAAACCAGATATACTTTATTCTAGGAGGACGAATGTTGCTCGCTACAAGCAGACCTACGCTGGCAAATGCATCTGGCAACTGCTCCACCCGAGTATCACTTATCAAGTGCTCTAAGATCTACATCTGGCAACACAAGGGCATCTGATAACACACGGAAGTACTAATTGCGAAGAAGGACTTCAACCGGAGCTCAAGTCTTTACTACGCCCTATTGAGCCCTTCGTTCTTATTGAGTTCTCGCCGATTAGGAGTTTCTGCCATTGTCACATATTTAAACAGATAGGATAAGAGCTAAACATTGCAGATGAAACAGTTTATCACACACATGGTAACCTGCAATGTTTCCGACGTTCGTTTCTGAATTCGTCTGAGCGCAACGCTCCTTGAAACAAAAGAGAAGGCGAGCGTTGGCTTGCAGAGTAGCGGTGAGTAAACAAACGATACCAAAACCAAATTTAGTCTAGCGGCGTTCCTCTACTATTTACCATGCAACGAAGTGCAGGATATGCTAGTGCACGTTAGTGCAAGTATTAGTCAGCCATCTGTTCTGTTTCGTTGCTCACTCTAGGAGTGAGATAAAGGTGATGTTCGACTGATGCTGGAGATGCCCGCATTGTCATATGACTAGCGCGCAACTGCAGATAGAAGGATGATACTGGAAAAAAGACGCGTTCCCACAAAGTACCCGGTGCGCGAGGTAATTGAAGACGCATCTTCGAATCGCCTTAGGCACCAACAGTCTCATTATTTCTGTTTGTGCACTGGGTTTCGCCTTCACGAACCCCTCTGCCGTGCATCTGCCGCATTTATTCCCGGACATCGGCTTCCAATCTCGCACAGCAGAAGCTGAATCCGCACTCTGTCCTAGTTGCCTCACAGGCCGGCCGCAGCGGCTTGGAGGCAGCCACCTAGTACGTCACCAAATCATTTCTTTTTGGAGTGAGACAATAGCTTATATCCTATCAGTGCCCAAGGCAAAGAAGGAATAAGCGCTCCCGATGGTGAGACAGATATCAGGTGGTTGAGCTTCTCAAGCAGGCGGAGGTCGGGACGAGTGATAACCCCGAAAATCAACTGTGGCACTTGCGGAGAAGCTTCAAGTGCTTGAGCCAATAAACAAGCTTTCAGTGTCCGACGTCACTTGGTGTGACTCCTAATTCGTTTCCTTGCTGCCACACGGACTATGAGATCAAATCGTGGCTTTTTCAATAGGCTTCTGCGGCCACGTCACCCCATGCGGCATCCTGGCTCCCAATGTAAACCTGCTACGCTGCTGTGTATGGAGGACGTCACTGACATACAGCTGCCTTTCAGCCAGACAATGACTAAGATTTCCTAAACCCTCCTATTGCGAGAGCACTGCACGACATAAACACACACTATCTGACCCCAGTATGCAGGCTTTATGAATCAGAGAAAATGGTGAATACAAAAAAAAATTACATCCGCAAATACAACGCTCTGACCTAATCGAATTACATACTATAATAGTAACGTTTACATATCAGCGATTTTCCACGAACTCGTGTACTAATGTGTTGCGCTGTGTCGTAATACACTGCGTTGTGATTTTTCTGATGGGCAAGCATAAAATATTATACCTATTGACATTTTTCATTTGCCCATAGCATGTAATTTTGCGCAACAACTCTTATGGTATCGTATCTTTGTAATAGTAAGAGAGGCGCTCTGTGAATTCAAGAGCCTCTTCACAAGAACACACTGTGCTGTCAGCAATATAGTTTTCTATTTCCATATGTTGTGCAAGAAGCATTCAGTACATTTAGTACAGTACAAGCTGTTCCAATCCAACGTCCATATAAGCTATTTCATTCGAGTGGCTCGTTTGTACTGCCATGATGAATCGCACGTGTGGGTATGGAGCTCTACCGCATTACGTATGAACTATGTTTTCTTGGACATTCAGCAGCCAGGTCCATTCAAAAACAACTCGCATTACCCGCTGATAAGGGTGGTAGCGACACTACAGCATCTTCGCTTGCTGCACGCGCCATGGTATCAGAGGTAGCGAGCGTGCAATGCACGAATAACTCGCAATACGCTCGAATGAGATATCCCCCAATTTTTTCTTTGCTGTAGCGTAAGCCACCTGTAACTTATATACTGGGTGCTATTTTTTTAGATCATACGACTTCTTTATAAAAAAAGCTAGACGAGGCGGAGCTACTTTACCGCTAGTAACATGAGCTTCAGAAGAGTAACTCACGAAAAATGAATTATTACAATGAACTACTAACTGTTTTTCTTAGTGCCTGGGGCCAGTGTTTAAATAGACAATTTGGAGGCAGTCACATTTTAAGCACACACTTTCTTTAATGTCGATGATTGCACCTAATTCGAGACATTCATCATGAGATTTCATATCTCAGTCGAGGCAATATCGAAACCGAGCACGTCCTTCTGCCATGTTAAGCGGCAACACCTCGTAAAGAAGTGTGCGCCGAAATTCGAATGATGGCATGTCGCGGCCAATCCTGACATGGCACACAGCTGTGCAAGCTTACCAGGCAAAGCGTGCCATATCAGTAGCCGCTGAAATTGGCCGAGACGTTCAGTTTCAAGTTTCGTCACACTTTTAGGTGCGGACCGCCTTTTTCGGCGCTTTCGGCACGCTGGATCTTGATATCGCCTGGATTTAACGTTGAAACTGGATGAATGTCACAAATCTGGCGGGATTTTTAGGATTTTAAAATGCTGAGGATGCATAACGTTGTGACTTCCTACAAATTTTGCGATTCCAACAACTTCTCTCACGGCGCTAATCAAATTAGTTATTGAATTCGTGTAATACGTCTTCTGAAGCTCAGGTTATTATTGGCAAAGCATGTCCCCTCATCGCCGAACTCCTCTGCAAGAGGGCCACGTTCGCGGCGCTCACAACTTTTCATTTTTTTTTTAAATTGCATAGTCTAAAAAAACAACCTGTACATCTCATTTTTATTCTATGGGTTTACTTTTCTCAATTTCATTTCTTTTGTCCATAACAAATAACCTTGAGAACAACGCATACCTAGTGCCCCATCGAAGAGATCCAGATTGTAAACATTGAATGCGTTAGGCATCAAGTCTTGCATAGAGTTCTGCCATTGTCTTGGTAACGTCACCTAACGTGCAATCTGAATGTACGCACTCTTGATGGGCCGTCGCAATGAACGCCATTAACTTTAACGGCAATGCGTCTCCTTGACTTGAAACGGTATAATATCGTGCCTCGTTATTTCGAAGGAACGCAAAGGCGCACAATCACAATATTCGGCATCAACAGGCAATTTCGAGCAGCTGCGCCGAAATACAGCCATTAATGTAAATGAGTTTGTGTGGAACGCCAATGCTGGCAGCCGAAAGAAGCATTCACAAGTATTTCACTGATCATGCATCTCCAGTCTCCAGTGTAAATACTGTGAAATTAAAACAAGTCATACAATGTTTACATTTCTGTGTTGTAGGTAATCAAAAGGGGTCGAACAAGAAATATTAGGCAGTTATAGGTTAACGTTAGTGTAATAATGTGGTTAAGGGAGATAGCGTTACCGTTCCGCAAAGTAATTTTTCAAAAAGCGAGTTTCAGTACAGCGTGATGGGGTAGTTTACGTGCACAATGATATTCCATTACGTTTTTAATTTTGCCTGCATAGTGCAACTAAGTAATTCTATCAATCGCCAAGCTTTGTGCGTGCGTCCGGAAAGTGCGAGAGGCAGTGCAATGTAAATTGGCAGCGTGCTGTATTTGTATATTTAATGTCCACCGATCCGTGACTCAATCGATAGAAGCAGTAAAGGCTGTCAACCATAACCTCCGAGATATTTCGATCTCAGAGGCCATATGCAGTCGCGCATATCTGGCGATTTAACCGACAGGCGGCATTGGCATCTCGGAAGTTTCTCTATGGTTAGGACATTAGGCAAAATTATAGCAAGAGCGTGGTGGCGCAACCCCCCTCCCTGTTTCAAAGGGAACGCTCATAGCATCCGTCCACCCATCTATTTCTCTCGTTAGGCCTAGATGTGTTCAAAACGAGGAACGATCTCGAATACTCCGCAAGCATATCCAGATACTAGAGACCTTAAGCGTGTCCGCTATTCCGGCAAGCGCGGGCGGTTTGCCGGTTTAGCGGGGGCGTAAACGTGAGCGGCCAGATTGGTGGCGCCGGCTGGTTGCGCCAAGCTCAACCACACAAACACAAAGCTAATTACTATATTCTGCTTAGCTGCTGGTGTAAATTTTCGACAGTGACGTAATCGTGTTCCCAATTACACCGCTGCCAAAAATTTGCACCACTAGTGAACCAGGACATAGTGGATTACTGCAGTTTTAGCTCTGTGTTTGTCTGGTTGAACTCTACGCCACCAGGCGGCTGCACCGCTGTGGCCGCTCACGTTTACGCCCCCGCAAATCCGGCAGTCCGCCCAAACCGCTCCCGTTTAGCGGAATAGCGGACAGGCTAAAGTCTCTACTATGTCGTGGAAGTGGCTTGAGACTAAGCGAAAGCCGTTTACACAGTTATTTCCCACGAACGAGGTGAATTCTACCAAAGCCACGCCAAATTCAGTGCGAACCGGGCAGTTGGGACCGCTGCCATGTTTTACGTAAACTATGTAAACGACGCTATCAGAATATCTGAGAAATAGCGTGCGTGCGCTAAGCGCTACGGGTTGTTCAGCGCTCTGCGTGTATGCATTTCAATCTCGCTGTTACACTAAGCCCACTATTACGCAAAACATGCTAAACTAAAACTGCCTATTGCCGAAGCCAACGTTTCGGCAAGACTTGTTTTCGTCAGTGCAACAACTGCGATCGTCCTTCGTCATCTTGTTGAAACGCTGGCTCTTGGGACATCCCTTATTCAACCACTGTTTATCGTTTCAAGCATCCATCTTCTCGTAAACCTCAGTCTTAATTTCTACAGAAATAAACAGATAAGCCTGAAATCTGGCCATATTGTTATTTATACGCCTAGTATCTTAAACCCAACATACTTCCTTCAGGTACTTCTGGTGTAGATTGAGAATTTATAGCCTCGGCACCCTCGTATGCGGCCTATGTTCAGGCATGCATTCTGTTACGCAGTGTTCCCATTTCCTGAACCGATTGTCGGTGGGCCAGGTATTTTTCTTATAAAGATGTGTGGAAGTTTCTAGACATTTATCTTGGCGGGCGCTGTAAAAGTATGATACATAACGCCGCGAACGGTGGTACTTCGTCTGGCGCAGGCAAGGAGAATCTTCTGAAAAAGAAAAAAAAGAACAAGAACACTTGAAGTG
The DNA here is from genome assembly GCF_023375885.2 of Dermacentor andersoni. Taxonomy (NCBI): domain Eukaryota; kingdom Metazoa; phylum Arthropoda; class Arachnida; order Ixodida; family Ixodidae; genus Dermacentor; species Dermacentor andersoni. The sequence continues at coordinate 58,888,761 of NC_092822.1, forward strand.
CTGTTAAGACGGTTAAATGGCAAGCTTATCCGCTCTTTAACATTATCGCTTCACTTACTGCGGATGATGCGTTCAAGCTAGGCAAGAATAATAATTGTATATCATTTTGCATCTTTCTGCTAATATACGTATACGCAGGCTATTAATATGCAAATGTTCTACAGAGATACCATGGCTTAACAGCATAAAGGACAAAGAGATCGTTAAAGTAGCTTGCGTCCGACTATTCATTTTTTAACGCGTAAGCATTCTAGGGCTACTTCCCTCGAATATATGTCTGTCTGTTCGTGATGAATGACACGATACGCTCTTTAGGTATACATGGGGGCCTATCGGGGTGTATATGAGAATGTCTTATGACTACATATGACTACTGCGATTTATGATAATGGCTACATATAGTGAGTACTGAATAGGGATTAAGAATAATTAAGGTAAGTAAAAGACTAATACGATTTGTTACGACGAACTTAGTTAAGCCTGGATTACAGACTCCTTAATACTAATGAAGGGTAAGTAAGCCAGATGGGAATTAATGGATAATTTAAATCATAAAAAGATTAGCATCGCCTAGCTAATAATGTTACATTGATCAGGACTAAACAACATTAAATAAGTGTACTGCGGATTATTTAAGCCTATGTTTGATTGAATAACATTATACTCATCAAGACTAGTCAAGATTAATCAATATTTATTGTAAAGAAGCCTGATTAGATTAAATAACGATTACATTCCTTAAACATAATCAATAGTAATAAGGCTAATGTAAACTAATTATTACAATACTTCACCCTATTTTGGGTTAATTGCAATTACACATTTTCGTTCTATCACATGATTTCCGACTAATTAAAGTCCCCAATTAGGTAATTGTAACATGTCATTGAAATATTTGCAGAACATTGCGTCATCATTGATAAAGCGAGCCGCGGGGGGCGTAAGGTGGCCACTCAATCAATCATTCGTTGCATGAGTGAAAGACGGACGACTGAAAAGAATGCTTGCGCATTATCTGAGAAGTCCCACTAGGGAGTGTTTCCCTTTATCTATTATTGTTTGTTTATTTGTTTCGGATGGATGGATAGACGGATGCAAAACATCAATGAAGGTCCTGAGGTACGCGACTCAGCGCGTTGCGGGCCGCTCCCACGTTGGGACAGCCAGGCCGTGCCCGACCGCCGCATCGTGGGCACTCTGGACAGCCCATAGTTGCGCCCCGGCATCGGGGCTCTTGATAGCGGAGAGCCACTTGTCCTCATTGATTTGTTCTGTGTCTCGTAACGAGGGGCAACGCCAGAGCATATGGTCTAGGCTAGCGATGTCGTAGCAGTGCCTGCAAGAACTAGTGGCATAGGTGTCGGGATAAAGCTTGTGGTATAAAGCCGGGCTGGAATACGAGTCTGTTTGCAATAATCTCAGGGTCAATGCCTGCGCTCTATTTAACTTCTGGTGTGGAAGGGGAAAGTCTCTCCTGCCGGGATATAAGTGCTGAGCAATTTCATTGTATGTGGTCGGTTGATCTCTGTTCTCCACCACTGCGGGCTGGCGTTGGAGTGCTCCATGGTCGCGGAAAGCGAGACCTCGCGCCTTGAAGTGGGCCAGCTCGTTGAGGTTTGTGGGGCCTCCCATGATGGATCCCATGTGAGCGGGGAACCACGTGAAGGTATGGGTGGCGATGCTTTTGCCGTCGAGGATACGACAGGCTTCCTTACACACAGCGCCAACGCTGAAGGAGCGGATGGCTGCCCTGGAGTCGCTGAAAATATTGGCATGTTTGTCGTCCAAGAGGGCCAAGGCGATGGCCACTTGCTCGGCTGCACGCGACGACGTGCTTCGTACCGAAGCGGCGTTAACGGTCGAACCCCTGTGGTTGATCGACACTACCGTGAAATTGTTGCTGTTGCCATACTGGGCCGCGTCAACGAAGCAGCTGCCGCCAGGGAGTTCTGCTGCGCGGCGTAGGAGCGCCACCGCCCTGGCCTTCCTTCTTTCTACGTTGCGCTCGGGATGCATATTGCGCGGGGCGGGCGATATGATGATCTTGTCTTTCTGCTCTTTCGAAAGGCCCTGGTAGGCGTCTTCGACAGTGGCCGGGGGGACGCCCATCTCTATTAAGAGTCGTCTGCCTGCCCTGATGCCGGGGAGCCTGAGAATCTGGGCCCTTTCTTGTGCTTCTGCAATTTCTTCCAGGGTATTATGAATACCCAATTGCAGGAGTCGGTCGGTGCGTGTGTAGTTTGGTAGTCCGAGCGCGCTCTTGATCCCCCTCCTTATCATGGCATTTAGTTTGTCTCGCTCGGCCCTCTTCCAGACGTGCATGGCCGCTACGTACGTGAAATGGCATAACAAGAAAGCGTGGACTAGATTCTTATCAGATTCTCTTTGCTCAGGCCTCTCCTTCTGTTAGCTACCCGCCTGATTAGACCGATGACGCTATCCGCCTTATTTGTTTCGGATCAATTTTTTTTAAGTTGGTAGGCCACGACGTGTGCGTACGTGCTTAAATGAGGAGCAGGCACTCGGGAAAGAACACTTTCAAGTGTGGTACGACTCTTTGATTCTCAGATACCCTTAACAATTCCTCTGTGTTGGCAAAGTTATTCTCGTGTTACCAACTATGTCAATGCAGTGTCAAAGTTATTCAGTGTCGCACCGATTTTGTGTGTGTGTGAGTGTGGTTTATCATAAATTATGCTCATGTAGACAACCCCGAGTCGCACTGTCGATTTCTTGCCAAGGACTGCTCACTCACTACATGTATGCCAAGATAGGCTACTGCGTACCGTTTACAAACGTCTCCTTGAGGCGTACTTAGGCGATAAAGTTAAACTAATATAACCCTGGTGTAATGAATTACACGATCTTTCATATTACCATAATTATGCTGCATCATTGTCATTACTCTGTTGCCCGAGGAACAGTAGCTCAGACACGGTTTTGTATGCACGTAAACGTAACTTCAAGAAATCATACTTTGACTTAAGATTGTGAATGAATCATTAAGCGTCGTACAAGAAACAGTTAGGCCAAGTTAAGCTTACACAAAAAGCATGAGAAAAGATAGAATAGGAAGTAGAAAGAAAAAGACGTTAAAACGAAAAAGTTAGACACCTGGATTCGAGTACCGAATTATCGAATGCATCAACTGCGGTCAGCAATGAAGGTTGACAAAGGAATATATATATATATATATATATATATATATATATATATTTATATATATATAGAACTTGAGTGGTGCTGCAAGGTAAACAGAACAAGTATTTAATTTCGACAGTTTCGATCGGTGGACCGATCTTCATCAGGGTTTACATCAGGGCCATTTTTTTGTAAACCCTGATGAAGATCGGTCCACTGATCGAAACTGTCGAAATTAAATACTTGTTCTGTTTACCTTGTAGCACCACTCAAGTTCTTTACGTTTGAAAGGTAGCCTGAAGAATCCCTCTTTGCCTATATATATATATATATATATATAAAGGGTGTCCCGGTTAACTTGGACCAAGATTTTTAAACAGCCCAAGAGCTCTAGAGAAATCGCACCGACTGCATAGCAGCCGCAGTCGTATGTACTTACAGCCATTACTTTTTTTCATTGCGATGTATTAAGTTAATTGCGTTTAATTAACGAACATTTTATTTGTCGCTTGAATCACAAACATATTAATTCTGTAAGGAAGCTTATTGTGCCAGTCCAACAAACGGGCGGTAGCTCGGAACAGTGAGCAGGGAGAACAAGATGGTGGTGTTCGAGTGCCGGTCTCGTGCCCTCCGCTCTTCATGATGATCGGTATGTCATTCTCTTCCTTTCTTCATTACAATTGCCCCCGTCGAGAAAGGTGGAGCCACCCTGGCGATCTAACAGGTGGGTACAAGAGGGTCGAAGTACGGCTTGAGGCGGTCTACGTGAACAACATCACGTCCACGTCGACGACGGTCGCCGTGCAACGTAAGAGGTTCAATGACATAGTTTACGGGGGAAGTACGCTCGACGACGCGGTAGGGACCATGATAATTTGGGAGCAGTTTGGACGACAAGCCAGGGGCGCAGGGTGGTAGAAGCAGCCACACAAGTGCTCCAGGAGCGAATGTTGCGGCCGGAGAGTGATCATCATCGCGGGCGTTTTTCTGGCGTTCTTGGTCGGCTGTAGTAAAGCGCTTGGCTAGTTGTCGGCAATCTTCAGCGTAACGGGCGGCTGCTGACAGGCGTGCACTCTGAGGCATCTGGTGCGTATGGCAGCAACGTGTCGATAGTGTGCGTCGGCTGGCGACCGTACAAAAGGAAGAAGGGGGAAAACCCGGTTGTGACTTGCGTAGCGGTGTTATACGCGTATGTCGCAAATGGAAGAACCAGGTCCCAGTTTGATTGATCAGATGCAACATGTGTCGCAAGCATGTCGCCCAGAGTCCGATTAAACCGCTCAGTGAGACCGTTCGTCTGAGGGTGATAGGCAGTACACGTCCGATGTACACTGTTGCACTGGTGGAGAAGTGCTAGAATTACATCGGAGAGAAATACGCGGCCACGGTCACTGAGGAGTTGGCGAGGAGGACCGTGCCGAAGCACAAAACGCTTGAGGGTGAAAGAGGCGACCTCCTGTGCTGTCGCCGTGGGAAGAGCAGCGGTTTCGGCGTATCGTGTAAGGTGGTCGACAGCAATGATAGCCCCTCGGTTTCCCGCCGTGGTCAAAGGTAAAGGTCCATAAAGGTCAATTCCAACGCGATCGAATGGGTGGTCTGGGCATGGAAGGGGCTGCAATGAACCTGCGGCAGGATGCGGTGGTTTTTTTCGTCGCTGACACTCGTGGCAGCCGCGAATGAACTTGTGGACAAAGCGAAACATTCTGCGCCACTAGTACCTTTTCCGTAAGCGTTCATAGGTCTTGAAGACACCGCCATGAGCACACTGCGGGTCGGAGTGAAAGGAAGCGCAGATTGTAGAGCGCAGCGTTCGGGCGATAACTAGGAGCCACTTCCTACCATCTGGAGAGTAGTTGCGCCGGTACAAGAGGCCATCACGGATGCTGGAGTGCGAAGCTTGGCGTCGCAATGTTCGAGTGGTCGAAAGAGTGGGTGCTTCGGATAAAACGTCAAGAAGCGAAGCGATCCAGAGATCGTGGCGCTGTGCAGAGGAGATGGTGGCGACGTCAAGGGCTGACAATGGGTGGTCTATAGTGGATATGGACGCAGTTTCGGTGGATAGTGGTGACCGCGACAGTGCATCAGCATCGGCATGCTTGCGTCCGGAACGATATATAACGCGGATGTCAAACTCTTGAAGTCGGAGAGCCCAGTGGGCAAGGCGATCTGACGGATCCTTCAACGAAGACAACCAACATAATGCATGATGGTCCGTAACTACATCAAACGTGCGGCCATATAAGTAAGGGCGGAACTTGTCAAGCGCCCAGACTATTGCCAAGCATTCTTTCTCGGTGACGCTATAGTTTGACTCAGCCTTGGTGAGCGTTCTACTGGCGTATGCGACGACATACTCTGCGAACCCAGTCTTTCGTTGCGCGAGAACAGCACCGAGGCCGACACCGCTGGCGTCTGTGTGCACCTCAGTTGCGGCCGTAGGATCGTAGTGGCGCAGTATAGGTGGTGACGTCAGGAGACGGCGAAGGGTGGAGGAGGCTTACTCACACTCAGAAGACCATGACGAGATATTGGAGGCGCTTCTTAGAAGTTGGGTCAAAGGCGCAATTATAGAGGCGAAGTTGCGCACAAACCGACGAAAGTAGGAGCATAACCCTATGAAGCTTCGTAACTGCTTTAGAGTCGTCGGTTTGGGGAAGTCAGTCACGGCACGTAGTTTAGCTGGGTCCGGAAGCACACCATCCTTTGATACGACGCGACCAAGAATTCTAAGTTTCCGCGCAGCAAAACGGCACTTAATGAGATTTAGTTGCAGCTGAGCGGTCTTCAGACACGTCAGGACATGGTTGAGGCGTTCGAGATGGGTTGCGAAATCTGGCGCAAGGACAACAATGTCGTCGAGATAGCAGAGACACATGTGCCACTTCAAACCCCGCAGAACCGAGTCCATCATGCGTTCGAAGGTGACAGGTGCATTGCAGAGGCCGAAGGGCATGACATTGAATTCATATAGACCGTCAGGCGGGACGAAGGCTGTCTTTGAACGGTCGGCTTCTGCTAAAGGCACCTGCCAATACCCGGAACGCAAATCTAACGACGAAAAAAACTCGGCACCTTGTAGGCAATCAAGGGCATCGTCAATTCTGGGTAAAAGGGTACACGTCTTTTCGAGCGACCTTGTTTAGGCGCCGGTAATCCACGCAGAAGCGAATCGATCCATCGTTTTTTTTTTTTTTTACGAGAACCACAGGGGATGCCCACGGACTTTGTGAAGGGCGAATAACGTCGCGTTTAAGCATATCGTCAACCTGGTCGGTAATAACTTGACGTTCCGCAGTGGAGACGCGGTAAGGGCGTTGTCGCACTGGCGAGTTGGAGCCGGTGTCGATGTTGTGAACAATGGTAGAAGCTCGGCCAAAGGCACGTTGGGCAACATCGAAAGAGTCGCGGAACTGGTAGAGCAGCTGGAGAAGAGCAGAGTGTTCAAATGGTGACAGTCCGCTGCGATCGACGAATCGAATAGGTTGGCAGCTGGTACATCAGAAGGAGTAAGAGCACTGAGGACGCCGAGGTCGCGTCGAGCTGAATCTTGCTGCACGGGAAAAATTTGGCCGATATCAATGGGTTGCACGCATCCAAGGGATTCACCTTTAAGCAGTCTGATGGGATATGGAAGAGGATTTGTGAGGCAGAGAGCGCTTGTTCCATTCGAAATAGAGAGGGTCGAATAAGGCAAAAGAAGTGGCTTCCGGCTTAGAAGAAGGCGTGATGGTTCAAAGAATGCAGCTTCATCACATATGCTGTTGCAGAACACGGGGAGCAAAACAGCTGCTGTCGGTGGAATTGCTGTGTCTTCTGTGATGACTATTTTGTGTGCGGCTTGATGAGCGGGGTTGCAGGACTGGTCACACAACGGGAAGAGCTCAAGTTCAGATCTGGCACAATCAATAACGGCGTGATTATACGATAGAAAGTCCCAGCCAAGTATGATGCCGTGCGAGCAGGATGAAAGGACGATAAACTCAACAATGTAGTGCTCTTTAGCTATAATAAGTCGAGCAGTGCAGGCAGCTATAGGCGGAACAGAGTCTCCATTCGCTGTACGTAAGGGCATCATCTCAAGAGGCGTGGTCACCTTCTGAAGCTTGCGGCAAAATGTGGCGTCTATAACAGAAACGGCAGCACCGGTATCGACAAGAGCATATGCACGGGTGCCTTCTTCGAAAACTTCGACAATATTCGACGGCAAAGTTCGAGGACTTGAGCATTTCGACAGCGCAGTTCTTGCCGCACGAACTGCGGGGGCTAGTTTCCCTCATTTTCAGGGGCTGGTCGACGACGCATGGGCGACAAGGAGCGGCGATGGGGTGAAGGTGAGCGACGAGACGTGGGTTGCAGATAGTCACGTGAAGACGTGCTTTTTTGGGGACCCGGACTTTCATAACGAGAGCGGGGACGATCCATGTAGTTCGGTGAACGGGCGTCTGAGTATCCTGGCGCGCAACGGCAGCAGAATCGGGCGATATGACCAGGGCCACCGCATGCAAAATAGATCGGCCGGTTGTCGCGCGTTCGCCAGGGATTTGCAGGGATGGGAACAGCCCGTGTCACGGACGGCTGAATCGGGGCTGCAGCATACGACACACCATGGGATGGTGAGGGCTGTTGAAGCTGCTGCCGCTTTACTACCTCAGCGTAACTAAGAGGCGCGGCGACAGGTTGCTGCTGAATGGGCACCGGCATGGCCTCGGAAATTTGCTCTTGAATGACGTGTCGAAGCACAGAAGCCAACGGGATTGGTCGCTGCAGTTGCTGCTGTTGTGGGAGCTCCTGACGCTGAGCAACGGCAGGAGAGACAACTGACGGGCCAGCTCCTCCCGCACAAATTATTTCATTTGTGCCATAAGGTATGATTGGTCAGGCATGATGTCCAGTGCAGCGAGTGGTTGATTGTACGTCTGAGATGAACGTCGGGTGAGAGCACGCTGCCTTCTCAACTCGTCATAGCTGTGGTACAGAGTTGCAACTTCAGACACAGTGCCAGGAGACTTCGCAAGAAGCATCTGAAAGACATCGTCGTAGACGCCCTTCATAATATGCTCTATTTTGGCACTTTCGCTCATTGAGGCATCGGCGCGCCTGCAGAGATCGATTACGTTCTCAATATAGGCGGTAAAAGTTTCATTCGGTTCCTGTGCCCGCGTGCGCAGCCGTTGCTCGGCGCGTAACTTCCGCACGGCAGGGCGACCGAAAACGGCAGATATTGCCTCCTTGAAAGCAGACCAGTTTTCAAATTCCGATTCGTGGTTCGTATACCACAGCTTCGCCACGCCAGCCAAGTAAAAGTTCGCGGTACTCAACTTAGCAGCGTCATCCCACTTGTTGGGTCCACTAACTTTTTCATAGGACGACAGCCAGTCCTCGACGTCCTGGTCTTGCGTACCCGAAAATACCGGGGGGTCTCGCTGGCGAACCGGGCCGGGAGAAACGGCGGCCGGGAGAGGTGGCGGCTGTTGATCTGCGTCAGCTTGCATGGTCGAGTGCAACGTGCGGGATCGGAGTTCCAGGGTGCCGGCGATGTGCGTACCCAGCACGATGCACCAAATGTAAGGAAGTTTATTTGGTGAGTCCAACAAACGGGCGGTAGCTCGGAACAGTGAGCAGGGAGAACAAGATGGTGGTGTTCGAGCGCCGGTCTCGTGCCCTCTGCTCTTGATGATGATCGGTATGTCATTCTCTTCCTTTCTCCATTACAATTGCAATGTTGTAGGGCACCTTAAATAACCTCCGAATCAAGCATTTATTTCGTGCGGGAATGGTCCTGGTTTTCTTTTCTTGGCAAAGTCCGCGAAATACGCAAAATACGAAATAGATGCGCACTCGCACGCCGCTACTCAAGCGCCTCTTAGCAACCATTGAAAGATATGCGGCTGCATTCTCTTATCGCCTCATCGTACAAGGCTCCGCTACGCGTATCAATGCGTCAGCGGCGTGTTCTCTTGATGCCGCTACCATCCAATAGCGCGAAGCCCTGTATCGAGCTGCCGCCGCTAGTATTGCTGTGTATCCGTGGCTATTCGCTTGGGAGCGCTTGAGTAGCGGCTCGCGAGCACCTATCTATTTCGAATTTTCGATGTTTCGCGCGCTTTTGTTTTTTCTCGGAAAAACCAACGAGGCAAAGCTGAGCACTATACAAATGCTTGGTTGTGAGGTTTTTTGAGGTGCCCTACAACTTTGTAATTTATATGTTTGCGATTCAAGCAATCATTAAAAAAGTTAAATAATTAAATGTAATTAAGTAAGAAATACTTCGTGATGAAAAAAAGACTGGCCGTAAGTACATACGACTACAGCTACTATGCAATTGGTACGATTTCTCTAGAGCTCTTGGGTATCTTTAATATATTGGTCCAAGTTAACTGGGACACCCTGTGTATATATATATATATATATATATATATATATATATATATATATATATATATATATATGCACTAGTAAAATTATTGCTATTTCTACCTGGTTCATCAAAAAAAGAATGGCGGTACAACATTGCAGAATAATTAATAGAGTTCTCACACACGCACACACACACAACGTTAAAGCAGCAAAGTAGCGGTTGTTTCACTTTCATTGTAGGAAGACAAAAAAGAAGAATGCCATGAAGTAACGCTGAAGCCATAAAAATAAAGGGAAACCACACAAACTATTTTCGTTGCTAAAACAGAATGACCTTGTAGCAAATGAGAACACCAAAACACGCTTTAAAGGTGAGCATGCCTCTTCAAAACGCTACCGCAAGAGAAAAAAAAGTAAAAATTTAATATTCTTGTAAACCATGTTTTATCTGGTAAACCTTGATTCAGCACTTCCTTACACACACGCACTTCTCTGCTTCCATGTTTCGGCCAAAACGTTCTCACCGCCGTCTCCTAAACAGCTCGACACAGAACTGCCCACAGAACGCGTGAAAGTTGGCGGGACCTAAGCTTCATCGACTTGTTTTGAAGTTATATTCCAAGTCAGTGCACCCATACAAAATCTACTACGCGCGATTTTTTAGACAAGAAACCAAGTCGTTGGTTTCTCTTTTTGTCAAAGTCAACACGCAGAAGACGTGCCTTCAAGAACGCGCAAGAGTTGAACATTGCACTCACTCGCACAAGCTAAGAGACATTGCTTCCTTGACTTGAAGTTGTTCATATTTTCTTTGCAGGTGGAATATTGAAAGCTTTCGCATTTTCCTGTCAATTTGTTGTAACCATATCTTCGTCCCTTCTGCTCGTGCTGGCATGACTTCTTCGTAGCTGGAATAATCGGCTGTGCACAGCGATCCTTCAGGAACTCTGGGAACACAATAATGTGAGAAGCATCACGTGCTGCAAAGATGAATCTTCATACGATATTAATAATATCATGCCAAGAATAACTGCCACAGCTATTTAAACGATAACTTTGTTTACTCAAAACACAAGCTGCTGTGTATATGCGTATGTAATCTTCCCGGTTGTCGATCACTGTCTCTCATTTTCGGGTCATTGTAGTTCCAGACTAAGTGAACTGTGACAGCGTAATACTCAATTTTGACTGTTCCTAAATTCTTCACTTCGCCTTTTTAAGGGAGAAAATAGGAACAAAAATGATCGACTGAGCTTCAACTGCATAAAATGGAAGCGACAAAGTATGATCTGTGCGTGTCTACCATCGTCTGACTTTCTTGTCATAAATATAGCTTGCCGCCTGTTTGTTTCAATTGTTAAATTGTCATTAAGATAGTCACTATAGCGTACATCTGCGGCAGCACTTCAAACTTTTTCTGAACAGCGCAGCAGTATACGTGTTTATATTCGCAGGGGTATGAGTTGCTCACAAAGGTAAGACCTGTAACTCAGAACAGTCTTGTGAAATACATCTTGTTTCTCATTGTCATCAAATATACGTTTAGGAGCAGTGGTATTGGCGATGTCACACTATGACACTAGCATTTAAACTGGCACTCTTGGATCGCAGTTACCCCACGAGTAGCGACTATTTCATGGTGTAAGGCTGCGCTGCGACACGCCTGATGTGTGTTGTTGCAAGCAAATACAAGCAGAAGCCGCAAGATTTACCTTCAGACCGTAGTGCTGTCGTCTGAAAACAATGTACAATGCGTGCAATAGCTGATAAGCAAGGAGTAAGCGTTCTACATGTTTGTTTAGGAGTATGCAGCCACATCTTCCAGAACTCTTACGACGGAAGAGCTGGTCTTAAAAACAATACACAGTGCTCTTAGGCACTGCACCACAATGTGTAAAAACATATCTCAAAGTTTGACGTCCTTCACCTACTGAGGCTAGTGTCTATTAACAGCTTGTCCCGGTTACGGCAGCCGAGCTTAGATTCTATAAACGTGTATGAAAATACAGTAAGTATTTGAAACCACTACAGTATAAATCTGAACATAGGTCGAAATTCTTTCTCGATAAGAAACACAGCTTACGTCCCCCCTCCTCTTATATAGCGTGTTTAGTAGATTGTGAGTTGTCATCGGGCAGCTGAGCAGACAAGTCAAGGTAAGTGGTTGACCTATATGGCGGGCCAGCCTAGGTACTAGTTCAAACGTTATTTTCAGTGTCAGCTTAAGCGATTGAACCTGCATGCATCTTATTGAAGAATAACAATATTTCAGTTATATCAAAATAGTAAAAGAACAAAGGAGTTTCATAAAAGCTTCACTTTCATTAAATAAAATAAAAACGCGAGTAATTTAGAAAACTATGAAACGTCTTAAAATATACATATATTGACCTTCAGCGTGCGCGAGAACCTTATTACATAAACAATTTTAATGGAGTTTTTATTCGCCAGGCTAAAACACAGCCAAATTTGAAATCGAAGATGCCCCAGTGCCCAGAGACTATTCCACGACAAAGTCGAAAGATGGGCCGATTGGTACATGAATGAAGTTTGTCTTTTATGCTGGTTTTTTCACCTTTTATAATTCCACGAGAAGGATTTGTAGAAGCTAAACTGTATAAAGGTAGTGCACTAGCTAATTTAGGTAGCAGGCACATTTGTGACATTTGGTGCGTCAGTGACGTGCGGTGGTGGACGTGTCTCCGTGCACATATCTACGCATTTGTTCACCAACCGTTAAGAAAGGAGCGGAGCCGCGAAAACCGGGAAACCGAAATTTTGTGAGACATCCGTTAGGAGAGCACTGTGAGAGCCACAACATTGCAGTCGGCTCAGTAAAACCACTAACCACTCCCTCACTTTCGACTGCACAATGCAATGCATTGCGGTATAATAACCAGCAAACGTCAAAATAAAAATGAAGAGGTTAGAAAACTGGGCAAGTTGGTGTGAGCACTGAACAGCGCACGGAAGACGAAGACGAACGAAGGTGAAGACGCGACAGAAGGGTTGACTAGTCTAACCACGATGTTCAGATATTTGATCATTCATGTGTGTAAAAGTAGACATTTTAATTCGCACTTACAACAGCCTCATTCCATTTCAGCTTATTTTCCTTAAAACGATGATAACAGGTTTTTCACCCCCCCCCCCCTTCATGGCCGATCCCCTGAGTGGGTTGCGCCATTTCACTAAGCAACAAGAATGAGATCTTTTGCTTTCGTATTTTGTATTCGTATTTGTGCATTTGGAGTGTATATTTACTCGTACCTTCGAGAAATTTTTCAGTTGATAGTTAGCACTGGTGTTGTGTGTTCGCCGTCCTTCGTCTTCGTTTTCGGCGTGCTTTTCATAATAGCCACTAAACTAACTTGCTTTACAGAAATACATTGGGGAGGAGTCAAGAATAATTTCGGTAGCTATGAATTTTCTTGTCAGCTAGCCCGTACTTTATAAGCATGTGGAACGGGTCAGTAATTGCAGGATTAATCATTTCAGTCGCAAAAGGCCCCAGTTCTTAAATAGCGTTACCAATTCAGAAAAAAAAACATAGCCTGAGATTGATTTAGTGAAGAATGCCGCTCAGTTCCTTGTTGCACAACGCTCTCTTTTATATTTATACCGCTATCAACTTTTCATGCATAGAAATATCATATCAAGCCGCAAAGTGATACACCATGGTGTCTAACTGCCAGTCCCATATTGTTTCAAATGTATATTATTGATATAATATGAATACATAGAATCACTCAAACTGTGTTAGACAGAAAAAAGAACACTGTGTGCTTCACAACCTAATGAAGCCAAGGTAAGCAAGGGGAACTGATTTGCACGTTTAATTCATGTATAGAAACGATAAGTTAAGGTGAAATAAAAGTGGACAAAAATTCAACATTTTCCGTTTGTGTTGGTTTTGCGTTCGCATTTCATTTTATTGTTTTTTTTTATTATTCCTGCCCGAGTAGTGAACTTGGTATTTCGAGATATTTGGATCTAAATGTGGATCGATCTTCCCCATTCAATATAAATAAATAAACAACTAATTAATTAATTAATTAATTAATTAATTAATTAATTAGTACTGTTCTTACCCTGGCAAAACTCATCACAATCTTCTTTAGTCAGGAAATTGTTCTTGTTGCCGTGACAACCGCCATATGTGAACTTCTCACAGCTCCCTGTGTTCCGATTAAAGTACCACCTTGGAAATGCCGCTCTGCACCTACCCACAGCCTCTTCGAGAAAGCAGACATCCTTAGCTGAAGGCTTCTCAAGAATTACATTACCTGGAATAGAAGGAAACCGCATGTTCTTGTCATTTGACATTATCAGAAAACAAGAATGTTTAACGCTACAAAAATAATGTCCAATCTTGCAGCCACTTTCGAGCACATCGGGAAATTGCTGCAATTCAGCTGCTACGCAAGCTGCAGCTGTACGCAGAACCGGTTTCTTCTGGTTTTGTAGTCTTGGTTTCTAAGCAAGAATCCGTGCAAACTGTATAGAGAGAAGCAGAAAAGAAGCATGAAAAAATTTTTATCGCCTTACGTGGCAAAACCACCACATGATTGAGACGTGCCGAAGTGGGGTACTTCTGAACTTAAATGAAGAATTCTGGCAATCTGGGGTTCTTTAACGTACGCCCGATGCGTTGTGTTGTATACACGTTGTGTACACGCGTTGTGTTTGCATTTCGCGTCCATCGAAACGCGGCCGTAGCAGCCGTTATTTCATCCCGCACCCTCGGTCTTAGCAGCCCAATGTCAAAGCCACGACGCCACCACAGTGAGCTCGGTTAACAAAGGTGAGGAGGTTAACCGAAAAACAAACGCCCATTGTCTTACCGTGGGTTGGAGAAGAGGCGCACACAATAAAAAAATCATGCGGAAGTGTCAGAGCCGTTTAATCACCTCACTTAACGGCGGAACTTCAGTAGCGCCTTCGTAGCCTTCAGATGAGTAAAGCTACATAAGCCGGCATGACTGCGGTAGCGAGGAAACTATCGAACAAGACCTCGGTCATTGTCCACGTTGCAGCACCCGGAGAGAGCCTCTCGCGACGGCGCTGGCACGCCTCAACGTCCGGACACTTTCTGAGCACACATGCTTTGCGGTGAGATTTTTTTTTACCGCGGATACCGTCATCGTTTCCTTTTTTTTTTTTTTACATGAACGTATTCTCTGCCGAACTCCAGCGAAAAACTGTCCCATGTACGTTCGTTCCGCAATCATCATCAAGAGAATTTTTTGGCATTCCCCCGCAAGATTGTAATACTTTGTCGTTTTCTGCCCACCTAACAGTAGGGAAAACAGGCATTGACAAAGGTTTCCTTTAGTAAAGGAATTCTACGTTTTACCACGTATATTTGCTGCACTGAAAATGTTTAGGTATGATTTAATTTACAACTGCCTAACTCCTTACAGAAACACAGCCAGCAGCCTGGGCATCTTTGAGGATAGCAAAGATGGCATCGCTCTCCTGCGTGCGGGATATTCGGTGCAGTTCAGGCAGTGCCACCGAAGCTCTAACGACGCTCACGAGGGTTGCAATGTGGGCTTGTTGGTAATGTATCTTCAAGGGGTGTACGGTAGCGCGATTAAAAGACGGGACAAAAGAAGACGAACAGGGCGCGCCGAATTGCTAGCGTCGCTTTCTCGGCGAGGAAGAGTTTCTTCAACGTCGGTCACCACGCTCTGCCATAACTGGGAGCAATCCTGCACTATCGCCCACGCTGCAATATTAGTGAGACTTGAGTCCTGCACACCAATTTTGTGTTCGCAACGGCTTTCCTTGTTTACCGTCCTTGAATATTATGCTTGTGCCAGTGAACCTTTTATTCAACCTGTTGTGCGCAATATCGACTTTTTGTAGAAAGTTGGTTTCTATCAGTAGCTTTTGAGAACTATGTTTTCGGGCCTCTTGTCATGCCGCTGCCGGGAATTACTGCCGCCTGTTGATTTCATGCATTCTGTTAAGTCCATTGACCTTCTCTTTCCGATGCAGTTTCGCCCCATACGCAGTCACTGTCGCGTCGGTTATATTTATGACGCCTGGTAGCCTACGGGACGCTGCCTACGTTGGGCAGCACCACAGGCCTCGCGTTGCTTGTTAACGCTGTCATTGCTTCGCCCTTCAAGTGAAACTGCAAATAAGAAAACAAATTGGCAGTAACTTAAGTATCCTTATGTGATTTGAATGCGAATGCATTTTGACTTCTCTAATTAATTGTTTACGTCCATGATACGAGACGTCACACAGTGTCACGTGCCCTTCATTACTCAGCTACTTGAATCAACCTAATCAAGCTTGTTCTAATTTGTACCAACCTCAATCTACGTTAATCCACTTAAATCTACCTTAATCCACTTTAATGCACCTTGCTCTAATTTGTACCAACCTTAATGCACCTTTAACTCACCTTTAGCAACTTTTATTCACCTTCATGCACTTTAGTTCACCTTAATTTATTTACTCGCCCTTAAGTGAGCTTCCTCTCATTTAAGTTATCTTACTCTGACGTGGCAGCGACGTGACGTGTGCAGTGAGGCAGGGACTAGGCGCACCTTAAGACAGCCAGAACCATGGAGCGGCCGTGTCGTCGGAGGAGCGTGCGCCCGGAGGCCCGCGTTCGATTCCGACTCAGACGAAAGCGTACCAAATTTTATTTGCAAAGCCATTGATTTACTTTGTTTCAGGAACCTCCGCAAGAAATTCGACGTCAATCGCAGCATCATTTTACGTGTTTCTTTCTCTTTGCGGCGTCGGCTATCTTTGGTACCACCGACGCCAGAATTTCTGCCTCATGGGACATATCGTGCTTTCACATTAATAAAAGACTGCGCTGATTTTTGTATTTGTATTTGTGAATGTGCAACAGAGCTGCATTGTTCTTTTGAGAATACCCGTTTCACTTTAGTGCTACGACCAATTTCTCTGAAATAAAGATTAACCATCTTTTTTTTTTTTTTCTTGAAGAAAATAGTGTCAACTCTGACAAATGAGAAAGCTACGAAGAAGAATTTTTTTTTATCAGCGAGGCTTTTTTATTTTTTCTGGCGAATCAGCGTGGGCTTCCTTTGTAGCGTCGTGATACTCTCGGGCCGATCATAACATTACGTTTCATATACATAGGAAACAATGTCATATGCAAGTTAAATTGACTTTTCTCAAGGCTGGCATTCGTCGCCAAAGCATTTTGCGTCACATACTAATTAAACATCTGCCTCCTGTAATTCGATGTAACTCAAGATCTCATAGTTTTGTACGTCGGAATGAGAGATTTAATTATTATTTGCATTGCTTGGAGAAGCTGAACCTATTTGCCTTCATTTGTTTGTTTGTCTGTTTCTTTCTTTTTTGGTTGTGTTTTTTTTTTTAGTTTGCTTGCTTGCTTGCTTGTTTTTTGTTTGCTTGCTTGTTTGTTCAAAGGTGCAGAGTGACACGTTCCTCGCTCGCGCTCTCAAGCAAAACATGGTACGTCACCTACTGAGAGCACGAACATTGACAAGTAATATGGCGTGTGACGTAATCTTATGTCTATCACTTTCAGTGGTATTATACACAGGGCTCTTTTTTTTAGACGACACTGTTCTTTTTTAAAGAAAGACGTGTATAAGTACAGCTGACGTGCAAGGCAAGGAAGACCCATCTTGCCGCTAATACCGTTTCTTTCAGTACAGTAATGAAAAAAGTTATTTACCTTGTCTATTAGAAGCTTTGGGGCATTTCTTTAGTGACAAATTAAGAGGCAGCCACATTATAACAAACGTTCACTTTTTTTTCAATGATATTGTATTGTTATTTCTTTTTAGTCTTAAGAAGACCTTCATCCCCAAATTTCAACGCTCAATCGATAGAATACCAAAACCAAGTGCACCAGCAGCGCAAGGGAGGCAGCCCTGCTTTTACGCCAGGTGCAAAAGTAGCGTGATTTGCGCATGCGCGTGGCGAAATTGAATGTTGACGTGTCACGGCGAATACCCATACCGCACGTCGCGGCCGACGTTTGCCAGGCAAGAACGCGCTATATCACTATCTGTTGAAAGATTCGTTTTCAAACATCTGCGCGCATGTTGACCCGAGACTGGGATTCGGTATCTTCTTTTCTGCCACCGAGTCTGCGTTTCGAAGCTGTTCTTTCCTGCGACGACACACCCTACTCACAGCCTCCGATTCTACATCCGATCCCGATGGCACTGCCTTCGCACAACGTATGCTACAGCGTGGTCTTCCTCGCTTTAAGCTACAAGTGCGCTGCGACTGCAGAGCGAGAGAGAGAGAGGAATATAGGAAGGCAGGGATGTTAACCAGTCAAGAGTCTGGTTGGCTACCCTACGCTGGTGGAAGGGAGAAGGGGAAGAGAGAGAAGGGAGAGAGAAGTTGTAGATACGTGTACGGCCAGTACTTGAGTTAAAGCCGCTCACGCAAACCAGAAGTTCTGAGAAAGAACAAAAGTGCCTTCACTGCAGAGTGTGCGGAAGTGCCTGTAGGCAAGAACAACGTCGACCAGTGCTTAGCTCGCATTTTCTTACCTGAGCAGTGTCGTTGGCATTCTTCTTCATTCATAAAGTTGTTTTCATTGCCATGGCATCCGCCGAAAGTGAAGCGCTGGCATTCTTTTGCTGTGCGGTTGAAAAACCACCTCGGTATGGAGGCCCTGCACACTCCGACTGCCGGATCGAGCAAGCAATAGTGGTTGGCCTCAGCTTTTTCCAATATTACGATGCGTAAGATACCTGGAATGATAGCAAAGCACGAGCGCTTCGCGTTATTTCTGCTTTTTTAAAACGAAAATTTACATTCTTTGTAAAACGTCTCTCTACCTCCAAGTACTATAGTCGTGCCTTGGAATGCGCCAGTCCGGAAACCATCGATTTCCTGTATCCGCATAAGTCAAATATCCGTGTTATCCGAAAGCACCAGTTGTTTAGGAAAGTCACGCACTTTCTTTCTGACATTTACACACAGTCGCACTTTAGCTTCGCCCAGACATTTAAAGCCTGACTAGTAAAAAGCAAACCGATGAATCGTTCATGTACGTGACATGGGGTATTTATTAAAATAAGACCTGCCCTTTCTTTCTGAATATTTTTTACAGAGTGCGAGCCTTACACGAGGCGAACTTACGGCTACTCACTGAAGCACCGAACTGCATCCCGACTGCTATGAATAATGAGGCAACTACTGGCTATGAGCACATGCACAGTCGGCGACCATTTTCTTTTTTTTTCAGACACGGGCAATACCGTGAATATGTCCTAAAAATCGGAGTCTCAAAAAAAGTCATTGCGACGGTAAAATTCATTTGTGATTCTTTATGGCGTCGGCGCAGCGAAATATTTGTCTGCAGACTTCAGCTCAGTGTTCTTCTCCGATCAAATAAAGTTCGCTTGAAATTTCGTGATGACCAGGGCCGTGGGTGTGCTTAGCGTCCACCCATCGCGCAGCCCGTGTGCTTCGGTGGTACCCTTGAAGCCACGATGTACCGCGCACGTGGCCTTGACTCCGTGACACTGTCAGTTTAGGCAATGCTGCGCTAAATCTGTATGGAACTTTCTCGGCTTCACTGTAACTGCCGCTCCGTCTAGCAAGCGCCTAGGGAAATTGGATTAGCCTTCGGTGTATGAACCATCTGATTGGTCGGGCACCCAAAATCCGCTTCACGTACGCAGCCGTCTCTCCAGTCCAGGCGCGTGATTTCAGGCCCGACCACTAGCGTCGCCTACGCGCACAAACATTTCGAGGGAAAAATTCCCGCAACGACGCGCCGTCTGCCCAGTGTTAGGGTTGGCGTCTGACACCACGTGTTGAAAGAAATTTCAACCGACCTTCTCACCCTGCCTCGTCGAAACGAGGCGTGACTTCGCCTGCTATTGTGGGCGTCCTGACCCACGTGCAGAAAGAACTTTCTCTCACGCGACCTTTTACCAGGCATCGTCGAAATGAAGCGTGACTTTCTAATTCGCCATGACCATTTCGAGTGTGCCTGCCTGCCGGAAGCCCCGCAGTGTACAGCCTCTTTTGTGTGTGTGTGTGTGTGTGTGTGTGTGTGTGTGTGTGTGTGTGCGTATGCGTGTGCGTGTGCGTGTGCGTGTGCGTGCGTGCGTGCGTGCGTGCGTGCGTGTGCGTGCGTGCGTGCGTGCGTGGGTGCGTGCGTGCGTGCGTGGGTGCGTGCGTGCGTGCGTGCGTGCGTGCGTGCGTGGGTGCGTGCGTGCGAGTTTAGAGAGGCCCTTTCCTCGAATTGGACCTAGAAGAGAACTTCCACGCACCCGCAAAGTGCAGAAGAGGTGGACAGGCGTCTGCAATTCCGGGAGGCGGGACGACTTCTTCCTTTCAGCAGGCTCAGTATAATCACAGGAGGAGGGGCCCTCTTTCCGTGCCGGTCACGTGGCATCGACGGAAGCAAGATCCCGCCCACGATTGTAGCGAGCCTATTTAAGGGGCTCCGAAATGTACTTTTAATCCCTTCATGCTCTTCTCATTTTCTTTCATCTACCTTTGAATAAACCGTGCAACTTTCGCACTAGAAATCGTCTCGCCCTTGCTTGGTCGCCATGGTCTACCGGATGACTGTAGCCCGCCGACAACGCCACGCTACCCAATAAGTAACGTCGGTCGAGCTTCAATAGGCAGGCGCCGCTACTTCTCGGCAGCAGTACGATACTCTACCCTGGAGTACGCAACACCAGAAAACCGGCCAGCTAACTAGCGCTGCTGCTTCGGCGTCGACGACCAACGTTTCGGTTTGGTCCTACATCGGCTACTTTGGCGCACAGAGTTAGATATGACCCGTGAATTGAAATCGGCCACCACAGGGGCGCCGCCATGCTGCTACTCTGCGCGGGCGCTCAGGCGCAGACGGCGAGATGCGATGCAGACGAGATTTCCCATAACCGCGATCAAGATCCTCCGTCAGTTTGGTGGCGCCATCTAGTTAACGTGGGAGATCCTCCTCGCCAGGCCGGGGCTGGGCGCCCAAAGGGGCTTCTTGGACCCGGCGGAGAGAGCAGCCAGGATCACTGGTGTCCTGGAATAGGGACCCACCCAACCACTTCCCTCCCACCCTACCCTTTTCCTTATTCCTCTCTTCCCTCTCAATAATTAATAAAGTGTTTCCTCCTCCTCCTTGAAAGGCCTCCTTTCACGCACCATAAATTTTACATCCAAATTGTCCAACTACCCGTTAAATCTTTCTATACGTACGTGCGTGCTACGTGGTATTATACGTACGTGCTATGTATTATTGCTCGTTTTTGCGTAATATTCTGAGTTACAAAAATGAGTCGTACTAACACGGCGCCGCTTTTGCGGTTTCCACCTTCTCCGCCCAGCCTTTCTTGTAGAGTTATTCGAACTCTATGCTCTGGCATGTATCCGGCGCTTTCGTGCCATACGGTGATGGTGATAATCACATCATCAGCAGGACAGCTAATGCCATCTAGTAGCGGCTCCAGGAAATTGACCTGTGCGCGAACAAGTTCGGTGTACTGTGAAACCTGGCTTCACAGTATCCCACTCTTGTGCGTATCTTCCACGAGGGCGGGACTTATGCGAGTAAATACGGTATGTACTTTTAAGGAATACTCGCACCAGTCCCTTTTGAAACCTATGAGCTCCGCTACTTACTTTACAGCCTGCCTTAACGGAACGAAAGAGCTCCCGAATTTCAGCAGCTGTCGCTTCCGGCGGTCATATGGAAACTGCACCAGCGCCGCTACATTTTGTAAGCATCTTCTGTCCTAGTGTCTGCATATTTATCTACAACTTCAGTGTTGTGTGAGAAACCGCGAAGTGCGGCCCCTTCTCGTGTAAAGGAAAGGTGCTTGGCGTTCGCACCTGAATTTTATTGTTGTCACTGTTGATGATGATGCTGACGATGATGACAATTATTTAAATTTCTGAGCACCAAGTGAAGCGTTTAGCCGCGCTAATAGTACGTCATATAAATGTTAGCTAATGCAATGAGCTTCTGTATCTTCGCGGGTGATAACGGCAACATCGTGCGCGGGATACAAGAAGGCATTCCTGTACCTAAACTTTTGAAAGGAACACTGAGTAAAGAAATTATTTTAGCTGTATTAGAAAATTCCGTTCTACAATATCAAAAAAGTCACTCTTATTATGAGAGGAGGTTTGGTAAGATAGGTGGCAACACCGCTTTGAGGTTGACGAACCAGTTCGCGGTGATGTCACGAATTGTGACGGTGGCTGCTGAGACCTATAGTTAATATTTTCTCGGTAAGAATACCCTACATGTTATTCTAAAAGAGGGAAACACCAAACGTTTTCAAATTTGAAGAACTTTCACAACGCCACAATAGCCAATACGAAGCAATGCTTCGAAACTGCGGCACATGCTGGTGCCGCAGTTTTGACACGGAATTTGTGAATTCCGTGTCAAAACTGCGACACGGCATTTCACTGAGTGTATTGGGCATTATTCCGAGCGCGCATCGGTGGCTAATAAGGAACATTGTTTCTTCGAAGCTACCCTGGAAAACTCTAGCAGAAAGAACAAGCACGACTTCGACGGGATGCCGGTCACTGAGATAATCCTGAAGAGACAGTGAGTCATATTTGCACACGCGCTTCAAGCAAATAGTATGCAAATAAAGAATGGCACGTGTTGAGCAAGTGAAGAATGAGTATTTGTACAAAGATGAGGACGTGAGCATGTTGAAAGACGGCCGACAAACCGATTCGTTGTGAGAAACTTGAAGACGTTTTGACAAGTGCAACGACAAATATCAACAGCCCATGCAGCAACATAAACCTCAGCTTCACGTGCAGCGGTCGTATTTCACAAGACAACGACTCATCCGTGCAATGCAGCTGGCAGGTTTTTCTTCCCTTTCCCAGCTCGAGCCTCCTGGACTGGTCGCTTGTGAGCAGCACAAACTTGAACTTGAAAAGAGAATTGTCCAGCTAAACCATTGCTCGCCTGCACTTCCGTGGGACGAGCAAGAACGTGGCTCCTTAGCGTACTCCAGAGAAGACAAAGCAGCTTGCGCTACGCTACGTGCATTCTGAGCGCTGCGTTAAAGCGCCGTGTTTCATTTAAAGGTATGGTTTGCTGTAAAAGCTCAGCGTTGCTGGTTTAGGTATGCGACCCAAGAATTACCTCATTACATTCAAATACACGTATATGGACATCGAGAGTCCAAACTATTATTTTGCATGCTACAAGCTGCCACTCTCATCATTTATCATAAAGTTAATCATAGGTCATCGAACAAGGTAAGAATGTTGTTGTTGTTGTTGTTGTTGTTGTTGTTGTTGTTGTTGTTGTTGTTGTTGTTGTTGTTGTTGTTGTTGTTGTTGTTGTTGTTGTTGTTGTTGTTGTTGTTGTTGTTGTTGTTGTTCAGAAAAATACGTTTATTTCTATTGGCGAAGAGGGTTGTTGATTCATACTGCGAACGTGCAGTTCGACTCAAATTACCTCACATATCACTTATAATAACACCCATAACGGCAAAGGGAATAAATCCAGGGAGTTTAGTTGTGCGAATATGAATATTTATTCGATTGTATTTCACATTCCTTCGGATCAAGTCATATTCATTACGCATTTCGTGATTTAAGCATACTCCCTGCGCGAATTACGTACGCATACAGTACCTACATACTGATTCATGAAAACAAATTTCGACTCTAGCTCTCCCTTTAGAAGAACCGTTGAAAAGCTATTTCGTCCGTACTGAATTTGTTCTGCTATTCGTAGACCCGATTTTTAGCAAGCTTACCGAACAAAACAGGGTTAAGAGCTCCGAATTTTTTGCCTCTCGAACCTGGAAACAAACAGCTGACGTACAAGACAAGCACGTTACCTTCGCTAGTGACAGAGCTCCGCTGCCTTCAGAAATCTGTAACTGTCTATAGTCTCACCGTGCGAACGGTTTCCAGTTTATATGGAGTACTAAGTACACCGCATATACACTGTAACCCGGTCGCAGTAGCACGCGACGCACGCCGGTTGCGACAGGCTTCTGACCGCAGCGCCACGTTTGTCGTCATGAAGCAGCGAAGCGCTGAACTACGCTTCACACCCGGCAGATGGCACACCTACCCATCTAGCGACCGTTGCTCTAGTACCCGAATACGCTTCAAGGGCGTCACCATGGAAATATACCCGCAATTTCTTCACTCGATTTAGCAAGAACCAGATGAAACCAGCAGCAACTATATCGGGCTGACCCGCTATAGACGCAGATGCGAAGGTACATAGCGGCCGTGACGCTTCCTGTGGTTCCCTTCCTGGCGTTCCCTCGGTGCCCGGAGTACACAACAGCACAACTGCGATAAGGATGGATGGATGAATAACTTTCTTGAGGTCCGTCGGTGCGCGTGATTAGTGCGCAGTGAGCCGCTCCCACGTCGGGACAGAGAGGCCATGCCCCTCCGCCGCGTCGTGGGCCCGATGGATAGATAGCCCAGAGCTGTGATTCAAGGTCCGAGCTGCGTAGAGTTCGGTCCCACTCTTCCTTGGCGGTCCTGGCCCCCGGTGCCAGGGGGCAACCCCAGAGCATGTGAGCAAGGCTACCTATATCCTTACAGTAGCGACACGCATTGTGAGGGTGCGCGTCCGGAAAGATTTTGTGCAGGAAGGCCGGGCATGCATACGTGCCCGTCTGAAGCCGCCTGTACGTGACTTATTCTGCTTTATTGAGTGCTTTGTTCGGTAGCGGCATAGTTCTCTTGAGTAACTTATAATGCTGGGTGAGATGGTTGTAAGTGGCGAGCGGGTCGCGCTCGCTCTCCCATCATGCCGCGAGGGAATCCGAGTTCGCACGGTGAGTTAGGTCTCATGCGGCCTCGTGTGACATCTCGTTGAGGTTAGGGAACGGCTCCTCCAATGGTCCGATGTCTGCCGGGAACCAATTGATGTAGTGTGGGGTGAGGTGATGAGTACCAAGTATTCTGCCGACGGTCGGGGCTATACTCCCTGTTCCGAAGGACAGAATTGCCCTCTTGGAGTTGCAGTATATCAAGCTTTTGTCGCCTTCTAGGAGTGCAAGGCTGATGGCCGCCTGCTCGGCCACCTCAGGACTATCAGTGCGTACCGTGCACGCGTCGATGACCGTGCCATCTTTGTTCACCACCGCTGCTACATAGGCTCGTCTGCCAGGATATTTGGCTGCGCCCGTAAAGCAGCATGCTTTCCCGGAGGCGGCTGCCTGTCGGAGGAGAGCTTTCGCTCGAGCAAGTCTTCTGTCGATGTTGTGCTCTGGGTTCCTATTCCTGGGCAGAGGAGCTGCCTTGATCTTTTTCCTCTGGTCGGGCGTTAGCCCGCGACTGCTACCTCGAGCTCCCGAGGCGCGATGCCGATTTCTAGTAGGATCCATCTGCCCGCAGGTGTGCCGGACAGCCTGGTTATCTGTGTCCGGTCCTGTGGCTCCGCAATCTCGCTCAGCGTGTTGTACATGCCTAATGCGTCGAGTGTCTCCATGGTCGTGTGCATGAGTAGACCCATGGCTCTCTTGGCGACCTTACGCAGGAGCGTGTCAAGCTTGTCTCTCTCCACTTTGGACCAATTGTGCATGGCCGCGATGTACACGATATGAAAATTTAAAATACAAGTTTGCTACCACACTCAATGGGCTCAAGTTTAGCAGGCAATGCGCAATTCAAGCTATGAACTTTGGTGTCAGGGTTTAAAGGTATGACAAATTCATTCAAGTTTGCTTGGACTAGCTTAAATTTGCTTTTCTTTAAGATAAATTTTAAAGGCTGGTATTTAACGTGCCAGAACAACAACATGATTATGAGACGCGCCGTAGTGGGGGACTCCGGATTAATTTTGGCCACCTGGGGTCCTTTAACGTGCACCTAAAATAGCGTGACGGCGGAGTTTCGTGACCAGTAAAACATGGAAGGAATGTGTCCATAGCCACTACGGCACCACGGTCGGCGAATTTGTTTTCCTCACGCCGCCTCTTCTTGGTCGACCAGCTATAGTGGACATCCATCATAGTCCTTTAGGTTATCATTACTACTACTGCTGATAAACCGACATCATATGTCTCATATAATTTAGGTAAGTAGGATTATTTGAGGTCTTTCCAGAAATGTTGCTTATGCGTTTTCAGGGAAAAATTTGGTGATAAAAACGACAGTAAAAGTTTATACTTACTGCGTGAACGAAATTCATAATTCTGGTCCCTAAGTGACATACGCTAGTGGGTGCCAAGAGCGTCAGACTTGCCAAACTTGCCTGTACCAGCAAGTATGCACCACGAGCGATGTCACCGCGCCGATCCTGTCGATGTGTGCAAAGTCGTAAACACAGCAAACAATTGGCAACCCTGTGAGAAGCTACTACTCCCAGGGTTCGCGAAACCGTTAATAAGCGCAACGCTTTCCTGAAACAAGGCGACGACCAATGGCGGTGAAGTTTCACTAAGAATATGGCGGAGCTTCAGGCCAATCATAAATATATTTAAGAATTAAATGCGCTGTTAAGTGTGAAAACTTGGTGATGAAACTGAGAGGAAAAGTTCGCGACACTACTGCCTCTGTCTATTCGATACGCTGAGCAATGTGAACCCTTTTATGACAAAACATTCATTGAAATAAAAAATTTCTTGAAAATATTTGTTTTAAACGGCAGTTGTGAACGAATAAATTCGTCGAGCATGCAATTACGGTCTAACAACGCACTTACCCCCAAGCCAAAATTTTACGCCGAGCCCGAGCAGATGCATTTCCTGTTCCCGTCCGCAGGTCGACCTTTCCTGCTAAAGCAAACGACGTTCACCTTCACGCACATAAAAGCTCGCAGTCGCTTCTGCGATGTGTGCTCCGATGCATGTAACAAATACAAACAAAAACGATCGACTTATGACGAGAGCAGTGTTCTAAAGGTCATAATACAGCTTTAAGACACAACCACGAACAAAAGGACATAAAATAAACACCCGTCACGGGCGCTTCTTAGAAATTTTTCATCCGAAATACCATAGGGTACTCGTATATGTTGTGTTGGCCTTTGCAATGCATAGGCGCCACAACTACAACAGGCAGCGTTAGCCACGCCTGTCAAAACCAGCACAATCATTTGAAACGTTTGAAGAAGCTATATGTCCGCGTTATGCTAAGCGAGAGAAGCATGCCTCACGCATGCATTACACTTTTCTGTCATATTCGGATTAACCTAGGCAGGTACCCTGTGCTAGCAACGTTACCGATAGCTCAGGTGGAATCATGCTTCATTTCTTTGAAGCAGGAGGTCCCCTTTCCTGGCCTACCATTTACCACTGCTAAACTTCTTGCAACTCTGTACATTTAAACAAATCCGTTTTTTTATACATACGCGCTCTTGTCGATGTCACACTGTTCCTTGTACACTTCTCTTACCGACCCCTAGTAGAATCTAATTATGACGTTGTCTGTACCAAAAACAAGACACGGTCCACCAGAGGACACTGCAGCGAACGGTAAGAGCTTAATTTTGACCCCCTGGGTTTCTAACCTGCTTCTAACTCCATGCACACGAGCATCTAGGACTCGAAACCAGCGAGCACTATTACCCTAACGCTAAGTGGCTTCGGAGCCTTGAGTTCTTTTCGGGGTGTTGTACCGAACCCGAACCGGTATTTTGTGCTAAACTGAACCCGAACGCGAACCTATATTCTAGGAACGTTCTTGAACCCGAACTGAACCTGAATATGAAAAAATAAAAGCGGTTACCGGTTCGACAGGAAACAGTTCAAGCATACAGGGCAACACTGGGCGCTCATTAGGCTCGTGATTTTTATGGCATTATGTCCACTAACGAATAGCGTTGTATGCGAGTTAGGGATAAAGGTTGACTATGCCGGTGGCTACGGCAACTTCAGAAGAAACGCTTACACTTCAGAACTTGGCCATGCAAAGTTGTGTTCCGCTGCCAAGAACGTTGCTTTAAGGGCTACGCGTAATTACCATATCCGTTGGAAGACCCCCGATTCCTCTGTTAGATGAGACGACCTAAATGCTAGGCGGAGAAACTCGTTACTATAAGACAACCCGCAAAATACGCACGACAGGGCACGAATGGTGCAGAAAATACGTTACGTCGAGAAAGGTACACCGACGAGGGTAGCTGCACGTCTTTTTGTAATCATAGCACCGCAGTCGCTTATGAATGACATCACCTCCTCAGTGTGCAGTAACCACGGAAGTAAATGGCACGTGAGATATCCATTTCTTACGTGTGATGATGATGAGTATAGTGTTCTGTGGCGCAGGGGCCAAGTATGACTAAAGAGCGCCAAGCCAAGGTGAATGTGTGTAATGTGAAGCTATAAATTACGAGCAAGGATGTGACAGGGCTGTAAAGTGACTATGAAGCGTGCCACACAATGACTATGAAGCGTGCCAAGGACGCGAAAGATACATTGCGAAAGAATTGCAATGCGCTAAAATTGGTCACAGGCTAAAGATTCCTAAAAGCGCTACTGCCGTAACGGAGCACTTGCAGCGCAAGGACCTGAAGGCGCGTGCTATAGAAGGGCTAATATCACAGCACCATGCCCTGTAAAGAGGATGCGCTACGAAACATTTGGGCTATTAACATGCAAGACCACATCTTTCAAGAAATACAGGACAGCTTTGGTGGTGAAAAGGGGTTCTTTACCTATAAACATAGCAGGATGGAGAGGGAGACAATAACGGTATGCTAGAGGAAAATGTTTCCTTCTTTCTCTTTCGGCTTCCCGACACTCCACGAGGACGTGGTGGACGGTGAGCCTTTCACCACATCTACCGCAGCTAGGAGGTTCGTTGCCAATAAGCAGAAAATTGTGAGTGCCATATGTGTGTCCTATTCTGAGTCTACAGAATAGGACGTCAGTTCTTCGTGATTTTGTAACGGAGGGCCAGAAACCTACATTTGGTTTAATCAAGTGAAGCTTAATATTTGTTTCGCTGTCCCACAAGTGTTGCCAGTGGCTTCGCAGTTTAGTTCGCAAGAAAGGCTTGAGATTTGTGGTAGAAATAGCAGTGGTAGAATTGAGAGCTCGCTATGTAATTGATGTGGCCATTTGGTCTGCCAGCACATTACCCTCGATGCATCTATGGCCAAGAACCCAGCGTATTATTACATGTCTGCGAGCTGAATAAATATTGCACAAGTATAACTACAGCTGAATAAAAACAGCATTTTTGTGTTTTCTCAAGGACAGAAGTGCTTTTACGACACTAACGAGCCCGTAAATATTATCGCTTTGTCTAGTTTTAATTTCTTTATGTGTTTTACGGCAGAAAGTACTGCATAGGCTTCTGCGGTAAAGATACTTGTATGTGGGTTCAATATTATTTACGAGGCAACATTTACGTTGCTTCAATTGCTTTTATCGGTGCTAGTCAGAGCAACACTCTGCAGCATGTGCAGCTGCACGAAAGAATATTGATGC
The DNA here is from genome assembly GCF_023375885.2 of Dermacentor andersoni. NCBI lineage: Eukaryota > Metazoa > Arthropoda > Arachnida > Ixodida > Ixodidae > Dermacentor > Dermacentor andersoni. The sequence goes on from NC_092822.1 coordinate 58,917,653, forward strand.
AGGATTCGGCACGAACCAGCATTGTTGATCATCCGGCAGCAACAATGCCTACACCTGTTTTTATTATAAACGAAACAAACAAATGGAAATACAGGTTTAATACCTGCTGACTCCGACACCGAACAACATATGTCACTCGTTGCTGACAACCAGTTCAGGAGTAAATACCTGGAGCCGAAGGTAACTTGATGTGCTCCTGTAAAGAAGCAGCGAGGCGTGGACGCTACGCCCACTGTAGGCGCACACATGGAACATCCTTAACACTGTATAGCGAACGCGAAAAGTTTCCCGTACCTGTGCAATCCATTCTGCAACTGCGCATTATATCGAAATAAACATCTTCGCTTATTTATATTAAGGTGTCTTGGCTTCTTTCCAATGCCTCATATGAATCAAAGCCATCGCCGAAACCTCGACAACTGCAGCTTCATATGCGCGTCAACGCGTCAATGTAGCAACAACTTGATTTGCGCGTAGTTGGTTCGCCTTGCATATAGCTTGAAGCACCGCCAAGGGATGACATGAACAAGAAAACATCCATGACTGCACGAGCGCTGGCTGCTAACAACACACTTCTAGAGTGAACTTCAGTTAGCACTCAGCGCTCATCCTGTCGTAGTTGTTTTCTCGTTCATGTCCACATCCCTTCGCGATGCTTCAAGTTTTGTCAAGACATCAAGTAAACGCAGGCTTCTCTGAAGAGCGAATCCTGAAATTAAACTTGGCTTATGAAGAAGAGCCTAGATTTTTGGAGAAAAGGTTTCGAAGACTGAGTTGAAGGCTATCCTAAAATAAAATGCCAAAATTCGTGCTCAGAATGCCTCTCTCACATTAGAATTCAATATTCTAAAAAAACCACTGTTTGAAAGCGAGCAAAAAATTCTGCAACTAGAACCTCTAGGTACAGGAAGCTTAAAATCACAGGCATTCCAGCGACTGACACCGAGTCTGCCCGAAATCCAGGACGATATGGGCAAAACCAGAAATGAGCCAATTGCAAAGGGTGACCTAGAGGTTTGTCACAGAGTGCCAACGAAGAAAAAGATCTCAATCAAACACCGTCCTTCAGTTTGTATGCCGTGCAAAGCGTGGAGAAGTCTTGCGCAAGGCGAGGAAAGCACGCTTGTCTAGCAAGGACATGCGCTTTGCTCAGTCTTTTCCCATGTTCATAAACGAGAATTTATGCCCAAAACCTACGCCATTTCTCGGTCAAACTGCCGCAATGAAAAAAAAAGAACTTGCGCTTTGCGTGGATGAAGGTTCGAAAGGTTTTCACACGGCAGACAGAATACTCAGTGCACTGCGCATAGTCCATGTCAGTTATCTAGAGCAGATTAAGCAAGAATTTTCTCTCATGGGCCTACTGCCTACGTCATTAATTCTGAAGGCACGACGAATAGCGCTTTCCTCACGCCAAGTGAAGCTGGCGAATTAGATGCTGAGAATTTAGGAAAGTTGAGTCTTGCTCATCTCAATGCGCAGTTTGCTCGAAATAAGGAAGATAAAACTCTAACTCTGATAGCTTCGTTCGATTTTAAGCCCAATGTTTTCATGATGACAGAAACGTGGCATAGGGACGCAATGTTAGGCCACGGAGTACGCATCCTACCTCTTAAACCGTTCTTCAGGGTTAGTAAGAGTTGTGTTGCTAATGGTGAATAATAAGCCAGCTGGCCGTCTCATTGAGCATTATTCCTGTAATGCAGGTGATTATGAAGTGTGCAGGTACAATTATAATGATATTGTCCTTGGTGTTCTTTATCGGCCACCGGCAGAAAGTGGTCCGCGTTTTATTTCTTTTTTAACAATTACGGAAGTTGTGTTGATGACAATGGCTGCAAATTAATTCTGGCAGGCGACCTGGATCTCCATCTGCAACAGTTCCTGAACAAGAAAAATTAGTGAGCCATACACAGGAAGTAAATGGTTTTCTAAACGCACACAAATCTACCACAAGAATTTTAAGTTATCAGCTTTGGTTGACCTTTTTGCCGCAAGCTTCCATGATTCAGGTCTCTTTTCGCGTGCAGTAAGTGAACATATTAGTGATCATTTGCCCATATTTTTGATCGCCTGACATAATACATTACAACTACGAATAAGGACCGCACTGATATTGTCATAAGAGATAATAATGAATCAAGCCTTAATGCGTTCCGCATTACAACAATTGATTGGTTAAATGTTTATTGCATCAAGTATCATGAACTAGCTCATGACTTCTTTCTTTTATATGTTCAACTCTGTCTATGAAAAAATGTTTTTATACGATGGTCTAAAACTTTACCACAACAAAATACTATGGATTGCGAATAACTGCATTAAGTAAACGCGCAAGAAAAATAAATGGTACAAACTTTTGGTCCTCACAAAGAGCGCAGATTTTTTTAGAAATTTTAAGGTTCGAAGAAATAAAGTGATAAGCCTATTGCGTAGCGAAAAACGAATGTATAAAAAACCTTTTAACTACGAGGCAAATGAACATTTGGACCTAGCGTGGAAGCGACTGAAAAGGTTCATTGGGCGCAGCGGAAACGAGTGGAGTACATTAAAGGGGATTTGCATAGACGGCAATATATTTTCAAGGGCAGACTTGGCAAATACTTTCAAGAATTATTTCGTACCCCTCACAAATCGGGCACATTATCTAAGTGCGCACAATTCTAGGTCACACGCAGAATCTAGATGGGCTTTGGGTTCCGACGTCTGCAGACGAGGTAGTTTATTTAGATCCATAAGAAACAGTCACTGCTGCGACCTTCATGAACTTTGAATCCACCCCATGAAGCATGTACTCGGCACAAATGCCCCTGTACTATAATAAGTCTTCAATAATATTCTCGGTCATGGATTTTTTCATGAGACGGTTCAGGTTCCTAAGGTCGTAGTTCTGCATAAATTAGTGGAGATAAGAACGTGCTTTCCCATTACAGACCTTTATCCATTTTGGCAGCATTTTCGAAGTGTCTATAAAAGATTATTTCATGTTCGTATGACTTCTTTTCTGAATAAATAGAGCATAATAACACCCTCGCCCTTTCGTTTTCGTAAAGGTCTCTCGACAGAGCATGCTCTTTTGACACAAAAGGACAAAAAATACAGAGCCATTCCACTCTGTGAAAGTGGATGACCAGCGGATCTGAATATAAATATAAAGAAAATAAATTAAAACAACAAAACAATATAACAAGTATGCACGTTGTTATGTTTATTTGTATTTACGTTTACTACGTGAACACAGTGATTATGTCTTTGGGGTCGCTATTATTGGCGGCCATGGGCTCTGCGACGGCATTCGGGATGTTCTTAGCGAACGTTATGTCTATGCACCACCGACGGCGGGTCGCGGGGACATTGGTCTCGGTGCTACATTGAAAGCCGACCCTTTCCAAGAGATACGCCAAGAGCCACTTTCCGTCGGAACGAGACACATCACTGTTAAAGTCACCCTCAATGACGATGAGATCGGGGTCCATCGGGAGGATCCACCCAAATGCGTCAATCGTAAAGTCTTCAAGGCCCCTCTTTCACGTCCCGGGATGAACGTGTACGGTGGCGACAACGATTCCGTCCCCAGTCTCTGCGGCACACGCGTCGGCACATTACACGGCAGGGCTCTCGCTCATCGTATAAGGCATAGGGCGCAACGGCCGCGCTGTTGGTTGTGTACATCGCAACGCCGCCCGCTCGGGAATCGACGCGCTTCGTCGGCATTCTGTGCCACCCGCTGTCGCCGCACGCGTTCCCGTTTCTGTTCCAGCCGTTGCTCCTCGTACGCCCGCTGTTCATCCGCAGTCCGGATGACCCGTGGCCTACCCATTGTAAGGGACTGTGATGAACTACGTCGTTCGCCTATAGAGTCTAGTCTATGATATAGAGTTTTAGAGACACGACGGCATAGACGCGCCACCTACCTCTGCTCTCCGAGAAAAAACATGGGGCGAGGAGGCAAGAACACCGCCATCGTTTCTGCCTACGCACATCACGAAACGCTGTTGAAACTAGCCTAAGACAGCTCCGCTGTAACAACGCTGGGCGCTTTTGAACGTGCGTTGTGTGCGTTAGGTATCTTCGCTGATGGCTCGAGAGCATTCGACCCTATTAGCCATGTCACTTTAATTGAAAATCTCAGTCGGTACAGCTTCCGTGGTGTATTTTAGGTGTATTTCTATGTTACCTTCATTACCGCCAGCAGAAAATGATCGCCAACAACCACGCGTGCGATTTCAAAGCTTTAACATCAGGAGTGCCTCAAGGAAGCACCCTGGGGCCTGTATTGTCTTGCTTATAAAATGTTGATCTCTTTAACATTTATAACTTCACTAACTTTGTTATACCTACGCCGTTTGCAGCAGTGTACCATTTACCGCAAGATACCCAAGTGAGGCTTTTCATAAAGTACTAAGGAAATTATTAATCTGGTCTACGGCAAATTCACTTGTAGTAAATGCTGCCAAGACAAAAGCTGTCATTTGAATTTCGAAAATTTATGTATTGCACAAGTACCTACTACTGAACGCTTAGGCGGTGTTTTTCGGCTAGCGCATGTTATGGGGATGCACACGTTGAAGGACAGCAACTAAATTAACTCGAGTTGGCGCTGTACTTTCTAAACTACGTTATTCAGAGAAAGCGTGAAACTTGTTATTTGTAACTCGCTACTAATGTCAGTTTTCAGTTACTGTTACTTACTATGGGGAATTTCTACTCTTTCCAGCACTAAAAATTAAACGAAATACAAAATAAAAGGTTGTTGGAGTGATTGTGAATGCTTCATACAAAAGCCACTCAGAACCGCTCCTCAGAGTTACATTTACTTTGCCTTCCTGGCACTGAATAGACGTTACGAAGCGGAACTGAGAAAACAATACAATTAACTCCAGACAAGTGCTTGTTTGCCACACAACCAGAATACACGTCACACACAATTGCACGAAATTTGAGAAGTTCCACGTTGCGAAACCTACTATATATGATGATCGAAGATTCCACTTGCGGCTGCAACATCTACTAAATAAACAATTTATATTGCCTACGCACCATACTGGTCCTCTTTTTCAATACTTTATGTTTTTCACATGTTAAATACCCAAAGTATGAATTCTTTCGCAATCTTTTACGCTTATCACAGGCACAGCTTATCTAATAATTTTGGCGTAATGTACACGCTACTCACCACTTGCTGCGTCATGACAATTTTTTTTTACTGCTCGTTTTGTTTTTCTTTTTTGTTACCTGCGCTCGTATGACGTGAACATGCGAGTTACGTACTCCGTCCATTGTTTAATGCATTAATATGCGCAATGCTAATGTTGTATTATTTTTTCCCCGTGTTACCCACCTGTCTGTCAAATGTACTGGTCGGTGAACACTTTCATGTCGATTTTGGAGTTTTCTGTTTTGTTTTGTTTATCCACTGCCCACAACATCATTGTCTCGTGATGTTAAGCGAACCGTCCTCTTCTACGTAGAACAACGCTGCATTCTCGAGCGCTCTGCAATTCCGTCCCTTTCACTTCCTTCGCGCGCGCACACACACACACACGTTGCGCACGTCGCGCATGTTCGCCCCTGTGGCGTCCGCACCGAGCCATCGCCACGCCACGTTGCAAGTGGCCGCTGCTGTCCAGGCCTCTCGTACTTCGTCCCCTCCACGGCTGCGAGAAAGGTTTGGAAGAAGGCGGGGAAGGAAGAGAAAAGGCGGGGGAGGGGGGTGCAAGCCTCAGCTGGAGAACGCGAAACATTATTGGTAGCACGAGCCATGCTGGTAGTGTATGCAGTGCAAGCCTGGCTCCTTGTGACCGAGGCACCGAGGCACCGAGTTGAATCGTGGCTAGACACTACACGGCGCCGCCGGCGGTGTCGCGACAAGTGAGCGAGATTGATGCCGAGACCGAGTGACGAGTTGGGTCGGTGTTTAGTTACCCTTGCTGCTCGGCACTTGCGTTTGTCTCGTTTCTTCGTAACGCGCACGCCGCCAGCACTGAATGCCCAAGCTGCCGCTTCAGTTCACGGATTGTTGCGGCGCTGGCGTTTCGCGCGACTGACAGTCGAAGCCACGGCTGTGCACTGGCCTTACTGCGCGTACACGCTTGTAGCAATTGGTACCAAGACTGGTACTCCTGAAGGGGTGCACCTGTGACGCAACGGGCCCTTCGAACTGATGTGCCCAGCGCTGCGCCATAGAGAACGGGGAGGTGGCAGGTCTCTCGTCAATCGCAGTTAGGTTATGCATCGTGTCAATGGAAGCATTTATTACGCACGAGTGAGGTATCGTGTTTGCCGACGAATGAATCTCGGCCTGCATGCCATGCAGCGTCAGCTAAAAAATCGGTATATCCGAGTGATCAGTAACTGTTTCTATGGTGTTTCATCTTACTTAGATCGGTTCAGAAAATTTTTATTTTTCTGCCTGGTACTTTTAGCTGTGCATGCAGGGATCGTGCTGCACGCTGCTTACGTGCATCCATGAGTGACGCATCCATGAGTGACGCATATATATATATATATATATATATATATATATATATATATATATATATACTGTCATGGTTCAACGCGAACACGAGACAACAACACGTTGAGCAAGACGGCGAAACAGCCTGTTGAAAACCCACCAGACGTCTTCTTCGTGTCTCCACTCCCCAAGTCCCACTACACGGAGTCCATTAAAGCACGTATCCTCCTCGTCGTCTACATGATCCTACTAATCGGCGAGAGGATCGGCGTAAAAGGCGTCGTGTTCGCGGCATGACGAGATGCGGATAAAGCTGGGATAATGATTCAACGACCACAATGAGATTACGACGGTGACATATGAGAGCGAAAACATGCGCACGACGTTGTGACGACGACATCATGGCGAGATTCAGACGGACGGACGGACGGATGGATGAATGGATGGATGGATGGATGGATCACGTGGTTTAGGCAGGTACTAAAGGACCTGAGCAGGCGAAGAACCCAAATAAATACGAACTTTATTGTTTGTCGCCCGTAGGTACATACAATCGAAACACTTCGATCCGGTAATTACGGTATATAATTTATGCTAACTCAATGCGGTGCATGCTTAGGCATACATTGCTTTTCGCACTCGTGCATCGACCTGAACCGATTGTCTTTCGGCCAGACCGTATATTTGTAAAAATATGTGGTAGTTTTTTCACATGTATCCTTCTGTGAATCGTAATAATAAGATGTGTGTGTCCTCCTCCTGTGGTGCTGTGTATAGTGCAAGCATGGCGACTTCCCTAGAAAAAAAAATGAAACAGTATTCAATGCGATGAAATGGTTAAACAGCCGGCTTCAGGGCTCTGCAGTGCTGTCATCTTCAAGACATCATTTGATTTCTCCCTTTTAGGTAGAATACTACGCGAAAATAATATTTTATGTACTTTATTATTATGGGTATAAGTGCTGAAAGTATCCGCGACTTATAGCAAAAAAATTCGTAACAATTTCTTGAATATAGTTTTACCTTTACGTTACAAACCATACAAAAAAAATTTTAATCGGCAGTATAGATCGCAATGTCATATTTACGTTGCATAAGTCAAATAACCGATTGCTTTTTCAAGCTGTCCGGGTCAGCGAGCCGGGTGATTCATCATTAAAACACTTAAAGCCAAGGTTGTTGCTACCAAATCACTGATTTGGCCTATATTTGAATTGAGGATTGTCTTCGGGAATGCCATGCACTTGTCCGCAATCGGAAACATGGTGCGTTTAGAAAAAAGAAAGATTTTATCAACGATGTCTGTAAATGATTATCCGTATCATTGTTGCGTACCCGCTGAGGAATTTTATACCTGCACGCATAAATAAAGTTGAAGGAACAAAAATATTTCTTTTAGAAGGTGCCATTCATCTGATATTTGATGGCGTGAGCAAGCAAGAACGCCTTAAAGTGTGATATATTTATGTGAAAGCGGCAAATGGCTCATTGAGCGAAAAAGCCGGCGCCTGATTTCCGGACAAGCGAAAAAAACGGCGCCTAAATTCCCATTGACTGCGACGTCATGTCACGAGCTCGCCTCGACGGTGCAGAGCGGGCGAAAAGGAACACCTGCTGCCAGTGTGGCGAGCCAGGTGTTTCTTGAGGAGAGAGGGCATCACGCGACGCCACGTCACTCTCGCTCTCGCCCTCGGAATCCTGTGTTACCCGCGCCCTGGCCTCCGAGACTTGCGCGCGCCGGCAAGTTGGCAAGGCGCGCGCAAACCTCGGAGGCCGTGTCCGCGCGTTCCATGTTCGCATTAGCTCTCGCCTTGGTTCTAACTGCGCTTCGGTGAGATCAAATCGAGACGTAACAAGCGTCTCAATGCGCTCGCTTGCCCGCGAGGAGTTAACTCGAAGGACCGCTCAGCGGCGTTCTACTATACATTATTGCTTTCGTATTCACAACTCATAAGTAGTGAACTTGGTAAAACACGTTGGCGGGCTAGTTGCTTAGAATCCATGGTAGGGTGTATAAGCGCGACTGTACGAGGACGTGGGAAGAAACAGATACGCTGTGTCAGATACGCTGAGTCAGAAACAGATAAGCGCTGTGTCTGTATATCTATTTCTTCCTACGTCCTCGCACAGTCGCGCTTATACACTCTATCGTAGGAAGTGCGTAGGTGCCCTCGGACTTTTGTGTTACAACATACAAACACTTTTCTATTGATTACACCTTGTCAATTTAAGCAATCAAATATACTGCGCACTATATTTTAAATCTTTAGAAATATGCAGGCCTAACGCACATATTGAGATATACATATGTGTGTGAAGGAAAGCTCTTGTGAAGTGGTTCATTAAATCGTATGCAACTGATCACCTTGTAGAGGGCGCTTTGGAGACTAAATCCTGCAGTTTTCCTAATAGTGATTCCGTACCTGCCATTCCAGGCCAGGATGTCGGAACGGAACGAATGTAAAAACAAAAAAGGAACAAAAAGAAAGCAATATTTTTGACCGCAACGAATTCGTTATCCTGTTTCGGAGTTAAACCTACATATTTTTGTCGGTTTTCGGTTCAAACGGAAAGTCGGCAATCCGAAACAACCGACGTCTGGCAGCGTCAGCGTTAGCGCGTATCCCGGTGGTCCGCATAAGTGCGTAGCTCAGGCAGGGATAGTGCGAGCGGTATAGCCGGTCGAAGCGCTCCACTAATCCAAGTCTACCGCTCGGTACACCAGCAGATCGGCATCGTAGCAAAGCCGAGGGCTTCAGAATTCAGAATTAACTTACTGGTGATCTCAGAATTCAAAATTCCCTAAGAGAAATGTGACTGTTTTTTAATCGTTATTTTCATTCAAAACGTTTTGCGTGCAAACCAAAACCGTTATGAACCGTTGCGGATTTTTTATTTTTCGTTCTGGTGAGAGGCCGCCCACCCAACTACGAAGAGCCCAACCTCAGCGTCACCCTCAACGGGACAACAATGCCGAAAGTCGACACCATGCGAATACTTGGACTCCCCATCCACAAGGACGGATCGGGAGCTGCCAGCCTACCGAGACTAGAACGCACCTTTTCGCAACTCACACACTTCGTCAAGAGGGTCTCAAGCCAAAGAAGCGGGCTCAAGGAGCATGACACGCGAAAAATAATACAAGCACTGCTCACCAGCCGCATCACATACGGCACGCCGTACCTGGCTTTGAAGAACGCCGAAATAGAACAGCTCAACATCATGATAAGGAAGGCAATCAAAGACGCCCTGGGACTCGCCGCCACGGCCTCTACTTCACGTCTCCTTAAGATGGGCCAAGAGGGCAGTCGAAGCCAGAGGGTTCCTGGACTAAGGAGCCTTCCCACCTTAGGGTGATACCGGGCCTCGCTCGGGACACTGTTTTGTATAATAAACGTTTATTTCTCTCTCTCTCTCTCTCTTGGTGCAGAACCAGAACGCAACTTTTTTCAGTGGAGCGAAACTAAAACCAGAATGAAAAAAATGGATGTGGCTTAGCTAAGGTTAAGCCCAGGATGCGAAGCATACTAGCCTTTATTTTAGTTGTTGAACCACTGTTTAGCCTGGTGAACTGCTGTTGCTTGGCTATATTTGGTTCGGCTAATAGAAGAAACAACTCATGCGTTACTCTGCTTCGCCTTCAAGAGTGGAACGCGACAGCGTTCCCATCGACCCGCCAAGGGGTGTAAGACAATGGGCTACGGCGCAGCGACTACGCTCCCCGCATTGGACGCGGTGAGCGGCGAGCAACGCAGCCTTCGGCGCGGCAACGAAATGTGCGCCTGAGCAAGCGACGCACGCCTGAGCCTTAGAAACAGCTCGTTTCTGAGGCAACACCGCATTCACTAGAGGCGCTTTTGTACCGCTTTGAAGCATCGTACTCGTGGCTCAGTGGTAGCGTCTCCGTCTCACACTCCGGAGACCCTGGTTCGATTCCCACCCAGCCCATCTTGCAAGGGTTGAGCCAAAGCCACCTAGAAAAAGCGCAGCTGCTTATATATACCGCCGCGACGCCGCGAGCGACGGCGCGAGTTGGAGCCCCGTTTCTCCTCTGTCGTGACGTCACGGTGTCACGTGGTATTGAAGGCGACACCGCCGCGCCTGAGGAGCTGGGTTGAGCTCTAGTAATATGCTTCGCATAAAATGTTTTGTTCCGAGACCCTGCGCAAGACCGCAAGAATCCCACAACGCGACCCAGGCGACCGCGCGTTAAGATTTCTTTGGGAGCGGCCCCCCTTATTATAAGACTGTCTCTAGGGTAGGCGCAATTGTACACTGCGAGAAACCAATTGAATAGACGTTCCAAACTATGGGAAGAACGACACAGGCACAGCTTTGCTTTAGTGAAGTAATGTACGCCTAATAGAGTAAATTTGTTGCAGTCAGCACGTTTATGTGCTGTTTGTTCTTTCACTGTGTAAATTTGTCGAGAATTGAACCGGCAACCAGCAAATCTATAGTAGTAGTACAGATGCGGCTACATATTAACCGATTCGTTATGTTATTTATTCGTAAAGAGTGCAAGCAGCAGCAACAGCAGCCACGATCGGTAAAATCTGCGAGGGTTCGCAAGGAATGCTTTGCTTTAAAATTATACCTGGAATTGGCTCTAAACCCTGTTCGTAGGTTTATCAACTTTCCTGAGATGTCAGGTGATGCAACGCAACGTGCAAAGCAAGAGATCGCATGGATGCCCACAGATGTTCAATTTTGAACTCACTCGCACAAGTCAGGAGGCAGCTCCTCCTGGTCGCGAAGTTGTTTATATTTTCGTTGCAGGTGGAAGCTAAAAATCGTTCGCATTTCTTTGTCACATTGTTATAACCAAATCTCCATTCCTTCTTCTCCCCGGGGCACCATTTTTTCGAAGCTGGAATGATCGGCTTGACACAAGGGTCCCACAAGAATTCTGCAAGCACAAGCACAGTAATAAATGAACAATGAATCTATGGGTAGCTGTAATACAATCGCGAATTAACTACGACAATGTGCATTATTCTACACCGTTTGATTTTAAGCGCCCACATCCATCCGGGTCTGTTGGGTGGGTGTTCCGATGACATCCGAGTCGAAAATCCAAAGAAGGCTACGTTCGTAAACATATCTACGAGAAATATTCAAGTGCAGAAGGGTAAATAGTCTAAGACGATATTGTAGAACTCTTCAATGAAGCACACTAAAAGAACTGGTTTATTGTGGGCGAACTTGTGCCCAGAAACTCAATACTAAGCATTCACACAATTTAAAAGAAGAGTTAACAGGAGCATATTCAACAGTCAACCGCGTCTCCACGCCGAACACACTTTTCACGCGCCCCGAAGGCCAGGAGCCACATGTGGCTTCTCATTGGACGGGAGGCTCGGTCGCTGCCGTGTGCGCGTGCACGGGAGACACGCGCAGTATCGCCATGCGCGAGGAGTGGCTGGCGCTCTTTTAATGGCGATGCGATGAGTAATGCCTAGGGGCTTAAGCGATGAGGCGCTTAGAAGGGTACCTCACGAGAGTGCTCGCAAGTGGCATGTGGAGAGCGCTCTGCGGCAATATTGTCACGTGGTGGTGACGTTGAATAACACAGTAGCAATACTGTGAACGACAAAACAAACTTTTATTGATCGCTCGGCGATCGTCGAAAATCTGATCAGCGGGTCAAGCGCGTCGGCTTTTATGGAGCAGTCGTCGAATGTTTCAGACTAATCGTTCGGACCCGCGTGCCTTCCACAAAGTTCTACACCATTCGCGTCACGCGATGAAATCAGATAACATAAGGTTCGGCGACAACAGACAGCGGATAGAAGCATCGATAACTATCCAGAAACTTCGGATACATGCAGACGCGTCCCGCGCTGTGCGATAACATTTGTTAGGCGGCGAAACGTGGTCGCCCGTTAAAT